>NC_135434.1:12168966-13447716 GCF_051991255.1 Vanacampus margaritifer | reverse complement strand
CGAAGAAACGTATCATCTAGCGGCTCAACCCGGCCGGGGGATATTTTAAGCGAGTGCAAAGCGTGCTTTTGTTGACTTAGCGGACACATCCTCGTTTGTTCTCATTGAGGACGCCTAAATGTGTCTCCATTTTTCCGAAAAAGATCATTTATCCAATCAGGCGGGAGCACCGGCTGAGTAAACAAGAAGGCGGGTTTGGTCTCAGGATGGAGAACGCAAGCGCAGAAAGAAAACGTGACCCATTGCATAAACGCTCAAATAAATGGGCAGAGTATTAACATGCCGATCAATGGGCTGTGAATCCGATATCCCGTCCGCCGGACAACTCGTCCCTTCCAGTCACGTGTGTATATGATGTTTATACTTAGAGAGATAGTGAGTGATTGCATGCTTTCATCAAGACCTTCTGCTTTTTGAGTCAGCTGTCAAAACAAGACGTTTATAAATAGAGAATTAGTTGGTACGATGAATCTAAAGTTCATCACGGGGGCGCGTCGGGGTCCAGAACACGACCGCTCCGAAAGGTGCGCTGCTGTTTTGGTTAGCAACTGAGTTCAAATGGACATGTACTATAGGATGACGGATTTGAATGACAGAAAGCTACTGATGGGTGTGAAATAAATCAGCGTTGGCTGTGACTGCTCTTTTATTACACCTTTCATTTGCTCCCACATCCTCAGTTATGAGTCACAGTACGTGGCGATTAGACGGACAGGAAAATGAGGAATACCCCATCGCAGGGGATGAAATTTTCAGAGGCACGTAGGCAGACCTGATGAGTCAGCCGTTTAGCTGCCGTGAGGCAGATGGTTTGGCGTCGGCGATAAACGTGGTCTCCAAACAAAGGTGTTAAACTCGCTGCATATAACATGAGGTACACCTGCTTCATCTAATTCGGCCTTTGCAAGAAGATAACGCTCCATTTTGATTGACGCTGTAAAAGAGGTGCTATAAGGGGATTGGAAAATGTACTATTTAATTGCAGTCAACATAAAAATGCTCTTTACAATATGTTCTATGTGACCTCACTCGTCTAAACACGACATTCTGATTAATATTACGTTTGTGGGATATGAGTTGAGCAGCAAAATCCACCTATTTTTATCCATCTCAGGGGGCGGCCATTTTGCCACCTGCTGTTGACTGAAAATGTTGCTCAGTGCTCAATAACAACCAATCACATGGCTCAGCTTGTGAATGTCACATGACCAAATTCAGAAACCAGGTGAGCCATGATTGGTTGTACCTGGAGTCTGATGAACTGCGATGATGTCGTTTTCAGTCGAGGGCAAGTCGCAAAATGGCCGCCCCCTGAGATGGATAAAAACAGGTGGATTTTGCTGCTTAATTTATATTCCACAAATGTAATTTGAATTAGAATGCCGTGTTTAATCTAGTGGGGGCGCATACAACATATTGTAAATAAAATGTTAGGTTGTCTTCCCCTTTACAACTGATTGGGTGAAACCTTAGCACAAAAGTAACTGCTTTTTTTTTTATGTTACTTGCTCAGGGGCTTGCATAAGTTGTGGAAAGTAGCGGAAAATCCACAAAATCAGTCCCACTCAGTAGCCACTTCTTTTGTTTCCCTTTGCTCCACCCCTCCCTTCATGGTAACGAAATCCGTCCCCCTTATTTGCATGAGACAGATCCTCCCCCACCCAAAATGGAGCACTTTCAACCATTTTGCTGGAGATCGTCGTTCTTTCATAATCTCTGATCGACATGAGCACCTGAAGCTCATGAATTCCCTCCTTCATATTCAAGCTGGAACCTTAATACGTTGTAGATGATCTACCGAGCTACTGCGAGGAAACAAATCCACAATTTAATCCGATGGTGTCGTTTCCCGCGCCAGCTGCGTTGATTTAACGCAGCTTCTGCTATGTTTGTGCACCCGCCAGTGTTACCTAACGGGGAAGGCCCTCATTGCACATTGAAGTGATGCCATTCAATCCAGCCACATTCTTTGAAAGTATGAATGAAATAAGGCGGAGACGCCAGGTTCTGTTTTCAAATTCGCAGCCATGTTGTCCATAATGAGATGATTCGGTTAACTGGTCATAATTGTGCAGCGAAAGGTCACATTGAATACCGGCTAATGTGACAAGAAATTTTTCCTATTGAAGTAGTGGCCAAATTAATGGCGTGCGTCCTCTAAGCCGGCGCACTTTTCTATCTTTATTGATTCCGGAATCTCGAGAATAAGGACTTTTTATTCATGCGTTGACTTGACTTCAATGATGGGATTATCTATGGATGTTAAAATCAAAGGCTATTCGACTGCTTTGATTTTGAAAGCATTTCAGCTTGGATGAAAAGCTGTTTTCCGTTATCTCTGTAGCTAAATCGAGCTACACACATAACAGCAATCAGGCTAAAATTGGGGATTTTCCGCTCCCTTGCCATCAAAGTCAGCAAAGGTCCGCAAAGATTCTCCTGAGCAACTATCATTTTTTGTTGTGTGTTTAGCAGTGTGTTTGGGCTGTTGAGGGGGTGAACATGCTGTGCTAAGTGCAGTGTGAAAAGGCCCTTTACCCTGTCAGTCAGCTGGGACTCATGACTTTAACGATGAAAAACGCTATTTAAAAGAAAAAGGATGAGCGTTGACTTTCTAATCTTTAATAAATATAAAATACTTAACGGCGTTTTGTCCATTCAATTGCAACTGTTTGAAACCTCGTGGATGGAAGAGCAGTTGCTAACAGCTTGTCATAGTCACAACGCACATGCACGTATCCAGTGTCCAGAGAGGCTGTTGGATGTTCCAGCCCGCTGCTGGTGTCTATCAATAGCGATCGTGACACTGCTGCGAATGGCAGCCCACAATAAACATTGCTTTCCCTTAACTCTCCTTTTATGTAAACTGTGCAAACGATAACATTACACCACATCTGTCATCTCCCAACATCACTTTTAATATTACGGTATTCCTATGAATAATAAACACAGTATATTGTAATGTAGAAATATTATAGACAGAATACTGTTTTTCAAGAAACAAATCATTTGCAATAAAAATAATTATTATTTTTCATTAAAAAGCCTGTTTTGAAGGGAAACAGTAATATTTTTGTTGTTTTTTTATCCAAAAACATTTGACCCCAAAAAATATAGGTTTTTTTTTCCTCACACATTTTTGGAGGGAAAAATGGTTGAGAAAATGTTTTGTTTAGTTTTTAAGAAAATGTGATGTTTTCAAAAAGTGTCATATTTTTGAAAGAAAAAAATGTTTTTAGCAAACAACAAATATTTTTTGGAGAGTAAGTCAAATAGTTGAGAAAAAAAGTAAAAGATTTTAAATTACTTGATTTATGTAGCGCTTTTCCACCTAAAGGCCCACAAATCGCATTACATTTTGACTTCATTTACCTACTGATGATTCAGCATCAGGCCCAAGTGGGGGCTTAGTATCTTGCTCAAGACTACTTTGACATGGTCACAATGGCCTGGGATCGAACTCACTACCTCAAGGTTGCGAGACAACCACTCTAACACTGATCCATGCTGCAAGAAAAAGTGTTTTTGTTTTTTTCAAGAAAGGGACATTCAAAACAAAACAGTTTCTTAAAATAAATAAATGAATTAATCATAGAGGGAAAAAGGGAGATTTGCCCCCCCGCCCCCCCAAAAAAAAATTGTCAGGAAAAAAAGTATTTTTTAAATGTATTAATTTATTTATCTATTAATTTAATAAAAGCACTTGTTTTTTAAAAAATAGGCCAAAGTTGTTGTGACGTCATTATTGTTATTTATTTTAATTTAAAAAGGCATATTTTTTAAAATATTTGATAAAGTGATATTTGATAAGGAAAAAGCCACAGTTTGACCTCATAAAGAGTCATAGAAGAATGCAATTATTTTCAGCCTATGACTAAGGAATATCAATGATGATTGCTAATGATAGATTTCTATTGCAAAATGTGGTTGGTGGGTGAGTAAAGGAAGGTGGCTAACTAGAGAGAGGTGGCTAGGTGCGGTTGCTAGGTAAAGGAATGTGGGTCGTGTCGGGAGAGTTTATAAGGAAAGATAAAGGAAGACTAGCCAGTGGTCTTTTTAAAGCATCTGAAAATCTGTCAGTGAAAGAGCACTCGTCAGCGACGTCTGTGTCGCTTCCTTTTATATGACACCACCTGTGAACTTCAGATTGCCTACACGGCACACGCAAATACAAAGATGCCGGATGGCACGTCCGCTCTCAGCTCTGCTGTTTCACGCCTTGCTGTCATCTGTAACCCGAGCCTTCATTTGTTGTCTTTTCCGTCTGACACTACAGCCTCATAAAGACGACACGGACGGCAATCCTGCCACACGCAACGTTTAGTCAAGATTCACATAATGAGCCACTTTGCTGGGATTGAACAAATGATGACTTTGTACATTGATTCCGCTTGCAACGAAAGTCACCACATGCAGACAAAATTAATCTAGTTTGATGTTTTGGAGGCTAGTCAACAGGGGTCTTAATAAATAAATAAATAATAAAGCACTTTACTGTACTGCAGAACAAATGGAGAGGTCAACTGGGGGCTTCTAAAGTATTGCAGTGGTGCCATTGAGTTCAGACTGAAATCACATTTGGGACAAGTTATTGGAATGACGTGACATGACGGTTCACTGAACTCCAGAATAGATTTACTTAATCCATTTGTGAGCTTTTTTTGCTTACTGCAGAGCACCAGTAAACCATCTTATGAGGGAGAATTGACAACAGTTAGAGATCTGGAAAGGCCTCGTCAAGAGCATTTATTTTATATATATGACATGATTTGCTCCATTTCTGTATGTTGCAAATTCCGAAATAGAAAAACCCAACATTAAATTGTTCCGCTTATTCCTATTTCTTTCCGTTTTTTTCTTCAAAAATTTGAAATGAAAGCCCAAAATTAATATTTTAGGAAGTTACCGCTAGTTTGCACACTTTTTGACAGATTCAAGCCATTCAAATATTAAACTCTTCAGCTTATTCATATTAAGTTTTTTTTCAAAATGTCAAAGTAAATACCCCAAATTAATATTTTGGTGATTTTGTTCTATTTTCCACATTTCTGATTCAAAAATTCCAATCTTAAAGTGTTTGGCACATATTTATTTTTTTCCCTCAAAATGCCCCAAATTAAAATAAAAGAATATATACACACACATTATATATATATATATTTACCATTAATTTCCACATTCCCTGACCAGTTCAAACTATTCCAACTACTTCTATGCCAACAATTCAGCTAAATAAAATAAAAGGCAAAAAAAAAATAATAATGACAGTGAGACCTGGGGCGCGATTGGGAGGATTGCCCACCCCCAATTTCAGTGATCACATGTGCTTTGTGGACTTGGAGAAGACATTGTTTGACCGTGTCCCTCGGGGAGTCCTCTGGGGGGTGCTTCGGGAGTACGGGCTACCGAGCCCCCTGATACGGGCTGTTCGGTCCCTGTACGACCGATGTCAGAGTTTGGTCCGCATTGCCGGCAGTAAGTCGAATTCATTTCCAGTGAGGGTTGGTAAGGTTGCCCTTTGTCACGATTCTGTTCATAACTTTTATGGACAGAATGTCTAGGCGCAGCCGAAGCGTTGAGGGGGTCCGGGTTCAGTGGCCTCAACATTGCATCTCTGCTTTTTGGTGCTGTTCAAGCCATGATCTTCAACTGTCACTGGAGCGGTCCACAGCCAAGTGTGAAGCGGTTGGGATAAAGATCAGCACCTCCAAATCCGAGATCATGGTCCTCAGTGAAAAAAGGGTGGAGTGGCCTCTCCGGACTGGGAATGAGATCCTGCCCCAAGTGGAGGAGTTCAAGTATCTCGGGGTCTTGTTCACAAGTGAGGGAGCGGGAAATCGACAGGCGGACCGGTGTAGCGTCTGCAGTGATGCGGGCTCTGTATCGGTCCGTTGTGGTAAAGAAGGAGCTGAGTCGAAAGGCAAAGCTCTCGGTTTACTGGTCGATCTACGTTCCTACCCTCATCGATGGTCACGAGCAGTGGGTAGTGAACAAAATAACAAGATCTGAAATGAGTTTCCTCCGCAGGGTGTCCGGACTCTCCCTTAGAGATAGAGTGAGAAGCTCGGTCATCTGAGTAGAGCCGCTGCTTTTCCGCGTTGAGAGGACCCAGTTGAGGTGGCTCGGGCATCTGGTTAGGATGTCTCCTGGACGCTTCCCTGGAGAGGTGTTCCGGGCATGTCCCACCGGCGGGAGCCCTCGGGGGCGACCCAGGACACGCTAGAGAGACTATATCTCTAGGCTGGCCTGGGAATGCCTTGAGATCCCGCCGGAGGAGATGGTTGAAGTGGCTGGGGAGAGGGAAGTCTGGGCTTCCCTGCTAAAGCAGCTGAACCCGCGACCGACCTCGTATAAGCGGTAGAAGATGGATGGATGGATGGAAAAAAATAATTTTTAGGGGAATTTACCTCTAATTTCCACTTTTTGGCCAACCATTCCACTTTTAAACTGTTTAGCGTATTCCTTTTCCTAAAAACTTTTCAAACTATCTAAATACATTTTTAAAAAATCACATTTTAGTACTCATTTGTAATTCAACCATGTACTTAGTTTCCTTTTCATTGACAACAAAAGTTCAAGTATAGTTCTAACCCACTTCACCTTCAAGCCTTTGCAATTGCGGCTTTCGGACTTGCAAGAGCCAGCATTCCCATTCTAAAGTTCTGCGGGTATTTTCGAGTTGATTTTTTACCTTGTCATAAGTATATCCTACCTTATTGGCAAATCAGCCACTAAATAACAGTTGTAAGGTGAATTTTACTTATGGTGACCACAAGAGGGTGAAGAATGGAAAGAAAAGTAAAGAGGTACAAATTAAGCCACAAACAATGCATAGATTTGCACTTAAATAATAAAGTAACAATCACAGGGCAGGGGAAATTGTGACTTTTCAATGTTTGTGCTGATGTGCGACTGCAAGTGGAATGAAAAGATGCAACTGCGGTCAAAAAAAGCACAACAAAGCAACATACTGTGCCTTGTTATGCACTTTGGCACTACAGCGCAACAGTGGGGACTTGATTGGACTCGACGTCCACACATTGACGTCCAACATTGGGGAGGGTCATCAGTGATTGTGTTGCCCCCGTGCGTCCCCATGCTCCTTACCACACACACACACATTATGTGGTTGGCTGCCGTCTGGCCAACATGTGCACTATCACGTTTTAGCACCCTATTCAGTTTCAGCCACGCTCAAGTGTCAGGCCACTTTGCCAGTTTGTGTGTGTGCGCACAGCGCATGAATACATTTCACACACACACACACAAAAAAAACTGGAGTAGGTACTAATAGGTATGTTCTTTATTAGGAAGGTAGGTAGAGAGCGTGTATGAAGGTATAGAGAGACACGATGAAAAAACTTCAGGAAGAAAAAGGGCTGGGCTCTATTTCCATTTGATGTCTAGGCACGTGCCCGTCCCCAAGCGTCAGGCAACTTTGCCAAGTGTGCGTCTGCCAGCACACATTATCAGTTTTCACACTCTACAAAGGTGGCACATATCAATTTGGTTTAGCCAAGGACAAGGACAGGAAGTGGAAGCGTCGTCGTCGAGGAGGAGCCGCTGCTATTTGCAGCGACGTGACAGCTCTCATGGGAGACACCACATCCTCGATATGTGCACTCAATAATGGACTCTAGTGTCTATTTATACTCTTTGTGCCTGTCGCCTGACGTGTATTATAGCTCCTGGTTTTGATACGTCAAAAGTTTGCTGCAAAAAGAAGGTTGGTGTAGTGTAGACTGTAGAGGGTAATTTGTTATTATTATTCATTATCATTGTTATTATTATTATCATCGTCATTCATGCCTTCTTTTTCACATTTTACACTAATAGTCACAGGGAGCACTAAAATAAAATGATGACCAAATAAAATCAAACTAGCATATTTATTATGTCAAATATTTATTATTTCACACTTATAATAGCTCAAATTAATGGAGTAAACGTTACAAAAAGAATACATTTTATTCTCCACATAAACTGTACAACTACTGAACACGACTACTGTGCGATCAGCGCCCTCTGCTGGATTTTAGGCGTCTCTTTTTCTGCAAAGCGCTCTTCCGTTTGCTTCATTGAAATGCCCCAATCCAACATGGCAGCCATAGAAACCGCCCGTCAACAATCCCTGGTAACTAACATGATAAACAAATTAGTTAAAATCAATTATTTCAGCTATTTGTGGGAGTTTATGTGCGTATATAGCAGGAGAGGATAACAGTTTGCGTTTTTTGGAGTTTGTAATTTACAAACCGAGCGTACATAACTAGGAATATGTCGAAGCCAGGTAGTTGATTAACGTTAACTTTAGAGGTTAAACCAGACTTCCACATACCGACTTTTAGAGTTATAAAAAAACACGAGTGCTTAGTGTTATTGTTCGTTTGTTTTTAATTTCATATAAATTTTATGGATACGTTTTGTACTGTTGTCGTTATCTGCTTTTATTTTAATGTAGCTTCTGTGACGTCATTTGTTTAGACGTCAAAATGTATTCTGTTTGATATTATTTGAAACTTTTGTGTTCTGAATAAAATAAATATACAGGTGCATTGTAACATATTTTATATTCTAGAAATTTTCATTTATTCAATGCTGTAGTTCTATCCAGAAAGGGGAACTTTACAGATTCATTAAACATACAGAGAAATGTTTTGTCTATGTAATTTATATATTAAAATAATACGTTTTCATTATGTTGTATTCTAATCTCTTGAGATTTTTTGCTAGCTGTCATATGATAGTAAAATAATTTCACATTTCCCCCCTTAACTATTGAAATAAAGTTCTCCACGATCTTGTAATTTACTGAGATGCACCTGTACATTATTGCATGAATCAGGGGAATTCAGACCCTCCGTCCTCCCCTGCTGGTCGGGCCAGTGTGGAACGGAGAGAATCCAGGCTCAAAGCAACACAGTTTCTCAAGGAAGTCGAAAGCACCAGGAGGCTGTAAGTTGAACACATTAACAAAGCCAGAAACATTATTTTTCACGACCGGTAATTGGTAAACCTTGTGTTCTTGAGCTTTAGGATCTTAATGCAACTCTAATGTATATTATTTGTTTGAGGACACTTCTTTAGGCAATTTGTTAATAGAATCATTTTCCCTGTTGGAAATAATGGAAATATAAATATATAGTGTTATTACTCACAGGGCAGAAAACTTGTGACATCAGTACTGGGCAACATAGAGAGAGAGACATGGTGCTTTCTAATGTCATAATACCATTTTGGGGTCTATGGTTATTATCATACTTTTCATCTTGACATCGCCTTCTACAAAAAAAATAAGCCAACCAAAAAATAAAGTATAATTGTACAGTTAATTGTCCAGTTAGATGCTCATTAAAGCCGAAGTTTCAGGATATTTTTGTGCAATTTAGAGGAAAAAATAAATGTAATTTAATAGTTTGTTTGAAACAGTGTATTAATTTGTTTTTCATGTCTTTTCCCCAGGGTGGACAAGTTGGAAAAAGACGGGCCACTGAGTGTCCAATGCAAGAAAAATGGATGGGCGGACGTTGTAAGAGAGCTGGACGAGTATGAGAAAACACTGGTTGAAAAGAGAAGTGAAGAAAGTGGGTCACAGTTTGTACAAATCTCCACTTAAAACATGCCCCCAGAAACTTGATTGTGATTCTATTCATTTAGTTTGCTTAGACTTTACCGTGTTTCTATTCATTCCGTTTTGTTACTTCCTCCTTCAGAGACGCAACTGCAGACGCAGTTGGCCAAGATTAAAAATGGCGTCAGGCAATTTCAGCAACAGCTAATAGACATCCAACCAAGTACAGAATGTAAGTCACACCATTTTGAACACAATCCATTACTTGATGCAATATTTACCCCTCCAAGTACCACCATTATGAAGATTCTGACGAACACTAAACTACAGAAGTGTAGTAGGCATAAACTGCACAGTGTGAACATTAACACAGTGTTTACATGTAGGAAAACAAATCAAAACATACCTAAATATTATAAAGAATGATTCCATTGAAATTGCCCATAAAATGTAGTTAAAACATTTTAATTAAATCTCATTTTCCTGCGCAGTTAGAAGCCATCCCAGTGTGACAACAATAAGTTCCATTTCCTGTTCTAAGAATATCATCATTTTTTGTCATAAAGTTGATTTGTGGCATAGAAGCGCTATATTTAGGTTGGGTTACGTGTATTTTATTTTATATTGTTTGCTCTTAATGAAAAATTTGACCTCTAGAGTAACTGCTGTTTATTTATTTTTACAGTGATTGAGAAGTTGAAGGAGGTCATGTCTGAGGTGGAATTTTCAATGAACAGTTTGAAAGAAAAGCAGCACTCCTGGTAAAAACACTTGAGTATTTTCCACACCTTTCATTTTTTACCCCTAATTGACTGATTTGATTAAATTATACAATAGAACCTCCACAAAGTGAAAAGCCCCAAAAGTAGGACAGTTTGAAGGTGAAGTGAGCATCAAAAAGGATTCACTTCATGTGTTATTCCCCTCATTGTCCTTTTTGTACACTTTTTGTACACTTGCATGTTAAAAGTTACTTAAAACATAGAATGTACATAAGATAAAGCTTTTATGACAGTTAGAACCCGGATTGCATGAATTCATCTTTAATTATTTCCAATGAGAAAGTGGAAGTCAACCAGCATCATGAACCTGTGTTTGTTCCACTTTGGATGTAGCACTGAAAATATAACATATACTGCACATAAAAAAAAAGTTGAAAAAAAGAGTTGAAAAAAAAAAGTAAAAAAAAAAAAGTTTTGTTCACTCTCCTCTTATAGCTTGGGAGAGTTGTTGAAGGAGGAGAAGACATACGCGCAAGAGATGGTGGCCTATGAGAGGAAGGTTGAAAATTGGAGTCATCCCAGCAAGCCAGACGCGAAAGTCTCTGCCGGCTCAACTGTTAAGGTTGGCGTCTCCTCCTCTTCCTCTTCACCTTCGTCTCCCTCTAATTTCCTTGACCTCTTGTTTTTGTCTTGACAGCAGAGCAAGGCTCTGGACCACGACCTCCCCTCTGAGGTCCGAATTCTGCAATCTTTCCTCCAAAGAACGGGAGGCGTCTGCGGCGGTTGGGATGAGTTTGATCACCAGGCTTTCCTCAAGGTGCAGTGCGTCCACCAGACACAACTTTCGTAACTTCATTGCATCGCAGATGAGTCATCTGCTTGATTGACAGGTGTGGAGGAATCGCGGCGGGCGGCCAGACTTCGGCAAAGAAGCCAAACGGTATCTACCCAATAAAAGTCAGGAGGAGATGGAGGAACACCAACGCTGGTACCAGGAGCTGATCCACCTGCAGGACAAGAGGAGACAGGTAATAACTGAATGTGACTCCAAGCGGATGTCTGCTATTGGTGGCAGAAATAAGTACATCATCATCATCGTCATCATCATAATAGCATACATACACACTGCAACTTAAATAAGTCATGAACAATTTTACTATTTTTTACAATTTTTTTTAACATTGATTCTGATTCTTTTTTGCGTTTTCTTTTTTGCTTGTTACATCTGTTTGAAAATTCTAGTTAATGTATTATCGTTATCTATATCAATGCCAGGTCTGGAATGCCAAGAACGGCAAATGACGATCTTGCAATTACCTTCCCTGAATAAATAAAACTTGGATAGATAAGTATGTTAAGTATATTTAATGTTTTGAAGCAGTATGTAAAAGTTGAAAAATATATCTAACATACCAAATCAGTGATCAAAAACTTCCTGTAATGTCTTAATGCATTTTATATTTATTATTTAGCGGTATATATTTGTATGATTACATTATATCGGACAGACAGACAGATCAGTTGCATAGATGTATTCAATACATGCTTTTAAAAAAATAAGCATTTTTTTTATCGCATAAATGCATGTAAAATTATTTCATCACATTATTTAAAAAAATATATTTTTTATTTAAATGCACCAAAATACAACACTGAAATGTTACGCATTTAATGACCAGTGTATTCATCATAAATCATAAATACAAACAACTACACATATATTTCATATTTAAAGAAATATTGGATTTAAATGTATTTACTGCATATGTTTATTATTTTAAAAACTTTTAAAATAGATTTGTTACCTTAACACCAAAAATTCTACTCTTATAGTTTATTTTAATTTTATTAATAATTTATTGAATAAATAAAGGAGCATGAATATTCCAATATATACTGTATTTTTAAATGCATTACATTTCTTTATTATCTTAAAAACAAACAGGGTTACTTAAACACACATGAAATGCAAGTTTTGCATCACTTACTTTGTATTAATAATAAAAATAAAATAGTAATGTGCGTATGATGTAACAATATTGACATTATTTTAAGGACAGCGTTAATGCACAGCTTACGAAAAGTAAATTGGCTTATACAGTATCATAAACAATTGGATACTTTAAGATACATTGTAGTCATCGACAACCAAGCACTTCTTGTTAGTTGCGTATATGTGTAATCCGTGTGTTTAGTGGACATGTTGGACTCTTACGCAAGTCACACAGACGTCGAAAAGATGCCACATAGTGCTTTATCATGTGCAGGCCATCCAAAGGTGGAAGAGCAGGAAGCAACTGGAGCGGCAAACTCACTTACAGAAGCAGGCGGAAGTGTTGGAAGCGGAGAGGAAGAAGAAAGACACAAAGTCTCAGCACAACAAGTAAGGGAGTCAAAGTGCAAACAGAAAAGCAAAAATGTTTATCATACATTGCCGTGTTATACTTTTCATCAGTGAGGAGGAGAGGAAGATGTTGACTCAGCGACTGGAGGAGTGGAGGGAAACCAAGAGAAACAAAGAGGAGCAGGCGGTGGAGCACAAACGAGCAGGGGAGAGCCACAAGAAAAAAACGGTCAAGGTATGGAATGAGCGCCAATTCCGTGGTGAAGCTTCACAATGTGTTACACGAAACTTGAACAGCAGAAGCGTTTTCATCTGCGGGAGACCAAGCTGAGCCTCGGGAAGGAACTGCAAGGGGGGAAAGGAGAGGAAGAGGACGAGAGGCGGACAAGGAGGAAAAAACAGACTACAAAAGCCATCAGAAACTTGATTAAACGGGTACTTAACATAGACTGTCTTGACATCCTTGGATATTTATTATTATTTTGTGCAGGGGTCTTTTTTTTAACTCATTCATTGCCATTGACGGCTATAGACGTCCAAAATTTATTTGAATTATTTTTATTAGTTTTCCACTTTTTTCCACTTTTCTTAATAAGAGTATGAAAACCTAAAAAAATATTGAACATTTAGAACAGATATAAAATTTGTGATTAATCGTGAGTTAATTATTGAAGTCATGTGATTAATTACAATTAAACATTTTAATCGCCTGATGCGATTTAAAAAAAGAAAGATTATTAAAAAATTAGGAGCGTCAGGCGATTACATTTTTTAATTGTATTTAATTGCATGATTTCACTAGTTAACTCACGATTAATCACAAATTTGATATTGGTTCTAAATGTACGATAAAAAAAAATCTAGGTTTTCACACTCATGTTAACAAAAGTGGAAAAAATATTTTATTAGAAATAGTTTAAATAAATTTTTGACGTCTATTGCCGTCAATGGCAGTGAATGAGTTAAGGAAGGGCCATACAAAATTTAGGGAACATATTGTTAATAAATGTTGTTAAATTGTGAGCCTGATTTCGCAGCATGAGTTGTTAGCATGTCTGCTTCACATTTCTGAGATTGGGGCTTTCAAACGGGACTCCCGACTGTGCTGTGTAGAGTTTGCATGTGGTCCTCATGTTTAAACTACCATTACTGAAGGTGTGAATGTGAGTCTTTACAGTACATGTTTTGGCTGACAACCAGTTCAGGGTGGACCGTCTGATAATAAATAAATGATTGCATAATGTCACACGGTATATCACAATTAATATGCCTACTAAGGAGTAAATTACATTTTATTAACCGCAGGATCTCGAGCGAGTGCAGGCCAAGCGTCAGGAGAAGCTGCTTAGGCAAAAAGAGAATGAAGAACGTCAGGAGAGGATCATGGCTAAGCTAAAGGAGAAAGTAAGCACTACGGATACAAAAAATAGAAGATTTCAAATATACCGTATTTCTTTCTTTTTCGCAGGTGGATGGTCACATAGTAAGAGACCCATCTAGGCTGACGCAGCCCACCAAGGGATGGGAGGAGCGCCTGAAAAGTGCAGGAACTTCAGGAGGAGGACGTGTGTTACACATGCCTCACAGGTCTGTTGTTTGTAACGCATTGTGCTGACTGGTATTAACACTTTAGCACCTTTATAATGATTTTTAAAAAAATCAGTAGCCACTGATTGTGTTTAAAATTTTCTTTCAAACCCACATTTGATCTATTTTTATTCTTTCAGATCTGTTCCCAGCTGGAGACTGGGGCTGTGAAGACTTAAAGCATTCTTACAGCGTTCACAGCAATTGTTCCTAAAACTTATTTAGTTGTCATTCCAAATGTTGCTTTGGTGTTATTCAGCCTAATTGACCTGATTAAAGTGAATTGTTTTTTGTCTATCAAATTACCCCTTGCGGCGTTCATTTCACAATTCCAAAATAGGTCATCAACCTCACAGTTGCGAGGTTCTGACTTTGAACGGAAGCAAATGCGATAAAAGGCTACAGCTCAACTGCATCCCTAATGATGAAGACACTATAGAAAATTGGTTGTTTGTTTTTATGTGTTCTGTGATTGGTTGGCGACCAAAGTTACTTGACAAAAAAAGCAAAGAACTGATAAACGTTTGACAAAAAATTGACACAATCGGACAATAGCCTGGCCCAAAAAACTTTATACTTTATACTTTTTACTCTTATTTTGAAATCTAATACGCCCCCCTTTGCGTTGTGACGCTTTTATTTTGACACCAAAATACATCGGAAACAGTTACCGCGTACACGGATACGAATCTGGGAAGCAAAGATGGCGGAAGAGGAGAGCCTCTCGGAAGAGCTGGAGCAGCTTGACTTTCTCCGAGACCGACACGTACGCTTCTTCCAAAGGACTCTGCAGGTTTTACCGGAGAGATACGCATCTCTGGAGACCACCAGGTGAGCTCCGAGCTAATCTTAGGCTTTTCACTTGACAGCCATTTCTGAGTTTAAAAAAAAAAAAAAAAAGTGGGGGGAACCTCCTGCGCTAGTTAGCATGCATGCTAACATGAGCTAGTGAAGTTATGACAGCAATAGGAACTTGTTACACCAACAATACATGTGTTTTCAAATCAGGTAAGTTGTGTTTTACTATTGCGTGACAAGAATGTTACTTTGAACAAATTTGACATTTTTGGGGTGAATTGTGATAACAGTTTCCCTCTTGGATGAACATGGCTAGCTGGTAACTGTTCATCAACCTTAAAATGTTTGCTCCCCATTCAAGGGCTTTAACGTATCAATAATGTTCCATCACTTTCCAGGTTGACCATCATATTTTTCGCCCTTTCCGGCCTCGATGTACTCGATGCTCTGGATGTTATCGACAGTAACAACATGATCGAGTGGATCTACTCATTACAGGTTCTACCTACAGAAGACCGTGAGTAAACCTCACTCTCGGGATACTTTACACAGCATCTTCAACATGCCCACGATGCATGCATTTTGATTTATATTTTAAGAGTAGACTAGGAACCTTTTTTTTTTTTTTTTTACTTTCCAGTTATGATCAGTAGATGGCAGCAGCGTTCTGTTGTTTCCCAGGTTTCCTGCTGCATCTTGTTTTTAAAATGCACGGCGGTTTGGGATGTTTCATTCTTGTTGAAAGTATTTTATTAATAATGTTAATGTCTTTTCACTGCTTATCTTTTCTCAGAATCCAACCTCAGCTGTTGTGGTTTTCGGGGATCGTCACACATCGGAATTCCTTACAGCACCAAGGTAGCTTCTCTTGCAATTGAGCACATATCAATAGGCTCCTGCACATGCTTAGTTCATGGCATATTCTCTATCTTTCACCTTAAGTCAGTTTAATGTCGCCTAGCTGTTAAGTGTACAGGAGAGTAGTCGAGTCCTTCCAGGCCTCATTCAGGCACATTTTTAAGAAGGAATATGCCCAAAATGACTGCTTCAAATTAAAATGGCTGACATACTGTTCAAATTTGTGTATAGGCCCTTAAGACTTGTTGTGTCCTGCTATGAGTGACATGTCATGTCCACCCAATTATATATCAATGAGTAAAACTGATTGATTATTTTGAAACTTTTGAGAGGTCGCTACTAAGTACGTATATGAGGGTCGACTCTTGCTCCCATTCCATAAAAAAAAAGGTAGAAAATGCTAGGATGAATTTGTTTTCACCCCCCACCATTCCATGTTGCGTGACATTTACACAGAGCAGGGATGAAAAAAAGAGGAAACATTTCGACTATTTTTCCTACTAAATGTGCTGCACTTTATGACCTCAATCATTATTTGTATTATTCAGGGGCCGGGAGTGTTGCATCCTTATGACAGCGGCCATGTCGCCATGACCTACACAGGACTGTGCTCACTTCTGATTCTGGGAGATGACCTCAGTCGGGTCAACAAGCAGGCATGCCTGGCCGGCCTCAGAGCCCTGCAGCTCGATGATGGCAGGTTGGTATGCACACACAGCAAGTACCCATATGCCAACAGCTTGATTTGAGTGAGGTGTTTATTCGTTTATATTGCACATGGCAACTAATGCAATTTTCTCCACATCACTCTCCCCGCCCCCCCCCACTTCATATATCTTGCGCCCTGCAGTTTCTATGCCGTGCCAGAAGGCAGTGAAAACGACATCCGTTTTATTTACTGCGCTGCCAGTATCTGTTACATGCTGGACGACTGGTCGGGCATGGATATCCAAAAGGCCATCGAGTACATTCGAGGAAGCCTGGTGAGTAGATGAGCAGTCACGTCCACAGTGTGATCAGTGAAAGGCTAAACGCCATCATTTAGGCTCTGATTGTTTCCACTCAGCAGAGCTAGACTTGAATGAGGCCACCCACCTTCAAAATGGTGGCACTCTGCCAGGAAACACCTCCATTTATAATGAATGGAGGAGGTCACGGTGCTTAAACCGCTGCAGAGGTTTCTCTAGATCCCCAGTAGAAGAGTACTATTCAGCAAGCTGTGTTTTTGTAACACTTTGCATTATTCATGTATTTTTTTTTCTTCTATTAGGATTTTGAAATTTAAAACTCAATTTCTTATTATATTGCTGTATTTTGTCTTAGGTCATGGTTGGGGTGTTTAGTCAAGTGCGGGGAGAACTAGATGTCTGTTAGGGATAAAACTTATACCTGTGCAAAAAAAAAAGTTTATTTTTTTTTAAAGAGACACTTCAATTGTTTTTAACCACTACATATTTATAATGAAACCAATATAAATTGTAATGAAAATGTAACTGTGTGATGCATAGATATGGTCGGTAGCAAGATACAATGTAGTGCAAACAAAAACAAAAGACTAGTATTGATGAGGGATTAAATAATTGAGATTATTCTAAACAAGAAAAGATAGTTTATGATGTTGCATGTTGAGTAAGTATTAATCTAATTATGCTACAGTATATTTGTACAATTAATACAAAGTGGGATGTATACTATTATTGACAATAATACATAGTCACATTATACTATGTATAACACAACCAATATGTTCAGTGTATGAAAAATCTATGATAACCAATAGTAATTGTAGGCTGTAATCTAGATTTTGTCTGTGGAAAAAACGTTGTACTGAATATGTAATTATATTAATATAATATATGTAACAATAATGTCATAATATTAATAAGTAATATAAAAAAATTGAGGAAAGTAATGAAATCCCCATTTATTTACATACACTGTATTTATTATGTAATACGTGTGTTAAAAAAATAAATAAATAAATGTAATTTGTATAGAGAATATAATCTAGTAATATATACAGTATTTAAAAAAAAAAATCTAAACAGTTTTTTGTTGGAAAAGAATAAATACATAATTCTATTAACAAAAAGCTTTACAGTAGTAGTTGTAGGAAATGTTTCTTGTTATTGAATGTTGGCTTTTCTGTTCCCTGGTCACTGATAGTCATACGATAGCGGTTTTGGCCAGGGAGCTGGGCGAGAGTCACATGGTGAGTAAAGTCTTCACATGTTATGTGGTTTTTGTTTCACCATGTTAGGGGGGTTCATAACACCTTTTGTTATGGTATTGAAGCGACCAACATTTACAATGTGCTTTTCTGTGCTTAAATTGTTTAATAATTCAACATAGCTTTAATCGACTAGCATCTGAAAGTCCGCAGTGAGAATGAAATTAAGTCTTTATCCGCTGATTTTACCCACACACATCTGCTGGCCATAGAAACTACTCGCTGTTAGGGTTGCCATTTTCTTGACTCCCACCTTTTAAGCTTATAAAGCCAAATGTTTTTGTATAACCGCTAATCTAACTATTAGTTGAGTGTTAATTTTCTCCATGTACTCCACTTTCCTCCCACATTCCCAAAACAGGTAATTTAGGTAAATTAAAGACTCTCAATTGTCCACAGAGGGTGAATGAATGTGAGTGTGAATGGAGGTCTAAATTTGCTCTGTGATTGGCTGGTTGACCGGTCTATATGGTTCTCACTCCGAGTCAGCTAATGGGATAGGTACACAAACTGGGAAATCCAAAAGTATCCTGATTATGTTGTTGTACAATTAATCTGTAAAAAATTTAACCTTCTGATATTACTTTCACTGGAGACAGGAAACCATTTCAAGTAAGCTTGGAAGCACCAATTTTTCATTTAAGTGTGCTAGAGATGTAGGACGTGTCAATGTGACTCACGGTATTAGTAACTGGTTTATGGGATTATCAATTAACTCCCGTCACTATTGTTCTTATTAATCCATGCTCAAATAAAATCTCATTAGTACACCATACAAATATGCATTGCTGAGAATACAGTCAAAAGTTGACCACTTTCCGATCCATTTCTTTTTTCTTTTCTTTTTTTATAGTGTCAATAGTCAAAAGCAAAAGTTTCACACAAAATAGTGAACATTTTCTCGTTAAAAAAAGGAAGAAAACCTTAAGAACAAACAAAGTCCCCTTCCCTATACCTCCCCAGGCACATATCTCATTGACAATGGAAGAGATATACCGCATTAATCATCAAACATTTTTTTTAAACCAGAACTAAAGCTGCGATGCGGGACAAACTGGTCCTCATTTTAGTCCAGATTAGGCGTCCAAATTAGGACTGCTTGCTCCTTTAATATATATAGCAAAAATTGGTTTACTTTCCGATCCATTTCTATATTGCCTTTCCTCATCAGGGTCACAAGTGATCTGGAGCCTATTCCAGTTGACTTTGGGCGTGAGGCAGGGTACACCCGGGACTGGTCACCAGTCAGTCACAGGGTACATATACACAAGTATTCCCTATTGCAGGTTTTCAATTAGCAGAGTATTTACTGTACACAGGTAGAGCCATTCCTTCTTTAGGAGGAACAGAGTCACAGACACAATCTCTTTATACTCGTCTGTCATTTAAATATCATCAGCAATGTCCGTTGCCTTGCCGTGCCCGTTACTTCTTTATGCCTGCAGGCGGCTGGACGTACTGCGCCATCGCCTCCTTGTGTCTGATGGGTCGATTGGAGGAGGCGCTGAGTCGGCGGGAGTTGGACAGGATTCGCCGCTGGTGCATCATGAGGCAGCAGAGCGGCTTCCACGGTCGCCCAAACAAGCCCGTTGACACCTGCTACTCCTTTTGGGTGGGCGCAACGCTAGAGGTATGCACGCATGTTCAATGTGAGGCTTTTGCTAAAAAAAAATCAAATGTACATGCGTGTTAATATAGCATATTTTCTACACTTTAAAATGGGAGCTAAATTCGGTGAAAGACAAAATGCAAAGTCGTCGCCACTGAATCCATGCATAATCAATTAATAAAACACAAAATGAATACTCATGAATCCCACAAAAGTGTTTATAGTGCATCTAAGGCCTCTTTTTAAGAGTTTGAATTACCAAAATAAAAAATTTAATGAATACGAACATGAAAAAAAACCTCAATTTTTCCACATTTGGGTCATAACTATGCCAGAGGTTTACACATGATCCAAAAATAAAGCTCTCGACTTTAAAACGGCAATGAGTAAGCCTCGGACGCATCAAGGCGCCATCAAACCAATGTAGCTAATGTGTGAATATTTAGGTCACAACTGTGCCAGAGGTGCAACTGTTTTATTTGTATAGAAATACAAAATGGCCATCGCGTTAGAGTTCTTTTATGCTCTGAAAATGTACGTAATGCTCATTATTCCATGTCTTGCTGTTGCAGCTATTAAATGTATTCCAGTACACCAACTTTGACAAGAACAGAACCTTCATTCTGTCAACGCAGGATCGATTGGTTGGTGGTTTTGCTAAGTGGCCAGACAGCCATCCAGGTACGTGATTGTGCAGTAAACAGTATCAGCTGTGCAAAAGCTCCTAGCATTTCTCCCAAGTTTCCTTTTAAACTCACCTACTGTAATCCTACACTTTGAGCGGCACAGGCTTGTGTTTCTATGTGTGTGTGTGTGTGTGTGTGTGTGTGTGTGTGTGTGCGCGCGCGCGCGCTTCCTTCAAATGTGTAATTGATGATACCAGAGATGGAAGTGCTCACGTTACAAAGGCCAGTAGGGTGAATCGGCTGCTCTATTCACTAACCGCATAAATATTAAAGGTGAGTGTATAGAAAGATGAAAGAAGATTTAAGGGACTGGTAGGTTTTACTGCGCCACACAAAATTAACCAAAGCAAATCTGAGTTGCATAGAAAAAAAAACAAGAATGTTAGGCACAATCGGATTTGTTTTTTGTTTGTTTTCTTGCAGAGATTACTCTTAAGCCTTTTATTTTGAAGGACGATTTGGCCATCACTTTTGTTGTTGTAATGCTCTATACAGTAACTAGTGCTTTGTCAAATATCCATCATTGTTTTGAGGTAAAATTTATGTACTATTGGCATTGGGAATTTTATGTGCAATTTTTTTTGTTCTTTTGTATTGTGACTACTCAAGAGTTTAGTACTCATATTGTTGTCGGTCTAAAAAAAGTGGTATTGAACATCCCTACTTAATATTATTGTATCATAAAGTAAGAATAACATTTTCTAGATGTAGATAATTGAGAATAAATACTAAACATCCTCTACTTGGTACAACATAACAATTTATTAAAATAAAATTCTTGATGGAAATGGGTACAGTAGTCTGTTCCAGGTTCAAACTGGAGGCAGGCAAAAGAATGTTAACATGTAAACATATGTTGTCTGTACTGGTAATAAAGCCAATGAGCTAGCTGGGAATAAATTAATCCACTTTACATCACATGACAGCTTTACCATTTTAATTTATGTTTGATGGTTTAGTAACCTTGGTTGCTTTTATTGCTCCAGTGACAATTGCAGGTCCAGTGCACTCATCTTGTGGTGCAGACTCTATAAATCCTGACTGATGCACTGGTTGATCTTAATGCAGCCTTCCAATCATCTGTCATTTCATTATAATTCAATTACCAGTCCATTTACGACCCTGTGCAGCTTTTACGCCGATCCCAGAGGACCGGGGTCACACGGCAACTTCTTTTGAATTATTCATGGCAGCTCAAAGGAGCAGAGTAACAACAAAAGAAGGCTCCTCCTTTTTGGGTGGTTAATGGGAGGACGGGTGGTTGTTTAATTGTGTAAACGTAGATTTGGGTGACCCCTACTCTACTTGTCTAAAACGGGATGCAAAGATTTGTTGCCAATTCGGACTCCTATTTTCATCAATATTGTAATCTTGGTTATTAATCACATTTGGGGAAAAATATTTTTACTGTGTTATTTTTGAACAAAAAAATGTAAACAGTTTTCATTAAAAAAAATATATATATATAATTTTTTTTTAATTGCACTTTTCCACCTACAAGGTATTCAAAGCGCTTAAACAAACAATCTAAACAAATTTCTCATTCACCTACTGATGACGCAGCATCAGGAGCAACTGGGGGTTCATTATCGAACCCACAACCTCTGGGTTGGGAGACGGCCACTCTAGCACTGTACCATGCCGCCCAAGTTATTGTACAATTATTATTTTCTTTTTCTTTAATGTTAAAGATTTATCTCAAATTTATCCTGTTCAAAACACTAGCTCAGGGTTCACCAATTCCGGTCCTCGGGGTTCGGAGTCCTGCAGGTTTTAGATGTTTCCGCCAATTTAGCACACCTTATTCATATAATCAGCTCATAAGCATGCCTGATAACGATCCAGATCTTTAATATCAGGTGTGTTTGTAACCGGAAACATCTAAAAACCTGCAGGATTCCGGACCTTAAGGACCGAAATGATGCTCTTCATTTTTGCTTCTTCTTCTTCTCTCACCATGACTCAGGAGGTTGTGCTTGCTTATAACCATGCCTTCGCCCCCTGGTGGTTGCAGGCAGTTTAATATCACTCACAGTCAGGTTAATTTAATTGTGGCTGCCAAAATTGTGACCACGATTAAAAATGGATTAATTGTACTAGGCGCTAGTGAAGAACCCTTTCTGGAGTCACTATTTATACAGATACACAATTCCTTAAGTTGCTCTTATTGGAATCAACTGAGTCTAGCACCAGAACTGGTTTAGCTCCATTAAGCAATTTGGTGCAATGACATACACAAGCAGATGTTTCTGCTCATATACAGTACACGTTCACCATCCCTGACCCAGTTCCTCCCCATTCATTCTCTTTGATGCTAACCGCTTTCATCCCTTCTTTTCTTCCACCACTAGACCCTCTGCACGCTTACTTGGGCCTATGCGGTCTGTCTCTGATCGGAGAGCCCGGCCTGAGGAAAGTCCACCCGGCTCTCAACATCACCCAGAGGGCTTTCGAGCGCCTCCGCCAGCTGCAGCAGACATGGAGGGGACAATAGCGGCAACTGTGTCTGACAGGAGCATCCGGCAGGTCAAATCCGGGGCAACTGGAATCTGTCTGACACCAGGCCTCCTTTTATTTGAGGACTTAGGAGTGTGCAGCTCCTTAGCAACTTTGCAACGTGGCCTTGCTGTTGAGTGACTCTTCTTTAAAGCTGCCTTTTGGTCAACAGACTGCAGTTGGTGTTAAGTGTGAAGAAAAATATGTGCCAGAAATCACCAGAGACCTGAAGACATTCCAGGTGCCAAATTTTCTCCTTAAGAAAGGCTGCCTTTGGTTTCTTTCTTGCCAAGCCGTAACAGTATATCCATTCTGGACCACACAGGATCAGTATCATGTAGAATTGTCCTAAAATAGTGCATCTTCATGATCAACACGTGTGCAACTATGCTTCTTATCGGCAGAGCATTCAAAACTCATGAAAGAACACTCAGCGTCCAGTCCAGTCTGATTCTGGTCCTAATTCTGGATCATGCGATCCTTAGAAGGACACAACAACTATCCTCATCCAGTAACACCCTTATCTTACCTTTGGGGCCTCTTCAAAGCTCCTTAGTTTCCTTCGAGCCCGCCAGATTCGATCTTCCATGTCTCACCCATTCTACTCCCAAAGGTTCATCCTCCTCATCCTCCCTTTGGCTAAGTTTACTAATGTTTGATCGGGTGTAGCGCAGTAGCAGCAGTATACCCGACGGAGTTGAGGCCAAGAACCACCTGCAGGGGGGTCAGCCTTTGTTTGACTTTCGAAAACAAGTAGGGAACAAAAGAACTAGTATCAATAAAATGGAACCTAGTGTAGATGATGTGATTTTTCTGTTTGAACTCGCCCAGGTCTTACGAACTATGTGCTGACCTGGCCTTGTAGGCAGTTATTATTCAATACAACTTGCTTGATAGCCATCTTTGACCTCAGGGCCGAGCTGGATTAAGCAAGTTTGCTCAAAATCCAGTTATTTCTGATCACTGCTGGTAATCCCCATTTAAGCCCCCTCTTATTGGTTAATTTTTTTGTTGGAGAAATTGGCATTAGCATTTTAAAATCCCCGTAAGTGTGAACTCAACACAGGTGTTCCTCAGGGCTCATTTCTAGGACCCTTGCTGTTTTTAAATTTTTAGTGAGATCATGTGTTATTCCCCCTCCCACTTATTTTGATTTAGTTTTTTTTAACCACCAAACTGTCCTATGTCCACCCGCCACCAGCTTTCCACCAAAAATGTTGGCAAGAGTATCAGCCGCCGCAGGATACAGCATACTCACATGTGGATGAAACCAAACTGGCCTGTATTGCCAAATTTTGGTCAGCTTCAACTTGCTAAATCCTGACCAACAAGGGACTGAAGCTAGCAGCTTCTTTTAGACTGAGCTATGTGGAGGAGGAGGCAGTACCGAGAGTGGAGCGGGATGAATAAGTAATTGGACGCATCCATTATTCACGCATACTGGCGGGCAAGCTCCCCACTTCTCAACCAGCCTCATTTTATAGCCTTATGGCTCGGGGGGGGCGATAACAATAGCCTTTTTTTTTTTATATATAAACATGGAGATCCCATAAAATTGCCGTGTCAGAGCCGTGAAAGAATTTGTAACATTTATCCGCTTAAAAACCTAGAAGGCGGGATATTACTGCAAATGTGTGGGCTTTTATACAGCAGCACAATCATATACCTAACCTTTATTGAGGCACCTTGGAGTAAAATACAATATATGTAGCAAATACATAATTTTAGAACCAAATTAGACAATTTCCCACAGCACACCGAATGATCTCTCACACCACACTGGATAGGAATCATTGGTTTATGCAGCAACAATGTAAAAATGTCCAAAATGACAGCTTTTACAGGCAGTATATAAAAAAAGTTTGAATTGTAATTTGCTTCCTTTAAACATTAAGTGTGCGTAATTTCAGTTTGATGGCCGTAACATATCACCCATTAGCCACCTCTGCTTTTTGTACAGAGCTCAAAATACTTGGATAGTCAATCAGATAATCAGATGATAACTTTACACTTGCTGCTCCGATACTGCTTCAGAAGACGGAACATTGTCGACTACTAATTCTGTCTTCGCCACTTCTTATACAGCTTGATTGACCCCACAAAATGGCTGCAATTAGATGACCGGGCCAGAGTCTGGTGTGACATGCACAATACTTAGGATAGTGAGACGTTCAACACAACAGGCAAGTGAATGTCGCTGGCATTGCGGAATCCTTGACACGTAGGCGGTTCCGACTCTCATACTTCCCTTCAAGGTCAAACGCTCAAGGAACCACATAGTCTCTTGATAGTCCCTATTTGTTAGAAAATGGTGACGCACGGGAGGAAAAAAAAAGGAGAGGGGGATTTTTATTTATTTATTGCAGCTTCAAAGGAGCTTGAGCTGCCTTTGTCTCTCAGAGGTTCGGGAAAAAAATGGCCGAATCAGAGATGTAACAGAAAAGCCACCATTTAGCCACCTCTGCTGCTTTTTTAAACAGAAACCAGCCAAATGGGATTTTGCTGGAGTCAGATACTAACAAGACGTCTTGGTGAGTAAAATACTTGTACACTCGTCCTGTCATGTTGAAAGTAAATGTCACTTGTCGGGCAACATAGCGGAATACGTTAAGACACGGTTGTGTGTTGGCTCTAATGCTACCGCTGAAGGTAGAACATTTGCAGTAGGACTTGATCTACAATTCTGTGTTGGTGACAAACAGAACGGCGACTCCAAAACAAGGCGGAAAAGTGCTGTGTTGGCAGTTTTTGCCAAACAGGCTAAATGATCCATTATTGCACTCTTTGCGGTTCAGAAAATGGGTGGATGCATAGTTGACAGTTTTTGCCTTCAACCTCAAGCCTGTCTTGCTATTCTGAAAAAAATGACTGATTTATCTTCCTGTCTGAAATAGCATCCAAAATCTGTGCAGTTCTGCTTTTAAAAGTCAGCGCTGCTACTTTGCCAGAGGGGGAACGAGATCAATTCTAATGGAATGATGTCTCGTTCCAAGCGTCTTCTAAAGCCCAAGCGTACATTCATTGAGTTTGTGTCCTCGGGTGGGTGAAGACCACTTTGAAATGTGCCTCACGTTTGTCGCGTCGTTCTAATTAGCCTGTGCTCGAGTGGCGCTCGGCAACGTGATTCATTCTGATAAATATAGCAGGCTTCCCTTTGCTTCGGTCTAATAACTTGGGTGCATTTTCCTCGCAATGCGCAGTTTGTTCCACTAATCTTGTAGCTAATGCATTTCTTGAAGAAAAATAAGGAGAAAAAAATGCACTGACTCAGATCCCTTCAATGCTTACTTGGCTTATGCTACTTAACTGCAGATGGACGTGCTGCCGACATTAAGCGACTCTTTGCCATACAGCCACTGATATACATAATGTAACATGAAATGCTGTTTATTTTTTCTATGCCTTGTAAAAAAAAAAAATGTCAATAAACACTGTAAATACGTGCAAGCAAAGAGTTATGATGGGATATGCAAATGCTTGGCTGTATTTCCTGCCTTCGATACTGTGCTAGCTCAGAGGCAAATACTCTATCTACGGGAAATAAAGTGCATAAAGGTGCCTGTCTCTGATGTCTTGCTAGTTTGTTTTGAATATTCTAGTCATGAATATTTGTATGTGGTCCCACCAATTTGCATTGAACCTCGAGATAACCAAATGTTGTGACCTAATTCCTCAATTACGGCCCTTTTAATGGACCCAACATTCAAATTAGAAAAATAAAATCCTCCCTCAATTACAACCATTTCGTTACTCATAAACAGACCTAATTTAACGTTGTAAAATCCAACAGCTGGAGCGCACACGAGCAGACCGACCGATACTGAAGTATGAAGTGAAAATCCACGGCCTCTTCCTGTACGCTTCCCAAAGGGAATTGAACGCGACCCAGGTTGAATTTGTCGAGAGACGATCCTTTCAACGCCAGCCGCAGCTGTATTCGGGTGTGGTGCAATTGGGCCTTTTGTGACACTCGCAACCCAATATGGCCTCTCCAACTACTTCGGCAGATGAAGGGACAAAAAGATTTAAAAAAAACACTCAGGTTTTGTACTACTGTACATACATTGTTGACTTTGGTCCTGATTTTAAACAAGGGGGGGGGTTCTTCCTCCTGATTTTTCCTCTCACATGACACTACAACCCCCCTGGTGTTTATTTGAGGGATGGCCCATATTTCAGCAACTACGGCTATGTCCTCGTGCTTAAACCATCTTTGCAAAATACCACATTTGTATCGGCTGTACAAAATTCCTGTTGGAACAAACTGTTGGCTTGTGCACGCAAGATTCCTTTGCAGTATCGTAACCCGTATCCACCCTAATCAATGAAACACAACGCAATATGTTTGTCTGTTTAGTGCATCGGGAGGCCACTGCGAGCTTGTCAAGTGTCATTTCTACAGGATTCTTAGCGCCGCCTCTGCAGCTTGAGAGCCTTTTGATCGTCATTGTGATTGGCTCGATCCCACCTAAGAGCTAAGGAAAAGCCCAATATAACCGTCTTTTTTTTCTTGTAACAAACACGTCTTGATGCTGTTATGGTTCTGGTATTAGTCAGTGCCATTTTTACAGGCTGTGTGAAAGGGGCTTCAGACTGTTACTGGTACCTGTTAGCGCTCCTTTCTATATAGCTCTTGCTATTTGACGCTTATTGCTCATGCTAACAATCAAAACTAGGTTTCTAGTATGAAAGTGATATTACATTGTTTTATCAGTACAAATCTATGTGTGGAAAGCAATGACAGTAAAGCGGGTGATTTCTGATTGTTGTCACAGATTGCTGCACGTGGAATGTGTCTGCGGCGTGGAGCCAAAGAGGCCATCTGGGGACATTGGACAAGTGGCATTTCCAAAATACCCAAAAAATGAGATAACAAATGTAATCCTATCTCTTATTGTGACACGTGGGGGGGGGGGGGGGGTGCAAATGACTAAATGGTTCCTCGAGTCATCCTACAAGGCTCATACAGTTATTATGTATACAGTAAAATTTTTTAATGTGTATTTGGCTTGAGAAAAAGACTTAAAATGATTGGATAGATTGATACAGTGATCAATATAGATATATTTTAATATACAATTAAACCCCATAATACACAGCATCAGTACATGCAAGATATCAATCAGCAAACAGAAGAAAATCATTGTCGTCTTTGTTCTTTCATGTCGCCAATCAAATTAAAAATAATAATTTAAGTGTTTCAAAGAATGGAGCCATTCATTCATTCTCTGTCAAAAGGGGCTCTGTGAGATAGGAGACATCTCCACTCAGAGATGGTAAGATGCATGGACACAATATTTACAGTATACATAAAGATGAATATTGTTTTCCTGTGGTCTGCGCATGCACTGTAGAACGCACGCACATACGGGAAGGGAGTGGATGGGAGAGCTCTCATGTTGATCTCAACCACAGCTGTTATCGGCTTGTGTGTGTGTGTGTGTGTGTGTGTGTAATATTTAATACAGCTCCCGCGCTTGCATCATCCTCCTCATCCTCCTCATCCTCATCCTAGTCATTCTGCAGCCATGTCGGACTCTGAGGACATGACGGAGTTCGCCAGCATCGTGGAGCGCATCGAGCGGGGCGAGGTGAGTCTCACGGCCGGCGTTGGGAGCGCAGGCGGCGGCGTGGCGTCGTCTAGCTCACGGCCGTACGGGAAGCATGACCGGTTCGGTTTATGTCACAGCCATATGATTTATGGGCGTTTTAATATGATACAGTAAGTACAATGGTCTTCCCCTTTGAATGCTAACGTCACATTTATAAGATGTATTGCCATTTTGTATCCATTACTCGTGGAAGGCTGGCAGGCTTCTTTCATTCTCACTGTACAATATTGAGCATAATGACGAGTCATGTGCATGCATACAATGATTACCGGTCACTCATTTTAAGCACATAATGAGCCCCAATACAAGGAATGCATCAAAAATATTTTGTCGTTGCAAATATTTCTAATTTACCCAGCAAGGTTTATTATGATTGTGGGTCGAAATGTACTGCATCATTCCCGAAAGCTGTTCCTAATTTTCTGACCTACCGTATAAAAGGGAACCAAAAGCCCGTTGTGCACATCAAACCCATACAAAAAGGTGTTGCACTTTTTATAAAGGTAAAAACACTTTACAAACTTGTCTTGAAGTATTTATTTATATAAAATTGATAATTGTCAAAGCAGAAAAAGAACATGAGCCTCTGCTCTGTAAGCTAAAACGGCCCAAAAGCATATTAAATGTAAACATTTGAATACAAGTTTTAAAAGTTAAGAAAACATGTAATATGTTATTTTATAATGACAAACCAAAAACTGCTTTTTAATCACATGACCCACTACTTTGTCGCTAAATAAATCACAATCTGTAATAATAATAATAAATAAAAATAAATAAATGTAGAAATGAATTATTATTATTATTTTTTTAAGTTTATTTAGCCTGTATTTATCTAGGTATGGCCATTGAGAACAAGGTTCTTGACCCAACCCTTAACTATTAGAAGGCCTACCTACATAAGTGAGATAAGAGTCCCCTTTGCCAGTATCATGGTCCTGGGTTCATAAAGATGCCCTGATCACAGTGTGCATGACGTCACGACAAAATGAGTTTGACAGTCAATTACATAAGTTATAATGTACTGCATTTTTCAAACTATCAAGAATAAAAGTAAAGAAATGTAATTAAAACACAATGGAAGGCCTCTGTCTAGCCAATATTGCTATGTGCTATTTGCATACCTTACAACAGGGTTGTCAAAACTATGGCCAGGGGGCCATTTGTGGTCCATTGTTAAATGGCCTGAGGCATATACTAAAAATTATATCTGCTACTAATAAATTAGATTTATATGCTGTAGAGCTTTTCTGAATAGTATGCAAAGATGCAAATGAACTATTTAGAACTAAACTGGCAACATTTTTCTTAACACTGTGGTGAATAAAGATAATTTGATGGTTTCCTCCACTTTCTGCTATTTGTCAAGATCCAAATTCTGAGCATATCCCTGATTGCCAAGTCGTAAGAAGCTGCTCAGTGCAGGGGCTGACATTTTCTGATGGGTTACACAGTCTTGACCCTAGCAAGATCTTGTAAAATCCGAACTATTTGCCTAATAGAAAGCCTATCATATGGATAAAAAAGAAAAAAACTGCCATACACAAGCACGAGTAATATGGAATTGCTTGATGGCTAATTTTGATGTGCTTAACTTAAAGTTATTATTTTTTTAAATCCAAGTGATCCTTGCATCCTTCGATTTTTCTATATGTAACCCTCGGAAGAAAACGTTTGGACACCCATCTGTTACAGGCTTACAGCCTGTATTTCTTGACAGTAATCTAGTAATCTACCAACGATGGTAACCTCATTTTGGTACACTATATAGCACATGTGAGATTCAAAAAAGGGATAATGCTCAGTTTTTATTTTTCTCTTATGTGGCCTCTCATGTTGCTAAATCTACGAGCACAATAAAATGTGTTGTTATATTAACCATCAATGGTGTCGTACCTACTGGAGACGTGAGTGTAGACAGTGAGAGATCATCTAAAAATAATATAAAAATCAATATGGATTTGATATTATGAATATGAAACACGTCAGTCAAGGTGCATCATTTAAGAATAATTTAACCTGAGAGTAATGAACAGAAAGTGGAGATATTTAAAACAAATTTAAGGCAGGCAGCTGTACATGTCATACACAAGGAAACTTGATCTGCTTTACATAATAATGTACAATATTTTAAAGCAAAAAAAATAAACTCAAAAGAACTAAAGACACCTCGTACAAAGTACGGAAATAAATGTTTTCAATTTCAGAGATTACTAAAATGACTTAATAAAACTTACAGTGTAAGATAAATAATTTGGGGTTTTAACCTCAAATAATAAAAAAAAAAATTCACACTTTAATATTACTTTCATATTTAATTTAGAAGTCATTGAGTAATATTTTCCTTCTAGTCACATATGTACCGAAATGTAACATGTGACTTCAGAAGTGTTTGGGAGCAAACAGTTACTGTGCTTAGAGCCAAATTCATGTCATTGGCCTCTCTGTTGATCAGTTCATTATTAATTCAATGTATCTTCATTGAAAATGATAGACTCACTCTATGACAACACAGATACCTTTTTTTGCATAAAGTTTTTCATACACTGTAGACAATGTGTCTACATATATATATATATATATATATATATATATATATATATATATTTTTTTTTTTTGTTGATTCATTTTATTAAATGGGTCATGTGTTTGTGTACCATATTAAAATACTGACCGAAATAACACTTCAAGTCTAATGATGACTTTAACTTTTACACAGTATTAAATTCCTTTTATATCTGTCCATCTGTGCATCTCCTAGGGCAGGAGCGGGCAAACTCGGTTTTCGAGGTTTCCCTCTTCCAACTCAAGCTGATTCCAATCAACAGGATCGTTATCAGGCTTATGCAGAGCTTGCTGATGAGCTGATCCTATATCAGCTGTGTTGGAGCAGGGAAACATCCCAAACCTGCAGGACTCCAGCCTTTTGAGGACCGAGTTTGCCCAACCCCTTTCCATGAAACCTAGTGACACCCCTGTTAACTATTAGATATATTTTAAGACAATTTGTATAAAGTACTGCCTGGCTCAGTCTGAGGCCTTAGGTCTGTGTTTTGAGTCCGTATATGGAGTGCATGGGCGTGATTTGCAGCTGATAGCAGCTCTTGATTGAATGTACATTGTTACCACTCATGGAAACAAAAGTGACTGAAGTGCATGAGCAACTGCCAATTGCTCACATATGATGGCATTACAAAATTAAATTTTAGTTAATCATCATGGCAAGTGAGTGTATTTTATTAGATATACTGTATTATATTCACCGAATAGCCTAAAAATAGACCGGTACACATATTCTAATTATATCTGTGCTCTGACACCATTCCTGCAGTTATATTGATCTATTTAAAGATCTATTGTTTTAGCCATTTCTCGTGTTGGCGGTTTGAAGTAAAACTGTTGTAATGAGGTGCGTGCGTGTGTGTGTGTACAGCAGTTCCACAGTGCTGCAGGCAGAGTGCACACTCCTCTTGTGTATATAGTGGTGTATGTGGCACACTTGGCAGCAGCTGTGCAGTGACTCAGGGCACCCAGTAACTGAGGTGTTTATGATCCTGGATAATGAGAAGGGTAGGGGGTGTCACTCACGTTCTTAGCTTTACGAATATGCATTATGCAACTGCACATTTTCTAGTCGAAATAGACTGTGCAAGGGTCAAACTGTGACCCCCCCACACACACAAACAATTATCAAAGCAGTGTTTTAAATCACGAGTAGTCTTTAAATGAAAAAAAAAAAAGAGTTCAGCGCTGTAAAATGTAACGCTACGGTAGCTATCAACTTACTTTATATGACCATGACAAGTAAACATCATTGTTAGCATTAGCCGTTAGCTCTCCCCTCTATCACGAGCACTCCATTAAAACCAGCTCAAACGTGGTGTCAATAAAATTGCCATCTTACTTATTCAAAGTATAGTATATTTACTACACAAAACCGTGTTCGTTTCAGTTTGACGTAAAGAAACATGCGACTGTTAGATTGATGAGCTCGGTGATTAAGTTTACGAGAGGCTCTTGAAAGCAACAGTGGTTCCCATGGAGATTCCCCCCCACCCATCCTCTCACGCCTCCCCCCTCCCCCCAGCGTGCTGCCTTCAGAGCCGCAGTAAGCGTCGGGTACTTCTACTGTTCATTCACCGGTTCTGCACTCTCAGCCTTGTCACGAAAAGTTCACACGGCTGTTTTTGTTTTTTTACTCGGCATCAGCTGCCGTCCATACACACGCGGTTTGTGTTAGGACACTAAAATCGTTGTTTTATTATCTAAATAAGCGTGGGAATTGAAATCCCCTTCGTCATGACTGCGGAGATGCGGCAAAGTAGCACACACGCGGTAAGTCACTTGGGAAAAGTTTCATACGTTTGGCGAGACGTTACGTTAACATTGTCGGTTTTACTCCACGAAAACTCGCACATACAAATTCGTATTCGGACTGTTGTCGTTGCAACTTTTCTTTGATCTATTTGAAACGTTTTGGCGATTGAAACCCCCCCCCCCACGTATTTCCCAAATTTTTAAAATTACTCTTCAATGTCGTGAAAATAGCTGCCTACGTCATAGACGTAAGCAAAACACGTTACACACGTGTGTTTGGTCTATATTTAGCTGGTTGCGTTAAGCCTTCCTTATGTAATGAGCGAGAACCACGCTAAAGACACACTAGACTAGAAACTTAATTGTCACACTGGCTCGACAAGTGTTCTTCGTGTTTGCCAATATGGTCGCACCTATGTGGTAGAAAGCACCCAAAATATCTATGTTAAAATTGGTTTAAAAAAACAACAAACTTGTATTGCACACGTTCATCCAATTAACACCCTCGTACTTGAAAAGCAGCACCGAATGGTGTAAAATGGTGTATAAAGTCTGTCCTGTATGGAGGAAAGCTGGGGTAAAAAAAAAAGTAACGCTGGAGTAAAATTGGGTAAAAAGCCAATCCTAAACTGGTGAAAAAAGTAATGTATGGAAGGTAATTCAATAAAAAAGCAGAACTGGTGTGTGAGATAATTGGGTGAAAAGTGCTGTGTGGATGAAGCTGGATAAAGTTCTACCATATGAGGGACAGTGTGGTAAAATATCTGTTGTATGTCGAAAATTGGTTTAAATACGTACAGTACATGGAGAAAAAATGTATGAGGGGGGGAAATATGTATCAAATTAACTAAAAAGTCAATTTGCCGCCCGCAGGTTCCCATCAAGAACATCGAGCGGGAGCTGATCTGCCCCATCTGCAAGGAGCTTTTCACGCACCCGCTCATCCTACCTTGCCAGCACAGTGTGTGTCACAAATGCGTGCGCGAGCTGCTCATGCTCAACTATGACGACTCCTTGGACGGCGGTTCCGAGTGCTCGTTGCCGGGCAGTCCGAGGTCCCGCGTGCCCTCGCCCTCCATGGAGAGGTTGGACAAGCTGGTGCGATCAGGTCAGTGTGAGATGAGACTTAGGAGACAGGAGTGATGATGTGTTGAGCTCGATTAGTGAGATGACACGGTGGAAAATCTGAAGTCACATACACAGAGAGTTTTCCCATTGAAAATAATGTAAATCAATCCGTTCCAGGATCAATGATTAACCTTTACTAACTCTACAGGTAATGTCATCCAAGTGCAAAAATTAAGAGTTAACGACTTCATGTGAATGAAGTAATTTAAAATAGTATCATGTAACCTGAATTTAAAGTTGCGTAACTTAAATTAATAAAGTAAAGTAATGTAAGGTTGCATGGAATTTAAGTTGAATGTCACTTTAACACCAAGTAATAAAGTACGATAAGGTAACACGGAGTGACATGAAGTTGCTTAACGTAATGTGATATGAAATAACGTGATCTGAAGGTCATGAAGTATAACATAAAATACTGCTAAGTAATGTAAAGTAAGTGCCTGCATTTGTAACGTGACTTCCTCTTTTAATGTTCTTCTTCTCACACCTTCCCTTTGTACAGTCGGCTCCATAATACCCAAAGGGTGTTGCCAAACGAGTAATGAACAACCTGATTTCTTAGGCTGCTGGTTAAACGTGTGGTTGTTGGCTTTTATGTGACTTTGGGGTCAGGTTTTTCCACCAAAATGTGGGTCAAATTTCAAAGTGTTGGACTTCAGAGGTTCCAGTGTAAGGATGAAGACAAAGGGCCGAGCTCAAAATGGGCCACGCGTTGTTGTGCTGCCCTCCTCCTCCTTGTCCTACTTTTAACGAACACAAATGATTTAATGACAATGTGGCACTCATGCCTTTCTTGCGCTTATCCTGTCTATTTTCTGAAGTAGGAGTCACTTGTATGAGTTATGTCTGCTGAGTTTTGGCAAGTGCAAGCCTGAATCGTCACCGCTCTGTTTTTGAGGAAGCCAGGGGTGTCAAATAACCCCGTACGATCGACAAACAATGACGAGTGAACAAAGGTTTAAGCGTGATGAACTTGTCACAACAGTTTTAGGTTCCTTGCTTAAGTTGGCTTGAGCAGGCTAATGGACAAGGTTGCCATTTATCCCCCTTTAAACAGCAAAGTCATTCTAACTTTAACATTTTTGACTAAAATGAACACAAATGCTAACATTAGCTTAGCGACAGAGGTTCCAATTTTCTGCAGAAGCCTTTAGACTGCACTTGAATAAAATTGGTCCATTTATTGGCAAAAGTTGGTTACGACTAGGGATGTAACGATATCCAAACAGTCCCGATACAATATGAACCTCACGATACGAGAATTATCACACTATTGTGGGGAGGATGGGGATATAAAAAAAACTGTCACAATATTGTAAAAAAAAAAAAGAGCTCATACTAACCCCCCCCACACAATATTGTGCTTTTGTACATAACAGTTATGCACATAAACCACTTACAATATCTAATAACACTTACAATTGACGCACTTACTTGCTAATGCACGCACACATTGAGGTCCTCAACATATTGACTCAATTCACAAGCATATTACATTCCCATTTATCTGCGGATTAGCATGGATTTAAACATAGAAGGGCCAAAACATGCCTTATGGAAATTAAACTGCACTAAAAAAACTAACCAACAGATGGTGCTACAACTGCACGAATGGAAATCAACCTGACTTTTTTTTTTAACAGATATGCTGCGTTTAATATCGTGACATGACAACCACGATATATTGTGGCAGTGTTAATATTCCGATATCACGATATTGCCGTTATCGTTACGTTTTGTGGTACTATTTTCTAGTACCATAAGCCACTGCTCATTGGTTGAGCAAATTTGTTATTTGCGCATGCGCCACTCAAAATGAGAACATTTACCACGTGTTAAAGTTAGTGGTGCGAATGATGCAGTCCATAGTCTTCCCTTTGTTGCAGCTGACCTTAGTCTCTTCTCGAGTAAAATTGGTCTCTCATTGGTCAGTGTAACATGTGAGGATATACAACTCTGGAAAAAATTAACAGGTTTAAACACTGGACTGTTTTTCATTTTCTGCAAGTAAATGTTCTCAATGATGGCATTTTTCATTGGGGAACTGGGATTTAGGTTTTCAGAAGGTTACAGACTCAAGCAAGTGTATATTTACTCAAGATTAAAACTATAAATATCAACAAAAAAAAGAAGTTTTTGCCAGAGATGTACAAGGCTAAATATGAAAAACAAACACATGCTAGCTTTAGCTTAGCTCTAGAGCAGTGATAAGCAACTTAAATATTTCATTAGCATTACAGGGCCACACATTTCTTAACCTTAAACCCCCAAAATTATTCAAAAATAAACACAGATCCACCTCCAGTATGCCTTTTTCATGAAAAGGGGGGGGGGGCTAAAAAAAAAACAATTCCAAAACACCAAAAAATTCAACAAATTTGAAAAAAAATCTGAATCTGCGAATCTTTGGATGCTGAACAGCGAGTATGTGGGGGTCTACTGTAGTAGAAGAAACAAAATTTGCCCCCCCTCCCCCCAACAACTTTTTACAAAAAAAAACATGAACTGAGGGATCGCTGAAAGTGTGGGTATGGTTGACCATTCCTGCGGTCTTTTTCTGCAGTCTCCACTTTTTGCTGCAGCAGCACAGTATAACACTACTGGACCAAGCTACAAGTGGTTGCTATGGCAATGAGAGGTCAGAAAGGAGATTGAAAAAAAAAAAAACGACAAACCTGTCTCTTTGGGAACATTCTTCACCCTGACACTCCAACGCAAGCTGAATGAGTTTATTATAACCCGCATGTGTTGAGTTGACACAGGAAACCAAAACCTCCACTTTTGAATAAGCAAATCTGTCGTCAGGCTGAAAGCCCCTCTATGTGCGAGGTCGGACAACTCCCCTGTACGTAAGCTATGAACAAGCGCGTCGAGCTACAGCATTAGAGGGCTGTAAACATTCTAGCAAGGATTACAAATGCGCCTTCGGTACGTTTTTAATAAGATGATTACAAAAACGCACAGTGCATCTTGTTGTTTAAGGGCGGCAACTTACGAGCTCGTTACCTCTCCGAAAGAACGAGTCGGCCGCCGACACTCGGATGGTCGGTTGCTATGGCAACACTGGCTGCCCCGTAAGGAATGAATGAGGGATTAGTGGAAGGCGAAGAATGGAAGGGGACCTGCTGGCTGTTTGTTTATTATCAGTGTGAGGCCTCAGTGTGCCGGGAAGACATTTTACTTGTCGTTCGTGGTCCTCCACAATCTCGTGTCTAAAGATGACCAACAATTAAGGCCCATTGATGGCTAAAAACGTCAAAAATTCATTTGAACTATTTCTATTAGTTTAACACTTTCCCCCCTCTTTTGTTAACAAGAGTATGAAAAGTTAGATTTTTTTATTTATTGTACATTTAGAACAGATATAAAATTTGTGATTAATTGTGAATTAACTAGTAAAGTCATGCCATTAATTACGATTAAAATTTTAATCACCTGATGCACAATTTTTTAAATCTTTTCTTCTTTTTTTTTTTTTTTTTTTTTTTAAATTCATTCACTGCCATTGACGGCTATAAACGTCGAAAATTCATTTAAACTATTTCTATTAGTTTAACACTTTTTTCCCTCTTTTTTTGTTAACAAGAGTATGAAAAGGTAGATTTTTTTATTTATTGTACATTTAGAACAGATATAAAATTTGTGATTAATTGTGAATTAACTAGTAAAGTCATGCCATTAATTACGATTAAAATTTTAATCACCTGATGCACAATTTTTTAAATCTTTTCTTCTTTCTTTTCTTTTTTTTTTTTTAATTCATTCTGCCATTGACGGCTATAAACGTCGAAAATTCATTTAAACTATTTCTATTAGTTAAACATTTTTTCCCACTTATGTTAACAAGAGTCTGAAAACCTTGACATTTTTATATTGTACATTTAGAACAGATATAAAATGTGTGATTAATTGTGAATTAACTAGTAAAGTCATGCGATTAATTAAGATTAAAATTGTAATCACCTGACGCCCAAAATGTTTAATCTTTTCTTCTTTTTTTTTTTTTTAATTCATTCACTGCCATTGACGGCTATAAACGTCAAAAATTCATTTAAACTATTTCTATTAGTTTAATTTCCCCCCCCACTTTTGTTAACAAGAGTCTGAAAACCTTGATTTTTTATATTGTACATTTAGAACAGATATAAAATTTGAGCTTAATCGTGAGTTAACTAGTGAAGTCATACGAATAATTACAATTAAAAAAAAAAAATTGCCTGTCGCCCCTAATTTTTGATAGATTTTTTAATGAATTTATGGCAGTGAAGGAGTTTAAGCCATTTTATGTTTAATTTGAGTTTATTCTTCAGGACAATCTTTTTAGTTAAATGTGTTCAAAGCACGTCTTCATGACATCCCAAAAAATAAAAATCTAATTTACGCTCATTCAACTGCATTGGAGAAAAAAATTAAACAAAAACTTCTTGAATAAGTAATAATAAACTGCCAGTAAGCGTTTTCCACAAAAGCGAGGTTGCCCTCCCCCAAAAAAACAAATATTTAAAGTTAGAAAAAAAATGAATTTGTAGGTCCACTGCACACGTATATGTATGTCCTGCTGACCATCTTGATATTAACACCACTAATGTGATGCATTTTTTTTTGTATTGAAGTGATTGTTTTGCATGGACTTGTGTTCAAGATGCACTCGATGGACACTTCATTAGGTACACCTGTACCTTGTAATGACATCCCGGTCAGACATTTTTGATACAACTTTAGAGGTGTACCTATTGAAATGCTCTGTGAGTATACAAACCGCGCATCCGGAAAGTATTCACAGGGCTTCCCTTTTTTTTTTTTTTTTCATTTTATATTACAGCTATTTTGTAACTTCAACAAAACATGGATAAAGTTTGTGCTGCGAATACTTTCTGGATGCACTTTCCACGTTAAGAGTCTTACTCACTGTATTCAATCATCTGTTATTGTATTCCAATCTCAGCTACATTACACTCATGTTTATTTATTAACCACTTGCTTGTCACTGACTTTTGTTTTCATGATGACACGATCACACACACACACACTCATGCTTTTGTTTCATATTTTATTGTCACCTCTTTTTTGATTGCTTGCAGCCACAGTGCGAAGGTCGCTCGGAAGTCGAGGTAGACGCGGCCTCCGGCTGTTCAGTAACTGTAGTAGTGAGTACAGTGTCGCCAGCGGACCCTCTTTTGTGAAACCCTAGCTTGAGTGCTACTTTTCCGCTAGTCCCCCACCTTTTTGTTTTAGCCTTGTTGTCACTTCCAAACACAACAGCAAACTCACAATAGATAGGAGATAGTGTTTTTTGGTTTATGATTACAGGTAATTTTTGACACTTGGTTTGTACTATTTGCACTCAAAAGTGCACCTTAAATTAACCATTAAATGACACCAGTAATCTGTAGAGCATTGATCTCCACCAAGGCCCAATAGAAATGTCAGATACACGTTAGAGTAAAAAAAAAAATAAAATCTTAGTCAATAGACATCTTTGTTTTAAAAATCTAGCAAAAAGTTCAGGGATCAAAAGTTAAATATAAACCTGAGTAAATAGCTCCCTATTGTTTTCTACAGGAAATGAAGTTTTCCAAAATTTCAAAATAGCGCAAGTATTAAAATGTTTTTTTATCTTAGTTTTAATTTCAAACAAAAACAAAATAGCTCAAGTATTAAAATGTTTTTATCTTAGTTTTAATTTCAAACAAAAACAGAAGATGCTGAGAGTTCCCAGGGTCAGCAGCATCTCTGAAAATTGTAATAATGAGTTCCCTGAAGTTAACACTTTTTAAAAAAATGGATCTGTTATCGGCCGTATGATTCTCCAAAATGGCCGATGCCGATATTCGTCAAAATGTTGAATTTTGATTATGACTGATTTATGTTTTTAACGCAGCAATGTAACCAGAACTAATTCAGGAAAAGTCATAATGATAGTAAATATTTGTGTGAAAAACACTTCTACGCCAAAAATATGAAACATTCAAATGATAAACTGTAAGTATGTAACTTGTCTTAGCTTAGCTTAGCTATGGACCCTACAATATTATACTTCACATTCTCAACATTCCAAAATTTGTGTCATTACTGGGAAAGTTATTTGCTAGCCTGCCCTGTTTCTGACTGATGTGCTGAATACTTTTTGCAATTTCCCGCAGTATTTTTCCAAACTGAGCCTAACTGGTACTGTAAAAACAAAAAAGGGTGTTAGCTACTGTAGGTTTTAGCTTTCAAACGTTACCATGGTAGGAACTGAACTAAACCAAGGGCTTCATGTAAATGTTTTTTTTTTTTATTGGACAGCAAAAGAGAGAAGGAAAGTAATCTAGCACAAGAAATACGGCTGTTTAATGACGTTGAGGAAAAATGCCAAGCCCGTAAACTAACGTCGTTAGTCACGGTTGCTAATATTTCACTCCAGTTATGTAGGTGGCAGTATTCTGTTACAATGTGGTTGGCAACTGCCAAGCGAGTGGAGGAGAAGAAGCCAATTCTATCTTCTATGTAGTTTAGGATGATTAGATTAAATTGTTGGAGATCATGTTCAAACGTTAGTAAAAATCAGTTAGCGGTGTCAATGCTAACAGTATCTATCCTACTGCTTACTATGTCAATAATGACATGAAAAATCTCACTTAAACAACGATAGTAGGTTTGTTGATGCCTGACATGTAATGCACTAGCGTTTAGACCCGCCCAGATTCTTGCTCTTATTGACAGCGACGCCTTCAGGGCCCTCGACTCTCTCCGTTTCTCGTCACCCCGCGTCATTAAATGCACACAAAACAGCTGCTAATCATTTAGCGCTTGCTGAGGAAGAATTATCACTGCAAGCCAAGGAAGATAAAAAGAAGAAAAGAAAAGAAGGCAAGCGAGTGTTTGTAAGATGGTGCTGTTGCCAATATTTAATTGCACTTTGGATGCTAGTGAGCATTCTTCATGATCAGAAAAAACAATCTAGGAGCTAAAAACAAACAAACACCCTTTTTGAAAAATAAAAAATAAATTGCAATTATCCCTAACATTTTATATAGTGAAGTTAATGGTGTGAAGAACATGACGTTAGCCACGGGAAGTCAATCTACATCCATGCAGAACTCCTTGCTCAATGGCACCTTTTTAATATGGAAACAGGAGTTCATAACTTGCCAATCTTGTCACATCCTCTTGACACTGACGAGATTATATCTGCCACGCTGTTAGAAAACATCAGAATCATCATCCCTTCGGATTGTACAAGCAGAAGCACTGTCGCCGCAGGGCCCGGGTCACTCGTCGTACGGGCGCCCCCCTCTCATGCTCATGCTCATCATCATATTGAGTTTGTCATGATCAGCGGTTGCCCTCTCGCAAACCGCGTCAGCCCGGAGCTCTCAAACTGTCACGCTTCGTCACCTTAACAACATAGTTCACACACGTTTGTCGCTCCTCCCACTGCCTCCCCCCTTCCACTGTGTTTTTTTTCCTCACCTGAGGAGTGTTTGATTGAATTTTCAGGTCCTCGGAAACGAAGCGGAAATACTGAGATAAATCCAGCACTCCTCACTTCTCCTGTGCCCCAAAAACGTGAAGCAATATTCTTGTCAATGTGTTTTTTTTTTTTTCTTTTTCTTTTTCTTTGTTTGCTGAGTTGTCACTTCAGTTTGCTGGCTTTGAGTGTGTTTTTTGTGTGTGTCCGTCCTCACTGCTTTTTGTGACCGTGATGTGTCTGCACCTCACTTGTTAGGATGCTGCGGCATCGGTAACAAGCACAGTATTGTGGAGTGTGGAGAAAATAAATCTCTTGAAAGCATTGTCGCTTTAGGAGGACTTTTTTTTTTGTATATGTGGAAGGTACAGTAAGTGTTTTTGTGCCAACTGGACAAAAGGATAAATAATTTCATATAGTGGAAGACAGTCAATTTGCAAGTTGTTCTTATATTGCTGGGATTTGAGTGAACTCTGAATTGGATTGATTAGCTGTCTTGTATGCCATTTAAACACTGAATGTCCCCTGGTCCAGCTCGCTATCAGCACTTACTGTCTACCACTGTTGTGAATGTTGAATGATTTGCAATGTAAAATTGAAAAAAAAAAGAGCAGAAAATCCCATTTTCTTATCCCACATATGACTGCTTGTCATCTTAATGAGCCGCAGTGGTCCGAAGATAGTGCCTCCTCCCCGGACCCATGAGTGACGGCTGCTTGATTGATATGATGCATTGTTGTTGTGCTTCTGTTACATGCATCCACGTATGTGAGGAGCAGTAGTCAATAGTCATTGTGGATATTGAAAGCCCGAAGTGAGGAGACCATGCTGAGGCCCTATTTGTGATTATGCTAATATGAGCCATTTTGACCTAATGCTGCCATGGAAAACAAACACGGAGTGATAGCGTTTTAGGACCTGATTACAATGTTAGAAATCTTAAAATTTCTTGAGAATTTGGTGTTTTACAATGTCAATGCGATGAAGGCAACATTTTGGAGGGTCTGCTTTGGAGTCTGACGCTAACTGTCATTCAGATGCAGTCTCCAAATTAAGATCATCTTTATACTGTGAAATGAATGAATTTACAACTTGAGGCGGTTTACGTGCCGGATTTCTGTGGTTTTTGTTAGAAACTCTTTTTAAATGGGCTTGAAAGCGATCATGTGGCAAAATGTAGGGCTTCGCAATTAATTGAAATACAATTTCAAGTATTACACTCCACAGTTACAAAATTGGCATAATCGTAAACAAAAATAAAATACTAATAATACTTATTTTGAGATTATTTAACTCATTCACTCCCAGCCATTTTCACTGAAGGCTCCTGCCTGTTTTACTGGATTTTGACAGATTTTTACAAGGTCCAAAGAATATTCTGTTCTATTGCTATAAAAACAAGGAACCTACCAAAAGAAAGTAATTAGTCTCTTCTTTCATCTTTTTACTGATGAAAGAAGAGAATCTAATCATTATTCACAAACCTGTTGAAAACACTGGGGAAAAGAGCTTGTTGCAACATGGCCCTGGCTGATCTCTTATACTCTGCTGCCACCTGCTGGCCATTTTTTGTAACAACTAAAATTGCTTTAAGCGACCTCTTCATGTCAGAAGCCTTCTGTATGCTCTAACATTAAAAAAATAAATAAACATACATTTTTGAGAGTCCAGGACAAAATATTAAAAAACATATTTATACATTTTGGGGTTTGAATGAGTTAAATGTATATATTTGCACTTTTTATCTATTCTAAACCTTGTTTGGTCCATAAAGAAACTATCATACTTATAGTGTTTCAAAGAATTTTTAAGTTGAAAAATTTTCTTGTTTTGTACCAAAAAACAAATGATCGTCCTAATCGTGATTTTTAAATTATTACTAAATTAATCGTGATTAATATTTTCTTCATAATCGAGCAGCCCTAGCATCTATTCCTAAGGGTAGATGTCTATTTGAGGCTGGTGACGATTTATATTTCGTGAGTTGACCACTATTTGAGGAATTACAGTATTCACAAGTAGGGCCTCAGACAAAATCCCAAACAAAACACTAAAGGCTGCGAATACAAAGCCCTACGTGAGGTTTTCTAACTTCACGTCCTCCCCCCTTCAGGCTCCATCTCATCTCCGGGCTGGCGCCGAGGCTCCGTGACACCCCGGGTCACCACTATCCCGTGCCCGGGCTGCCAGCACGACATCGACCTGGGCGAGCGCGGCATCAGCATGCTCTTCCGCAACTTCACCCTGGAGAGCATCGTGGAGCGCTACCGGCAGGCGGCCCGCGCCGCCGTCGCCATCATGTGCAACATCTGCAAGCCGACGCAGCAGCAAGAGGCCACCAAGAGCTGCATGGACTGCAAGGCCAGCTACTGCAACGAGTGCTTCAAGATGCACCACCCCTGGGGTACGCCCAAGGCCCAGCACGAGTATGTGGGACCCACCACCAACTTTAGGCCCAAGGTAAGTATTGACAAATAGGCTTTAAAGGGATGCTTGACTCATTAAGCCATTTTCAGCTGTAAAAAGTTAATATTTTGTCCAGAATTAATGTTAGAACTTCATTATTTTACTTAATTCTGTCTGTTAGCGAGAGCCACTACATCGTGATAACTTACATTGATGTTTCTGCATTTGGCAATTTATTATTATATTATATTATTAGTATGGGATTTTTTTTAATGGGCTTTAGGTGAACTGATGAATACACACACACTCGCACGCATGCACGCACACACACACGCTCATACACATACTCACCCACACACATACTCACCCACATACAAAAAAAATAAAAAAAAAAATAAAATATATATATATATATATATATATATATATATATGTGTGTGTATATGTATATATATTTAAAAAAAAAAAATAATAAAAAAACATTTATTAAATTTTTTTAATTAATTTGTTTTTTTAAAAAAAAGGAGAGCAATGATGATGTCAAATCGAATGAACAATACTGAGCTCTCCTGGAGGAAAAAAAAAAAAAAAAGAACTTCATTATTTTTCATGTACAAAAACTCATCTATAGTCCACAGATGCCACGAAATGGTGCTAAAAGCCTTGTTTAAAGGGGAAGAACCTCCCCAAAATATCTTGACAAAATTGTTATATGCAGCCCCGCTAGTCTAAATATAGTACTCTGGTTAATAGTGCATTAGTGGAATATGAGTTAGGTAGCAAAATCCAGCAGTTTTTAATCAATATCAGAAGGAGGCCATTTTGCCACTTGCTGTCGAGTGAAGATGACATCACAGTTGCTCAGGGTCTCAGGTAAACAACTAATCACAACTCAGCATCAGAAAACAAGTGAGCTGTGATTGGTTGTTGCCTGCGCCCTGAGCAACTGTGATGTCATCTTCAGTCGACAGCAAGTGGCAAAATGGCCGCCCTCTGAGATGGATAAAAATGGCTGGATTTTGCTGCATAACTCGCATTCCACAAATGCAGCATTAATCCGAATGTCATGTTTAGACTAGAGAGGTTACATATGATATTATTGTCAAGAAATGTTAAAGGTTAACTCCCCTTTAAACATGAATTTAGTATTTGTTGACAAAAAGTAAGTTGAAGTGATAAGATTACCGAAGTAATCAATGAAGTAGATTGTAAAAAGATGAATTTGTGTCCGCCCTAGTCGGGACAACAACTGACAATAATTCCTTTCTGTTGATGAAAATGCTCATAAGCAGTAATGAATGATGATGCCTGTTTCTCACGCTACTAAGACAACATAGATGCAACAAATCACTTCTCTTTTTTGGTGTTTGTTGAATGACGAATTGGGTTTCTATTTTAAGATGTGGATCATGGAACTTGTCTCAATGCTTTCTGGAAGTCTAGGGCTTATTCCTGTTTCACTTCAACTTTTTTTTTTTTATGTTTTTTTTTTTTTTTTTTTAACATAGTCATTGTTGTGTCTAATTTCATAGGTTCTGATGTGTCCTGAGCACGAGATGGAGAAGGTGAACATGTACTGTGAGGTGTGCCGGCGGCCCGTGTGCCACCTGTGCAAGCTTGGAGGCACGCACGCCAACCACAAGGTCACGTCCATGAGCAACGCCTACAAGATCCTCAAGGTACGGAACTCGCACGAGGCTTCCAATCACATGAACGTTTTCCTTTCCGGAGTGCTTAAGTGTCACTTCAAAGAATTTGACAAGAGAACCTGGATGAACAGGTTTAATGGTTTAACACCGGGGGTGGGGAACATACTCGAAGCCCCGTCGGCCATATATGGTATTATCCATCCCAAATGCTTTTAAAGACATATAAAGTTGCTAACACACTTTTTTTTTTTTTTTAAACCTATTGAAAACAAAAGTTTGCCAGCATAAAATGGATTGTCTGTTTGTTGGCATGGCCGACAGCCAGTGTGCTCATTTAGTAAACTGCTCTCCTTTCCTTCTGCTGAGGGCATTCAAGTAAGTATACTATTAACTCATTCACTGCCATTGACGGCTATAGACGTAAAAAAAAATTCATTTGAACTATTTCTATTAGTTTCACATTTTTCCCCACTTTTGTTAACAACAAGAGTATGAAAACCTAGATTACATTTTTAAATTATTGTACATTTAAAACAGATATAAAATTTGTGATTAATAATGAGTTAACTAGTGAAGTCTTGCAATTAATTAGGATTCAAAAATTTAATCGCCTAACGCCCCTAATTTTTAATGATCTTTTCTTTTTTCTTTAAAAAAAAAAATGTAAAGATTTTTTTCGTAATTAATCGCATGACTTCACTAGTTAACTCACAATTAATCACAAATTTTATCTCTTTTAAATGTACAATATTTTTTTTCTAGGTTTTCATTCTCTTGTTAACAAAAGTGGGAAAAAATGCTAAACTAATAGAAATAGTTCAAATGAATTTTTGACATCCATACCCCGTCAATGGCAGTGAATGAGTTAAAAAAACACACCCAAATGTATTACTTAAAACCAAAAAAAAATCTGTACTATATAAACTATAATAGGGATGTAAAGGATTAATCATATATGTATTTGGGGAACACCGAACTGCAGAGCGCGTTGAACACAAAATGAGTTTAGACTTGTCAGCCGAGCAGAATCTGTGAAATCCAATCGGCTGAGTGTAGGCGGTTAATATTGGATGCAGGCGTTAGTTCCCCATGACTGTATACAGTATGTTCTTTGTGTTTTCAAACTGTGGATAAGATGTATCCTTTGGCCCTGCTTCAAGTTTCGGTCGCTGGGAGACAAAATTGAGCATCATGTCGATGTGTTTCCTTACAAACACATCGGTATGCAGAGTATGGTGTGCGGGTGTACCTATTCAAGTGTCTGGTGTGTGTGTGAATATAGGCCAGCTGAAAATCTGCTGTGTCTTCATCTGTCCTCTCACAGGAGAAGCTGGCCAAGAGTATCCATTATCTCATCAGCAAAGAGGACAAAGTCAGGGCTCAAATTACTGGACTGGAGCAGCTCATCAGTCAGACAGAGGTAGGCAAACAAAAGCCTGACAATAAAAGGCAATAAAAGAAACTGTATTTTTTATTTCCACTTTTTGGTTAACCCAGAAGATATTACAGGCCCTTTACACTGCATGTGAAAGCCGGCCTGCTCGAATGTGGCATTTGTGTACCGGTAAATGGCACTGACACATTATGGGGAGGAATACGTTATTTTTTTTCGCAATTTTTCAACCTTCGGAGGTAGCATTAGAAACTCCAAAAGCTGTCATTTTACCACCTTTTTTCAATGTCACTCTTCCATATACAGTAATTTGCACTGTCATGGAATTGACGTGAGGGGACAAAGTCGATCTAGCAATTTAACGCTTTGGCAAGTAGTACCAAAAGCCCATTTTACACGGCCTCAAAATATGCAATTTTTCTACTCCCCCTTTATGTCCCTGTTCTGTATAACTGGCCTGACGCAGAATGGAGAAGTATTCAAATGTTTGAGAACAAGATCTGCGTGGCTTGTTTGAAAACCTGTCCGTTGAGTTGAATAGCAATCTCTATTTGGCTACTTTGTATGTGTTAAGTCTATTCAGGTTCATTAAGGTAATCCACACAAACCAGGAAACTGCAGATTGGGTTCCTCTAAACCAGAGGTGTCAAACTGGTCCTGGACAGCCGCACAGTCCTGCAGGTTTTGGATGTTTGCGTTCTCCAACACAGCTGATATATGATCAGCTCATCAGCAAGCTCTGCATAAGCCTGTTAACGATCCTGCTGATTGGCATCAGCTTGTGTTGGAAGAAGGAAAAAAAACTCCAAAAGCTGCAGGACTGCGGCCCCTCGAGGACCGGAGTTTTTGACACCTATGCTCTAAACCACGTCACGGTCCTACGTCCGAGTGTTTTATCTTGACAAACTGGGTAGCGGCTGTTGTTCACAGACGACAACGACAACAGCCTCTGTTCAAACAAAAGCGCTCATTGTTATAAAACACATCTATTGTTGGTTCTAGCTGCAAGGATGATGTTTTTTCCTCACATTTTAATGCCAGTTGAGACAATTGTTAATTGTAGGTTTTTGTTTTGTTGGGCAACAATTTACGATGACATTTACTGTAAACATTTGGATGGTGCCTGACTGGATCAATTTTGTTTTTTGTTAGTAATATTTCACGTTTGCCCCCAAAGGAAAATGGACAGCTGGCAGAGCGTCAGGCCACCGAGCACTTTGACTGCCTGTTCGAGACCCTGCAGGAGAGAAAGTCGGAGATGCTCAAATCCATTGAGCAGTCTCGAAACAGACGCATGGGACAGCTCAAATCACAGGTGGGGTTTGGGATTTCTGCTCATTCTCCCCCCCCCCCCCACACACATTTTGTCTTGTACAATTGTTTTAACTTTTTTTTTCCCTTGGTGAAATTTGACGATTTAAATTTTTCCTTTGGTAGTCTTTCAGTTTAAATTTTTAGTATTGTGTATTTGGATTTTTTTCTTTTAGTTTCCATTATCATTTGTCTTTTTTAAGTGGGTTTCAAATTTATTTATTTTTTATTTTTCTTGGGAATGTGATGTTTTTTATTTTTATTTTGTATTTATTATAATTTTAACATTAATTTTCTTTATTCTTTCATTTTAAATATTTTTTTTAATTTTATCTAAATGTATATTTCCCATTTAATTTTATTGTCATAATTTTATGAGTTAATTTTGTTTAATTTTTCCTTTTTAATATGCTTTAATCAGTATTTATGTGTTCCCAGATGGAGGAGTACCAGGGCATGCTGGAGAACAGTGGCCTGGTGGGCTATGCTCAGGAGGTACTCAAAGAGACTGACCAGTCTTGCTTTGTACAGACTGCCAAGCTGCTGCACGTCAGGTATATTTTTAACACACTTTAAGTTGCTTATGTTTTGTGTGAGTTTGTGTGTCTGAAGAACATAAACATGCTGAGCCACGTGCAGGCAGGTTACCATACGCAGTAAGCGAGCTTAAGCCGGGCTAATTGATCTCCATTCGCGGCTTTGGGATAAGAACGGAACCTTTGCACTTGCGGGATCATGATACTGTCCACTCAAGCGCTATTCTTAATCCTCTATGAAAGAGAAAAATCAAAATGTCTCATACCCACGAGTACAAGATTGTGTGAGTGTGTGTGTGTGTTTTCAGAATCCAGAAGGCCACCGAGTCTCTAAGAACCTTCCACCCATCAGCTGACCCCTGCTTTGATGAGTTTGTCTTGGACACATCCAGAGAGGAGACCCTCCTCAAAGAGTTGTGCTTCGGCGGAGGTACACAACACTGATCAAAAGTCTAAATAAGCCTGTGGGTCAATGCTGGATCAATCTTGAGGCCTTGTCATTGGTTAATGAGCTGACAAGTAAAAGGACATGTTGTTCTTGCCTAACGATTGTGGAAAGAGCGGTGTATGGAAAATCCATACATTTGCTGCTCTGCAGTGGTGTTATTACTAGTTTTATTTAATTGCAATCAATGCCCTGATGTTGACAAGAGGAACAATCGTTACCGGTGTGGGCAAACCTCTCACACGTTAGCTATAGATCCATCCGTGACTCAGTTTTCAACTCGCCTCTCATTCTTGGAAAATGGTGTAATTTTTGTGTAATCCAACCAACTGGCTGCTAGTTACTCCTAATTTCTCAACATTCTTCTGTTTACAAGCTAGTTGATTCAAGTGATTGGCTAACAAACAAATGTCCTTTAGTTTTAACCTTGTTTCCTTCATCTTGTTTTTCTCTCTTTTTTGCCCCCTGCACCTTTTGTGGTAAATATCCATATTTTATCTGGCAAGTTATGTGCGTCACGTGCTACTGTTTTGGTTAGCAACGGAGTTCAGAGGGCTCAGCAGTCTAACTCTGAACAAAAGCGGTTTCCTCATGTGAAAAGGTAGGATTCTGACCTTAATGAATGGCTTACGGGAAAAACAAAACTTTGTCTGGAGTACAAAAAGATGGCTTGAAATCATCAAAAGTACTCATTGTGTGTCCATTACGGCACGAGACCTGCCCTTTAAGCTACCAAAATAAAATTCCCTTTGTGAAGAATGTATTTTTCCAAAACCACAAAATGACACGCTTGCGTTTTGTGGGACAAGAGCACACACACGGACACTTTTTTTTTTTTTTTTTTTTTTGAGGGTTTAAAGGCTTGGCCAGGAGATTCTTAAATGGCTCATCAACTGCCAACATTTGAATCAAATGAGTGCAGTGCATTATTGCCATGGGAGCCTCATTTCCTTTCCTCTGCTAAGAGCACCATTAGCACTCACAGGAAGCTCAAACAAAAGCTACGTTAAACCAGGGTTCGCAAAAGTATGACCAGGGGCCACATTTAGCCCGCTCTATCTTTCAATTCAGCCCACTGAGTCATTTACAGTACAGTAACAGTCCTGAAATATTTCTTGCATTCATTTGGCTAAAATTAGTTAAAATGTTTGCATTTCTTATCCATTTCTCATTAAATGTTTGCGTAATAGATAAAAAGCTGCTCTTTGTAACTATTTGCCCCAAAATGTCTTTACAACAGCCTTTTTATTTGACCATTTATGACTGAAACATTTAATTGGTAGATTAACACCTTAGCTGTTCATAATGGGTACTTCTGGAAGCCTCAAGCCAATAGTTTTCAGACTGTGGCTGCGGATGTGACGTCATGTGCGCATTGTTTGCGAAGAAAGGTGTGAAGTTTTATTTTTCGTCAGCAGGTAGCAGTAGCGATTCAAAATGGAATTTCCCGCGTTCAGTAGCTTTAATGTGATTTGTATTTTTGGGGGGGGGGGGGTAAAACATTTAATACACACATTTAACCGTTTTGTATTGATTTAAAAAATATTGGTTCATGAATTAAAATCTAATTAATTATGAAATATCTGCTTTACAATTACCTTTTTTAATTTTTTTTAATGATAATATAAAAAAATTAAAATGAGAATATTAGTAAAAAAATATTTTTACGTGTATTTGATGTTTCTATATTTATTATCTCTTTGACTGCCAGACGTTTTCAGAAAAGGGATGCCGTGGGTGCCAGCCGATTTAAGCATTTTTGACTGATCTTTCAAGGTCCACAGAAAATTATGTGTTTGGACTATGGAAACACACATACTACCAAATGCAAGATTGAACTCTCATCTTTCATCAGAAGAAAAAGTTTGTTTCTACCTTATTCCGTTTTTCAGTAATCAACAAATAAAAAATGGTTAGTTTCACCTCTCTTTTGAAAAAACAAAACAAAACGTATTTTAACGTCTTTGGCACTCCTCCATAGGATTTTACTAAATGTTATTTAACGTTTTTGGCAGTCAAAGAGTTAATAAATTATCTAATTAATCATAATTCAAATTCTGAACCAAAAATGAAACAATTAAGTTTCATATATTTTACATTCACATGCAACTATTAACTTTTTAACTGTATGTATCAATGAATAGGCGCTGTCTGTTGGTTTTAATTCAAATGTGGTCTATGGGGTTTTTACTCATTCCTTCTTTGAACCTAACACACCGATTCCTTGAGGGTGAGATGCGAGCTATATAGGGTGAGGCCTTTGCCATTCATGATTTATCTCAGGTGAAAGCGGAGTGTGAAACCAACTTGCGGTAAAAATGTCTATTCTGGGGTCTGCTCGTCGTTCTGCTCATAATCAGTGGCAGCTGTCAGCTGTTGACTTGCGTCCACTCAAAAGGAGATTGGCGGCGTGTCACAGAGGCCTCAGCTGCGTTTGCTATGTCGGCAATGTTAAAACAGTCTGCATTATTCCTTCACCTTCACCGCCGACGTCTGCCAGCGCGGCTGACACTCAAGTGTTTACTTTGTATCGCTACTAAACACGTTGTAATCAACTTGTGTGAATCTTTCACGAGTCTTACTCTCATTAGCATGTCAGCCAAATGTAAACAGGGAGCTGTTATGCAATTAGTATGGGAATGTTATTACGTTGGACACACTGTTTCGACGTATTTGCTGCACTCAACCGCCCTTTCTTTAACCCTGGAGAACCCAAGAACCCTTTTCTTCTTTGGAAAATTATGAATTATACATTAAATGACTGCTATAAGTTCACTGAACACCAAAATATATATTTTTTTCAATTTTAACCCTTGTTTTTTGAACTAGCTCAGAGTTGCTAATTTATCAAAAAATATATATAAAACATACTCCTAGGCATTCTGCAACATGATATGAAATAGATTAACAAAAAAACCCCACAATTTTACCATCTGATGGTTTGCTGAGAAGATGGTTTTGTTTGGATTGATTTCCAGCTCAACAAAACAGCATGTTGTCAGCCATCTTGTCAACCACCACTCTGGCTCATGTAAGTGCAATATTCATCCACTAGATGGCCCCATGCAGGGGTCAGAAGGGGCACTCTGGACTTTTGAAGTTAAATTTGTAAAAAAAAAAAAAAAAAGTCTGTTATTTGAGTAGCAGAATTTATAGAGGCCAAATTTGACCCCGTGGGTTCTCCAGGGTTAAAAAGAAAAAAAAAAGCGTAAATTAGTTAGCGATCTGGATAATTAGTGAGCTACCTCGAGACTAGTTAGGTACTAGGTATGAATTGACAAATGCTTGTTTGTAACTGAAACATCCTTCTGTTCAATAGCTTGCCATGTTACTAACTAAATCGCTATAACCTTTCATTTACCACAATTAGGATTGCAGGATCACTTGTCTCTTACACGAACACCAACGTACGGGAACACTGGCTCAATAGTGAAAAATGAGTCTATTTCCTGTGTGTAGCAGCAACAAAGGAGAATGGAAAGGAGAGAAATCTAAACCCCCTGCAGTAAAACTTGGCAGTGTTGCGCTCCGTTTGCTAGCAGCCTCCGTTTGTCACTGCAGTCTTCAAACGTCTGATGTCCCACTGCCCCCATTTTGTTGCAAACTGGCGACAAACATGGGGAATAATAAGCGTAGTTTGTGCTTGGATTTCTGCCGTAAAAGTTGTAGTAGTAGGTTGTTTTGTTGGGCTGTGTTATGCAAGGTGGTCCACTTACTCGTATATGCACATACGTTTGCTTCAGTTCACGCAATAGAGCAAAGTACACTGTTGAGCAGGATTAAAGGCTTTAATAGAGCCGTCTTAGTGAATCAATGAGATCCACTGCTCATGACATTTGTCAATCACTTTAAGAGTTTTCCGTCTACGTATTATGTAAATACATACGCGTTGTGAATAGCAAAAACGGATGCAACAAAAATGTTCTTGCTGAAATAAGATCTAGGAATTGTATGCTGACAGTTCCATAATTTGTGTAAATTCTCATTTGCTTCCACCCCCTCATCCAGTTCCGGACCCCCCCATGATTGATTTGTCCAAAAGCCGCGTCTATAATGAGGCCGCCATCTTCTGGAAGCTGTCCGATGACCACCAACCCACAGACCAGCACCTGCTAGAGTACCGCAGGTGGGCCCCGCATACTTAATCAAATGCATCAACATCATCGGCCTTAAAGTGGAAGTCAACCTGAAACATTTCTTGATAATAATATGTTGTATGTGCGTCTAAACATGACATTTTGATTGATACTACATTTTTGGAATGAGTTATGAAGCAAAATCCATCCGTTTTTATCCATCGCAGTCGAGTGAAGATGACATCAATGTTGCTCAGGGCTCTTTTCTGAAGCTGCGCTGTGATTGGTTGTTACCTGAGCAACTGTGATGTCATCTTCAGTCGACAGCAAGTGACAAAATGGCCGCCCCCTGAGATGGATAAAACCCGCTGGATTTTGCTGCTTAACTCATATTCCACTAACTCAATATTAACCAAAATACCATATTTAAACTAGCGGGCTGCATAGAACATATTTTTTCGGGGGAGGGTTGACTTCCCCTTTAAAGCACATCCAGTCGCTAATGATTCCGTGTTCAGATTGGGCGGCCCGAGCCAGTCCCCGTCCGAAGAGGACGTCGAGGATGGCGTCTGGCAAGCGATGGAGCGCATGCATGCCGCTAGCACCACCGTGTCCGGCCTGGACGCTGACAGTTTGTATGCGTTCAGGGTGCGCACCTGCAGGAACTCCGTGTTCAGCCCTTACAGCCCTGAGGTCACCTTCCATACACCCCCTGCACCCGGTAAGAAACATCACGGACTCTTATTATTCTGGCATAGGCGTTGTACTTGAGAATTTTGAGGGTGTTTTGGAGAGCTGCTTGGACACGAACATCCACCGGGGGGTTATTCATTAATATCCCCAAATATGATTATGCACAGGATTAAAGTGACTATTATGATTTGCGACAGAGACAGATTAAAAGATGACAGATGCTTTGCTGTTTAGGTTTTCAATTCTGAGCCACACAATAGAGGCAACGAAGCACAATGATGTTTTGGCAGATCACCATGGTGATGCTTTTTTTTTTTTTTAAGTCTTTCATATGACTCAAACTAGAGTGCGTGTGGGTGAATTGTTAAGGAGGGGCTGTTTAAAGAAACACACACAGTCGGCAGCTAACATGAGATGCTAATGTAGCAATCTAAGTCTTAACGGCTAACACGGGGGGGAGTCCTTGGTTTACGAAAAGGTTTCCAATGCCAACTCTGGATGAGAGTCCTTTCAAGCCAGCGCAGATGGGGGGGGGCGGTCAGACCGCGTGAACTTTGATTCGGACACGCGTTGTGATCGCCGCATCTGAATTCCTGGGCTCCGTGGCTCATGGAAGTATTTACTGAGCATCAGTGATGAGGAGGAATTTCAAGCCAGGGTGAAGCCAAGAGAACACGTAGAACCCATGTGGCTATCTATAGCGTCTTTCACACAAAAGCGATACAGGATTTATCCACCTGGGCCATTTATCTGAGGAAGGTGGAGAAATGTAGGTGGGGCTTTTGGTCCTACCTCAAAAGGTAGTAGTCAAAAAGCATTTCGGCATACTTTGAAATCAAAATAATCCTCACAATTGAAATTACAATGATCCAACAGCTTGCAATTGTTTATTCCCATTTTTTTGTGTGTTTATATATCTCAAGATGGCGCCAAAACTTGGTAGTAAATGGTGTCAAGGACATACGTTGACGTGATTAATCTTGACTGAGAGGCTGATTGTTTTATATCGGCAGGGAGGGGGTGTCAAATACTCACTTTTCTTTTGATATTGAATTCATGTTATTCTAAATGTAGCTCTGCTGTGGTGTGTAGCCAGATGTTGGGATTATTATGCCCCAGTTGTGATAAGGTCTTCCCAGGCACACAAATGAGCGTGTCCTCCCTGGAGTAGACCCCCAGATTGCCCTTCCACGCAATGGTTGAGTGAACACGGTGCATGTATGGCATGATGTCATGATGTTGGCCTACTAACTATTTATAGAAGGTAATTAATTCCAACCAAATGAGGAGTATAGCTGCACATGGTGATTACATTTCTTGAGGGAATAGTAAAACAGCCTAGTGGCTCTTTTGTGTTACAGCACCCCCATGTGGCTACTTTGAACACTTACACAGAGCGATTGTCCAGCATTGGAGATAATGAAGAAATCTGTTATTAGTTTTAAAGGGTTTCGGATCTGAATTTTGGAAATAAGCATAAATATAAACATTTCTTTTGGTCATAAAACAGACAAAAATATCATTAAAAAGCATGACATTCAACAGATTTATTAGAAAGTAGAATTGTATCCATATTTAGATATTTTATTGAACAATCAATCCTTTCATTGAACAACAAACAGCAGTATTGCTCATCCACCCAGTTTTCTTACCGCTGTCATGTGGCTTTCTCCACGCGCAGCATTCGACTTCCTGTTCAGTGACAAGTGCGGCTTCAGCACGGAGCGCCTCGTGCTCAGCAAGCGGCGGGACGCCGTGGAGAGCATGGCCGGCGTGGCCTTCCTGCTCGCCGCGGATCGCGTGCAGATGGGCAGCTACGTCAGCCTGGACTATATCATAGGCGACACGGGCATCTCTCAGGGAAGGTACGTCACAACACACTCAGTCAATATTTATGATGGTTGCCTGATTTCCTCGCACATATTATTTACTTACCGGGAGTTATTGGACTTGAATATCAGGTGCCTATAAGCTAAGAAGCTAACCATGCATTTTATAGATTGAATTATTTTACGGTTTACATTTTTGACAACTAAGAACACAGTGGCGCTATGAGATATGGGTAGTCGTTTGGCAATTTTGGGGGGCTTGACTTGCAAGATCAAACTTGGGGTGTGGCGCTGAACTCAACTCACTTCACAATCGCTGCACTTAAGCAAATGGTGAACAACTCCGTGTTGAAGATCACTCATACTGTCAAACTGAACAGAAAACAAAGAGAATGACACATTGAAAAGCATAGCTCAGCCTTTCAGTCCACTAGCTTAATGCTAATGCACATCTATGTTTCTGTGCCTTAACCCATGTACACTGGTCATACAACAGTGTTCACATTCATATACCCTTTGTCCTTAACGCAAAAAGGCTAATAGTGCCATACTGAGGAATTTTGAGGTGTTATGAATCCCACTTGAACTCTTGGGAGGACACAACCCGCTCCAATATCATTGGTTCAGCCAATCATATATTGCAGCTGCGCTTAGAACTGTGGTGGATTCAAAATCCCATCTGTCTGTCTTATACTGCCCCCAGGTGGCCAAAGAGGGCACACCAGAAAGAGCAGTTTTCAAATGATGCAACGTGACAAAAACTAATAAATATGCCGTTACTGTATGTTTTTCTTAAGTGAAATATAAGTGAGTGTTATTTTTGCTCAATGTTTTAATTCATTTTTAAATTTTTGTTTTATGAATTTGTTTTTGTTAACAGATGATCATTTCCATTCAGTTCATTGGGAAAAGATTATTTGAAATGTGTGGTGACAGAATGAATAAAACTCTTATCTCAAGGCACCATAGTACTTTGTTAAAATAGCATAGTTCAGAATTATGATTTGGAATAATGCCTAATAATACAGTATATTACAAGTGTTTCGAAACATTGAATTGCCTTTTAAAATCATTCTCACCACAAATGAAAATGGTGATAATACCAAGTAGGGGTTTTTGATCACTTTTTCCAGACCGCTACCAGTATGAGTACTCTTGAGTAATCACCGATACAAAGTACAGATACCAGTCCTACTTTTTAAAATTTCCTCCAAAAACGATGAAGGATAATAATAGACCTGCTGTATATACAGTATTTTATGTCAATTTCTCTTCTAATTTATAGTTCCTGCTCATAAAACAGCCATAAGAGGGCATCGGTAGTACCGATACCTAGAAATAATGCAGTGTACCTATCTGCCCTATATCTTGTATCGCTACTCGCCCATCCCTAATATCTAGTATTGCATAAAATACCAAATGCACTCTATGTCATGTATATGCAGTTATCCATTTTTAAACTGTCTTTACCCCCCTAAAGAAAGAAGGAATTAATTTTTGTCATTACTGAGAGTGTTACTTAAGCTCTTATTTTGCGGAAAATGTATCATTTGGAGATCTGGTGATTTATTTAAATGGAAAATTTGTGACTTTAAAAGGCTTGTCAAGCCATTAAACATGTACTCTGGTGAGCTTAATCCTCCAAATGTTTCATGTTTTGCAGACACTATTGGGCCTTCAAGGTCGAGCCGCACTCCTACATGGTCAAGGTGGGCGTGGCCTCGGACACAAAGCAGCTGGAGTGGTTTCACAACCCGAGAGACACGAGCAGCCCGAGGTACATCCCAGCCATGCTAACACTTTTTCAACCTGCCTGCAACACAACACAATCTTACCAGTGAAGCTGCTGGCTAAAGCCTGTGATGTAAGAAGCAGTGTTAAGTTGTAAAGAGCTTATATTCTCAGACAGACGCCCTTTCTCGCTGCTCGTGTTAATAGCCAGGGGGAATTTCTATTCTATAATTGTAATCCACCAATGTAACACTTTTTTTTTTTTACCGTACTGTAATAATTTACTACTTCAAAATCAATTATTTCTAGACTAATTTCCATGATTTAAACAAGACGATTTTTAAATAAACAAAATGGATGCCAGCTATGAATTAGAATTTAACAATTAGGACTGGACGATATCCCCCCAAATCTATTTTTATTTATTATTTATTTATGTATTTATTATTATTATTATTATTATTATTATTTTTTTTTTAATTCTGGACAGATGTTAATTGAAGTAATAAAGCCAGCAAACATTTATTGAAAGGGTTCATTCATTCAAAAATAAATCCTGTGCAAATGTTCAGACAACAATAATGTATACCGATTTTAAGTAAATTTTAACATTAATGTAACATTCATAACTTGTGCAACATTTTTTTATATTAATTTATATATAATTTTTTTAATGATTTATTATTATTATTACTAGTGATGCACCGAATATTCGGCCATCGAAAATTTTGGGCCGAAAATGGCAAAAATGTGCATTTTCGGCATTCGGCCGAGATAAAATTCAGAGATAAAATTCAAGCCGAAAGAGGATGTTGTGGTGACGCAAAAAAACAAAAAAAAAAACCCTGCTGCAGGCAAGTGTCTGTTTGAATTAAACACCAAACACGGGAGTGAGTGTCCGCCTCGCTGCTCACTGGCTTTTGTGAGGACCGGCAGCTTCATTGTGCACACTGGAGAAGGAGAGGGTCGCTTGGTAAAATATTTAAAAAAATAAAAAAGAGTGCTGCCGAGTATTGCACTACAGGTGAGCCACTTTTTCTCCTCTTCAGCACCTTCTTTTTTTTTTATTTGATGAGAGCCCCTCGGGCGCTTCCACTTTTTCACTTGCATTCTGGTGGCCGTGCTAAATTTTTTAGCTAATGTTAGCACTATTGCTATCAACAGTTTTAAACAAGTAAATACTTACCACTATCTACTGACTACAGCTCTGTACAGGATGCCGTGTTTGACTTTGCAGTCCGTTCCCAAAGCCGAATGCGAAGAAATTTATTTATTTTTAAACGGAATATGTGAATGTGCCGATTTTAAGTGCTCCGCACCAGGTCTCGCTACAAATAGCCTACAAATGCGTCATCCGCACCACACGCATCCGTGCCCGCCCGCCGGTACGAAATACTCTACATTGACTATAAAGTGCAATTACACCGCCAGAAAATGCTCAGTTGCTCATCCCGCATTTGGTGTTTAATGTAACATTCGCAAACATGTGGACGCATTTCAATTTATATTGTGCTTTGTTAAAATGCCTGTGCTAAATAGGTCTAAATATTTTATAATAATATTATAATTTTAATTAATTATAATAACTGCAATAATAATTAAAATTGCATCTTTTTTTTTTCTGCGTTTCGGTTTTCGGTTTCAGCCCCAAAAATTCATTTCGGTGCATCCCTAATTATTACTATTATTATTTAATTTTAATATATATGTGAGAAATGAGCGGTTAAGAAAATTGATGGAAGGACGTAATTGACCATTTATATTTGTATGCACTCCAATTTCACAATTTAGACCTCAATTTCACGATTTAGACAATTTTCAACGATTCGATTTTTTAAAAAGACCATCAATTGAATTAAACAAACTAACCAAATCAGCAACACCTTTAAAAAGTGTCATTAATTTCTCGCCCAGGTACGACCACGACAGCGGCCACGACAGCGGCAGCGAAGACGCGTGCTACGAGCTCTCGCAGCCCTTCACGCTCCTCACCGTCGGCATGGGCAAGCTCTTCATCCCCAAAGCGTCGCCCTCGTCTTCAACCGCCGCCTCCTCGGGCGACCCGGGCAACCGCGCGCTGCCAATGCCGCAGCGCCTGGGCGTGTGCCTGGATCACGACGCCGGCCGCGTGTACTTCTACGACGCCGACAACATGCGCTGCCTGTACGAGAGGCAGGTGGACTGCTCGGGGATCATGTACCCGGCGTTCGGCCTGATGGGCGGCGGCAAGGTCCAGCTGGAGGAGTCTGTCGCCGCCAAGAGGCTCGCCTACTGAGGGCGACTGGCCCCGCCCAGCGCTCTATTTGCACCTTCTGGCGAGTTTACTTTGGCGTGACATGTGGTAGGGAGGTTTCGTTGAAGTCCGTCAGGCCCGTTGAGGCGGATTCGATCAGGGTCTTTGGTCTAAATTGTGAATCTTAAAACTTCAATCTGACATTTTTCAAAGAATGAATAATACAAGCCGGCTTCATTAACCGTTGAGGTGGTTTCGATCAAGGTCTCTGGTCCAAATTGGGATACCTGTGCTAGTTACGACAAATATAACAGTTTGGCAGGAAATGCAGCGAGCGGGTTAAATTCTCAGATGCCTCTCGGCCCGTTGAGGCGGATTCAATTTCTCTCGATGGTTCAAATTGTAAAATCTGTGCTGGTACGGCATAATGAACACCGACGTGACACTTTGGAATGAGTGACGGTTAACAGGCTTCATAAACGGTCCTGCTGAGGTGGCTTCTATCAGGTTTTTGGTCCAAGCATGACTTGGAACTAGGTCAACGTAAACATGACACTTAAGAATGAACTATGGCGAGCTAGCTTCAATTACTAGGGTACTCCAAACCTGTTAAATTGGGTTCTTTGCTAGAAAATTTGAAACCTGAGCTAGCATGTTAACAATACAAATAAGCCTCTTCCCATTATTTATTTTGAGACGATTTTCTTTTTTCCCTTTTCTAAGGCAGAGTCATCCAGGCCTCCGGTAGGAAACCTGAAATGTTACAATAACACAAAGATGACAGTTTAGACTTAATTACAGAGTGTGGGCATTTTTAACTCGGGCGTTCTCCTGGCCCGTTGAGTCGGATTTGAACAGGGTCTGGTCCAAACTGAAAACTGAGGTGGTATTTTAGTATTGACACAAATATAATACTAATTTTAATTCTTTAGATTAACTGTGAAACATCAAACTGTGAAACCTGACCTGGTATGTTACGACGACACAAATATGACGTGTGGCCTGCACGTTTATTTTGACCCGAGTTCTCCAGGCCCATTGAGGTGGTTTAGATCAGGGTCTTGGTCGGATCAACATTAATATAACACATCTTGTTAGGTAAGGGTCTGCGTACGAGGCAGTCAGATGTAAAATATCGTACCAAAGTCCGGTTCTTAATTAATGTTGAATTTAGCTGCTAACATAGTTGGCAGCCATTTTACTTTTTTTTTTTTTTTTTTTTTTCTTTTTAGCAAACATGGAACGATTACTGGTAACTCAGTTTGGCTCCAGAGCAGGGTTTCACAAATTTAGTGAACTTTTATCAGGGTCACCAGTTGTTTGTTGTGTTCGTTATAGTTAATTTATATTGAGTATGTTTATTGGGGCGGGGGGGAAACCCTGCTCTCGACGTGTAATCATTGATCACGTGATTGCCTGTGTTGTGTAGCAGTTGAATCTTTTTCTTAGCGGACCTGATGGGAGAAAGCCTTCGTAGTCGATCTTTTTTAGCGCTAGCGCCTCGGTGCCTTTCGGTTCATTTGTTTGCTCAACAATCCCTGACGTAGTTGCACAATTGTTTTTGGAACACTTATCTGTATCACCTGCACCCGGGTTCATTTGATAACGGTTGTCGACTTTTTTTTTTTTTTTTTTTAATATATATCACCGAAAACACTACTTTTTGCACTTTTTTTGTTACATCATCACAGTTTCATCGCCACCTAGCACGTTTGTGTCCTTCACTTCGCATCACCTGAACATCACTTATGTGTCAGAATGTGAACACTACACACACGCAGCCTGTTTCCGCCTTCAAGTGTAAAGGAAAATCTGGTGCAACCAAGTTGCCTTTGAAACACGCCGTTGACTTCCTTCAGTGTCACACCCACGCTCGACGCGATCAGAAGGGGAGTCGTTTACATTTGAGTAGCAACACGGACACTTTCATGGTTAGTTTTTTTTTTATTTCAGGACGGTGTAACGGTACCACTGGTGCTCTGCCTAAAAATATGACCTACCTCCTTGCTGTCAAGCCTGGAATTGAATTCACCTTACAGATCCACAATTTTATTTAAGTCACTTTTAATGTGTTCACCCTCGACATGCCTTCTCGTCAGGTTATATGCTGTATAAGCAGTACACTGGAAACGTCCACTTACATATCACTCTGGAGCGGGGGGTTGTTTTGTGTGTGCGTTGTAAACTGTTTTTTTTTTTTTTAACTGTTCTGAAATTCACCCCCTTTATTTTAATGATCTTGACAACTTTGCCCTACTTTTTTCTTGCTACATTATGTGCAAGTATGTTTTGGTTTATTACAAATAAATGGAATCAATCTTCTTACAGTTGAACTCTACGGTCTTACATGGTGAAAATATTGTTCATTTTTATTTAAATTCCACTAAGGTTTAAAACAAACAAAAACAAAGTCTCTATGCATTTAAAGACTGACAGGGGCAGCTTTCACTGGTGGAATGTAACCAACAGCTGAATGTCCTTGTTTTCCCTGTTTTGTTCTTGGGTGTAAAATCAAATCGAGCAGAAAATTCATAATCAAAATTGCAGGCAAGCTAATACAAAGCAAAGCTAGCATGCTGCATGTCGGTAACACTTGTATGTATCCTAATCGAGTGCAATAATATTTCAAAGGAAAAATGGCTAGCTTTGCTTAGACTGACACTAATTTGCACTGTTAGTAGTTAACGTTGGGATTTCAATATTAAATATGTCAATAATTAAAATGACTTTTCTACATGTTTTCCTCAAAAGTTGCTGGAGGTGGTGGGTACATGTATGCGTGATGTAAATGTGAGTAGAATTATTCTTCGCTGGGCTCTGTGTGAGGTCGTCAAATAAAGTTGTGTTTTTAAAACATGGTCTGTTTTTCTTAAAAGTTAACTACTGCATCATAAAGCTAAAATAGCAATTTACTTGCCATACAAGGAAGGTGTTTAGAGTATTAGTGAATATATAGGTTAATAGAATTACTGGATTCTGTATTAATTGTAATAGCTTAATAAAATTAGTATGTATGGTATAGCCTATGTAACGACATTTAATTCAGCATCCAGAGACTTGGATGTAATGAAGGCCTAATAAGTTCCTGTTTAATGGTTATCAGACCACCTTATCCATCATTGGTACACATTTTTGGTGGCACCACAGAATATTGGGATGTATTAGGTTCACATTTTTTTTAAATTACTAACTGACAATTGATGTGCAGTATTTTACTGTATTACTGTATAAATACATTTGTTAAATGTTTTTAGTAGCTACAGTATTTTTTTAATCATGTATATATTGTATAAACATACATTTAAGTACATTACTTTTTATTTTAATTCTCTGGATACATTTTTATTATTTTTAGATTAATATTTCATTTTTTAATATTGAATTTGATTGTATTCTATGTGCATAATACATTTATTATTTTACTGTCGTTACTGCATTGAGTATCATGCATTGATTTACATTTGTTTTATTGCATTTTATTATTTGATATTGCATATGAATATAATGATTTTTTTTTTAAATCTAATCACATTTTTATACATATTGTATTAGTATACTATATAAAAAAATTCTATATTCATTGATTACTGATTTATAGTTACCGTATTAAAATATTTTATTATTAAATGACGATTATATATTGCATGAGTATAATGTATTTCTAATATTTTTTGTATTATGAAATGATGATTATTTGTATTTTGGAATGAGTACAAATTCAATACATTTAATAACAATTACCGTATTACTTCTATTCCTATATCTTACACATTTCATGATGTTTTTATTATGAAAGTTTTTAATTATGATGTCCTTCGTTGTGGCGCCCTCACCTGTCAATCACAATCTACCTGCACGAGGCTAATGGCTATGAGCATGTGTAGGGGCGGGACCGGGTAGTGACGTCACGCCGCTGTCACCTCAACGCGGAAGACGATCAAGACGCAGGAGGAAAGGAAATGATCCGCTCCGCGTCAGTGAAGCGGAACAACGACGCTATCTCGAGCTGATACCGTCACGCCACCGACATCCCCCGGGTCAAGTAGCCGCCTCGAGGCTTCACACAGCCCCTATGAGCCGAGCCGGAGAAGCGCTGGGAATCCGTTGAAAGGTACGTCCAGCTAGCGGCCAGCTAGCTACAATGGCACCGTTCCCGGTTTCTGTTATTTCCCCTGAACACCTGTGACATTCGATTTCGGCGATAATGTCGTGTTATCGTCTCGTGTCCGTGACGTGCGTCTTGGTCGACGCCTAGCCGCACTCGGCAAGGTCGCTCCGTGCATGTCTTCTGTCATTCAAGCAAAACGTGATTTGCGGTTGTTTGAATTAAGTAGCGGCCCTTGTCGCGGTGCCAAGGCGGCCTCCAGGGGTTTGTTGAGGCGGGCAGGTGCGCATGCAGGCGGGCTGAGCTTGAAGGTGTCCGCTCATGGGGCCTGCAGGTCACCGCTATCACATACATTCAGTCAACCCTCGTTATTCACGGGCAAACCCCCCCCCGTGAAAGCGAAAAATACGCGAAATGTACACGCCCCCTTAATTTTTGGGGGAATTTTCTTGTGAATCATGCGCAGTCTTGTAATGTAAAGGAGCACAAATACTTTACAAACGTACTTAAGTAGAATGTCCATGCATTTGTCACATATCTGGCAACTTAAGCTTAATTAAAATGTAGGCCTACTGTCTCTGCTCTATTTCCACAAACTGTCTTCGTTTACTGTTACTACAAAAAATAAAAAATAATCTGATTGATGAAGCGGAAGAATACTCTTGCCTGCTGCCTGTAGTTAATTGTACCCTAGATAATGTTTAACTATTGAGCGGTGATGCACATTTAAGTTAGCGTCTGTCTGGCCAAATTTAGAAAAAAAGCATGCAATTCCACAAGTCTTTGCAATTTGCATATTGCATGGGCTGATATTGTGATATCAATATTTATTTTACATATTGTGCAGCCCTAGCTGGAAGCCAATGACAATGGGATGCAGGTAGCCTAATCAGGAAGTTGTTATATGGACGCACCCATGGACAAACACATATACGATATGTACATGTCAGAGCACACCGAAAGTGTTTTATTTTTTTATTTTTTCTGTCGCTCAGTGTCATGTGATGGCCAGGCTAACTGGCCAACGCACAGATCTTTAACTATGCAAATTTAAATAAATAACATTACAATAAAAATAAGTATAAACATAATCCAAATTCAAAACAGTCTCTTTTTGGGGTGTGGCCAAAAAATCGATTCTCATAAGAATCGCGATTCTCATTTAGTACGATTCAAAATCGATTTTAAATGTCCCAAAATCAATTTTATTTAAATTATTTTATACTGTCTGTGTGTGCCTTTATTTGGAGTGCTGTTCATGTTGTACCCTATTTGGCCACTTGGGGGCGGTGTGGTTCCACGCGGTCTAATACACTGTTAAGTTGTAGCCACATTAGAGAGTAGAAGGAAAAAGTTACGATCAAGTTATTCCAATAAAAGTTGTTTTTTTGCAGTGTGGAGCCGTTTTTGAGTGATAAAAGTGCCGCGAGTAGCGCGTTAATTAGCATTAGCGAGTCAGACTGGAGTAGATCATTACAATTCCTTGCACATCTATAGATTGAAGCAAAAATCATTGTCAATCAAATCATTTTGAATCAAAAATCGCTTTTAATCGAAAATCAATTCGTAATCGAATCGCAGACACAAAAAAATCAGAATCGAATCGTGAGACATTCAAAGATTCCCACCACTAGTCACTTTTCTTTTGCTTCCAATATATAATACCAGAACATGGATTTTGATACTTAAACAGCAAAATGTCAAGTGTTGTATCCATCAATCCATTATTCTGAACTGCTTATCCTCACAAGTAATGTCCACGTGACTTTAATTTCAACCGGGGTTATTTTTTATTAAAGATAATTACACTTTTACTCAAATATCACTTTCACATACTGTACTTTATACAAGACTGAGAAGCGGTGTCCAAACTTATTCTGCCGAGGACAGTAAAATCAAAGGATGCAAGGGCCACTTTGAAATTCTTCGACTTTAATTGTAATAAACACACTAATTATGTATTGTTTATATAATATATTTATTGGGAAAAACTGCTGATTATTATTATCATTAGTAGTATTAGTTGTCATGGGTGTCGGAGATGTGGGTGTCGCAACCTCCTCACTTTTTCACACCGATGCTTTGCACACTGCCCCACACCCACGCCCCCTTTTTATTTCATGGCTTTGCGGCTTGTGTCTACGGGTCATGTCAAGTGTTATTTTTAGAAGACGCCAAAGGGCTACAGAAAATGGAGAGCGCCCGCAAATGGCCCCTAGGCTGTTGTTTGCTGTGGACCTTTGCACCATGATGTCACACATAGTCCCAGGTGGGAAAAAAACTCAGCCCTGGCATGTTATTTGACTAATTGACTCAATTGAGAAAACAAATTGCTTTTGAAGCTGTAGCCTTCTTCCCTACCACTGCAGTCGAATTTGTAACGTGTCAAAAGCTGTTCTTTATGTTTGTAATTACCCCTAGATGCTATCATGCTACAAGGCGGTTATTATGTAAATTGGCTAACTTTAAAATTCTGCAAAATTCAGAATGGCCCGCTCACGGACACATTTTCAGAAATGGGCAGATTCCAAAAGATTGTCTTTGTTGTTTAATTTCACACTTGATTGCCAAGCAATTTGTATCAAGCAATTAAAAAGTCAATTTCCCATAATACGTCCCTTTTGACCTAGGAATGTTGGCGAACTTTTATTTGGACGCCTGAGAGTGAGAACCGTTTAAAATTGTGAAAAAAAAGTAACTATGTGTTCTTTTAATGGATGAAAGGACAAAAGTTCTTACAGACTGGCCTCGTTTGCTTCCATTTTCACTTTCTCTAAGTGTAATGAGTCTGAACATTATTAGCTTCGTAAAGACAGACTTTTTGACACAGCCTTTGTATTGCGTCTCATTAGATAGTCCAAGTGTACTGATGTGTGCAGTGGAACCTCCAAAGGCATCTTTAACTGTAACATTTTTAGCATTACTATTAACTGTGAGAAGTAGAGGTCAAAGTAAACCAAACTGACACGATGATAGTGCGTTTTAAACAACTGTAATACTTTTAACTTGAATGATTAAAATGAGTAATACATGTAAAAGTATGCTTTTACATCAACTGCTAAACTAGTAACAAACAGCTAGCACGGCAAGCTAATGTAGCAGGCTACATCTTCACTTGGTGCTTACAAACTTACGACGCTGTCACAGAAGATCCAAATCAAAGCCCAAAAGCTCAGGTTCTGACTCCGAACAAGCCAAAGTCAATGGGGGGGGGGGGGGGGGCAGGAAGTAGAAGAAGACCATAACTAAAGCCATAACAATGCTAACCATTCATTGCTAAACAGAACAAATATAAATATTTAACTAGTAACTGATAATTCTGCTCAGTGTTTTACGTGGCCATCATCTCAAATTGGACAAAGTATTGGACATTTGCAAAAAAAAAAAGAATAGCAGTCAGTTTCTTCATCCATTTTTTTTTTATATTAATGTTGGTCAAACTGTAAAATTTACGAGCGTTCAAGCACATGCTCAGTCATGGTAACAACTTCAAGTAGCTTCTTGTAAAGGTGTTTCCTGTTTGGATAGGAAGTCCCGGTGCCGATTCACCATTGTTCGTCTTTAAAATTCTCTGCATAGTTACTTCTTACTGTTATAAGCAGAATGTTGTTATCTGATGTTATATTGCCCATCACCATTGCTGTTGTTTTGTTTTTCCCCAATGTGTGGTCAACATCTGAAGCGCTCAGTCACTGTTTGGAATTCAGATACCACAAACAATACTGGGCTTGTGCCAGCCGACAGGGTGTAGGCTGCAATGCATGAATTATGTTTTTTTCTTTTCTTTTTTTGTTTTTTATGTTGTAAGTAAGCAGCCTTCAAAATTATACCAGAGTAGTCATTTAACAATGTGTTTGTGGTACTGCATATAAAGAGAGCCTTTTCTGATATTTTGGTTGCTTTGAAACCATCATGTGTGGCTCTTTTTGTGGTAGTGTTTTGCTTTTTCTTTGGCTTTTTTTGTGCGAGGCCGCCACACTACACTGTGACAAATAGGCAAGCGGACAGTTCAGTAAGTAAACAATAAAGTGAGCAACAGCACAGTATATTTATTTACTGTAATGCCCTCATTTGTGGGAAAGGAGAGCCACATTCGCCTATGCACTTTTCAGATGTTTATTGAACTCCTGGAGAGGAGTAAAATCCAAACACATGAATCCGCTGCAATGATTGGGGTCTGTACACTTGCACACTGCAATTTATTCCAGTACAACACTTTAATTCATTCACTGCCATTGACGGATATTGACGTCAAAAATTCATTTGAACTATTTCTATTAGTTTAAATTTTTTTCCTCTTTTGTTAACAAGAATATAAAAACTTAGATTTTTTTTTATTTTACATTTAGAACCTATACTGTATAACATTTATGATGATTATGATTATTATACTATTGAAGTCATGTGATTAATTAATATTATCGCCTGACGTGATTTAAAAAAAGAAAAGATTATTAAAAATTAGGAGCGTCAGGCAATTACATTTTTTTATCGCAATTAATTGCATGACTTCATGAAATAACTCACAATTAATCACAAATTTTATATCTGTTCTAAAAGAGTTAACTCTTTGACTGCCAGACGTTTTCAGAAAAGGGATGCCGTGGGTGCCAGCCGATTTAAGCATTTTTGACTGATCTTTCAAGGTCCACAGAAAATTATGTGTTTGGACTATGGAAACACACATACTACCAAATGAAAGATTGGACTCTCATCTTTCATCAGAAAAAAAAGTTTGTTTCTACCTTATTCCGTTTTTCAGTAATCAACAATAGAAAATGGTTAGTTTCACCTCTGTTTTGAAAAAAAACAAAAAAAAAACGTCTTTTAACGTCTTTGGCACTCCTCCATAGGATTTTACTAAAGGTTATTTAACGTTTTTGGCAGTCAAAGAGTTAAAAAAAATTCTAGGTTTTCAACTCTTGTTAACAAAAGTGGAAAAAAATGTTTAACTAATAGAAATAGTTAAAATGAATATTTGACGTCTATAACCGTCAATGGTAGTGAATGAGTTAAAGACCACAAGGTGACAGTATTGCTTTGCATTCACCTTCTTTTCGCTTCTCCATTACATGTCTGCTAAGTGGCTTCAAATGATAAGCAGTTTGCTGCAGCTGAAGTTTGATGAAGATGCAAGCATGTGAATGCATCCTGCTTTCAGAGAGAAACCATCACAAACTTGTTATGGAAGATCATCGAGTCACACGCCATATACACGCGCACACTGACGTAAATAACATTTATTTGTTAAATACGCAGCAAGGTGGAAGTCACCGTGTGATTTATTGACTGTTTTTTTGTGCACGTGCGTGCGTGTTTATATTTGCACGTTTGTGTGTGTGTGAGTGCAAGGGGAGACGATTCTAAGCTAATCTCTTAGCATATGGTGTCATTAGAAACATGGCAGGGTGCTCCCATAAATCCTCCAGCTGTTGATTCAAAACAGCACTTAAACCAACATGCCAACCACAAACTATATGAAAGAAATGTGCTTTTATTTGACATTGCATTAGGCAGTGTGGTAGAATTGTGGTTGGCACGTCTGCCTCGCAGCCAGGAGATCCTCCCACATTCCTAAAACGTGTATGTTAGCTTCACAGGTGTGACTGGTAGTGTGAATGTTTGTATGTCTAGACCTGTGTTTGACTGGCGACCAGTCCAGGGTGTGCCCTGTGTTGAACTTCACATACCTTGTCATGGCTGGTGGTGCTGTGGTTGGGGTTAAACCAGGGTTCCCTAATCTGTATTGAGCCATGTCACATTCAAAAAATGCCATGTCACTCCAACAAAGAAATCCTAAACAAAGTGTGAATTCAATCGAAATCATTGTCATTGCACGTCACAAATACGGAACAATAAAATTCAGACTCAGATTCCGACAGAATTCAAATTCAGACTGACGGATCACAATACTGGACCAGAAATTTGCAAAAGTGAGTGAAACTGAACACATAAGTGTTCTGGTGCTGTAATGTCAGCACCTTTTAATCTGTCACATATTTTCTTCAAGACTTTATCAAGAGCCTTTCAAGTAGTAGCCGTTCACCGGTTCTAACCCGCGCTCTCAATCTGTCTGTAATCTGTGTCTAATCAGATCGAGGATGTTTCTTGTCTCAAGGTACTCGGTCAGAGTGCATTGTCCAGGTCAACTGCACAATCACAATAATAGTCTACATTTTTTGACTTTTTGGACCAATATGCTAACCGCTCAGTTATTGACTGGAAACCAGTTCAGGGTGGAATCTGCCCTGTTGTCCAAAGTCAGCTGCGATAGGCTCCAGCTCATCCGCCTCCGGAGTGACGAAAATGGATGGATGGATGCTAACCGCTCAAATCCATCCAATCCTTTTGGAAGTCGATACGACTTGACATTTGAGTGACCTTCAATGTTTGGTATGTGGGCTCTGAAACGGGTTGATCTGACCGCAATAAATGACTCGTTGGCAGCAAATTTGCTTTTGGAGGAGGTGACGCACTCACCGAGGCACCTCAGCGCAGGGAGTTAAAGTAAGCTTATTACGGCCAGATCAAAACCAAAACACTGGACTTGTTCCCTTGCTACTTTGGGAGTGTTGCGCTGATGAAGTGCAGCAAATAATGAAAATGTGAGTATTTGAATTGTTCGCTGTGTGACTACAAATAATTTGTAAACCCAGCTTGACCTTTTTTCTTCTTTTTTTTTTGAGTTTGATAGCTAAATGTTAACGTGGCTTGTAAGTAAGCTGCAAGTTAATGTTTGCTGCAATATGTTTGTCTGTGTGTTAATGGGATTACTGCAAAACCCACATGGCCATGTCTCCATGAGCGTGAGGCATATCTGGGCCGAATCAAGTTTTGGAGAAGATCTTGTCAGCGGGAAAACAAAGCTTTCTGATTGATTGGCAGTATGTATGTTAGCTGGATTTACAATGCAGGTCCTTACTCTCGCTCTCAAATAACAGCTTTTTATCCACATTTGGAAGAGGCATGATTAGAAGTCAATTCAAATTTAAACCCTATTATTAACTCATTGACGTCTATAGACGTAAAAAATTCATTTGAACTATTTCTATTAGTTTCACATTTTTTTCCACTTTTGTTAACAAGATTATGAAAACCTAGTTTTTTTTAATTGTACATTTAGAACAGATATAAAATTTGCGATTAATTGTGAGTTATTTTAATGAAGTCATGCATTTAATTGCGATTACAATTTTTAATCGCCTGATTGGTCATGCGATTAATTACAATTAAAAATTGTAATTGCCGGATCTCCCCCCCTAATTAAAAAAAAAAAAAAAGCTTTTCTTCTTTTATTTTTATTAGTGGCATCAGGCGATTATTTTTTTTAATTGTAATTATTCACATGACTTCACTAGTTAACTCACGATTAATCACACATTTTTCTAGGTTTTCATACTCTTAACAAAAGTGAAAAAAAAGTGAAACTAATAGAAATAGTTCAACTGAATTTTTGATGTCTATAGCCGTCAATGGCAGTGAATTAGTTAATTTACTAACCCTGATATACATTTAAATAAAATTATATTCCTGATTCCTGGCAATTTATTTATTTGTTTATTTATTTAGCTTTTTGCTCTATGTTGCATGGACTCGTATCCGAAATACTATAATATATAATACAGCCATGAATCAGTATACGTTATTGTTGTCAGAAAATTTTGCACATGATTTATTTTTATTGTTTTAAATAAATCAAATATTTTTTTAATAAAGAAACGCTTGTTGTGTTTATTCCTTCAGTTAAAATCGTCCAGAATGACAACAAATCAGGATTTCATGTTTGGGCCATATCATCTAACCCTATTGCAAATAACTTTGCAGACCCCCAAGCTCACAGCTCACCGACACCTTTGGAGCTCTGGGGACGCCAGTTTAAGAACGTGTCTAAGCTTTTGTTGGAGCACTGAATGTGAAGCTTCTCTGTGTTCAAGTTTTTTTTTTTTTTTTTGTGTGGTCCGCAGACTACCCCACCACCGCCTCAGCCTATCGATGGGTGAATCCGGTTCACGTCGCTCTACGCTGGTCTCCCGCCTGCCCATCTTCCGCCGGGGCAACAGCAAGCGGCAGGACTCGCTGCCGTCGTCCCCATCATCAGGCGGCAACTGCGTGCACACCTCGTCTCCCTCCAGCACCAACTCCAGTTCGGGGAGCACCGGCAAAAGGCGGAGCCTCTTCCGCGCGCCCTCGCTCAGCTTCTCGGCCAAGCGGAGCAGCCAGCCTCGCGTGCAACTCGTCAACTTGAACCTCGCGCCACCCCCTCCGCCAGCGCAGACCACCGACGCCAACGGGAACAGCCAGCCGCCGTCGGCAGGTTTTAGCGACGCTCAACCTAAGTCGCGACACTCGTTCGGCTTCGGGAGCCACCGGCAGAAAAAAATCACACGCTCTCAGACGGAGGATTTCGACAAGGCGTCGTCGTCGTCCTCTTCCGCAACCAATCGGAACGTCTTCATCAACTGCCTCAGCGGCTCTGCGGTCAACGAGGGCGATGACTCTGGCTTTATCGAAGATTACAACAACAGCAGCAAGCGCTCGTCGCGACACAAGAAGCACCTGCTGCCCAAGTCCCTCTCGGCCCACCACCGCTTCTCTCACCACAGACCCCCAGGGGATAATCCGGAGTGTGTCGTCACCACCACCCTCACACCGGGGACCGGGGTGCTGACTCCGGGGTCTTGTCCGAGCGACGGCGGCCTGGAAAGCTCCCTCCAGTCTCCTATAGTATCAGAGGACCGTACCACGGCCGTCACCCCTTCTGAGTTCATCCCCATCACTGAGGACTCCGTCTCTGAGGCCGACGCTCTTCCCACTCCCAGTCCTGTACCCACCCTTGTGTCTGCACTGACCACCGACACTCCCCCAGCTGAGGGCCCATCTGTCCCGGAGACATTCAGCGGGACCCTCTCCTCCTCACAGGTACTGCTCTGAGATCAATTTGACAGCTTTTGCTAATTTGTATTGATGGCAAAGTCAACAATCCGCCTCCATGACGTCAACTACTGTTAAACACTCTCTTCAGTTAAACGATTGAGGACAGGGTAAAAAAATGTAGTGTTGTATCTGAATTCAACATGAGATACACTGCATTTCTTTCCAACATTTAACCCTGGAGAACCCACGGGGTCAAATTTGGCCCCTATAAATTCTGCTACTCAAATAACAAATACCTTTTTTTTTTTTTTTTTTACAAATTTAACTTCAAAAGTCCAGAGTGCCACTTCTGACCCCTGCATGGGGCCATCTAGTGGATGAATATTGCACTTACATGAGCCAGAGTGGTGGTGACGAGATGGCTGGCAACATGCTGTTTTGTTGAGCTGGAAATCAATCCAAACAAAATCATCTTCTCAGCAAACCATCAGATGGTAAAATTGTGTTTTTTTTGTTAATCTATTTCATATCATATTGCAGAATGCCTAGGAGTATGTTTTATATATATATTTTGACAAATTAGCAACTCTGAGCTAGTTCAAAAAACAAGGGTTAAATTTGAAAAAACATATATTTTGGTGTTCCGTGAACTTATAGCAGTCATTTAATGTATAATTCATAATTTTCCAAAGAAGAAAAGGGTTCTTGGGTTCTCCAGGGTTAAAGTTCCAAAATCTCTTTATAACATGTCAGTGACATGATTTTGTCAAAATGCTCCAAGTTAAAGAATATTAGTTTGACACTTCATGAGTAGGTAGGCACTAGTTCTATATTTGTATACAAACAATTAAGGTAATCCATGAAATCAACCTCTACTGTCATGTCAAACATAGACTCACATGTGGCTAGCATTTACAGTAAAGCTAGCTAGCTAGCTCTAAAGCGTCAGTCATGCCCCATGTGAAAATATGGACTCTACTGGACGACAGCAGTCCCAGAAGACCCAAATGCTTTTGGTTAATACCGTGCTTAGGCTGAGCATCCTCTGAAAACAAATAAAAGAAGTAGAAACCTGCCTAAATAAAGCCAAGGGCATAAAACATTGCGTAACAGAAGCAACAATTCTGTTCATTCATTCACAGGACTACTGGCCATTATCTTCAACATTTTTGTCCGAGTTTCCTTTGATGTTGGCTGTAATGAGGTCTGGTGAGGTGTGACAGTTGAGCAGTATTTTTCTTGGAAATGGAGGTCCAACTCCAAATTTTACAACCTTAACTTTCAAATTTGGCTGTATCTATTTTATACTTATCGGAATGAGGGTCTCTGGTGAACTGGCGTGTATCCCACCTGCATTAAAGCAAGAGATGAGGAATCCCTTGGAATGGTCACCGACTAATCGCTAGAGACATATAGACAAACCAGCATTCACATTTACATTCACACCTGTAGACAATTTAGAGGCAGATGTCCTAACCTCTATTCCACCATGCTGCATTTGGAGATTCTGCTGTTCAATAAAACGTTCTGCTTATAAACACAAAAACTGCATTTATTTGAAAAGAATAGCTCAGACTTGAGGTGCCCTTGGATGTGAAGAACAAAAATAAAAACTGCTAAAAGATGGGATATTTATAGTGAAACGTGTGAAATTTGGTGTACGCCCCCAGCACCAAGCATGAAAAGTATTTTTTTATGAAAAAGAGCATAAAAAGTCTGGCCTTCACATTTCAAACTGTGTGCTATCATTCAAGAGTTTTATTTTATGTTCTTCTGAGAAAAGCGAAGACATAAACACCTGAAGTCACAATATTAAACATGACCATGCAAGATAAAGTGCAATGTCGTCTTCTCAGGTTTTTTTCTCTCCGGCTCCATCTGGCGCTGAGAAACCCTCACTCCCCGACACCAGCACGGCCAACAACACCGACTACGAGACGGCCGTCTCCCTTTCGGAACCGGAGACCGCCGTACCCCGCCCGTCCCCGCAGGAACAGTCGCCGGACAAGAGGAAGGCGCGCGAGGAAGAGAGAGAGGAAGCCGGGCGAGGGACGCCGGGACGGGAGCCGGTCAACAACGAGACCACCAGCGAGAGCGAGGCGGGAGCGCCGGCAAGTGACGGCTGCCACTCGTACCCGGAACAGACGGAGAGGAGGGTGAGACACACTCTCTCGGTTCACGAGAGGGGGAGCTTTTGTGGCTGCCACGAACCCAGGTCCTGTCACTTAAGGAAGCCACATACAGGTAGGAAACTAAAGACTCTTGCACTATTAAAAGAGGACATTTTCCTACTTTTCTTCTGTATGAACTGCATCAGTACAGAGCGCGGGAACAAAGTTTACACAGCAAGAAGCTCCTTTTACAGGGTTTCTGCGAGTCATTAACTCATTCACTGCCATTGACGACTATAGACGTCAAAAATTCATGTGGACTATTTTTATTAAAAAAAAAAAATCATTAAATTTTTTATGAAAACCTAGAAAAAAAATCATTCTGATTACAAATTTTAATCGTCTGATGCCCCTTATTTTTAAAATATATTTTTTTAAATTAAGGGCGTCAGGCGATTACAATTTTTAATTGTAATTAATCGCATGACTTCACTAGTTAACTAACGATTAATCACAAATTGTATATCTGTTCTGAATGTACAATAAAAAAATTCTAGGTTTTCATACTTTTGTTAGCAAAAGTGGAAAAAATGTTAAACTAATAGAAATTGTTCAAATGAACTTTTGACGTCTATAGCCGTCAATGGCAGTGAATGAGTTAAAAAGCATTGCAAGTCATCAAATGGATTTTGTTCAAATTAAGGCTTTAAATGGCGTTAAAAAGCATTCAATAAAATGTCCAGAGGCATTAGGCATTTAAGTACAATTGACGTTCATGCTTCATTTTTCATATGTTCTGCAAAGGAGTCACTATAACTCAATTAAGCAATAATAAATGTCATTGCAATCTATTTATTTGTGGAGACTGCTAGTTGTAATTTACAAAGTGTTGCATCATGTTTCGTATACCAATTGCTCAGAATTTGTAAAGGAAAAAGCATCACCAACATCCAAAATGAAACACTAATGCCACCTAGTGGCAGAAAATTACCTCAACAAAAATCTATGGTTCAAATTTTCACATTCAGGTAACTCTTTAGGATACCTTTTGAACTTTAAATAACTATGAATTACTTTACTTTAATTAGGATTATATTACTGTGTCAGTCAACTAAAAGATACTGCCAAATTTGTGTTTTGAAGCCATATTTGTCCACTTTTATGTTAATAGGAGCATCAAAAACTTTAAAAATAACATTATTTTACATTTAGAACAGATATAAAGTGTGATTACTTGAGTTAACTATGGAACTCATGCGATTAATTACAATAAAAAATTGTAATCGACTGACAGCCCTAATATATAAACAACATCAGTATGTTCGTGCGTGTGTTTATATGCAGTAGGACTTAGTTTAGGCATTAGTTTTAAATTTCATTTAAAACGGCATTAAAAAAACATTAAATTAGGTTTGCTGATACCTGCAGAAACCATGTTTTACACTGCTTTTGAAAGAGTGGCTTTCCACTTTCTGAGGTAGTTTGAGAAGCCCATTTTTTACTGAGAAGGCCTACAATTTCCTTTTTTTAAATTATTATTTTTTTTAAATAGAGTAATGTTCCGTATAAACTGCGCCGACATGGAATGGGCTAAGTTGACATTTCAAGTATCAAAACACTTCCTGAGGTAGTATCATAAACTCCTTATGCACTGCCTGTAAAAGCATCCCATCTTTTTGTAAACATAGAAAATGTTATGTTACGTCCAAACGGCACTGACATGGAATGGGGGGAACAAAGTCAACACAGCAAGATTTGGCCCTCTGTGGTATTACAAGCGCCTTTTACACTCTCTGTAAAATACTGCAATGTTCCGCTTTCTCAAGTTGTATTGGAAGCTTCCTAAACACTGCCGGAAAAACAGATTATTTCCTGTCTTTTTCTGTATAAACGGCAATGACCTGGAATGGGAGGCAACAATGTCAATATGGCAAGTTACGGCCTTTGAGGTAGTATTAGAAGCTCCTTTTCTACTTCCTGTAAAACACAAGATTTGTCTATTTATTTATTTTTTTTAAATAAAGCAATGTTCCGGAAGAAGTCACAGACACAGATTGAGGGGACAAAGTTGATGTAGCAAGTTTCTGCCTTCTGAGGTAGTATTAGAAACCACTTTTACACTGCCTGTAAAAGAGAGCAATTTTCCACTTTCTTAAGAAACATCAAAAGCCCGCTTACACGCTCTGTAGACGTCATTTCCCATCTAAAATGTATTAGTGTTACATATAAAATGCACTGACATGGAATAGAGGGACAAAGTCCACACAGCAAGTTTCAGCCTTCTGAGGTTTGAGGAGTAAAAGACTGTAATGTTCCATTTTTTGAGGTCGTATCAGAGGTACCTCACATGCTGCTTGTAAAATGTAAAAAAAAAAAAAAAAAAAAGATATCAGAAGCCTGCCTGTAAAAGATCTGCCTGTGTGTAATTGTATTCAGTACGATCTAGACCAGGGGTGGGCAAACTTTTTGACTTGCGGGCCACAATGGGTTTGAAATTTTGACAGACGGGCCGGACCAGGAGCATTTGGACCTCATAGCACAGTAAAAACACACAGATAAATGTACAACCCAATTTACTTATAGTGTGCACTTAGGACTGCGTTTTTCAAATGTGCAAAATCCACATATTTAAAACAGCTTTTCCAATAGCTTCATTTTTATTGTTTTAGCTCAACTTTTGCTGTGTTTTTATGCTTTGTAAAGTGACCTTGGGTGTTCTGAAAGGTGCTGTTTTTAAATGAAATGCATTATTATTATGATTATTATAAAATAGCCCTAATCCAGGTAGTACGTTTGCCTCAATGAATATGCAAGATGCGGCATTTACACACTATTTGGCAAAGTGGGAGGAGAAATGTAAATAGATTATAATAGCACATACACTGTGATCTGTCAAACCCGGTGACTGCATCTATTATTAATAGATTTCAATTCAAGGCGTAAAGTTAAAGATTTTTTTTCCATTGGCCCACCCATTTTTAACCCGGGCCCACAGTACGTGTGACACATGCGGCTGCATGATAGCCGCTGCTGCTTGTCCCGCGCTGAGGACAAAGCGCGTACATCCAATCCGTCTCTGACCACTTTTCCATCTCCGTGGGGGACGCATAGCACACGGTGTTTGTGCAGCAGCTCAAAAAGAAGCCAAAAGCCAACGAGGAAACGCTCATAGAAGTGCTCGACGCACGCCCCGGGGATGTCTTCACCAATATCAACAGTCTCCTGCATACGCGCTCTTCACCTCACCCATGACAACATGTAGAAAGACTATCTTCAGCTGTCAAAAGGATCAAAACACGCAACAGTGCCACAATGTTGACTGATAGACTGAACTCTTTGTCCCTGCTTTCTTTCAAAAAAGAATTGACCAATTCTCTGGACTATCAGGACATTATTGCTGTGTTCAACACAAAACCCTGCCGTCTCCTGCTGTAAATGTCCAAATCCAAATCCAATAAGATAAGATAAGATCCACTGGTTGTCACACCCATCTAAGTGGGGCGAAATTTCTTCTCCACATTTGACCCATCCCCTGAGGGAGCGGTGAGCAGCAACAGCGCCGCGCTCGGGAATCATGTGGTGATCTAACCTCCCAATTCCAACCCTTAATGCTGAGTGTCAAGCAGAGTGGCAATCGGTCCAATTTTTATAGTCTTTGGTATGACCCGGCCGGGAATTGAACCCACGACCTCCCAGTCTCAGGGCGGACACTCTAACCACTCGCCCACTGAGCTGGAAAAAATAAATAAATAAATAAAAAAAATAAAAATAAAAAAATAATAATAATAATTCTAGCCTTATTGGATAAGTTCGGCGGGCCGGATTGAAACGCATAACGGGCCGTATTTGGCCCGCGGGCCGGGGTTTGCCCATGTCTGGTCTAGACTGATCCACGAAAAACCCTGGTATGCATGGGGACGACTTACAAACACCAGATTCAAACCCAGAACCTTATAACTTTGGGGCATGCGATCCAGAACTGTGACAACTCCCAGAACATAGTGCTGCCCTCAACAAATCCACACGGCAAAAAAATAATGATCATGGTTATATGTACATTATTCCTCTGCTCTCGTGTGAGTCTCAAGCCCTTTGCATTTTTTTTGGAATGCTTTTAAAATTCCAAAGACTTCTTCAGTGTGAGGACAAACATGCAATTACGCCCACTCACTTTTTAAAGTGTGAAAATAAAAGGAGTCCCCGCGCACACACTTTGTAAACACTGTTCAGTATGCAAATTTGTGGCGAGGGAGGCCTCTGTTTACCCCCTCAAAAGCGTTTCTTTCACATTCCCGTTTGTTGTCGTGGCTCTCTTTTGTTGACTATCACCTCTGCCACGTTATTGTGACTCTCTTGATTTAGTTTCAATACAATGAACAAATGCAAAAAACAACAACTGTATTTAACGTGAATGTTGTCACGTTCCTTCCTGCAGCCTCGCTGTGCAGCAGTGCCAGCCCCTACCATGAGGTGATGCGCTTGGAGCGGCGTTTGCGTTCCTCCTCCGAAGGGGCCGGCGGTCCTCGTATCCACGGCAACCAACGGGACACCCCCGGTGTGGATGGATGCGGCCTGCTTAAACACAGGAACAACTCCTCATCATCCAAACTGGGAAGTCTGGTAAGTTTGTGTGACTTTGCTTTTAAGACATAGTGGTGTGGTACCTTGAAGGTAATAATAAGATCATTTCCCATTGAGATCAATTATATTTGGAATCATTTGTTCCAGAGGCCAAACTGGAACCATCATAAAACCTTCATTATCTGTTTTAAACACTTTTAATTGATGCAAAAGTTCATTCAGACAGAAGTTTGAAAACAATAAAACACTCTTAAAACACACTCTTAACTTTAATGACCATTGAATGAATTCAATGACGCAGCTCACATTAACACTAACTGTCACTCAAGTATATAATGAAACCAAGAGGAGCATAATTTAAAGCAAAATACTAAATATCACATTTTCATTACAACTGATAAGCGTATAACCAGTAGCTAACCACTTGACGGCTAGCGTGAAAGTTACTCAGTACTCCTTCAAACAGGCCAAATCCATCAATCACAGAGGATTAAAATCACAGTCCTATATTCACAAAAAAGTCAGTCAATGCTTAAAACGCTGAAATGGGAATAAAACCATTTTTTATATGGTTGGCAACCAGTTTTCATGTGGTTGAGATTTGACCACCGTTTTTTCCCCACAATTTCAAATTTGAATCTTTATTGCATGTAATCTTAACGTAGAGTAAACATATTAGGGGTGTGAATTGCCTAGTACCTTTCGATTCGTATCACGATTCATAGGTCACGATTCGATTCAATACCGATTAATCCCGATACAAATCCATAAATTGATTATTGCGATTTTTTTTTTTTTTTTTTAAACTCAAATTTAGAAAATACTAATCCGTAAACTTGTATATGTATACTGTAAGATTTGTATGAAAATGTATTGATTTATCTGAAACTTTAGGGTTATAACTGAGCCACTTTATTTAACAAACAATCTGTTTCATGTTTGAACAGCATTGAAATAAAATATTAAGGCTTAATGTTCCATTAATATAACATTCTTCCATGCTTAACGTGTGTACCATAACCCTAAGTAAGATGTTTTGTTGAATATTCCCATAAAAAAAATTATGTTTAAAAATCGATTCGGCCGCATATCGAATTGAGCGCTGTAACATCGCGATATATTGCCGAATCGATTTTTTTTTTTAACACCCCTAAAACATATATTGTGTTTGAGAACAATACTTAACGATATTCAAAATTCCATGTGTACTTCTGAATGAAATATGGAATCCACTAAAAGTGACTCTTTACCCACCCTAGCTGATCACGTTATGGGTTGAAAGAAATCCGTGTGGGTGTTCAGTGTCACACTTGATGGGTGAATAAGTACTCTGGACTTCCTAATATTTGCATACAAGGAATAACAATGGTACATTTTTGATCAAATGTCCACTTAAAAGCATAATTTTTTTGTGCATTTTTACAAGCTTTAAGGCAATAGACTTTGGGAGGGTCATGGGTAAGACATTCACTGATTCAGTAGCAACATGATCATTTTCATTTACCATTTCCATTTCAGTAAATGTAACATATCTTCTTTCTTGAAACGGCGGCGTTGTTGTTCCATTATAGCCCACATTAAGATTGCCGTACATAAAATATAGATTTGGAGTGACGAATGAGGCATATTTGTGAAGCTCAGTGAGATAAAACTGTAAGGTATCTGTTTACTTACTTCTGCTCGTTCCTGTTGTTATCTCGACGTTCCTTTCGGGTGCTGGGGGGGGGGGGGCAGTTTTGAGATATTTGTCGCACTTATCGCCTTTGCCGTTTCGCCCACCTTTTCAGCGCCTTTGACAGCCAGATAATAACGTAGCGGGCCGACAGCGATTGCGCCCACTTCCTCTTGACAAGATAATCACGCAAAAACATTTCTCCGGAGGTTGTCTGCATTTATTGTCGAGATGAGCCCCGATGACTTTGAACGCATTTTTTTTGCATTTATTTACAGTTACGGCAGAAAGCGTTGGCTCTAATCAGTTGTCCTGTCCTCTGTTTAATCAGTGCGTTATCAATCTACACCATGGAAGTAAAAGTTTCAAATTCATTAAAGCTCAATCAAAGCTAATTATGCACTTTAAGTCGTCACTTCCAATCAGCACGCCATCTGACATGCTGATATGCAATTATGGACTTGACTATGTATTTCTGTGTGAATTTTTTGAACTCTGCTTCTCCGTTGTTGTGCTGCAGTGTAGCAATACGTTTTCTTCCCATAGCGGATTTCTAGACAACAAACTAGCCGCGACTGGGTTCGTTTAAGTAGTAACAGATGCTAGTAAATGCATCTATGCATCCCACTGCAAGTGTTTCGTGCGTGACTGTCAGTAATCAAGAATTGTAGAGCCATGACAAATGCCAGCATGAGCCAATTTATGGTTTGATGGTTCACCTGGTTTTAAAAAGTCATGGTATCAGTTACCGCTAAAAATGCCAGTCACCGGTAATGAACATTTTTCTTTTATGAGGGGAATACAAAGCAGGCAAAGTAGTGCAATATAATTGGCTGCTCGCAGAGATCACTAACCCACCTTGGAGAGACAAGCTGACATTTATTTCTCTCCTTTTTGGCTGAGCGGAGAAGGGAGTGGAGAGCAGATGCACACCGGCGGGAGGGAGGGGAGGAAGGACGGAGACGAGAGCGTACACGGATGTCTTTGTGCTATGTCAATTATTGTGCATTGCTAAAAAAAATAAAAATAAAAACATGGTGCCAACGGGTACTAGTTAGCCGCAAGGACAACATGAGCAGCCCATGGGTCTCTTCTAAAACTAGCTCACCAGCGACTTACTATATTAAGAATTAAAAAGAAAAATAATGTTAATTTTTCTTGAAAAATTGGGATAAACCTCAATAAAAAAATCTTGTGGGGAAAAAAATTATTGAGTAGGCGAATCCATGGGTACCAAATGAGTATGCGGGATCCACTGTATCGTGCAGCTCAGCCTCTGGCCAGCAGCCATCACTTTCCTGCATTATTCATTTCTTAAAAAGAAGGCAAACTATTGATGTTTCAACCACCCCAAATTTCACACAGTGTATTTCATTTTATTTGATTCTCTCCTGGCTCCTAACGAAGGTGGATGCTTTTTTTTTTTTTTTTTTTTTTTTTTTTTTTGAACATGTGACACAGGCTGTCCGGGAAAAGCAGCTCTTACCCTTCCTTTATAACACTTTTTTTTTTTAACTTTGTCTTCTACATTCTTGGCTCAGGCAGGGGTGAAAAGGTGCATCCTTCCACATATAGCAAAGGAGAGTGGATTGTTAGCAACATATCACAACGAAGCCCCATGGTCAATGCGTCTTTGATGTCCTTTTTTTCTTTTCTTTCTAATAACGTTTTAACGTCATGCCCACATTGAATTCCAACCTCTAGGCATTATTGATACCTAAGGCTAGAAACTGTGCACAGCACATATCGACTCCTCTCACGTCTCTTAAATCAACGCAAGACTTCAAATTAAATGATTAATCCTCTAGTTCTGTCATTCCTTGATTATTTTAGTTTAAATATACATATTTTGTTAAGTGTCTGTTCTATTTGGTGGTCGTATTTGATACCAAAATGACTTGATTACGTTGCCTCTTTGTCGCTATGCCTAACCACCTGTTTCTAAGGTTTGCAGTAAAAAGTTTGTTTTATTCATGTGGCCAAATGCATTTGAGAAAATAACCTCACAAGTAGTTGGTTAGGCGTTGTAACTCTTTGACTGCCAAAAACATTGAATAACGTTTAGTAAAATCCTACGGAGGAGTGCCAAAGACGTTAAAAGACGTTTGTTTCAAAACAGAGCATTTGGGTGAAACTAACCATTTTCTATTGTTGATTACTGAAAAACGGAATAAGGTAGAAACAAACTTTTTTTTTCTGATGAAAGATGAGAGTCCAATCTTTCATTTGGTAGTACGTGTGTTTCCATAGTCCAAACACAAAATTTTCTGTGGACCTTGAAAGATCAGTCAAAATGCTTAAATCGGCTGGCACCCACGGCATCCCTTTTCTGAAAACGTCTGGCAGTCAAAGAGTTAAATATGTGGCAGCGTGGTCAAGTAATTTTAGTATCAAATGCTGCCCCAAACAGACCATGACCTTCAAACATAATGATTTTATGTTCATCCCGTTTCACCTGAATTAACTACTCATTAGCAGTCTAAACTACTTGTGAGTTTAAATGCGGCATGCTGGAATACAAAACCCGCTCAGTAAAACGAGGGGATAAGGTTTACAAGCGCACCAATTGATTAGAACCAGATAAAGGTTGTAAAGGTGATCAATAGGTGAGAAAGGTCCCTTAGACCAAGTGCGTAACGTTCCTTTTTTATGCATCCTCGTTCAAGAGATGGATTTTACATTTATCAAGACCTCGGGTCCTCACCACCCCGGCCGGCCCCGGATGCATGATTCTAGTAAACACAAGTGGGCTGCGAGGTGTCCGAAAGAAGGAAACTAGTTTGTTATTCTGTGTACTCCAGGCTGTCCTCACCTGGCTGCACATCTTTCGTTCCTTCACCCAAAGTGTTGAATATACAATAAATGTCAAGTCTCAAAAGGACAGTATCGTCATCACCGTGTTGTAGAACTTACAGAGAAGATCAAGCCTCTAATGAGACCCCCGACCTGATGTGTCCATTAGCAGCACGATTATACGCTCTCAAATGGCATAACGGAGGTATAAAGGTGACATCTCGGCATCGGAAAAGCCATACTTACTTGGCAAAATGGCTCATTTAGCCTCAAATGAAGTGTGTGTGTTGCGGTGTTAAACTGCGAAGACTTTAATTTCTTTTACAATGTAGTGTGTGTGTGTCTTATTAGCTTCAATGCATGCTTTTTTTTATTTTTTATTGCCGGGTTCACTGAAAAAGAACTGAAAGATTCAGTTTGTCATGTACGGACAGCAGCTGCTTCTAAAAAGGCACACAACCTTTTTAGTTCTTCCTTCATGTGCCTTTTTTCTCCCTCGCTTCTCATGTGTCGGTGTAGCGGATCAATACGGAATGAGGCTGTTGCATTGTTTTAGTCCAAACAGCAGTGATGAGAGCCCAACAAAGTCGCTTATTGGATTTTCCCAGTCCCTCCCGAGTCGCATGGATTTAGTTTTTCTCCAGAGCCAGAGTTTAACTAAGGTCTTTCAACCAGTGTTAAGCATTTATTGGGAAAAGGAAGCAACCGTCCATTTTCTATAGCGTTTGTCCTCACCGGAACCTATCCCAGCTGACTTTGGAGTGAGTAGAGGTTGACTTCACACTGGAATGATTACCAGACAATCAGAAGGCAGATCAGGGATGGTTACTAATAGTTGAGTACTATATCATGGAAATCTATTCATCCAGCCAATCGCAGGGGTTTTGTAGACATGTAGCCATTCACACTCACACTGTATAAAGCTTTCAAATGCTTGTTCTCCAAATATTCCTTTCACCTTTCTATAGTAAATGTACATGTCAGTAAAGTAAGAGATCATTCAGAGTAATATTTTGTGATTTTTTTTTTCTTCTTCTGCAGTTGTCATCCCTTTCCTGCCCGTTAGATGGCAGTATTGGATTTTATTGAAACTGATATTGAAAGAGTTGCTGCTTCCTTTCAGCCTCCAACTGATGCAGACATTTTATACCTTAACATAGCTCTTCACTGTCTGTACCATGGGAGGGCTGTCCTAATAGAATAATAGTCCAGAATACTTTATGAAAGGGCAGTGTAAGTAATATTTTAACATGTTAGATTTACTTGTCTTTTTCACTCGTAATTTCAGTGAAGTTGATTATGATGGAATACAAAAAAAATAAAAAATAATCCCATGTTAGATGAATCACTACTTGTCTTTTTATATAACTGATCACTTTCTGCAGCACATCTGAAAGCCTCACAGTTGAGAGGTTTTGGGTTTGAATCTCATTTGCATGCTGTGCAGGTACTCCAGCCTCCTCCAGAACATGCATGTTAGCTTCATTAAAGACTCTTGTGTTGTCCATCGGTGCAAATGTGAGTGTGAACAGTTGTTGTACATGTGCTCAGTGATTGGCTGGCAACCAGTCCATTGTGTATCCTGCCTCTCGCCCGAAAGTCTTCTGGGGTATCGACCTTAATGAGGACAAGCGCTATAGAAAGTAGATGGATGGTCAATGTTATTCTCTTATAGCTCACTCAGTATTTTTTTTTTTCAAATGTTGTCATGATGATGAGCCACAATTTTTTTTTCTATGTCTCAAAGGCAAGAAAGTTCCAGCACTCTTCCAAAATGGAGATAACATTAGCTCTTTTTCTACAAATGATTCAAACCATGTCTTTTTGTAGCTTGTGCTGTCTAACCTATTTTAATTTGCGTGATTTGTGTCCTGTGGCGTTCCAGAATTGTTGTATTAATGTGTCTGCGCTATATTTTATTGATGTTATTTCCCACTAATTACTAAATGAATGAAAAAACAACAACATATTAGTCATCTTTATTTTGCGTGTGTCTGTCTTTTAGGATGTTCTGAATAATTTGGGCTCTTCTGAGCTGGATGAAGATGACCTCATGTTGGACCTGGACCTATCTGACGATCAGCGCCACCGTCACGGTAAGTGTTTTTTTTTTTTTTTTTTTTTTTATAAAATTGCCATATAATAGAAAATAATGGAAAGTGAGTTCCAGGCTCAAAATGTCGCCCTCATAAAACCTTTAAGTTGTAAGTAACAATTTATTATTCCTAACTATATTACAAGCAGAGCTGACCTACACCTCTGACTTGTTTGATTTTGGAGCTCTGTATTTCTACCAATAATATTGATAGTTGATCATTCATACAGCAACAAACACTTGAAGCATAGTTTGGGAGGTGATTTTTTTTTTCCCACTCCTCCCCCTCTTGTTCTCCATTTTTCTCATCAAAAGAATCAGGGTGACCTGTCAGTTCTACTCTCCCTGCCCTCCCTCTATTAGGTGTCACTGTCTTTATGTTCCTTGGGTGGGATGGAACTGAAAAATGTATCTCATTATTCATTCCATTTCGTGAAGTCAGTCAGTCGTTTAAATTCGGAGTGAGCAGAAGTCTCACGAGATTTCCTGACATCACATATGATGTGGGTTAGGCCAGCCCATGTTTTTTTTCAGGCTTTTGGCATGCTCACTGTACATTTTCTATTGGATTCCTTGAAGGGGCTGTGGAGTCTTATGTTTTGATCACATGCATCACACAGGCCTCCTCAGTCCTCCTATAGTAGTTTTCTTTGATCCTCCTCGCATCTATTTTGTTGCCTCCAGTTGAACCGTCTCTCCCAATCTTTCAACATATGGCACACAACTTTGATATAGTTGCCTCATTTACAGCGTTTCTCATGCTTGAGAAATGATTACCAAGGTACACGTGTTGCCTGGCGCGACGCTGCAAAGCATGCCAAGCATGCCAAGCATTTTTTTTTTGGATTTAATGTGTGAGAATACGATTTTAAATAAGTTGTGCATGTGACGCACCTCACCTGAATGTGTTCACCGGAGCTCAATTAATTTAAAATGCTGCTAATTGTCTGAAACACTTATGTTGTGCTGCTGTGTACGTGTCGCCATGCAAATAGTCCTGGTTAGTCGAGCGGGTTAATTGGTGAGATTTGCCGAGACTACACTGGATTTTTTCCATTCCATTCATAAGCGCTTGCACAGATGGTGAAAATGTACGCTTCACTTCACTGATGATAACACAGTGGTGTCTTGACTTGATATTTTTTTGAGTTACGAGCTGTCGCTTGGTGGCGTTTTAACAAATATACATAATTATTATTATTATTGTTATTGTTGTTTTTGCCTTGTGAAGTGAACATTTTATAGATCAGCTGCAATTACCATGCATGTGGGCAAGGAGAACCACGACCGCAGATTCACTTTCAGTCGTTTAGTGAACAGGACAGGCGTGTCAAACAATAAAATACAAAATGAGAAAAAAATCTTTACATTCTCTTTTCATGTTTTGAGTTTTTACAGAATACAGTGCTAATTGTCTTTATTAAAAACTTATTTTTTTTTTGCATTTTAGGGGGTCTGGAGCAGATTAAGGGCTGGCATTTCAATACATTTAAATAAATAATAATAAATTATTATGGGTACGGGTAAACTGAGTTAGGTTGCATTGGTTATAAATTGATTAGTCATGCCTAAAGCATGAAACGTGGCTCCGATGCTAGGTTAGCATAGCCACAGAGCTAATCCAATTTAAAACTCGCGCTGCTTGAGTGGACATTAGTTAAAGGTCACTCTTCGAAGCCTTCACAGAGGCTGCTTGCTGGACAATGACTTGGTGGCTGGAGTCCCAAGCTGGTAATGCGGTGGCGGCACAGCTTCCAACTCCCAGTAGTTGGAGCTCGATTGGCACAGTATTTGCTACCGTTGCCGAAGCACAGGACACTGGTACAGGAAGGAGAAAATAAAATTATTTTATCGCTTGTTAGAAACGAGATCAGAGTGCTAGAAGGTCACAAATAATGTTCATCCTGCCTAAATAAATCAAAGTAATTTGACTTTCTACAAGACTATTAAGGGAACCTTAAATGTTTGAGTTTACCAATATTCCAAGTTTGAATAATTGAGCCCCCGGGGCCAGTTTAGTACCAGGGCTCGGTACCATATCTACTTAGGTGTGAATGTGAGTGTCAATCCATGTTTGTCTATATGTGCCCTGTGATAAACTGGCAACCAGTCTGGGGAGTACTTTAACTTTTTGTCCAAAATGAGCTGGGATAGGCCCCAGCTTACCCGAGACTCTATTTCATTTTCATTTATTTATCTAACCTTTAATTATCCAGTTGAGAGCAGATTCTCATTTGCAATGCTAACTTGGCTGCAGAAAGCAGGATAAAATGAAAATGACCATATAGCAAGGCACACAGTTTCCATTTTGAAGACCGTTAAAGAAAGAAGGTTTGAACTTTGCTGTATTGGACACCATTTTGTAGGGAGCAGAGAGTGCGTTTTTGAACATCGCTTGCACAAACACAAGATCTCAGAGGACACACTGGCTGATGTATCGCCAAAGAAGCCACCGTCATTAATAACAAACACACACACAGGAGTGCGCATGCTTAGTCATCGGCCCTAATGGTGTGCAGACTAGTACGAAATTAAGCGCTTGAATTATTGCGATAAAGTTGGAACTTTTTACAGGTACACACACGCACCTGTCTTCACATGGTGCCCCGAGTCACCACATAGCCGCAATTTGTTTTAACCACTCTCAGGAGGCTTGTTTCAGTCTTTTATTAAAGAGCAAGGCATTTCATAGCAATTTATAACCAATAGCGTTGGGCTGCTGGAATCTGTGTGCCTCCGCCTCATTTGCACAGCGTCCGGTGTGCGTGAGCATAACCATAGAACAGGAAATGAAAATCACTGCGACAAAGGAGAGCTACAGGCATTGAACAATTTCAGATTGTTTTGTAATTGAACCTAAGGTGATGATAGTTGAGTCGAGTTTGACGCTGAAGGTATCTAGGATTTGTGATTGGAAGAGTGAGTTGGGGGCGGGGCTAATGGAAGGAAGACGAGGCTAGCGAGCAGATCTACTGTCTGCAGGACGAAGTCTGATGGTTAAGAGATGTTTTCTTTGGCGACATTAACTGTTCATTTATAAATATAAATGATCAATGACTACAGAGTATTATCTTTTTTTTCAGTGTTACTTTGGGGTGTTTGGTGAATTGACGAGATGATTTAAGGCTGCTCGTCAGCGAGAAGTAATGGATGCCCTTTCAGCTGGGTGTGCATAGCACGTGTGTTTTTGTTATATATGCAGATATACTTGTATATTTGGCAAAGTGGCAGCCTGTCAAATTGTTTTGTAAAATATTGCCAAACGCTGTTGCGCAAACCCACCACCACAAAATGCGTGATTAAATGTTAGCAATCATTGCGGAGTGGAAAAGCCGAAGCGTCAACTCGTCGAACTTGGTTTCATGCCTTGAAGGCAATATGTACAATTAATTAAATAACAATTATGCACACACAAACATTACTTCGACCAAGCAGATACTAATGTAATTTGCAAAGTGCAACATTCCCCATGAGAGGCTTCATTCAAAGCAGTAGTAGCGTGGGTTGAGGTAATGCACAGAGCTGGATGTCAAGGGTGAATTGTCAACTGCTTTAGCGTTAGCCTCCAGAAAGCTAGCTACCAACTGACAAGCTACTTACAGAGTAGTTAAAATGATAAAGATGTTAGATGCTCCCTGTTAATTTTAAGAGCAGCTACCTTTGGTGATCTGCTGATAGTCCACTAGCTTTTTTTGTGTCCGACATGAGCTTTCCATGACTATTTGCTGTCAATTGTAATTCCTACGAACTTGCATCAGTAATTATACTATTTGATCCTGGAACAGATAAATTCCATTTCCTATGGCACCAAAACTGCTTTGAAATCTGTACCGAACAGTTTTCTTTTTCATAGACTAGAATATATTTTAGTCAGTTACATTTAAATGTTGTGTGTGTTTGCTTGTACAGTTTCCAGACAAGACTCCAGCCAGTCCTTGGCATCTTGTCTCAACCTGCTCCACTCCCCGATCGACCCATCAGGAGATCGCATCCCAGTAAAAGACAACTGCCACAGGTAACACTCGGCAAAAAACAAACAAACAAACACAAAAAACATACCATCAGAGAAGTGTTCATTTGTCAATATGTTCATTATTTTGGTTGTACAGCAGCAATGCATTAAAATATACTTTACTGAACAGTGCGCCTTTACTTTGGTTCGCTAAATAGTGAACTTGAACCACCATACAGCATTTATTGCCAAACCAGGTATGACAAAAAGCTGAAGTACATTTCATTCCATTGGTATTGACAAGGTAAGTGACCTGACATAGGCTACTTTTTTTTTTTTTTGGGCTTCAACTTGCGAGTGCAAACTTGAAATACGAGCACCGTATGCAGCGCTTTGGAAAAAAGTGAACAATGAACAGTTAAAGTTTCCTGTCGAACTAAACGTAAAACAAATAATTATTTTCTTATGTAATATTCACAGGTGTATTTTCTTTATCCTCTATGAAAAATGAATAATATTATTGCAACAAATAGAATAAGAAGTACTATTCTCTCCTTTTGTATTTGCATGACTGTATATACTGCCTCCTGAAGGCCAAGGCGGGGCTGGAACGAATGAATAGCATTTCCATTAATTTTGCCATTGAAAGACAATTTATGGGTGCTTTAAGTGATGAGCTTGGCCTTGGAACAAATTAAGTTCATATCCCAGGGCATTGTGGCACAAAAGTTTCTGGCTGTTGTTGTTGTCGCACTCTTTGGTTTCTTCCATCAGGGACTCTTTTTCCCATCAACGTATTTCCTTTGTTAAAACCAGGCATGACAAGAAGGTACTGAAGTTTCTAGTCACTTGTCAATTTTCATTACCTTAGGCATTTAAATGAATTCCATGCTGACAGTGTATTTAGTATTATCTCTGTAAAACGTCGATTCAGCTCTTGCATTGGATCCCAGTAGGGTAGACTATCTAGACCACAACCAAGCTGCCGAAGGGGCTAGCATCTCTCGTAAAAAAATGCTGATCTTGAGTCTTCGTCGTGAATTGACTGACATGCTTTATGTCCCCCAACGACCCATAGTGGTGATGAAACAAGACTCAGCAGAGTCTGGCATTAAATAAATACATTAATACATTCTCTTTGACAAAATATGCGAGCCATATTTACGCGTATCATCTACCCGTCACGTCTTCCATTAGCCGACGGCTGAAACGTAATGCTCACTTCACTATTTTTTTTTTTTTTACATGCACATTCAAATTCATCCGCTTGGTTCTTCTCCAGTGCTGTCCTACACATGAGCCTTTTTGGGCCGCTGATAAAAGGGTTATGTCAGCGGTTGCATAGTGGCTAGTTGTGTCTGACAAGACAGCAGACCATTATGACTTTAAGTGCTTCTCTATTGAGTTGCACCCAAAGATTAAAAGGTCTTCCCCTCAAAAAAAAAAAAAGCCCTCTGAGCCTCCTTTTGTTTAGCGACACTTGTGCCAATAGCACTGTGACACATCTATATGAAGACACCATTGAGACGTAACCCTTATCTTTGGCGGCTTCATTTATTTATTTATTTTACGAAGCAGCAGCTTCCAGCTCTCACTAGATGTTTCCATGAATAGTGAAGTTTGTGCGTCTGGACATGAGACCAATGTTTCAACCCGCCCGAGTTTTTTTTTTTTTCTTTAGTCCCGCTTCACTATCTTTTCTTTATTAAATCCATGCAATCACTCTCACCGTATTAAAATGTCCTTCCTCTTTTTTCTTTTTTATAAGGTCATCATAGTTTTCTCAAGAGGAAAACTTAAGTAAAACAAAAATGCCAGCTTTAAAATCAGGTACTATGAGACAGTAATTCGAATTATGTTAACTTTTCAATGCCAAGTGTTTTCTTAAAAGAAAACCCCTAAAATGCCAGCCGATTTTGAGCATTTTCTCTCATTTCTAAGACTGACCAGAATATCATGTGCTATGACTAAACATACACAGTACATGGTACCACATGAAAGATTGGATTCTGCTCTTTTATTAGAAAAAAAAAGTTTGGTTTTACCTTATTCCGTTCTTTAGTAATCACCATTTGAAAATAGCTCGGTTTCACTGAATTCACCAATCTCTCACCAAATAAGGAGAAAATTAGCTTTTTGTAAAAATATGCGTTTTCTGCACAACAGTGACTTCGACACTAATATTTTTTGGGTTTTATGACATCGCAAACATCTCAACAGTTCTTCCCTTCATGAAAAAAAAAATGAAAAATGTATTTACAGAAGATGTGTGTCAACAAACATTTTCACATTTGGTAAATTGCTTACAAAACGTTTGGCAAATTATCAGGAATGTGTTTGGGTACTTGTGTATTAAACCGAATATTTTTGTGTGGTAAAGAGTGAAGTACAAGAGTGACACACTCTCCTATGTGAAAAGGAACATTGCAGGATCTGCACACATTCTTCCTGTTTTCATGCAAAGTGAGCAACTGCTGCCATCAACTGGTCACCATTAACCTTTAAAGTGCTTCCTGGGCTTCATTGAAGCAGGAGAGACGCTTAAGAGTCTAATCCACCCATTCATAAAAAAACAAAAAAAACGTAGTTGACGAGAAGACTCGTCACTGGCACGTGACATCATGCTTTTATCGGACGAGAATTCTCGTCAACGGCAGAAAAAGAGTTAATGATGATGACCTTATGATGATGATTGTCTTTCATGAAACCCAAGGTCACTTAACATAAACAAAAGGCAACCACAACACACAGACTAAAAAAGACACAATTAATAAACCAACAACAACAGAAAAACCAAACTAGGTGCAGAGGTTGTATTTCTGATACATTTTCTATATTATTTCCATCCATCCACTGTGCTGAAGTACTAATGTATATTACTAGTACTTTGCCTATTTTGTTTCCCTTAGTGAAACTTTGACAGAGACAGAGACGGAGACAGTTAGAGGAAAGAGGGCACAAAAAAAAATGTTGGCCTGGGGTTAAGTTTGCCTCACTGTCTTTCTTCGTGATCTCTCAGGTTCCACGCTCCCTTGAGGGGGACATTGATTTGCTGGAGGCGAAGCAAGCGCCTCGACTGCACACAACACACACTCAGAACAGCCACACACGCACCTGCCAGTCACTTCGATTGTCCAGGGTATCAGCTGCAACATGCTGCTGGCTTTCTGATGTATAGAACATCTGTAAAACATTGACACACACACACACTACTGCAAAGCAACGTAACACTCTTTTCACAAGTTTTTGCAACTCCAAACTGAAACAATGCTGATACACACTCTACTGTACTTTGTCAGCCATTCTCTTTGTTGACAATGAGACGTAAAGCGTCCTTCTTTTTAGTGTTTTGCTAAATCGTAAAAAAGAAAAAAGTCAGTCTTATCGCTGTCTTGGAATAGGACAATAAATGCGAGCACTCGGTGTGCATTTCCAAAGTCTTTAACGGTTTATCTCTTTGAAATCACTGAGTAAACGGGTGAGTTATTTAGGACCTGAATAAGGAAGGAGGTAAAGTTTTATTTGAGAAGTTTCACTTTGACTTTTGATTCCAAAGAAGCGGGTTTGTGTCATGGAAATTTACCACTGCAGGCTGCGGCATGTGATAAGCGCCTGCACACTGACAATTTTAAATGCTCACCAGATGTATTTATTTATTTTTTAATCTAAGGTGAGCTGGCACTATTTTATTTATTTTTGCGCTATATAACCATTATCTTAAAACTTGAATTTTTTAAGATGTGCAAATTAAAACCTAAAGACAATTAAGAGGATGGTAACTGTACATTCAACTTTTTTTTAAACATTTATTTTGCAGCTTGTACCAAATGATTGTGTAGCTTGAATGTGATGTTAAGTACATTTTAAAATGGAACCAAAAACTGTGCACTATGTGTAGTTACAAAGAATACAAAATGAAATACTTATCCCTTATTTTAAACATATTTCAATCTTCTCAGGCATCAAGCTATTTTTTTAATATAGAAGATAGTGAAATTAGGAAAAGGCACTGCTCTAAAGAAAAACGTTTATTTTTTATTTTTATTGAAACGTTATTTAGCCATTTGTGAAGTAAAATGTTCTATTCTTCAATCTGTGAATTTACTAGCAACCATTCACTGGTGAATTTAATTTAGCCAAAGAAATCCTTTATTCTTAAATCAATGTGAGTGTCATGAGTAGCTTTTGAAAGTAGTAATTATTTTACCTTCCATTTTGTACAAGTTTGTTCTAGCCAGAAAATTTTCCAAATTAATTATTTTGTTAGATCATCTTAATTAGGTGAGGGCTGTAATTAGTTATGACTGCATCTATAGAACACTTTTCAAGATATTGCAATAGTCTTCATCTATTGCAACACAACCAGTAATTAATAGTAAAAGTAATAAAAACCCAGAAACCACCACCACCACCAGTGAGGTCAGTTGGTTGCGGGTAAAAGCACCTTAACTGTAAACAAAGTCAGGTGGAATTTCAGGATGGACTAAGAATACACTGTAACGTTTTAGAGATTAACTGATGGTTGGTTGTTACAGTAACATATAAGATATTTCCACAATAATTTGTTAAACTCTTGGAATAGGTGGAAAAATATACATTTACATAATATAAATACATGCTTGAGCCAGTCACAAAAAGACCACATTTGGTAAGATCAGTAGGTTGAATCGTCCCCTGCCGAGAATGTGCTCTTATAGCATTAGCCCACACAGTCAGAAATAGAGCAGCATACATTCCAATTTGATGTGATTCATTCTATGTAGCTGCCAAAATGTCTAATTTCAGTCGACATAACACATACACACACACTCCTACATTTTGTTTTCATGGTACTTAAGCACTCCTTTGAGTACAATTATTTAGCGGTACTGTTGCGTGGAGGAGAGCATACCAGACTACGCGTGGACACATTAGAGCCACATGCTGCTTCACCATGCCTAAAGATATCTGACCGCATGGAGCATTTTGCCACAAGTCTATTTTAGGTGGCTGATTCAATGCCTGTGTTTCATTTTTCTGGCTAGCGATGCTACCAAAGCCTCTGTGGAAAAATCTCCATCTAAATACAAATTTTACAATCAGGGCCAAACGGTGTTTAAGAAGATCCTTGGTGTATTGATGGTGATGAGCTTCTAATTTACATGCCGATTTGATATAAATGCTCAGTACAAGGAGACTAATTAGTGTAGCCTTAATTTTTTGAGTGGGTATTCGGGATCCGGATTTTATCTGATGAAGTGCAATGGATATATAGAACTAGAAGTTTACACACTCCTGTTCAAATGGCAGGTTTTTGTATATAAAAAGACCAAGAGAAATTATTTTAAAACATTTTGAATTATACAAATCAATTGAAAAACACAATATTTTCTAGGGGGTTTTGTTAACGTGGTTGCACAAGTGTGCACATCCACTTTTAATAGGGATGACATTACTAAGAACTGGACATCCCTTCAAAATTGATGAAAAGATAATAAAATGGTCAGTGAGGCTGCCAAGAACCAGACAGAAATATTAAAGCTCCTGCAGGTGTTTCTGGCAAGTACTGGCTGTTGACACGTGACACCAATCTCCTGTCATCTTCATACCTTTATATCTGAACTATGGTGCAGGATTGCAAGGCACAAAAAAAGCGACTAAGCCCAGCCACATTTGGCGAAAACACACTTCTCTTAAAAATCCCCGAAATGCACATGGGAAAATGTGTTCTGTTCTGATGAAACCAAGGGTGAACATTTGGCCAAAGTTTGGCGCAAGCACAATACTGCTCATCCCCAAAAGAACACCATACCCACAGTCAAGCATGGAAGTTGCAGCATTATGCTTTGGGGCTGTTTTTCTTTGAATAAAACTCGGACCTTAGTCAACGTGGAGGGAATTGTGAGCAGCTCTAAATGTCAATATTGGTACAAAACTGTCTGGCTTCTGGTAGGATGGGAGGAAGCAAACCATGTCAGGAAAAGCCTGCTAGAACAGTTGAACCTTATTTTGGAGATAATCATAGGCCAAATTGAGGCATGTGTGTGCTGACGTGCATTTTACATGAGTTGGAATGTGATTGGTTAATTATGAACCATCACATCCCCAGTTATAAGAGGGTGTGCACACTTTTGCAAGTGCACTCTTAAGTTGTTTATTCCTACTTCCCGTCTTAAAAAGATGTAATTTCCTTTCAATGGAGTAGTGCAGATTGTAGGTCACATTAATGGTGGATTATTATTAGGCGTGGATCGATCAAAATTTTCTGGCCGATTTCCGACCTTTTAAAAAGTCTGACCTGCCAATCCCGATTTTTTTTCCGATCTCGTTTTTTTCTACAGCATACACCTTCAGAGTTCCAATCTTATTTTATTGAAAAACATTGAACAATATCTGTGAAATAATACAAACGTGTTGTTTTCACTGCAAATTAAGTAGTTCTCTGAAATAAAAATGAAAAGCTTATTTGTTATCCCAACATAAGAGGACAGTGGCTGACTTTTTCAGACCTCTGAGGGAGGGAGGGAGATTAAATCGGTGGAAAAGATCGGTTTATATTTAAGGGATCGGCCGATCACCGATCACCCAAAACCCCTAATTATTATTACATGTTTGAATGAGTCACCTTGGTCTTGCTTTTTTCAATCACAAAAGTGTAGCATTTGAACAGGGGTGTGTCGACTATTTATATCCAGTACGTGTCCTTTTCTCTGTGTTGCTTTTCAAGTGGACTGCTGTAAGGCTGAATGATTTATTATTTTGAGATCAAAGTCGTGATCTCGAGCAATGCTATTTTGTGATCTTCAACACTGCATGTTTCCTTAAGTCCTCTTTATCCCCCCCCCCCCCGAGGTCGCCAATCACAAGCATGGCATGCAACTCGTGGACAATTCATGCTAACCAATCAGATGCTCGCTGGTTAAAATGCATACGTTGTGTCCACATCACACAGTCACCCGTCCTTGCAGCTACCCCGGCTGCTCACCAATGCTAGGCTCGAAGCTAACTTGCTCATTTCAAGTTAGCTTAGCGCCTATCGGCAGCAGTTATACACTGCATAGTGTGAATCCACACCTCTAGGTAACTAATCCTCTGTGCATTATTAGAGTAATAGCTGTCATGTTTGTATATGTTGCTGTATATAGTTAGCTTGATTTAAGGAAAATTGTGAATTGAAATCAAAATTATTATTATTTTTAAATCATTCAACCCTAGTCTGCTGTAATCATCGTTCCCTTTGTTTAGATTACTGTATAAAACATACCAAATAATGCCTACCTTTTAAAATCCCAAGTCATCACTAGTTAAGAATGTTCTTTATCTCCCCCCCCTGTTTTATATTGTAGCGATAAAACGGTGCCCTAGAGTTTTCTCTAAGTTTAACTGAATTAATTTCAACTCCATCCATTCACATTCAAAGGAAGACATTTCCTTTGTTAGCTTAGTGCTCAGTGATGATAAATTTGTCAGAACTGCTGCCTTTAAGAAGACAAGAGTAAACCTGGAGACTGAATTCTGCACAGACAACGCTTAATCTCACCACCAAATGAGACATTGTGACATTATTTTCTCCCGGAGTAGTTCGTAATTTTTGCAATTTCCTTTTCTGACAAAGAAAAGGGGGGTGGGGGTGGTGGAGGACAGAATGACGGGCCACTCGGCAGTGCCGGGTGGCACAGGGAAAATCAATTCTCCAGATAATGAGAGTGAACTTAACTTCAGCCTGTAGGATGCTGTCTTGTATCGAGTGCGACGAACAATTAACGACATTGTCTCTTGAAGACGTGCGTCAGTCGACAGCCTCCTTAATGCAGTCAGAATGTCCAACTGAAGTGCGAGAACAATTACACACCTTTTAGAGATTCTCTTAACCTGGATGAATGGTGAGATATTGGCACTCGTTTTCACAACTTTTGTTGTTGTTTGTTTAAAAAAAAGAAAACAATTACGGTAGATGAAGAATACATGACCTTATTCAAGCTCAATTATCTGCCATTAGAATAGGAAAAGTAAACATAGATAGCCCATCTCACCGCCTTAAAGCTAATTATACCAACTACCATGATAGAATTATGGTACTTCTTATTTTTAAAATAAACTTACTCATAACCGGTAATGTTAATCTCAATAGATTACATTAGTTCAATATTTTAAGGACACAATTTATGGAAGCAAGTCAATTTCAATATTTTAATTCCAATCATTTATTTTATTCATCTGTAAAAGAAAAAAAAAAGACAATATAAAACAATATTCTTCGATGATGATCGAAAAGGAGCAGAGAGAAGACGAGCGTTATTTTCTCTGCCCCCGATTCTCCCCAGAGTTCAGTTACAAAGTAAAGTAAAAAAAACAACAACAAAACAAAATGAAATTGTGTGGCAGCTGGTCTCATGGACAGTCACATGCATTTTGTTCTCAATTTACAATTCGGTTGCTGACATACGTAACAACAAAAATGACAATGGCTTAATGATTTGAATGGGAAAAGAAACCATAAGTTGCAAGCATGATCTCGGAATGAATTCAACTGATATCACATGGCACCAACTAAATGACCGCTCCCCAATTAGTAGATTGTTTTTGTTTACACATAACTTGAGTCGGAGTGACCTCCACCAAGGCTTGAACCTTTTTTCAGCTGCAAAATCGAAGTAAGACCCAATAAAGTAAGATAGTTTACTGTTTTGAAGCGACCATTTTAGGGTCATTTTGTAATCCTTAGAAAATCGACTTGCTTGTGAGATTTTGTCCGTTTGTCCCAGATTTCAACCACGTCTCGGCCCTATCAGGCAATTGCGCATAGGCAGACAATGGCAGCTAAGTTTGACAAGGTTATACCAAGTTTATTGTATTCTGAAGAAATTAAAATTTAATCTCATTACACTTGACAAAAATGGAGGAATCTGCTATTTCATGTTAACTTGCTGCTGGATCAAGAGCCTAATGAAAACTAGTTTAAGGTCCTAACTAATCCTAATGAAACTTAGTTAGACATTACTTTCTCTGAATGTGAATATAAGCAACTTTTGTTAAAATTTCATATGGTTTGGCAGCATTGTCACACAGTGTGAGGATTATCATAAATATTTAATGGAACATTCTGGTCATTCTATAAAAAAATGACAACCAGGAAGTTGCAGACAAAGTCACGCCAGTGAATAAAAATAATTCCTTGTTAGAGGTAATGAACTGATTTAAGTAAAGCTGGCACCATGCAGGATTAATCACTTGTGGTTGTTTTATGATTAGGCCAATTTCCATGATCTCATGGCACTTATTATTATTTATTTTTTCAAATCACTATCATGCTCCTGCCTGTTGTTTGGATAAAAATCCCCAGTGGCATAAATTACATGCCATGCCTTTTATTCCTGACAGGTGCTCATGTTCACCGCTTGTGAACAGGAAATTATGCGGCCACTCAAAAAAGAAAAGAAAAAATCTGAGGATCAGAAGGACTATTTATCTCTAATAGCTGTCAGGAATAACGTATGGTGTGAATATTCAAATGACGTGGATCTAATTCGAGAGCCAAGTGTCAGAGCCTGCAGTCTTTTTGCTGCAGGGTAGATAATTATGTTGATATTTGTCCAGAAAAAAAACTGGCAACTTTGGCTTTGTACCATCAAAACCAGAGATCAAGAACCAGAGTTCCTGTCCAATTCGCACATCAGAGCCATACAGGACAGTATATATTTACGCAGTTTTACCACATTTGACGTGTGCTTAAGAATTTCAGAATTGCAATTGCAAACTCCAATGTTTACAAAACACTACAGACACTTATGTTCATGCTTTATGGTTATGTACTCCGGTTATGTATTTCTGGACTAAAGTCTTAGAAAAACTTTCCGCTATCTTGGACTGTAGGATACCATTATCTCCAAACTTGTGTTTGCTAGGTGACCTAACAACAATTGACTTACCACATAAACAATTTCAATCTACACTTGTAGCCCTTACTATCGCAAAAAAAACAATTCTTGTTAACTGGAAAAATAAACAAACTCTGAATATCGACCAATGGTCTAACCTTCTCATAAATCACATTTTAATGGAAAAAATATCTGCCTCAAATAAAAACCAAATATCAAAATTTATAGAAACATAGTCTACGTATATAGAATTTTTTAACCTAATTCTGGTTACTTAATTCTGTCTGTTAGCGAGAGCCACTACATCGTGATAACTTACATTGATGTTTCTGCATTTGGCAATTTATTATTATATTATATTATTAGTATGGGATTTTTTTGAACTGATGAATACACACACGCTCGCACGCACACACGCACGCGCACACACACGCACATACACATACTCACCCACATACAAAAAAAAAAAAAATATATATATATTAAAAAAAAAATTTAAATAAAAAAAGAGAGCAATGATGACATGTCAAATCGAATGAACAATACTGAGCTCTCCATAATTTAAAAAAGAAAGAAAGAAAAAAAAGAATTGCTTTAGAAAATTTGTGCCTAAAGGCTGAGCTTGTGAACGGCACATGACCAAACCTAAAAAAAAAACAGGTGAGCCATGATTGGTCACCCTTAGCTGCTGTAATGGGATTTTCAGTCAGCAAGTGGCAAAATGGCCGCCTCCGGGATGGATAAATACGGGTGGATTGTGATATTATATCATATTCCACAAACACAATATGAACCAAAATGCTGTGTTTAGACTGGTGGGGCCACAGAATATATTTTTGTAATTTTTTATTTTTTTTTACTTGACTTCCCCTTTAAACGTTAGAGGGAATCTATACAAAAAAAAAATAAAAAATTTGAGAAGGAGCAAATACTTTTTGAATTCCCGAAAGTTAGCGGCTTGTCATTGCATTATTACTGTTGTATTTGGACCTAATTAAGTGAGGATTTCATACATAGGAGCAACCCATCTTAAAACGTTTACCGATTCAGTCTCATTTTGTTTTACTGTCTTTTTCGCTCAGGTGGTGAGTGAATACTTAACCCCCCCCAAGCTCTTGTGTGATTTGTGAGCTCCCGAGGCTAAGCTCGGTCACCCTTTGAGGTGAAGCCCGCTTTCTTGCATCCGTGATCTCATTGGTCTGGGCGTGCTACTCAAAGCCCATGACCACAGGTGAAGGCTGGGACATAAACGAACTGCTAAATTGAGAGCGCCACTCACCGTCTCGCCTCTCTTCGTCACCTCAGTCGACCCCCGCGCTGCAGTTCGCATCGTTTACCAACGCTATGCTGCGTAGATCTGCTTCATGCTCGGGAGATGTTGGATGTGGACTTGGTCGACATTCAAAATGTATATCTTGGTCAGTCCTACTGGATATTGTTAGCTTAGTTTGCGGTTAACTGACCTTCCAGTATCATTCTTTTTTTTAAATCCTTTTGTGAAAAATGTGTTCATCAACCAATCTAAAATACATGTTTTTGGAATGTGGATGGATCCCAAAGTCATAACGTAGAATATAAACGAGACATCATAGGCAGACAACTTGGTGTATGGGCGCTTATTATGTAAATGAGTCCCACTGTAATGGTCACAGTCCAGCAAGATTCTGAACAAAAATGCGCTCACTGACGCATTGTTTTACAAAAACAAATTAACAAAAAGTCAGCTAACAAAAATTGCACTCGGTTGTTTTGTTTCAACTTTTGATTGGTGGGCAGCAACTCCACAGACCTAATTATTTGCGTACAAGACATTAGAAATTAAGCTTTCCGTAATATGTCCCCTTTAGGGGTTAGAAATTCAGAAAAACTAAAGTAAATACATGACTTGGTACTTTGTCAAAGAACAAAATTAGTTTCGTAAGAGGCAAGCAGAAGAGGCAAGGTTAATTAAGAAGCTCGCCCTACAATATGACATTCATTTTATACCCTCTCCATTTTTGTGTCTTGAAGTCTGGAATTTGTCATTAGACTGGCAGCCTGGAGCTTTGCCTGACGCTCAGTCATTGTCACAGATGCTCCTGATGAGTTAACGGCGGCGTAAAAATGCCCTTTGCCTCAGGTGGCGCATGCAGATGAACAGACTGCGTTTTGACAGGTACAAGCGAGAGATGACAAACGAGCCTGATCAAGGCCCGGGTAATTGTTTGAGGAAACCTATGATATACGCATACACATGTCCGATAATTGTTTTCCCTCGTTCGCCATGAAAATTTAATGGTTTCTTTTCTGTCCGTGTCTCAGTGCTGAAATGTCTTTGACTGTTATTTAAACAAGGCTGTCTTTATATTGTGAACAGACTAATGCTGTGGATGAATTACCTTGGTATCGTTTAATTTATTTGACGCTGCATGTCGTCATTTCTCCCCCTGTGGCGCACTAACTCAACATTTTTGTCAGCGTCTGTGTACAGTGGCTGCTCTTTTTTGCACCGTTGTTTATCGCCTGCACAGGTGCGTTAGCATGCGCCACCGACGGCTAGGTAATAAACCACTGCCAGCGGTGAAATAATGAAAAGTAATAAAAGACAGATAATTGCCTTTTTTCACCCTTGATGAAAACGGATCACTTCTGTTGAGAAATGAACCGGTGGTGGGGGTGGGGTCTCTGGATGTACGAGCAAGGGACAAGGCTTAGGTGCGGAAAAGACAAAAGGTGACCACTGTTTAGAAGAGCGTGGAAAATGGGAGAAGGTAAGCGAGCGAGGACATTTATTGTGGTGACAAAAGAAAAAAAGGATGACCAAGCAAAGCTGGAGAAACATTAATCTCACTCACTCACACACACACGCACACACGCACATGCACATGCACACGCCTTCTTTGGGATCTTCCATGTGCAATAACAAGTATCATGTTGTAAGAAGAGTTTGAAATAGTTTTCAACTACACTGTTTTGGTATCATACTTTGTGTTATATTATTACAGTTTACGCTATTAAAGCTACTTAAAGCAGAACATTTTGCATCACTACTGCTATCTGTGGCCGAAAAATGAAACTACATTTTTCCTTCTTCATATACATGACGTCACATCCATAGACAGAGGGTAGGAAATTCGAACCTGAATCCTCTCTAAACTATTGGGCAGATACTTGCAGGAGTTCCTAATATGAACAGCTAAGATGTTAATCTAACTATTAATGTTTCAGTTATAGTCACATAAAAAGGCTATTGTAAATATATTTTGGGACACATTGTTACAAAGTGCGACTTTAATATAGCAATTATAAACATTTTTGGGGGGGTGTCAATTGTGTGTTTTTTTTTTTTAAATAGTTCCTGACAGGGCTCAGTTTCTATTCCTGTAGATTGGTCTTAGACAGGCATTGGGTTTGTTTCAATGGCCTTTTTCACATCAATCATATTGACGTAGTTAAAATATCGTATAGTAAAAGTGGCCTCAATGAGAAAGCGTTCTTTTTGCTCAGCGGGACATAGATATGACTGTTATCCGCATAAGGAGTGATAGGAAATCCAATGTTTTCTTAAGATGTAACCATTAAGTATAATGAAAACAACAGGGGCCCCAGAATAGAACCCTGTGGAACACCATACGATAGTGAGGCAGTGGAAGGAAGGACAAACCATTACATGTTGTTGAAGATCTAGATAAAGGTGCAGACACAGTAAGTCATTTTCATCATTTGATTCGCTGTGGCATGAATGGAACTGTCCCCCCAGAATCATAATTCCACCCTCCATCTGTTCAACATCCTCATTGACCCAGAAAGTAGTCTGCTAAAACTAAAGGAAGTTCTGGGTTTGCTTTCTTGCTGCGTGCAGCACAGGATTTAATCATTGCAGACTACAATGAAATATCAGGTTTGTCAAAGCATTCTAGAGCAAAAGGCACTGTGTCAGAAAGCTTTGTCTCAACCACTGATCATGGGTCTTCCAACTGGATAAAAACACAAAACACATCGCTAAAAACACTGGCTGGAAGACAAAGCCTGGCTGGAATAAAGCATTGGACTATTCTCAACTGCCTCTGATCCTATTGAGCAGAAATGCTCCACTTAACACGAGAACGGTGAACGATTGATCAAATGTCACACATTTACACCTTCCCACCTAGCAGAGCGCAGCGGAAGGACAGAAAAAGTAGAAGGAGTTCACTTATACTGGTTTCAGCAAGATGTAAAAGGACAAAATAAGGGGGTAGTGGAGACAAGGGTCACCTGTCATCACAAGGCAGAAGGCGCCTCAGGTGCTCACCTCACTAGCTGCATGGAGGACACATTAGTAGGCTCTGATAATGCCGGTGAAGTGTCGTGACTGTCAGAGTGGCGCGGCGGAACCGCTGATGAGACACAAGGGCCAAAGGAGAACACGACCCCGGTGTGAAAAGATGGTTGGGAACAGCACACGGGAGCGAGAGAGTGGCAAAAGGATGATCGCAGAGGTGACAAGGCTGGATGCTCTCTTGTGCTCTCCAAAAAGCAGCCTAATAGACTGAGAGCTGGACTTGAAGAAAATATGTTGAGGAAGAAAAATCAAGGGTTTGTTTCATATCATTTCTAACTCGTCTTACAACATTTTCCTTTGAGAATAAATGGTTTACAAATGATTTTATTTCTAACTCAGAACTGCACATAATCTTGCACATACTGTAGAGACTCACCCTCACTTCACAGCAGGCCCAATCTGAATTGATCTCTTCTTGGTGCTCAAAATGGTGCGTCGACATACTTCCTTGACACCAATTCCCTTTAAAACTGTGTTTTGGCAGTACCTTGTGGCGTCCTAGGGAGTTTTACAAAGAGCTCAAAAACTGCAAATGGATGAGAGTTTCAGCGAACAGCTGGAGATTTGTTTCACAAAAACAAAACAACAAAACACAAGTTGGTTTATTTGTGAGCAGTGAACCTGGAATATGTGAAGGATTACTGTTGTGAGCTCCCATTTCTATGCTGTTTGTTGCTTCCTGGAGGAGTTGAGTCAGAGCAGATGTCCTGTTTTTCCTTTGGCAGGAAACTGTTCAACCACCGAATCAACATTTCCAAGTAGTGCACACCATATTATTTCAGCTGTTCCAAGAAATGGTGAATCAATGGTTCCACACAATCGACGCAATTGTCAACAATCAATTCATGGATGCTTTTCAAAATATTATTTTATTTCAGTGAAGAATCTCTCCAACTCTCGTTTCCATCCCAGCTTTCTGAAAGAGTTGAGCCATCGCGCTTATCTGACAACCCCTCCCAAAACTACAGTTCAACCGAGATATGACGGAATACTACGCCTCAGAATTCAAACAGGAAACAGCATTGCTCTACAAACACATTCGTGTTCCATCAACATTCGGTCACACTTCTTTTATTGTGGTTAACCTGTATGAGAGCAATGAATGTTAAGTATTTCGGTTTTATGATTTAGGTAACACAACCCCTGAAGTGGTCATCAGCTGATTTTTTCGAGACACATGGATGCATTTTGACACAAACAACCAAGACTTAAGCTTAAACACGTCATCTGCTTTCTCACGTTTACAATATGAAGCCAGTGTGCTTGGAAAAAAAACACGCTGTTGACGGATTCATTGTTAAAAAGTGGAATCTTTTTTTTTTCCTTTTTTTCCTGTTCATGTTTGCTCAAAGGCAACTACATCTTGTCATTGTGGACATCGATGCACACAGACCTTGAGCATGTGGGCTCATCAAGCTTTTATGCTGGGCAGCCGTTTGAAGCATTTCCTTAGCGCCGATGACCTACATGTTTGTCCTTGGGACAGGAACAACATTAGATGGTTTCATTTATATGGCGAATATAGAGCTCAATATTGACTTGGTTGGCATTTTCTATTTTGTTCTGTTTTACTGAGGGCTTCTTACATTGCATTGCTGGTATCACTTTTCAAAACTCCTTTTAAGATAAAAACCTAAATAAAGAGTGAATGAATATAAACAGACAAATGCGAATTCACTTATATAAACATTTCCGTTGATCTTTTTTTCATTCCAGGGAGCCTCGACGTCCGACGAGCCTGCTGCCGGCCGACTGCAGCTCGACTCTGCTTCTGGGTAAGGAAGACGAGCCCTTGCCCCCTGGAGTGGAGACCCTCCCCCTGCGGCTGATGCAGCAGGACTGCACCGCCGTCAAGACCCTACTTTTGAGGCTGAGGCGCACCCTACAAGAGGTGGGACATCCGTACTCCCTCACTGATATTCAAAGGCATACATAGATTTTAACTGGGAGTTATATTAGGATGAATTGCCTACAACCACATGCTAAAAAGTTTGGTTAGTTTCCCTTTACTACGGTATACTGACAGTGGTCTTTTCTGGTTGTAAAAGGCAGGAAGTTGTTTAAAGCGGCAAGGCTTATTAGGATATATGTAGTGATTACATCTGGACACATTCGTCCTGTTTTTTTTTTTTTAATTAACTTGATTTCAGCTCCATTAAATCACCACTGAAGTGGACCCTACATATACACTCGCTTTATCACCTTTTGTAATTTAATCAGTATTGAGAATAGGGAAAGATGTTTACTCGCGCACACACATTCAACTGTGCCTGTTTCCCTTTGCTTTTAAATTGCATTTGTCGTCATACAAGTAAACATTTTGAGTCTCTTCCATTATAAGCATTCCTAAAACATTTAAATTTCAGTGACTAATAACTGCAATAGTAGTCACTATTATTATTTTTTTCATTAAAACTATTTAAAGTGGAAGTCAACCATAAACATTTCTTGATGTGACTTCACTAAACTTCTAAACAGTCTAAACTTGACATTCTGATTAATATTACATTTGCGGAATATGAGTTATGAACCAAAATCCAGCCATTTTTTATCTATTTCAGGGGGGCGGCCATTTTGCCATTTGCTGTCGACTGAAGATGACATCATAGTTGCTCAGGGCTCAGACAACGACCAATCACAGCTCACCTGTTTTTCTGCAGCTGAGCTGTGATTGGTTGTTACCAGAGACCTGAGCAACTGTGATTCATTTCATTTGACAGCAAGTGGCAAACTAGTCGCCCCCCTGAGATGGATAAAAAAAGCTGGATTTTGCTGCTTAACTCATATTCCAAGCGCAATATTAACCAGAATACCATATTTAGACTAGTGGGGTTGCATAAAACATATTATTGTCTTTAAAGTCTGGTATTTGAAAAAAAAAAAAACGGTGCCAAAAGGGTCGTGGCGTGTGTCGGTGCTGCACTAATTTAGAGACATGGACAAACGGCTGCAAACTGTCGTGCTCTTGTAGACCTTGAACTCCTCACGAAGGAAAAAGACACTTGCAGTGTTGTCTGGACTTATTTTGTCTACATGTCCGACAGGCGGGGTGCGCCGAACGGACACATGGAGAAAGTCTGTCTGCAAGTCATGTCTTAAAGCTACATGCTCAAGAGCTCACTGATGGCTGGACCAGGCTCTTAGTAAAGAAAAAAAAAAGTCTGGATCCCTGCTCCATTAATTGACTACTAATATATGAATCTATCTTTATTGTAGAATAAAAGTACAATTAAGTACAATGACTTAACTGTTATAAAATGAAGGCCATTTCCTATGTTGTGCTTTTCTGTTTGTTCTATGGTTATTATGCAAAAATAAGCCATAGAAGAAGCAAAATGCTATTGACACATAACAGAGATATAATGATGGGTTTGAGTCATATTTTTCCGGAAAATAGTTTAGCTCCATCTTGCGCGAGGCGGCTTTGGAAGTTTCGCTGTATTTTGTCCATGAAAGAAATTTACGTAGCAAAGTGCTGGGAAATGGTGCAGGTTTCCTCCAAGAGCTCTGAGTACATCCATTAGCACTGTGTCATCCGAACGGGTGGGTGACCTTTTACTAAATTTAGCTTTAATAAACACGCTCGCAAATGCACATAAAAATCCGTATGAAAGTCTGACCACCGCATGTCAGAACTTTTAGCGCCTTTAAAGTAAGATCAAAGGACATATCTGCGAATTTTCATCAGACTGATGTTTACTCCCTGGACTTCAGTGAAAGAGACATGATATAAGAAGTGATAAAAGAGAGGAATTATGAATATGTACATATTATCTTGAAAATCGGTATAGCGGGCAGCACTCGGTGATATTAATGGTTCAATGTTCTGACTCACAGTCGAGAGTTTCTGGGTTTGTCAGATGGTATCGGATTCAACTCCACCGTGACCGTCATGAAAACCAATGAAGACAGTATAGATGGCTTGAAACTTGCATAAAACAAACAAATCTTTGAAATGTGAGACACCCCACACTTGGAGAGGGGAAAAAAATAGTGTGTCCTTAATGCACAAGTGTTTGGTATACTCAATGTAATCAGTACAGTGCACCACACACATAATGATATTTCCACCAAGGTGAGTCACTGTTGACCACACACGTAAGTATTCACGATCATTAAGTATTGAACAGGTTTAACATTTCCACTTGTCAGCACCAACCATTTTCTGTGCAGATATGAGTGGGAACAAAAACACACTTAACATACCCCACACAACAGGCTAGTGGTGCAGAATATCATTTTAGAGACGACAACACAGTGGGACATTCGCGCACGCTGATCGAAAGGGAGGGAAAATGCTCAAATTTAACACGATTGTGTGTACTTGAGCTTCCATTGTGTGTGCATGTGACTCGGCATGTCTGTGTCAACTCAATTTTATCTGCTTGACCTTTTCGCGCTGAGCACCCAGTGGTTCTTCTCCCATGTTTAGTGTAAGCGGTGCCATTTGTTCGTTTGAAACCAAAAAGCAGGTTGCATCAGTCTCAAAACAAAAACAGCGGGCGGTAGCATACTACAAAAACAGTTGAGATTCCACCGTCCTAGCAAATGCCATGATTCAAGCTTACATTTGCCTCATATTTAGTTGGATTCAAGAAGCACAATCCTGTACTTCCTGCCAAATATGACGATGGTAAGCAGTAATGGCAGTCCTCAGTTTGAGGAACAGCGGCGTAAGAATATATTGCCACACTGTACAAGGCAGAAGTAGTTTCTACATACTTAGTACGTGGCGATTCAATTCGTATCACGATTCGATACCGATTAATCCCAATACGAATCTATAAATTGCGATTTTATATATACATATATATATATATATATATATATATATTAATTTTTTACTAAAATTTTGAAAATACTAATCAGTAAATTTGTATGAAAATGTATTTATTTATCTGAAAATTCTGGCTTATAACTGAGCCACTACATTTAACAAACAGGTTACAGTCAGTTTCATGTTTGAACAGCACTGAAATAAAATATTAAGACTTAATGTTCCATTAATATAACATTCTTCCATGCTTAATGTGTGAATCTCAACCCCTACGTAAGACGTTTTGTTGAATATTTCAATAAAAAAAATTGTTTCAAAATCGATTCGGCCGGATATCGAATCGATTCGAGAATTGCGCGCTGTTATATCGCGATATATTGCCGAATCGATTTTTTCTAACACCCCATATAACACAATTATCCAATAGAATTTGCCTTTCTACAGTAAATATTCTAAGATCTCTCGCCGTTTATATTCCTGGGTTAGCCTATTGTATGTTGTAAAATGATATTCCAAATATATTACTTAATTCGGGGATCATAGGTTTAAACTATTTATAACATATTTAGGGGGCTGGTAAGGACTTGTGGTCTTTAGCTATTCACAGCAGGACATGGCCTCTATGGTTTACTTAGTTTGGGAAACCCTGTCAAACTGACGTTATTACCAGATTGATATACAAACTTTCTATTACATCCAATTGACATGTGTATTTTCTTTTCTCAAACATTTACAAAGTCACAGATGGAGACTATATACAGTATACACTCTCCACCAGCAGTTGATTGAGTTAGACGACCAAAAGAACATATTGAAAATGTCATTATCCATATGTTCTATTTTGTTGCCTAATACAAAGGATCCCCATTTGTCACTGTCATTCGATTTGAGCATAACATAACTGTTGTTGTAGTGTTTTTAGGATTCAGGGACTCTTAAATGCCTCTAAAGTCAAAACCAAAGTAAGTTAACGGTGACGGCAAAGAAGAAAAGTGTGATAGTAACCACAGAACAGGAAATGCAATAGGGCAGTGTCTGGTTGCTCGGTAAACAGCAAAAGTAATGAATAATTATATTGGTAAAGTGTTACTGACAATGTAGTGGCTCATTTGCCTGATTTCCATAAGGCACCATAGATTCTGTTCTTACACAACAACTCTCAGATATTATTATTATTATTATTATCATTAGATAATTTGATACAGCAAAGGAGGTATTCGTACATTAATGGTCATTTCGTCCTTTGATTAGCATACCTGTACATACCAATTTGATTAAAAGGGGTGTGTCCGACAACCAAATTCACTTTACTTTAGAAGACCATTTATCAACTTTTGACATGTCACCTCGGGCTAGTGCATGTCATTAAATTTTGAGTTCCCAGGCAGTACACCCGACTTCTCTGCTCCCCACTTCTCCCCCAGTTGCTAAATCTGAAAGGATTTTTACTTGAACCACATCTAATTGTCGGGACAGCCGCGCTATGTAGCCCATGGGACACGAGTGACCTTAAACAGAATGTGTTTATTTTTTGAAAGGCCGAAAAGATAAGACGGAGAGAGTGCCACTGTCTCCCTCCATGAGGTCGGGCATTGATCACCAATGGCACATTTAGGACCGCATCGCACCTATAATTCCTGGAAGTTATTGCTTTTTAAAAGGTCAGAATACCTAATAAACTGCAGTTTGTGTTGTTCCGAGAGCTGACATGTCTCACAGGTACCTTAAAGTGTAAAACTTGAAAAACTTGTTAAAAAATATACCTCAAATATTACACTTTTAGCCTTTTCCTGGTTATCTAAAACCAAAAAGGTCTGTGGTTAGACCGCGATTCAACCAAATGTGTCACATACAAAACATTTTTGTTTTTCAAGAAGTCACTAACGAATCTTTTTAGAGCCCATTATCATATTATTGATTATTCCATTGATTACTTTTGTATTTGCCCCACCCACCAAAATGGTGCAAATATGTTTTTAAAATGATTCTAGTTTTTGAGGCTGAATTTTTTGTCGACCACTTTTTGTGGTCGCCTTAAATGAGAGATCTTTGGTAACAATTCCCCCTGCGATCAATAAATGCACGATCGAAACACACAACACAGAAACAGAAAGAAAGAGTGGCAATTGTCTGCCGTTTGGGCACTAGGGTTTTCTTAGTAATTGATCACAAAGAATTTGGTCAATTGTGGAGGAGAGATCAATCCATTAATTATGTCATTAGAATATGTTTTAAAAAGCTTTTTTTTTTTTTTTTAATTATTATTACTACCACAGTATTCTTAATTTTCCCCATAGTTGATCAAGGAAATGTTGTCCATAGCTCAGTAAAATGCAGTTAAGTGCATATTGTACTGAACTGAACCAAACAAAACCATGTTTATCTCTTTTTACAGAGTACAGAGACAAGTCCTGCCAGCAGTCTTCAGTCTCTACCAATTAGCCCCTGCAGTGAAAAGTCCCTTCCATTTAAGGTAAACACAGTGCTATGCATACACTTCAGTATTGCACATGTCCATGCTGGCGTACATACCCACACTACCTTTATCGCTGGGTTATTGAAATAGAACTTGGATAATATCCTACTTTCACAGATAGGAAAAAAATGTGCGCTCAAAATTAAAACAGCAATGATTGGCACGGCATCGTTTTTTTTCTTCACCAAGCAAGGTAAGCCACGCGAGCTCCTGATGAAATGAAAAATACGTCAAGGTTGAAAGTACAAATGATTGATGTGGGAAAAGCCATCTTGTAAGGATCATGACCTAATGCCCTTCAGCCATAAACCAAGAGAGCTTTATATCTGGCCTGCCATGAAAATCAAAAACAAATACAACCTTGCTTCGTATTTTTGATATAGCCCATTTGTTCCCGAATGGCAACTGTGTCAAATGGGCTGACCGTGGATCAGCTGGACAATAAATCACCCCTGCAATTACCACTTAGTTTCGCAGTCTCACAGAACAATTGCACGTGTGTGCCCTCTTTATTGACCCACATGGATGATCAGTGGCAGAATTTAGGTTGTGACACAGCTTGAAGACAGAAGCTCACGTGGAAACAGCTCACATGGAGTAAAAGTATGCAAGGCAGAAGGCTGATTAAAAAAACAAAAAAAACAAAGTGACTGTTGGAGATGCACAGCGAGGGCTTATCTACAGTATATTGGCACTGAAGTATGACATTGAACTTTAATACGGGCCATAAACAAGACAACTTATTATAGTATAGTCTTATATTGTAATAGAATTAGTCTCCATGGTGTATTTTGCTGTAGTTTCAGAAGTTTTCTTTGGCATAATAATGTTACTGGCCTTAAAGATAACTTTTAATAAGTCCATTTTTTTTGTCCTATACATAGTATTCACATGATGTCACCGACCCCCACATATCGACCCAGCACACCTTTGGTGGGGCAAAAAGCCAGCGAGACAAGGCAAGCAAATGCTGAGGAGCGCTCGTGTTGCTTACTACAAGTTACTTTGATTCATTCATTTTGTTCATTCGTCCCGGATTTTCACAAACCGCTTCACAATGGCGCACACGTGTGCCTTTCACGGGTGCAAAATTGGGCAAACAAAGATGTGAAATGAAACTTCTAGATAGTATTCACATGCCGTTTTTTGCCCCACATTGTCTGCGGGTGTACACCGGTCCATGGAATGTCGAATGGGAACGACAAAGTGTCCGGAATTACAAAGATACATCAAAGGGATTTCCAACAAAGTCTACCAAAGTGTGTTCTGACCATTTTGATTAAGGTAATTGTCATTGTAAGATGGTAAAAATGCTTTTACCATAATGTGATCGTGATATGTGATCCGCTAGCCATGGCTGGCTAGCTCTGGCTAAAAATAGATTCATGGTCAAGATGTTAGGTTTTGAGCGCTACAAATACCCTCCTTAAGGTCTCATCTTCCTTTCCCGGCAGCCCAAAAGTTGAAATTGTTGTTAAAGTGTACGGAAATAAGTGATCAATCAACAATGTTGTTTTGTTGTTGTTGTTGTTGTTGTTGTAACATGCTAGCGCTAGTAGCTAGCGCCTTCGGGGAACTAGCTAACTTGGTTTAAAAATAACCCGAGATTCTTCACCTCGAATTCACAAATGATAAATGCACATGGCAACCAATAAAAGCCAAAAGTACATAAGAAGAATGTCCGTGTTTTGAGAGCCAAGCCATCCTACCTTAGAGCATACATTGCCATGTTGTCCGGTCCAGGCAGTATCTGCAAATGTTTGTAATCCAATCGATTCCACTAACCAAACGTTTCAACGTGTACCGCTGCAAAGAATATTGAGCTAAATCTTCCGCATACATCTTGCTTACACAAGTAACGTTAGAGGAAGCTGGGGGTGACATTCATCAATAACAAAAGAACATTCGGTGTAAACACAGTAAAAGCAAAGTTGACACCGGTGGAAAATTGACCCAACATGTGTGTGTGTGTATATATATACATATATACATATATATATATATATATATATATATATATATATTACATAATATATAATATATATATATATATATATATATATAATATATATAAATATATATATATATATATATATATATATAATATATATATATATATATAATATATATATAACATATTGTAACATGTAATATGAAATTTTAATTTCCCACTGATCAGTGCAAAATATGCACCACCAAAAGACACAAAACTATATCATCTGTTGTGAAATCAAGTCAAAAATTGTGACGTGGACGTTTGATGATTTTCAATACCTGGCACTTTTCATACGTCTTAAAACAAAATAAGCTGTCATGGAAAAATGTCATATGGCCATTTTTCTGCTACAAATGTGATGCAATTGAAATAATTGAAACCTTTTGACCCGAGGTTATGTGCTTCCAAGCACCACATACAGTATTTTGCCGAGTTCTGCCTCACCTGTTCATCTCTATTTGAGTAAAGAATGTGAGAATGTGTACATTTCTGTAAAATCTGATGCAAGCTAATGCAAGGAAAAAATCTTTTGGGTATCAGGGGAAAAAAATCCCAACATCAAAACAACCCCAAATTGCTTGTTTTGACTAATGTCATTGATTTTTTTTTTCCCTCTATAACATAAGAAGAAAAGGCCATACAGAATTAACCCAACCCTGTCATAACTATACGCACAATGTTTGGCTTTAGCACTGCCATTATTGTTATTATTGCGTGACTATTGACATCATCATAAATCTGGGTGGAAAAGTATGGAGCACCCAAAATATTCTGCATGTATCCAGGGAATGACTGACGGAGTGTCACAAAGTGACAAAGACATGATGAAATGGCACGAAACGCAGAGAACTGGACATTGTTTTAACCGAGCCCAACACACCGAAGAGATCGCGGGCACGGTAGAAAGTTGAGTGTTCTGTTAAGGTGGAATTTAAGGTGGATCACGGCAGAGAAGCACGGATCAGCGAAGGAGTCAGCAGAGGAGAATTCGTATGGCACTCGAGTAAGTGAAAGTGACTCTGTCGGAGTAAAAATAATCTCAGCGAGCCACCTGAGAGGCTGCAGTGTCACACAGCGTCCCAGTTTAGTTTTTTCTCGCCCTAGTTCCAGCATTTTAGCGCGTTAAAGAGCTGCCTCTCATTATGTGTATTCAGAGGCGCGTTCTAGGACAGCGCAGGCAATTTAAATGACATTTGTGTACATTCACCTCTCGTTTCAAGGCACACAGGGAACATCTTTTTATAGAGAGGCATTCATCACCGTGTCAAAATTCCAAATTACTAATGTATAATAGAATGCAGCCCTCACCTAGGATGCAGTCCCAATTGAAGTCAAAATGACATGCATAACCTAAAAGTTTAATTCACTCTAACACCCTCTCTACTCAAATCAACTTTTACAATTGACAGTGAATGGATATGTATGTATGAATGGAATTGCCATTACTCTTTGTTCTAGCACCTCGAACAACACAATTTTTTTTTTGTACTTGGCCTGTTGGCACTTCCTCATCATCTGCTTCTTCCAGCACTTCACTTTCTTCAGGCTCATGCTTACTTGTAAGGCAAACTTTTGCTTGCAATACAAGGCAAAAAAATAAAAATGAAAATCATAACTCAAAAAACTTGCAAATTGAGCTACTTGGAAATCAAGCGATGACTAGTTTAATTGGGATTAAACTGGGTCAACTTTACTACTCCTTGTCCATGTTTAGGAGCTCGAAGTCAATTTTTTTTTAGACTCTTGTCTTCCACAATTTACAGAGGACTTTCATCTTCATAATGCGCTGTGGATTAGCGAAATGTCTTTTGTCGCATCTGCGCAGGTCCGAGAGTATAGAAATAAGCTTGTTGTAGATGACAATTGCGATTGGCTATTGCGATCGGGGCGAGTCTTAAAAAAACGGGACTGGCATTGAAGAAAGGGGGGATGGGGTCTACAATGCAACAACTTTGTCGCCAAAATATTATTTTCTATAATGCAAGGACAGCAACTTTGTGGTAACGTTATACAACACATACTAACATATAGAATGATATTGACAGGCTTTAGGTCCAGCCAGATAATGACGACTGTGTGAGACAATAGTAACAATAGCTTTCCCCCCCCCCCCTTTTTTTTTTTTTAACATTCATAATCTGAACTGCTGGGCTGGAACGAAAAAGCCATAATAATAAAATGTGAAAAAGGCTTTTGCATCTCAATTATTCATTATAACAACTCAAAAGATGAAGATTGGAGTGAGAGACACCCTGAGAGTTTTTTTTTTTTTTTTTTTAATTAGAAAGCACAAACACATTTCAGCAGGCCTGCGTTATTAGACACATTTTCACTTTGTAATAAAATTTAACTCTATTTCTGACATTGTGCACCTTCATTTTGTTTTGTTGGCTATAATCTAGAGTGAAACACATGGAGTGATACAATTTTAGGAACAAAATATGCCATAAAAACATTTACACCACCATTACTGTATGTGCGACATCATACAAGACTTTAGCTCAGAGAGCATCTAATGGAAAACTCCACAAGCCCATGGGCTTAACTTGCAAACGTCACATGACCAAACCCACAAAACAGGTGAGGTGTGACGTTCGCAAGCTGAGCCTGTAGGCAATGTCACGTCAATTTTAAATGTTAAAAATCCAATTTCTTTCTGCTTAATTCATATTAACAATTGCAATATTCATCGTAATACCGTGTTTAGACTAGTGGGGGAACATATTGCTAAGACATTTTCAACTTTGAATTTCCACTTTTAAGTCCATAATAAAATGCAACTTTGCGTTAAGTCCATTATATGGAACTGGTCATCAGCCCCAAAAGGCAGGTAAGTTATTTAAGGAGGATTAAGTTGTAATATATTCATCCACAAAGTTTCAAGAAATAGATAAGTGGCTTAACATATCGAAGGAAACACTTGTGGAATGCATTACGGGTAGGATTTCTAACTGCCAACGTGTACCTCCCAAAGAATGTGAACAAATGGAATCATTTCTGCTAACCTGGGGAATGTAATTCATCTCCACGGCCTCTTCAGCAGGCTGCTGATTGCGAGCATAGAGTGCTTTCAACCGCGGCACAAAATCACATTAAGTGGCTGCACTCGGTTGATTCTGATCAGATTTCTTCACCCCCCCCTCGGCCCCCAGCTGAGGCAGTTCCAATCACATTATTTTAGAAATATATTCTCTTGCTCCACTTTTATCATTCAATGGTGCACTGAAAAATTGTCCTGAACACCACCAAGCATGTGGATGCCTCTTTGTAGAAACTTGAGTTATTGTTTCATGGTATACAGTTTGATTAGGATATCATGCTGTTTTTAAACAAGTATTTGGGATCTTAAAAAATGTTTTTGAATGTGTTACTAAAGGTAAAAGCCCACCCAGGCGGAGTTTGTTATTTTAGCCTCACTACTATCACCCAAATTCAGCCTCTGTAGCCCGTTTCCCCGAGTAAAAGGCAATTTGGTAAAGCTGTGAAGATAACAGAAAATAGAGAAATTCTGCCATTTTGATTTGAAGCCTTTCTTTTGGTTTATTTTGCACATTTTAATGGTTATTCAAAGCCAAATGGCCCTACGTTCTGTCCAACTGCTACCATTTTGAACCATATACACTAGGCAGAGGAGTAATGCTAACTTAACACATTGTTTTTGTTTTTTTATTGCTTGTGGATTGAACGTAGCAGGTAAAGCTTGACACACTATAAAACCAATTGCTCCACAAGATTCAAAGCTGGACCAAACGTCTTAATTAGCAAATTAATTATTAATTTAATGCCAAAGGAATGCTTGCATCTCCAAATTGGCTGACAACAAAATAGTTGTGTGGTTAAAAAAGAAAGGGGAAAAAAAAGACCTGATTAGAGAGACAATGTTGAAGTTATATCCTTGACTTTCCTGGCTGTCCATTCAGATTGATGACTCCCCATGGATCCTTTAGATACCATCATGGTCAGCCTCAGGCCCTCTGCGTCTTCTCCTGCCCTCCATCTATCCTTTATCTCTTCTTGTCCCCTTTCCCGTGTGTTTTTTCTCACATTTTCCTGTCCATTTTTTTCATTTGAAGAAGTAATGGTTACCTGACCACCTGTCTACTTTTCTCAAACTTGTCTTTCTAACTTTTTTTCCCCACCTTTTTATCTCTTCCTTTGTCGTGATCTCACCCTGTGCAGCATTTTATTTTATTTTTTAGCAATTTGAGTTTTCCAAATTACGAACAATCAGTCGGTCAGTTTTTTTTTTTTGCTTTGTGTTGTGAGCTAAAATTTGAGATATGAGCGAACTTCAGATTTGACATGGCTAAATGAGGCAGCGACCGCCACATCCACCAATTTGAGATACAAGCTCAAAATTGAAAAAAAATTGAATGACAATCTGCCGCATGCTGTACTATACTGTGCTTACATAGAAGTGCTAAGCAGTTGAATCCAGTTTGATCAGGACACAAGTGAACTCTAGCAGCATTTTATTTAGTTTTTTTTTTTTTTTTAGAAATTTGAGTTTTCCAAATTACGAACAATCAGTCGGTCAGTTTTTTTTTTTTGCTTTGTGTTGTGAGCTAAAATTTGAGATATGAGCAAGCTTCAGATTTGACATGGCTAAATGAGGCAGCGACCGCCACAACATCCACCAATTTGAGATACAAGCTCAAAATTAAAAAAAATTTGAATGACAATCTGCCGCATGCTGTCCTATACTGTGCTTACATAGAAGCGCTAAGCAGTTGAATCCAGTTTGATCAGGACACAAGTGAACCCTAGCAGCATTTTATTTCGTTTTTTTTTAGTAATTTGAGTTTTCCAAATTACGAACAATCAGTCGGTCAGTTTTTTTTTTTTGCTTTGTGTTGTGAGCTAAAATTTGAGATATGAGCGAACTTCAGATTTGACATGGCTAAATGAGGCAGCGACCGCCACAACATCCACCAATTTGAGATACAAGCTCAAAATTAAAAAAAAATTGAATGACAATCTGCCGCATGCTGTCCTATACTGTGCTTACATAGAAGCGCTAAGCAGTTGAATCCAGTTTGATCAGGACACAAGTGAACCCTAGCAGCATTTTATTTCGTTTTTTTTTAGTAATTTGAGTTTTCCAAATTACGAACAATCAGTCGGTCAGTTTTTTTTTTTTGCTTTGTGTTGTGAGCGGAAATTTGAGATATGAGCGAGCTTCAGATTTGACATGGCTAAATGAGGCAGCGACCGCCACTACATCCACCAATTTGAGATACAAGCTCAAAATTAAAAAAATTTTGAATGACAATCTGCCGCATGATGACCTATACTGTGCTTACATAGAAGCGCTAAGCAGTTGAATCCAGTTTGATCAGGACACAAGTGAACCCTTTTTTTTCCTTCCTTTTTCCTGGAGAGCTCAGTATTGTTCATTCGGTAATTTTACGGATTTGACATGTCATCATCATTGCTCTCCTTTTTTTTTTTGAGTGAACCCTACTGTGCCAAACATGTAATATATCAAAATGAAATCTTTGTCAGTATCCGTGTTGTGTACCATTCTTGTTTGTACCCTATTAGAAGAAGACTTAACACAGAGGAATTCTTTTCAGCTTTTCAAGAATGAGGAAGAAAAAAAAAACTGACCAAAATGTTCTGTTTCATAAGACGGATGACTGCAGTGTTCAGTGTTATAAAGTAATGTGCAACACAGCGTCTTGCTTCTTGTGTTCAGGACTGGAGCAGAGAGGAGGCGTTGCTGCAGCAACTGAAGGAGAAAGACGAACTGATTCTCCGGCTGCAGAGTGAACTGGTATGAATCTGAGTGTGCACTGACGTGATGAGTTTGAATTTACATTAATGGAGACGGAACCCGCTTTCTCTCACTTTGAATTGAGATCAATATAGGGGCGAAATTGGTCCAAATGACCAAACCTGTTCATAATGTGTAATTGACATTAGTTTCATACTTGCTGTTGAGATGACCCTATCTCCAATTAGTTGCTGGATGCATTATTTACTTTTGACCAATAAATAGATGCCTCCCTTTTCCACTCAAGAAAAAACACAAGCAAGTCGTAAGTGTAATTATCTGTAATGTGGCAGATCCATGCGTGTTGCGCATTTAGTAGACGCATCAGCAAGCACAAATCGCCGAACACGCCAGAGACTCAACTATTTGTGGAAAAGTCATTTTTAAAAGTATCGTCCCTAATATATCCCCTTTAAAAGATTTACTGCTGAGATGATCTGAATGCTGTTGCTAAACCAAACAGCAGCATCTGTCAGAGGAATTACAGTGTGGTGACTTACCATATGTTGTAAACATGTATGGCCTAACGTTACATGAAGCCTTTAACGCCAATTGGCATTCCAGTAGACTGACAAATTGTTGTGTGACAATGTTTATGTTCTGGCGGAACCACATGACAGTTTTCCCCCCCATGCCGTTTCATGATGTTTATACTTTATAGCACGTAATGCAAGCAGTTGATTAAATACAATGTCATGTGTGGCTTCAGCTATTAAGAGTTTTCATGGATGAACGGCGTCAGACATTGAAACATTTCAAATATGCTCTCATAAATCTAGCATGGGCACACTTTCCTCGACTTTTGAACTAAATTATTAAAGCAATGGGAATGTTTTTGATTCTATTTTAATGCCTATGAATTAAGGAATAATTGGCTTTGAAGCATGGATCTTGGGATTTTTTAAAGGCCTTTAAAAAAAACAACAAAAAAAACATTTTTGGTCAAAGTTGTGTTTTCTGTTAATGAGTGAAAATGTTTTCTACGAAAGACTACTCAAAGTAGTGGGTGCAGTTCATTTAAAAGTCTGAAAAAAAAATAGGTGAAATAATTGATGAACACGGTAATGGTTTGAAGGCTTGCCATCTATTATACATATTGTGTTATCAAGAAGCCAGTCCTATCATATGCTCATTAAGACCTTGATAGTAGATCCGATGGTAAGTATGGAGCCATTTTTGTTTCATTTATTCAGTTATTAAGCTCAGCTTTTTAAGTTAGCTTAATTTGCATCTCAATTTTCCAGTGTATGTGGTGCAGGGGTCGCAAACTTTTTTTTATTTTATTTTATTTTTATTTTTTTATTATTTTTTTTAAAGAGCTACAGGCCTGGGCTTTAGGTCCAACCACATAATGAAAGACAAACCCATAGTTATCACAGAAATAACTTAAATCTTACAAGAGTAATAAAAACTTTATGGAAATTAACTAATGACAATCAGACATTACTTTTGAGTTGTTGTTCTACAGAATTATTAAAGAAAAAAACAACAACTGTCATTGTAGTGCTTGAAAATGGCTCTGAATCTTCACCCAGCCTAGCTGATTATATCCAAGGCACTTGCCGTTCTGTAACTTAGCACCACTGTTACGTAACACTGAGACGGAAGTGCAGGCTTGCTCAGGCAAATTTTTAAAAACTGCCACATAGAAAGATTTAGTTGTTTTTTAATTTCACACTTGATAGGTGGGCAGGCACTCCAGAGACCCAACTCGGTTTATGCTAGCAATTAAAAAGTCAAATTTCCACAATACGTCCCCTTTAAGCGTTGTTTGCCCCAATAGTGTTGTCATTGTTTGTCAGTCATTTGTCACCTGCTCTATCGAAGCGGCACAATGCGGACATGATGCCAGGCCTCAGCAGGATAATGTGCTAGCGTCCTACGTCGCAGCATAATGAGAGATGCCAGTCACCATCCACTGACTTGAGTCTCATTTGGCATCTGTCTCCAATTTGCTGTCTAGCACTCGCATCTCAATCTTGTCAGCCTTCTTGTCTTTCAGTCTTTTGAATCTAACACCTTCTCTACTACTCCTAGTCATCGAGCTGCTCGACATTTACGCATCTCTTACTTATTCTGACAAGGAGCTTTTACTTCGGTTACAGGTTGTACGGTGAGCATGTTAATATGTGAATAACTAACCAATTTATTAATTAGCAAAGAACATGATGCACTCAGCTACCGCAATCCCTCGAACAGATGCAGCGGCCCATTTATTCGCCGCGTGTCACAAATAAACTCAAACCTTTTAAGCATGAAAAAAAAAATCTTTGAGGAGCTGGAGTCAACCTTAGGTTAGCTTAGCTATTAGCATGGTTTCTCCATCTTCTGTTAATTACTACTCAACATTCGTTTGTGAGATGGATACTTTTAAGAGGTGTAGCTTATTCTATGATTACTGACTTGGGAGTGACTCCGCAGCATGTTTTCCTGCACTAGTAGCCAGCCTAAGCTTGTTCCTAGCTAGCTGGTCTAGCGCAAGTAGCACCCACACATAGGTGACGTAAGCAGCACATTGACGTTTATGATTTTGAACTGGCCACAGCACTCCAAATTTGAGAAATTACTACAGTAATTTCTGGAATACAAGGCGCACCTGAATATAAGCCGCGCTAGCTAATTTTGGGGAATACTCAAGTTTGCTTCAAATATAAGCCGCACCTGACGCAGATGTTTTAATGTTACCGCACCGGATTCCCGCTACTTTCTTTTCCATAATGAGGGCGCAAATTGTCTCACTCTCGTTCTCTCTCCTACTGTATTTTTTGCTCACTTGATTTGTTTTGCTCTGCTTTGCGCTCTCTTTATAGTGCGACCCCTTCTGATCTGATGGATAAGCCGCACCTTTGAATTAGTCGCAGGGTCGAATGCAAGTGAAAAAAGTAGTGGCTAGTGGTCCAGAAATTGCTGTACATGCTTGCGGTTTGATGTGCAACATGTCAGAAAATGGCCATACATTTTGATCTCTTTCTGTTAATGTCCTGTTGTACTTCAAACACAAAGATAATTTGTTTTATTTCATGGAGGACTAAGAAAATCTGAAAATATTCACATTAGACTGAAAATCTGAGGATTTGGGCTCTTTAAAAAAATTTTTTTTAAAAGCAGTTCAAAAGCTTGTCTTTCTTTCAGTTTTGTCTGTAATAAACTTAATGGCAATAATTACGTTTAACTGATTTCTTTTTTCTTTTTAAACATTGGGCATTAAATTATCTTGAGATGTGTGTTATGAATACATTCTTGAGTTTTCTTTCTATTGTACTGAAGGTGCTTAAATGTTAAGTGTCTCACTTTACTCTGTATTAAAATAAGAAAGATGATCACAATTTAATTGAGGAGAAAGAGAATAGCTCCACTAACATCTATGGAGCTCCAGACATTACAGGGGATTTTTATTTTATTTTAATTTGTGGCCACAAATTAATATAGATAAAACCGAGACACAAAATGCTAGCGTGTGGCCATGAAATAGATATAATGGGTGCGCAAAAAATACTAATTATGTATTAAATCCACATGAACAACCTTGATATCTGGGTAAGCAAATGAAATATCTTTGCTCATTGTCTTTTACCAGTCTGTTCTCATCAATAGCCTGCAATGACAGGACTTTCAGAATGCCTTTGTAGCTTATTACCAGTCTAAAAGAAAATGCGCTCTTATTACTGTATTCATGTCCAGGCTATTGTCTTTTCGCCCTGCCTTCATTTCTGCTCTACAATTTCCATAAAAAGAGCTCACACAACAGAGTACCTTCCCATCCAAATGCTTCTGCATGCCCCTAATTGACTTAAAAAGTAAATTTTTCCTAATTTCTCATTTAAAGACTTGACTCCTGAGCCTAGTTGAACACAGTTGCTAACCAAAACAGCTGCACAGAGAAGTATCTCACTATTCTCTCGGAGTAATCAAAGTGAGTGGAGTCTGCAAACAACTTTGTTTTAAACTATGCTTTCACTTGGCGCCTACATTAATACACCATTTAATATCATTTCATGTTCTGACCTCCCAATGTTATTTTGGGTGTTCTCCAGACCCAGACGTTTACCCGCTTCTTGCCCAAAGTCAGCTGCAGTATAGTGGATTCTTCACACCCAGGTTTGCAGTTTTGCAAAATACCTTTAAACTCTCGCCTCTGTTGGAGTACTGATTCTCCCTCAGATGGTGGAAAATCGCCTGGTTCATTTTAAGACGTTCCTCGTCCGCAGAACAGTGACAAATTGATAAAAGGCAGAAAAGCTTTTCCTTTTCACATATATTTATCGGACTGTTACTTATACTGTACATGTGTCGATTCTCTTGTAATGTCTCTGCCTCACATCTCTTTAAACCGTCTATATTCGGTTTTCTTTGAAGTTATATAAAGTATATCCGACGTACGTCAAATTCCATTTAGTTAAATTGACAAAGATGAGCATTTCAAACGAGTTGGTGTGTACCTTGTATGTTAGAGAGAGAGGAAACCTTGTCTGCCGCTGCCAAGTTTAAGTGCGGCACTTTGAAGGAAAGGGCAAATCGGAGCCAAAGCTCCACCCGCCTGCATCTGTAAATCTGCCAGCGGAAACCTATTAATTATCTCCTACAAGGACCTGCTCACAGGCTGGCCATCACTGGCTGTCACTTTTAACAGCTTTTCTGCTCTTCCTCGCTGATGCATTTTGCGGAAAAGACGTAGTAGCGCTGTGAAAATACGGGCTTGCTTTTCATATGGGGAGTGAGACGTTTTTTGTAGGTAAATTTGTTGCCGATTGGATGAGGACAATTCCCCTCCCTCCACTATTCGATTGGGATAGGGATTGAGCCATGCTGACCTGCCATGAATGAATGATATGGGTGTGAATGGCTGTTTTTTCAACCTGTGGTCGAATGGTGATCAGCCCAGGGTATAACCCTGCGCAGAAGGGGTAAATACTAGTGCAGAATTCCAATGAATGTGCAACCTCGCAGCCTTCGAAAAACATTGCCAAGCACATAAAATGGCTGTCTGCAAGATTGTGTGGTCAGGATAAAAGCGGAAATGGTGAACAATCTGTCAACCGTATTATTCCCAAGAAGGATATTCAATTGAGCTTCACCTTTTTTTTTTTTTAATGACTTTTCTATACAAAAGGATGAATCCATGTTGAAAGTTGCTGAGAGCGTGCACTTGTTCTAATTCCCTCCACCTGATGTCCATTTTGTTTTTGCTGTTTTTTCGGACACGGCTGATTATGTGTGCGTGTGTGTTGCTCATACAGGAGAGTGCCAAAGCCGCCCTGAAGATGAAAGACGGCCACGTGAGCGACCGAGCCACACAGACGGAGCACATGGGTCCAGAGGTAAGCAAGCAAGCACACTATATTAGCCTCGGTCTAAACCCTTGCTTTACTTTCCGTCCTAATCTCCTTTAGAGCATCTTTTTAAGATCAAATCCATCATATACTTGGTCCTGAAAATGCTGTGACATTCATATTGTCCGCTACCTATTTCCTCCTCTTCAATTACCACCATGCTCAGCTGGGAGGCTACTGTGCAATGCATTTTACCTGCCTGAGTTGACATGGCCTCCTTGGCTTCACCACCAGCTGACATTATGGGAGCGCGGTCGACGTAATGAATGTCTTCCCTGTGCTGGGAACAGGGCCGATGTGTTAGGGTCACTTTCTCTTTCTGATCCTGTCACACGTGGCAACAGATGCGGCAAAATGCGTAACGACTGCAGCAGTTGCTTTGAAAATAGGACATGTTGCTGAGTCCGCTATAGGCACCAAAGTTTCCCATCAATTAGACTGTCGCTCTAATTAAACCTTTAGGACTATGAATTATTTTGTTCTAAGTGACTTTTGGCCATTATTAGTACAAGTGCCAAGCACATGACAGTAACATCATTAACATAATCTCACCCTACCACGAAGTACATTTGACTGTTTTCTAGGGGTGTTAAAAAAAAAATCGATTCGGCAATATATTGCGATATTACAGCGCGCAATTCTCTAATCGATTCGATATGCGGCCGAATCGATGTTTAAACATAATTTTTTTTTTATGGAAATGTTCAACAATACGTCTTACTTAGTAGGGTTAGGGTTTACATGTTAAGCATGGAAGATTGTTATATTAACTCTTTGACTGCCAAAAACGTTAAATAACGTTTAGTAAAATCCTATGGAGTGCCAAAGACGTTAAAAGACGTTTGTTTCAAAACAGAGGTGAAACTAACCATTTTCTATTGTTGATTACTGAAAAACGGAATAATGTAGAAACAAACTTTTTTTTCTGATGAAAGATGAGAGTTCAATCTTTCATTTGGTAGTATGTGTGTTTCCATAGTCCAAACACATAATTTTCTGTGGACCTTGAAAGACCAGTCAAAAGATCAGTCAAAATGTTTAAATCGGCTGGCACCCACGGCATCCCTTTTCTGAAAATGTCTGGCAGTCAAAGAGTTAATGGAACATTAAGCCTTACTATTTTAATTTCAATGCTGTTTGAACATGAAACAGATTGTTTGTGGCTCACAGTTATAAGCCTGAAGTTTCAGATGAATAAATAAATTTTCATAAAAATCTTACTGTGTACATGTACAAGTTAACTGATTAGTATTTTCTAAATTTGAGTTTAAAAAAATCACAATAATCAATTTATAGATCCATATCGGGATTAATCGTATCGAATTGAATCGTGACCTATGAATCGTGATACGGATCAAATCGCCAGGTACGAGGCAATTCACACCACTACTGTTTTCGCCTCTCCGTTGTTTACATGCTGTAAAGTGCGACATGAGGCACCGCAATCAAACGGCCTGTGTTGACTCTGCTCTACCAGTCAATGTTGTCCATTGCAAGTACAGCGCCACAGTGTTGAGCTTCAGGTGCTACAGATGGAGATGACAGATGGGCCCGTGTGTGTTTTCGGACTTACAGAATTTAGAGTAGGCCAACATTGTTTTCACATTCCTCACACAGAACTATAAAAGCATTTCTTAACTGGCTCATATAGAGCGTGTCATGTTGAACGGGCGAACCTGAACTGATTGATTATCAAGTATGCATGCACATACTATTTTGACAGATTTTTCAAGACCCTCAGAATATTTTGTTCTACAAGATTATAAGAACCAACCTACCAAAAAAGAGAGTATATTCTGTTCTTTCACCACTGTTTGTAGCTTTATTCGTTCATTGGTAATCAGCAGTAGGTTGATTTCAGCAAACATGCCGATTATTTGAACAAAAAGATCAAACAAGTTTCTTGTGAGAAGAAATGTCACGCATAACAGTTTCTTTGATGCTGATATTTTTTGATTTTGTGACTCTTCAGCTATAAAACAAAAATAAGAAAGGACTTTTGATGGAAAATGTATTTATTTTCAGATATACAAGTAAGAAACGATCTTTTTTTTTCAGTGGCCTTTACCATTTATTACACCCATTGTACCCACCTACTGCAACATATTCTGTTTATATCATGCATGTACAGTGTACATACATGTTCAGATTTTTGTTTTGCGGAAAAATGGCATTACCTTCATTATATCTCAACAAATCTCCTCAAGTGTTTTATTTTGTCTGCTACTCGGCAGATTCTGACCAGCATGGCTCATTGTATATACTGTATTTTCTGTCACTTCAGATGGTAATGTCATGACATTTATTGACTACAAATTAGGGCTGGGCAATTATTCAAAATGTAATTGTGATTTCAATTTTGACTTTTCGCAGTCAAATTTAATTGTGACTTTCTTCTACTGTTTTTTTCTTAATGTAAGTGTGATTATTATTTTTTTCCATAATCGCTACATTTACATTTACTACTGCACATTTACTTGTGCCGTGTTTCTTCATTCTTTGCGCTTAATGAATTTTTCTCTTCATGTTTTGTGTGCAGCGTTCTTTAATTCAACTTTGTAATTCATCCAAAATGATTGAAATCGTAATTATATGTTGTCAGTTTATGTTGTTTAGCAAGCTTTCCGATACCAAAACTTTGAAAATGGGATAAAGATTAAGAAGGTTCAGAATTTTTTTTCATGAACAAATGCACAGTGGTGCGAAAAAAAAAGGATTGTACTTGTGTCACGAATCCAACTTTTGTGCAGAGTAAGAACGTTTCTTTGCATTTGTTCGTGAATGATGCCGATTGGGTTTTGGGGACTGTTTATCTGCAGTGGGAAATGGGATATTGTTGGGCCAGTGAACATAGCCATGTACTGTAAACTCTTAGTTGAAAACAAAGGAGTGGCTCAAGAAGGAAGCATATTAAAGCAACACTTTTAGTTTACGTTGATTATGGCGGCGCCATATGGACAAAATTGGTATTGTTATGTCTCAAGGAAGACCATATTTCCTATGAGGACAAGCGCATTGCGTCGTTTTTTAGCGCACACCAGCGGATGAAATTCGGGCCAATGTTGATCCTTGACTGTCCTGTTATCCGGGTAGCTTCCTTTTTCCTTTTTTATTTTTTTGTCTCCTCAGACAAAACTTTTCAGTTGTTTTGCAACTTGAGCCAGGACGGCAGTAATCGTGAATCGACATTCAAATTGACTTCCGTCTTTGTAACGAATGGGTCGAAGGGGGAAGTGACGTATGCCATAAAGCAGTCAGCACATTTGTATTTTTTTGTGTGGCAGTGTTCCTACCATCCTCCTCAAAGTTGCTTAGTTCCAGTAACAATAATACAGACCCCCTCAGGTCATGGCAAAGATACCATTCAACTTGTTTTCTATGTTTCATCAGAAGAGTTATGAAAATATTTTATTAAGGGTGAAAAGATCCTTAGTGCTACTTTAAGGTCATGGCATAGCAAAGTCAGTCTCCAGACCTCAACCCAATAGAAAACCCAGAGAGGGAGCTGTAGGTTTCAGTTTCCAGCCAAGGAATTCAGCAGGGGATCAAATAATAATTTCATCTACTGTATAATTTAGAGATGTCAATGTTGGTTGTAGATGACACAATATATGGTCAACACACACATTTGTTTGTACATTTATTCCAGCGCTGAATTTCCATCATTTTCGCCTGATGTCTTTGATACATATTAAGCTGTTATTTTCTTTCTCCACATTTCAGGCTTTTATTACACCCTTATGGCACTGCACACCCACTCCCACTAATGCTTTTCCAATAACACAGTCAGCGATGGCCTCACCCTATTGAATGCTCATTGCTTCCTTTGGCTTAAGCGAGCAACAAAGTGAGGCTTTGCGTGTGACATGGCGAGTACCTTGTATCTATTTTTCATCGCCTGTGTGTGTGTTTCCCCACAATTGGATGTGTGTGCGTTCTATGCCGCAGCCATTAGTGGGCGGATTGCAAAGTCAATAATGTCTTGAAAAACGTCAAAGTAACGTGAGTGAAATAAGTTGCATTTATGCCACAGACAGTAGCATTCACTCATTATTGTGTTATGCGTGTTGTCATGCCTCATGGCGGAATTCAATTATAAGCACGGCAATGCCATTAACACAGAATCCATTTAGCTGAGCTACTTGTTTGTTAAAGCTTAATTTCTTAATGTTTTGTTGTTCACTTTCTTTTGTAGAGATGTTTCAGGGGGGGTTGATTCAGGCCTGTTGTGTTGTCTATGTCAGTGTTATGGCATAATGACATTATTGTATTTTTTTGCACTTGACTGTATAGTTTCCTGGTGCTTTATTAATAGCTCTCTGACAGTCTTTATTCAGCATATGTAAAGGATCAAGAATTAGAGCAGACTTTTTTTTTTAATATAATCCGGCTTTTGCAACTCTTATGATCAATTTTGAATTTGTTTAATTAATGCTCACATCTCGATTTAATGCACGCCAGTAGTGCCTTGAGAACGACTTCCCGTCAGGACTAGATTCAATCTTTGGGCACGGAAACGATTTTCATATGCGTTTCTAAGTGGCAATTTAATATTTTCAGCAGGTATAGAATAATCATTAGCACTGTCAGAAGTTGGGACCATTGTAATTCATTCTTTCATAAATGTCTGAGCAATAATTTATACCAGTGGTAGGCGTGACTCCCAATCATCAACTGCAATTTCTACTTCTTATATTTTTTTAAATTCAACTCCCAAAGTCATTTTCCCTTTGCAACATGAAATTTGTTAGCTTTGTCTGAGTAAACCCATAAAACCATTCTAGAACCGATGCCTGAAAACACACAGGAAGTCTACCATTTTGATATGAAGCCATTTGAGGGTCATTGTGGCCATTTCTAAGTGTCCTTCAAAAACATACCTGTCCACAAAGTCTTGCTTCCAATTAAAAAACAATGTAGTTGATATTAATTATTAGTTAGTTTATTCTTCTTCTGTAATTAGGACTTTACTGTACTACTATGTTAGCATAGCTTCATGATAGACTACGGCACGTTCAGACCTGTGTAGAAATCCAGGTTATCGGACAACCAGAAGAACAAAATTCCGTTTGTATTGAGTAGCATGCATTCATTGTTACCAAAACGTAGACTCTTTCCACAGTGACTTTAGTTTCCTTTTACACGATGTCCAAATTGTGCAAGTCTGGCCTGCGCTCAAGCGTATATCTCTGTGATTTATTCTAAGGCCAGTACCTAGAGTGGCTATGGAGGCCTCCATATGCTCAGCCCCTCCCTTCTTGAGTGGATGGGCTCTTAATTAGCGGAGCAGCTGGCTGCCCGCTAGCAAGGTAGGCTAGTAAGCGCAGGTGACTCTACTCAGCAGTGGCTTGCAGCATGTGCGGCCTGATTTGAGCCTCCCCCCCCCCACCACCTCAATGCCACCCTCTTCTTCTTCTTGTGACCATGCTCGTGAGAGTGTGTAGAAAGATAATGCTGCTATGTAGGTTAGGTACCCCGGTGCGCTGTTGGCTAGCAACAGAAAGTGTGTCTACAAGTGGGGCAGCTATTTCTACTCCTTTGGCCTCTTCTTGCAAAGGTCAAGCATCTCGCTACGACTTGCTCCATCTAGCCAGTGGAGCTGGAGTAAAGCTCATCTAACTGGGTGAGAGGCCAGCGACAACCTATTGGTCGCCAGTCAATCGCATGCGTGTGTTTGTTGGGATGGGTCAGAGGCAGAGCATTTCCTTCTCTGGGAATTTTTGAAAAATTATTGTCCTGAAAAATATATCGTCATCACTGCCACTTTCATCGCATTATTGTCAACTTAAACAAATCTTAAGCCGTGCAACCTCTATGTACTGTCCACTTATACAGAAATATACATTAGGCTCCATATTCACCGACCCAGCTAAAAAGCTGTTATATTGCAAGAGAAGCAAACACAAATTGAAAAGTGTGACCCACCCCTACTCTCATTTTTCAACTGTGCACTTTTAAAAAGGGTAAGACAGAGCGTCTCTAGAGAAAGAGAGAGGAAGTGTGTCCTGAGCAGAAGAAAAGCTATTTTACGCCCTGCAGAGAATCTTATGAGCTCGGAGGTATGGTAGCTGTTTGAAAGTTTTTAGAGGGGATTGAATAGATTGGAATTGCTTTATTTCAGCAAGCTAATTTCATGGGCATTCCTATCAGGAAGCTTTTATGGGAGGAATCAAAGGCTCTTGATGGTTACTTCTCTCTTGTTGCCTTTCTCATTCTCTCGCACTATTTTCTCTAAATGGCTTCAGCTTTACTTCTGTTGCCTCCTCGCCTTGTTTCATATCCACCAAAACACTCCATGTAATCGTTCAGTTTGATTATTAAGTTTACATGTTATGCTCAAGACCTGATAGCATTGAACGTTGTATAGACATTAAGGCTAACGAGGGATAAATTTTCATGGTATTCAAAGCCAAGTATGTTGTGTTGTCTGTGAATCATAATGGCACCACCCGTGTACTTGTCATCCTCCATGAACTAGGAGGTAGTGACTTGGAAGTCTTTTTTTTTTTCCCCTTCCTTGTGGTGTTTAAATACCACTAACCGAGAAAGGGAGGACAAGCGTGACCCGGCATTTTTCTCCCTTTAGAAATAGTACAAGTAGTTCCTCTAACACTGCCTGTAAAAGGAGGCCAATTCGATTCTGAAAGCGCACTGTTGCGTCAATTGGTAACTTTTAGGCATTTAGTGTTTGTATAAAAGTCACAGGCAGAACCTTACTGGCTCTACTCCACTACTTTTAACGCTCTACTCTGCTCTCTAACTTGTGAATAAATGACTTGAGTCTCCTCACTGTGCCCAACTACATTACTCCACCCTGTAATCATAATTTTTCTTGCAAACTTTGAGAGAAATGTCTTTTTTTTTTTTGTTCAGTCGGGTGAAATAAATTACTCGCACATTTCTACCGACTAAGCCAGAACACTCATTGATTCTTTTCCTTTGCCCCCTTTTTGTTGTTTACCATTACAACCGGGGGGAAAAGAAGACTTCAGTTCATCTCCATTTTCTGTTAAACCAGCAATAACACAATGTATTTAGTTCTTATTGGGGAACGGGACCCTCCATGAACACACGTCATGACACACATCATGCCAACGTGCGTCATCAGCACTCTCTGCCACTTTTAAGTGGCAGGAGGCAGGCCGGTCCAAACGCTGATTGGAACTATGTAGGTCTCCTATTCCTGTAAACTAGATCATTTTGTACAATCGTGGTCCTCACTGAGTAATGGCACGGCAATAAGACAGACCCAGAAATGTGCGGTGCCCCATTTAGAGTTTTTGTACGTTTTTTTTTATGTCGTGTCCCTCCATCCACCTCAAAGTTTTATAATCTTGCTAATATCTCACTTTTAATTTGTCGCCTTTTCCACATTTTGGTCAATTTTCTCACGCTTCATTTTCCCTCAGCTTTCTTCCATCTTACTTTCCGCTTTTGATTTTCCTTCTTCCACAGAATGTTTCACATCACTTCCTTGAACTCATTTCATCATCGGCCTGACTACTTTCCTGTCTTTATGCCCGCCGTTTCACCTGTATACCTCTTCATTCTCATCACATCCGTCACTTCTTATCACTTCCTCTCACCACTTCCTTTGTGCATCAAAGTGTTGATCTACACTTAGACACACACTTGACATTTAGTCAACAATTTCACACCTATAAATCTTATTCATGACATATTAATATACACAACAATAGTGCTTTTAAAAATAGATAAAAATCCACAAAAGTTACACAGTTAAAATGAGGCTAACATGACCATCCAAAGTTTGCACAAGATAATCTGATACATTGTAAATCCCCCAAAAGTTTAACATTTAAATAGTCATAAACACCCTAAAGTTTTGCACGCCAAACTGAGACCACTGTAACTCCTCCCAAAACTGCTTATAGTTGGTTAAACATGTTAAAATTGGACCACCTTAAGTCTCCCAAAATTTAATGTAGACTAAAACAACAGTAACACAAATCTCCCACAAATTCCACTCCTCAAAATGAGACTCCCATAAATCCCCCCCAAAATTGGACATGTTAAAATAACTCTACATTTCCCAAAAGTTGCATAGGTTCCATTGAGACTACCGTAAATTCACAAAAGCTGTGCATGCTAAAATGAGGTTCCTATAAAGCCTCCTAATCATTAACAGCAAGCAATTAACATCGGCTCCATTAGATGACACCAATAACATTCCACAACATAGAATTTGCCCCATCTCACAAATTGAATTTATATGATGACATAAAAAGAACATGGCTGATTACATCTTCCCATGAAAGTCCTTAATGAGAACTCCGTCCAGACCCGGGTAATATCTTGATGTTTGGGAGTAGGGTTTTTTAATTGTGCTTTTATGCCATCATCAAGTTTTACTGTTGGAGGCCACTTTCCATCTGCCTGCTGTAGAATTACCCCTCTGTGTGCGAGCGCTTGAGAACCGTTGTCATGAGTGCAGGTGGTAGGCTTTGTAAGTCCTCCATTTTTCCTCATTCTTATTTCTACCCAACACATTTTACACCACAACTTGTCTTGCGTAACACCGAAAGTGATTTTTGGTCAGCTTGTTAAATTCGCATGGCTACCGGCATGTAGTACAGCATCAAGTGTCATCAATACTCCTCATTAATTCCCCTGATGCCGAGCATCGGTCACGCCGGATTGGAGGCAGAGGCAGCAAAGACTCTTGCAAGGATGAGTCATGCTGCCCTCAGCTTCCACCTCACGTCTCTTATTTCCTTTACTTAGTTTTCTAGGTTGACATCTTGAGGCCAGACTATGTTTAAAACTGACTACTGCTGAATGAATTGGAGATTCAGGTCTGTTTCATTTGACTTTGATGGTTTACCATTGGCAAAAGTGGGTACTATCTTGTGAAGCAAACTCCCGCGATTCACTATTTAAGAATTTACCTATGCATCTTTTTTTTTTCCCTACATGTGGAACTCATTCTCAGCTTTTGGCTGAAATGCTCAACTATTCACATGCTCTTTTTTTTTTTTTAAATGCCCTACAATGCCACAAGATGGCGTCAAAGCCCTTTATCAACAGAAATTTGGTTTCAAGGAAGTATACTGAAGTGATCCATCCTGACTGAGAGTCCGGCTTTGCATGTTGTGGGTGGTGCAAAGTTAAGCTTGGGTTGTTAGTAAAAGTTTTGGAGCGCCTTTGTGGCATGCACAAGACATTTGTTTTCAAGGGTAATATTGTAAGATGTGTCCATCCATCCATTTACTACCGCTTATCCGGGGTCAGGTCGCGGGGGCAGCTGCTTTAGGAGGGAAGCCGAGACTTCCCTCTCCCCAACTACTTCACCAAACTTCTCCGGCGGGATCCCAAGGCGCGTTCCCAAGCCAGCCTAGAGACATAGTCTCTCCAGCGTGTCCTGGGTCGTCCCTGGGGCCTCCCGCCAGTGGAACATGCCCGCAACACCTTTTAAGGGAGGCGTCCAGGAGACATCCAAACCAGATGCCTGAGCCACCTCAACTGGCTCCTCTCCATGCGGAAGAGTAGCGGCTCGACACTGAGTCCCTCCCGGATGACCGAGCTTCTCACTCTATCTCTAAGGGAGAGCCCGGGACACCCTGCGGAGGAAACTCATTTCAGCCGCTTGTATCCGGGATCTTGTTCTTTTGTTCACTACCCACTGCTCGTGACCATAGGTGAGGGTAGGAACGTAGATCGACCGGTAAATCGACAACTTCGCCTTTTAGCTCGGCTCCTTCTTCACCACCACAGACCGATATAGAGCCCGCATCACTGCAGACGCTGCATCGATCTGCCTGTCAATCTTCCGCTCCCTCCTGCCCTCACTTGTGAACAGGACCCCAAGATACTTGAACTCCTCCACTTAGGGCAGAATCTCATCCCCTACCGGGAGAGGGCACGCCACCCTTTTCCGACTCTGGACCATGGTCTCGGATTTGGAGGTGCTGATCTTCATCCCAACCGCTTCACACACTGCTGCGAACCGCTCCAGTGAGAGTTGGAGATCACGGCTTGATGAAGCCAACAGCAAGCACCACATCATCTGCAAAAAGCAGAGATGCAATATTGAGGCCACCAAACCGGATTCCCTCAACACTTCTGCTGCGCCTAGAAATTCTGTCCATAAAAATTATGAACAGAATCGGTGACAAAGGGCAGCCTTGGCGGAGTTCAACCCTCACTGGGAACGAATCAGACTTACTGCCGGCAATGTGGACCAAACTCTGACACCGGTCATACAGGGACCGGACAGCCCATATCAGGGGGCTCGGTACCTCGTACTCCAGAAGCACCCCCCACAGTACTCCCCGAAAGACACGGTCGAACGCCTTTTCCAAATCCACAAAACACATGTAGACTGGTTGGGCGAACTCCCATGCACCCCCAAGAACCCTGCCGAGAGTGTAGAGCTGGTCCCCTGTTTCACGGCCTGGACAAAAACCACACTGCTCCTCCTGAATCTGAGATTTGTGTGTGTGTGTGTTTTAAATTATATTAATAATGATAGAGACAATTAGAAATATTTTTAGTGGTTGGTGTCAATTACTCAACTAGAGTTGGTAGCCCAACTTGTGGGTCTAAAAAATGCTCTGGGTTGGGTCAGCTATGCCACTTTCGCAGTATCTAATCAGATATGCTTTTCCATTAGCCAAACCAGCGGCAAGTTGATACCACATGGGTGATGTAGCACCAAATCTCAACAAAAGTTGTGTTTGGGCGCTTTATACATAATACACAACAACATTCTTTCCTCACTTAAGACATCAATTAAACCAACTGTCATTGGCTAGAAAACAAGAAATAAACACATGCTAACGTTAATTCATACTTTTGCTGCAGTGTTATACTCCCTCGTCTCCTATTTTCTACAAAGGCCTTTACTTTTCTTTTGGGTAAAGAAATAAATGAAAAAGACCAATGCATGTATCACTCTGACAGATGTGGTCAATGTGGTGTGGTTTTTGTAGTTCTGTGCACTACTAATTTGAACTCTAACCAAAACAACAGCACCAAGGCAAGGCATGTAAACTCTCTCAGATCAGTTAAAGCATGGAGACTTACCTTGTTGTGAAAGAGTTCACAATATTAAAGATCATTTTATGTACATATGTTCCAGCACACTCATGACAACGCAACTCACTACAAAACCATTACCTGCAGAATCTTTTCAATCGTGTAATCCAGCTCTTTTTATTGTCTTCCAGCAGACATTGTGTACAGCTCTGCATTGTTGGCTATATATTACTTTGCATCGGTGGCTGTATATTTGTGTAGATCGAAAAGACACTTTTGTGGCTCCCGTAATGAGTAAAGACCTTAATCAGCCTTCCACTGATGAATGTACACCAAGGTTGATTTGTGCTTGCTGTGTAATACTCTTAAGTGTTGCCTACTAACAACAATCCCTCTTTGTCTCTGTGCCCACCCCCTTCTTTTTTCTTATTTGATTTTTTTTTCCTCCTGTACAACATTGGTTGCTTTTTGTGTCAACATGTCTTCTGTTTCTAGGGCATCAAGGCGCATGGGAGCGCCACGTTGTCCTCAAGGAGACAACTGAGTGAGTGTCTATTCTGATATCACCCGATTGGACGTGACTGTCTTGTAGTGGCCCCGTGTACTCTACTAGATGTACCAAAACAAAACCAACACACTAGGGGTCTTTGTACTGGGTCTTGCAGAGTACACTCATACACTTGTGCTCATTTAGCAGTTTTTCTGCCTTTCTCAATTTTTAAGATCTTGCCCTTTATTGAGCCAGGGCATATAGTTTACATTAGAAACGTATCACTGCACACAACAAACAAAAGTGTCACAAAATGTATGCAGAATATATAATAAAATAATGATCTCATCTCAGTTTGCTCACAAATTTACTTAGTTCAAATTAACTTGAACACAAAGCTTACAACAAGTAGATCGACATGTTTTATGTACTCTCTGCTGTAATTGTTCAGCCTGTCACTATTAACTGCTGGCCAAGATACACTATTTATAGAAAAGTCATTTTTGGACCTGTTAAGTGAATTTGGATAATTTCCTGCAGCATACCTCATGATCTGTCATGTCGTACCATTTAGCACTTTTTGGGAATCACTGACCTTGATTAGTTTTGTATAGAAAAACAATCTTAGTCAGCTATTTCAAGATAATATACTGAAAAACAGTTCGAAAGGCCAAGGAACTCTGTCTGCTCAAAACAAGCTGAAACATATTTGGATTTTTCCATTTGTGAATTATGACCCGGTATGAAGACCCTTTAAGTGAGGAATGCTACCTGTCTTGTTACGTAGAAGGGAATGCTGCCCATTGCCCACTGTACTTCCACTTCCTCATCCCCGGCAGATGGTGACCTGTGACGTGATATTCTCTCTTCTGGTTGTAGAACCTCGAAGTTGACGTGATAGCCAGCATTTCTTTGCCTTAAAGAAAGTTAGGGGAAGAAAGTCTTTTGCTCAAGAGGTACCGAACATTTCTCTTCATTCGTTATGAGTCAGTGGCTTTTGACTAAATGTAATGGTTGCAGAAATTGAACAATGGAAAGTACACTTCCTCGGCAGAAAAGGGTGTTCGAGTGTTCGACGTGTCTAATCAAGCAAGCATATCTCTTTTTTTCCGCACTTTTAAACCACCAGAATGGATATTTTGTCGTCTGTGGTAGATTTAGGGAATACCAAGTGACACTATATTCAGTTAAAGCAATACGTACTACCTATTGTATACTTGTAATTTACCAACATCATATTAACAACTCAGAAATGTCCCATTAAGTTACAATTCATTAATTTCACTAATTCAATTCAAAAAGTTTAACTCATATATTGTACAGATTCATTCATCGGAAAATAATTTTCAGACTGCAAATTACTGCTACTGGAATCTGTAATGCTTAGGAGTCAAGATGCTATATCAACTAAATATGTCAACATTGTTAAAAAACAAGTTAGCTTAAGCATACATTCCTGTTTTAGTAAAACCCCACCTATCATCGCCCTTTTAACAGTTGCCTCGCACAGAACCTTTGCTTGACCACCGTGACCCATCAACTTCTCAGTAACGAATTCCCTCCCCCACGCTCCTTCACACTGATTACACGCACACACATGCTCGTGCACCCACACGTCACAAGGACACATCAAATGTTGACCATAAAGTCCAATCTGTTTCTGATTGCCTGCCTTTGTGTGTAAGTGTATACAGTACATGTGCGCGTGCATGATTGTGTGTGTGCATGAAGGTTAAAAGCCTGAAGAAACAATGAGCGCCATTTGGGCGTCATTTTGTTTGCTCTATATGTGCAAGGGCACCGCAGCACTTTCTGTTTATATGTGTGTGTGACTGCGAGTTATTTTTGCGCAGGTTTTTAGCAGGAAATCACTCATCATCTTCATCTTTGTGTGCACGTGCGTCGGTGATTCTTCTCGCTCATTAAACTCCTGGAAGAGCGATGCTAATGTGGCGCTGTGGAATTAAAATCTGTGGGCCTGTTTCAGGGCAAATGGTGTTAATTACTTTAAGCCTCTTGTTTCTTCGATAAGGTGAACTCGAGCGGCAATGTGCCGATTTTTGACATCTTAACTGATTTATTTTTTTTATTTTTATTTTTCTTATGGTCCCCACATGGCAAGTAAAAAAGGGGGCAAGTGTGTGCTTACGGCTCTTGTAGGGTCTGGTTTAATAAGAACCTAACTACCAGCACTGGGCTCTAAATTGCAGTTACAGACTGTGTGCACTGTTGGTGGGCTAAAAATGTGATCTTATACTGAAGATCTCAAATATCAGGCGCAAAATTGCGTGTTCACTCACTCGGGTGTAAAGGTAATGAAGACCAGTTTTACGCTTTCTGTAACACTATTAGTTTTCACCATGGCTCATTTGGGAGAGCATTGTAAGCGCAAACTAAAAGTTTTGTAGTGATGGAATCGGAAGTGGTAGTGGAAGAGGCCAACAAGTCAAGTCATCTTTATTCATATAGCGCTTTCAAACAAAATAAATCTATCGCATTTGCGTTATATGGAAAACAGCTCTGTACTCTTAAGTGACTGGCTGAAATAAGGCCTTAGAACAGGGATGTAGACAAACTTGAAAATAAAAAATTCATGTAAGAATGAGAACATCCAGCCGGTGTACGATTCTCCCTCATCTGCTATGCTCAGCTACGATGGCTGCATCAGGGAGGGACACTCAGTCATGGCTCAGTTTGCGAACGTCACATGACCAAACCCAGAAAACAAGTGGGCCGTGATTGGTCATTACCTGTCTTAAAGGTATTAATTGTACATGGAAAAATAATGAGGTTATCAAATTAATTATATACAAAATATTAACTTTTTATTGCTGAAATGGCTAAATGAGTTACCCTTTATTAAAGTCAATGACAAAAAATCTGATCCCCTACTTACCACACACATGAGAATTAGAGATGTAAATGTTGAACAGTCACGTTCACGATTGTCGAGCACATCAAGCAGGAACAAAAAAAAAAAACACTCTTAAAACACTCCACACGACAGGATAATTGCTGTAGAGAAAATCTTTTAGAGACATCTAATAATTGGATCGGAAAGTGAAAGTAGTATTCAAATTAAGCCTGGATATTGTATGTGCCAAATTATGTGGCAAACTTCAAAGATGTGAAAGGAAAAGGGAGAAAAACCAAAACAAAAAACACCCGGACTTGTCCTCGTATAGCAAGGATAGTAGTTTATCAAGCACTGCCTATGCTTAGCCAATCCTTATATTGTATTGGATTTGTGCGCTTGTCATACAATCGAATTCTCCAGAAGTGGATACAATTGGACTTCAAACCAAAACTTTCTAGGAAAAGTCCCACCCTAGTGCTCCAGACAACCTGGATGTTTTATCCGCGTTACTCGACAGTTGTAAAAACACTTGACCAGCGTCGTTAACGGGTGCATTAGTACATAATGCTTTTGCAAGGCCCCGTAATGGCTTGACGGCGGCGGCCAGCGGGTACCTCAGTGTTTGTGAACTTTAATGTCGTAAATGCTTTTGCTCTTTACGCGTCTTTTAAATATTACAACTACATTTGCCAAGCGCCGCACTTAGTAGTTAGTTGGTGTGCGGCACATTTATATTGACTTAATGCGAGTGTGTGTGTAAGAATGGGTAGCAGGTGGAGAAGAAAGAGCGTGGGTTTACCATGAAGTATGCCCAATGGCGGTGGTTGCAGAGATGAAAGATTTTTATACCCAGGTGGAGGTCGCCTGCCGGAGGATGAGTGCATGTGTGTTTTGCATAATTTCATATGTGCCCTGTAGGGGTTGAATTAGGGCAAGAACCATTGGCTATTTTCAGTTTGTCTGTGCAAGTATGCATATGTGTGTCTTTGATGCTCCATTTTGGGGAGCTCACATTGTTGCCTTGTTGTGAGTCCCTGGCATCCCAGATTATGAAGTACAGTTGTTTCTGTGGCTGTGGTCCAAGGTTGACTGCAGTCCATTCTGTGTGACGCCTGTTGAAATTCCGTCCATCCATTTTCTATACAACCCATCTTTGTTAGAGTCACGGATGAGCTAAAGCCTATCCTCGCTGACTTGTCTAACATTCGTCACCCCTCACCACTATACAGACGCTCCCCACCTTACGAACGAGTTACGTTCCGGACGATCGTTCGTAAGGTGAATTTGTTCGTAAGTTGCTTCAGTGCTATATTTTGTATTATAATTTATGTTTAAAGCCTATATAAGTATATTGAAGATTTATATAAGTATGTTTAAGGCTTGTACAAGTAACCTGCATTGGTTTGTACTGAAAAAAACTTTTAATAAAATGGAGAGAATACGTACAGTACTGTACTGTACTACGTATGTTAGAGAGAGAGAGCGAGACACACAGTATGTACATGTACGTAATAAGATAAATAAAATGAAGTTTAACTTACTTTTGGAAGACGTACTCGATGTTTAAGGAGATGATGGAGGAGGAGGAAGAGGAGGATTTTATATCATGAGAGATTCTTCGTCGTCGCTGGAATCGGCTTCAAAAGTTATTTCCTGCTTCATGGGGACCGGCGTTTTCTTCGTCCTCCTCCTCCTCGCCACGTTGCTCAGCCTCCAATGAGCTCTCACAGCGCCAATCGTCGGTATTAGCGGCGGAAAGAAGCACTACGCGCAATACAAAATCTAACTTACAGCATTTCTTTCCGAACATTTTTCGACATACTGTACGTGCAGAAATGTTCGTATGTACCGTTGTTCGTAACTCGAATGTTCGTAAGTAGGGGAGCATCTGTACTCTTTTGCATCAGTGGCTAATTAGCTAGCTAGCTACTATGCCCAGACCTACATCACAAAGAGAAAGATGGAAAAGTAAGGAGGAAAATCATAGTCCAACATGTTGGCCAGCTTGTGAACGAAGGCCTTGCGCAGGTGTGGCTGCATTAGAGAGCCTCGTTGTTATGGTGTGGAAAAGCCGTGTGACGACAGTGGGATTTATTCCAGCCATATTGTCATGTTATCTTATAATCATATAATATTTTCACCATTTTTAAGTATCAATTTATCCTTGGTAATTTTTGTAATCATTCAAATTTGGCAGGGCTGATAACAACACTCTTCTTCAAATTTATGAGACATTTATTTTCGCTTAACAGCGCTTTTCAGTCCTTGGTCCAAATTTGCACTGGTTTGAGTTTTCTGCCAATCTGCATCCGAAACCGGGAACATTTGTGGGTCTCCTGCAGTGACATGGGGAGTAACCAACTTTTGTCACTCCATTATATAATGCTCGTCCTCGTGAGGGTCACAGGACTCACGGCTCATCTTGGCGGCCGATTGCCTCTTATACATAAACTTTTATTGACACTAATGTTCACACCAATTTAGAGTCATCAATCAATCACATGCATGTTTTTAGAACATGAGAGGAAGCCAGAGTGCCTGAAAATAACTCACAAAGGCATAGGGACAACATGCAATCTGCAATAACTGAGCTGAGATTCCAACCTGGAACCTCTTGACAGCGCGCAACGTGTTCAGTCGCCCCCATGACTCCTCGGGATCATCTCTCAAGTATTATGACTGAAACACTTGAGTGTACAACTTTGGAAGTTCAAAATACGCGTGTGAAACTGGAGATTTGTGCCCTGTCATCTGCAGGTGGTTCTTATCAGAAGAAACCGAGTCATCTCTAAACAAGCACAGCACACTGCAATGTCACACACGCAGACACACTCCTCTGTGTATGTGTGTGTTGATGTGAGGTTATCGCCACCCTGGCTCACCGCCAGACAACTTATCTGACTGTGATCCACAGCGCTACTCGCGGCGACTCCTAATTATAGACGGAGGCACTCAAACAGACAAGCATAGCACACAGCGATTCCATGTTCTCCTGTGCACTATTCACACTAATGAGCCACTTCCACCCCCCACTCCCTGGCCCCCAAGGGGACCAGCCACACTCTTCTACCCTCACGGCTCCTTGACGGAGGCCACCAGGACTACCTACCTCTGCCAGCCGCCCATCTGTTCCTCTGATCGTGTAATGTTGCACTCAAGCAAGCAAGACTTTTTTTTTTTTTTTTTTTTTAACTTCGACATCCCTGGCTTATCTTTCCACCGCCGGGTGTGTTGGCGGGACCAAAACTAGGGCTGCGCCACAGTATGCATAGGACAACAATGGAGGATGTCAATCATGTGTTTGTTCATCTTGGTAACTTTTTTTGACGACGGGCTCTTTTTATTGTTCTTCTTATGAAAGCAACAATTCTATGAAGACCAATCAACAGAGTGTAGCGAGACTGTTTAGAAATAAGTAATACAAACTTGCTGTTGTGTCCCTTCAATTGCATGACAACTGTGGTCAGGGTTGACAACCGTGAATCGCAAATTCAGTGGTCAACGCTGAGTTGGACCAAGGCACGGACTTCCTGACTGGGACGTGAAACAGAATGATAGACGTGCAACCGCAATCTACTTACCGAATAACCAAACGACTCACACAGTGATTTTATTTTTTTTTCCATCTAAAAAAAAAAAAAAATGTTTTAGATGTAAAAATCAGTGTGTCTTTTGTGTACCTCGCTTTAGCTTATACAGTGCTTTTGAAAGAACCATGGGTTTAAAGAGAGAATGCATGCTGAGAGTTGAGGAACTGTGGTGACACATGGGGCAAGAAAAAAAGAGAGGATGAAAGCAAGCTGCTGTAGGGAAGTGGAATGAGATGAGAGAGATGAGCTGTCAAAAAAGTTAAGAAGCCAAAAGATAGCAATCGGGGCGACTGAGCGAGCACATTGCGCTGGAAAGAGCAGAGAAGAAGAAATGAAGAATATTTGTTGTTTACTTATTGAAATTCAGCATTGACGAGTACAATCCTCCCACAGTCTCACCGGCTTTTTTCCCCCCTCCCTCCTGTTGTTTTGTTCCTTATCTCTGGCTCTTCCTTTTTCATCCATCTTTGTCCTCCTCCCGCCCCCTCCATCTGCACTATCACAACAGAATGGCACTCGGTGAAAGGCTTAACTCTTTCAAGATGTCTCCAATAAAAATGGTGCCTTTCTGCAAAGTTGAAGGACCTGATGTTGATGCAAGCAGTTTGGTTATCAGTTTGGCAGGTGCATAAAACTCTTAAGGCCTAGATACACCAATCCGCGTAGAAAAATGGCGTAAATACACACCGACCCTGACTATTACGTACCTTCAACGCATGCACGAGATGTAATTCCCCTCCATACCATCAGCGGCGGTAGTCGTTATTCCTAAAGGCAACCAGAAACCTCTTTATGGGGGGATATAGAAACGTAAACAAAGCCATACCAGTTACTTTTGCTCTCACAATGTCCTCCCACGTGAATGAAACCCTCTGGCTTTTTGCACAGTATCGTATATAAAAGTAAATCCCACCCGTTATGTCCAGTCGTGTCCCCATGTCATGCCATGGTTTGGCTTGCATTCCTTTGTCGGCATACCCTTTAACGGTTATATCATACAATGCCGGTCTCCCTTGAACCAAAGAGACAAAGTCATCTTCCTGATCTTCTGTCCAGACAGACATTGTACGTTCAAATGCGGAGGGTACAGAAGGGTGACGATGCGCAAAATCAGCGAGGGGGAAAAAAAAGGTCCAGGCTTTCCATCAGTACTGTTTATCCACATTTGTCACTTACTCTTCTTGCTCTGTGCGCTGATTCACTAGCTAACAGCCAATCACAGTGATCAAATGCCCTGATGCCCGACGCCGATTCAACACGTCAAATTTGCTGAAAAACGACCCCCCCCCCTCCATCCCCTCCCCCACGCTCACATAGAGGATGGCAACACGGGAAAAAAATTGTGACAATATTAGCTTTCAGAGACAGTGTACTCTACATGGAGCTTTGGATTAATTCCTCCAAAAGTGGGAAAATTGCAGGGATGACTTTGACCAGTGACCAAAAAAAAATGCTTCTCATAACACTGCTGAATGTAGGACATTTTTGGGTTGACTTGGCTTGAAAAATAACTATTTTTGGGACAGTATACAAGGAACAACTACTCTCCCCCACTCTGTGTTGTAAGACAAATGAAATAACTTTTAAATTGACTATTAACAATTGCTGGGCCATACACCCCAATTCTATGTTGGTGCTATATATTGTATACAGAACAATAACAAAAGTTTGTCTTTAACCCTGGAAAGCCCAAGAACCCTTTTCTTCTTTGGAAAATTATGAATTATACATTAAATGACTGCTATAAGTTCACTGAACACCAAAATATATGTTTTTTCAATGTTTTTTTCAATTTATTCCCTAATTTAGGATTAGGGAGAAATTTGACCCTTTGGGATTTTGGGGTATCATTTCGAAAAATCTGAAGAACAAAAACTGTCAGTAAACTATTTAGAATTTAAGAAAATAATCAATCAAAAACACAGCTACATTGAACAATATAATTTTTTTGTTTTATTTGTTGCATTTTAGCCATCTTGTCACCACCACTCTGGCTCATGTAAGTGCAATATTCATCCACTAGATGGCCCCATGCAGGGGTCAGAAGTGGCACTCTGGACTTTTGAAGTTAAATTTGTAAAAACAAAAAAAACGGCTTTGTTATTTGAGTTGCAGAATTTATAGGGGCCAAATTTGACCCCGTGGGTTCTCCAGGGTCAAACAGGCGTTGTAGATGGGCCTTCTCATTCTACACCTGCAGATGGATAATTACTGTGTGACTTTGCCCCAACACCTTCTTCTTATAGAGAAGAGCGACACCAAAGTTTGCTTTTACAGACAGCGCAGTAGGGCCTTGTGCCATCAACCCTCTGACGTCCTCTAAGTAACTTTATCAGGGTAAGCGGCATCTTCAGAAAAATGAGAACAGGACGGGACAGAACAAGGCAGAAGGGACTGTGGTGACTACTGCTGTGTGCCTCTTTTTGCCGGCTAACCCCATCTAGCCCCAGGGAAAGCACTGAACAGAGCAGTAAGCACTGAGGCTGTCAGCAGAAGGTGTGTGTTTGCGTGCAAATCAGAGAGAAAGTCTGCACTTGTGTGGGAGCCTGTGATCTGTGCCCTCATCCTTCGCCATGCCTCCCTCAGGCGGGTCGGGCCAGAGCTGCACAGGATGAGGGGGGGCGGCGGGCACCTGACTGGGCACAGATGGCACCGAAAGACAGACTGTGACGACGGCAACAAGAACACGTTAATATATAATTATCTTTACAATGACATGGGGTACACTGGAGTCGAATAAGGAGGGGGAGGTGGGGACTCTAGGGATGTGCGGGTACAAGGACAGGACGTGAGAAGGCAGAAGTGTGAGAGGAAGTAAGCCAAGGACTGTGGCCACACGCACACGGCTATTTTTGAAAGTGTAGATTTTTTTTCAAGCGCGTTTTGGCCTCTTGTCAACACGCAAACTGTTTTAGGTTTAGTCAAGTTAACCATTTCAACACATTTACAGTAGACATAAATCATATCCTGATATATTTTGCCTTACTTTTTACATAAGCTATTGCTATATATCTTAGGACTAATGAGTTTTCTGATGAAATTTCAGGATGAGCCTAAAATGCACTATAACCTTTACAGACAAACCCCTAAATTAACCTTCTCTACACTTCAATGCATATCCCCATCTGTTCAGCTGTTAAAGTACTTTGTGCAAAACTTTCTGAATGAGAAAATCCATAACAGGTGGTTAATCAATGAATAGACCATTTGACAGTGACCACATCCAACAAATTGATCTACATGGAAATTTGTCTCATCTGGTAGTCGTTCAGCCTTGGCAGAAGTCTGATCCCAAATGAGTGTTTTTCCTGCTTGTGTTCTCTATCTGTTAATACCTCGGAAGGTGGAAAATTGCCTGTTTAATGTTGACAATGGGGGTTAAAAAAGGATGGGGAAAGTACAAGTTTAAAAATGAGCTTGTGATACTTCCCTTCAAGGGTGGCAAATTGTTGCATAGACTTCAATTCTGTGTCTAGAATAAAACACAAAAGTGCCACTTAAAAGTACAGATTGAGGAATTTTTGTTGAAACCCACATGCATTAGTGGCCAAGTTAGGCAGTGACCAGATCCAACAAATTGAGCTATCAGGAATAGTGTCTCTTCCATCTAGTAGCGACAGAAATTTGATTCCTATTGAGTTCCTCCTTAATTACGGATCTCATAATAGTGGTGTTTGAAAATTTCCTGATCGACTTTAACTCTTTGACTGCCAGACGTTTTCAGAAACGGGATGTCGCCAGTGCCAGCCGATTTAAGCATTTTGACTGATCTTTCAAGGTCCACAGAAAATTATGTGTTTGGACTATGGAAACACACATACTACCAAATGAAAGATTGGACTCTCATCTTTCATCAGAAAAAAAGTTTTTTCTACCTTATTCCGTTTTTTAGTAATCAACAATAGAAAATGGTTAGTTTCACCTCTGTTTAAAAATAATAATAATAAAAAACATCTTTTAACGTCTTTGGCACTCCTCCATAGGATTTTACTAAACGTTATTTAACGTTTTTGGCAGTCAAAGAGTTAACAATGTGGCAGGTGGCACCAGTTTTGGGATGTGCGTTACCGCCATCCACGAGAAGTGAAACCTTTTCCAGAAATGCATTTCTTCAGGCTTCTGATTGGCTAACATGGTTTAATAATCAGCTATCCTAGTGCAGTCTGAAAAACGCGATATCATGAGATGCATGCCTTTAAGACCTGTAGCAAAAGTTCAGGCACAATACTAAAATGCCACATTCATGTTCTTGTCCATGTTTTTTCTGAGCAAATGTTAAGAGGAAAAAAAGATCTGCAGCACAGCTGTTACTTTGTGCCTCCTCATATCCTGGTTGGCTTTCCCTCTCCATTTGTTTTCCCACCCCAGCCTTTTGCAGCAAAACGCTGCATCTGCAGCCACATCCTAATTTATTTGCGTTACGGGTTAACATGGCTCGGGTGGCACATTTGACCCAATCGTCCGCTCTTACACCTGAGTGTTTTCCTGCGCCTGCTGGCTCCTCAACCTCTCAGATGTTTTTTTCTGAAAGGTTGAGATGAGATTAACATTAAGTTGTGTCAAGAAGCAGCCCAGCTGACTCGCTGACTTTCTCATTTTTTGCCCTTTCCTTCCCAGTCAAGTCATGATTTTTGTCCTCTATTGTTTTGGAGACTTTGCGTAGTACAGAGTAACCGTCAAATCTGAATATCATCTGTTCCACTGATTTTCAAGATTTTATCCCTTCAAAACCAAATCTGCTATGGGAAATACTGTAAAGTGTTTCCAAAATAAAAAATCCTAAAAACGATGCTGTTGTCATAAACTGACAACCCCTTTTTAGCTGAAGCCTGCAAATAGAGTATTACTGTAACCTCCTGTAATCAGCTTCAGATGAATGCGTTCATGCTATTTGGTGGAACCGGTAATGGGATTGTCTGAATGGAGATTGCTATCCAGAATAACATTAAGAGTGCTGAAGATTGCGATGCGCAGTGTGTTTGTGTGTATGTTCCCTCCTGCCGATTCTGCGGATCGACTATGGATGTGACTCTTTTGTGCGTACGCCATTACCTCAGGAAACTGTCACAGTAAGTAAGGAAGTGGCACTGGATTTGATAAGGGGGATTTATCCCTGAGTCGCTGCAGTGCACATAGACAACCGGCCACCGTAGACAAGATTCAAAGTCCCAACTGTTATCAGTATTCTTCCTTGAACACTTTAGACATAGCTTCATGTATAATTAGTGAAGTTGCACACAAAAATATGAATTTGTGAATACAATACTGCATGAATGCAAATGAGTAGAGTATTACTTTTTTTTTTTTTTTTCCGGAGAGCTCAGTATTGTTCATTCGGTAATTTTACCGATTTGACATGTCATCATCATTGCTCTCATTGCTTTTTTTTTTGTGAATATAGTACTAATGTAATGTACTGCCAACAAATCAAAACAAAAAAGTTGTGTTGATGTATTTTTGACACATCAAAAGTAATGTGTTGTGGTATTATGTTTGGCAAAATGTTGTGATATGAATTACTCCTGAGATTGAGATTGAGGCAGTTTCGCCAGTGAAAACCCAGCAAGCACATGTTGTGCATATCGTTTTCCTTTCATGTGAACAACACTGAACATGTTCGCTCAGTATGTGAGCGTTTGTAGAAAGTCCTCATTTGAACCGACCCCCCCCCCCCCCCCCCCTTCATCTGGTCATTGCAGGCTTTGATCTGACGCTCCCATGCTTCCCTTTTCCAGAATTCCCACCATCGTGTCCCACTCTTGGCGCTTCCACAGAGAGCTGCTTTCTGCCTTTTATAGGACATCACTTGTTGTTTTTAATTTAGTTTTCCCCCTTTACTTTGCTCACTCATAGTACTACAAAACACTGTTGATCTCCAGTGCTAATGTGCTCACTTAGAATTGTGCTTATTCTGTATATTTTCATTTGGTACATTGGTATGTTGGTCCATTTTCTATAGTCCCTTTTCTCATTGGAATGATTGGTGAGCTGGGGGATATCAGTGCTGACTTTGAGCGAGATGCTTGGCACATTCTGGGTTAGTTGCCAGCCAATCACAGAGCACATATAGACAAACAACCATTCACCCTTACATTCACACCTAGGGACAATTAAGACTCGTTAATTAACCTACTATGTATATTTCTGGAATGTGGGTGGGTGAGAAAACCCATTCCAGAGAACATGCAAACGCCACTCAGTAGGTTCTGAACCATGATTTGAAGGCGGACCCACTGACTGACAGCTCTTGTATTGGCTGTCGTTAGGTGTACTTAATAATGTGGTTGGAAAGTTTTTCCTGTCACTTAACAGTATTGCGTTTGTGCTTGAAACTGGCATCCCCTCTTAAATCACACACCGATCATTAGCAGCGTCTTATTGATGAATATTGCTTGTTTGTTTGCGCCTTTATGGATCGCCCGTCTGTGTGCTGGAATCATAATCATCCGATAAATCATTGTGTTGCCAACAAAGTATGTAAGATGGGACTTGCACAACACAAAGCAATTTTGTACTGAATTTATCTGCCACGTGCCAATGAAGCATATTCTCATTCCATATCATATTGTTCATGTGTGTGTTATAGTGGTGCAACTGATATTTTGTAAAAACCCTTTTTCGCATTAAATAATAAAAACAATGCATTCAAAATGTCTAATACAGTGATACCTTAGCTCACGAACTTAATTGGTTCCCAGGAAGTGTGTGTGAGGCGAAAAGTTTGTCTTCCAAACATTTATTTCCCATAGGAAACCATTAAAATGAGAATAATCCGTTCCCAGGTCCCCATAAAACATAATTTTCTACTAAATAAGCCTTAAAACTACACAAAATATACCTTATTTTATGTATAATAAATGTGCTATTGTATTGTAATTGAAGAAATACACTGTACTGTATAATAAAGTCGTTTTATTTGCCTTTGTGATGGCACAGTAGTTGATGGCTTGATGGAATGGAGTGGGAGGAGGAGGGAGGGAGGGAGGGAGTTACTGTTTGGAAGGAGAGTCACCTTCCATAAGGACTGTAGGTAACTCAACCTCCGGTGTGGCTTCTCTTCTTTGCTTCTTAGGAGACTCTTTATCCTTTGTGCTGACTAAAAACCTCTTAATTGACACCTGTTGCTTTCTGAGATCACATTATCATTCATCATGTTGATGATTCTCATAGCCACAGTCTTTTCTGAATGCTACTGTTCGATAAAAGCCTGCACATCACTCCACTTAGTCAACATGGTCTTGATGCTCTCACTTGATGCTGCAGCCATCTCCTCCTCCTCCTCCTCGACTTAGCGTACTGGTACTGGGATGCTAAGTCACACAAACAAACGCACACCTTGTTCGTGTTTTTCGATTATCTCCTTCTTCTGCTCGACCGTAATTTTCTTTAATGTCTTCTTAGGCTTACCACTAGCCTGTGGTGGGGTCTTTTTCGGTCCCATGATAGCAAAAGTACACTCCAAAATGGTCCAAAATGTCTACCGAACACAAACCACGTCCGCACTCAAAGAAAGGGGGTGACGAACTGGGACGCCGTGAGCGTGCGTCAGCTTCTCGTGATTTCACGTGTCGCGTGATTTGGTTCGTCCGCCGAAAACTAGTTTGTCAGCTGAGACTATATGCTCGCGAATTTAATGTTTGTGAGGCGAAAAGTTCGTGAGCTGAAGCGTTCGTCAGCCGAGGTATCACTGTATAGCTCTTTAGGATTTAGGAACACAACTTTAAGTGCAATATGACGCAGAAACGTTCTTATTTTATACATGGTCCATGTGTAAAATAACAAAGTATTAATGGTTTAAAGTTGCGTTCCTAAAATCTCAACGGCTATGTTTGACATTTTGAGTTGAATGTTGTTGTTTTTTTTAATGGGCAAAAGTGTTTTATAAAATAACTGAAGAAGTTATATTTATCTTTTATTTTTTATTCTTTAAATAATAATGAAAAGTCCTCAAAATGCAATTTAAGGCACATTCCCTTCTTTTAAACATGGAGAGTAAATTACAAAGAACCTTGGGTCAAGAATATTGAAAAAGAATTCAAGTAAGCCAGGTCAAACTCATTTGCAGCTACCAGCCAGACACTCGTAGGTAATGCTAACAGCTATATGCTAGCAACTTACGTCGGAGACTTCTGCCCTATTATACAATGACTGTAATTAATTTTCAGTTTCTTAGCATCCTAAATTAGCGATTGAATATGAGTTCGGCATAGCGTTGTGTTGTTAATCGCAACTACAAAAGTCGATCAAAACTACGTTAAAGAAAGCCTAAACGTCTCAAAGGGAGGTCAAGCTAACCATCACGCCACGACATGGGCCAACATCAAAGTAAATGTTTACTAAATCTATTTGCATTGCTGTCAATGTATTACTTGGTCAACTTTATTTTGAAGGGGGCGTGTTACGTTGAGTATGTTTCCGGCTTCCTTGACATGTCTGAATGCAAAACATTGTTTTTACTGCTCTTATAGTGTTTAGTGCACTCGGACCAACACAGCACACCACACACATTATGATATTATTTGTGAGTCTTGTTTCATATACATTTTTGATGCTAAATATTGTTTCAGCTTGTCTGGCCCTGCCAATTTCTGAGGGTGAGGAAAAAAATAACGCTTGACGCACGGACTGATCAGAAGGCAGGGAAATTGCTCAAATTCAGCCTGATTATTGTGATATGTACCCTGCGTTAGTTTGTTTTGTGTTATCCATCCCTTCCATGTGCTTGTATTTGTCACTTCATTGTTGAAATCATGTCACTGTGCCATCTCACCATTGTGTCTTCTTCTTATGTTTCTTCCCATCCACGCGTCTTCCTCCCTTTTTCTGGAACCAGTAAGCAGCATGGTATGATGGAGGAGTTTAAAATAAAAGGTAGGGGTGTCTCAGTTGGGCCACACAACAAACCTGGAGCTGTCAAGCTTGTTTACTATTGTAATGTTATAAGTGAAACCTCTAGAGTTGAATACTTTTTCTGTTCGTTTTTTGCAATGCCACCAAAGGATACCAATAATGGTAAAAATGCGACCACCACAGACCAGAAATATCTTAATTGTAAGAACTGGTACAGATTATTTTATTTTTTTTTATTTTAATAGATTTTTCTGTCAATTATTTAGTTGATGAACTAATAAATCATATGAAAAAGTTTTAATTTCCATCCCCATCTTAAAAAAAAATAGGACACTACTTCACATTGGCAGGACAGAAACAAATGAATTATGATTCTGTTACTGGTTTGGTCTGTAACATGTCAGACATTAGGCAAAAATGTTGGTAATTGGTTTCCAAAGTAAATGAAAAGGTTTTATTTTGATTCCACACTAAGATAATCAGTTTCCCTCTCTGCTGTTTGAGTAAATAAAGTTGGCTTTCTTTATTTACCGCAGTGTCTCGCGTTCAACTCTAAAGGTTCCCCTCATATTTAAATTTAGTGTTCCAGTAATGGTAAGCATAATTGATGTATTGACATAGTGAGGCTGACAATAGACTCTGTAATGGCCGGCTTGCCCTCCATAGGCAGCGATGATGTCACAGGCAGCACAGGTTTGTATGTGCCATCCTCCATCTCTCCCGTCGTTCTTCTCATTACTAACGCCAATCAAGACGGTTTGATTCACCGTCATTGCCGTAAATGTGACCTCAGCGGGTGTATTCCAGCATCATCTTCTTCTCTTCTTCCTTTCCTCACCTCCTAAATGTGGCAATCAAGTCCCTGTCACACCTTTCCGGAACAAGAGGCACCAACGGAAAGCTGACATTGATTGATTATAGTGCTGCAGTGGCTTAATTTTTGTCATTTGCAAATTCACTTGAGCAAACGATTTGAGTCAAGTATATTTGGGAATATAGCCCAAGTCTTTGATTCAATTTTTCTCTCTCTTTAAAGCAGAATATGCACATACCATTTTCTAACATCTGAACAGTTTCATGGTTGACACATGACTTTTTTAATGGACATAGGTGTGGATTTTACTTGTTACATTTAGCCACTGATAGTGTCAAGCTTCTCAAAGTTTGACTTTTATAACGGAAAAAAGCCAACTTGTCACAAAAATTTTGCCATTGGTCAAATAATGGTTTACATAGCTGACTTTCCTAGAAGACAAAACCAGTTTAACCCTGGAGAACCCAAGAACCCTTTTCTTCTTTGGAAAATTATGAATTATACATTAAATGACTGCTATAAGTTCACTGAACACCAAAATATGCTTTTTTTTTTCAATTTTAACCATTTTTTTTTGAACTAGCTCAGAGTTGCTAATTTATCAAAATATATATATATATATATATATAACATACTCCTAGGCATTCTGCAACATGATATGAAATAGATTAACAAAAAAAACACAATTTTACCATCTGATGGTTTGCCGAGAAGATGGTTTTGTTTGGATTGATTTCCAGCTCAACAAAACAGCATGTTGCCAGCCATCTTGTCATCACCACTCTGGCTCATGTAAGTGCAATATTCATCCACTAGATGGCCCCATGCAGGGGTCAGAAGTGGCACTCTGGACTTTTGAAGTTAAATTTGTAAAAAAAAAAAAAAAAAAGGTCTTTGTTATTTGAGTAGCAGAATTTATAGGGGCCAAATTTGACCCCGTGGATTCTCCAGGGTTAAATTTAATTTCGGTATGCGCTTACACAGCTTTTGAAATCTGTCAGTACTACCGTACAAGGCAACACGTTTTTAATTGTGTGAAATTGCCTCAACTAATCAACATTTACAGTATATCCAATCATTTGTCTTTTTTCGTCTGAGTTTAGTGCAGGGTTGGAAAACCTTTTTCAACCCCCCTCCCTCTCTTCTTTTATCCTCCTGATGCAATGATAAAACACAAACTAATCCTTATACATCATGAACATTTGTGCCTGTATTTTATTGGTGCAATTTTATAATGTTATTGTAATAAATTTCATGCTGTTTACAGAGCCACAATGTGAAGGTCAACGTACATCTGTTGTGTAAAGCAACCATTTGTTAATGTCCGCCCACTCACAGTTAAGCCTGGTATTTAACTGTAAAGTCATATGATCAACACTAGATAATCATGTCGTTTCTATACATTGGGAATTGTCTGATTTTGCGCTTAATTGGCCACTCAAGATGCAGAACAATGCTGGTCGGCTGATGTAATGACGAACACAGAGGATTGTTAGTGTAATTGCTTTGGATTCACCGTGAAATCCAATAAAAAGTCTTTATTTGGAAGAATTGCAAAGCGCAAAGCAACTTGGAGCCAGGTAGATAAATTATGAATCGGCAGTGGAGGCATTCGGTTCTCTCCTTCAAAATAAGCGAATCAGGGGGGACATAAAAGCCACATAAATTAACTTGAGAGTTTTCTACTCCTCGAAGATTCCTCTCGCCAAGTCCACCTGCCACCGTTTCCCGGTTCACTGGCTGATGGATTAGCTGTGGTCATGTGAAGATACATCAGTTTAATCAGTTCTAGAAATTAAAATTGGTGCAATGATTGATTCCTCTCTATTAGAGGCATACACAGCATTTTGGGACCCGAGCAATAAGTTGCATCAGTGCCTTGTGAAGGGCACATATGTTCATGTGGTTGCGAATTTTATGCCTTTAAAGATGCATCCACAACAAGAAACACTACAGAGTCCCATTTTAGTTTAGTTTTATCTCACATCAGTTTGGCTTGGAACAGTAAACCCCAGCCTTGTTTATATAGTGATATTAAAAAAAAAGCTACTGTGTCGTTCACGCAGAATCCAGGCAACCTAGATTATTGCCACAACTGTGACACAACCTACCTCAATCAAACACAGTCGTACCTTGATTTATGAGTTCAATTTAATCTGTGATTGATCTCTTAACTCACTTGACTTGTATATCAAATTCATTTTCCCAATTGAAAGAACCTGAAGGATGTTATCGATTGCTGTCTAGCAGTGGCTTATCGGAAGCGCTCTCGCACATCAAATTTTGTCACGCAACACAGAGTGACTGCTCATAACTCGTTTAACTTAAGTTGATGCACTCTTAAGTCAAGGTAGACAATGAAATCAGATGTACTAATCCCAACAATGTAAATGACACATGCCGCGTATACTCATTCCTTTGTCCTTTGACCAGTGGTTCTTAACTCTTTGACTACCAAAAACGTTAAATAACGTTTAGTAAAATCCTATGGAGGAGTGCCAAAGACGTTAAAAGACGTTTGCTTCAAAACAGAGGTGAAACTAACCATTTTCTATTGTTGATTACTGAAAAACGGAATAAGGTAGAAACAAACTTTTTTTTTCTGATGAAAGATGAGAGTCCAATCCTTCATTTGGTAGTATGTGTGTTTCCATAGTCCAAACACATAATTTTCTGTGGACCTTGAAAGATCAGTCAAAAATGCTTAAATCGGCTGGCACCCACGGCATCCCTTTTCTGAAAACGTCTGGCAGTCAAAGAGTTAACCAGGCATTCGGTGAGTCGGCCTTAGGGGTTTAGCAGAGGTCAAGACAAACCCGTCAGGTGATCGCGCTACAATGCTTGGCCTATCTGTGCTGTAGTGAATTTGGTGTACTCAGTAGTTGTGGCTGTTGTGATGGTACATCGTGTGATTTCTTTTTTTATTGTAATCCCTTTCTACTAACTATGTCGAGCGAAGAAAGAAAGTGGTATGACAAATTTGTGCAATATGAACTCACGTAACGGATCGTATGGTGTTCCACAGGGTTCAATTCTGGGGCCTTTGCTGTTTTCGTTGTATCTGCTGCCTCTAGGTTCCACCTTAAGAAAACAGCTGTGGTTGTTTTAAAGTGATCCATAAATATAGAGTTGAGTTGAGTAATGGGAGTCAGCATACTAACTGCATGATTTGCAAGTTGAACAATTCTTGTCTAGCGAGCTATCTAGCAAAACCAAAAGAACATTTCCTTAAGCTACATGGAGATAACATAACACTTTCTGAATTTCTAATCTTCCTGTTCATTTTCTTCACCCATAAACCCATCTATACCTCCATTATGTCTTACATTTGAAAACTGGAGGGGTTCAGTACCTCCACCACTGCCTTAGACATAATTTTCAACAATCAAGCGCCTCAAAAACTGGATTTGCTTTGAATGTCTGCATATTTGCTTATGCGGCAAATGCACGTGTTTGCAAGAGAACAGCTGGTGTGTTTCACCATGTACAGATCTCCACGGGGGGGACGGGGCCTGTGATCACCCCAAGCACGCCACAGGATGCTACTTAAACTCCCCTTCAAACCAAACAAACCCTTCTTCGCACTTTAACTACTTCTAATGCCTTACATACTCACCATGATACTGTATAGTATGCGCATACAGATTTTTACCATCAGAAAAATCACCATTAATCGCAGGAAAATCACTCAGGATAACCCTTTGGAAACATCTGACAAACAAGCCTTTGCTGACTTTGATCAAAAGAGATGAAACATGGTCAAATTCGATCCAGTTATTTGTTTATTCTTACTACGTTTAGGCAGTAATCTCTCTCACAAGTTGAGCCATATCATATTCAACATAGACATCAATTCGTTGTTATTCCAGCTGTTTCTCTTCAGCTGTCACCCAGTCCATATATCCTATTTTGTCCCCTAATGCAGTCGACTAGGCCGGCTGGGGGTTGTTGGTGAGTGTTGTAGTTGTTCTCGTCACAAACAATCCCTGTTTGTCGGAAGCAATCTCTCTCAGCTCTGCCCGGCTCATTTGTGTGCGCTTGCCTGCTTATTTCTTCATTACTGTGCTAGACCTGGTCTTTATTAATGAAGGGACATCTGTTTCATTAAAGCAGGGAGAGATGCCTGCGAGGGAGATGGAAGGAAGGAAGGAAGGGAGGCGGTGGGGTCGAGAATGGAGGGGAAAATACAAGGAGAAACGGGGGAAAAACGTGATGTGATGCATACTATAGTGGGACCGTTTAGGCGATTTGCTGCTGCTTATTTACATTTCCAACATTTGACCAATCACGGGTCAGGAATGCTGGATTGACATATTGTGACTGATTGGAGTAAGCTTCTATTAGGAGGCGGCCTTTAGTTATTTTTGGAATAGTAATTTCACTGGTATGTTACAATGCTAGTGAAATGAAAGAGTAGTTAATAAACAAAATCAATTGTGACATGCTATCTTTTATTGTAGGGGCCACCATTTGAGCACATTTTGCATAGACAGTGCAGCATTGTTTTAAACACCAACAGATAGTATGAACAACATTATACTGGTTCAGAAGTTTTAGAGAGTCAATCATTCCCCAATGTGCAAGTGGTTCATCATTTTTAGCTGGCGCTATTTTGAGAGTGGAGAGAAAAAAGTTACCATGGAAACCCGTTTGTATGGAAATAATACTGGTCAGAAGAGACGTGCTGCACATGGAGCTTGCTTAGGGATTTTTGGGTCTGCTGCAACATTGCCTAAAAAACGTTTTGACTTTAACAGCACACTTGTTGATTTTGCATGATTTAAGCAACCCAAGCACACGCACACACACACACTTTTAGACACCACGATAAAACAATCAAGATGCCTGGTGTATATATGGACTTTAAGCTTTATTTTGATATGTATTTCAAAGTTTGCAGTTTTTGAAAAGTGAGTGAATCTTAAAATCCTTATGAAAACAGCGATTTCAAAACATGTGAATGCATTGTGAACACTACACGTTACAGAGAGCAAAAAAACCAAAACAATACAGGAACTTTATTTTCTTATTATTTTTTCTCCTTTCTTTTGTTTTTTGTTTTTGCTTTTGGCCATAAGTTTTGTCAGATATTTGTGTTTTTGCCAGTCTTTTCTTTTTTAAATTAATAAAAAAAAATTGTCATTCTTTTTCCCCTGATTTTTTTGTGAGGGTCATTTTTGTTGTTCAATATTTGTCACATTTTGTAGGTATGTTTTCTATCACTTTTTTCAGATTGATACCAGTATGAGTACTGAACTCTTGAGCAGTTACGATACCGATACCAAAGTGGTAATTCTCCCCCAAAACAAGATCATTTTAAAGGAAGACCTATATACTGTATCCCTTTACTGTAAAATGTTGTCCTTAAAATTCCATTAAATTTAAGGCAATTTTCTATTCTTCTAATTTCTAATTCCTAGTTCCTGATTGTAAAACGGCCACAAGAGGGGCAACTGATACGGGTATCGGCAAACCTTGAAATTAGCGATACCTTAAAATAAGGCTGGTATCAGTATCGGTACTCTCCCATCCCTACATTGTGTCAGTTATTTTCCCTTCATATTGTCATCCTTATATCTGTTTTGCCAGATTTGTGTCATTAACAAAAAATAAATGTGACAATTTTATTTATTTTAATAATTTTTTTTAATTTTTAATTTTTTTGGGGGGGGGGGGGTATCCTTTCTTTTGTGATTTATTAATTTGCGTTAACTTTCCTGATTTGGTCATTTTATGCTGGTACGTTGTTGACATAACCCAAATTTGTACATTCAGCTTCAGTCCATCAATAACCTACGCTAACGTATTAGCAATGTCAAAATCACAGTAAATATTTGTAGGTAGTCAGCAAATACGTTTTTAACCGAGTGACGTATTTTTGTGCCGCTCTGCAAACATGTTTTTTCACCACCATTCAGAATCTCGAAATTGCGCATTATTAGCCACCTGTGAACTGCTTAACAGCCCAGCACACAGTGACAATAAGGACAAAATGGTTGGAAATAAAGACAAATGCAGTGCAAGGGCAAGCGTCAAGTATCACACCGTTGGGGAGCAGTCGCAGGCCAAGGTCACACAGTGCCATGTTAAAGATGGCGGGGTCCCTGCAGAGGTGGGGGGTCAGGCTATAACTGACAGCCATATTTGGGCTAATTAGAGAAACAAAACCATCAGCACCGTGGGTAATGACCTGACCAGACCAGCTGGGGTGATGGATGGAGTGAGAGGCAAAGCAGGTAGGCAAATTAATTAGAGAGCAGGAGGGACGTAGCGATGATGGATGGCTACGATAGATGGAGACAGAAGATTGAGGTGGGGGGTGGCATGTTTGATCAGTTAGTTAACACTTAACACTTGTGTGATCTGATAATTCATTCATTCATTCAGAATCTCATAAAACAAGAAGTTGCTGTATTATATATAGCGGTAGTTGACATGATCACTTCTGCAAAAGAATACGAATAGCTGGATGGAAGTCATGTTTTCACAAAGTGGTCTTATCTGTTCCGTACAGATTGCTTCTGCTTGCCTGGTGACCAATCCAGGGTGTATCCTGCCTCTCTACAAATCACCCGCAATCCAAATGAGCAAAACCGCTGTAGAAAATGGATTGATGGGAGTAATATTTATACAACAATGACAGTAGATAATTTTCACAAGAAGAGTATCTGGGGCTTCAGTGAGAGACGGAACAGTTCCTCTCTTGCTGGGTTTTACCCTAACTGACCTTTTATAATCCGCAAGTCTTTTCCCCCGCGCTTTGTTTTCCCAACCTTTGATGAGCTAACGGGCTAAAAGCAACACAAAAGACGTTTAGCGCGGAATCCGGGCTCAATCCAGATTGTCTTCAATCGGGAAGATGAGACAGATTATGTTGGCGATTGAAGCAATGTTCCATTCTTAATTTGCTCCCTGTTAAAATGCATTGCAAAAGTATGATTCGGAAAAGACGCATGACTACGACAAAAGGTTGAATTTTTAGGATGGCAATGACAAGATAAATGTAGCGCACAGTTTGTGAAGGCAAGCAAGAGATTTGGATGCATTGCTATGTCTGGAGAAATGGGACTTTGAGACGGAGCATTTCCGAGTTGCCATAGGCACCAACTTTAAGGAAGACAGTGACGGTGTTGTTGCGCACTTCTCTCATCCCGAAGACCCTCAATAAAATGGTCATGTGACCGATTGATTGGAAGAAGGCATCATAAGCATATAATTGTTGTTTTTAGATTTGCTCACATTTTAGAACAATTTGTCTCCCAACAAGTTGTCTTTTGTTTCCCGCTATGAAGACATGCTTAATTACATCTGCTGTGCTTCACTGTGGTGAACAATAGCACACAGCAAAGTCCAGTGGGGATGAGAACTTTTTATAGTCACTGTGTGTGCATGTGTGTAAGCTCATTGTTCTACACTACTTGAATATTTAATGTTTTTATATTCTCTTAAGCATTTCTAACTGCCGTTCATGTTAACTACTAACTACTTTTGCCAGTCGGAATTGTCCTTTAAAACGTCCTCCATTCACTTTGTGTTAAAGATGAGCAAAGATTCACAACATGGCTAAATTAGCCATTAAATTATTTGTTTAACTCTTTCACTGCCAGACGTTTTCAGAAACGGGATGTCGCCAGTGCCAGCCGATTTAAGCATTTTAACTGATCTTTCAAGGTCCACAGAAAATGTGTTTGGACTATGGAAACACACATACTACCAAATGAAAGATTGAACTCTCATCTTTCACCAGAAACAAATGCGTGCAACTGTGGTACTATTTACAATTATATGGATGTTTCAAATACAGTTTTTCTTTTTGTAACGCTCCCATGCGTGCAAGGAGACGCAACAGGATTTGCACAACAGATTAGTTTCACTTGAGATGGCTCCTTTCGCGTGCAGACGTTACACTTTCTTGACGGCTTTTTTTTCCGGGGAATAGCAAGTAGCAGACTGTACCCACTCCTCCGATGAATATGCATTGGACTCGGGGCACTCTTCGTCGTCCGATTGAACGTCCGCCTGAGCGTGCTCGGTTGTGCTCCGCGTTTTCCGGTGTTAGCATCGCTAGCCGGTGAACCTTTCTGATGTCGTCATAGCCGCCGCGTCAACGCTTGCAACTTCAGCGTCAACCTCGGAGTCACCATCATCATCATCGATGATGATCATCGTCGTCATCAATACGCTCTTTAGCGTTGGTCGATGCCTTTCGTCTTTGAAAAAAATTCCCAAGTGTGAGCTGCTTGCAACCGGTCGCCATTGTTCGCTTCTTCAGCCATCTAGCTCCGCCTCACGTCTTCTACTGCCGCGTCAACGCTTCCAACCTCGGAGTCACCATCATCATCATCATCGATGATGATCATTGTCGTCATCAATGTGCTCTTTAGCGTTGGTCGATGCCTTTCGTCTTTGAAAAAAATTCCCAAGTGTGAGCTGCTTGCAACCGGTCGCCATTGTTCGCTTCTTCAGCCATCTAGCTCCGCCTCACGTCTTCTACTGCCGCGTCAACGCTTCCAACCTCGGAGTCACCATCATCATCATCATCGATGATGATCATTGTCGTCATCAATGTGCTCTTTAGCGTTGGTCGATACCTTTCGTCTTTGAAAAAAATTCCCAAGTGTGAGCTGCTTGCAACCGGTCGCCATTGTTCGCTTCTTCAGCCATCTAGCTCCGCCTCACGTCTTCTACTGCCGCGTCAACGCTTCCAACCTCGCAGTCACCATCATCATCATCATCGATGATGATCATCGTCGTCATCAATGTGCTCTTTAGCGTTGGTCGATGCTTTTCGTCTTTGAAAAAAACTGCTCGACCGTGAGCTGCTTGCAACCGGTCGCCATGTTCTCTTCCCTTCCCCAGCCATTGTCCCCTCTAGCTCCGCCTCACGTCTTCTACTGACGCCTACCCAATCTTGTCAAAAGAGAGTCATTGCTGCTCTCTAGGGGCCAAAAATAGTCATTAGGCTAACTAGATCTGCTTGAAACTTTCACCACAGCTGGCCAAGGCTTTCCTCCACCCGTTTCCCCCCCCCAAAAATAATAATTGGATGACGTCTTTTAACGTCATTGGCGGCCCTCCGTAGGTTTTTACTTGACGTCTTTTAACGTCCATGGCAGTGAAAGAGTTAATTAGATATTAAGCATCTTTTCCTAATATAAAACAGCTCCCATGTGTTTTCATGACATTATCTGTGAATTGTTGAAATTAGCCAATTTTGGGGTCTCCGTCTCATGGAATTGAGTGGCCGTAAAATATACTGTACATACCTCACCCCATTCACTGCTGGGCTAATGCTGAGTATGGAAATTGTTACCAATGTCGACCGGGGTGAACCACGGCGACTTCAACTTCAGGGGAGAAAGAAATCACCCATAAAGACAACTTTTCTTGTTTTAAAGCATCTGTACTGAAAACTGAAGAAACTAGAGAGTATGTCAACATTTTGACATAGGATGTACAGTACTGTAATTTAAAACAATGAAGGAGATAAACATAGCGCTGCTGTTGAGCTGCTTCAGCTCTGCTTAGCTTTTGGCTGACATGTAATAGTGTTTTCATGGAGCCCACCCTTTCACTTAAAATGGCGAATCTTCCACCAAACTGATTTTATGTTCACACCAGACACGGATTGATTATTTATAATGTCAATGCAAACATGCAAATAGGTGCAAATTAGAGAAGCTCAGTGTGGCGCAAGTACTGGATTATGTTAATTACCCCCGAAAAATTTGAAATTCAAATCAGCTCTCTCACGCATTTTCAGAAATGGGCAGCTTACCAAAGATTTACTTGGTGGTTTAATTTTGCACCTCATATGTTGACAGGCACTCCAGATACCATCCTATTATTTGTAGACAGCCTTACGAGTGTCAGAAAAGATCCAGGACTGTAGTTGCAAAACATGCTATATTTCAGACCCAAACTAAGAGTTCTATATACCTATAACCTCAGCTCTCTGCAGCCATGGAACTTTTTCTACTTTTAAATACCTATCCTCTGTCAGATCGTCAAGCAATGAGCAATGTGAGTCATGATGAGATGAGATCGAGTACGGCCAGAGACCAAACCCCAGAGACTTAAGCAGGCTGAAGAAAGTCAGTCGGGTTGATCACTTTTTTTGGATGCGAATTCTTGTCACAGGGTAAGACGTTCTGCTAGCATGTCTACAAAGACATCCAAGAATAGGCAACCGTTGTGGAACGACAACTTGAGGCTGTTTAAGGGGCTCTTCAAGGCGACCAGTTTCAAAGATGCAGATTACATCAAAATGGCCGTGATCAAGTGCTGCAAAGGACCCTGGCAGAATCCTTCCAGGAGTGCATGAAGGCGTGGCAAAGAAGGCTAGGGAATTGCGGTCGACTCTAAAGGGTCATTTGTAGTTTGGATTTGAAATATGTATTTTGTGAACTTTCAGGGATTCATCCCTTGTATTCTGCATGACTTTTTTCACCAGCAACGGTGAAAAATATCCTGCGGCAAATCCAAGATAAGCATTAAACAAAGTCCAGTTCAAGCCTCTTGGACAACTGTGATTGGGATCTAAGCAGATCTTCACAAACACATCAACAAGCCCGTAAAAAGAACATTCAGTTTTGCCCCGATGTGTCATAACAAGTAGCAAACGATGGTCCATTCCTCATCTAACCACACACACACACACACACACACACACACACACACACACACACACACACACACACACACACACACACTCCCGAGAGTCACATTTCTCCAGCAAAAATTGGAAATACAAAAATATTTTTTCCACTTAGCCTCATGTCAAGCTACTACATAAATCTGGCCACTGTCACAATGAGGCTTTCAGAGCAAAACTTGTTGGCTCAAAATACTAACGAGGCTCGCTCATTTGAGCAAGTAATCACCTCCTTGTTGCTCCACACAAACAACAGTAAATACACACAGGGACACACACTCTAACACAATAAAGCATGTGGCGAGCTATTAAAAAGGCAATTAGTTTGAGCTCTTTCAGAGAGGAGACCATGGGACTTGTATGTTGGATGCAGAAGGAAATCATATCCTTGGTATGTTTCCACTTGCAAACGAGCACAGTAGATGAGCGGTTAATATGCCTGCCTCACTGGTATTAGTTTTAGTTTTTTTCCTTGCTTGTGTGTTTTTTCTCCGTGTACTCTGACTTCCTCCTATGTAGAAACATGCATGTTAGGTTCAATGAAGACCAGTCTAAAGTCTGAATTGTCCATATGTGAGAATGTGAGAGTAAATGCCATCGGGAATTTGGGACGTTTTCTGGCTGGTTGTGTTTTGCTGAATTCTTGGAAGGCAGGCCGTTATTGTTTTGGTTTACTTCAGCACATGAAAGCCAGATGGGAAGATTACTATGTCAACTTTGAACATGGTTAATCATGCTTGGCTGGTGTCAAGAGCATAGAGATTAGGAGGCATGAACTCGCATGCATAAATATGTCAGGACGCCGGGGATTGTTTATCTAAAACATGGAGTACAGCAAACTGCTAGCAGTGGTTGTATTACAGTTCTTATCCAGCAAGACCCATGTGCATACATGCAAGTGTGATGGTTGGTTGGTTAATTGCATGCAGAAAACAGAACACACTTTTTGGATGCATTCTGCCCATTACATGTTAGAAGAATTATTTTCATTTGTTCTGTCAAAAAGAATCATTGTTGACTCTTTGAAGTATATCATAAGCATCATCTGGGGTCATCAACCATTTTGACAAAATTGTATATATTGTCGAGATTGAATTTGGTCAAAATACTAGCAAACAATGTAGTTGGATTGCTTAGTGATGCTTGTCATGCTAATAATAACAAATTGCACTTAAAAGTACATCATAAATGATAATTTGAGTCCAATTTTATTCCAGTCCGGAAAGAAAAAAACCCTGTGTTAACATAAAAAAAAAGGGGTAAATGGATTATGATTGGAAAATTACAATCAATACACTTAAAATTAATTTCTGTAATCTTTCTATTGTGATATGGAACAGTATTAATAATTGTTTTCATAAGCCTACTGAAAGTGAAATACGTCTTCAAAATATCAAAACGTTTGCAAATAAATTAGGGATGGGCGAGTCTAAACAACAGGTATCGGTATCAGGCCGATACCTGGGCTTACAGTATTTCAAAAGTGACCATTTTACAATCAGGGACTAGAACATAGCCTTTAATTTTATGCAATTTTAAGGGAAAATGCTATATTGGGATATATAGGACCACAACTCACGTTGAGTACTCGTACATGTATTGGTCTGTAAAAAAGTCGAACATCCTGAAAATAAATCAGGCTCTCAAGTATTAATCATGGACCTCCCAATGTGATTTTCCCAGGAAAATAATATATGTAATATCTTTTTTTGCTCTTTCTCTCCATCACTCACACATATCATTTCACTTGTATTAACCCTTAGCTGGGATAGGCTCCAGCGACCCTTGAGAGGTCAAGCCGTTAAGAAAATGGATGGATGGTGAAAGAGGCTAATTATTTGTCCTCTTTTGCGTGTTCCAAAAATTTGAAGACAGATTTCTTGTAAGAAAAAACACCTTGCAAGGATGATTTATTAAACAGAGAATTCTCCGGTCACGGCAACAACACTGAACATCACGTATGAGGTGGAATTTTCAGAGTGCCCATGTGCCCCCTCCCTCAGGGAAGATGGCTTCTTATAGTAAAGTAAAACGCCTCTCTCCTCCTACTAAGAATGAGTAGAACAGATTGGTTCTCACACAATATGTTACATAATATTATTTTCGTACACAGCCTGCACCTGTTTTCATTTTTAGACAAAATATACTCTCAGGGTACTTTTTCCCAAAACAAAATCTAGAGTGGCCGTGAGTGATGATGCGAACAGAGTCAGTGGTGTGTGTGTGGGTGTGTGCGCTCCCCCGAAGCAGAGTACTCTCCCACGAAGAGAATGTGTGTGCGTAAACACTGAGAGGGAATTTTAGACCAAACAAGGTGTACCAGCTTAGGTTAGGGTCAAATTATACTGAGTTCAACACTATTTTACCTACTCTACATCTATAAAACATTTCAACATAATATATAAAATAAAGAATTAAAAATGTTAATAATGTCTAACAGTGGATAACCCTTTACTTTGCTTGTAGGTCATATGTTATTACAGTATACATGATGTCAGATGATACACGGCCCTGTGATGTCACACGTGCGAGTGTCATTGCTGTTAGCGCGTGTGACGAGAGGAGGATACTGATTCACTTAACACTCGTGGAGCGTCAAGACCACATTACTTCATATTCATTACACCGTAAAGAACATGTTATATCGCACACGGGTTTACATATCAAGACAGCTGACATTCACGCACACGCACATGCACGCTACTGATTCCTCCGCTGACTCGGTGTTCGTTAGTCATCCTAGCAAAGTGTGACAGATTCCCTCAAATCTTCTTTTTGAACTTTTTTTTTAGGTGCCTTTTCATGTGTATGGGATGCCATCACCATCTGTAATGGTTAAAAAAAAAATACAACGCACACAAAAACACGACAAGTGTCGTTGACGTGAGAATATTTGCAGCGACATTACAGTAGAAAGGGAAGAATAAAGTGGCATGCATATTCATGAACGATGCCGCACGAGTCGACTCACTATGGCTGTGAACTTGTAAAACTACACTTGATGCAAAAGACTCGCCAACATGGAAGCTTCCTCTGAGACGCAGAAGTGGATTCAGCCACAATGTATAATGTAAAGTTTCTCGTGTTTTTGAGCTCACAAGCAGATATTAAGTAGCGGTTCTTAGTTTATGGTAGCACTCTGTTCTTAAGGTGGCGATGTTACCTAAATTTGTGTTATTATTTGTTTGTATTATTATTATTTTTGTTTAATTTTTGTCTATTTCTGTCTTTTCATAATAATAAATATTTGGCTGCTTTTGTCATGGCCATATTTTTCATTACTGAAGCATTTTTTTGGTCATATTTTTGTCAGTTTTTTCCTTTTTTTTCTTCTTTTTTTTGTAACTTTTCAATCACTTTTTGCTTTGCTTTTTTGTTTTCTGGGCATTTTTTTTCTCCTGACTTTTTTCTTTTTTATTGTCCAATTTTTGTCTTCCCCTTTTTTGGGTCAGTTTTTTCAGGTTGTCAATTTGTGTCTATTTGTTGCTATTTTTATTGTATTTTTTATATATATATTTTTTAAATTACTTTTAAACTAGAGTTTCAAATGTGATATGAACTGAGTTAATTACTCTTTGCCTTTTTTTCTCTCTCTAATTCATAAAGGTAGGCATCCATTTTAGAGAGGGGTTTACTTGTCTTAAATACACTTGAGGTTATGAACAGCGCTGCACCGTAGGACCGTTGCCAGGTCAAAAGACTATGGAAGACCCCTCTAAAAAATTACAGAAAAAAAACACGTCCAATGAGGAACAAAGATGTCTTTTATTCAATAATTGATGTGTAAATTAACAATTTACTGCCAACACTGACAGTAAACCAAAAAAGCAGTGTAATGTTAATGGAAGGCAAGTATTGTGTATGCCACAAACACAACATTTGAGATCACAATGGAATAATTTATAAACAGCTACAACAACATCAATGCTTCATGGTGACATTTTGTTTACCGTAACAAATTCGCCTGTAGTGTAGCAGAAAATTCAATTAGTTATTTTGTAGAATATCTTCCTACTCCTAGCACAGCGTTACCTAAACACCAATCGTCCCTACAATATTTCTGGTTTTGATAATGATGTTGATTGTTGTTGTTGTTATTATTATTATAAGTAAACCTCAATTGACCTCAATTCAATTGCAAGCTTTCATATTCCAGACCGTTTAGAAGGGATAAGATTGAGTGTTGTATTTTACAAATGTTATGTTAGTATTTTAATTTCTGATGCAGTGTGGCTAAGCTAATCCCCCCCCAGAAAAGAAGCTGTTAGCTGGTGTGTGATTTAAATACTGCCAAACTTGCAGAGTTGTCCGACGTACTGTATCTGCCAAAAACGAGGCTACAAATGGGCCGCGGTGCAGAAACAATGACAATTCCCATGTAGAATGTAGGCTAATGATCTCCGTGGCTCCTCCACGAGAAAGGATTCAATTATTCAGAACAAAAATAGTTCATTAAAACGTAATTAGAACAAAATAACTTTTGCAAACTAATTTGCCTTACGCAGCCTCAGTTGAAAAAAAAAAAAAACTGTCTAATTTGCTGGATTCTTTCCAGGAGCAGCAGCAACAGCACAATGGCGGCTTGTCTTGCGCCAGCCGAGTGTCTCAATGTGTGTTTACGCTCTTGAAAATTCTCGAGGAGTTTTTGTTCAAAAAGTTGCTCGGCGTTAATAATTAATTCTGTGATGTGTGGGCGACTTCTTTGCGAATCACTTTTTTGATTTTGCCAAGAGAGTTTGCACTACAGCAGTGGTGGTCCAAGATGTATCTAGTCATTTGAAGAAAAAAAACAGATCCCGAACACACATCCCAATTTTTAACTATTCGGAACCGATTTTTAAAACGTGAAGCACGGGAAAAAAAATTTTTCTTACTGCTTGTATAGTATGTGGTTTACGATGTCCAACAGAGCACACCACACGCATAATGAGATCTCCAATCTGATCATCGGGTCCTTGCTGTCTTTGATCGCAAGGGAGGAAACGAGCGAAGATTTAGCATGATTAGCATGATTAGGATCACTATGATGGATATTTGCCAGTACAGGCTGCCACTTGTGATCTCATTGTATTCGTCATGAAGCAGCATGTGGCTAATTATCCAAGATTGTTTCAAGTCACTGCAAACGTTGTGATCACGAAGCGGCTCAATGTTTAGTGTTTGTGACCACAGCAACAATGTTATTTATACTGCATTCAGTGCGCATCTGCTCTTTACAATTTCCCATTTAAATATCTTATGACAGAAATACAGAAAAATAAATGCCACATGCAGCTAATGCTATACAGCACCATAGTTCTTTCGCACTCATGGGAGTTCATCCTTTGACGCTATTTATAGATTCTTATAGTGCTTGGAAGATTGTTTGCAAAGCGTAATTATATAATTACTGATGCATACTCCTAGACATTAAAGTTCTATAGTGAGCGCTGTAAAAAAAAAATTCTGGCGGGGACTAATCTAATCACCTAATTAATGATATAGGGCGGCACAACGGGTTGAGTGGTTTATGATATTGCAGTGATATGGGGGGGGGGGTGTTGTGGGTAGCATTTATTGGGTCTGAGGCATTTTGTTTGTACTCCTTGGTGGAGGTAACCATCAAGAGGTAGGACATCCAGTCATGGAATCGCCCGTGGGGTCTTGTGTTATTGTTTTTCTTTGTGTTTCGTGCCAAGTGGTAATTTAATTGAAAATGCTTGCTCTCCTCTGAAAGAAAGAAAAAAAAATGTTCCTTTGGATGCTGGCTATTTATTGGATGCCTGCTTTTATCCTCATCCTCTGGTTTACTAATTATTTTTCTTTTTCATCTTCAGTAACTGAGCTTTCTCACTTTGTCCTCTTCCATCTTATCATGTACCCTACATGATCTTCTGCCCTTTTTGGATTTTCTAAGCATTTCGAGCATCTGTCTTTTTGTTGCATTGACTTTTTGTCCTTCATGACGTCACCCTTTGACATTTTTTTTCTTCTCAGGCTGCTGGCCACCTCTGCAAAAATTGTCTATGTCCTTAGTTAAACAGATCATTCAATTCTACCCCTGAAATGAAATTATTATTACATATAACCCATACTTGGTTTAGTTTTTCATGTTTTATGGAAGAAAAAAAAGACGTAGGCCATTATTTTAGCGGGTGATGATATTCTCTTGTCGTTCCTCACCTCCTACTAATACTTGACCATCCACTTGTTCATTTTTCTTCTCGCCATCATCCCACTCTCTCTGGGCAATGTTTCAGGAAACATTTGCCCAAGCTGGTGGTCAACAATTTTCTTTCGCCTTCATTGCACTCGTGCACCTGTTGGGGTTTTTGCGTCCAAGACCCCCCACCATATCGCCTTCCTGAGAAGCCTCTTTAAGATTTCCTGCTCTCGGGGTGACTCTGGCACAGCCCACTTCCTTCAGTTTTTGCATCGTGACAGTCCAAAGCCTGGGGCTAAATACTTCACATGCAACAACTCAGACGCTCTAATCAGACTGAAGCCTCAGCAGCAGTAGCAGCTTAAAGAAGGCATTTTATGTTTTTTTTTTTTCCACAATTGAAAACAGTTGTCTGGGGTTTTCCTGGTTTTAACTTTCATCACACCATCTACAGCATGGGTGCCCAACAGTTTTTTTTTTTTTTTAAACGCAAGATCTACTTTTCAAGCAGTTAAGATCTTGAGATCAACCAGTTTAGCGTCAAAATTTCAAACACCTTTTCCAACCTGCATTAACTCACCGCACAGGCAAGTGAAAATGCTTTCGTTGTCTTGTCGAACCCTCCCCCCCATGGATAGTGGATGGATATCTTGAATGTTCATATCTAGATATCGATATGATATTAATTATTCGGGTCCCAGCTGACTTGGGGCAAGAGTCGGGGAATACCCTGGGCTCTTCACTAGCCAATAGCAGGCCAGATTCTGTATACAAGCATTCGCACCAATGGACAATTCAAGACAATTCAGAGTCTTCATTGAACCTGACATGCATGTTTATTAATTGTTATTGAAATGTGGGAGGGAAGTTGGGAGTACCTGGAAGAAACCCACGCTAGCCACAAAATCACAATTACAGCCCAAAACCGGTTGACTGTGAGGCAAACATGGCAACCACTATTCCACCGTTCTGTCCTCCAAATATTTCATCTTTGTATGTTCTGAAACTTCACGGCGGCCTCTCCTTGTGTGTGGTCTCCAGACTGCAGCAGTCTTCCATCAATCCTCCAGCTGTCAGGGTCTGCTCGGCCCTGGCAGCCGCCGGCATTCTTATGCACTGTGTTACATAACCATGAAGAAGAGAAAAAAAAAAACAAGCGGGACAAAATGAAGGACGGTGGTGGAGAAGGTGTGAGATGAGTGGAGAACAGAGGTCAATGGAGGTAAAAGAAGAAAAACAAGACAGAGAGCAAGACTGGTATCATGGTCTTGTCCACTCAAAGTACTTACAGTATAATTCATTCGGATGTGGTCATTTATGGCCGACAAGTGTTTTTAATACAATTATTTACTTCTTTTCCTTTCGGCTTTTCCCTTCAGGGGACTAGCTTCATGTCCTCTTTAACTACATCCATACTGTAGTAAAAAAAAAAAAAACTGCCTTCCCCAACCTGCCTGCAAAGTCTTGTTACATCATATAAATAAAACGAAAGACAAAGAAAATTTGAACAAACAAGAACAGGGAAAACAAAACTAACAAAATAGGGCAAAAAACTGACTAACCTGACACAAATCAGAAAATTGTTACTAAGGCATTAGAACAGGTTGGTGAATAATTTGTGGTTAGGGTTGCATTGCCACTGTAGGAACATAACTTTGACCTTAACTTGAATTTGCAATTGTACGTCTTTCCTCTGTTCCAGAATGAAAGTGACATCTCACTTTAAGAAAAAAAACAGGCAGATAAGCTAATGAAAGAGAGAGCAAATTTCACGGCAGTGTGATTTAAAAAGGAACCAAAATGTGAAACATGACCGTCCAAAGAGCTTTATGGGGAGGATGTTGCCACAGGCTGTTGTCCTCCTAAGGGGGGTGTTTACTGAGGTAAACCAACAAGTTGAAAGCGCATGTGTGTTATGGCCTTGAGACAACCGGCGCGCTCGCACTCTCAGCCTTTATTTGATTGTTTGGTGGCAAATGGATGAGGGAGACGTCCTGGATGTCTGCGGGCGTTCACCGACTATTCTAAGCCATTCCCTTTGTTTTCCTTATGTCTTTATATCTGTGTTGTTACATTGTCATTTAGCCGTGCAAGTAAAAGAAAGTCCTTTTGTTATTTTTTTACAATTAAAGCAATTGACTATCTCCTTCCTTTAACCCGTGGGCGTTATTTTGTTTTGATTAAATTCTTGTAATTTTTGCCAAAATCTGGCATTTCCTTTGAAGTGTGATAACTTAGTCATTTATGAATATTTTTTTCACTTTCAACCGCTCAAAATGTTCACTGGCATCAGACCTATCTATACATATATAGTAAAAAAAAAAAAAAAAAAAATTAATGCCCTATATGGACAATAATACCACTATTATGCTAACAGCAAAATTAACTATGCTGTATATATGTATATATATGTAAAATAAATATCTAATTTGAATATTTCATATGACATATTTAGAGGCTTGAATAAGTCCATAAGTCATAACAATAGAATTTTGTATGCATGCCCAGTTTTCGCACAATGGCAGTTTTCTGAATAACACAAAATTCTTGTAATTTTGCCCAAATCTGGCTTTTCCTTTGAAGTGTGATAATTTACTCATTTGTGAATATTTTTTTTCACTTTAAGAAAACAAAATGTATTACACTGTTAGCAGTGTCAGATTTTGCACGGTGGTTACACAAGTGCAGGGAAGCAGGATGGAAGGAAGGATTCTAAAAGAATAATTTGTTTTCCAAACACGGTGTTGAAATTAGTGAAAGTCTAACAACCAGGACTCAAAGTAACATACAAATGCAAGCAAACTGATGAGACAAGGAACACCTGGACAAGACGAGTGGCTGAAGGAGCTCATTGGTAGACATTGGACCGACCTGATGACAGCACACAAAAACCTAATGAAATTGACAAGCCATGAAAAGAAGGATGCAGGGAAAACTCAATACTAATCGAGTCCAAACCAGAGCAACAAAAACACAGATGACAAGCACTCAATTCATTTTGCGCGTTGTTGATGTTTTAGTTTAGAAGAATAAGTTTTATGCATAGAAATAAGAAGCTTCATATGTTCACATTTATGAATGCTATAAAAAAATTATGCATGAATTAATTACTATTTTCAAATCAGAACAAGCACTATTGTGTCAAAATATGCTATTATGAAAGCTATTTCTTTTTGACCGTAGTGTGATAATTGTAAATAATGAGAGAGAAAAAGAAAACTTTGACTCTTTAGGTCTTTCCCAATAGAATAGCTGTATTCATCTGGAATCCCCCCACCCATTTAAAAAAATAAATAAAAAATATTTATCCAGTTTCTGTAGCACTCGTCATCCTCATTAAGTTCACAAGGAAGACTAAATGTTAGCCAATTGCAGGGTTCTATTTTTTTCTTGTAAATATTGAACTGCTGTCTAAGGAAGAAAATGTTCAACGCTGCTGGTCAGCATTATTCTTCGCAATATGGAAGCAGCAGTTCCAAATGAACAACAATTAATTTTTGATTAGTGGGTCAATGAAACATCATCAAATGTAACATCAAGGTTTACAGTACCATTTCTACTACAATATATAAAAACTTTTTTTTTTTTAATGAATTCAACAATTAAATTGAATTAAACCAATAGAATCAACTTTTCCCTTTTTATCTCAGTGAGCACTCCTTAACTTTTTGGTGTCCAATGTGTTTTTTGGGCCCTCATTACAATTCCGCGCCTCTGTTAGGGTATTGAGTCCTGGTGTGTGATTGATGACACTGGTGTTTTGCTGCCACTGTTTCCCCCGGTGTGTCGCATACCACATACAGTGTGTGTGTGTGTTGTTTGAAAGTCATTAAAAGTGCGATGGAAGGCTTTGAGAGTCTTGAGAAACCTTGTCCATTTGCACCCTTAGTAAGCATCATTGTGATTTATCCAGGTCTACTTGTGGACACACACACGCCGTCAATATTAGAGAGGCGTGTACTTGGGAGAGGACACCTGAGTTTGTAAATCAGCCCCCCCCCCCCTCCCTCCCAAAGACCGTCTGCTGCTCTCGTCGCGTTTTATCTACATCTTTGATCACCTTCTTACCAATCTGTCATCCCCCTCCTGTCCCTTCCATCCTTTGACTCCATTTGTTTACGCCTCTCTTTTCATTGCGCTTGACCTTTTGCTTTGTCTCCATCTGTCGCAGTCTATTATGCACGCACACACACACAGAGCTTTACCACACGTTTCACTTTCGAGATCAGGACTGTAGCTTATGTACGCAACGTCTATCCCTGTCTAATTTGTTCCGTAACTTTGTATAAAGCTGAAAAAACTAATGATGCTGTTGCGGTTTTAGCCAAAACAGGAAACTCCTCTTGTAACTCTAACATAGTTTATTTGTTTCGATTTAGCCCTAATGAAGCCATCCCACATAAACCAAGAGCACGACTTTGTCATATTTCCCTCGGGGGGGGTTCCAGTGTGCCCCTCCTTGTGAAGGATTGTGCTGCACTTGTCTTAACGAGACAAATACGTCAGGAGGAAGTCTTGCTGCGTGCATCCACTCATCAGGGCACATTAGCAATCACCGGACGCTCAATGGCTAGTCCAAAGTGCCTTTTGTTCCTCTACGGTCTATTGGATAATGGACATGAAAAGAAATAGAGAGAGCCGTTCAAGTAAGGAAGTAGTCCGGGGTCACTTCAAGGAAACAAATACCCTCTAGCTGGAGAACTCCATTACTTCCATTAACTCTATAGTTAGCTGCTAAGCCATATGTTAAACAACTGGCAAGTTGTGTGTTAAAAACCATTGGATACTCTAAAACCGATTTTGGCATGATTTTTGTGCTTCGTTTGCTGGTGGAATAGGCACAAACAGCTGGACACGTACTGACACTGTTCTTGTCTTTAAGTTGGGACGGTGCATAATTTGTTGTGTGCTGCTAGGAATTAAACCCTGGAAGAGGGAAAAAAATAGACTCATTTTTGTCACGTCAGGTAATTGTTGTTTAAAACATGCTAGTTGCTACAGAAATGTTTTGCATTCACTTAAGAAAAAAAAAAAAGATTTTCTGACATTTCTTAGTTTTTTTTTTTTTTAATACTGCATAAGTTTTCTGTCATAAAAAAATATTCAGAAAATCAAGGGGGTGGGGGTTGTGGAAGACATAAATAGATAATAATAATAAAATAAAAAAATCATTTATTTAAGTATTTTTTTACTGAATGCCCCTCCCCCTTTCCCCCTCATTTTTCGGAATATTTTTTAGAACAGAAAAAAAATATCTGTAGAACTGAAGGAAAAAAACTGAATTAAAAAAAAAATACACAAAAAACAAAGCTCCCCCCCAAAATTAGTTTGGAACAGGAGGGTTCTTTTTTTCAAGTGAATACAATACGCTCGCTTCCTTCCTAACAAAAACAAAATAAACACTTAGATTGGCTTTATGTCACCTTGCATACTCTTTAATGTCACTGTTTATCTAGCAAACACAGTGCAATATATGCCGCTTAACGCTATGCCTTGTGAATTCAAGAAGAATCAAACCCAAAACTTCATTAACTAAAAAAAACCACATTAAAGCCATGCGGTTTGACATCATATTTTACTGTAACAGGATCTATGAATTTGGAAATAATAACTTAAAAAGTCTTGAAAAGGTGAGGAGCCTACTCGAAATGTTGCATTCTTACTGTACATCCTGCACACATTATATTTCCACATTTGAGAAATAACACAAATTCACAAATTTAATTTTTTCTTTGCCGATATGGCTTGTAAAATAGGCTTACGTTTTATTTAAACGTATTAAATAGGTCTTAAAAAGTATAGTAAAGTATAAAGTATAAGTCATTTAACTTGAAGAAATTACAATTTGTCATTCGTCAAGCAAATGTTAATGGAATGACCAATTAACAGCTGGTCACAAGCTGTTGCAGGATTATTTCTTAACTAGACATCAGTACACACTCTACATTGCATCTAAAGCTCTGTCAAGAGTTTAGAATTGAACCGTGTGAATGCAAAATAAGAGTGCATGCTGTGTATGCCCGTGTTGCCATCTGTTCTGGCGTATACAGTGCAGACATGAAGTTAAAGTTACATTCGTAAACATCTACAAATTAAAATAAAATTGAGTACAAGAATTCTGCCTCTCCAGTTTTGACACTTGACATTGTTCAACAGTGTCTCAGAATGATGCAGAGGAGCACTTAAAGGGAAGTACATTGTGTCAAAAAGTGACTTTTTAATGGCATGTAAACATTTGTTTACAGATCAGTGGTATTTCAATTCATTTCAATATCCAAAATTCCCAGAACAAATTGAACTTTCTAGTTACCACCGTATCTAATCTGGGTTAGATTAGAATTGTTGCAGCGTGGTGTGCGAGGGAGGCGAGAGGGAGGGCGGCCGCGAAGAGCTGCGTTCCGTAAGGGAGAGGCGCGCAGTGGAGTGTGAAAGGAGAACAGGTGGCTTCTGTTTCTGCCATCCAGCTTTATTTGCCGTCCTCCCCGCCGCGTCCAGGGAGACGGTTTGATGGCGGCGCTTTGCGGCTTCGTGCAAACCTTGCGGCCCGCTCGCGTTGCCGAGTTCATGTGCGAGCGTGAGCGTGTGTTCTTTCACGAGCAGGGTTCCGCTTGGTTTAGAAACAATTAGAACAAGCTGCAGGAGCCCGGAGAGCCCCGGTTCTCCAAATGTCACCCAATTAACAGTCGACGGCAAACACGCGAGCAGCACGCTCCCTCTCGCTCTAATTGTTGCGCCGCTCTTCGGGAGTCGCTGGCTTAACACCTTAACTCATCTCGACTCAAGAAGAAGACATGTTTAAAAAATTGTACTTGGATGCTGTTTTTGGTCAAGACCATGTAAGATCTGGATGAACAGCTCTTTATTGTCATTGCACATGCACAGAGTAGGGATAGCCTGGTTATCTGCGCCGATATTTAGCATTTTAACGGATATCGGCATCAGCCTTTTTTTAAAGAATCATATATGGCTGATAATAGGTCATTTAAAACGGTGCTCACTTCGGTGAACTCATTATTTAAGTTTTCATTCAACTTTCTAAAAGATGCTGCTGACCCTGGGAATATCTTAGAGAAGGGAAGACACAAGGAAGGGGGAGGAATCTTGAGGATCTTGAGTGTTTAGCTTGTGAGTCTGAGTTGGCTTCAATTAGCCACATTAGCAATTCTTCAAGATGAGTTGCCAGCAGCTCCTCGGTGGCCATTTTGTTAACTCATTCACTGCCATTGACGGCTATAGACGTCAAAAATTCATTTGAACTATTTCTATTAGTTTAACATTTGTTTCTACTTTTGTTAACAAGAGTATGAAAACCTATATTTTTTTATTGTACATTTAGAACAGATATAAAATTTGTGATTAATTGTGAGTTAACTAGTGAAGTCATGCGATTAATTACGATTAAAAATGGTAATCGCCTGACGCCCCGTATTTTTTATAATCTTTAAGTCGCGTCAGGCGATAATTTTTTTAAATTGTAATTAATTGCATGACTTCAATAGTTAACTCAAGATTAATCACACATTTTATATCTGTATTTCTAAAAATGAATAAAAAATCAAAAAAAAAATCTTGCTAACTAAGGTGGAAAAAAATGTTAAACTAATAGAAATAGTTCAAATGAATTTTTGACGTTTATAACCGTCAATGGCAGTGAATGAGTTAAGGAATTCAAATAATCCAACCACCTTGCGATTGAGTTCACGCCTCGCATGAGTCTTATTGCATTTTTGTCATCTGTTTGTGACATGATGAAGCAGCATGTGGCTCATTACTCAAGGTTATTTTCAAAGTCCTTTTTCCGTGTAATTTCAAACAATGTCAGGAAATCCATTTGTAACATCCGTGTTCTTTGGTTGTTGTTTTTCTCAGGCCAACAACCATCCAGGGCGGTGGTCAGGACCAGGCAACAGCAACAGCAACAGCAGCAGCAGCAGCCTGCCCCTAAAGGAGCGAAGAGCATTGCAGGCCGCGGGTGCACCGTCCCCTCCGCCGCGCGCAGGGGACCTCGCTAATGTCCCCCATCACCTGCCAGCTCCTTGTTCCGCCAGGGAGGAGAATCACTGCCACTCCCCTGCCCACGCCCCGACTACAGCCCATCGTTCTTTCATCGCCGCCACCCAGCCTCACCTTCCTCACACGATGCCGGAGAGACCCGAGTCGTCCTCCGAGTCCTTAGGAGGAAGCTTAACATCCCGCAAAGGGGAGCATCACCACCCCAGCCTCATCCCACGCGCAGTGGGCGCCTCCTCCACCAGCCTGGCCAGCAGGGGTAGCGTCTCTTCGACGGGCCTCCCGTCCCCTCCCACCCCCGCATCCGCCTCCTCATCTTCCTCCTCCTCCTCCTCTTCCTCGCCCTTCACGGGACGCCTGGGGCAACCGCCCCGGGGCCCGCTATCCCTGCACAGCTACTCTCGTAAAAATGTCTTCCTCCAGCACTCCCTGCACAGCGCCGAGCTCCAGGCGCTCACACAGACAGACACTTGATCGCAAGCGGACATTTTGTTTGAAGAAAAGCAGTGCACATGTTTAAAAAAAAAAAAAGAAAAAGAAAAAAAAAGAAAACAAACAAGACAAATTCACACAGACATACAAAGGCACTCGCAGGTGCTGTTCAAGTCAAACAAAGAATATGAGAAAAGGAGCAGAAATTTAGCCAACACAACCACTTATGTCACGGACAAGATTCGCTGACATTTTGTCCATCCACGCACGCACGCACACACACTTAAAGGCACTCACTCACAGGTGGTCTTTTGAAAAACGCAAAAGAAAACATGAAACACCGGCGAAAGACAACCACGCAACAGACCTGGATGAAACTTCTGACATTTTGTTCATCCATTCTCTCAAACACACACACACACGCACACACACACACACACACCATGTGTCAGAGCTCCCACGTGGTGTCATGCCGACAGTTTCGATGTGCTTACGCCCACGGCTGCACACTAACAAGCACACACACACACACACACATATCCAGTCATCCTCATAGATGGCTAACAGGAAACAGGATGAACCTCAACCTGAAATGGTGTTTGTTATTTTATTTTATTATTATTTTTTTAATCCTTTAATTTATTTGATTCTTTTTGCTGCTGGACGCGCTGGGGACTGATTGTCACATGTGCTTTGCAGGGATACTCGCCGATGCCGTTGTCTCACGTTGCCAAAATGTATGCATCACTTCCTGAACACCCTCCATCCATCCCTCCCTCCATCCATCTATGCTTCCCTCCTTTTTTCCTTCCATCCAGCGTGCGCAGGGTGGGGACACTTAAAGGGACACCTAACAGGTGAGCGTCATGAGCCGGTTAACGAAGCTAAGTTTTTCAAGAAGGGAACTTAACGTGCGCATATTAATGTTCCAAATTACCGTTGACAGAGAAGACAGATTGTTTGGGTTTTGAAAGAGTCACACAAACTCAACTTGGTCTGTCTTAGCCAAGCTTTGTTGCATGGACTGATGAAGCCTTCTCGGATGAAAGGCAAATTGTCTTCTAAGACATTCCAGTTGCGATTGATTCAATGCCCTTTTGAATTTGATCCTACAAATGCCGGTCATTGACAAAGAGGCGGTTTGCGGTTACATACTCACACGATGTAGTTTGTGCATTGACATAAGAATACGTGATCACAGGATGCTCAATGACCGCAGTGCTTACTGCTTTTCATTGGATTGTTTTGTTTGTGGCCTAAAAGTGTTTTGAATATATATATTTTTTACTGTAATTATGACGGTTACTATTATGTTCTAGTACGTCTGTGTCACATTCCGTCTAGCATGCAAATTTGTGTCAACAGAAACAAAACTGGCCAAAATGAAAACAAGGTCAGGATCAAGATCACTGATTAAACCGGGACCATTAAAAAAAAAAAAGTCAAACGATGACAATATATATATATAAAAATCTGGCAAAAAGGCAGATAAGCCTGATTTAAAAAATGTGATTTTCCACCCATTACAATTTATTCTAATGATGATTTTAGTGATGGGTTAGCGTTCTAACTTGGGTACAAATTGGGGTTACACAATCGATTGCGTATTGGCCCCTGATGGGAAAAAGATTCACGACTTCGTTTTATAATTTACTCCCGCACTACTCTTGTAAAATCAATATGTCACAAATTATACACAAAATTCAAAACTCCTAAAAGCATGAGGTTTAAAATAATAATAAAAAAAATATATATATATATAAATTTGTGGAACATTGCTCTTTATTTTTAATCAATGGACAGGCAGCATGGTGGTATAGAGGCTATCATGTCTGCTTCACAATTCTGGAGTTCTGGGTTTAAATCTTGCATGTCATCCCAGTGTTTGTGTACTTTTGCTACAGTTTACGCCCCCGATTACAAGAAATATGCATGTTACTTTATTTGAAGACTCTAAATTGTTATTTGATGTGCATGTTCATGCTTGTTTGTCTATACAGTACGTGCCCTGTGATTGGCAGGCAATCAATCCAAAGTGTACGACATCTTTCGCCCCCAGCAAAAAAAAATCAAAAATTCCAAGAATGTTGTCGTCAGTTGTTTGTTCCAAAATGTCAAAACATTTACAGAAAGCTAAACAAACATCAAGTTCTCAAAAAGAGGTTACTGAAAACTGTCTGAAAAAATGTCCATGCATCCCCTCATTGGTGTGTACTTTATCAGTAAAAATGGAACCAACAAATTGGCCTAACTGCTTGGAGAGAAAAAACAAACAAACAAAAACCGTTGTGGTTTAGCCATCACACTTGAGCTCAGATCATCTTAAAATGATTACCTCGCTTTGTCATTAGAATTAAAGCAGAGCTGTTTTACTGGTAAGAATATGAAAATGTTGCTTAACTCATTTGCTCCCAAAAACATATAAAAACGTTCTATTTTAAATATGGCCATGGTCCCAAAAACGTATTTATACGTTTTAGAGCATACAGAAGGCTTTGATGCAGCCTCTGACCTGAAGAGGTCTCTTAAAGCAAAGGTAGTTATGACAAAAAACGGCCAGCGGGTGGCAGCAGAGTATAAGAGATCAGCTAGGGTCATGTTGCGACAATCTCTCAGTGTTTTCAACAGGTTTGTGAATAATGATGAAGCTTAGCTATATTCTAATGCTAATTGCTGCAAAACAGATACAAATGTACTTTTTTTTTCCTGATGAAAGAAGAGACTCTAATCTTTCTTTTGGAGGTTCCATGTTTTTATAGCAATAAAACACAATATTGTGTAGGCCTTGCAAAATCAGTCAAATTCCAGTAAAACAGCCGGGAGCGAAGAGGGTTGCTTGAGTTAAAATGGCTGGGAGTGAATGAGTTAAGTTACAAAATGCATGTAGACTTAATGCAGGTTTTATGACGGCAACAGTTTGACCGAGGAACTTTGATTAGTATTTGTATTATTTCCTATGAGTAAAGTGTTTCCAGAAATGAACAAATGAGGTTCAGATTGGTCACAGTGGTTCCACTTTTTTAGTGATACAGCATATTAATGCAAGTTTTGTGCTTTTCTAATATGGCAAAAGCTAATCAGGTTTTTGAAAGAGGTCACATCCAATTTTTTTGTCTCTAACTTAAAACCTCGTTAGTATGGATCCATTTTTACATTAAAAGTCAAAGTAAAAGGTTATTGTTGTTGCCAGCCATTTTGGCTCGACTGCGTATTTTTTGCTGCTGGGTGCCAGAGACCCCCTCCCTCCCTCACTCCCCTCCCCTCAAACCTTTCCTCTGACTTCATTCACCTCAGCCCTGCTAACCACACTCAACTTTATTTAAACATACAATGTTGACATTCCATCTCATTGAAGACTCAAGAAGCTACATTTCTAATGGTGGGAATATTATTTTTATTTTTCTATTATTGCCTTATTTATGTTTACCACCATAGAAAACACAATGAACAATCATGTGGTGAAAAGGACAGTAATAACTATAATGTTGATATTATGAAAGAATCAAAAGTAATATATTATTTTAGCTTTTCAAATGTTGCTGAGTTTATTTTTGTTCTGGAATCACTATTTGAATTGTAAATGACTGTACATGTACATATGATTCTTATGTGAAGGTGTAGACAAACACATCCGTCCACAGACTAGTTAGAGTAGGCAACATCATTGAAAAAAACAAAAAACAGAACAATCATTGCGAAGAAGTAGAAGAAGAAGTAATAGCTTGTATGTACTCGCACTTGTGAAGGCCTTTGCACTTTAGCTCAGTGCGACCTCAAAACCCTCAAATCATTAAAACATATAATTCAAAAGTTTGGAAATGTGTGTTTTGAAGACTGTCAAACAATTCTTTGTACTTGTAAATTTTATACCTTTGTAAAGTCTTCTTTTTACCCACCTCTGAAATGACACCCCATTCAATTCAGTAGAGTCAAGCTGGTTTCAAATTATGCCCCATTTAGAAGGAAAGCATGTTCTTAGGCTTAGTACCAAAAAGCCATCCCACAGCAGTGTGTGGTATACTTGATTCCCATTTGTTTTTTTCCATTTGAAATGAGTTCCATTTGTAAGCACTACTCAGTTCAATGACTTGCTTATCACACACTGCTGTGGGATGAAATTTGTCTGTTTCTATCACATTGCTGTGACCAGCATGCACTGCACAAACACCGTCCCACAGCATTGAATGAATACAACTGCCGTTCCACAGGAGCGTGTGACCACCGTCACATACTGTAATTGTCATGTTACATTGTTGGAAAACTGCAGATGTCCATTTTAAATGATTGATGTTTGTGGGATAAGTAGCACTGTGCCATCCCACAGCAGTATGTGACAAGCAAGACATACTCAGTTGGCATGTCATACTTTTGAAAAGCCTTTTTATTCCCTTTTAATGCTTTGCCCCGTTTGTATGGAACACACATTTGTGGGTTGAGCGGCACAATTTACTATGTGGTCACACACACTGTTGTGGGATGGCATATGCGTTGCATTCATCTTACAAATGCATTATTTGTACAAATGGGTCACTGTTTCCAAGAGAAAGCTTTTCAATGGCGAGGCAAGACACATGAGTATGTGGTGATGGTCACACACTGCTGTGGGACAACAGTTGTACTGCTTGTTCCTTACAAATGAAGCATTGCTTCACAACGGAAGCAATGGAGTTTGTCCTGCTGATCACACACTTCATTATTATTTTTTTCTGAAGGGGCTGTGGGATGAGCATCATAAATGCCATTCCACAGAAGTGTGTGACCTACATGGTATCCTCAACATTGCACGTTTATAGGCATGAAGGATGCTTAAAACACAGATTTCCAAAGCTTTTGTTGTATGTTTATTTAAGCTGCTTAATTCCAGTTGAGGTTGAATTATGAGTCTTTTATTTCTATACTGTATCTTTGACCAAACATATGTGATGCACACGTCTGTTTAATATAATTTTGAATTGCTACAAAATGATCAGGATTAATTAGTTATGTTGTATTTTGGGACTCGTTTTTGGCACCATCAATATTTTATCACAGGATTTTTGCTCCACTGTCTCTGTTCTTATGAATATTTAAAGCCATTAAATCAATGAAAACACTTGAACTGATTTGACTTTCATACTTGCATGCTGTTTTTTAAAATGATTGTGGTTATTTTTACATCACGTTAGTTGTTATGACGGCACATCAATAAATGTGATTTACCTGCAGAGTAACCTTGAAGCGTCAGTCCAGTCGAGATGGACGCCGGCATTCATTTTACTGCGTCCGTCCTGTCTGCTGCTGTGATGTCCCGCAGCGGGTGGACACTACGTTGGGTACACCTGATATTCACAGCTCATCAGCAAACTGCAGAAGCCTGATAACGAACCTAATCATTTGAATCAGGTTCAGACATGCAGAATAGGGGCACGTCCTATTAATACAGATGTTCTATAAGTTCTCCTGCATTGATTTCGAAGGGTCCAACACTGTCACATCAATTTCCTTGACTTGTTTTTGAAGGACCAACACGTTTGTGTGAAGCTGCCAGACTTCTCGGTCCGAAAAGTGCCTCGGCTTTCGTCTCGTGTGCGATGACAAGCGTGCATCCCTCAGGGCGTCAAAGGTAGTGTATGTCTGTTTGTTGCGTGTGCGTGTGCGCGTGCATCACAACTTTCATTTATTTGCCTCTCCATTCCACTTGACTACGCAGGCTGGCTGCAAGCCTAACCAGTTGTGTCACTGTGACACCTGAGCAATGTGTGTGTGTGTTTGTCACACACACACACACACACACACACGCCGTCACTGAGGCATTTCTGTTGAATCGCTGTGGATGTTTTTGCTCCATTAACTTTAGTGTCCTGCCATCCATATCGTGTCATTATTCCTTCATTTGTCCCTTTTTGTTTCCCATACCAATCACATTTTGTCAAAAAGCTATATGCCATCACATCATATTGAATATATACTATATACTGTATATATGTGTATGTAATCTCTGTCTTATCACATACACACAATGTCAACTTTTTTCTTATTTACATATACAGTGTCGCCTTGAGATCCGAGTGACTTTACTGTCTTTCTGGTTTTGAGATATGAGCTACTGATTGGCCAATTTTTCGCTCTGACTTGCAAACTTGCGATCTGAGCGTTGTAATATATGGTGGCAGGTGCCTTAACTCCACAACAAGCGAGTGGCAGTTTGGCAGATGACATAATAAGTAAATATTCTTCCAAATGAGGCTTCAAGCTGCTTATTGCCGCTCAGTTGAACGTTACTATTAAACTAAAAACAAAATTTAAGAGATTACACATGTATCTAAAGGAGCCACATAGACTCTGTTACCTGAATTTTAACATAAAATGGAAAAATCCTTGCAGGCTTTTAAAAAAAATAAAAAAAATTGCATTGATTTTGCTGTGCTGTTATCCTTTAAGCAGCAAATATCTGAACACAAACGGTGCCGCAACTCATAGACAGGCGGCATAGCAATACTCATAGGCATATATTCTTTATCCTCTGCAATTAACAACTTAATATTACTACCATACTTGAAAAGACGTGAGAGGAGCTGAGCCTCCAGAACAGTATGTCTGAAAGTGTGACAAATTATAAAATTTTCACTTGTATTTAATCATGTTGTATGTTTTCAACAAATAATATATCAGAGTGCTATTTCTCTTATTTTTTCTCTCAAATTTTTATGGGGAAGCTGGTAAAGATTAATTGCCTTTCCATTCATTTCTATAGGGAACAATGATTTGAGATATGAGCGGTTTGAGTTGCAAGCAGGGTCAAGGAATGAATAAATATAGAAAAATAAAGGCACCGCTAATCCAAAATTGCAAAGTACTGAAGTCACAATTTGGCAAATTTCATATTTTTTCAAAAATCTATACTTTCGGTCAGTCCACACATTGTGGGTGTCATTTTTACAAATCATTGACCAATCTAAAGTGTTGGAAGTGGCTTGTCCTCTTTGATGGCGCTATGTTAATGTTTGAACAAATGTCAATTTTGAAGGTACAAGGTTTTGGCTCGACGCCAGGGGCATGCAAACATATTGCTCGGTACATTCACATACGCAGGATGTCAATTTTCTATTCGCATACATTAGATATTACATAAATGACTGTCCATTCACAAAAACATCATTCATCCAACTGACAAATTCTGTTTCTTTTTATACATGACTTAAAAAATTATCGATGTTGGGTTACCACGTGAAATATCAGGATGCACCTGAAATTAACTGATAAATTCTCTTGTAAATTAATTTTTCCTTTTTTTTGTGGTAACTTTTGCCTATTTGCTGTTTTGTTTAGTTTTTTTTTTGTCGGAACGTTCTTTGCTAAAAATTTCACCTATTCACTGTTTTTGTGCGTAATCTTGGTGTAAAAAAAAAAAAAAATTGAATTTTGGAGATTCATTTAGACAACAGTTATCATTAGGCAATTCTAAACTTTTTCTGCGATCAGGCTCAGCCACTTTCCTTAAAATGTGTGGGTTGCCATGTTGGTGCCCTCTCCCTGCTCTCATCCCTCACTTCACATGAACACATAACACATTTTTGCTGCCATTTTAGCCCAGGCATTTCTCCGCATTTGAGGCGGGCGGGCGGGCTTGGCGTAGTCGTACAACACGCACACGGTGCTCGCGTTGCCCACTCGGTGTGTCTCTGTACTTGACGAAGCAAAAAATCAAGACAAATTTATTCCTGTGCAAGAAGCAGATGGTTCCGAACGACATTGACAATGAACTGCACCGTTCGGCCCACTCACCATCTTCGCTCTTGTCCTCCAAAACACACGAAAACATCATAATGGGCCTTTTGGGGGCTGCCCAGAGGAAAGTGGCGCACTTTAATTCAGCCACCATTCTTTCTCTCTCTCTTTCTCTCTCTCTCTCTCTCTCTTCTGCCTATTTATCTATTCCGCTCATCCCCTCAGCTCTCTCCGCTCTAATCCCTCGCTTGGCACATCCGGAACCGTCAATGCGCAGTCCAGCTGAGATTTGACTTACTTTGCCACCACTTCTAATCTGTAAACAAGACAGATGTTGTCACACTGACATACAGCGGGATTCACAAGTGTGACACGCGTGCTTCGATGCTGCAAAACATCGATAAACAGTGTGGAATTTGATACCCAGACCCGCTTCGTGGCCTTACAAACAAGACTTTCTTTGCCCACCGGTGATTATTTTTTGCATTAGAGGCCTTTTGCTCCAGCAGGTGGTGCTAAAAACTGTCGTCAAAATAAGTCGTCTCATCAACTGTGTTATATTTGATACAGAGTAATTTGGGGATTGCGTGTTTAAAATGTCCATAATCTGTTTAGTGCTGTTTTTGGAGTCATTTTCTGCGACCTTATTCTGCCACTTCTCCCTGTCCATATACACTGTATTTTTTTAAAATTATTATACATTTTTAATTAAAAAAAAAAACATTTTAGTCAAGTTTTTCTTGTTTCAGGTAATATTAATGGTGAAAAAAGGTTTTGATATGATTTAGCTTGGTTTTGTTTTTTTCTGTCCTAAAAACATTTGCACAGGGGTGTGTAGACTTATTATAATAGAGCATGATTTTATGAGTTGGCTTACATGCTGAACCCAAGGAAAAAAAAAAAAAAATTTCTGCAGGAACTTGGAACTTCAAAGTTAAGACTTGAATCGTGCGACTTGCACATACAGCAGTAGGTGACTAACTTGCACCTCTGCTATTTACAAACATTGGCAGGATTATGTTGTGAAAACATCACAAATTGGCTGCGCTGGGACTACGGATGCAGGGCTTGCTTTAACTTTCACTCGGGATGAGGTTCGGCTTCACATGCGCAGACGCGCACCGTCACAAAATGGCGGAGGCCTGTGGGAAAGGGGGTTGCGGCAGTTCGGTGGAGGAAGTACAGCAGTGACAGAAGCCTCATTTGCTGCATGATTATTGACTGGCCTGTTGTGACTGAGAGAGGGGAGGCAACACACACATGCACGCACACACACCGCAGTGTTTCATACTTAAGCCAAGCATGCAGGCCACTAACCTGCCATATGGCTCCTGCTAGGTCAATGTCACTATGTGCATTCAATGCCATCATGAGACAATTACAATTAGATTAGAACACAATGGCTACTTGTGAACCTCTAAATGTTTTAAGATGGGGAAAAAAAGAGGACGTTTTTTTTTTTTTTTTTTTACAATGTCGGGGCTGTAGCACCGTCTTGCCATGGTTTAGCGCCGTTCCTGGTTTGAACTGACAAGCTAGTAGGCAATTGTTTATTACTACTAGCCTGCAAAGCTAACGTTACAGGTTTTTTTTTGCATCCCATAATATGCAATATGTTGTGTGACTTTCTGCATAATCAACACAAGATTTATTACATTTATCACAGCGTAGCTGTTTTTATCAGATAAAAGACAACATTTGAATCAGGCCCAAGCGTGACGGTGACCTCTTCTAAAGGATATTAAGATCTGCCATGAAATATGACTTTTATTATTTTGGCTCCCATGACGATGATTTCCTCATCTGTGTACTGAAATGGAGAATATCAGCACAAAGTGGATAAAACTGACTTGGCTTTATTTTGGCCTTCTTTGGGTGACTACAAAAGCTGATCACGCTACACGCGCATGTTAACATGTTCTGCAGCTAACATGGCTAATCGTCAAGCAAAGGGTAATAAACGATTTTAGCTAAATTTAAGGTTCATGTAATCAATCCAATGTAAATGCCATTAGGTCATCTCCCCATATGATTGCTTTTCACAAATTGACCCTTGGGCAATCTATCCCCAGATAATCGCTGAAAAACTTGCCAATTTGTGTTTTTTGTGCTCTTTCTGAAATACTCCAAAATGCCCCAAAAATTGCACTAAAGGTCTGTATGAATTGGAAAGTAGTAATTGTGTACAGATCGGCTCCATTGTTTTAGCCGCTGTGTTTTTCCATTCAACACTTCCACTGCTCCGTTTTGCCAGTGAGCCACGCCCACCTCATTAGCCACCTTACCCACCTGAACACACAGGTGATTCAAATCAGCAATCAGCCACGACCTCAGCCTCTGGCAGAAAAGGAGTGTATTAATTATAATGGGGTGCAATGATAAAGCTGCCGTGTGTCCGTCAACTTTCCGTCCAAGACAAATTCACACTCACTTTGATGAAAAGGGACATGAAATACACGCACAAGATGAACAGGTTGGATGATATTACCGTTTCCTATCACGCTCCAGGAGTGTTTTCTTTTTTTTTTTACGTGACATATGGGACAATTTCTGATCCACACCTCTGGTTTTAACTACACTATTGATATCAGCAGTTTAAAAAAAAAAAATAATAAAGAAAAAAAATGGGGAGAGCCTTCAATTAAATATGCGTATGCTAACCTGTAGCCCACCACGCTGCCATTTCAGCCACGTTCCAACTGCTAAGGCCAAATTAATTAAAGGTACACAACTGTGCTTGTGTTTATAATGCGTTTTTTTTTTTTTGGCCTGAGATTGACCTCGCCACCAACATTTCAATCATAAAAACCTCATCTCAATTTTCAGCCCTTTTAAAACGTCTTTCAGTACAATATTTATTGGCTCGGCGCTAAAATGTTGCTCTTTTCTTTCTCGATGCAACCTCCTGCCTTCCACGGTCTTTACTGACTGTATATCGATACTTTCTATAAAGTCTACACTTGCGGGCTAATGATGCATGCTAACTAGCTTGGAGACCTTGCAAACTGCGGTCTGAAGCTTTAAACGAGTTCCCGCACCATATTGAAGACAATCTTATGTCATGTGGAGACGCTGTGTTGCTTCTGTAGCTCTGTCTGTCTGTCTGTATTCTGTAACTGTTGAAGGAATTTAATATGCTTGGTCTTCCACACCCAACTCGACCAAATATGCCTGAATGGACCTTGCTTTGTGCACTGGGAGCAGAAAACGGACTTCTGCAAATTGTTTCCACAAAAGTTGCGATCCTAACATTTAGATTCACGGAGCAGTAAATGATTAATTAGTTGACCGATTAAAGTGTGTCCCAATACATTTGTCGATAGTCTGTATTTTCATCTCTTAAGTAAAAGTGCACCCCTGATTTGATTTTCTTTTTCTTTTTTTTTGCAGAATTGAATACGAGTAATAACAGCAATAACAATACGGTAAAATGCCGTGCGCCTGGAGGATACGAGTCACCTTATGTTGTGTGCGTTGCGTATCGGTCCTGTGCAGAGCTCATTGTCGGCACATGAGTCAGGGGAAATAACAACCAACCACCGGTCAGTGACAAGACGGGTAAATCTTATTAATGGATCACCCCCATCCTTTTCGGTGAAGTGTGTGCGTGCACAATTATTTGTTTGTGCCGTGTTGGATTTACACATGAGCAAACACGGCAAAAGTTGCATCTGTGAAGTATGCAAATGGTGTCGCTGTTTTCCATACACATATAAATATTTAATAAGCTACTTTATTGCACCTTTGTGCTGAAGGGGACCTCGTGTAATGCGTAGTTGTAGCGCATAACTACTTTGACTTGGCCATCATGAAACATTTAAGTATCTTTCTTAATAATATAATGTGTTGCTGACTTGCTGTTCCTGTTCCTGTTCCTGCTCTCTCCGTCTCAGTGGCTTGGCATATTATCTTATGGTGCATCTACGAGCGAGATCCAAGCAACAAGTGTGGTCCAGTAAAGTGAACTTCAAAAATGTCCAGTCAAGTAATCTGACTATAGTTACTCTTAAAACATCACCAAATGTTACTGCATATAGTGTTTACTATTTACTTCAACATGAAGGTGACAATATTTCAAAGAGTAGCACACTTCAATACCAAAGGCAGTTACTTTTAAAATCAAGTAATGAGTAAAAAGTAACTAAATTACTTATTAAAGCAAGTAATCAGTAAAATTACACACTCAAGTTACTTCTTCAAAGTAAATGTGGCAGCAGTGTTGTGGTCAGAAAAAGGAAGCCTTAGGCCCCGTCCAGACGGAAGCGAATCCGAGTTTGTTCCTCAAACAAATCTCGTACACACAGAAACATTTCAAGACTTGCGTGTGTCCAAAAGAAGACGCTGAGGACGTTTAACGGCTGTAATGTACATGCCAAGTCTGGAGTGGCGCTGTAGCGCAGCCACGGGGAGTTAACGGGAAGCATAGAAGTAGAATCAGCGAAGAAGACAGACACTTTAAAAAATAAAAAATAAACTTTATTGCAATCTACAGAACAAACATGGCTTTGCATGTATCAAAACAACATGAAAAAGACGAACACAGGAAGTGACAATGGCGGCTGATTCTAGTACAACACCGCTTGTTGAACGTGGGAATAAAGAAGCAAAATATTTTGCCGCAAAAGCTAAGGAGGCTGCGCAAAACGACTACGACACGGCTATCCGCCATTGTTGTCGATGCGAGAATTGTCGCATACGTCATGAGCTGCGACTATTACGTCATCACTGGAGGAGTATCCTAAATGTTAAGAAACTTGTGAGGATACATTGAAACCGACTTTCGTGTGGACGGGGCCTTAGCATTATTTTCCGTACTTGTTGTTCCTGTTCCTGCAGGTTGTGTGTTAGCGATTTGTGCATATTAGCTAATGAGGCACATATGATTGAGCCCCAAGTATTCAAACATGTGAGAGTGGCACTGATAATGGGCCAAGCAATGTGCGCTGGTGACTTTCTGTTACTTCACCTGTGACTCAGTCTTTGTGACTTGCTAGAGTTGCCCGTGTGCAACTTGTGATTGAGTCCCAATTACTTTTGCTCAGCAACAATTGGTCAAATTTGCTGGTGGGACTGGGAAAAAATAGTTTTGCTTCCTGATCCTGACATGCCATTACTGTTCCTGAGAATGCTGTCTTTGTAATTTGCTATATTGGCCTACAGGGCACCTAGGAGTGAGCCACAGTACTCGATTTAGTAACAAGTTGCTGAATAATTGTCATGACCAAGAAAATGAAGTCCGATTTCCTGATTCTGTTACTGTTCCTGCTGATTGTTTTGCATTTTTTTTGGGCAACAAGTGGCATAGCAAATGTGCTGTGACCAACAAAAAGACATTTGACTTCCTTTACCTGCCCTGCTGTTACTGTTCCTGCCAACTCTCTTTGGCATACATTTTCAATGCCTTTTTGCACAGTTCACTCATTAACTTAAGGTGATCAATACTGTGTTTGATGGCAACATGGATCAATGAAGGATGCTTGTTAAAGCTGTTCATTAGTCACACTTGTACACGAGGAAGGAACAAAGTCTTTGGTGGCTAGCATGTTTGCATCGCTTCAAACCTGTTCCAGTGGGCGTGGCTGCCATAACTAACAACTTTTTTTTCCTTTTCTTTTTTTTTTTTTTTTACACGAGAGCGCAGTATTATTCTTTCGGCAGCCTTCCCAAGTCAACATGTCATCATATTGCTGTGTGTGTGTGTGTGTGTGTGTGTGTGTGTGTGTGTGTGTGCGAGTGTGAGAGTTTGTGCTCTTTAAGTAATCTAAAACCAGTTATAAATCCAAGACCCTACACTTTAACCAGATACTTCAGAGTCCCGCCAGAATCGTGAATTTGTCAGGAGACCAGAGGAAGGAACAAAGGAAGGAAAAATGAAGCAAAGTATAGGCATAATTCGCTGTTCGCGGCACCAATGACTGAACCCCATTTGTATTCTGCCCAGCAACAAGTGGCCACGCAATTGTGTTTACAACAGCATAATCCTAAATTGTGTTTGTGTGTTGTTTTTTTCAAGTCTTGTTTACTTTTGTGTTGGTTTAAACTGTTCTGGTGAGTCCGAACAAACGGCCCGTGGCAGTTGATAATGAGAGAAGGAGGTTTGGCAGGAAGACTGGAAGGAGAGAAATCAGTCGTATGAGACACAAACATGGAGGGTTGCGAGGGAAAGAACACCCAAGGCAAAATGGGCCGCAGCTGCGCTAAAGATCGGCCAGCCTGCTATTAACAGCACGCAGCGCTGTTTGCGTGTGCGTGTGTATGAAAACATAAAACATAAAACACATAAAACATGCATTGCAAAAAAAAAAAGCATTGGGCATTTTCTTTCTTAAACAGTACTTTAACACATTTTATTTTACTGAACACATTTATCTTGCTTCTAATTTACTCAGGTAAGATTTATTTGTTCACCAATTTTTTTAATAAACTTTTTTTAATTTTTTTTTTGCCATTTGTCTCTCAGTAGTGTTCACTCCCACAACTGTGCAGATGCCTTTTGGGAGACAATTCCGCCAATGAGTTAGACACGAGACTTGTGCTGGGCATGAACATAGAGCCCGGGGTGTCTTAATTATCGATCTGTGACTTTTTCCTCTCACTCCAAATCCCAAACAAAGCAAAACAAAGAGTTGTTAGCAGCTCAAATTTCCATAATATATCCTCTTTAATAGCATTTCTTTTTTCAGTCGGTAGTAACTGGACCATCAAAAGGGCATTCTTTTTCAAACTACATTTTCGTATAGCTTCAGGGCCCTAATTATCTTATTCAGATCTCCCTCAACCCACCCTCCACCAAATGAATGCATACTGCAGGCATTTAATCAATACACTTTATCTTTGTATTTTTTTTTTTACATACAAGAATTTAAAGGAGTGGGAATGGGGTTAAATTACGACTAGATTACTTTTTTTTTTTTTACATGTAATTGCTTCACATATAGGAATGAATGCATTTTACAGTACAAAAAAAGTCTGCACCAGTTGTGATTACATTTGAAAAAGAAAGCAATGACATTCTGAGAAAGGTGAAGGCAACAATCGATATGTAATTAGTGCGCTGCTTCACTTCACTGGACTTTCTACTCTGACATCTTTGTATGAAAAGACTCCCATGCTTTTATTTTCATATACTTACTCTCACGTGGCTTCATTACTTTTGGAGGGCAAATGACGCTTGAAGAATCCTAATCGTTTTATTATGAGCATTGCAGCCATTTTTTTTTTTAAACTGCACTTTCACAGTGAGGTTAAAGTCATTTCAGTTCATTCCATCAGGTTAAATGGCTGTTTAGATTCTTGCTGGGACTTCGGTCGTTAAAAGTAAGCGCTTGAGCCTGTTGTGGTGAGAATTTAGTTGCGTTTTTGTACAAAAATTGCATTGAAAAAGTTTCTTCTCATACATTGATGATCTGCATTAATTGTGTGGGGGAAAATAACGATTAAAGCATATTTGCAATGTAATAAAAATAAATATACCTGTTTTATTGCCTAAATAATATTTGTGTTACAATTCAGGGGGGGAAAAAATCAACAAACAAAAAGAGTCCAGTTGCCTTAAATTAAACATTTGCACATGACTTGTAATATAAATACATTTATTATCAATTTATCATTTTTTTTTAGGTTAAATAGAATTTCATGATTCTCCAATTGATATTAAAATGATTTTATAGTGTAGAATCCATTATTGTTATACTGATTGAAATTCATATATATTAGCATTGTAACAAATTCTATTTCTATATTATGATAGGCTCACCTTGTGACCTTAATGAGCACAAGCGTCATAGAAACGAGTGGGCTTTCGTGCCGAGTGTTTTATTTCAGCACCACGTGCTTGGACAGCTCCAGCCGTAGTTTCCTGTGCATGTCTTGTGTAACTTTCAGCACCACCACTCGGGGACAGCTCCTATACATGAGCGAGTCACTCTTCGGACACACATTCGAAAACGCTCATCATTTTTGGACCCCTTTCTTGTTGAGTGTTTCTTTATAACTCTTAAAAATATAGCTTGACTCTCACCTCTCTTGCAGCCAACGTAACTGGCGTTGTTTCGGGAAAGGAAGTAGAGTCTCCCGAGCTTGTAAATAAACCCTCAATAGCGAGATTTCCGTCCCTCTTCAAACGTGACCACGACAAAAAGTGTTTTCGTGCGCTCGTATTGCTGCCATTAAGACGTCGAAAGAAAAGGAAGTGCTATAATTACCCTTGAGAACGTCCTCTCAACACTTCAATAGCGTGGCTGCGGGCGAGGATCTTCTACCTCCTTTCTCTTGGTCTTTTCTTGCAATCTCACCACCACCACCTCCATCTTTATCTCCTGGGTTAGCAGCACGGGGAGGGGGCATAAAGGGATTTAATTTTATGGCTGACTTCAGAAGACTTCATTTGAGGGCCAGACACATGATTGAGAGGAGAATCTATAACTATTTAAGGGCAGGTGAAATGGAATTGGTGGTGCTTGGTGGTCGTGGAGGGGGGGGGGGGGGCGGGGGCTGTTGTCATTGTGATGTATGGTAAAAACACAACATACTGTATGTTAATGGTATGATGCATGTCCAAAGCTGTTTTTCATATCTCATCTTATCTTAACACTGCATACATTTGGCCTCCAGTAAAAACACATTATGCATTTGAGCCTATCATGCAAAGATCATCTTGAAATTGCTTTGGAGGGATTATTCTTACTTAGGCCAGATCAAATTTTGGAGGCGTTCTAAATTTCTCATCAAATTTTCCAGACATCTTTATCCTGGATATATATCGGAGTAGCTTATGCTGGAGCCGTTTCCTTTCTTTGTAAGCACTGGGATCCTTTTTGATGAGTAACAGAGGAGCACATTTCAACAAATTTTACAAATTTTAAGTTCAGTTTTTTTAGTTTTTGTGCTCAGGCATATTTCCATGGTTTTGCCATATTAAAAGTATATCGATTTATTAAACTAAGAATTGATATTGGGCTATGAAGAGGAAAATGTATTCAACATCATTTTTTTTCTTTTTCTTTTGTACCCAGCCCTGTAGCTTTATTTTAAACACTTTATCATCTCCTCACCTAAAAAAAAAAATAAAAAATATATATATATATATATATATTGTCCCCAACTTTTTTTTTATTCTTGCCAATATGTTCCATGCAGCCCCACTAGTCTAAATACGGTAACCAATTACAGCTCGGCTTGAGAAAATAGGTGAGCTGTGATTGGCCGTTGAATGAGCCCTGAGCAACTATGATGTCATCTTCAGTCGACATCAAGTGGCAAAATGGCCGCCCCCTGAGATGGATAACAACGGATGGATTTTGCTGCATAAGTCATATTCCGCAAATGTAATATTAATCAGAATGTCATCTTTAGACTAGTGAGGTCACATATAGCATATTTTTGTCGAGAAATTTTTACGGTTGGCTTTCCATTTAAGATAAAAGCTACATTAACTGCTGTAAAATATTCCTAAATCTGCACAACGAATTAGCGGCGCGGCGGCAATTATTTATCACCAACAACAGGAGATGATTGATAACTATGTTGTGGTTTGGTTGTGTTTTGTAACCACCCTGCTCACAATTATGTAATGGCCCTTTTATTTATTTATATATATATTTTTTATTTTATTGGTTAGCAATTAGCCTAGCAAGGAAAAGCACTCTGTAATAGCTTTGCAAAGGCCATCAATGGCTCAGTGACTCTCTCACACACACACACACGGTCACACTAAAATCAGCCTTTGTTTAACACAAGGAGAATATTTTCTTTCTTATACGCTGTGAGGGAAGTACTAATTTGACAACATATGCCCATTATAGCTATTTTACACTTTTTTTTAACTTGCTCATTTAAGCTTTAACGAGGTCAAAAGAATACAGTTGAGTGTCCTGAAAGTGGCACAGTGTGAGACTTATAGGACATTTTCTGCCCAAAAGTCAACCAAGATTTTAAATCACAATTTCAATAAAAATTAATAAATACATTCAATTAAAACAACAATGCTTACTCCATTTAAAAATTAGATTTTACAATAAATCTATTTAATAATTCCTTTAGGTGACGGAATGAATAAAGGCACACAAAACATTCAGAAATAAATATTGTAGATTTTTTTTCTTACAGAATTTAAATCCAAAAGTAGAAGGTAGTGGTAGGGGTTTGTCCAAAAATCGATTCGCAATTCTCATTTAGTATGATTCAGAATCGATTTTAAATATCCAAAAATCGATTTTATTTAAATTATTTTATACCGTCTTTCCTTTGTCTGTGTGTGCCTTCATTTGGAGCGCTGTTCATGTTGTACCCGATTAGGCCACTCGGGGGCAGTGTGGTTCCGCGTGTTCTGATACACTGTTAAATTGTAGCCACATTAGAGAGTAGAAGAAAAAAGTTACAATCAAGTTATCCCAATAAAAGTAGTTTTTTTTTTTTTTTTCCAGCGCGGAGCTGTTCTTTTGAGTGATAAAAGTGCTGCGGGTAGCGCGCTAATTAGCATTAGCAAGTCAGAATGGAGTAAATCATTACAATTCCTTGCACATCTGTAGATTGAAGCAAAAATCATTGTCAATCAAATCTTTTTTAATCAAAAATTGATTCTGAATCGAATCGCAGACCCAAAAATCAGAATCAAATCGTGAGACATTCAAAGATTCCCACCCCTAGGCAGTAGTATAGGACTGTTGATAATGTAAGACAGTTTAAAGAATGGAGCAGGTCGTATATCACGCGTGTTTTCTTTGTTGTTTTGCGTGTCATGTCTTCACTGACATATACCAGCGTGATGATAACCATAGAAGAGCAGACACAATATAATGAATGAATGATTGAGACACTATTGCTAAAGGCGGCCGAAAGCATAACAGTTAATGACCAGCATGAAAGTGATTGTTTCTATTTCCATGATGTCTTTTGGGAAAATTCGTTTTAAAATGAGGACAAATTGAACTGCAGTCTCCCGCGTTTGTTTGTGAATATAAAGCATTTTTGTGACACTGTGTGATGAAGTGCCGGCCGTCAAGTCATCCGTTTTTTGTACGCCCTTTTGTAATTGTTTTTTTTTTTTGTGGAGGCCTCGCACAAAGCCAATCAAATGGGACACGCACGCCCAACGGTAATAACCGGTTGTGACGTTATATTGTCTGCTTCCGCCGTCAATTTCCCTCGCGCCGGGTGCCTTCCTCACGCAAGACAATAGAGGAATGTCACTTTTTACAAATGGAGGCCACTTTCCATTGACATTTTGATTTCCACTTAAAGCTTTTATTTTGTTATTTTGTATATTTATATTCTTTCTCCCACACAGTGACGTTCTGCAGTGCAGACCGGAATGTGTAAAAATGGACATCGTAATGATCATGGCAAGATCAAGTAAGCTACAAACTTTTCTCTGTGTTAATCATGTTATTCTGATTTATACCACATTATTAATAAAAAAGCATAAATGATTTATTTTTTATTTAAAATATTTTTTTTTCATTAAATGCAATATGGTTATGCTAAGCTAGCTTGTAAGGTACAGTACATCTTTATGTGACTATTGTGTTTAAGGACATGCCAGTGAGTAATAGAAAGTTGAGTGTGTTTAATTTAATGCCTACTTTTATTGGGTTGCCCAAAGAGAATGTCAATAAGCTACAATTAATACTTTATTTTTATTTTAAATGAATAAAATAAAATGGATGGCAGGGTCACACATTTATCTGAATTATTTCTTGAAGCCATATCAGTGAATAATTAAATTGGATATTTTATTAAATCCACTTTATTGTCTTTCGGCTCCACTCTGGCCCACAATCCAGCTCAATAGATGGCGGAAATGCACATTGTTTGTCAGGTGCCACCGACTTATAAACAAAAAGAGAAGAAGAAAAACCTACAGACTTTTTTTTTTTGGATGCTCCCTTTTTTGGACTGCAAACTGTATTTTTGAAGCTATTGATAAATTTGGTTTGATGTTAATTCGCTACAGATGGACACAATGTTTTTTTATTTTTATTTTTTTTACACACATTTTATTTTGAAACTGCCGCTCTAGTTAGTATCTGGAAACATTACAGCCATATTTGTTTGAATTATTTGTTTTTTTTTTTTTCATTCATTTTTCCTTTCGTTACATCCGACAAGAAAAAGTGTTGGGATGAAGCCGAAGCTTATTCATTCCTGCCCCCAGAATACACGCCATTTTTCTCCACGTCCGACGATGCAAGAGAACTCCAAACCCCGGCAGAAGCGTCCCGCACTTCGACGTCTTCAACTTCCAATGAGGTCAGGCACAGCGGCCACAATTGTCCCACACTATCCTGCGCATATCCAAACATGAAAATTCCACCGGAGCATGAGTGTTCATCAGAACCAGTTTTCCTTGTCGAGAAAATTATGTCGAGAGCACTTAAGGACCAGCTCACCAATTCCATATTATTGTACAGATTTCTTAGCGTAGCTAATTGTCAATTGTGCAGTCGTCAGAACAGCTGCTGTTGGCGAGTGTCGTATCTGTTCCCAAATGACTTTCTGTCCTTGTTTAGAGTCATAATATCTTACATTCAGCCATGTTTACGTTTTCCCTGGAACATCAAGACTTGTTTACATTTCAGTCTTGACCTTGCATACAACACGTCATCAAATTGTCATTGATGTATTGTAGGCATTAAATATAACTTCTTTATACTTTTTTTTTTTTTTTTTTTTTAAGCCAGCCAACGTCCGTCCCCATGCTAGTTACTCAAGGGTCAGGTTTATTACATTGTTTTACATCAGTACAGGAAATCAAAAATGACCTCAGTATAGTTCTGACACTATAAACATATAAACATAATTTCTGTTCATTATTCTTCTTTATAACTAAAAATGAACGCAGACTATATAAAAGACCTCGGACCATGGGTCGTCTTGTGGACGGTGGCGGGAGCTGTTTCAGTGATCGTGGGGGACGGTGATGAGGAATACACTCCTAAACCAGCTGAAAGTAAGTTTGTAAAGTTTCACCTCCTTTGTGGCATTTATGGATGTAACTGTGCACATTAAATAGATAAAAATGTCTGCTCTTTTCTAAAGTGATTTCTTTTTTTCTACGTCTTAGTCCAATTGTAAGGGCCAGACTGTGTACAAATGTGCCAAGTGCGCCTCAACAAAAACTGCTTTTGTGAATTCCTCTTCATACTGAAAGGTCAGTGGGAGCAAAGGTAGGTTTTGGTTCTTATTCATTGCTTGTGTTTTGTGTTCCTATTGTGTGTTTTTATAGTTCAAAGTAGGCGTCAAGGCGTTAGATTTAGGCCAGTATATAAACTCAATTGATCTCAACCAATCAGCCAACTAAAAGCATAGCAAAGTAGAACTTTTCTCCCGTCCAAACCGGTGCAAGAAATTTATGCATGGATTGAACACAATGTAGATTCTATTAAGTAAAATAAAACAATCAAACATAAAAATGACCAACTCCTAAAACTCTAACTCTAAATTGTCCGTCGGGCGAATGTGAGTGTGAATGTTTGTTGTTCTATATGCGCCCTGTGATTGGTTTACGAACCTGCTTCTTCAACGGAGTCAGCAAGGATCAGCTTCAGTTCCGCCCCAATTGCATGAAAGCACCTGGTGGCTAAACGAGGCACGGCCTCGCTAAATGGTAGCCTAGCTCTTTTATTTAAACAGTTGTAGATTGAGTGGAGGCATCTATTTAGCCTTCATTTGTACAAATCAGCAGCAGACTGAACATAATTATGCCTTGGGGAAAAAAAATGAATAAAAGCAAAAAAATAATAGCTGCATGCGTATTTGCAGGTGATATCAACTGTAGTTTTAATCTGTAATATCACCATTCACCACTAGATGGCTTTGTTGCGCCAATGCTGGGTCTGCTAATTGTTAGTAGATTTGGAATTATATGCAGGACGAACATAGTATCTGTCAATAATATAAAGATTTTGCATGAGTTTATTTTGGTGAATAAATGTGTTGTTTTTTTTTGTCTTATGTGGCCCGGAATAGAACTGATGAAAAATTATAGCCACCTCCAGCATTTAAATGACCCCATCCCTGTATTAGTAGATTAGAGACAGGAACATGATGGATGTGTTCACCAACCAGTAAGAATCCTGAAATTGTAATCCCACCATCACAACGTGTATGATGGAACTCAACTTTGAATGTATGCAAATGACCGCAGTCGGTGTGTTGGCGAGTAATAAACACACAGATGGAACAGTTAAAACCACCTGTCCCACTTTTTTATTTTATTTATTTATTTATTTGTTAATGCTGTTGTCTGCTCTCGTCCCTCTTTATATCTTGTCCAGGATGCAATTCTCACCGTTTCCATGTACAGCCTTGTAGTAGTAGTATTGTAACAAACGGTGTTAAAGAATATGTAGCACAGCTAAAATGCTGCAATAGCATGATGCACTAAGAACAATATAGGATAAGATACCCCCAAAAAATTTTAATGAATGAGAATGTTAACAGAGCAAGAAAAAAAGCACATCATCGTCAAATCGTGACCTGGGTTTTTTATTCTTATCATTTACTCAACTGGGAGGAGTAATTGCTATGAAAGTATGGAAACTCAGTGGCTGTCGCTTCTGGCAAAAATCTGAGAATGCGTTCAGAATCCTGAAAATGATGGAAGTGTTATGTCAAGGTAGGATCATCCTTTTTTGATGATGGCTTCCACACTGATGACGGTTTGAGTCAACACAGATGGCACGCGGAATATTTTCTCTCTCTCGCTCTTTCCAGCCAAATGTTTCCACACAAGACTTGAACTCCGCTGTGCAGTTGACTGAGCGCCACCTCAAGGTTACGTCCGTCTCTTTGCTCAGCGGCAAGCGAAGCGTTTTGCCACATGGCCGAGGTCTGAGGTCGACTGCTTTTTGCGTTGGCTGGGGGGAAAACAGAAATTTTTTTTTTTTTTGATCAAAGTGAAAATCTAAGCGTTGCTCTCTGATGTAGCTTGAAGTTCCATTAGTGATAATCTACAATAATGTTGCTCATTTTTGTCAGGAATTTATTTCCCTCCCTATCTAAGGCAGGAAAAAGCATAATGCAAAGATGGTTGTTTTTGTTTCTTTTGCCTCAAAGTTCCGAGGTTCGGTGTTTGAATGTCAGCGGCCGTGTGCACCGGCTTCTTGCCACATTCAAAATTCATGGTCGCCAGCCAACTTTGACTTTTAAAAAATTTAAGTAAATTTTTTTGGAGTGACTTTTGTGTCTACCGAAGTTATTTAAAGTGGAAGTCAACCTTAAACATTTCTTCGACATTCCGGTTAATATTGCGCTAGTAGAATATGAGTTAAGCAGCAAATCCAGCCATTTTTATTCATCTCAAGGGGCGGCCATTTTGCCACTTACTGTCGACTGAAGATGACATCACAGTTGCTCAGGCAACGACCAAGCTCACCCGTTTTCTGACGCCGCTCTGTGATTGGTTGTCACTGTGATGTCATCTTCAGTCGACAACAAGATGGATTTTGCTGCTTAACTCATATTCCACTAGCACAATAATAACCAGAATACCATATTTAGACTAGTGGGGCTGCATAGAACACATTATTGTCAAAAATTAATAAATAAATTGGGTTGACTTCCCCTTTAAAATACATAACGATCACGTAAGCAATTATAAACGGATCAACTCTCGGGTTCTTAAATCACAACACGACTCTAAATATAACACCTATTGTTTTTTTCTGAGACATATTCAGACGCTCCACCCTCCAAATAGCACGTCATAATCAATAACGCCACAAGAGCAGAAGCCAGGCCAGCTTTGACGGCATTAGTGGGCCTATCACTTTTTCGTCTTCTCCTTCTCCTTGTCCCGTTCCTTGAATGCGTCTGTGCAAGGCTAGCCAGCAGCGCCCAATCCTCCTAATCCCTAATCCAGCGTCTGAGGCCGATTAAGAGGAGCCCTTCAGGGAGGACAGCGGTGGACAAACACTTGATTGCCATAGAGGGAGGGGGGGGGCGACTGGATGTCAGCAATGACTGACGGCTAAATCCTTGAAGGAAGTCCGAGAATCAAAAGGTTATACAGTTTTGTGATGTAATAGAGTTCTTTGCCTCAATAGGCTGATGCATAAATGTATTTTAGTCGGGAGAGGTATTATTATTGTTTTGTGTATTGCAGGCCCTCCAAGGTGCTTTCGACAATACTTGGAGTGAAAAAGGAAAAAAAAGTTCTGTCGCAGTAATACGCTTCCGAAGAGAAGAAATGAATGTTTTTGTGTTTTTACATAAAACTTTGGTTGCCTGGCTGAGTTGACCCGAAACAAATTAGCCACTTTATTTGAAATGGAAGCACTTTGCAAAAACACAATATGGCAGCTCAGAACATTACCGTTAGTAAAATCAAATCCATTTTAAAACTACTAAGTATGTTTAAAAGTGGACTTTGCAGTGATGCTTCTTAAAGTTATTTCTGTGGTAGCACCACACAAAATGGCATTGTTGTCTTTCTTTAACAAATTGTTGTTTATATTTAATACAGAGCACAATTGCTAAATAAAACTACCAAGAAAAAAAATAGCTTGTTAGATTACAGCTCTGCATTAGGCTTGAGGTTGCGGTACGACACCAGATGGCGCTGTTCCTCTTTTCTGGGCTTTTGTTTATATTTAATACAGAGTGCAATTGCTTTTTTTTTTCCTGAATTCAATTACAACTGTCATTAGGGTCAATGCTGACTCTGCCCCACTAGATCCAATAGACTGTGGTGCTGGTTTTCTTCTTTTGCAATATGCATTTCACATTTATAGAGTATAGTAGTGATTCAATTGTCAACGTTTTTTCAGGGAAGACACTTTCTGGGAAAGACTACAATAGACGCTTGAACAGAACATCATCAAAACTTGATGTGGGTGACAAAATTCCTCTACCTGTCGATCCGACAGAACAGCACCAAATCTAAATGTCTACTTTAACCTGTCACTTGTTTCCCCCCTAGTGATTGGCTGGTGACCACTTTCAGAAAGACATAGGCTCCAACTCACCTGCGACAACCTATGGAAAATGGATGGATTGAGGTATGTCCCTGTTCCTGCTGACTCCAACTGCAAAGGTGCCATCTGTTTGGGGAGAGAAAGATGGGGAAAGAGAGCGAGATGGGGAGAGAGAAAATTAGAAAAATGAGAGAAAAATTGGAGAGAAAATGAGAAAAATCAGATAGGTAATGAGAGAGATGGAATGAAAAAGATAAATGATGAGAGAGAGGGAGAAAAAATGAGAGAGAAAATGAAAAAGAAAAATTGGAGAGAAGAGAGAAAATTCAAGGGAAAAAGAAAGAGAAGAAGGAGAGAAAATTAGAGATAAATCAGAGATAAAAAGAGACAAATAGAATGAGAGAAAAAATGAGGGGAAGGGGGAGAAGAGAGAAAGAGAGGGAAGAGATAGAAAAAAGAGAAAATGAAAGAGGGAAGTGAGAGATAAATCAGAGAGAAACAAAGAGAAATGAGAGAGAAAATTAGAGTGAAAATCAGAGAGAGAAAGAGAAAGGGAGAGAGAAAATTAGAGCATCTTTAAGAGAAAATGAGAGGAGAGAGGAATGATAGAGGGATGAGCGAGCATCTATGGTCGTTCTCATCAATGTAGTCAGCCGTTTCTCTCTCTCTCCCTCACTCTCTCTCGCCCTCTATATCGCTTTCTCTCTCTATCCCTTTACCCACACACACACACACACACACACAACGTACCTCCCCTTCCCCATCGTCTGCGTGCGCGCGCCGAGGCTTAGCGCAAGTCCCCGCATACAGAGTGCGGAGTGCGGAGCGAGGCTGTGCGCATCGTCGCTCCTTCTCTTTCTCTTTCCGGATCCCTCCATCCTGCTGTGGGGAAAAAAAAAAAAGTGTACACCGTACAGCTCATTTTCTTGTTTTTCTCGGAGCAATTTTTTTTTCCTCCTCAGTTGGGAATATGTTGCGTGCTCCATCCTCGGACTAAAAGTGTGTGCTGTGGAAGTGACTCGGGAACCAATGGGGGGAATAAAAATGCTGGAAGTTTTGGTGCTCGGATTGCTCCATTGAGTTTGGATTTTGAAGAGGGGGCAACAGGAAAGGCTGAAGCTGAAGCTGAGGCATCGAAGGCAGGCTTGCACGTTTGTTCCCTCCTCCCTCCGCTGCAGCTCGCCGTTTGCGGCTTTCGCGCCTCTCCTCTTGGCCATGATTTAACGCCGGGGATCTCCAGCACTTATTCCCCCTCCTCCTCTTCCTTCTCCTCTTCTTCTCGCATCCTTGTGAAGAGTCGGTTGCTCTTACAGATGGACTAAAAAACAAAAGAAAAAAAACAAATAATCGTCTTTGTCTTGGATTTGCTCTGCTTCTAAATAGGGAGGAGACGATCATCTTGTCTATCCATCGATCTATTTGGACACCATGAGAGTTCTTTGGGCTGTGTTGCTCGTGGCTTTCATCTGGAGCCACGAGTGGAGGTGCGCGCTCTCGGACTCCATCATCCACATCGGTCAGTACCCATTTTTACATACCGCTGTTTTTTTTTTAGGAACATTTTGTCTTGGTTCAGCAACACAAATCACGCATGGTTGCATTCTTCCACTGAAAAAAAAAAAGATGTCTCCTATGCGTCAACTTTCCATTTTAACTTGCACCTGAACTTCAATAGCACGCATCGCCTCACAGAGAGGGGAGGTGTCGTCTCTCTGTGCGGGTTGATCAATATGAAAGACCCGCAGGGTGCGACACATCCGGAATGTCATCGTGATTGATTGCATGGTGGTGAGAACAGGTGTTTTTTTTTTTTTTCTTCAATATTATTCTCAAGGGGATGGCGTGAGAAAATTGCAATGAGGGTACCCATCGCAGGCATCCGCAGTGGCTGGAGAACGGGAGAGAGGAATAAATCACGTCCCGCCGTCTTTGCTGCCTCCAAAGTGTGGCACTGTTGCGTTAGAGCAGGGGTTTGGAACCCAAAGCCCGTGGGTCATATGTGGCCTGCTGGAGCATTTGATCTGGCCTGCAATGTAATTCTAAAAAGCGTTACAAAGGAAACCTCCGCATTTGGAGTGTGATGAGTGCAGTTTGAGGTGGTATAGTGAAGTCGTAGATGCTGGCGGGTGCGCATCATGACTGCACAACTTGAATGGCCTTGGAGACTTAAGAGAGGGAGAGAGATTCGCGAGTGAGTGTGTGGGTGAGACACCATCATGATGATAAGCACCTGTCCATCCATTTGGAAGTGTATATGGACTGCATTCTGTGAGCGGTGAAGATGGCATCTCTATTTTACTGGCTTATTCTGGAATAAGATGACAGCGTGCCGAGGCAAAAACACGGACAATCTGAACCATTTATGGAGCCAATTTAAGAAGGTCCCTAGATGCAGTTTGTCAGGAGTGGGATCACTGTGAGGTCCCGCACGGGGGTGGGCGAACAGGGGTCGGAAATTGCTGTGTGACTTTGCATGCAATATAATTGATTGATGATTAGTCATTACATTCTTGGCATCAGGCAGACTTGCAATATAATATCATGAGATTTTCTCGATTATATAACAAAATCCATATCGTCGCTGCTATGTGAAAAACTATTAAGTCCATTTTTGTTTTTTTCGTTTTTTTTTAAATATATTATTATTATTTTATTTTTTATTTTTTTATGTGTTAGGGATGAAACTGAATGCAGACATCCAAAAATGTAAAAAAAAGAAGGACTTAAGTGTTTTTCACATAGCAGCGACAATATATTAGCACAAAATTAGCTCATAAAATCAAGTAACTTAGTGACATGTTGGCACACTGCAAGATATTTTTCAAAGAATATCATGATACAACCATAACATAAATTAGATCAAAACAAGTTTGAGGAATATTGTCCACTGTTTTGTTTGCACACTCTAAAAATACTGGATTAGTGGTATCACGATACAGTGATACAATATTGAGATTTGGCCAGTCATATCTCAACACTGTACAGCATTTGTGCGATAAACAGTGTAGCGGAAGAAAGTTGTCTGAAAAAATCAGGTAGACTTGTGATTTGTTTGCACGTTTGCAATATGGTTTGAGGATATTTTTGCAGCATATCAGAAAAAAGCTTATTGAAAATATCAAGTAGATTGACTTTACACGTGATATAACAATGTTTTATAAACAGCACAATACAGAAATTACATGATAATCAATTTCTTGTAAGAAAGTTGGCTGAAAGATTAAATAAACGCGTGACATTATCATATCTGCGATATCACAATTTTGCCAGCAATGTTACCAAAGACTTGAGGATTTTTACTAGCCTCTCGATCGAATATTACGGTTGTTTTTTTTCGCAATATCATGGTTCACGTTCACATTTTCAGAATTGTACTTAAATAGCCAATTATTCACTATATTGTGGTATTTTACTGTGATTTTTTTTTTTCCACTGACTGTCACTGCAAAGTAATAAGTCTGAGCCGGGAGGAAAGTGCGTAAAACAAAGAGAATGTCCAAAGTTTGGGATCATTTCACACTTGATAGAACAAGTGAAATTTTCCCATTGACAGCTGCTGGTGCATTTTTTAATTGCTTTACTGAACAAAGGTAACAAGCTCAAATTGAGACCCAAACGCTATGCAGAGTGGCTAATGGTTCAGCCAGTTAACAACCAGCCAACAGTCTAATAATAACAATAATAGACATCATTGTATTTGTTAAGCGCTTTTCATGAGACTCAGACATGTTACAAGAATCTAACTAATCAAAACTAAACAGTCAAAAAGAAAAATGATATAAGTTAACAAAAGTCTACCCTCTCATTTGTTGACATTGACTTCCCTCAACGGGCCAGGTCCCACCCTTTAAAGTCACGCATTCAGTCACAGATAGGCACACACACACTGTAGAAATTGATGATGGCAACCCCAAGTGGACAAAAATAATATGCATGAATCTTTATGAATAATAAAAACATATAATCAATAGCAGGCTTAGTCTGGAATGTAACCGCCATCATAAACAAGGGATTACTGTCATGATCAGGATAATTGATCAATTGTGGGAAAAAAAATGAAAAAATAGTACAGTCCTGCTCACCATTATTGGCACCCACGAAGTTAAAGTACATCATGTGGAATATCTTCAAAAAATGAATCAAGTAAAACATTTTATTTTTTTATGGAGAACTTGCGTTTTATCTGAAAGACCAAATGATTAAAAAATAAATAAATAAATAAATATATATATATATATATATATATATATATAAATTAAAACTATAAATAATGGACGGAAATAATATAACTCACCTTTGGTAAATCACAAATTAGAATTCCCTGTTTTAAATTGTCTGTGCCCAATTGACGTGAATTAACCAATAAACGATGACTTTGATGTTTTAAAAAGCCACCATTTTATCCCTTTTCCTTTGTCACAACCGCGTAAACAACGGAGCTGTCTTAGGACATCACAAGTGTGATAATTCACAAATGCAAGACCTCCAAAGGGTATAGAGCCATCTCCAAAGACTTTGGTAGCCCTGTTTCAGCAGTGCGTAATGTTATCAAGAAGTTTGACGAGCACAGAACTGCCAAGACTATCCATGGACGTGGTCTTTAACGGTTGGTGCGAATGGTGGAAAAAAAAAACACCACGTTAAACATCCAAAGACCTGAAAGCCAACCTGGAACAGTCTGGGATCATTTTTTCAAGAAGCACCATATGGCGCAAACTGAACCAAAAACAGGGCTTCATGAGTGAAGACCATTCCTGAGACAGACATAAAAAAAAGAATGGCATACCTTTGCCAAGGAGTACCTGGACAAACTCCAATTATTTGGGGAAAATGGGAAAAAGCTTTTGGGCAATGCTAATGCTAACGCTAACAGTCAGTTTACAGACGGGGCAATGAAGCTTCCAAGGAAAAGAACATCCTCCCGACAGTTATGCATGGTGGAGGATCCATCATTCTGTGGGGCTGCTTTGCTACATCTGGTAATGGACGCCTTGATCGTATCACGGGAATCATGAAGTCAGAGACATTCTAGGGGGACATGTCCTACCAAGTGTTAGACAACTTGGTTTGAGTCAAAGGTGTCCTCCAGCAAGACAAAGACCCAAAGCACATAGGAATAGTTAAAAAGGAAAACAAATACTGTTTTAAAATGTCCAGCAATGATTCCTGATCTCGATCCGATTGAAAATCTACGAAAAAGAAACCTGTAAACATTCAAGAGCTTGAACAATTTGCAAAGGAAGAGTTGGTGGAAAATAGCAGCGGAGAAGTGCAAGAAGCTTCGAGACGTCTTCCGAGAAACGTTTGGAAGCTGTCATCACTGCCAAAAGGTGTGCAACCAAATATCAGAGACGGGCGCCATTATTGCTGCACATGCAGTGTTTTCTATTTCCTCTTTGGAATTACATTATGTAAGTTGAAAAACAATTTCCTTTGTTGAATTACTTTTGACATCCAATTAAAAAGTCATGATGATATACGTTTGGCACATTTCCGTTCCAAAAATGAAGGAGTGCCAATAACAGTGAGCAGGACTGTGACGTCATACAATGATTATAATCAAACCGTTGAAAGAATCAAACTACTTCGTAACACATTGGCAACATCTTGGTATAATTTCAACAATGATATCAAGACCGCATTTGTAAATAATGTACGTATTGGACATAAAAGTGCTCCGATGATCTTAAATTGGCGTTCTTAAAGAGTAATTGCATAGATTTCATGCTACATTAAGAGAGGCTTGATTTGGGCTAGCATTGACTTGTTAGCAGAGGAGGGCAGCAGGATCCTTCCCCCACAATCGTGCCGCAGCGAGTTGAGGCAGACATCTGTAATCCAGCAGTTGAGCGGATCACCATGTGACTCTCTGGTCTGATCTCAGCAGCAGCGGCGACGTGTTCTGCAAGTGTTTCACCGCACGACCTGGAAACCTCATCCTTCTGGCACACTAACATAGGCGTGTTAAAGCTCTTGGTTAGAGACACAGTATGCGACCTTTTCCTGTAGGCTTACCAACGCCAAGGCAGCACTGAAAGCCGGTCGAGGTCGACCGAGTGTGTATTTGATGATGTATATATCATATATATCAACATATAGGTCAGACGATGAATGTCAAATTTGACAACTTGTATAGTGGATGGATCAAACGGAATTTGCTACTTTGTCGGGTTTTTGTGCCACTGGTTGCTACTGGATATTTTTTAGCCTGCAACATTAGCATTAGTGCGCTAACTTTAGCGGTGAGACACTTGGAAAAATGGTGACACATTGCTGAGTCTTGAAAAGTTGAAGATTCTGAATCTAGATCAACATTTTTAATCATTCCGAAGTCTTACTCCACATTTTCATTGATTTTCATCCAAAGTTGCTCACACTCCGTGTGTTTTACAAACATGATCTGGTTTTTATTCTATAATATTTGTTGGTAGAAAAAGAGTTTACGGGACTTCCAGAAGCTACATTGCAACATTTCATCAAAACTAAATACACTGCAACACATAAATACACAGTAAATAAATGTAAACTGTAAATAAATAAATACACTGCAACATTTCATGAAAAAGTTGTTTTTGAGTTTTGTTTTGGTCCTGATTTATGAATCTCGAGATCCAAAGTTAATCACTTCATCTCTGTGCGTCACATTCAAGGCAAAGTCAAAGATGTTTTAAATTATCCATAAATGTCATTTTTCCTACAAATAAACAGGCTTCTTTTTTTATATGAAATCCTACCAAATAAGTCATTCCTTTTCTGTCTTATTTGTGCAAACCAGTTTTTTTTATGAAGTCATGGAAAAGCCTTGTGTGCTGGTTTATTGAACACGAGTCACATTTATTCCCTCCCTACTTACGACTCATTGAAGCAGTGCATTACGGGCCTCTTGCATAAACAAATGTGAGCGCAACCTGGTTTGACTTATTTGATTTCACTTCTTGCTTTCTCTTTTTTTTCCCTCGGCCACTTTGCCTCATGATCAATAGTTCATTTCATTGCTCGGCAAACGTCCTTTGAATCCCGACAAAAGGTTATCAACGACAAAAAAAGAAAAACCCAAAACAATACTGTCTCTCTCCTTCCCCGGCCAATCCATCTATTCCTGCCTGCTCAGCACAGTGGCCGTCAGCTACAGTGCACGAGAGGATTGCTTTTTCTCACAAGTGTTACAAGGAAATGGACGTGACACTGAGGAGCATGTCGGGATTTCAGCACAAACCTCTTTACTCCACTCTGACCTGTGTGTGTGTGTGTGTGAGAGTGAGAGAGAGTGCGCATGTTGACTTAGAACTGCATGACAAAGGTAAAAAAAAAGAAAAAAAGAAAGAAGCATAGCCCGGAGGCGCATCACATTGACATGTCAAAAGTAATCCCTCTTTAATCTCTTTGTTGCTGCTAAAGATGGATTGAGGGAAGGCGAGGCCAAACTGATGTATATCAAAGGGGATTGGGGGGGCCGGGGGAGAATTTGTGCACCCCTTGGCTGTATTTAGACACTTTTTCACCCCTAAATTTAATCTCGGCACCCCTACTGTAGCTATAACACTGGTGTGAATACTTAGTGTAATGCGTGTGGTTATTTTCTCACAGTTTTTCGAACTCCACGCTCAACTAGCCAGTTAAGCACAGTTGACACTCAACGACACGGAAAGCACTGCAAGAGCTAACTTGTTAGCATTCATGTTACTCGTTTGAATAAAATGCTTTTTATGATGCAAATCAGCTGCTCGGAATGCAGATTTGGTATCAAGAGTTCACTGAGGGTTGAAGATTGTGAGTACAGAAACCTGTGCGGGTCAAAAAGTCCTTTGGTCAAGCCTCCCATTAGAAATACTGAACTTGTAATGAGTTATCAATAATATTGACTAACGCCTCGAGCCTAAAACAGGTTCATTTAATCGTCTCTGATTATTTATTCGGAATACATTTTACACACGGCACTTAGTGTGGGCAGACTGATCGTAAAATAGCAGGACCGTGATACCAGCCTTCCTGATATCATTTTAGGCTGTAGCCTGAGACGGGCCCAATATTTAAAAAAAAAAAAAAAATCTCATTATTCTTTGAGGTAATTTGAATCAGTACAATTAACTCATTCACTGCGATTGACGGCTATAGACGTAAAAAATTCACTTGAACGATTTCTTAGTTTCACATTTTTTTCCACTTTTGTTAACGAGAGTATGAAAACCTAGGAAAAAAATGCATTGTTAACTGGTGAAGTCATGTGATTAAATACAATTAAAAAATGTAATTGCCTAATGCCCCCCCCACCCCCCCCAAAAAAAAAGATTAATAAAAATTAGGGGCGTCAGACGATTTAATGTTTTTATTGTAATTAATCAAATGACTTCAATAATTAACTCACTATTAATTGCACATTTTAATGTACAATAAAAAAAATTCTAGGTTTTCATACTCTTGTTAACAAAAGTAGAAAAAAAATGTGAAACTAATAGAAATAGTATTAATATTGAATTTTTTACGTCAATGGCAGTGAATGAGTTAAGATGGGCGGATCGATACTGAAATAGCAAGATGCCGATACCAGGCTTCCTGATACTGTTTTAGGCTCTAGCCTTTGTTCCATAATAAAAAGTAAGTGATTCTTCATTCTGAATTACTTTAACTCCTTGTAACGTTCTGATATTTGAATCAATTACCTGGGTGAAAAAGCAATATTGAACTTTTTAAAAACAAATTTTCAATGACCAAATTCTGCAGACACTGACGACCAGAGGGTGAATGGCCCATATGGGCTGAGTATAGATGGGTCAAACCACGATTGGCCATGTGTTCCATTATAAAAGTCGAATTTGCAACGAGTTATCAATAATATCGACTTGCGGCTCATGCCTCAAACACTTCAATTATAATAGTCTATTCTGAATCATTTTTAGATCCTGCAATTAGTGGCGGGCCGATCGATGCTAAAATAGCAAAGTAGCGATGCAATGAGCCTTACCAATAGGTACGAGCCCAATACAGGTCACAGATCGTTAACACAGAATCTATTTTTAGACTCTCCAACTCGTGTTGGGAGGTTGCAGTCTGAATATACTTCTTTAAAAAAACTTAGATTTGTTGACACGGTCTCAATATGCTGAATGAGTTTTCAAAATCTTTAATAGCCTGACGGTGGTATGAAGTTCTATTGCACCTCCCTCCGATGTGGTTTCAAGTGATTGGAGCTAGCCGGCTGGCATCCCCCTCCATCGTGATCGGCATGCAGGCAAGGAGTGTTGCGGCGGAGGGGAGGCAATGGACTCGGCTCGTGTGCCTGCGCGCGTCGTGTGCTGCATGGCAATGGCCCCCCACCCATCCCCCTCACCCATCTTCCTCACTTTTGCTTTATGAGGGCCGCTTGTATTGACTCGCAGACAGATCGGGCGAGTGAGTGGCGGTGTGTTGCCTCTTGATTAGTTACACTGCTTGATTTATGCAGTCACATGAAATCCTCGCTACGCGGTCCACATTTTATTATTTTTTGCCTTGTACCGCATGTATTGGAAGAAGTTGCTTTCTCATTCACGCTACTATCATTTTGCATCATTCGCTTATCTCAGTTTGATATTTCCGTTGTGCACAACTTCCCATCATAGTTGCTCACATGTTGCAAATGCCAAGTGCGTAGAATATTGAAATGAGCAAGAAATGGCAACAGCGGAGAGACATTTATTAGATCTGCTTTTGTTTTATGGCCTGCTGCAGTATAGAGCTCCTATCCATTTTCTTAACAGTATTGTGTCTGGGGTCACGAGGAAGCTGGATCCCAGTGAATCCCTCGTCAATCTCCTGTTATTGATGGAAAGAGAAGACATTGTATAGTGTGAACGCACCGAATGCAGCATACAAGGCCTGCTGTCCTACTTCGAATAAACATCGAGCGCACAAGAATAACCTTGGATAATGAGCCACTTGCTGCTTCAGCAGCCTAAAGACAGATGATGACATCATGATAACAGCTGGTTGCTTATTGGTGGAACGGATTCATCATGAATGCAAGTGTAACATTATGCACGGTTATTCTCTTCTGTCTGCACTTTGCTGGGGACAAATGGGCCCCATTTACCATGCACGGGGTCCACGTTTGACTATTACACCCATGGCTAATTCTTCAATGAAACACTCATGTTTATCTTTTCTAATGTACTGTCTGTAGAAAATACTGAAGAAACACACATGTCTTTTTCCAGGTTCATACTGTGCCCCTCCCCCCTTTAAAGCAGCAGAGGCCTTGTTTTTCCCCTTTCCCCCTTCATTTTCTTTTCTTTACTTTTCTCATCTAAGAAAGTTGGGGCATCCCGGTCTGTCTACCTGTCTGTGCATTGGACAGCTTGTCACTGTGAAGCCAAATTCTTTTTGGTTTTCATACAGTACTTAGTCAATTAAGACTTTACAAATCTGATTATCTTTAGTTCATCGCTTGGAAGAAAGAGGAGAAATTGCACTGTACAAAAGCATCAAACGTTGATTTGCTGTATAAAATAATGTTTTATAATTTTGAACACATCCCGGGATAGTGAGCCCCATGCTGCTTCACATTACTAGTTACATGATTAGAGTTGCAAAACTTTTTCTTTTTTGAGAGAGTTACAAAACTAACCTCTTTGGCCACTTTGCTGTGGTTATTATGACTGTGTTATTGGTTGGGTCATTGAGTCATATGTGACTGTTTTTGGGTTGAATCGTGGGGTCATTGTGTTATGATGTCAGTTGTTTATTCAGTTACTATGTCCCTTATGATGATAATGTACGAGTCTCTCTTAGTTTGTCTAGTCTTAGGCAGTTACTATGTTCCTTATAGTGATAATGTGATTAATGTGGTCAGTTGCCATGTGCCTGTATTTGTCATTTGTTATATACGCCTTTATTCTGTCATATAGAATTGTGAGAGCTAGCGAGAGTTACTGAATGATTTTTATCAGTGCGTCAAGGTTTCTTAACTGAGGTTTTCGTTCAGTCGAGGTTTCATATCCCTACGCTTGCATGCAAGCTGGTCTTCTGTGTTCGGGATTGCTTGCATGCGTCCAGCCATGCTCTCGCTCTCAATCAAGGTTTCTCAGTCAAAGCTGTTGTTACTTTGTATTTTTGTATCTAAAAGCTCTCTGTTTCCCAACTCCCCTGTCTTGTCTCATGACAGTGGTAACCTTTTAATCTCATCTGCTGGGAAGTAAGTACAGCAAAGGTTTGCTCTCCTCCGTTGTCGTAGAGACGATTCTCATTCTCATTCTGAATGAATGCGGTTTGAACCCCAAACAGATCCGATTTGGGCTCCACAGTTGAAGAATGGACACAAGTGGGCCTCATTTGCCATACAGTACGCCAAGCAATGAGCAGGGTGTGAATTTATGCATTAGTGAAGGTGTAAATGGAAGAAGTCCTTGCTTGTGGTGAGGACATTAAGCTTTCATTTCCGTGCAAACGTGTGGCCTAGTGCTCCACAGAGTGGCTTAGTCGCGCATAGAGACCCGAGTCATGTCAATGCCTCCACAACCAGCTCGTGTAAATTTCAGCATGCAACCCATGAACGCAACACATGAGCGGCGGCTGCCAGGCGCCGTGTATTAATGTCACATTTTTTGAGTTATGCGTCTGTGAGTGCTGACAGACGCGCCGGTCTGCGCTATCTTTGACCGGGAAGATTTAGCACCTCATATGTCGGGATGATTGTATGCCAATGTTTCTTTTTTTTTTTTTTCTCCCTCCCATGTGTGCATGATTCAGAGGTGGAAAAAAAAAAAGCATCCGGTTCAAGTAACATCATGTGGTTTCTTGTGAGTGCTGCGACGTCTGGTGAAGCCAAGCGACAGACGTGTGTGTGTGTGTGTGTGTGTCTGTACTCGTTGGGGCACATCTCTTCAGCGGGCCACGGAGGGGAAAAAGAGACAGAGGCGGTCTGACGTGGCGGCGCCGCCAGAAGCGCGATTGTCGGAAAGGCTGCGGCTGCGTTTGTAGTCATCCTCGCTCGCCGATGAAGGCGCACCATCGCCGGGCGACGGTCGCTGATGCGGATGGACGAGCCCGGACGGCCGAGGCTCTTGTTACCTGGCGTTTGTGTTCTGTACTTGCGCTAGACTGTGAACACTCACGCAAGAATGGAGGTAGTCTCAGTTATCCGCTGTAGAGGAAAGATATTGGATGTATTGATGTTGACAAGCTTATATTTCTCAACAAGATTGGGTGTCAACATTTTACAGTATGTGGCATGTAAAATTAATGGCTAAATCGGCATTAGGGATGGGTTAAATATTTTATGATATGCTACTAAACAGAACTACTTTTTTGTTGGGGGGTTTTCAATAATGACAATACAGTCTTGTCTTTGTTCGTGAGTGTGTGAAATGAATAATTAATCATGTCTTGAAGCAATTGAGGCTTAATGGAGTGCATTACAAGAAGAGGCCCTGTTGATTCAGTCAGTTCGGTTGGGGTATGTGCCTTACGGTTTGTGTAGTGATCAGTTCAGGGTGTAACGTGCTTCTCGCAGTTCAACCTGAATGAGGCTAAGCTGTACAGTAAACGTCTGAATGGATGACAAAATGGCATCGCACCCCATGGATTGACATATGTATCAAATTATGATTTATTTCATTGGGAAGTCAATCGTAAACATTTCTTGACAATAATGTTATATCTGACCTCAATAGTCTAAACATGCCATTCTGATTAATAATACATTTGTGGAGTTATGCAGCAAAATCCAGCCGTTTTAATACATCTCAGGGGGCGTCCATCTTGACACTTGCTGTCGACTGAAGATGACATCACCGTAGCTCAGGGCTCAGGCAACGGCCAATCACAGCTCACCTGTTTTCTGAAGCTGAGCTGTGATTGCTTCTCACCTGAGACGTGAGTAACCATGATGTCATTAAATGTCAAAAATGATCTTGATAAAAACTGCAGGATTTTGCTGCTTAACTCGTAGTACTGTCAATAATTTTTTTGGGGTGGTTGACTTGATCTGTGAGAGATCACACAAAAACCTCTTTCTAATGTGCTTTTGTTTTAAATTCCATTTTATCGTCCAACATTAACATTGTTAATCACACCTCAAATATTTTTCAAAATAACATTGGAGTTTTGTCCTAACACACATAAAGTCTATATCACTGAACCAACATTAATGGAGTAGTAAAGTTATACAGTAAATATTTGCATGAAAAAAACAATTAAGCCAATATCTTAACTTGCGGTTGGCTTGTACACAGGAACAGATGCAAATGATTTCATTGCTTGACACTCATAAATACTGTAGATTGTGATCATCCTATACGGAGGACCCACTGTAATTCTTCCTGGTTCCGCGCAGTTACTTGCCGCGAGAAATTTCATTGAACACAAGTGCAATTAAACTGGCAGACAATGAATGTCCGCAAAGGCTAGGACAGGGGGGGGGGGGGGGGGGACTGACAGACCCAAACCCAGATAAAGTCTTGCATTACAAACGGGAACTTCATCGGATTACCATTACATAAGTGCAAAGTGTCATTTGCATTCCTTCTTAGGCAACACTTGACCTTTAGCGCGAGGTTAGCAAACAAATACGAGTAGCTACTCATAATATGCCACCACGATTGCACGCATGCCAAGTTTCATTTTCCAACTGTTTCAAGAGCGGAGCGGAGACATTCTCCCATCACACGCTAATTATTGCCTCTTAATTAATCACACTTTGGCAATTCAAATTCAAATGTGAGACTTTTTGTTAATACCAATTGTACACAGCTAGTCGACAATCACGACGATTGTCGCTATACATCCCCCGCATGCACTCTTTAGGCTTTGAGCATGTCCTGTATGTGTCTAAGCCTGCTGCTCATCTATTCTTCATGCGTTACATTTGTGCAACCGAATGAATATTTACAGCTTCTAGCTTTGCTTGTTCTAGTCAAACGTGCAGCAAAGCGGCCAAAGGGTGCCCTGAATGTGCATTAAGTGGCTTTCACGTGTGGTCTTTGTATACGGTATGTACAATAAGTGTCTCGCTCATGCATGTGCGCCAATGAGAGCCTGTTCATGCATTAAGCATGGCACTTCTTTAAAAAATGCTCGTTGGCGAGCAGTAACTCCAGGCGGGAAACCATACATGTGTGGGCGTGTGGGGGTCCTCATGCATGCGTGTGTGTGTGTGTGTGTGTGTGTGTGAGGGTAATTGTGTAATTTGCTGGCAGCCCACTCAATGCGCTGAATTCTTTCCACGAGAGCCAATGGTGGCCATGCGGCTTTTTGTAGCACAGTGCTAGAAATGACACATTGCGCGAGGAATATTGCCTTATTAATATCTACTTAAGTGATTCATTGGACAGTAAAACATGGAGATGTTGCCAGAAGATTTTTGTTGGAGTGTCACAAACACAAGCATATATTTTATACGATATCAACGCCAGCTTTTGTTTTTAAACACACTGCAATGAACTACATCCTTCACCATCAGGTCTCATGTTAATCCCTCCGCCATGTTTACTGATGTAATATAAAAGCCTAATGTGGACGTTTACGACTGAGCAATTACCAAAGATAAATGACAGTTAGGGGACGGAATCATGTTAGAAGCAAATGTGTACTGTAAAGGCACTCTGACAACACTATTTTTTTTAAATACCTCCTAGCATGTTATTGCTGAAAACAAAAATAATAATAGTAATCCTTTTGACTTCCTTACAAAATGTAAAATTGTTAAAAATGATAACTGTTAGTGTATAGGTTTCAAGAAAGAAAAAAACAAGACGAACAAAATGCTTTGGTAATGAAAAAACTAAAACAAACAAACAGCTAAATTTAGGTTCTTGGGTGCTGATTAATTGTGAAAGCCAGTTAATACACACTTCTGGAAGAAAAAAAAACATGTTAAAATAACTTAAATACTGTATATGTTATTAATAATTAATGATGTTAATCAAAGTGAAGACACTGAACTTGTTAATTATTTCTCACAATAATGTAATCATTGCTACGATATTGTGAGTTTAGTTTCATTGGTGAGCTATTTTTAGTTCAGTCCTGCGGCCAACTCATGTGATCCTTTGGGCTAATCATGTTGGTGAGCCCTGCTATGCATGTATGCAGTATATCAAAGACTCTAGATGGGAAGTGGAAAATAAATTCCAGTAGACTCTGTCATGTAATCTGTCCATGCTCCCGTCTGCCTCAGTTCTGTCTCCATAGGCCTTTTCTTGTTTTTTTCACTTGACAGAAATTGCAGTCCACCTAAGGCAGTTGCAAAGCAAAAATAGCATTTTTCGCTTGATCAAAACACATTGAATAGCAAAACTGAGAATCAACCGCCGCGATAAAATTGAAGACCTGCCGTGACGATCCCAAAAACCTTCACCGGGCTCATGTGACCAACTGTGGGAAGCTGGTGGTCGAGGGAAGCTGTGTGCTACTTACGCCGCAGCAGCTGGTTAGCAACAAATTGCCTCAACACATTGCGGAATCACGCCTAAGTCTGTAAACATAACCGCCGTGGTGGCGAATAAGCTACATTTCTGATGATCATTCTCATAAAGGGATGACGGGAAATGATGGAGAATCCATGCTAATTGCTATGCTAACCTACGACAGACATGGCTAGCGCACATCCAAATTTGAACAGCGAAATAGCAGGCCAAGTGTCTGGACTCTGGACAATCATATTTGTGAAACGGAACCGGAAACTGGAAATTAAGTTCCGCTCTGGTGTACGTCGTTAAAAGTATATTAAGTATATTCATATTTATAATATCATTAATGTAATTTGTTTGTTTTCAAAATAGAGTTTTGAGGCCATAAAATTCCTCAAAACCAGCTCACCACGCTTAGCGGTAGAGTGTCCGCCCCGAGACTGGGAGGTCGTGGGTTCAATCCCCGGCTGGGTCATACCTAAGACTATGAAAATGGGAGCCATTTACCTCCCTGCTTGACACTCAGCATTTGGAATTGGGGCTTAGGTCACCAAATGATCCCCGAGCGCAAGCCCCTGCTGCTGCTCGCCGCTCCCTCAGGGGACGGGTCAAATGCGGAGAACGAATTTCACCCCACTTATGCCGCTTTTCCATTTCCCCCCCACACCACACTGCACAGAACGACACTACACGGCCTCCATTGCATTTCCATTACAACAGGCGTGCGGCGGGAAGGGGGCGGGATAATTTGAACTGTCCAAGCCAAGCTTGCACTCCCGCAGTACCATTTCACGAGCGGCAAGTCGCGCCAACATTGAACCATATTTACAATTTGATATGGACCACCGTGGATGAGATATTGCGATCTTGATTTCACGATCGGCTCGTGCTCAGCCTCATTCATTTAACTGCCGTTGGAGCTCTCATTCAAATGAATGGGAACACACGACCAGGCACTGGCGATTTATTTAAACCACAATCATTACAAATCCATCCACAAGTATCGTTTAAATTGTAAAGATAGTTCAGCGTTGTTGTAAAACATTATTATATTTATTGTATTGACTGTATTTTTATGACTTTGGCGAAGACCAGCGGGCGCTTCTTGTCTTGCTTGCATAAAATAAGGAAATGGGCGTGCTCCACTGCGTTGCTGTCGGCCAATCAGATGACAGTGACGGCACGGCCCCGCTCGGCCCCAGACGACCGCCGCTGCAGAACCACCTTCGAGATAGTTTTAAAAAGCTGCTCTGCACCCGAAAATTCACATGGCAACGCGAACAAGTCAAGAATGCCGCTTTAGAAGGGTGTGACAATCAGTGGTACTTTAAAAATACATAACAATAGATCTTTAAAAAAAAAAATTTTTTTTTAGCTTTGCTACTCCACAATAAATACAGTACACAATGTGAATTTAAGAAATACTGGTGATTCTATAAAAAATGAAACCAATTGTTCATTCATTATATTGTTTAGTAAAATCCTTGCTTCAAGTCCCTGGGATAAACCAGCAAAACAAATTGCTCCACAAAATTTGAAAGTTGCTCCTCAAATGAGGTAATTGATTCTCAAAACTGCTCTGTAAAAAATAAAAAATAATGCTGGTAGTAACCATTTACAAAATATATTTTGATCAGGCATATATAAAATAAATACACATTCCAACAATTTCAGCATAGTGGTTAGCATGGCTGCCTCACAGGTCTGCGGTTCTGGGTTTGAATTCCCTCCACTCAAATCAAATCAAACTTTATTTATATAACACCTTTCATACATTAAAATGCAACTCAAGTTGCTGAACAATTAAAACATTCATCTTAACTGATAGAGGCTCCACCTCATCCGGGACCTTATGAGAACAAGCGCGGGAAAAAACGGCTGTGTTAACGTCCCCAAAAGAATGTATTGTATTGTGTGGCATAAGCTTGTTGTGCATGCAAGACACCTTGAGAATGCCGAGTGGTTATGCGGCGTGATATCATATTGAGCACACCAGTAACTTCATTATGACCGCACAGTCAACCCCCACAGAGCGAGAGAGCAAAACAACTTGGTGGTGCTGTTTCTCAATGTTGCACTCGGCTGGGGGGGGGCGATAGATTATAGCTGAAGCCTTCATTTCCATATTATACAACACAATTATCGCATGACTGATGCGCACGCGGTGACTTTGCTCTTTTCAAACGGTTGCGTGCAGCGGGGACGGGACTGAGACGCTGCAGCAGCTTGTGTGTAGTCACAATGCGACAGCCATTTTTGTGTGTCGGTTAGTACGAGGTTATGTTCAGCATGATGCTTCAATGCACACATACTACTGTATTGCAGCATTTCTATTCTTGCGCATTCCTTTTTTTGTTCAAAGGCTGTAAAAAAGTGAGCACGCTTTCTTCATAACCGCAGCGTAGGTTCAAATGAGACGACTATAAATCACACAAAAGTTGTCCAGGTTAAAATGAGACTACCAGAAAAGAGCAAACATTTTATGAATTAATACGAGACTAGCGTACAGTATATTTTCCACTTAACGTTCTCCTCCTCCAACATGATCTGCATGTTGTCAGCGCTTCCGGAAACACGCATCCGAAATGAGAGGTGTTAAACCCTCGGCTAATCACCGTCGTGGGATGTCAGTGTGGCTGTTTGTTTGTCTGACACACTTGGCAACATGTCTCAAAGCTGCTCGCATGCGCCCATCTGGATTGCGGCGCCGCAGCCAGGCAAATGTGTGCTCCTTAAGGGTCTCAAACGTGAACATGATGGAATAAACAGCGGCAGCAAACATGAAACAAGATTCGCTATTATGCTTTGAAATGACTTTTTGTTGCCGTGAAGTGCTTTGGGGGAATTTTTCCCAGTATGCACCGTATGGAAAGTAGCATGTTTAATGCCTAGAAAACATAGCCATTGTTTTCGAAAGAAAATCCTCGGAGATTGTATGTAAAGTAGAAATGAATTGTTGTATCATACAAGCCTAAAAAGAAGTTAACCAATCTCTAATACACTCTCTACGGAAGCGTGTTGCATTCACTTAAAAAAAAAAATAACGTGATTTTCTGACAAATTTTTGGGAGAGCTTTGTTTTTTGGAGTATTTTTTTCTGTTTTACTGAATATTTTTTTCTCTCACAAAAATATTCCGAAAAACAGGCTGAAAAAAATTATTCAGAAAAACAGGGAAATTTAAAAAAAAAAAAACTGCAAAAATATATATATATATATTTAAAAAAAAACACCCCAAAAAAGTATTCCGAAAAACAGAGCTGGTGTTCTGTTTTTCTGAGTTTTTTTTTTTTTTTTTTTTTTTACCTCTGAACCTCTGTTGCAGACTCGCTAAAAGCGGAAGCGGACACTTTCCCGCATACCTCCATATGCAATAAGATGGTCATGTTTATTGACTGGCTCTCAATAAAGGAATGAAAGTGTATACTGTATTGTGATTTGTTCTCTAATCTCTGAGGGAAAACCCCTTTAAAAAAATATTCAGAAAAACAGAGAATATATTTTTTTAAACAGAAAAAAAATACAAAAAAAAAAACGGGGGAAAAATCTATAAAACAGAAAAAAAATACTCAAAAAAACAAAGCTCCCCCCAAAAATTAGTCAGAAAAAAAGAAAAGTGAATGCAATACGCTTCCATAACTCCCCATATTAACCATTTTTTCAGATTTTTCAGGAAACACATATTGCATCATTTTATGCCCCCTAAAAATATTGTTTGCACAACAAAAAAAATGACTTGGGTAATTATTTTAAGAGAATGATGATATTGAGGCTGCTCCTCTTTGTATGAGTGACCCAAAAAGCCTAAAAAAAAGCAAAATAGAAAGTAGAAGTAATCCTTTGATGCTAGCAGAACCAAGGTTGTGGAGATACTCTCCTCATGTGTTTTCTACAACTTTAGAGGTACTGTATATTTTTCCACCTTCCTCCTTTTTGCCCAATTTGGGTTAAAAAGGGACTGTTCACTATTTGGTTCAATTCGACCTAACTTTCTGGGTTGTTCCAAAACAATTAAAAAAAAAAAAGTTTTGCACTAAATGACCAAATTTTATAGAAAACCCAACCCAGAAAAATGGGTCAGGTTGCAAGTAGCAGATCAGTCCCTTTTTGACCAAAATTTGATTATTTTGTTCCAAGTGTTTTAAGTTTTAAGTCACTGCTATGTGAAAAACACTTATTTCCATTTTGTTTTCATTTTACTTCATTTTTAGGTTTTTGGGATGTCTCCATTCAGTTTCACCCCAAAAACATAAAAAAATGACACAATTGTTTTCCACAAAGCAGCTCACAACAACACCTATGTCTATCCTATACTTTGCGGTTAACCTAAAAAGTTGGATTTTTGACCCAAGTGTTTTTGTACTAGATACAGCATTTTTACTCCAGTATCAATGCCACACCTAAATTAGTAGCCTGTTAATTAATGCCTTCCTCACACACCTCTTTAAACTTCATAAAATAAAAGTAATTGTAATTATCTGAGTTAATACGGTAAGTGGCATTATTCACACATACATTAAGAATTTAACTAAGTCCATTGGACTGTAGTTGCAAACCAAAACAAGTGCGGATCCTTACCTAGTCCGATGACATCGTTAGCGGCAATTAGCGTGCCAGCTAATGACATTGTGTGCCTCACGTTTATGTTCCGTGACCCAGTCTGCCACCCTGCTCATACAGGAGGCGTCTTCCCCCATGGACATGCTGTACCCACAGACATGCACTAAATGCGCCATGATGAGCAGTCCATTAGCAGACAATGACAGCGCCCACCATTTGGTCACGTACAGCACATTTAGTTGTGTAGCTTGCGTCAAATTCTCAAATAAATCTCCATGCAATGTCTTTGAGGGTACCCTCTCCCTTGTGACATGATGAAGAGCACCATAATGGCTTACAAATGTGTGTGCTGGAGCGGGTCGATTTAAAACTTCATTGTTATTTACAAGAGCGGATGCCACGGGGAGTGCGGGCGAAGAGGCGAGCATATTGATTATGGCTGCACTTTTAAGCTGATCACACACTTGCTGTAAGAGTTACGACGTCAGGGCTCAAAAGGCTTTAAGTGCGACTTGCCTCCTCTACCTGAAACAATCGACGCAGGTGTGAGTTGGTTCTGCCTTTGAGTGGTGTGTATTGCGTTCTAATGGTGCTACGTGGATGCGAGTATGCGGCTGGACTCTGTGAGCCAAACGACAATACATTTTTAAACTGTGCAGCATTAATACTTAATGCATAAATCCATTTCACAGACAAATGATGTGGATGAATGCACTTTAAAGCAATCAAAAGGTTGAAAGAAAATCCATCATAATGCCTTTTTATGCACTCAGAAACGGCACCTGCCCCAAAATCTCATATAACCGCATAGAAACATTTTCTTTCAACAACAGAGGACGATGCTTATTAAGATTTTTTTTTTAAAACCCATCATTTTCTATGCAGCAAAAAGAAGCCATTACACGTTGGTGCCACTCAAGATTTTAAATAAAAATGTGTTATTGGAAAACGGCACACCTGTTGCCAAACTCTATGAAATGTGCATTACTGTCACATATCGGTGATCTTCCATCGCACTTCAGAGAACGCAGAGGCCTCATTGTTTTTTATTTCTATGTTTTTTTTCTTCATCATTTTTTTTGTTTCTTTGACACTTTTTCCAACAAGAGACAAAAAACACACAAGAAGTTATGTAAGGTGTTTTTTTTTTCTCTTTTTCTCCACATTTTAGGGCAGCATCTTCCTTACAGTTGTTTGAATGTTAAAGAACAAGATTGTATGATGGCAGTTAAACCCTGGAACATATTAGCGTAAAACCCTGTGGATAACACATACTTGTGTATAATTGATAATAATAATTTTTAAAACGCCCTTTAACAGCATTTTTTTTCTTTGTACTTCTGTATAATACGGTCCCCTGATTTGCTGGTATCCTTTATTATCGGAGTGAATCATAAATGAATAAAGATCGAAAACATACCTTTAAAATGTAAATGTTTTTAAATCCAGGTTAAAAATTATGCTCTTTCCCCATTTCTTCGATTTAGGGCTTTTAAAGTAGCAGTAAAATCATGTTTTTTTTTCTTTGCTTTTGATTATCTTTAACTCTGTGATTGCTTTTAAATGTTGTTCTTTTAATTATGATATGTGAAGTATATTGAGTTACATTGTGTATGAAATTGAGATATAAATCAGTGATGCTTTTTTATTTCTTTTTTATTTTTGACAACCCATACACACTGACTAGGTAAACATGTATAAAATGTAAAAAAAAAAAAAATAAAAATCATTCTTAAATCCCCGATAATACAGTTGATTGATATTTTTTCAAGAGATTTTACAGTACTTTCCCATTTGTCTTGGGACAGCACAATGCCATAGTCTATTCATGAATGGGAATTTTTCCAGTATTCAACCACTTTAAACTCATGTTTCCCCATTTTTTGTGTTGCATGATGTCAATCTAAAACAGACAATACAAATAAATCTCACAGTCACATCTTGATTTTTTTGCATGTTGCGTGGTAGAATGACGGCACGGGTTATTCCAATTGTCTGAAATATGGACATTTTTTTTTTTTGCGCTACCTCGTCCCTTTGTCTCCATCCCTGTTGATGTCTGTTCTTTTTCTCTCTTTTTTTGTCTACATGTAGATGAATGTATTTGCACCACCATGCAGGGAGTTCTAACAAAGTGTACAACAGTTTTAAAGCCATGGATGATAGTCTTTCCGTTTGTGTGGAAAAACAACTTGAGGCAACTGAAATATGTATTCTTTTTGCCATTTTTGTGCTACAGCCAAAGCCGTGTCTAATATAAAATAGTTGCTTTGGCGACATCTTTGGGCCAAGCAACCACGTTGAAGTGTGTGGATGAGTTTAGCTTGGGAAAGGCCCGTGATTGACGGATATAATGCTTTCACCCACGCTGCTGATTTCGAACCCCTCCGGTATTCACTTGACCGAAAGTATCTGTTTGCCACATTAAATCAAAAGCAACAGGACGGTAATCCGTATGCAAATGTCTTATTCAATTACACTGCGCTATACTGAGCATAAGTCTTGTAGCTAAATCTTAAAAAGTTAAGCTGCAAATCCTCTTTTCCTCCGCAGGCCGCAATTCTCATCATTGGGATATTGTTGTTTTTTGCTTCCATGAATTCCGCTCATTTCCGGTGACCTTTTGTACGTGATTGTTTGTGAGAAACGGGAGGATGAGTGGGTGTATTTATTTTTTGTGTGTGTGTGTGTTCGGAGTCACATAAAAGTTCTTAAGTAAAGGTCACTTTGATTTATGTAGCATTACTTAATTGACTATGATTAGTTAAAAGAAATGCAAGCTAAACAAATACTGCAACGTCCCAATAAAGGCAAATTGGTTGGATTTCGCTCTAAGAGGGCAACAACAATGGATTAGTAGTAGAGATCCATCGCTTCAGAGTGTTTAATTCCCAGACAACTTTTGCAATCTGCACTGTGTTAATGCTTAGCATTCAGGAATCAAAGTGCTGCTATCGTGTGATTTGATCAAAACAAACACATTACTCTTATTATTACTCTTAGAATCACTGTTTATTTTTCTTGGCCTTTCTGGGAACCTCAGGAGTTATTTAAGTGGTAAGCTATGATGCTATGTTTCTCAATGCCCAACCAGAGTTAAGGCAGTGCTGAAAAATAATGGTTGCCACACAAAATATCGACACTGGGCATTTTCACTTGGGGGTCAACTCGCTTTTGTTGCCAAGTGTTTAATGGATGTATTTTGAGTTATTTTGGGGTAACAATAATTTCGGCAGTTATATAATGTATGCACTAACTTGAACAGGAAGTTGACCATTTTTGGTTAAAAGCAGTCATTTTTGGTGAAATCCGTGGCGTACTTGGGAATTGACCTTAAGATGGAACAAATGGGCAATTCTACTCTGTACCTTATTTCATTGTTTTTTGCATATTGGCTCCATATTCACATGCATTTTCAGAGTGAACTGCAATACTTGTTCCATTCGTTTGACTCATGCACAGTAACGGTGCAATACACTTAAGTTATGAAATTGTGGATTTTTTTTTCCCCCAAGGACATCAAAGGTAGGATGATGTCCGAGCACTTGTAAGGTATCTGGGATTGCTATGGTATGCTGTCATGTATCAACCAGAGTTTCAGTCCTCAAGTCATTTCTTTGGTTGGCACTTCTTGCCCTGTGACGACATCCTTCAGCATTGGCGCGTCCTTTCCATTGGGGAATTGCAATTTCTGGTTACCTGCAGCTGTTTGGCTTTGATGCTGTGTTCAAAGATGATATGTATTCAGAGAGGAAATGGGTTCAAGTGAGAAGAGGTCACATCGAACGAATGGGAAACCAAGTGGGATGTTGTCACAACGGGGAGAAGATAATATGGCTGTTTTTGTTTTTGTTTTTTAAGAAGTGTTCTGCACACTCACTGATTGACATTTTGATGTGCTGGATATTCAGTAATGTTTTCGAAATATGACAAATTTTATTTTTATCATAGCGATGCCACCACAGAAAGGTCGTATTGATGGCAAAGAGACAGGGTGAGGGTTAGCACGGAAGCAGAAATTGGTCATATTGTTACTCGTAAATTTTAATCAGAGATGGCTATATGTATCCCAAAATTATTTCTAGCACATGAGTTTAGAGATATTTTCATTTTTTAAGTTTGACCTATAAAAGCTTGCACGATTGGGATTTTACCTTTTTTTATAGCTAAGACGTTTCAGAAAAAAACCCCACCATGCAATGAATCTAACTGTTAATTCATAAATATTCCTATATATAAAGGGTGACACAACTTTTTAACAATCCAATAAAACCAAGAGTCAAGGAAGAGAAATATTTTATTCATTGTAATTGATTTCAGATTTCAATGGATTCGTACAGGAGGATGTCATCTACAGGACATCATTTAAAAAAAAGAAAAAGAATGGCATGTTTTAAGGTTTCAATTAATATGAATAAAATATTGTTCTTCCATCACTCTTGGTTTTATTGGATTATTTAAAAAACTAAATAATTAACAATCTTTTTTTTGTGTCACCCTTTATATCAGCGTTCACAAATTCTGGTCCTGGAGGTCCGGAGTCTTGCTGGTTGTGCAGGTGTGTTGGTAAGCGGAAACATCTCAAACCTGCAGGATTCCGGAACTCGAGGACCGGAATTGGTTAACGCTGCTGTATATTAATATATTACATATTATTGTTTTTATTGTGATGATTATTCTTCCTACTATTATTATTATTATAAAAAACTGATATGATGGATAAAAAAATAACTGATTTGGACTCAGAGCAAGAAAAAAATCTAGGAATGTTTACTTGTATCTCTGATTGAAAGAAAAAAAACATTTGCTGACAGGTGTTATTATTGTTATTTTTATTGATTTATTATTTTTGTCTTATTGTATTATTTTGTATTATTTACAGTAATGTGTGTATTTTTTAGTTTTTTTTTTTAAATATATTTTAATTATGAGTACATTATTTTGTTATTTTATATCATGCCATTTCATTTCCATTTTTATTTTTTATGTATTATTAATTTTTTCAGTAGTGTAATTAATTTATTACTCTCATTCTCAACACAGGCTTTGTTGCACTACAGAACACATTGAATTGCAAAGCTTCATGGCAGGTCGGCTCCCAGTCCGATTATGGTGTACACAGCCAGCATGTACTGACGTGACCTTTACACAGACCCTTATATCCAACACATGCAGTATGCGTTTGCGTGCACGCCCAATTTGGTTTGGCTGCGCCGAGTGCGCATAACCCTCGGCAAATGCGCAGAGATGGAAAAATAAGACTGTCTCTCCTCATATCCGGCTCCTCGGTTGAGTTGTGCAGCCTGCAGTTGGACTGGAGTGTGTTTGTGTGCTTTAGTGACTGACGGAATGCATCAGTCTGCAAGTGACTGTACTTACAACACACCATAGCTGTGTGCGAATACATCATTTTCACATTGCCATGAAGCATATTTTCGACCAATTGAGTTTGTCGTGGGTGTGGATGAAAAGCAACGACATTATTCATGGTTGATGTTTTGTTGTGTATCACATTCAGTGGTAAAGGTGTGAGTCATAAATTGCAAAGCAAGTATGCAGAGTGAGCAATACTTAATGAGCTCCACATCTACTTGGATGATAAGAGAAAGATGCTGAAATGTGAGCAGGGTAAAGCTGAAGGTTGCCAAGGGGGAGGGGGAAATTGAATACACTCTTCTAGGAATTGGTAACTTAAGTGTAGCTGTCAATCACTTAAACTGGCTTAATGAAATAATATGTAGAAGAACGTCTCCTTATCCCATCAGGCTTATCTGATCCTCCCCTTTTTCCATCGGAAATGTCAGAGTGGGGTCGATGCAGCGTTTTCAACTTGACGTGTCACTTCAGCAAAAAATGGACCCTGATAACTTGGCCGTTTGACAGAAGAGCTCTTTGCAGGTTTCCTAACGTGTGCTTTTGAGTGAAGTTTGCATTTAAAGTATGCCATTAAATGTGGCTCTCATAAAGAATTATATTTCAATAGTATTGATAAAATGAACAATTAGTGATGTGAAAAGCTGTATAGGCGTCCTCGATACCCATCAACTATCCTAATGCAGGAGTAAAGTCAAAAGTATAGTAAATATTTGTATTAGAAACACTTCTGTGGCATGAGTAAAAAATAATCAAATGACAAACAGTACGGTGGTGACGATTGTTTTTGCTTCTGAGGTAGTAGAACAGAAATCCAAAGAAAAGTTAATCCTTTGATGCTGGCTTTGCTTGTGTGAAACCAGTTTACATGATTTAGTCATTAGCTTAGCGTTGCCACTTTTGCCAACTGAATGGCAATTAAAATGGAACACATGGCACCGTATGTAGTGTATGTGTCTCTAATAGTGCCAGTGCTAATGTAATTATAATGTGAGTAGCAGTGGTTCGATGGAACAAATGTGACATTAATGACAATGGCTTACATATGGCTCGCACTAGTACACCAATTAAGAGTTCCTTTGGTTCTTACAGTTAAGGCATTTATGAGCTCAAAATTCACACACAAAAAAAAGCATGTCAGCATTGGTTTTCTTGATCTTTAAGAACTCCTTTCTTTTGTCCCTTAAAAATAATTAATTGAAACTTTTTTCTTTCTTTTTTTTTTTTTTACCGCAACACCCACGTTTTATCTTGCACAGACGATGTTCATGGCTGCATGAATAAATCAAGCAAAATGAAACTCAGCTGGCAGACGAAAGGGAAGAAAATGAAACCACAAAGGCAAAGGGGGATGTAAAAGAGAATGGCAACAAGAGAGATTAGGACTTTGCTGATGCCGAGCTCGTCATGCACATAAGATGAGCTGTCACATTGGATGGCGTGCAAGTCCGTCACGATGCATAATTTCATAAAAGTAGTCTCGCGGTCCTGAACCGTGCTACGCTGGCAACAGCTCGTCAAGTGAAAAGGGCCACAGGGCAAAATGAGAACAGGAGGCATAGATGACTCGCAGATTTTTTCCATCGTACGGAGCATACAGGATTACTGTGTGTGTCAAAGCTGAGAACTTCAAAGAGCCGTGCGCTGTCTTCCACAATTTCGCAACGTTTGAAGGAAGATACTAAAGTTTATTAATGGAATGCCATGCCAAGGATTCTTAGTTATAGCTGCTGGCCATTGACCCAACTGTCAACTTTCACAAGCTTCTCTTTGTCGCTTGTTTTTCTATAATGGCAACAGTTTGGGTCTAGAACAAATTAACTCTTTTACCAAAAACATCAATTGACGTAAGGACACGCCCACTGTATACCGCCAATGACGTCAATTGACGTCAGCTATGTTTTTTGTTTTTGTTTTGTCAATGGGCAGTGCAACGTCTTGTGCAGCGCTGGTTTGTGAATAGGGTTGTGAAAATCCCAAAACACCTGCTAACTAAGGCCAGCAGATGGCAGCATTGTATCTCTTTTCAACGGGCTCCGGGTGTCAAATTACATGAAAACATGGCGGATCTTAGGAAATAAAACGTTTTCGAGGATGGCGTGAATGATCAAAGCATTTTTCTCATGAAATCTAATTCACAGAGCATCACTAAACACTTTTTTTTGTGTGTCAGTCAGTCAATTTATCTTTTCACAAAAAGCTTATTTTCTCCTTATGTTTTTCATTTTCGCTTGATATCACTCAAATTACCTATTTTCAAATGGAGATTACTAAAGAACGGAATAAAGTAGAAACATACTTTTTCTTCTAATAAAAGAATGGAATCCAATCTTTCATATGGTATCCACCAGGTTTGTGTAGCCATAGCAATAGCACACAATATTCTTTGTTTGCCTTGAAAGATGAGTGAAAATGCTCAAAATCGGCTGGCACCGTAGGGGTTGTTTTATGGATTACGTTTGGCAGTAAAAGAGTTCATTACTTCCTGCTGGACCATATATTTTGAAATTAGACCAACTTGGGTGACAACAAGCGCCTGTATGGACTTTCGGTGTTGTCCAATCGACAACAGCCGGCGTCTGTATGCTTTACGTAACGTCATTTACACATTATCAGCAATCCAAACTAGCGAGAAAGGTTCCTGCGGATGAACCCAATTAAGCGGAGAGTAATTGCCTGTAAAGGACACTCAGGAGGTAAAGAGTGTGCGCCTCCATTTTAATTGGTCAACGGCATGCCTGGTGCCTCGCTGGCTGCACGACTTTGTCAGGATTATTATATAGAAATTATGGGGAGAGCAAGCACGCCGGGCGCTGTCCCACCTTTTTAACCGGCTTTGTCTGCTCATTGTCAGCCTCCCGACTGTGTTTGCAAAGTCATAACAAAGAAGCATGGTGTCATTGTGGTGCCTGATAAACCCTGTAACACTGCTTTTGCTATCAAAGCACTAAAAGAAGAACATATGGAGTGCTACCTCTTCGCTAAGGTGGATCGCAACGCATCCGCTGATTACATTGCTTGCGGTCCAGCCGATCATTTTCTGTTGCGCTTGGCCTTACGAGGGTGAGAGGTGGGGTTCACAATGGACTTGTCGTTAGCCAAATCACCAGGCAAGACCCACGCAAGGACGTGGAAACTAGCATTTAAATTCCACTTAAGAAGGCCGGAGCCGAGATTTTCGAAACCTGAACCTCAGAACTCAGGCAAATGTGCTAACCACTAGCTCACTGTGCTACTTGATTAGCTTCCTTTTTAAACAAAATGTCCCAGTTGGGACTTCGGTTTATCTAGGACTCAAAATTGTGAATAGATTGTGACAAAGGCAAAAAGTAGGATCATACCTACCAGCTCTGGGTGGAAATAAAAATCGGAATAAAACCGGTGACTATCTTCAATTATGACACTAAAAGATATGCTAATGCTAATGTAAATGTAACGTTTGTTTGATATTCATCTTCTCTTGGTTCGTTTAATAAAAGTAATAAAAGGGATGCTGACTGAACTGAGGTCCAGTGAGGAGCTCTTACTTCCAATGTACATATTCAAGGCATACCGTTTTCCTCCCTCAAATGTTTTGGTTGAATTCACACATTTTACGAGCTTGAAGAGGTTCCATTGTACAATGGAAGAGTCCTTGACTGCACTGTGCAAATTTTGCTCGTGTGTGAGCAGATACGCCTATGAAAAATGATGAGAGACGACTACTTTAAATTCTGTTTTAAAAAGCCTTTTTTTTTTTTTTTTTTAGTTTTTGTTGATGCTGTCATAAAGTTTGTGTTTGTGTGTGTAACACTTTTCCCCAGTTTTGAAATATCAACTGAGCTTTTTTTTTTTTTTTTTTGCATATTCAACATCAATGTTTTTGTTTCCCGGAGCCAAATTCAGCACCTCTGTCATGTCCCAGCATCTGTTTTCCCTTCGCTTCCTCTGCGACTCTCTGCTGTTTACTTTCCAAAGATTTTCTGCGTCGTAATTTTTCAAAGCCAAGGTCACCAGCTCGGGGCAAACAGCGATGGTAAACATCAAAAACACCTTTTTTTTCCCACTGCCTACCCGCCCCCGCTTCTCGTTCCCTCTTTTTTTGTTCCCTAAATGTGAAATGCTTTGACAGGAAGAACTAGAGAGCTTTAGAGAACACCCTTAATCACAGTGAAATATTGCCAGGGGTGGATGATAAAAACAGAGCACAAAATGTAATCATAACATAGGCTGTTTATTTGTTTTCTTTTCGGTGTCACATTAGTGTTTTATTTCATTTTTTGTCATTTCTTCTTTGCTCCTCTTGCTTTTTGTTTGTTTCTATAGCCCTGTTGTACACAGCATTTCTGTTAAATATTAACATCTAAACCTTTATTTGTCTTTTGCCTTTCACACAAAACCCATGAAAGTCCAAGTATTAATTTGGTTGTTTGGTGTGACAGCGACAGTTGGTCACCACAACATGATGGCAGAGCCTGTTGGGTGTTAAACTTCACAACCCCGTCAAGGCATTGCAGAATAACATAATTGTGTCATATAATTGCATTTGTCCGCATTGTGTGTATTTGTTCTCCTCCATCTGCAAAAAAAAATAAACTGGCCAATCTGGTGGTCTGAGGTTGTGTTACTTCACTTGGGCTGCTAAATGATGTTGTGGTTGACAGTTCAACCGCTGTAAACAAGTCAATTCATTCTAGGTTTGGGTTCAATAATGGAATCCAGCTGTGTTGACCAATGATATTGTCCTACATTGTTTTTATTTCACCACACTGTACATGTCTGTTCATATCTGTGCTGCATGTTCTGTAGTAAGTACATTCTCGACGCTGATTCGGCAGTGATGCCGCTTCATGTTCACATTTGTAAACACCACCGAAATAGGTGAAGAACCAAATTTTTGACTTCAAACTTATTTTACTTACTTAACCCTGGAGAACCCAAGAACCCTTTTCTTCTTTGGAAAATTATGAATTATACATTAAATGACTGCTATAAATTCACTGAACACCAAAATATATGTTTTTTTCAATTTTAACCCTTTATTCCCTAATTTAGGATTAGGGCGAAATTTGAACCTTTTGGGATTTAGGGGTGCTCCTCCACGTTGAGAGGAACCAGTTGAGGTGGCTCGGGCATCTGGTTCGGATGCCTCCTGGACGCCTCCCTGGGGAGGTGTTCCGGGCATGTCCTACCGGCAGGAGGCCCCGGGGACGACCCAGGACACGCTGGAGAGACTATGTCTCTCGGCTGTCCTGGGAACGCCTTGGGGTCCCGTCGGATGAGCTGGCTGAAGTGGCTGGGGAGAGGGAAGTCTGGGCTTCCCTGCTAAAGCTGCTGCCCCCGCGACCCGACCCCGGATAAGCGGAAGAAGACGGACGGACGGACGGATTTAGGGGTATCATTTCGAAAAATCTGAATAACAAAAACTGTCAGTAAACTATTTAGAATTTAAGAAAATAATCAATCAAATACACAGCTACATTGAACAATATAATTTTTTTGTTTTATTTGTTGCATTTTAGAACTGGATTTTGAATGTACAAACACACTTTGGCCAATGGGAACAAGAACACAGGGACAAAATCACTGCTGAAAAAAAAAAAGGTCTTTGTTATTTGAGTAGCAGGATTTATAGGGGCCAAATTTGACCCCGTGGGTTCTCCAGGGTTGTTAATTTACTTACAGCACATGCCGTCTCCATCCTCTGAATATTGTCAGGTTGCCTTGATTACGTCCATTCTGAGTCATGCCGATTTTTAAGAGGCTTTAGATACACCCTATGAAGCTGAAACATTGGTGGGTCAGATTGGGCGTTCAAGCTATTCTGTCAGAGAATTTTATGCAATTTAGAATATTTAAGATATGAAAAAACTTTCATAGGCCGTTTATAAGTCGCTATCTTTTATATACTACCTCTAAAGCCGGACCATCAGTGGGTTAACCTTGTCCTCTTAATCCATGCAAGGCTTGTTTATAGAGAACAGCAACACAGGAAAAAGGCGGCTCAACTGGTAGTGTAAAATGAAAAAAAATGTTTTCTTTTTTTTCTGGAGAGCTCAGTATTGTTCATTCGGTAATTTTACCGATTTGACACGTCATCATTATTGCTCTCTTCTTTTTTATGTGGGTGAGTGTGCGTGCGTGCATGTGTGTGTGTATTCATTAGTTCACCTAAACCCATGCAAAGCTTGTTTATAGAGAACAGCAACACAGAAAAAGGCGCTCAACTGGTAGTGTAAAATTAATTTCTTTTTTTTTCCTTTTTTTTTCTTTTTCTGGAGAGCTCAATATTGCTCATTTGGTAATTTTACCGATTTGACATGGCATCATCATTGCTCTCCTTTTTTTTTTTTGTTTTTGTATGTGGGTGAGTATGTGTATGTGCGTGTGTGCGTGTATATTCATTAGTTCACCTAAAACCTATTAAAAAATCCCATACCGTTCACCTAAACCGACCACTTCCAGCCAGAGTCGTGAGGCCGCCAGGAGACCCGAGGAAGGACCAAAGAAAAGAAAGAAAAATGGTTAAACGAATTTCTGATACTACACCTGAAGCTGGCAGATTGGCGGGTTGACTTGGTCCTTTTCACAGTAGAGGCTTCTGATGCTACTTTCAAAGATTAATGCCAGTTTTGTATTCGACCATCCATTCCGTGTGATGTACTGTAGTTTGATACAGAAAGGTGGAAAAATGGTGTCTTTTGCAAGAAGTGTAAAAGGGGCTTCTGATACTAGCCTCACAACTCGGGGACATTAGCGCTATAGTTTACTTGCTCTTCTTATTCCATGCTGTTGCAGAGCAAGGCAGAGGCAGTGTGAAAAAGGATCATCTGATACTGCTACCCTTCAATATTTGAGTCCACTTTGTCCCTCCATTCCGTGTCATGTCCAAGTGACAGTCGGTAGAGGTGCCTTTGTCCACCTTTTTTTTTTTTTCTGTCACGCTTTTGTTGAAATGTTATCAGCATGAATAAGAGGCAGAAAAATGCTGGCCTTCACGGGCTTTGTTGAAAGGGGCTTGCACGTCTGCCTTCCTCCTCTCTCGCAGCGTTCTTATCTGCCCAGCATTGGCATTCAAATTCTTCTTGTGAGGTGTCAGAGGTGCAGGCGAAGCTGACATATAAAGCAACCCCAAAACGACATTGATTTTAGCCTGTCAGAGAAAATTGGTGCCCAAATGAAGAGCGGGCCTTTTTTCGGCACGCATTAATAACATCATGACGGACACGCGTCACTTCATTTTGGTTTGATAACATTCCCATTACTATTGGATGACATTATACTTGTGTTGCACTAGCACACTGGCGTTGACATTCAAACTTGAGAATAGTTCCCTTGACTTGTGTGCACATCAACCTTGTTTTTATTTGTGCTACTACAGTGTGTGTGTGTGTGTGCATGTGTGTGTTTATGCCTCTATTGGGAGGAATGAAGGTTTTATATGGTCTTCAGTGCCCAGAGAGAATTGTAGTGACAGCAGATAATTCTTTTGGAGGAGTCAATTTAGAAAGGAAGCGCAGAGGAATCAAACCTCGTCACAGCTTGGGGGGTTGACTAAATATAGACAGTACCATAGACACCCATTTAGAGCAAGACAAGTCCAACAGCACGAGCACACTGGCTTAAAGCGACATATGGCGGCATACCCACTGATGTTCAGATTTTGTAATGTTCTGGTCACTATGGAATATTTTTACATATCACAACATGGACAATTTATTAGTTTAACACAAATGCGTTTTATTATTGTCACTGTCTGAAGGAAAATCCCAATTTCACATTTTAAGATGATGTAATGTGTGACAAAATGACAGATGAAAACATACAGTATTTCATTCCATATTGTTTACTACTGGTTTTGTCATGAGTTGTTCTTCAAAAAGGTACTGGGTCTTATACGGTACTTGATGTATGAGTTTCTGTATACAATCTAAAAGTCAATAAAAAATATGGGTTTGATAGCATTGCCGTATTATAGCAATACTAATATCACAATACAGTCTTCATGTTACACTATGGAGCTTCTAAACTTGTTTTTGCGTTACAATCAAGAATTCAAAAGATGGTTTCCAGATGGGATTTGAATTTCTATTCAGGTCTATGGTTCCAGTCAGTGTTTCAAACAATGGTTAGGGTTTTAAATTTGGATTCAAAGCAGACTGTTTTAAGTTTTGTGACAGATTTAGGGTTTCAAATGATGTTTTCAAGCTTGGGTTAGGATCCAGACAGCTTTAGATACAATCTCAAACCCTAGTTTGGAAAGCTAACTCTTGCTTTACAAACGAGAATTGTGTACTCTATTTGAGTCTCAAGGTAATGCTAGGGTTTTTAATTGTGGCTTGGTTGTTTTTAAGTTAGGGTTTCAAACCAGCGCTATGTTTTCAATTAAGGCTTTCAAGCCAGTGTTAATGTTTTGATTTAAGGTTTCAAGCCAGGTTCATGGTTTGAAATTAGGGTTATGGATGTAAATTAGGGGTCCAAGACAGGGTTTTGGTTATAATTTCAAATTTGGATTGCAGTTTTAAATCTTTGATTAGAGTTTGATGGTCTGGGATTCCAAATTAGAGTTTACAGTCTGAAGTTAGTAAAACTAAGGTTTGGGTTTCAAAATTGGATCGAAAGACAAGATAGTGTGCCAAAGTAGGGCTTCAAGTTTGGATTCGGTTTGAAATTAGATTTTCAAGTTTTAGTCCCCCTCTTATGGCTGAAATCCAATAGTGTGTCATTCAATGACAATCTTTGCACTTTCAGTATTTGCATTCAAATGCATGCACACGACTTCCTGAATTGCTGTCTGTCTGTCTGTCTGTCTGTCTCTGTGCTTGTCACAGCCACGGGGATGAGTAGAGTAAACCACACCTCCATCTTTTTACAGCGCTTTGGATTTTTTTCCACCACAGACGCCCACTAGGACAGGAAGTGCCAGTAATCGAACGCAGTCTGCTAAATGACCACACATTTAACCTCCTAAGCCAACTTAATTCTGTGTTTCCCGATTGAGTGATTAAGTCCATTCGCAACCTTATGATCAAATGACCGGGAATGTTTTTTATTTTTATTTTTTTGCACGCCGGGAGGATTGCTGTCTGTTGATGCAGCGCACACAGCTGCGACCTTCAGGTCATTTGTATCTGTCACTCTGCTCTTCAACCAGAAATCACCGCGTGATGTTTCCAGGGCGGATAAAGCTTTCGATTTAGAGGCTATGTGTCTGCTGGAATGTCTTTCAATCTACACACGGTGACATAAAACATCGCTATCGTTAGCTAAATTGACTATTTTATGCAACATGAAAAATTTTCGTAATTCTGGACTGGATTAGTCACGATCTTTTTTTCACATTTCCGTTCACGTTTTTGATTTGGTTTAACAGACTACAGCAACTTTAATGTGCGGTACCAACTCTTACAGGATTTAAATAGAACAGTGGTTGTTGAAATTCATGACAGTGTGTCTGTCAGCCAACATTTTTACAGTATGATTCATTCAAATTTTAAACAATTGATTTTTAATTGCTACTTTAGTACGCTGAATATGTTTACAAGCATATGTGTCACTGGTTGCATTTAATGCCGCACAGTAATATAAATGCAAATTACAACTGAATTAAAATGAAGGGCTTCAAGTGCACCTCTAACCTCTATCATGTATCAATTAGCAAAGAGATCAAGATTCGGCGGCATCTTAAAATCTTATCTTAATCGCACAGCATATGCCCAGTTTAGCAGGGTGTCAATTATCAAATGTTTTCTTTCTGTCACCTCTTTGGGCTGCCAGGCATCAATGATAAACTATCAATTAGCAAGGCAGGAAAGATTAACGACGCCAAGTCCAAACACGCAATAACAAAGTGCTTTGCTATTTGTTTTGGGGATAATGCTTCCAATGGATTAAGAATTCATAGGATTTCAACACGGTTTATGGGTGCAAATTAGGGTTAGGATTTCACTGTTCTGGGCCATATTTAGGGTTTAATTTGGACTTCAAAACACAGCTAGGATTTTAAGTTAAAATGAGTTTAAAAATGTTGTAGGGTTTCTAAATAGTTTCCAGCCAGGCTTAGGGCTTTAAGTTAGGGTTTGAATTAATGGTTAGGTTTTGATGCAGTTAGGATTTCTTTTTTTATTTTTATTTTATTTTATTTTATTATTTTTTTTAATTAATTAATTAATTTTTTTCTTTCCAGGAGATGCAGTTAGGATTTCGAGGCTGGATAAGCTTTTAAAATTTGGGTTTCAAGCCTGGGTTATGGTTTCAATCAATGGTTAGTGTTTCACGTTTTCAAATTAGTGTTTTAAGCTTGATTTAGTTTGAACTTCAAAGTTGGGTTTTAAATCAAGATTAGGCTTTTGAATTAAGGTTTCGCTACCTTTTTAAACAAGGGTTTGGGGATTCAATTTAAGGTTTAAGCTCAAATTTTGGGGTTTTTATCTTGAGTTAGGGTTTCATTTAATGGTATATGGTTTCAAGCATGGGTTAAGATTTCAAACAAGTGTTGTGGTTTCACAAATTTGGGGATTTCAAAGTTAGGTTACATGCCAAGATTAGACTCTGAAGTTTGGTTTTCAAGCCTGGGAAAGGTTTGTAAACAACAATTTGGCTTTTTTCAAACAAGGTTTAGGGTTTGTCTTTCAAATAAGGTTTTCAATTTAAACCAGGGTAAGGTTTTCTAAATTTGTTATGGTTTTAAATTTGGGTTGCAAATAATGGTTAGGGTTTTATGTCCAGAAATTTGAATAATGCCACTTCCAAGCACACAAGTAAATGCATTGTTACTCTCCTACACAAATGATTGGGAACAGTTGTGATTTTATGGCTTTCACTGATTTGCATTGTTAAGCTTGACCTGGCAGTACACCAGCCCCCTTCGCGGTCACATTTTGTATTGAAAAGCGCTAATTCTAACTAACAAGCAAAATAGTCTGCCCAACTTCTGACCAGATGGCGCCATTCAGACCCACCTAATACCCTCGCTGACAAAAAACAAAACAAAACACATGCAGAAAAATAATCCCCAGCCAACAGAGGCAAACATATTTGGTAGGTGAATGCAAAAGCAAGCAAAATATCAGCAGCAGCAATGTGAAAAGCCTTTGATCACACTATTAGTTCACATTCATTGCAGCGAGGTGAAAACAATCTAAATGAAAATGTATCAATCAAGCAGGTGCCTCTAGTCATTGTATTCAAATAATCCAGTTTACAGCCTTCCGAATATTTCCATCTTTACATTGTGTATTCATTGTTCGGACTTATAGAGACGTTGGCCTTGGGACACAAGATGTCACAAGACGCAATAAACAAATATGATTAATACAGTCTGCCCTAGATTGGCTGGCAACCAGTTCAGGGTGTACCCGGCCTACTGCCCGAAGGCAGCTGGGATGGGCTCCAGCACCCCCGCGACCTTTATGAGGAATAAGAATTAAGAAAATGGATGGATGATTGGACTAATACAGTCACCATTGAGATCAATTGTATGTTGAATAAGTCCAACCTGTCACCATCATAAACCTTTAATAACCTTACAGGTACCATTTTAAGTAACATTCACGGACATGTTAAGACACTTGTGAACTGTTCTACATTGAGAAGAAAATGTCTCCTGTAAGGGTATAACGAGTAGATTTATCAAAGATTCAATTTGTCATGATTTGTGGCTGCGGATTCTATTCAAGGACAATATTGATCTCATTCTAACAATAAAACACAAAATGATTAAATTGTGCGAAATCAATTCAGTATATATATATATTTTTTTTTTTTGCCAACAATTTAACCAATGTGACTCTAAATTAAATACATGGACCCGCATACTGGACAGTGCATGCTAAATTTCCTAGAGTGGTGTTATTTCTGATAAGGGAATCAGGAAAATTAATTATTATTATTATTATTTTCCTGATGTAATTCTTTGCAATGAAACAAAGGGAGATAACAGAAACTATTATTTCAGATATGATTTTACTGATTACGCCAGTTTTTGTTTTGCTCAAACAGATGTTTAATTGGTGTTATTTTTTATTGAGGGAATTCTAGGGGGAAAAAAATATCCCCTGGACCCCAAAAGTTTGAGAATCCCTCAAATAACCAATAGTATTTAACAGTTAAGAGAAGGATTCTCATACTTCTTGGGAAACAAAGCACTGAGCAGTTTCCATAAGGAAAAGCTTTTAGGAATTGTGTTAATGCATACAGAGCAAGTAAACAAGTGAACAAACACGCTCAATGTAAACCCAACGTGACGCTTGAAAACATTGTCTGTTAGTTGACATTCTAAGAGTGTTCCTCCTCATACGCTGCTATCGTTCTTTCAGAAGCTACACATATTTCTTCGACGGACACCCTTTGTTGCTTAGTCAGCAAATAATGCTCTCAGCATTCCACTTTTCACACAATAATCACAATATTTTACACTCACACTTGATGTCTGCTTAGCGATGTGTTGATCACAGCGCATCTGTTAGCCGGTAGCGAGCTAAGCTATGCTAGTTTAAAATGGTTTAACGTACACCAAAGCGAGTAACTCACACACATCCATATAAAGTGTGCCATACGTGAATCCAAATTGGCTGTTCCCTAGTGATACAATCAATTGAATGCCTTTTAACATGATTATTTTGTCTTGAACACAATATTGCCAAGCATACAGGAGATTGTAATTGGATTATAGGAATATAAACAACACATCAATGTAGTGGAAAAATGGTTACATCCTATGTCTACTTTAAGGCTTTTCACTAACGATGAATAAATGAATAAATAAAAAAATAAAAAATAAAAGATTGACTTTTAGTTAGAAAACGGTGAATAAGAACTCTTTAGCCATGAGTCATTCCGGTATGTCATGTAAGGGGGTAAAGACTTTTTTGAGATACCACTGAAGTGTGTTGCGCACCCATACACATCTTGGTAGCTCAATAAAGCAAAAAAAGACATAAATGTGTATTGATTGCTCACAAATTGTTTTGCACTTTAGCATAAACTCCCACTTGCTGCAGCAAGCTTAAGGGGAAAAAGAGGTGAGTTCATCAAGTCAATAAACACGGTGAAAGCTTTGTGCGCGCATAGCCCGCACACGCTTCCATAAAAAAACCGGAGCATCATTTAAACGTATAAAAAAAAATGCCTTATCTGAATTTGTATGAGAATTTGATGGCGCCTTGTGAAGTTGAGCTTGGAACAAAGCAGCAGTTTATTGCCTTTTGAAAGCATGCCAAGCATTAGAGTGAACTTAATAAGGCCCAATCATCAAAACCTCATTAACGGCTTCATTGGAAACAGCGTGATGCTTTTAATACCCTTCTGTCTTGTCATTGAAACTGAACCCTGACACACATGTTGATTATTAGGAGCGGAAATAGCGCACACTTGTGTGTTTGATATTTTATGCACTTGTTTTAGGGAGTTGAGTTTTGCTCTTTAATAATTCCAATTGTTCCTCTCCGATTAAAATATATTTCAATCAAAATATGTTTTGCTCTACGTAGTGCTGCTCGATTATGAAGACAATATTCATCATAATTATTTTGGTAATAAATTAAATCACGATTAGGACGATGATTTATTTATTGGTATGAAATAAGGAAATGTTTAAATGTAAATATAAGACAAATAAAATTCTTTGAAACACTATAGTTATGCAAGTTCCTTTTAGATAAAACAAAATGTACTAAATTTGTTATTTTAAAGTATATTTTTTTGTCCCATTCTAGTTGGATTGATAGGACTCTTATCTATCGATTAGCTCTTTTATTTATAAAGGGACTTTTTTGTCTAGTATTGTAGTTTATTCTGTTTGGTAAATAGAAGTACTGAAGATGTAGACTGCTATGTTAGCTTCTCACGCCGAGCAGAGTCATGCGAAAGCATCTTAATTGGTAAACTCAGGATCCAATGAAACATCACACACATTGCGATAGCTTGACCTTTTGGAAATTGGAAGACAAATGCCTTCCCCCGGTGTTAAGTGGAGCACTTTCCCCACATAAACAAGTTATTGAAGAGAAAATTCACCAAAGCTTCTCTTCAAAGTGGCTGTGATAAATTAGCAGTGGAGGATCTTCATCTCTGTGTGTGCGCCGGTCCCAGATTACACAGTTAGGGAGTGGAAACATAAGTGAATAGAATTAAAAATCTAATGAGACAGCAGGCGTCTTTTCCTCTGTGCTTTTGAAATGTTGTTCAGACGGATTTGTTGCCAACTTCCACTTGTAAATGCACAAGTACTAAAAGTATTACGTTACTTCATTTCCTTTTAACTCATTCAAACCCAAAAACGTATAAATACTTTTTTTTAAATACTTTGTCCTTCACTCCCAAAGACATATTTATAAGGTGTTTTTTTTAAAATGTTTTTTTTAAGCTAAAGCATACAGAAGGCTTTGATACAGTTTCTGACATGAAGCGGTTGCTTAAAGCAATGGTAGATAGTACAAAAAAAAACGTCCAGCAGGTGGCAGCAGAGTATAAGAGATCAACCAGGGCCATGTTGCAAAAAAAGAAGAAGCTTTTTCTCCCAGTGTTTTCAACAGGTTTGTGAATAATGATGAAACTTAGCTATATTCTAATGCTAAATGCTGCAAAACAGAAACAGATACAAATATACTTTTTTTTCCTGATGAAAGAAGAGACTCTTTCTTTTGGTAGGTTCCATGTTTTTATTGCAATAGAACATAATATTCTGTGGACCTTGCAAAATCAGTAAAAATCTAGTAAAACAGCCAGGAGCGGAGGGGGTTGCTTCAGTGAAAATGGCCGGGATTGAATGAGATAATGTAATGACACAGTAAAAAAAAAATTTCATTGTATAGTGTAGGTGAGCAATAACAATCAGATTTATTTTGGAGCTCTGGCGTACAGGTTCAGGCATACAAGCAAGCAGCTTTTTTAAAAAAAAATTATTTACAGTGAGATGAATGGTGCGAGACCATGCTGAAAGGGACTCAAACCCACGTACTGACACTCTCGCAGTGTATATTCCTCTTTGACTCGCTCTCTCATCTGAGCACAATGCCTCCGTTCTTCCTTTTTTGATGCTAATGCTGTTGCTTTTTTTTCCCGGGCACTGCTGCCATGTATGCAGTTTTTAGTGTTCTCAAGGGGCTCTTCCTCAGCCTGAGATATAGTACATTATAAAAGACAGAAAAATGAGGTTGGGGGGTAGGCACACAAAAACAGTGGGGATAAGAAAAACAACTGTGTACTGTACATTGCATGAGAGGAATACCCGCAAACAATGGCACGTTGCTCGCAACTTCCCGTTGTAGGGAAAGGTGTTGTTAGACTGGATTTACATGAAATGGTTAAAACATCACTTTTCATATTTATTTGCTCATAAGTGGCATTCAATCTTGGTGCCCTTGAGATGTGGGATCAAATGTGGATATAAATGATAAATGTATTGGATATACTGTATGCTCATGTGATTACAATGCCAACGGACAGATTCCATTTATCCTGTTTTTATTCCATTGTCCATTAATCTGAAAGAAACCAGACTTTGCGTTCCTTTTACTCTCAAGTCTCAACCAATCTACCACATGTTTTGATTACTTGCCCTGAACCTTTGTGGGCATTACGGAGTTTCTTTTTTTTTTAAGGTAAATTTTTCATGGCCCAAATTTTGTAGCAAAAAGTATAGCCAATCAGCCAGTTTTTGGCCGTAGTGCAAGATGGGGCGCAGGGAATGTTTGTGTGTGTGTGTGAGAGACATATTAGAATTAAGTGTAATTGCACATCCATTACAGTAGGTGGCAGTGGCGCTCTCATTGTCAGAGAGTATGGAAGGAGTATTAGCTCCTCTGCAGAAGTGTACTTACAACAATTTTATAGACAGATGATACTATTTATAGTTGTGGCCGAGAGTTTTTTTAGTGGGTGAGGGAGGGGGTATTTTCCTCATCCTGGGGGGGTAACAAAAATAATAGAGAAGCACTACCGTAGTGGTAAGGTATCGCAACAACAAATATAGAACTATTGCAATATGTTGATTGGTTGACAGCAAGCCGTCACAAATGGAATTGAACTTTTCTAAAACCTTGAAGAACAGTATACAAATGTAGGCTTTTCCATCTTCTGAAATGTGAAGGTAACAAAGACAATAGTAAAACACATTCTCAAACATTTAGGTTAAGAATACAAGCAAAACAATAAAACGGGTACCTCAATGACAAGCCAGAGTGCAATGGTACCCAAATTATGGAGCAAGAATCACTGCAGCACATAGATTGGTTGAGAGTAAATCCTTACATGCCAAGAAGAAAGAACACAAAATGGATGCCATTCATTGTTGTTGTTTTGATTATTTTCTTTGTTGACTTCATTGACGGCTTACACTGAATTTTGATGCTATGTCGTCATGGTATTTATAATGCCATTCGACAGGGTTTTAGCATTCCAAACTATACTCTGCCGGCAGCTCTTGCCTTCCATCCTCTCCACAGGTAGTTTTTCAATTTGGTACCCACAAAAGTTGTAAAAGTCCAATCAGGCTCCCTCTCTGTGAATGCATAAATCTAATAATCATAAAGTCATGGCCATTGTGATATAAATGTGATATAGCACCGCCTGTCAGCCACAACGATAGCAAAGGCATGTCGTTGGCCACCAGAGCCGAGGCATTTTAATTTGCTGAGAAGCCAGTCTATAAACACAGCCCTGCATTGTAATTGTTCTGAAAAGCACTGATGCGGAGAATAATTGTAATCATAATAATTACAACAGCTTTCGGTGTATTTAAGTGTGTCGCAAGTCTGATGTTGAGCAATCATGCAGGAGTTAACCACCCCTGATAATTAAGGTACAATTGTACGTCCGCACAGGAGTGGCATGCTGTTATTCACGTTTTATTCATAAAGCCACAACGGACCCAAATGTAATATACTGTAATACACACAAATGACACTCTCTCCCTTCTGATCCAAAATGAGAAGTCAGCAGCTAGCATCAGTAGCCTCTCTCAGTGCTTCTTAAAAAAAAAGTGATTCTTATCCAAGACGCAGTTCAGTTAGCCCTAATATCCAAATCAGTTTTATGTCCATGTATAGATGACTATTGCTTGATCGTCATTTGAAGACTGGCACAGGATCTTCAGTTCTTAGCCCATTGGCTTATGTGAAACGGTGATGTTGCAAGTTGATGTCCAAAATTTGGATAATATTTAAGGCATGTTTACCCCAAAATATTAGTTGAACATGATTTTTTTTTTATGTGAAACGGTGATGTTGCAAGTTGATATCCAAAATTTGGATACTATTTAAGGCATGTTTTACCCCAAAATATTAGTTGAACATGATTTTTTTTTTACGTGAAACGGTGATGTTGCAAGTTGATATCCAAAATTTGGATACTATTTAAGGCATGTTTTACCCCAAAATATTAGTTGAACATGATTTTTTTTTTTTTATGTGAAATGGTGATGTGGCAAGTTGATGTCCAAAATTTGGATATTTAAGGCATGTTTTACCCCAAAATATTAGTTGAACATGATTTTTTTTTTATTATGTGAAATGGTGATGTTGCAAGTTGATGTCCAAAATTTGGATACTATTTAAGGCATGTTTTACCCCAAAATATTAGTTGAACATGATTTTTTTTTTATTATGTGAAATGGTGAGGTGGCAAGTTGATGTCCAAAATTTGGATACTATTTAAGGCATGTTTTACCCCAAAATATTAGTTAAACATGATTTTTTTTTAAGCCTTTAAGGCCATTCAAACTTGTCTACATTATCCTGATGCAGCTCAGTGCATGACTAATCAATCAAAGACATCATTCAACCCAAGAAAACAATTTACACTAATTCACGTATTCCAATTGATTTGTAGTCATATTTTCTATCAAAATTATAGTCCAACTCCAAATTCTTTCGACAGTAATTTTAAAGCCTTCCTTCGACCATTGGCAATCATTATCATAGTTTAGCTCAGCACCCGGCTGCTCAATGAATTGCTAGCAGCCAACTCTGTTAAGAAAACATTTAATCCACAGCATCAGAGTACTTCATAAACCCGGCAAACATCACAGGTCAGGAATTAGCCCATCTGGGATCTCTGTGGCTCCATCTTCACCACTCTGCACCCATATGTGTGCACTCCCTATATCTGTGCAACATAGTTAAACACCATAGCCGTTGCTCATAAAGTTTTAACGTTGGCTCTAATGAGATGTCAAGGTCATGCTGATGCTGCAGCATTACATCGAACTAAGCTCTCTCATGACAGGAATGAAGCTCCGTTGGTCATAGTTAAGGGAGGGGAGGCGGGACGGGACATTAATGTTACTGATTAGTCACAGAAGCCTGTTGAAAGGTTCATTGAAGTCGGTTGTACACTGTATACAGTGGTGTGGAAAAAGTGCTCTATTGACGTTTTTTTCTTCTTTTTTTGATACGTTTGTCACACTTAAGTGTTTCCCATCATCAAACAAATTAAAATATTAATTAAAGATAACACAGGTAAACACAAAATATAGTTTTTAAATGAAGTTTTTTTTATTATTAAGGTAGAAACATGTCCAAATCGATATAGCACTGTGTGGAATAAGTAATAAGCCCCCAAAAAATTATTGCTACGCTTAGCAGCAACGACTGCAATCGAGCGTTTTCCATAACTGGCAATGACTCTTTCACATCTCTGTGGAGATATTTTGGCCCACTCTTCCTTGCAGAATTGCTTTAATTAGCAACAGTAGAGGATTTTCAAGCATCAACGGCCTTTTAAAGGTTATGCCACAGCATAGCAATCTGATTGAAGTATGGACTTCTACTAGGCTACTCCAAATTATTATTATTTTTTTTAAAGCCATTCAGAAGTTGTGAGTGGCTGATGTGTTTTCGAGATACAGAACCCAAATGTACTTCCACTGTTTGCCAAACATTCTCACTGAGGATTTTCTGGTAAAAAGCAGAATTCATGGTTCTGTCAATCATAGCAAGTCATCCAGATCCTGAAGTTGCAAAGCAGCCCCAGATCTTCACACACTACCATCACCATGTTCGATTGTTAGTATGATCTTCATTTTCTGAAATGCTACATTTCATTTAAGCAATATACCGTATAATGAGATGCATACCTCCTAAAACGTCCAACTTCCATTTTGGCAATCCGTAGAATATTCTCCCAAAACTCTTGGGATCATTCAAATGTGTTTTGAAAAATTAAGATGACTAATTGTTCTTTTTTAGTCAGCAGTGGTTTCATCCTTGGAACTCTACCATGGATATCATTTTTGTCCAGTCTCTTCTTAATTGCTGGCTCATGAACACTGACCTTAACTGAGGCAAGCTACACCAGTGATTCTTTAGACGATTGACCTGGGTTTCAAACTCCTGCGAAGGTTCAGCACTGTTCCATACTCAATTTGTGTATTATGGCTCTCACAGTGATTCGCTGGAGTCCTAAATTTTAGGAATGACTTTGTAACCCTTTCTAGACTGATGAGAGACGGATGGAATGTCAGTTACTTTATTTCTCATTTGATCTTGAAATTCTTTGGATCATGGCATTTTGTTGCAGCCATTGGAATTTTTTGGGCCAACTTCATGTTGTCCTCTTTGATTGATCTTTACATTTGTTTGGTCTTAAACATCAACATAGGCAAACCACGAGAGAGAAATTATTTTAGAAGGGGTCAAATATTTTTTATGGCAATGTATATTGTCTGCTAACTCATATGCTTTTATAGCACAAAATAAACTGGTTCACAGCAATACATGCACAACGGGGTGACATTGACAGCCTTACACTGGGAGCTGTTGCTAATATTTTATGAAACCTTTTTTTCAGATTTCTGCCAAGGAAAAAACAACCTGAGAGTGCGGTAGACTCTTTCCAGTGAGCTTAGCCTCTAGTACAATAAATGACCTCAGAGAAATGTTTAAGGAGATAGCAGGGTAGCATACATTTATTACAGTGGCTACCTTCAAATTTGGAAGCTAATTTGATTAGTCGATTCTCTAATCGATAAAAAAAGAAGAAGATAGTAACAGTCCTACTGGTAAGAAGCATTCACACAAACCTAGCCAATGATGGTCAATGAGTTCCTCTGACAGTGAGCACTAGAACTCCTGTTTTTGTGTTCGACAAGCTGGTTTTGAAAATAATGTGGAGCCTCTGGTTTCAATGACGCAGCATTAAGTTCAGCGCTGGTTCAACTCGGACAGGCATTTAACAGGGGGGGGGACTTGTCTGTGCATCTCTCAGGGAGATTAGCAGGCTTTTGCTAGCAAGCGCCAAGTCCTCCCTCCTTGGTTGTCGCTGTTACTCTGATTGTTTTAATCAATAATCTTAATGGATGAAGGAAATGGGGGAGAAAGTCTGACTGCTATTGCGGCATAAAGCAAGTAAGAGCAAGCAATTTGACATAAAAGGTTCTCAAGCGAGTTCACCTACCAATCAAGAATACCTCTCCCTTTTTTTTCTTTCCTCACGTCCTTCCAGCTCGCGTTCCTCCCTGCCCACTTTACCTCACAACATTCGTCACCATCAACCTCTCATTCCTCATTTGCATATATCATTTCCAGACGTTCCTCCTTATAGAGAGCACATAAAGAAGATGTACAGCCTCGCGGTAAAACACTGCCGATCTCATCTTCTCTTCGAGCAGCTGCAAATAAGGTAGAGGGCGCAGCTGGATTCAGGGTTGATAAGCAAAAAGTGCATTTGATTACATTTTCAACTATTTGAATAATATTAATAGCCTGCATGCGTGTTTGTATGCCGTAGAATGTTATGACTTTTTATTTTAAATGTCAAAGGGCCAGTTTACGAACTCAAAAAGAACGAGTCTCAAAGAGCAAGGACTTTCCTGGAGCAAACGCCAAGAGTTGAAACAGCGCCCGTCTGCTAGCCTGTCTTTTCCCCCCATTTTGTATCATATGTTAGCATTACTAGCAGACTTTTGTTAGGTTATGCGCCGCGGTTTGAATTCTCTAGTTTGTTTGCAATACACTTCAAATGGAAATGGCAATCAAACAATTTCAGGAAAGCACATGTGGACTTCCTTTTTTGAGAATTGTTCACAGGCTGCCAATCTGCTGCTTGATGTTGTGAAGTTTGCTGCCATATAGCAGTGGAAGTTCTGAAACACATTCATAATTCAGATCATTGCTGCAACACAAGGCAAAAAAAATATTCTGAACGACAACACCTTACTCGAAAAACTCGTAGGTTTGGTCACCCGTGCGTCAAGGTACCACCGTATATTTAAGAGATAGGAGACTCGAGCCTTATGACTTGGACTCGAGTCGACTTGAATTGAGCTGATTTTATAACTTGCGGCTTGCGTGACAAAAACTCGACTTTGAATTACCGTAAACTCACTGACTTCACGAGCCATTCAGTTTACTTAATTAGTGCACCTTGTGTTTATTTCTCTTCAGTATTTGACATGACTTAATAATACAAATAAACACCTCCTATTTCCCACCAGAGCAAAGAAAGTCAAGTACATGCATTTACAGTTTGTTAGAAAACATAAGAATATTAAAGACTAAATTGCTTTGCCCATTTGAACTCTGTCACTCAAAAAAAAGGTAAGCAGTGTCACAGATGAATTAAAGTGTAGACTCTTACCCAAATGTTAAACAAGTCCCCTATGCATTATTTAAGATGCTCGTACCTCATGTGTTCCTCTCGACTTTGACTTATGGTCACTCCACAATACGTGCATTCATGTTTGTTTGTTTTTTTCATGGAGCAACGGCACACAAAAAAAAATGTTTTTACCCAGTCTGCCATCTCTCCATAATAGTCTTTTATTCTGTTTTATTCTCCACTTTTATATGATACAAATTGTAATATATTGGTAGTATTGTTTAATATATTTTCCCAAAAATGTGTAATGTGTAAATTTGTGCAAATAAAGGCTTCTCGACATATTTTGCAGTTGAGTCAATTAACAGCGTTACCGATCATACTTTTTTTTTTTTTCAGGAGAGCTCAGTATTGTTCATTCGATTTGACATCATCATTGATCTCCTTTTTTTTTAAAAAAAATAAATAAAAAATACAAAAAAAAATTTTTCTTTCTCTCTTTTTTTTTAATATATATACATATATATACATATACACACAAAAAAAATCCCATACTAATAATATAATATAATAATAAATTGCCAAATGCAGAAACATCAATGTAAGTTATCACGATGTAGTGGCTCTCGCTAACAGACAGAATTAAGTAACCAGAATTAGGTTAATACTCTTTTGCCTGGACGTGCAATTTTTTTTACATCTTGTCTGGGCTTCCCGGGTTTTGTTTTATAAATTCATGTTTCATGTGTCCAGTTTTCATTGACTGACAAATGGCACAGCCGTACACTAAAGATGTATGCACAATATTCTTCGATGACAGGCAATAAATGGCAACCATTTTCTAAAAATAATAAATCATCATTCTAATGACAAACCACAATAGTGATGCAAACCATAGAAACCTTTACTCATGTTTGCTGCAAACACAAATTGACTATAAGCTGATTGACATCGTTGTTCATCACATATGCAATCACCCCGAGGTCATGAGCTGTAATTTTGCTTTGGTACAGACCATGCAATTACCTCTAAATGGCACAATACCATATATATTAGTAAGAGTGGACAAAATCAATGCTTCTTCAGTTTGAATGGACTTTTTTTTTTTTACCATAATTGCTCAATGGACAGCCAAAGATAACTGCAACCTCATTTCAACGTAAAGATGATGAGCTCTATTTTAATTGACCTGATTAGTGGTGTGCATTTATCTGGTGCTCCCGTGACCTAATCTGATATGTGGGACTGTGTGTGTGGAGTTGATGGCTTTTGTGTAATGGCTGCTAGACCCAAGGACACAGCATGTGACTGGAGCATATCTTTGCAACTTCTTACTTGTGTCTCAGCTCAAGAAGGTCACAGTCCTACATCAGCTATTGTTTGGAAACAAAGGTTAGCAGCATGGCTTTGTTGGCATAATTGCAATTAGTAGTGGCTGCACAATGTCGTGACGGATATGTTTAAAAGCGGAAGCTTTGTTATTGTGTGTGTAATTGCATTTCAGAAGATTATGTCTAATAATAATAATGATAAGGTCCTTCTTGCTTTAGAGTGAGACATGACTCGAAAGCCAATTCTGCATGGGGATTTGAGCCATAAATGTGTCACGTTGGCCGTGACGCCTGAAGGTCACCACAATACACATATTACAGTACCTTATAATGATCACCACCTTGACATCCACCGGGAAATGTACAAGCTGAAACAAGTCAGGCATTAGTTATTTTTTATTGACCTTTAGTCCTGTGTATCATACTGTCCAAATGCTCGACTTTGCCCTAAAGAAAGCATTATAAAACGGTTGCCACCTTCACTCGTCAACTGGTAAAATGGTGTATTGATGCAATTTTTCCTGCTGATATCTTTATATTATTCTCTATCTCCTCAGTTGCTCAGTTTTTGGTTTGATGGTGCCTACTTTTAGATGGGTGACCTTGCTAGTAGTAGTTTCCAACACAATAGCTTTTCTTACTTCTTTGGTTTGGTTTGACAATCAGGCATCTTGGATGACACAAAATCCTCATTTTCATCCCTTCTGTTTACGTTGTGTCTTAATTGTACTTTCAGCGTATCCGACCATGACCATCCCACAAATGAGCATTGCTTTGATGCTCAACTACTCCAGAATGGGTGCTTTTGCCCTGTGATTGGCCGGCAACACGTCCAGGATGTATCCTGACTCCTTTCCAATTTCAAATGGAATGAACTCCAGGTCATCCACGAGGACAAGCGCTGTAATATCTATTGGATGTTATACAGTACAATATGTTTTGGGCCTCTGCTGAAAAACAGTTTCCTTAACTGGACCTTTTTAAAATTTGAGAACTTCTAAAGACTGGAAGAGCAACACAACAGTGTTACTGTTTGGGTCAGTAACAGTCCAGGGGTCTTTTTTTTTCCGGCTTTGAAAGACCCACTGTATTTAGCTCACCGTGATGCATGGCCACAGCAATTGTGATTGAGTTTGAGCCAGCGTGGACATAAAAGAGGCGAGCAAAAAGGAAAATGTAGGATCTGAGGTGCAGATGAACCGAGTAAGTGAAGCGGAGAAAGCGGAATGACATCGAGTTCAGAAGTGCCGTCTGCTTCCAGGCCGGCTGCTATGAAGAGTCACCTGCAACAGCGGCGAGGGTGGAAAGTAGGACGAAATTAAAAGTCTACATGGTTCGAGGTTAGAATCGGGGGCAGGATACCATGAAAATTGGAATTGAAAACACGAAGGTGATATGAGCAGGGTGGCAATGGCGGACCGATTTTTACACCAAATGTGGTGTGAGGTGGTCAGGCCCCTTTTTACGGGTGAAGGCAGAAAGATGAAAAGAACAAGAAAGGAGCAAAGAGCAAACAAGGAGGAGATTGGCGAGCAACACCACAAGCCGCACTGCATAATACATGTGCTGCGATTTGGTGCATGTAAACGCCCTGTGAATCTTTTATAAGATCAGCTTGACCTAGTGACACCGCGGGGGAGAAATAAAAAGAGAAAACGACGAACGTGGACACGGGGAAAGTGCACGAGGTAAAAAACCTGAGAAAAAGAAGGCTATTTTTTAATGCACACAGCATTTGTTTGTCTCGCGTGGTTCATATGGAGACAGGCAGAGAGGTTTGTGATGTTGCGGTTTTGCTCTGTGACTACATGAGCGGGGTACAACATGTATCGCCTTCTCAGATAAGTTTGAACTCCGAATTAACTTTGTCTTTTAAAAGATTGATAAGAGCTTGTGCAGAGTAGATTTTAATTATTTATTTATTTTACATACTGTAGTGTCCAAGCACCAGGTGATATCTGTTGGTTTCACTGTTTATTGGTGTTCTCGTGACAAGCAAAATATCTTTTGGGGTGGGCCTCGATATTCTGAATAGTTTCACCAGCTGACCGAGGTGTCAAATTCAGGTCCAGAAAGTAAAAACCTTGCCACAATTTGGCTTTAGCCCCTTGTGCTAGCTAGCTACCTCCCTAGCAGGTAATCGAGCACCCGGGGAGCGAGCTAGTGAACTTGTTAGCTAGCACCTGGGGCTAAAGCCAAACTGTGGGTTTTTACTTTGTGGTCGTGGATTTGCCACCTCTGCCAACTGACATTGATGACATGCACCAAAAAGACAGCGTATGAAACATCTTGGGCAACTTCCAGAACTCACACTTTAACAAATTCCACCAAGAAAATTGTCCCAAATGATCCCCAAGGGGAAGCAGAAATCATAAACAGATGTTTTTGGTGTTATTTTGGTAGCTTTCTACATCCTGTTTTTGTCTCCATTCCCACTGGCCTGAACTCTTGGGAACAGTATTGAGCAACATTTGGTGAACACAGATTTGTGATGTAGCTATTTTGCAACTGATGTTGGAATTTCCATCTCTTTGTGCTGTTGAACAAGGAGTAGTACTTAGTTAAAACGTTGAACTAGATAGAGCATCTCAAGCCAGCTACGGGCTAGCTAGCCGCAGACTGACCAGCATCAGGGACTGGATGGACCTTTGTTGGACTTTGAAGAACATTGTATACTACATGTCAAGTTTCTTCCTGTCGTTGTACATACTGATGAATGACTACTCCAAACCACCGCCTAAACCTGCATTACATGATCTGTACAATTCTTACTCGTTGACTTAAATTCTCTCCATCTACCGCCCTAAAATCATGTCTTATGTAAAGAAAACATCTCAAGCAGAATCCACCTTTTTGAGCATTCCAGCCGCGCTCTTTGTTGACAGATATTTCAAGTGAAAAATGTATTTTAACACGGTGGTGCATGTCAAGGCAACGCTCATAAACCTCACTGGGTACTTCAAAGAGTTTGAAGCGGCCTGATAATACTAAAAAAGAAGGAGAGAGAGAGAGAGAGAGAGAGAGAAAGCTGGATAGCGGCAGCAGCTGAAAGGATGCCGTGTCGAGACAGAAATTCTGCATTCTTTTTGCATAATGAACTAAAATTCCCTCACATACACAATGAGTTGGTGAAGGGTAACTTGAATATACATCAAAGCTTCACCACCATTGCAAAGAAGATTGACTTTAGTAAAGGCTTTAGACTTGATTACGTCACAATTTATGCAGACTGTCAAGCGCATGCTAAAGCAACAGCGGGCACGATAGCCCTAAACCACGAGTGCACTGGAAGCCTGAAGAAAGCAATTCCCAGAAACAGCATCAATGTGAAATCAGACAACAAATGGCATTGGTTCATCATATATGTGGTTAAGTTTTTCATATGAATGAAAATTTTGCAACATATCCCATTTGTTTTAGTGCTCCAAAGTAGACAAGGGGTGGCTTGAATTACAAGTGATTAACATTTTACGCAGTTTTCAGAGGCTTGAGATTTCACCCTCTTGGCCTTAAACTGTCGTCAAGCGATCCTGCGAACTGCTGAAGGTTGCCATATCAAAGCTTTAAGCCTCCAAGGGAAAGCGTTGGCGGGTAAAATGAATGAATCATGTGCTCCTCTGCTGCAGCGGAGTCCTCGAGTAGTAAGTAAGGCACTCAATGCGTAAAAGATGGGCGGGTTGATCCTGAGTTTCTTGTTTAGTGCAAGCACCTGAAAATGATCATGTTTAGGGGCAGTGGCAAGGGATCAGCTCGCTCAATGAAAACATTCTGAGATGCATTCAGAGTGCTAGTTGGTAGCACTTTCCATTTCAGAGGTCAGCTTACATGTTTGCTTACATTTGCAGTGATGCAGGATTTTGGTTGTGTTGCAATGCCGACTGCTCCATTTTTTGGGGTTGGGTATCCGACCTATGGTTGAATGAGCAAAGCAAAAACATATAATTCAAAAATTGGTGTTGGCTGAGAAGGCAAGTGGACTTGAGAAAAGTACAACATCGAAGGCACACAAAGCAGTTCCATCTTGAGATCGAAGACGTATGCCGGCAGCCGTGTGGCCAACAGCGGATACATTAATTGAGGAAAAACATCAAACAAAAGCCTTGAATTGCCATATATGGAATGGTGGATGATTGAATTAAGAAAGCGCGGCCCGAACAAGCGAGCACACTTTGCATAATGGTACCACAAATAGGTCGGGTAGGAATAAGGTCGCATAGAGTGCATGACTACACTTCGGATTAAAACAACTGTCGAATTACCATCTCTCCCTGTCTGTCACTCTTCTACCATAGGTAGCTTCTTTTTGCTTCCACTACAAAAATAACATGTTGTCTTTCTTTTTATGCCGTTTCTCTAGCATATAATACACAGTTAAAAATTATGCATCCTGCTTGCAATTGTCCAATCCCATACATCCATGGCCAAACCCGTTCAATGGCACGTCTACGTACAGTATACACTCAGCAAGACTATCATTTTTTTTTTTAGCCAACAGGCTAGTGCCACCTTTTTCGTAGCTAACCTCTTTGCTAGTTTTTACTCTGCAGATGCTATGTACACTAAACATCACTACATACATAAAATAAAAAATATATAGTTAGATATGCAAAAAAATCACCCTTCACACTGTAATAGTTAGCCTTCTTGTCATCCGTTTATCCACCAGTGGCTTTGTTGAGTTGTACCGCCGTTTCGTAATCAGATAGCAAAAAAAAAAGTAAATGTATTCTATTAAAGTTACAGGAGAAAACATGTAACCAGATTACAGGTAAATTTATAAAAAATTCGGATTACTTCGAGGGATTACAATTTCTACGATGAGAGTGCGAAAGAGGGCGCGAAAGACAGAGAGAGAGAGAGAAATTGAGAAAAAGAGAGCGAGCTAGAGAGAAAGAGAGAAAGAGAGAGAGAGAGAGAGAGAGAGAAGGACAGAGCGAGAGAGCGCGCGTGCAAGCCCGCACGAGTGGGACCGTTGCTACATGTCAGGGAGGTGGGAACGAACGAACGAACGAACTGACTAGTCGTGTCCGCCACACTCGGGCAGTTTGAAAGAGTTTCACGGACGGGAGGAGGAAATAGCGACCGGTATTCACTGGAACTTACTCGGAGCGAAAGTTTGGGCTGAGAGTCCAGCGGCATGCTACGCGGTGTAGCTTCCTGCTAGCTAGCCCGCTAGCCTACAACCATAATGTGAGTTACACCTTTCAAACAAATCTTCCTCCCACCAATTCACAATTTAAACATCATACACAACATATACACGGCTAAACTTGTGACCTGGATAAAAGTTCATTTTGCAGTTGATGTCACACATCGTCATCCTCATTGGATGACTATCCATCCATCCATCCATCTGTGAGGTGTGGTTGCTTTCAGTGACAGTTCGAAAACAGCAAATGTCAATCAATCAATCAATCAATCAATCAATCAATCAATCGATCAATCAATAGCCGACATGCTTTTTAATTACACTAGGATTTTTGCTATTTGTAGGCTGCCCGGGTCCCTATCACCCGCAAATAGTAAATTTTTTAGTAGATTACTTGTAACTGTAATGGATTACATTTTAAAAGTAACCCTCCCAACCCTGCGTACTGGCCGGTATAAACATCAAAACTAAAACTTGTGCTCTGTGTGTGTGTCTTGCAAGCCTTGAGAATACTTCCACCTCACAAAGAAACACAAATCAGGACAAGAAAAATTGTGATCAAAGCCTACACACACGAGGTGGGCCAATAGGGTGGGCCGGGTTTGGGTCTCGGGTGGCTCTGGAAATATTGAGTTTGGAATGTATGTGGGTGATAACTGCAATAGCTGTGATACCAGCAACAACATTTTTCATTGCTCTAACAAGGACAATGTGCTTGAGTCGTGCTTTTTAAAGTACACTTGACAACGTACAATATATTTGCTAAAGCAAACAGCAAACACACTTTGTGTTTACATTCTTGTGACCAATAAGAGTAAGAGAGCAATGTCACAGGATTTGTTGTGAGGCAGTTTTGGTACGGCATCTGAACAAGAGACAGTCAAACATAGTCATCGAGCATGGCCAAATCTTAAAGCAAGCAAAGATTATTTCAGTGCGATACTGGGGGCTCCGGCGCAAACATTTAAACAAATCTCAACATGCGCTCAATTACTCATGCACTTGATGAGATAGAAGAGTATCCTTCGCCACACGCAAAGTGTAAGTTTAAGAGAGTCCAAAAATACTAGCCAACAGATTTACTGCAAAAAATGCTCATGGTGGCTCGTCAAGTCATCAGACGTACAGTATGTAGCCCAGGTTGTATTCTTTGTAGTACAGTGGAATATCCAAAAGTGATTTGTCTTTTCTGTGGCTTTTTCCACTAGCATGGAAATGACCAGCAAAGCTTGTCATTGAATGCCACTAATGATATTTAGCTTCCTACAGTTCAGTTTGTTTTCTTCAAATGGTGAGTAGTTTCACTTTATGTTTGTTTAATTTAATGATTAATCTGTCTTTATACATATATGGCAGAAAAAAATGTATTTACAAGGATACAAGCCTTCTCAACTGTACAACAATAACTGAATCCTAATGAAGGGAACCCATTGGAAAAGCATGAAGCCGTTTTCTACAACATAATGATGTACAATTTGTTCAGCCTTGACAGAGGTCTGCACTCTGCTGTGTGCCATCCTGGTTAAATGACTCTTTTCATGCATCTTCCTGTATTATATTCAGTTCCTTGCTTTTCAATTGTAAAGCTGAATTATAAACATCCATCCATCCATTCTCTTAACCGCTTATTCCTCAGCGCTTCTGTATATTGCAGAGTACACGCATGTTTATATAATCATGTCATATATGCCCCCCACTTGTCTAAACATGGCATTCTGATTAATATTGCGTTTTGTGGTATATGTGTTAAGCAGCAAAATCCACCCATTTTTTATCCATCTTTGGGTGCAGCTATTTTGACACATGCTGTTAAGTGAAAATAGCAATACAGTTGCTCAGGGCTGAAGAAACAACCAATCATGGTTCGTTTTCAGAAAGCAGGTGTTTTGGCTCATGTAAATTAGCCACTGGGTACCCTCAACTACGGAACTAATTTTCTTGTTGAGCCCTGTATCAATCATTAATTTTTTTAAATTATTTTTTAGCATTAATTTAATTTTTTTTTTTTTAATGTATAGCATATTTGTTAAGTGCAAGATTGGGGGAAAAGTCACTATATTGTGATTTTATTTCATTAACGAAAAATAGGGATGCACCGAAATGAATATGGTTGGCCAAAACCGAAAACCGAAAATGAAAAATGCTTGGCTGTTAAACGAAACACCGAAAACAAAAGTATGTCAATTTTTACTATAATTGCATTTATTATAATTAATTAAAATTATAATATTATCATAAAATATGTATTTAGCACTGGCATTTTAACCAAGCACAAGATAAATTGACACCACAGACATGTTGACCAAAGTTACATTAAACACCAAATGAGGGTTGAGCATTTTCTTTTATAGTCAATGTAGTTTGCACAGGCGGGGATGGATGCGTGCGGCGGGACAAGGTGTGGCGCACTTAAAATCGGCACATTCACATATTCACCAATGTACATTTGTTCGCACCAGCTAATCTGCTTTGGGAACGGACGGCAAAGTCAGGCACAGCGTCCTGTACAGGTCTGTCGCCACCCGGAGATAGCGATAAGTGTTTCCGTGTTTAAAACTGTTGATAGCATTACTGCTAGCATTAGCTAAAGTATTTAGCACGGCCAAGGGGATGCCGGTGAAAAAGTGGATGCGTTTGAGGGGCTCTTATAAATAAAGGGAAGGCGCTGCAGGAGAAAGAGTGGCTCACCTGTACTGCAGTACACGGCAGTTCTGTCTTTTTTCGAGCCGCTTAAATGCGACACCACTCTCCTCCGGTGTGCGTAATGACCTCGGGAGCTGCTACATCCTATTTCGGCCATATTCTTTCGCCTTTAATTTTATTTCAGCCGAATGCGAACATTTTCGGTGGCCAAATATTCGTTGCATCACTAACGAAAATGCTTTTTTTTTTTTTTTTTCAATTTTAGTTTGAGTTTTGGTTAAGTTGAATAACGTTACACAACCCACACCACAAGACAATTGGTCATCATAATCTTATGGGGACATTCTATAATTTCACCTTTAATCAGAAGGTGGGAAATGCTCAAATTCATCCTGATTATCTGTATGTGTGTACCCCGCCTTACTGTATACCAAGCTTTAATGGGAGAGACAGGAGAGGAGAGAGTTAAACACATGGAACCGGAGCGCTAAAGAGTTTAATGGAGGGTAAAGCAGGAATAGCAGGAACTGCAACATACGGGAGGAGAAACGCAAGCACCGCTCCATGAAGTTTAATAAAGTGTCTGAGAGCAAAGCATCATGGTCATCAATCATTCCAAAATGGGAAAGGAGGGTTGGGGGTTGGGGGGTTGGGTGGGGGTGGGGGGGGAGCTCAACGCGACACAGGGGAAGAGGTCAAGGTCTACGGGAGGACAGGAAGACTAGTGGGAGAAAATGGACAGTGGATTAAAGAAGAGGCAGTGAATGGCCGATATATTTCCCCGTCCTCATTTCCTCACTCTGCGGGATGCGCCGCAGAGGAAAAAAGCTGCCGGGTAGGGGAAGAATGAAGCAAATAGCTTGGTGCCGGCAAAGTGTCTTGTAAGATAAGTCTGAGATACTTGAAATAGCTGAGCAGAGGGGGTTACGAATTTCACTGATCTTCGATTTAAACCTTGTACCCTCACATTATAATTTTTTAACATGCCCGGCTCAAAGTAGACAAATAACCAATAAAATCATGTATAATAATGGCACACTTTTAACAAGCATCTCCATGTGCTGCCGGAACTGTCCTTCAAAACGTGCGGTATTTCCGCTTGCCATCACTTTGTTTTAAAGGGGACTTGTAATGTGAAAGTTATGTAATTGTATGCCTAAATCTGGGTCCTTAAGACTTTTCGCTAACTACTTATGGATTTAACATCGTTCTTAATTTACACCACATTACAAGATGACGACTGGTCAGGATAATCTTTCAAAGATATCCAATGATTGGGCCTTTCCTGATCTGGATCTGGACAAGGTGAAATGCTCAAATTCAGTCAGATTGATTGCTTTAACTGCGTTTCTAGCGTTTTCTTGCAATACCCAGCAGATGAATATCCCGTAGGCCTGAATGTGCCAACATACGACGATAACAGCCACGTGGCAAGTTCATAAGCCATATTTTAGGCACGGTAGTCTTCTTGGTAAAGCATAGTCGTTCTCTGTATTTGGGAGAGCTGCAGTTTCACAAAAGTATGTGGTCGATATTTCAACGGCACCACTTTTATAATCATTAACATTTCGGGTATGTCCCAAAAATATTCAGTGAGTCACCAAAAACCTCTGCCGTGAGGACATGACAGTTTGAGTGGTGTTTTATATCCGTACATACGTTCATTCATTTTTTCCCAAGTATAACGCAATGCCAATTTGCATGGGTTGCTGATGGAGGCATTTTTGATCTGATTTACATAATTAGAAATGCCAGTTGAGACGGGTTTTCATTAAAATTTCTCAGCTCGGTTGGTTAAAAAAAAAAATCCCCACAAGGGCAGACTGAGGCAGAATTTTTTTTCTACGCGTCTTGACTGACATGCAAAATGTGGGAAAAGCAGATGAATCGCATATATGTCAAATAAAACTGCAGTGTAAACACACAGAGCAAACACATCCTGGCTACGTAAAACTACAACAAAAAAACAACTGTGGTGAATGAAAACCACAATTAAAGCATTGATGACAAAAAATGCTATGTTAGAAGCACATAAATCGTAAAAGCAGATAACTATGCATTTGTTTCACAATTTAAAACAGTTCCCAACTAAATTCATCAAGATTAACGTCTCATTGATTTATCCTTTTTGTAGGGGTTGGTGAAGTGCTGTCAAAGTTAAAGCGTTAATTGATTAATTAATCACCAAAAAATTATCGAATTAATCGTGAATTAACGCAGATTAATCGCACTATTAATTTTGACCATAGATTAGCCTTTAGCGTGATAGCGGATGGCTACGTTTAAGGTAGCACAGGTTGTTTATGCAATAAACATAATATTAATATTATCTAATACAGTAGTTGCCACTGCCACCTACTGTAGTGGATGTGCTATTGCACTGTACTCTAGTATCACAAAACATAAAAATCAAAATCACACGCGAATCACACCACCTGGCATCACATCCCCAGGAGAGTCTGCCCCTCTATTTGAGAAAGACTGGTTTATGCTAATATATGCATCCAACAAAACTCAATGCAGGTCTGCTTACCTTTTGGCTTTTAAATTTTGTAAGTTATTTCAGTTCAAGCAGTTGTTTTTGAACATGAGGCAGCTTTATAGGACATCATCTACCTTGTATATTGCATTGCATGCATCTGCTCTGTACCATCTCTCCTCTTCTTGTAAGGAATTAATTACAGAGACAACATGATATCTTTCAATATGAACATAATATAGAAATTGTTGACTCTGATATTTATTATTACTGTGGCTTACGTAACGGAATTATGGCTGGCCAAAAGGACATTGTTCTCTCTATTCCTTAATTTAGCATGACAAAAACAAAAATCTCTTAATTGTTTAAACCGATCAGACAGTCATTTTCCACTTGTACGGTTTTTATGTCGCCATGGAAAGTGCCGTTTGGTTTCACTTCCAATTAATTTAGATGGAAGCCTGGCTCCTGTTAGCGGCCGCCTTGGTAACGCCTCCGGGCAGTTATTTTAGACCTCAGTGAGATTGGCCTAGAGGGGCTTGTGCCGCCGTAATTGGCACATGATACGCTTGGATGCCCCCGACGTCTTCTCTATGAGACCAGACACGAGCAATAAGAAATGCCACCTCCTGAAAATGCAGTAGTTTTGGTAAATCTACTTGATATTGCCATGTGGTATCCTGACATGACAAATGTCATCAGGTCACTCACCTATTGAAGAGTCGGTGAGTGACTGGAGAAGTAAAAGGACAAAATAACTTATTTTCTAGTCAGGGTGACTGGCTGATCTTAAAGTCTACGTACATGATCATCATATGTTGACCAATGCCTTTCATTGCTGATCACAAAAAAAACAATCACCCACGACTCATACTTCACAGCCTGTAGCCAACTACAGTAGAGACTAGCCTGTTTCTCGTGTAGCGATTTCTTATATTGTGGAGCCGATCAATGACATCATTGATCAATCGGGAAACTTAAGCTCTTCTAGCCAACAATTTAGCATAAAATGCTAAATATTGTCTAATCCAGATCCAGCCGATCAGATTCGTATAAACTCTAGCCTCAGCCAGTCTCATTCATCAATGATCATATTGGAGTTGGTAGCATAAAACCCTGATGGGAACACCCCTATTGCCAATGTTTTTTCTTGTATCTCCTGTGATCAGATCATGCACTGTTTTAAGTAACTTCATTTTGTTAGTGATCACTCGGCAGGTCCATGCGTTAGCCATGTTTAATAGTGTCATTAAAAAAAAAAGACATTTTGTTGATTGTCAACTTGAACGTCATTAAAGGTCTTTCTTATATATTTTTGCTTGGCTGTTTCGAAGCAGCCCGTAGTGCCGAGACACTAAATTAACCATGTACTCTTGACTCCTCATCTCCTATTCCGTTGGAATCACCTCATCATCTTTGTGCCTCCAGTCAAGACGACTGTCATTTCTATCATGAATCCCTGAAGATTTTCTGTCTTTCTGTCATGACGCAGGAGAAGAAGAGAGAGATTATTAATAAATTCATGAAACATCGCACAAGTACCTCTTAACTCTTTCCTATCTCCATCGCTCCCCTCTGTCATTCGGTCCAGTGCCCTATCAAAACTGAAAGTGTCTTCCCCCCACGGGACTATTTTCCTGGCTGCTGGTACATTTTAGTACATGTCTGTAGAAACTGGGAGGCCATTAAGACTCAAATGGATGGCAGTACAGTACACAGAGATGGTGATTTTAATTTGGACTGATTCTTCTCTTGAGAATACTTGTAGGCTAGTTTGTTTTTGTTTTTAACGAAAAGCATGACCTCAGCTTTCCTTTTTAAGCATGAGCCTCAGTGGCTGTGACGTGTGTATGCTGGTGTATGAAACACCATGCACTTTTTTTTTTTTGTCTGCAGATGCTGTACGAGATCGGACAAGCCCAGTCAAAGCCGCACGGGATAAATTTAGCCCGTGCTAACACCCTAGGAGGCCTCTTAATAATTGAGAAGGCATCTGCTCCAATTAATGTGGCCCTCTAAATGGAATCCCTATTTAAATTTTCCCTAACTGGGTCACTCTCTTTCTACCATCTCTCTCTCTTTCTCTTTCTCTGGTGCAGTAAGGAAAAAATGATCTGCCTTCTACTTTTTAAATGTTTTTGGGCTGTCTGAAGCATCATCTGGGATATGTTGTGCCGGAGGTTTCGCGAGCGCACAGGCACAGTCGAAGACATTCAGCAAACAAGCTGGTGATGCGAAGAGGCTATGCCATTCGCTTTGTTTCGGCTGGTTAGAAGGCGAAAAACGAGAGTTTCTATAAACTTTTGTTGGTTTACAGAGTTAACCTGTAAAATAAAGAAACTTCGGGGGTGCTGTTGTGGAGTAGATCTTTTCCTCCGCGTGTTCGTTTCCTTTCGGGTAGTGAGAATGTTGGTTATCTGAATACAGGCTGGAGATCGATGAACAGTTCCTTCAAAGCTTTTATTTCTACAGAATATTCCGGGCACAAGTGAGTTACAGACAATGGCTGTAGCCTCTCACAAGTGCGAAGATTACAGAGGACTTACAATATTCTTATACTATCTTGAAGGGCGGTACCACACAGTTTCAAGTAAACAGTTCAACCGGAGTTGACCGGACATGAGATAAAACTCAAGGACATCATTCAAACCCAAAGCCCATTTGAGGAATAGAGGAGGTTATTCAGTCATGACTGCACCTGGCAGAAATTAAGATAACACTCACAAGGATACATCCGCAGAACAAAGCTCTACTGAGGAAATGAGGAAATTAAAACAGTTATGACTAAGTCTGGGCAGAAGATACATTTCAATACATTTCATTTGTGTAAATGGAAACTTAGTATACACTCACCATCTCAATGACTAAGACATTTTTTATTTATTTAATTTCAATATATATATATATATATTCATACTTTGACATTATGAGACTAACTCGACATCTAAAAAATTATCAATAGTACCTCACCATTGTGAGGTCTCCGGCGGCCCAAGCACCCTGAGAGTTTGAAAATGTTTTGTTAAGGCAATTCTTGGTGTTTATTATTATTATTATTATTATTATTATAGAAAGCCAGAAAGTTATGAATTTACTCGTACAACATATAACAATGCTTGTGAAAAGCTTGAGATATGTTTATGGTGCGATATATAGTCGTTTGTATATTTATGTAAACTTTTTTTTTTTATTGTTCCTGGAGTAGAAACAAAACAACAACAACAAAAAACACAGCAGTCCTCAATTATTAATATAAAATTCTCTCAATCCTTAAAAGTAATTAGTCGATTAAGGACATGCCATTTTAGGCCAGAAAAAAAAAAAGGACATGCCATTTTAGTTTTTTCATTCAAGTTAATATGGAATCTAATCCACATTTGTATACCATCTGAACTGTGTTTGACTTTAAATTGACATTACCTTGACTGTTATTGCATTTTATGAGTGTTTTTAGATGCTAAAGGTCAAATGTTTGGTTAGTTGGTGTGTCCACAATTGCACACGGTTTGCATATACATTGACTCCCCCCTTCATACAGAATTCCTAAAACGCTGCTTATTTAAAATTTTCCTAGTGACTTTGAAATATTCACAATCTTGACAATATAATTTTTTTTTAAACCCTTCTGTCTTGGCTGTGCAACGCACGCTAATTGGAACTTTTATCTCAGCCTGTCTTGGAATGAGCCGCTCTTGCCCTTGCGTTGACTCCCTTCCTTCTTTGCTTTCCAGTGCAGTTAAACACACTGACTAATTATTGCACCCAGCTTCACCTTGCTCACTCTTTTTTTAGAGAACAATCACAGTAAAAGAAAAGTTGCAGCTGTCGCCAAATCTCAGGAGGGTCTCCAGAATTTGGGGCTATCCCGTTTTCTGAGTCACTGGCTCTGTTTGTCCTTCAGCCGCCATGCCTTTTTCAATTTTGAATCGACAATCTGGGAAGCCTGTTTGCAAGTGTGTGTCGTTGTCTGTGTGTATAGACATGTTTTGAATGTGCGAGGGTGAGCGCATAATGCTAAGAATAGCGCCATTGGCCTTAGCAACATCCGCCGTGCAAATGGAAGCTGACTCATACTGCCAGGCTGGATACGTTCTTCCATCAACATAACACATTGAGCTCATCTGCCTCCTAATTATTCTCTACAACAGTGTTGCCCACTTCCTTTGGTTCAGTCCATCTTGTTTCCATGTAATCATTTGAACTTTGCAGTGTGCAGTCCATAAATTGGAAGGAAATTGAGCTATTTTATGCATAGTATCACCATTTTCCAAGGCACTTAATTGTATTTGGACAGTTGACATTTTAATACTTGGATGATATTCAATTGATGCAATAGAATTGTGGAGCCTGTGGAGGTTACTTTACTCTGATTTCCTGGATATGTTTTACCAGGTTTCACTGCCACCATTTCTCGCTTTGCTTTTAAATGAGACAAACTATAAATATTTCTGGGTTCGAATCTCAGCTCTGGCATACCAATACGGAGATGACATGCCCTCCGCATACTTTCATGGGTTTTCTCTGGGTACCCTGGCTACATTCCACATTCCCAAATGTGCATGTCCATAGATGTAAATGCAACGGTGAATGGTTGTCTTTATGGGCTCTGCGACCAGTCCTAGGATGTAACGTGCTGCCCGAACAAAATCAGCTGGGATGGGATTCAGCTCATCTGCGACCTTAATGAGGGCAAGTAGATTCGTGTGCAGATCAGTGAACACATTTTCAGAAACAAATGTCAACTTTGCTGATGGTTATCAGAAGCTAATGCTAATCTTTGCTAGCATTGCCACTCTTCTTACCTTATTTTGACTTATTTTGACTTTGATAATATTTGTCTGTAGTCCAGTAGCCAGACTACGACTGTTCAAAATGGCGGGGCCAACAGAATCATATTGTGGGTGAAAGAGAGACACATTTGATTAAAGGTCTACGCTCCCTTTTTATTTCGTTCACCAGTAAACCCTGTCTATACGTATGTCTTGAATTTGGAAAAAAATAAATAAATCAATATGTTTTATTTTTCAAAAAAGAAGGCTTTGGTGAATGCGCATAGTAAACTGGTGGGGTTCAGTATCTCCAACAAGGTTTTAGGAACCACTGTTATACAATTTACTCAATTAATAATTTAATTATTATTACTTAATTATTTGTAATTATAAATTCATAGTGGCTCACTCATGGATGTAAGCAATAAAAAAGTCACTTTTTCCATTATACAGTCTCCTTTAACCTACACCACGGTGTAGTTGACATCCTTGTGTAGTAAGCAGGGTTTTTTCAGCCAATGAGAGCAGGACATGCTGAGGAAGGCAGCGAGGAGAGGGAGACGAGCAAAACTGGCACAAAATCAGAATCTGACTCAGATATAGCGTGGGGGGGTTGCCGGGTAAAGTCAGGGCAGTGGAGGAGAGAAATTAAGCCACTTAGATGGATGGGAAAAGGCAAACTGGAAGGAGGAGCTAAGGGTTATGATGAGTTCACACGCTTGTGGAGTGCATGTTACACTTGTATTTCCTCGCACAATGAGTTGACCCATCCAGCAAACTCATTTTAGTTCATTCTCAAGATTGCCCTTTCAATGCTAGCAGCTGTTGCGATAAGTCACAAAGCAAATCGAAAAAGAGGCTTCTTTTTCGTCTTCATTTCTTTTCTTTTTTTGTACCATTTAAAGCAGAATCACAATTGATCCCCACACACAAACGTACAATCATATTCGGGATTATGGGGCAGAAGATGACATGTCTAGCCTAAATTTTGTGTTCTGATATTTAGTGTCAATAATACAGATTTTTTTTTTATACAACTGGGATTGGATTTATAGCCATGGTCCTTCACAGCTGTTTCTTAAAACAAAGAGCACAGTTCAATTTGGAACATTATGTGCATTTATAATAGAGAACCACTCAACAATATTTTCCCGGAATGCTGATTGTCTTTGAAGGTGTTCTCCTTTCAAAACTATTTAAGCGGTGTCAGTCAAGAGAGTGGTTTGAACTCTATTGTTTGACTTAAGATGTATATTTTCCCACATTGTTAAACTTGGGATTTCAACTTTGGACCTTCCTCTACCTCTAATGAAGACCATCGTACCAGTGGCAGGGCTCTCTTATAGTCAAATAAGCAGCAATTGGCTGCTTCGACCTCGCATTAAGGATGCAAACATACCTGTTCCTTGCAAGGAGCTTTGATCACAACGTGAGCATGCCGCGGTGCTCCCCGGCTGCGATACGAATGCTCTCGCTTCAAGAAGTTGTGTGTGTCGCCGATGTGACTGCCTGCTGAGCACTACGCAAGCATATACAGAACCGACTTGGCTTGTATTTTTATTTATTTTTTGAAGAACAGCTTTCCAGATTGTCAGCTCACTGTCTGTAATGCTTCATGTGCTGTATGTCACTCCATAACATGCGCACTACTGACAAACCGAGCATCAAATATATCATGATTTCTCATGCACCGTGGCTCATTAATATCGTTCGCTATATAAACATGAACAAATTTAGTCATTCTTCCTTTCTTAATTGCATGGAATGGGCTTCATGTCAGATAGTTGGGCTATGGTGCAAATTAAAAATATTGACATTATAAAAATATGTACTTCATTAGGTTACTCTTTAAGAAATCTATTAGGACAAATGCACTTTGACCATCTAATGGCAATATGAGCTCATGTTCCATGATGCCAATTCATTCCCATTTTCCCATAGGATGTATATAAATAAGTAGCATTTTAGCATTAGCAGTCACGCATAAAGAGAAGTTATAATAAACATGATTCCACCAATGACTTTTACCCCAAACAACAGCGTCGTGGGATATTGCCACAGTGATGCAGCATCCTTCAATCGACACACCTTTGTGCAGCTTTTTGCTGATGTTTCAGCTTTTTTACCGCTTACCTCAAAGGTGGTGAAATGCCAGGTTGACTTAATTACCCCAAATTCAATGATGGTGCCATTTATACAACCAGATAATTAAATGATGCAAGTGTTAGCTTCTGGTGTGGCAATGGGATAACAAAACAGGGAAAGAATTGCCCCTTTTGCATCTCTAGCATTTTCTTTCGGAGTTGTCTCAGCTCTGTTACTATTTCAGAAGTTTGTTAATTGCCAGGTTGGCTTAATTCTTTCTCTATTCAGTGTCAATGCTGTTAATGTCAAACAGTAACACAGGGAAAAAAGGCCGGAAGCTACTTGCAGATATGGCAAGTCACCATCACATAAGTGCTTGTGACTTGCCAACTTTCTGCAATGGAAAAACTGCGACCCTTGGTTTTCTTATTGGGGAACAACATTTGATGCTCCCCTTAAATTGTACTGTTTTATTTTTATTTTTATTGAACCACAAACAACATACAATTGTCAACGAATAACTATATTGCCTTGACCGCTGTAGCCATATTATAATACAAATAGAGGGAACAGTTGAGAAATAAAGGAGCAAATGTGGATATTTTCAATGCTGCTGGCAACTATCACCCTTTTTTTGACTGCATTCATGTATTTAGGTGACATAGACTCTCTATGCTCCACTTTTTAGCCAGGTGCATAGAAAATTATAAACATAGCTAAGTATTATTGTAAAAGCAGAACCTTGTACAATGTATTCTAAGATGAATAGTTTTAAGGAAAAATGGATGTCAAATCTAACAACCTCCTCCAAGGCACATGGAACATCCTTTTCTTCTGCAGGAATCTCACATCTATGGTTACATTAGCCAGAATCTAAAATGTGTCTAGTATTTTCATCCATTTTGCTTAACCACTTGCTTGAGAAAGCGATGTGTGACAGTGTGTGAATCATGGCCCATTAACTCTAACATATTACCTGGTATGCCTCATTATCACTCTCCTAAAATTCTGCTTGGTAGACCCGCGATGACATCCATACAAAATCTCCTCGATTCATAATTGAAGACAACAGCTGCTGTGTTGTGTATGAGGTATGTAACGTGATCACTAAAGGAGAATGTTACAAGCGGCACAGCTCGAATGCTCTACTCCGCATCACTGGACACGGAATTTGCATGCAAAAGTATTGTTTAGAAGATCTATGGAGTTTGGTTTGTGAAAGTGATGGGGTAAAGCAGTAGGACAAAGCAGGAAGAACAGGACAGGGTAGTTTAATGAAGAGACTGAGGCAAAATTTGGCATCCTTAAGCTAGTGTCCCTATAACTTGAGGCAGGCTCAGTGGCAGCCAAAGATATGTAAAACGCGATACTCTTAATATGCAGAATATAAAACTGCACAAGTATGAAGAGGATCTGATGCAAGATCTAGTTCTATTAGAACTAAATCCTATAACTGCTACCTCACATCACGAGACGGGTTCAAGGGAGAACATTTGGACTAAATCTGTTGCTCCTTTAAAGGAATATGTCAAGGATTTATTCAAAGCCCTCACAATATGAATACCAACCCTCGAAACGCTCAAAACAGATTGTTAAAGCAGATTGCAATTCCAAACACAAAATCCTCTGAGCTAATTTGCATGTGATCCTAATCTCATAAAGGCCAACGCTTCTAATGTGCAGTGGAGTGTCCAAAGTCGAACTGAAGCAATTCCCAATCAGAAATTCCCATTGAGGTCAATTATATATATAGTCCTAACACTCCCTGTAAAATTTTATAACTGTACAAGCAATGTTTTAAGTAGTATTTTATCATTATTAATCATCTTACAGTGGCAACACCATGGCTGACTAGATAGCAAACAGTTCAGAGGTCGTGGACAAATCCGGCCTTCTGTGCCTGCTTGGGTTTTCTCTGGGTACTCCAATTTCCTCCCACATTTCAAAAACTTGCATGGTAGTTAGTTTGAACCCTTAAAATTGTCCGCAGGTGTGAATGTGCGTATTAAATGGATGTTTGACTGAGTGTGCTTTACAATTGGCTGGCGACCAGCTCACGCTGTACCCTGCCTCTCACCCAAAGTCAGATGGGATGGGTTCCAGCACACCCACAACTCTATTGAGGATCGAAAGAAGGAAGGAACGGAGCTATGCCCTACACCATAGGTGGGCATCGAGGGCCGGAGTCCTGCAGGTTTTGCATGTTGCCCTTCTCCAACACAGCTGATATATGATCAGCTCATCAGCAAGCTCTGCATAAGCCTGATAACGATCCTGTTGATTGGAATCAGCTTGTGTTGGAAGTGAGAAACCTCCAAAACCTGCAGGACTCTGGCCCTCGAGGACCGAGATTGCCCACCTCTGCCCTACACTGAGGACCACTTTTCATGCAATTTTTGATGTATCAACATTTTATATTTAACAGTCATACAGGTATGTACCAGTTTACTCTTACTCAGTTTACTGATCTAAGTGACAAACATATGGCAGCTAACCTGTGGACAGTCCTTCTTTCATCAAAAAAAATTAAAAAAATAAGTTAAATTCCCCTTATCTGGCAGAAATTTCCTTCACATGCAAAATATGTTAGTTACCAACAATTACGACTAAATTTGAGACCAGGTGTCTCTAGTTGGTGGCTTTTCACCTATTGTTGCCTTGCATCTTTTGTCACAGAATGGGATGCGTTACATGAAGTGACTCACTCTTCCATGCACATAAATCGCATAAAGACGAGAAACCTGCCACCTACAGCTCTTGAATGCTCCTCTGTGGGCGTTGAATTCAGAGGGGCAACCTACCTTCGCTGTGTTGATGAATAAAACAAGACCCACTTGGAGCATGCATGTGTGTTGTTCATGTGTGTGTGTGTGCGTGCTCGCATTAAAAGAGCTGTTGACGAGCTCGCTTTACTGCATATTGAGCTCCTCTGGCTAGCACTCTATGGCGACGTTCGGTCACGGCGGGTTTAAGGAACTCTTCTTGGAACTGTATGAACAGTCTTCTGACAACGTGAGATGAAAACAAACAGTAAAAGGGATTACACTCACAGCGGTGATGATCCCTCTCAGCAGGCAGTGTCTGTACATTAAAAAATGTTGATAAATTGCAATCCCAAATGTTAAACGTCATCCCAATATTTACAATCATAAACACTCACGTGTAATCAATACTGAGTTTGAACCACACCACTTACTCGTGATTGTGGCGTGAAACGGGAAGATAGCCAATTAGAAAGCTCGCTGAAGCTTTGGAATACAAATTTGATTGCAATGTTGAACATTTGAAATAAAACCGACCCAAACAGGCGTACCTGTACCGACAACTGGGCCATATTTGAGCCTTTTCCCTCTTCCCTATGAACCTCTGTACTATTCACGATGGCAAATCCTAAATCCCGAATTTGATCAAGCTAAGATATCTGATGAGCTAAATTTCTCCATTTCTAAATATGGCTAAAAAAGTACAGACATTTGTTTGGTATATAATTTCTCTGAGGCAACAATGATTTTTATTTATTATTATTTTGTATTATTTATTTATTATATGGTACCTGTGAGCGTGGACCATTCAAAAATGGTTCTGTAGGTTTCCACTCCAAGAACCAGTGTGCCACATTTGGGTTATCTCGATTGGGCTGGTGCGATCGCGCAACTTCAAACGGTTGTTCCGCAACACCAAGTCAGGACATTGTTTTGCGCGAGTCCAAGTACTATGTGCCAACTGAAGGCCAAGTTCCATAGACATGCCTCTGAGTCAACAACACCTCAAAAAGACTTTCCTCACCCTGTCAGCTCCTGCGTACCGTAGGCTGTCTTCTAAAGATCTGCCGTTGAAACATCACAAGATCTCCTACCTCATAGGACTGCCAGGAGGTATACCATGACAGCTTTGCTTTGTCACTTATAGTGGAGCCTGAACATGTGGAGATACGTTATGTTCAGCGAGGAGTCCAAATTCTGCCTACCACAGTTGGCTGGTAGGGTCAAAGTGTGGAAAAAACGCAGAGCATGCTATGCTGAATGCTGCACCGGTACATTAGCATTTTTTATTGGGGGTACTGTGATGTGTGGGGCAGCATTTGTCAAAGTGGAAAAACAACACTTGGATTGGAGGCAAGCTCACTGAAGAGCGATATTGAGAGTCTGCAACCAATGGCAATCCCATACCTCTCTATGTTTGTGACTGAATTCTATCCTGTAAGATAAGAAACACTAGCCTTCACAAAGCGGGGTTTATCAGAGACTACTCACGGAGTGAAAATGTAAACCACATGCTGGTCGCTTGGAATCACAAGAATTTTTTTACCTTTGGATTTGAGGTATATGCTGTAGTCTCTGTCAAACAGTTGGCAATGGAAATAAAAAGAGGAAGACACAGCATTAGCCCACACAAGCAGCACATGCACACTGCATGTAGGTTCACAGTAGAAACCTCTGCACCGCTGCTCTGCCCTCACACTTGTTAAGTGGCAAAGAGGTCTAACATGACACTGAACTGTTGGACACACAAAACCTGCTTGAAAACCACATTTTCACACGTAGTCCTGAGTGTGAACGGCCTCTTGCTGTGAACAGTGCATTCCATTCCCCTGCTGCTTTAAATCAATATTCCCAAAGCCATGAACAAGTCCCAGAGAAGACCACTGATATTACCCATATTGTCAAGTAAGGTTGTGCCATAAGAATAATGTCCTTGATATTTTTGGCTTACTTTTCATGTGATCCAAAGATATAACAAAGAATGCAGGATTGCCGTTTTAAGAAGGTTGAATTCCTGGCAACCAGTCTGGGGTGTACTAATCCTCTCAACCAATATCACCTGGAATAGGCTCCAGCTCATCCGACATGAGTCGTGTAGAAAATGGATGAATGTATGTCCTTCTTTCCCTTTATTGCCATGGATCCATTGTCATATACCTCTGAGGGAGGAGTCACTGCAATGGATTAACATTTTTTTTTCTGGATGAAAGCTTCTGAGTGATGTCATGATCATAATCCATCATCATGTGCTCAAGGAGGAGCCTGTGGTGCCCTTGTAATGACCAGTGAACAATTAATAAAACGTCACCATTCATTACAAGCCCGTCAAGACTGCCTGACTCATATTTAAAACACATGAAAAAAAAAAAGAAGAAACGGTGGTCCTTAATGGCGTTTCTGACGGTTCATGTGGGATCCCCTTAGGACTTCCCGCCGCTTATCGTTTTGCAGATGTTCAGTTTTATTATGGTCTTTATGACTTTTTAACAGACTCGCTGATGGCGGCTTGTCCATGTACATTAGTAATAAGTAGGACTTGTGGTCCATGGTGGTGGGGAACTACTGAGAAGAGAACTCAAGGGAGGTATTCATGTAGGTGTTGAATGGCACCTCCAAAGTGGAACACAATCTAGTTGATTGCAGAGTTGTAATTTCAACCAATTATCAGAGGTCATTTGCCAGCAAACGTCACCAACATTCTTTAGAAAAGCTGACAAATCCAACATTTGCTTACCTGGGCAAGCATTTGCTGCTCAGTGAGATACGGGCTTGAGATGCTTTCTGAGCTGATGTTTCACAAGATTTGCCAATATCTTGCTTAATGATGATGTGAAATGTTTGTTTGACTTTTGAGGAAGGAAACTCCAAAATGTAGCACTTTGGAGGTTCCACTCTATACAGGGAGTGGTTTGGAGGGGGTGTTGAGTGTGAATGTTTGTCGACTGATGATAAACCAAGACGTAAATTAGAAAAAAAATGAGGACAACTCGGCAGTACTGCTGTGTGCGTGTGTGGGCAGATGAGAAAAGAGCAAATTGGGACGTCAAAGTTAATTTGAGAGAGCGAGGCGTAAGGTGAATGCCATGTTGACCTTGTCATCGGTTTCACTAATCTTATCTATATTTCAATCACATCTCTGCTCTCTATTCTGTACAGACAACTGCCTTATTATGAGAAGTACCTGCATGCATGTGGGTGAAGGCATTTCTGTCTGTGTTCCTTTTGTTGTATTGGTTTCTCTTTATGCACAGTTTCTGCATTTTACTGTATTTCTTGCTAAGTCGAGCATTGAATGAATTCCTCTTCAGTCGCAGCTTCGGCTGCCTGCGTCAAGGTCAGAGAGGATGGCTATTTAGACACTGATCTGCTTCTGTCGGGAAGCCTCCAGAGTCTGTGATGATTGTACCGGGGCGTAAAGGACAAGAGCACGGGGCAAAAGAGGGCGAGGAGACAGAGGATGCTGGGAGTAACAGAAGAGGGTCATGGATGAAAGGGAAAAGGCGGGCTGCAATGATGTCAGTTGAGAGGATAAGTAAGAAGTCGATGTACCAATATTTTTCTATATTACTGTACTTAAGACAGCAGTGTGGTGGCTAGTGGTCAGCACATCTGCTTCAAAGTGTTGAGGTTTGACGACTAAGGTATGTTCCCATGATGGTGCCGTAATCCAAATTTGTATTTAAATCGGAAAGTTAGAACATAATATATGTAAACAGTATATGTAAAACTGTAAGGATGACTGCTGTCTCACTTAACAATAAACATTAGCAGAAACAGGGTGGCATGGCTCAGTGGTAGAGTGGTTGTCTGCCCTAAGGTAGAGGTTGTGGGTTCGTTCCCCCCTCTTGTGTCTATGTCGAAGTGTCTTTGAGCAAAATACTGACGTTTCCAGGTGAATGCAATGTCAGTGTGAATTGCTTTGCGGGCCTTAACAGGTGCAAAAATGTTACAAAAGTGAAAGACCAAAACTAAACAGTACAACTGCTAACATTAAATTTTGAGCTTTGCTCAGCTTCACCGAGTCAAAAGATAATTGCATTATTATCTGATCACACATAATTGGTGGCCCGCATATAATTTTAAAAGTTTGAACCGGTGACATCTGAAGTAAGCAGCTCACATTTAAATGTGTTGGTGGAATGCCCTGCATTTTTAAATGCTTGAGGAATTTGAATTGTTTAGTGAGAGTAGTAGATTACTTCTATGCTGTACCAGATGGAGATGATACGCCGTTAAACCAGGAGGCGAAAATGATTAGAATTATCAGTATTTGACCCTAAATGTTACACTGTATTGGCAGATTGTGTAGGATTTGCTAGCATACTAAAGCCTTGGATTTCTCTGGTTGCTCCCAAGTAACAAACATTTGCAGGTTGCAGGAAGACTGTAAATTGCCTTTAGGTGTGAATTTAAATGAATGTGAAGTCAGCTGGGAATAATAATAACAATAAGTTTGGAATGGATGAATAGATTTATGTATGGAAAACCACGGAAAAGAAAACCTTTGTTCACATCCAGTTTGGATGGTGAAGTCAAGGGGAGGAATCCTCCAGTTGTATTTCACCCTCAAATGTAATGTGACATTTCTGATGTCGACGCATCTGCATGCCTCTTACTAGCGCTTCTGTCCAAATCTTCCTAAATTTTCAACAATAACCAGAAAAATTAGCTTAAAGGCACATAAACTGTCTTGCTTCAATGCATGACAGGTGGATTTGAAAGTTTGATTCCAATGCAGTTTACATTAACACAATTATGTACCAGAATGTATTCCTGCCCACTTTTTCTTCACTTCCTGTTATTTTTCCATTCATTTTGATTGATTTTTATCCCAATAAACTTCAACGGTATAGCAAAAGTTGACCACAACCTATTTTGTGACACTGGTCAACCTTTGATTTGGTTGACTTTCAAAACAAAATTCTTCTTCAAAATTCTGGACCCCATCTCCCTGCTGACTTTTGATTGGTCGCCAGCCAATCCCAGAGAAACCTTTCCATTTAGATACATTGTAATTGTTTTGGAATCATTTCTTCCCTTGTGTCACAAACATAAAACGGTCGATGACTCATAATAATCATAAAATTACATCAGCCATGAATTTAATGTAAAAATATTACAACACACACACACACACAGCAATCTACATTTTGACTTCGTCAATGTCTGCTCCGACTGATACTTTTATCAAGTCGACTTAATACGACACCTAATCAGATGATGTCTATACTGTATGCAAAGAATTGCTGGAGGTCAACTGATGCCATTCATGACAACTTGATTAAGAGAGATAATTTCTAGTAGACATTTACCACATACAGGTGCTGAGGACTTTTTAAAATTTACTTTACTTCAAGGCAGCCCAATGTCACCCATAGAAACACATTTTAGCTTTTTTGTTAGTAGAAAACATCTCCATGTTTCCTGACAGCAAGTGTTAATCCTTGGTGCACTTCTTTTCTGAAGTTTTGTCTGAATAGAATATGCACTGAAGCACAAATCGTTCTAGCAAAAAAAAAACGACTATGAGAGCTTTTGAGCAGGGAGAATGAGAAGCAGAATGACACTTGTGTAAATAACGGTGTAAAGGAAATAGGGAAGTGAGGAGAATGTGCTGGAGCATAGTGTAAGGAGAAAAAAATAGCAAGGAGAATGAGGAGGAAGAAGAGGAGGAGTAGCAGGAGGAGGGGAACAAAACCTGTTGAAGGGAAATGAGGCCCTGGCGGAAGATTTCTTGAGAAAAATGAATAAATGTAAGAGAAAATATCAAGTAAAAAAGTAGAATGAAGAAAGAGGAGGTGGGCTGTATTATAGGCGAGGAGGAAGAAATCTTAGCAAAGGTTAACTTCTGGAGGCAAGGTGACATATTGAAGAAATAAAAATGAGAGCTGAAGCGGAAATTCCAAAATCGACAAAACAATTTTTATGTAAAATATATGGTTTTAGGCAGAATGAAGCAGTCATGTCCTGCCAAGAATACACAGTTTATACAGTGTCTATAAAACATATTCTATTAAACTCTCTTGAACAGATTTTGTATTTATTTCTTTTATGAAGACTTTTGTCCACCAAACAAAAGTAGTAGAATGTGGACTGACCTGTGAGAAGCAGCGATATGCCACCGTGTATACCAGACAGATGGAAAATTAAATGAAGAAGAAGGAAGATCAGGCTAGCTAGAACTGCGAGTAACTCTATTGCAAGTCCCCCTCATTTTTACTGTGATAAGAAACATAACAAACACACAATCTAAACGGGTGCTCCTCCATTTCTGGAGTTGCTGATTACCATTTGTCTTCTTCAGTCAGCTGACTTCCTGATTCGCTCTTATTCTATGTAACAATCACAGAATCATTGGCTTGGGTTTTTCGTTGTAACTCTTAGGTATGTAATGGTAAATGTATTCACATTCAGTTTTTTTGTTTAGAATATAGGGGCTGATGTTACTTTCAGATAGTGCCCGGGCTGTTGATGGGGGATGTGGGGCACGATGCAGAGCCTCCACCCACTGAGAGTTCATTTGTGTGGGAGGAAGCAAAGCCAAGGCTATCAGCATTAGTGGTGCGCAATGTGCGAACGAGGCAGAGCTTTTCTACTTCAGGCGGGAAAAAAGACAGTCTAGCTATAGCAACGACCTTGGCGGAGCTATGGTGACAGCATGACAAAAGACTCAGGGTGCGAAGTGAACTATGACTGGAAATTCCTCCTGGCCACTCGCCTCCTTAACGATAGGGCAAATTAATGTAGGAAACTGTAATGAAAGGTGAGAGACATGGCAAAGGAGACATTTTTCACTTGTACTGGTCAGGTTACCTTGGGGATTTTTTTCATTAGGACACCAAGGGATTTTTTTTTGCTGCCATTTGGCATGCATTCACATGATGATGTTTTGCAAAGTAAATGTATGCCGTAAACTACACAAGTGGACTCTTCAATATACAAGAGCAAGTAGTTGACTTTGTCATTCTATAATGGAAAATAAATGCCAATTCATGAATTAATTAAAATCTATAAAAGTTATGTCTTGTAATCAATCACACCTTCTTCGCAGCGTTTCCAAATTTGGTATCACTGTTTTAAATGAGCCTTCTCCAATTTGAACACTCATTAAATTTGAAGTTTTGACACAGATGTCCTTTCTCACTCCAACTCTTCCTATTTATCTGGGCTGCGACTTAAAAAAAAAAAAAAAAAAGTTTTTACACGTGAATACCCATTTATCTCTGTGGAAAAGTTCCAAACCCACCTCTATAGGTGAGAATCTGAATTATGTCACTGTTTAATCCCATCTTAAAAATATCTAATGTTTTGTATCAACAGTCTTGCTCTAAAATAGCACACTATTTTTACCCACTATAAATTGATGGTGAAAAACGCCCCCCCAAAGTAGTCCTATCATGAATCCTGAGAACTCCACTGGCTTTTCTGCTTTATTTATTTCACTCCATTGTTAGCAATGGACCCATATAGGAGCCACCATGTTTTCATCAAATAGGCAAGACATTTTTCTGCTCCGCCTGTACATCAACCCACGTGCATGCTGCATCCGTCATCATTCTTGTCTTGTCTGTCGGAGTTGTTGACACATTACCATCCAAGGGGTGCCCTACATTGCCAAAACGGCTGGCCCAGTGATCTATATCTTCTCATCCATGTTGTCTGAGCGGCCTCTGGCAAGACGGAGAAAGCTTGAATGGCTCCCAACGGGCAGATCCCGCGCCTCATTTGGCATCTACGACACCAATACCACAATGTGGGTGATTGTGAATGACTTAAATAGTAATAATGTGAAGCGCTTTGAAAAGCAAAGTAGTCCCATCTATTCCATTATTCATTTTCTGTTCAGTGCTTTTGACTGAAATTGTCAGTGTGAAATAGTAGATGGAGACTCATTTATTTCAGTTGATGTGCTCTAGAGGCATCAGGTGCAATGGAGAGGGTTTCCCCTAGGAGCTCTTGGAAGGCAGGCGATGGGGAAATCATTTTATTGTTTGCTAACTGTTTTAACATCCCACATTTTTTTAGGAACTCTGCAACCTGTGATGTCAGGACTGATGGATACAAGTAATTAAGATTAATTAGTGTAAGCCTCTTTAAATGATACAACTCAAGAAGTGAATTGGTAATAGAATTAAAATTAATCTGTTTTTGGGCATTCCAAAATTTTGTTTTGTCTTCCTCACCCTCCTAATTTGACGTGTATGTATTCCAATTGATGGAAATTATTGTAAAAATAATAGGCTCCAATTTTAGCACAGCTGCTTCCATACTCATGAATGCACCTTGTGAACTGCAGATGAAGGGATGCATCTAAAGCAGATCACATCTTTGGAATATTAGCCAACACTGCTATAACCAATTCCAACTGAAACAGGAGTTCATCACAAGTTCATATTGAAGGACACAAGGAAATGGCCAAATTGACTCTAAGATGGTCGCTTAAAACCAAAATGGCAGAGTTGCTGTGAATTTTTCATCACGGCTTCCTGACATGAGACATGCTTAGCAAAATTAATGTTGCTAAGCAAAAATAATGTGGTTTCTGTTTCTACAATGAAATCCAATAGTGCCTTCATTGCTTCAAGGTCCAGCAAACACACAATGTAACATCACAAAGCTCTTAACCCAAAATCAAAAAGATACTTTGTGCTGTCCCTAGGTTGAAAAGCGTACCTGCCCTTAGTGCAGATATAGAACTGGTACATAAAGCTCAGCTAGTGATCATTCCTTCATTTTCTAAACGATCTTAATCTACAAAGATGAATTATTTGCCCGTTTGATATTGTTGAGTGTTATAGTGATCTGACAAGCACACAAACGTTTCAGGTAGGCAGTAAATTAATACATGTAGAACAAAAACACATTCTTCCTATTGACAGCTACCCCTCTCCTACCCCTCCTCGTGGCTTTTAATTTCACTTTCTGCATCCCGAGTGCTTTTGAAGCTGCCCAAGGACAAACACGTTTATTTTGCTGCTCCTTAATCAAAGAGCAAACAAGAAAAGGAATACCAAAAACACCTGAACAACAGCAGATGTTTCATCAATACTTCTTAGCTATAACAGTTTAGACATTGTTTTTTTTTTTTGGGGGGGGGGGGGGATGCTCCGTTGGAAATAGCCAGACTGGAGTGATTGATTCAATGTGTGAGTTATCCAGGTCATCTATTCTCTTTGTTGTTATCGTCACATGCTGCAATGGTTGAAGCAATATGACCTGTATGTGTATGATTTTGTGCGTTTTTGTTAAATTTATAGCAACTCAACAACTAAGAATCATGGTATCTTGAATATTCATTTTACTGATCGGGCCTTGAGCTTACAAATTGTCAATATTTATGTGTTGGCTTTTGTTTCGTACTTAACTCATTCACTCCCAGCCATTTTCACGGAAGTAACCCCCTTCGCTCCTGGCAGTTTTACTGGATGGATATTGACTGATTTTGCAAGGCCCACAGAATATTGTGTTTTTTTGCTATAAAAACATGAAAGATTAGAGTCTCTTATTTCATCGGGGGAAAAAAAGTATATTTATATCTGTTTCTGTTTTGCAGCAATTAACATTAGAATATAGCTAAGTTTATATATATATATATATATATATATATATATATATATATATATATATGTATATATATGTATATATATTAAAAAAAAATAATAATAATAATAATTTATTTGTTTTTTTTTAAAAAAAAGGAGAGCAATGATGATGTCAAATCGAATGAACAATACTGAGCTCTCCTGAGAGAAAAAAAAAGAAAAAAAGAATATAGCTAAGTTTAATCATTATTCACAAATCTGTTTAAAACAATAACTTTTTTTGCCAAATAGCCCTGGTTGATCTCTTATACTCTGCTGCCACATGCTGGCCGTTTTTGTAATAACTACCATTGCTTTAAGCGACCTCTTCAGGTCAGAGGCTGCATCAAAGCCTCCTTATGCTCTAGCATAAAAAAAACATATAAATACATGTTTGGAACCATGGCAATATTTAAAATAGAACATTTGTATATGTAGTTGGGAGCAAATGAGTTAAACAATGAGTCAGTGCAAGAAATCAAGAAAAATCCAAGTCTGTGAGGGCACCTAGTCTGTTTCACTGTTGGATCCGTGACAGGATGTATGACCTTTCCTGTGCGTCAGAGAACAGAACATGGAAGTCCAGTATTAGAGTTTAGGTAAGGCATTAGGTTTTACCACTTCGGTGAGAGTTAGATGTAGGTGGTAGGCCACCATTTGGGAGGCTTGGCTAGTAGTAGTAGAATGGTTGTCTCCCAACCCAGCGGTTGTGGGTTTGATCCTGTGCCATTGTGATCACCTCAAAGTATCCTTGAGCATGATACTGGACCGCCAGTTGCTCCTGAGGCTGCGTCATCAGTAGGTGAATGAGTAGTCGAATGTAAAGCGCTTTGAGGGCCTTGTAAGATAGAAAAGCGCTATATAAAGGAAGTACCATTTACCATTGGCCACCTTGTAGCTCCGCCCCTGAAGTTAGATTTAAGGTTAAGCATTAAAAGGCTTTGGGTGAGTTAGCACAAAGAAATTTGATTATGGATGTAGTTTACTACCAAGATGAAGTTAAGAGAGTTACACCGACAAAATATGTGTCAGCCAATAGTTAGCATATGTGTTATTTAGAAGAAAGGAATGGCCAAATCGGTACGCAGCGTGTTCCGAGCAATTTCATCGCAAGCGTGTCACGGCTCATCTATATTGCATTGTTCTTATTAAAAGAACAAATGCTCAATCAGAGTGGAGGTGTTTACTGTTGCCAAACGCTGATGCTTCCCATTATTGAAGGATGCATATTTCATGAGGACTTGTGATGAAGCAGCAGTTGGCTTGAAGTTTACGGCTGCCTTCAATCTGCAGTCGCATTTCAAATGTGAGGTGTCCTTCTGAAGGTTAATTAAATTTAGTGCAAAGTGAATTAGGACGCGGTATCGGGTTGTCGATATGCTGTGGGACCTTTAAGGTTGAACACTTGTTTTGTTCACGTTTCCAAATAACGAAAACAGAAAGAATCTGATGAAGGGTAAGCAAGTTGGTATCGTATCGCGGATGTGGTGGCCTTATCCTGGGGCAAGAGGCCCGCTTACACCCTGTGATTTCATGTTTTCTAGATTTTTTTGCCATTTTCTTTTATCATATCCAAAATCATTATCTAACTACCCTCTGAGGAATTTTGGAGCAATTTGCTCTGCTGTGCTAGCGTGAGACTCTCCTCATTGAGCAATACAACACCAATTACAGGCACAGCTTTGCCAACCTAATCAGTGAGTGTAACCTTTCTGGTTATTAATATAACCCGCAGTCATTTGCACATAAGCGCACACACTCTCCAGTCATTGCACTTCACTGCTTCGTCTAACACAATTAGTGGTCCTGTGGTTTTCTGGTTAAGTAAGTAATGGAAGACTACAAGCGAAACTGTTTAATTCTTGCTTGTAAGCGTATATTCCGATGGAGCTGCTGTATGCAGCACACAAAATGAAAAAAGAAACAAAGTGTATGACTGAAGGATTCATCATTTCCTTCTTTATTTTGGTCGCTAGGCGCTATCTTCGACGAGTCTGCACGGAAGGACGACGAGGTGTTCCGCCTGGCCGTGGCTGACCTCAACTTGAACAATGAGATTTTGGAGACGGAGAAGATAACCATCTCTGTGGAATTCGTGGACGGGAACAACCCCTTCCAGGCTGTGCAAGAAGGTATGAGAACCCACATTGTTGTTGTTGTAGCGCTGCTGATTCAGTCGGAGTTAGTTTGCTGTCTCTTGTTTTGGCTCTGAATGTGGAGATCTGCTCAGTGCAGGGGCAGATCTATACTAATGGGATACAGGGCCATAGAGCACTCCAAAATCCTACACTATTTTCCTTATCACCTTTAACAGAATGCTGTGATGTAGCAATTTTTCATAAGAAACTTTCATATACTATAATATATAATCACACAATGGTTTTGGTCATTCTTGTAATTTTACAGCATTTTTTTCCCCATAGAAACATATGCACTGTATTTACTCTGGGGGGGTTTTCACCTTGTTCTCCTGAAACCACAACTTTATTATTGTAAGATTGGCCTTTTTTTTTGCTTTGTTCTCAGATAATATAAGATTTTATAAAATGTTCTCTTTTCTTATTATTACTCCTCTGTAATTACAATGACAATAGCTGAAGCGTAGTTTTTCTCTCATAAAATGATGACTTTCTCCTTATAGGATAAATATTTTTTGGGTAAAACCACTTTATTTTATTATTTTATTTATTTTGTTTTGTATGTTGTGTGCATTTAAATCAAAACTTGTTTCTTTTCTTCAGAGAAGCCTTAAGATTGTGATCCCCTTTGAAATATCAATATAATCAGACTTCATTACTGTATTTGTTTATTCTCATCATTCTTTGACTTTATCTTTTTTGAGTGTGCCCCTCAAGAAAGTCAGTTAAAAACTGTTTTCTTTTCTTTCTCTGATATGAACACTTTGGTCTTGTAAGATTGTGACTGCATGCAACTTTATTTTGTAGTTATTGACTCCTGTATGATGTATGTACAGTATGTATTTATTTATTTATTCATGTTCATTTATATTTTGTATTTTTCTTGTAGCTTTACAGTTACAGCTATTTTCCATACAGTTTCTTTCCAAGATGGATTCAAAAAACAAACAAAAACCTTCATCTGCTGCTTTTAATTTGAAATTGGGCACACCAAATGGTTTTCTAATGTTTATTTTGAATCTTAATGACGGTCCCCACTGGCCGCTATGTAAATCACATTTATGCACAGTTGCACAGTGAATGCAGCTTGGCCTTCCTTCCTGTTGCCTGGTGCTGAACAGACCGCCACTTTGTCTGCCAGTCTCATTGATGGCCTGCCGCTCTGGATTTGGCTCACTGGCAACACAGCCAGCTAAACACTTGTCCGTGTTGGTCAAGGGAGGAACAGAGTCAAAAGATAAACGTACCACTTCCTGGCTATCTGTAAATTATTTGCATAATGTATGGGAATTCTGCATAAATTGTTCCGATTTAGGTTATACCATAGAGCAGAGGTGGGCATCGAGGGCTGGAGTCCTGCAGGTTTTGCATGTTGCCCCTCTCCAACACAGCTGATATATAATCAACTCATCAGCAAGCTCTGCATAAGCCTGATAACGATCCTGTTGATTGGAATCAGCTTGTGTTGGAAGTGAGAAACCTCCAAAACCTGCAGGACTCCGGCCCTCGAGGACCGAGATTGCCCACCTCTGCCATAGAGCCTCCAAAGTCAAATGTTGGATTTAAATATTCTGAAAAATATTTTTCTGAAATCAAACAAAATCATCATGAAATTCGTCAGCAAATCTCCTGAGAATTCAGCTCAGTGAACATCTCAAGGATTTACTCCACAGGAGTCTTTGACTTTTTCCATTTTATTTATTTTTGGTGTCACCCCAGAAGTTTAACAAATAGGAAGTGAGATGACAAACATAAGTCAGGAAACAGATCTGGCCTGTACAGTTAAAAAAATTACTAAACAATATTTTCTGTAGGGGAAAAGTTTCAACAGATGCTGATCGGTATTACATCTCCCACTGTTCGTAAAATACCAACTCCGAGTGTTTCATACCAATGCTGGTAAGACAAAATGCCACTACATGATAACCTTCTCACAATGCAGGTGCCTATACCAATAGAGTCGCCCTAGTGGATTTTATTCCCAGCAAATGATCTGTTTAAAAGCTTCATCCAAATGATTTACTGCACTCACTAACTACCCTGAGGGTTTTTCGTGTGTGCCTGTTTATTAGCGTTGATATACGTGCGTGGTCCCATTCTCCCATTTTCCTCGCTCGCATGTCACTTAAATCTGGATCTGCTCCTGTCACTTTTATTTACATTTCACTCCCTACAACCCACCCCGTGTTGCCATAGTAACCCAATACTTGTAGAAAACAGGTGGAGTAAAGTGTGTGCGTACGTGTGTGAGGCATGCATGTCAGTGTGTCCGTGTCGTCATTGATTAAAGCGATGATGAACGCCTAATTGGATAACGGTCTATGGGAAGGCGGCAGGCGAGGAAGTGGTGAGCGAGGAGCGAGACCCGCAGGGGGGAGTCCACTCGATAGTTGTCTCGTCTTATTTTTCATATCCGCTTAGTCTTGACACACATGAAGCACATTTACGCTTAGCCACACGTGCCCACTACTGTTGTGCTAATATTTCCCATGTTACTATAAAAAAAAAAAGAGGGAAGCAGTGAGTTTGCCATTTTGATGTAGTTTTTGCAAGAAAGTGCCTGTGGCCTGAGGAAATTACTTTTTTTGTTTGTTTTTTTGCCAAACAAGAATAACATGTAATTGCATATCCACTACAGTAGGTGGCAGTGGTGTTATATTTATTTATTTATTTATGTTTTAACTTTCAGACAAAATCTTTTCTGTCAGACTACAAAAAATGTAATTGATCCATATTTTTTTCCTTTAACGTTAATAATGGGAATATTAAAACCACTTTTTTCAGACTGATACGAATTAAACTCTTGAGTAGTCACTGATACCGATACTAAGTACGACTAGTACTTTTGATACATAAAATTTCCGTCCCCCAAAAAACTATGACCGATAATTTTATTGAAAGACCTATTTATCCAAATGTAGAATTTTTCCTTAAATTTGCAAGACATTAATGGACGTTTAAGTTTATTTTAATTTCTTGTTCATAATTGTAAAATGGCCACAAGAGGGCGCTGGTACTGGAATCAGTCGCCATCACAAGTACAGATACCTTGAAATAAGGCCGGCTGTCGGCCCATTACCGTTTGCTGGTATTCGTACTCTCCCAACCCTAGTTTCCTACATCTCTAGATATCGACATCAGCATAAACACATGAGCCGTAAAACACGCTCACTTTAGCCAGCATAGAAATGTTAAATGAGTTTTGTGGTGACAAGATGAAGAATATCCTCTAGATGTTAGGGTGACATATACATTTGAAGTAAGAAAACATTTCTGGTACCATGACATCATAATTATTTAAATGTTAAGACTAATAAAACAAATTCACTTCCATTATCATCACATTTGAATCTGAAGAAATCTGAATTGGAGGTTCTACCGCTCAAACTTTTGAGTAGTTGCAAAAAAGACACTGTGGTGTAAACTGAGTCATGCAAGTAACCCAAATATTCCAATTCTTGCAAGAATTTTTTTGTCTTTGATCTTCAAAATTGTCCATAGTCATTTGTTGACGTGAAAGATTGTCGTTGGGAAAATGCTTCAAACACTTGTGAAGCTCAATTATCATGGTGGCTAAGTCAAAGTGGAGTATGTGAACAATGATTAAAGAAAAAAAGGCTTCATCTTCCCAAGTCTTTAATTAAAGTTTCAAAGGATTAGTGTTAGTATAATATATATTTTTTGTCATCTTTTCAGTTTATCAGTTGTGGCAGTGGAACTGGGGTAGGAATTATGTGGCGTTGTGCTAAAGTCAGCATGAAGTGAATGCCTTCAGGCTGTAGGAAACACTCCACTTTGAGTGCGATGTGAATAACTAAATGAGGCTTCCCGACTTGATGAGTACACAGTCATCGTGCGTGCGTTGGAAAATAAACTTTTCAAAGGGCAGCAGAGTGTAAATGTAACCTTTTACATTTAATGTTGTTTGTTGCCTTCTCTTTTTGTTCTAACTATTCAGCAACATTGAAAACGTTTTATTTTTTTATGTCAATTAAAATATTTTGAGTTCATCTTAAAATTAGCCGTGAGTCGTCAAACAATATTAATATACCATTTAATTGTTTGTTGCTTGAAGAAGACAGTACTTTTTTTTTTTTTAGCTATTCAACCAGGCCTTATAGAAAGTAGTAATCTTCTTTTCAAGATTGCTCAGGGTATGAAAACAAGTGGTAATGGAACAGAATTAAATAAAAACAATACAAAACAAGTTTAGCACATTATACAATGAAACCTCAAAAGGTTCAGCCATCAAAGCATTTCCAACCTGTTGTACAGTAAAAAAGGAATTCAATTTTCATTATATGTGTGTTTTTGATTGAGATATCATTATAAAATGATATATGTATCTTAAAGGGACTACACCATGGTATTTTAAGGCCTTCCACAGTTAACTATTGGCATATAATGATGAAATCTTACCTTTGACACAATCGCGATGTAATATGAGTTATCGGTGTCTATTTTTCTTACTCGGAAGTCAAACGCTCGGTTCAGTAAAACCCCGCCTCTCCTCCTGATAGGTTTTAAGCCGATTTTTAAAATGGACTTTAAATTTCACGGGCTGCTAGATCTCTGCGTTTGGTCAGGCAATCCATCAATTCATGAATAAACATTTGAAAAATCGTGTAAGAGGAGGGGGAGCAGAGAGGTTAGAGGAAAGGAGGAAGAAAAAAAAAGCACCCTATCCACTAAACCATCCATTCAATCAAATTCTTTGGCGCAAATGTTTTACTTGTAGTTTACACCAGTGTCAGCCAATGGATTTTAAGACAGCCAATTGTCATTTCATTGCACTTTGGCATTGCAAATGTGAAGAATAATTAATTGCTTTGAATTCATTCGGACAAACTGTTTATTGATAAAGGCTACTTTTGTCATTATCCCATGGAGGGAGGTCTCAGAGAAAGTGGCCGTGCGTTTAGTCCGCAGAGGCAGTGCGGGGGTGGGGCCGCATGCAATAACGTCAAATCTCAGGTTGGAAGGGCCTGGTGCTTGGAGAGCAGAATAACCTAGAATTTCGCTGGCGAATTGAGGAAAACACAACTTTGGTCAAGTTTTTGTTGAGGAATTAGTATTATAACATGGCTAAAAGCTCCAAAAAGTTGATTTTTCATGTTGCAGTCCCTTTAAAAAGCTTATCCTAATAGAGATAATATCCTAAATTAACCTAAAAAATATTATTTTTATTATTGCTAATATACAGTATATTCTATACATTGTATTTTTTTAAATACATTTAAATCCTACTAAACTACTTCCAACATAACATAATGGAAAAAATGCAATAGTAATGTAAGATGCAAACCAATTTGGATGCCAATAATATAATAATAGTACAGTATTTATTGCATCTCAATTAAAGATGTCAAATAATGTATTTAATAAAATCTTTTAACTTAAAAAAATATTTTTAGTTACTATTTTTATATTAATTTTAGTCACTTCTATTGATGTAATAATTTTATCTTAATTTAACCTTCTTTGCTGACCTCCAGTTGCTTTTAAAATATATATATTTTCTTACAAAATATTGTCATTGGTAGAGATGTTCGACAGCACTTTTTCTCAGACTAATACCAGCACGAGACACTCGAGTGGTCACCGAAACCAAGTACCGATACCACTAGTACTTTTGATACATAAAAATCCCCGCTCCCCCACACCCCCCAAAAAGATCATTTTAAAGAAAGACCTACGTATCTCGCTATAGCATTTTTCTTAAAATTGCATAAACTTTATGGCAATTTTCGATTTTTCTAACTTCCTGATCGTAAAAGAGCCGCAAGAGGGCATCATACTGTATACTGGTATTGGCTGCCGTCCTAAGTACCGATACCTTGAAATAAGGCAAGGGTGTCAACCATGTTTTTCCATTTGAGATGTGCATTATTGAGTTCACTGTTCTACAGTTTAAATAGTACAGGGCTTCAGTTTTGAACAATTTCAAACTCAATTCTCAAATGTCCTGCCTGTCAATCATATAGTTGTGACTAAAATGGGCCAATCATTAAGCCCACTCCATTATCTGATCATAGAATGACTCAAAATGTGCTCAAGAGCCGACACAGTTTCTGTCCTCTTTTTCCTCCGGCTTCCTCTTGCGTCAATCTCTTTCAGCTGGCAGCTGTGGCTGCGAGCCTTTTGTTTTGGCACACGCTCAGGCCCTCTTGTGAGGATATTCGGCTGTAGGTCCGCGTCCAAGACCCGTCTTACACCTGACATTTGTGTACTTCTGCTGGCAAAGCTCGCCGTGTGCCACTTTAAAATTTGCTCGGCGGCTGCTGTCGATGTTGACCCGTGTTCTTAATCCTGCACGGAGCATCCCCGGGATTACCGTCGCATTTTGTGTTCTCATTCATCTGTTGCGTGCTAGTTTCTCTTTAGGAACAGTGCGATGCTTTGCTTAAAGCCTTGCAAACTTTTAGTATGGCAAAAGTATGTACACTGTGAAATCCTTGCATCTACAAACTAATAATAGTCATATGTAATGTTATTGTATAGAAAATAGTTGTGTTTCTATAACATCTTATACCTGCCAATCAAAGTCACAGGACACATCAACATACCACCAATCAACCACGTCCAGCACACTCGACACATGCAGCACATTTCCACATTGATTGACAATTCACAATCAAGGTCCTCAACCCAACGCAGTTTGATGAATACAAAGGCCTCATTAGCTGACATGAAACTGTTCACTAAATTAGTGGTAAGCTCATTTTAATTCCGAATAGCGGTCACGTTGACAGCCATGGAGATGAAAGACATCCTCTTCTCCAAACATATCCCATCAGTCAGAGACTGAAAGCCGCTGTCCTTCATTCATGTGTCCATTTCTATACATACCGATGTTTTTTAAATGTTTTCAAAAAGTTGTACTATGTACCAGCAAAATATTTACTTATTTGCGCATATGCATACAAAATAAAATAATAATTACAATTATTTTATTAGTACTATTTTTGTAAAATGATTTATGAAAATTATGACATGAAAGAAAATTATGGTACATTCGATGGAGAAAATTATTGTTACAATCAGTATCAATCAAAAATGTTTTGGAATAAAGCAAGTTTTTTTTAAGTTGAATTTTGTTTGTTTTATTAAATATGGAACACTAGAATGTGTTTAAAATGCCATATTTGAGAACATTTTTATTATAAAATAAAATGCTTAAAGATCATATATTTAGAAGTCATTCATCCATCCATGATCCAAACCACTTTTCCTCAATTTGCTCAAATTTAATAAAAATATTATACATTTTTACAAAAAATATTCTGTAAAATTAATTTAAACTCATATAAAAAAGAAGTGTCTTTAGTCACATTTTACAATATTTTTTTTTATGAAATAAACTCTTCTCTACGCGTCTTGATAAACGGATGCTACACATTTTGTTGCTTGCTGGATTCATCCTCCATTTTCCCACTTTCCCACTTTCCCCATCACCATTCATCTGTTTTGTTTCCTGTTGTTTTGAGTCCTTCTGACTTTTGTCTTTAATTCAAATGAGTGTGAAAGAGCTTTGAGAGGGCCTTGCCATTCGCAACGCTTACCTTTTTTGAACTAGAAGCAACGTGCTCTTTTGTGTGGTGGAATCCAGCAGCTGACAGCTGGGAACAAACCAGTGGGACATTTTGGAGAGTGCGGCCATCCGTGCATTCAATTTGGGGTGATCTGTTGACGGGTCGCTCATTTGCATAGTACAGCTCTATTGAAACGTTTCCTTCCTGCCCATACTGAGCTTTGACTGTCACACAAACTCCCTCTTGTACTGTTTGAGTGCCAACTTTCTATATAAGTAAGCATCTCATTTGGGCCACTTCAAGTTTCTTTGTCTTGGTCACTCTTAAATAATAGACATTTTGAGGGATTTACTATATTCAGAAGAAGATTTTGCACGTCATCCTGGTGTTGGATGTAATGAAAAAAATAAAATAATAATATCAGCCTTGAAGCCAGTTTTAATTAGTTACATGGAATTTGATAGGCACGTTTACCATAAGTAGATCAACAACAATCTCAAAAACTAAGACACACGAAGTCTGCCATTTGAGATTTTTAAGCATCATTTTTTTCATATCCAGGGTTTCTACATAGACAATGTTGTCTGATACATTTTGCCTGATTGCCACCAAATTTGAACCATGGATATAAGGGCAACGCTAATTTGCATAAATATTCATTTTTGATGAACGCATGTGGGCTGAGCATGGCAGTGAAGTTGATGACTCACTATGAAAACATAACATTAAACTCAAATAACTTTCAAATTACTTACAGTTGAGTGGATGATGCGACAAGAGAGTCATATTTGAGGGCTAGGTACATTTTCAACTTTCCTGATTATTATAAATAATAGGGATGGGTGAGTACTGATACCAAGCGTTAGTATCGGGCTGATACCAGGCCTTATTTCAAGGAATCCTATAGTTATGGCTGTGAAAAGGACTTAAGGTGTGCAAATAAACAAATAAATAAATAATAATAATAGAGTCAAACAACAATACTTTACAGTATTGTATTACGAGTGACATGGCAGACCTTGGTATGCATTTTCATTGTACTATGAAAATATTTTGGTCCTAGATCCTTTCAGACGTTTGCTCTCTTGTACTCAAAAATCACCATGGGGCTCCTTGACCAGTGGAAAAAGCCTTTGAATACATTTATAAATGTCCCTGATACCCCACGAACCTGGAACCCCCTCCCAATAGCATCCAATGCTTTTGCACTTTCTTTTAGGCACATGGATTTTTAAAAAAGGGGAAAAAAAGTTAACTCCAAATATGTATTGTGGTGACATTTTTTGTTGTTGGTAAAACAGTTTTTTTTCCCCCTCTCAGAGTCTTGTGCTCATTGTCATTGCTGGCCTCTCTTTGTCGAATGCTCGGCACCAGCTTGACTGGCTGTCAGTCAGCACACTCTGTTGCCATAGTGACATTTCCAAGTACTCTCCTTCTCCTTGACAAATGCGTGACGTGCCTAAATCACACCAAGACTGACTGACATAGAGCCAAACGTGGTAAAAGGAGGAAAGAGGTGACAAGTAGAAGAATGTGAAAGGAGTACCACCTGTTTGACGGCGCGAGCCACAATTACACATACTGTAGCATATCTGTCTTCACTGTTTATACAAAGCATCAGGGTCAGATGTAAAGGGAGAAGCGAGATATTGCAGGCACACATAATGAAACGCCTTGGGAGAGCTAACGCAGTCCCGACAACCTCAAAGATAAACACATGCAGGGTGATGAAATGTTTTCAGTTGCTTAGGAAGCTTAGCTGGAAGTCCTTTCCATGATGCTGGTCGACTCTCAAAACAAATTTCCTATTGAGATCAATTCTATTTCCAGAATGTATGCCATGCTCCACAGTAGTTAGCATGTCTGCCTCACAGCTCTGAGGCTATGGGTTTGAAACTCTGTGTGGAGGGTTGATATAGAATAGATACAGAAATAGATGTATGGATGTGCCAAAGGCCAAATTGTCTGTAGCTTTTTAAGCAGCATTTTAACAGTTTTATGTGTCAGGCAAGTATAAGAAGAAATCAATCGCACGGCCAACTTGTATGGAATGGAATGCTATGTAAAATGATTTTATGTAGTGTTTGTATTTGTGATGTGTTTTTGTGAGATATACTGTATAGTGTGTTGCTGACCACTTGGTCGGGTCACCATTGTAACTAAGACGTTGGTCCCAACTTGTCTTTTACCTGGTTAAATAAATAATGGCTAAATAGGATGCATGCTTTGTTTCTGGGTGCTCACCTCTAGTTTCACACCTAGTTGTCATGGTAACAAAATCAGTAATCGCCATTGGCCCAGCAGTATGTGAAAAGTGAAAAGGGCCAGCCCTTCAAAACAGACTAAATTAAACAAGACAAAAAAATTGCTGGAATTTTTTTTTAACCTTAAGGCAATTTGACAAAAAATGCTGTTTTAAATTGTGCTAAAATGTGTCGTTTCTACATGGAGTTCTCATCTTAGGAATTTCCTTTTATTTGACTCTTATTTCTTTGGTCAAAAAATGTGCCCTTCATTTCAAACATAAAGGCAACTTGCTTTTCCTGTTTGAAAAGTATGACCAATAAAATGAGGTGTAATTAACTTTTGGAACAAGTATTTAACATTTCTTTCACTTCACACATTATAAAAGTCAGAGCCCCTTTTTCTGTTTTAGAGTGATTTAGCCATCTTTGCTTGTCAGCTATATTTTATATACTTCTATTTTATTATTTTCCGACTATAGTCCTTCATGAAGTCCAGTTGATTTTAAGACTCCAAGTAAGCCCTAATAAGACCTCAGGGAGGAACACCTTTCCTCTGGAATAACCTTGATTTGTTTATCGTGTATTTATTGTTGCCCTAAAGAAATCGTAACAGCCACGAATCGCACAGGAAGCCCTATTTCTCATTTCCAATTTGCTCTCCCAGTAGAGATTTTTTTCAATTAATTTTTTTTATTGTGGTTTGCTAGTGATCAGGATTGCACAAAAAGTACTGACAGAGCAAGGCCGATAAGTTTTGATGCAAACAAGGATACGAGTGCAGACCCATACATTTTCTTAAATTTTTTTCTATAAAAAAAACAAAAAAACTTTTTTTTCCCAATTAAGTCATACAAATCCTCTTGTCCAATGTATGTCAAATGAAAAATAAGTAAGAAAATACAACGGACATTGGAGAAATGAAGCAAAACTTAATAGACACACACAACACTGACGAGCAATCACTTAAATCTGATTCTTCAAAGGTCTGAAAAATACCACAAACAAAAATTGCTACTCTATACTTTCTATACTTGGAGAACTTAGTAAAGACTGTGACAGATTTTAAGCTACGCTGATAGTCTGCAATGACTGTAAAATGTGTCATATTTATTTTAAATACGGCAACCAGTTCAGGGTGTACCCCACCTACTGCTTGAAGCCAGCTGGGATAGGCTCCAGCACCCCCGCAACACTTGTGAGGAGTAAGTGGTTAAAAAAATAAATGGATATTGTAAATATTACGTTCATTTGTTTGCATCTTGTCATCGTGAGGTAATACATTTGAACAATGTGGCCTTAAAAGGTCTTAAAAGTATTACATTTAGCTTTCTTCAAAGTGCATTTACCATTCAGGTCCATTTATTATATGAATTCATCTGTGCAACTGTTGATATAATTTTTTTCATTGGGCGCTGCTGTTAATGTCATCTCGGTATTTACAGTTTATACTTTTTTTCCCCCTTGATGATAACAAGGAGGAATTTATTTTCTGTTTTTAGTTAGTTCACGACTTGCATTGTATTACACAGGTGTCTATTGGAGTGACAATTACTTTGTATTCAATGGATGTTGCATTGTCAGACCACCATATTTGTTAGTTCACTTTATTGTCTATTTTCAGTTTTTCATTCCTTGAAGTCCGTCACAACTTAGTTTCATGTCAGGAAAGTACTCTGTTGTAGGATGAAGTTCTTGAGGCAAAAAGTCTCAACGGTGGATTAATCCCTTCACACATTGCTCACCATTCCCTCCCACTTGCCAGGCACGCAGACCCAGATTCGGGCAGGCATAAAGGACATTGTTTATAGACAGGAGCAGCACTTTGTTCCTCCCTCACACTTTTCAGCCAGAAGGTTGTCAGAGAGTCAGAAAGAATCAGAGACGGAAAGATAAGACCAAGGAGAAAGCAGTGGGTCAGGAGGTTACCCAGAGTGGAGGGATGGTGTGAAGATATGAGTGATGAGTGCGCTACACGGATTTATGAGTGACAGATTGGTGGTGAAGACACAGGCAGAATGAAGAAGTTGTGGCCGGGAGGGAAGATGGATGGCTAAAAACGGTATGACGAAAGGAGACGCAGTAATGACACAGAGGTTTAAATGAACCTGCCTGTTTTGCACTCATGGACATGTGACTCATGAGTGATGGCCGTAGAATCTCATCATCTGTGACCGGGACAGTGACATACAGGAGACATACAGGAGAGTGGAAGGGAAAAACACCATACAGGCTTTGTAAGGTCATATGTTGGACCACCATCACCTTCTGGAGATGTTAAATATATTTTGGGAAGGATATTCAAAAACTTGGGGGTGTTTCCCTTGCATGGTGTACTCGCTGGTGGAGAGGCCTTGTTGGGAGCTCTTTGGGTTACTTTTTATTATATTTTCGACTAATTAATCACCCATGTGGGAGCCTCCAAGCTCATTTGAACAATTTTTGATGTCTTGAACGAGAGCTGCCACCAAAACTCATTCGGTAGTGAACCCTAGTCAGCCCTGGACCACCAGGTCTATCGTAACAGGACACACGGAAAGGTCTCAAGGATTCCATGCCTGAAATTTAAAACAAAATCAGCCATAATATATGCATTTTTCTGCATTCGGCCAAAATAAAATTCAAGCCGAAATAAAATGGCTGAAAGAGGATGTTGTGGTGACGCATGCAACCCCCCCCCCCCCGCTGCTAGCAAGTGTCTGTTTGAATTAAACACCAATTACGGGAGTGAGTGTCCGCCTTGCTACTCGCTGGCGTTTGTGAGTACCGGCAGCTTCATTGTGCACACTGGAGAAGGACGCTTGGTAAATTATGTCAAAAAAAGAGAGCGCTGCCGAGTATTGTACTACAGGTGAGCCACTCTTTCTCCTATTCAGCACCTTCTTCTTTTTTTCTTTGATGAGAGCCCCTCGAGCGCTTCCACTTTTTCACTTGCATTCTGGTGGCCGTGCTAAATACTTTAGCTAATGTTAGCACTATAGCTAGCAACAGTTTTAAACAAGTAAACACTTACTACTATCTCCGGGTGAATACAGATCTGTACAGGATACCGTGTGTTTGCAGGCTGTTCCCAAAGCCGATTGGCTGGTGCGAAGAAATGTATTTATTTTTTGGTGAATATGTAAATGTGCTGATTTTAAGTGCGCCGTACCGTGTCCTGCTCCAAATAGCCTACAAATGCGTCATCCGCACCGCACAGCGCGCATCCGTGCCCGCCCGCCGGTACGAAATACTCTACATTGACTATAAAGTGCAATTGCACCGCCAGAAAATGCTCAGTTGCTCACCCCACGTTTGGTGTTTAATGTACCATTCGCCAACATGTGGACGCATTTCAATTTATATTGTGCTTTGTTAAAATGCCCGTGCTAAATAGGCCTGAATATTTTATAATAAAATGTTAATTTTAATTAATTAGAATAAAAGTTTTTAGTAAGTATAGCAAAAAGGGCCACCCCTACACCAGTTTCACTCAATGATGAGAAATTGGGTGGAATTTTAATCCACAATCATTTATGAAAAACTTTTAGGGAACCTCTGTTGCATTTGGATTGGAAACATCTCCCAAACAATAAGTTCCAAAAAGCTTTTTGTTTGTTAGTTTTTTTTAATCAAGTTGTAGCAGTTTTTCAACTCTTCAAAGGTTTTAAACTACTGCCTTCTTCCTATTTCACATTTACTCAGTTGTGCTTCTCGAATGTTCATGATATAACCAGTCGGGCAAAAAAACAGCCTGGTGAAAAATTAAGGATTGAAGTTACATTGCAAAGGCCTTTCTCGTGAAGAGATTGAAATGTCCTTGAAAAGATACTCCCCGGAGTACACAGATGCCAGGAAATATCAAGTAGGTGGGAAGGGTGTGGCAAATTGCAAGAAATGACCACCTACGATAGTCATGTCATGAAGAGAGCACTGGAGGAGTTTTGATGATGATGACTTTGTGGATAATGAAAAAAAGATAAAAAGATGACAAGTGGAGAGGCAGTGAGAATAGGATGATGAGGAGGGAAATATTGGCCAAGGAGACACTCTGGAGATGTTTAAGGATAAAGTGTTTGACATGTATTATCCTGGGATCACGCTGCTTATGACATTCTGATGTGTTGTCGGTTGAACACTAATGGCTTTCCAGTTTCCACGAGTGTGCTATCTGTCAAGAAGGGATTTTATCACAAATTTCCTTTAGGGACCATCGTGCTTGGTGTAAACTCCTCAAAAGGCATACCGGCATCTACTTTGCACCTTGCGGACCAACTAATCCATTCATATTTTATCAGTGTCCTGCAGAGATTGCAACCACTTAACGGGAGAGCTATTTTCCATGTCCACACAATGCGCTCATCTCAGAGGATGTCAGTCACCTTTAGCAGTTGTGCAAATCCATTTTGCCTTTCAACACCTCCTGATTTTATTCCTGGCAAGACCAGGGCCGCCGCGCCCTATACGCAGAGTACGCATAGTGCGTAGGGCACCATCGTCTCTGTGGGGTCCCATTTGCCCGTGGGCACGGCGCACGCATGCACTTGACATGTCGCATCCGTGAGCACCCGTGCCGGGGGGGGGAGGTATCACTCGTGCATGCTTTGGATGCGACATTACTACGTTTGTTTTCATTTAAAGAACCCATTATTTTCTGAGTAGATAAAGGAAGAGAAATTATTCTCAATGCACCTGACACTACATGAGATCCATTAATCAGCCTGCTGACATTGATCAGAAGGGAAGAAAAATGCTTGAATTCAGCCGGCTTTTTCATTCTCCCTGTGATCTACTAGAAACTGGTACAAAATCCCTGATTTTTAAAGAAATTTCAGCCATGTGGCTCACTTTCAATTTTTCACTGCTTCTTCTTTTCTTCTCTGCTTGGGCACATGACTAGTAGTTTCAGGGAACACCAGATTGGGACAAATTGCTGAATAATGCCGAGGCTAGGCAATCTCTGGAGACAGTCCCATGGCATTTATCTATATGATTGACATGTCATTCTCCTGTACCTGACCTAGGGAATCTGACAAGTGGGATGTTATCTTGTGCTGAAATTAAACAGAGGTTTGGATTTTGTAGTCTTTGTACATGATATCTTCTTTTATCTGGTTTATTCTGGTTTTGCAACCAGCCTATCTGGGAATCTGTGATGTGTTTGACTTGAGAAAAGCAATCAAATTCGAAGCTGTGAATGCCCAGCCAGATTGTTGGATTCATTTTAGATGTGAAGTCACCTGGTGTGGAAGCAGACCAATGAACATTGCATTGTTTCAGACAGATGTATGTGCCACTTGAAATCAAAATGAAACAGTGGCTGTGGGTGTATACATTTACTGTGCCCTCCTGTGTTTTTCCAAAGAAGGGGCAGCGTGAACCATCTGTCTTTTGATCAAGTTTGCCTGCGGCCCGCTGCATGCTGCCATGGAACAATAAAATCTTTGACAGAGAGAAGGCTACAGAGACCAACTATCACCATCCTCACTGCTGCAGTAGTCCATCGCAAAACATCACAACAAAGAGTGCATCTGTAGAGTTCACCAGAGTTCATCGTGAAGTGAAGCCGTGTTGTAGGCTAATGAAGCATATTTTACACTTAAGTATGATTGGCCAGGACGGTTGGCTTCTGTGAGTGCTCTGATACCGAGCCCAGCATGATTGGTCATACACTTACTGTAATGCATATATTATGTATACAGTATAACATATAACATATGCACACACCCGTTCCGCCATAGGGGCCATGCCAGCCCACCAAGATGCTAGTTCCACCTTACTTGAGGCACGGATCTCTAAAATACATTTAAAAAAAAATGAAATCATAGTAGTTATTTTTGTGAAACATTAATGTTGGGTTGATTATCACAAAGACATTACAAATATAAAGAAACAATAGTGTGCTTTTGTTTGACTGATAATCAGTCTTGCTAATAGTCTATCACGACCTTACTGAAAATCAAGTTAGGTGTGCAGGCTTACACGTGAGAAATATGTCAATGTTGGTGTGCATGAGTCCTGCACATTTTTCACAGTGAATCTGCAAGTTTTTTTGGGCATTGTGTAATATGACATAACATGTCCGTAGAACAGACATGGGCAAACCCCGGCCCGCGGGCCAAATACGGCCCGTTATGCGTTTCAATCCGGCCCGCCGAACTTATCCAATAAGGCTAGAAAAAAAAAATATATATATATTTTTCTCTTTTTTTGTTCAGCTCAGTGGCCGAGTGGTTAGAGTGTCCGCCCTGAGACTGGGAGGTCCTGGGTTCAATTCCCGGCCGGGTCATACCGAAGACTATACTAGACTATATAACTTCTACACACCCGGAAAATATGATCACTGGGTCGGGGTCTCACTGATAAGCTCGTTTACGCACAGAAAGGGGACAGAAAGATACGCAGGGTACATTCATAACAACGTTTGCAATTTATTAAAATAAACGGGAGAATGGCAGTAAGCTTGACTCAAGATAACTGATTCAAAAAATATAATTCTTCCTGGATTTGGACATTTACAGCAGGAGACGGCACGGTTTTGTGTTGAACGCAGCAATAATGTCCTGATAGTCCAGAGAATCGGTCAATTCTTTTTTGAAAGAAAGCAGGGACAAAGAGTTCAGTCTATCAGTCAACATTGTGGCACTGTTGCGTGTTTTGATCCTTTTGACTGCTGAAGATAGTCTTTCTACATGTTGTCATGGGTGAGGTGAGGAGCGCGCATGCAGGAGACTGTTGATATTGGTGAAGACTTCCCCGGGGCGTGCGTCGAGCACTTCTATGAGCGTTTCCTCGTTGGCTTTTGGCTTCTTTTTGAGCTGCTGCACAAACACCGTGTGCTATGCGTTCCCAACGGAGATGGAAAAGTGGTCAGAGACGGATTGGATGTACGCGCTTTGTCCTCAGCGCGTGTGTCACACGTACTGTGGGCCCGGGTTAAAAATGGGTGGGCCAATGGAAAAAAAATCTTTAACTTTACGCCTTGAATTGAAATCTATTAATAATAGATGCAGTCACCAGGTTTGACAGATCACAGTGTATGTGCTATTATAATCTATTTACATTTCTCCTCCCACTTTGCCAAATAGTGTGTAAATGCCGCATCTTGCATATTCATTGAGGCAAACGTACTACCTGGATTAGGGCTATTTTATAATAATCATAATAATAATACATTTCATTTAAAAACAGCACCTTTCAGAACACCCAAGGTCACTTTACAAAGCATAAAAACACAGCAAAAGTTGAGCTAAAACAATAAAAATGAAGCTATTGGAACAGCTGTTTTAAATATGTGGATTTTGCACATTTGAAAAACGCAGTCCTAAGTGCACACTATAAGTAAATTGGGTTGTACATTTATCTGTGTGTTTTTACTGTGCTATGAGGTCCAAATGCTCCTGGTCCGGCCCATCTGTCAAAATTTCAAACCCATTGTGGCCCGCAAGTCAGAAAGTTTGCCCACCCCTGCCGTAGAAGATGTATTTGTAAATAACAAGAGTCGAAGACATTGTGTTACACTGGCATACGAGCAGTAAAACACTTCAGGTAAATGTAAAAAAGCTCATTCTATGTCACAAAACTGCAATCAGTCGTCCCCAAAATGTATGTGGGCATCCCTACATATGCCCACATCAACCTCTGAAAATATCAGAACAATCGCTGCAAGATTTTTCATTTTATGGACAAAGTTTTTCCTGATGAAGAGACATAAGCTTCTGTAGTGAGCGGCTATATAGAGAGGAAAACTTTTATGGACCATAAAATCGAAAATATCGGGGCAATCATTTAATAATAATAATAATAGATTTTATTTGTAATGCACTTTACATTTATAAAATGAATCTCAAAGTGCACAGCACAGGCAATAATAAAAGCAATAAAAGCACCCAGTAAAAAAAAAAAAGTGAGATGGTAATGATTGATCACAGTTTTCGGACATTAAATGACGTTACGTTTTTCTACATTACGCGTTGAAGACTGTCCTTGGAACAATTACAGTATGGCAATTGAGGAGGGACATACAGTATTACACTAGGGTTGACAACTCAAAGTGCCATTTGAACCCATTTCATAAAAGACAGGAGCAACAAACCCTTTAGACATCTAAAATGAAGGTTGATTTTCTTTTGCTGGAAATGGACAGATTTGAATATGAAAGTAAAAGAAAAGAACAATGTCACGAAAAATTCACCCAAAGGGTATGCTGTAAAGCGTTCGAGGTAGGAAAAAAATCTTGTCCAAGTGTAAGAGGAGCTAAATTTTAATCATTTCTGTTGCAGAGGCATGAAGGCTCTTGACTGACTAATGAAAGCCAAATGAGAGACAAAGGCTCTCGCTGATACAAGTCAAGAGACTGAACGATGGGCTGAATCCCCTCATCTGTTTTACTCCAGGTTTTGCCTCCCTCAAAATTCCCTGCCTCAACTCGGCTCGACGGTGTGCGCCGCATAGCAATGAATCGGTCACACTACCCCCCCAAGCCTAGAGAATGGACCCCATTAAAGCACATTAAAACACAATAATGCCTGTGTTTGTGTGTGTGTGTGTGTGCATGTGCATGTGCGTGTGAATGAAATCCAATACTTTTACTCCTGATTCATCATTCATACTTCATCTAGCCCAACGGCTGCTCCCCACCCCAAGTCTCCAACCTCATGTGATTTCTCACTTCTTACAACAGTCATATATTCTCCGACCCTTTGTGTCTCACCACCATTTTTTAAATCCTTTTTTTGTACTGTGGAACCTCCAGAGTCATCAGTTCATGACGCTGGGAGAGTTTCAAATTGTTCAAATTCCAAAACAATGTCAAATGAATTCATTTGTTCTAATCTCAAACTCTCTCCTTTATTCAATGTAGAATCAATATTATGAATAACACTTATTTTATTATTAATATTAGCACAAATGTTAACCAACATATATAATGCATCTGAATATATAATATATAACTAATACAATACATCTTTTGAAGACAACTGATAGACGTAATCCAAAGATGAAGTATCAAATTGTTCATACCGACTCCTATGTTGCAGTAAGTTCGATTTCTGGCTCTGTGGTTATCTTAACCTGCAACAGACTGGCAACCAGTCCAGGCGAAATCCTCTGCACCCCTGTCCAATGTCAACCAGGATACGCTCCAGCTCACCCGTGAATTCCAATGAGAACAAGCGGTGAGAAAATGAATGGATGGCTAGATGTGGAAAAATAAAAGAAAAACCCCAAACACACAATTATTCTGGCGCTGAGCTAACATCTCAAAAGATTTGCTGACATCTTGATCGATCACATCTGATGTTTGTTTTGGAATCAAAAGTTGTGTTGGACTTTCCAGGCATATATTTTTCCAGAAACTTTTTCCTGGTGGAATTATGTTTGAAATTGTATGACTTTTAGGCTTCAGCAGACCCAGGACTCTGAGTGCTATAGTAAAATGGATGGTTGTATTGTCCCCTTACATTTAAAGTAGTGTACATGCGCAAAAACAAAGAACATAAAAGCTTGATGACTCATGGAAAAAAAAGTTACATAATGGAAACAGGACATTGAGTTATCAGCTAGCTTCTGATCACCTCATACACTTGAAACACATTTTGAATTTCCCCCTTTTTAACTCTTCCCCCTTTAAAGTCTCTCTTAGTGTATAACCCCCCCCCCCCCAAAAAAAAAAAAAACAGTGAACGGACCCAATAATCTGTTCTTATTCTAGTGTGTCTTGCTGTTGACCTTCTAAAAAATGTTGACGTGAAATCTGAAAACCACACTTGACACACAGTCACTTGAGCAATTCTATTAGGGAAGATGTGAAGATTTTCGAGGGTGTATGCGGATGCTCAGTCAGTGATTAGTTGATTAAATAATTGGATACTTTCCCAATAGCTGTATTCAAAACTTAATGTGTATTTATCTTCTTTTCACTGTATTTTCTAAGACAGCGCGTTAAGTAATGCTTAGCATGTTTTCTACAGAGTTGAGAAGTCCAAGGTTTGAATAGTTTGCTTGTTTTGTCTTGTTTTGTTTTGTCTGGCTGCTTAAAAAAACGTGCATGCTTTGTGATGTGGCCTTGAAATTATTGAATGGGTTGATGTATGGAATCAATAGATAGTCAATTCCAATCATATTGATGCTGAAATTGATTTGTTGTCATTTTAGATTTCTATGAAATTGCATAGTGAGATGACTAAAACATTGTACAATTTCATTTAATTTACCTGGTCTTCATTTGGATCCAGAGATAAATCTGAAATGCAAGAAAATAATTAGGAAAAGGATGAATGGCATAGAGTGAGATCTAGAGACATGGCTAGCTAGCTAGCTAGGCAGACAGACAGACAGACAATTTGTTCATCCATTAACTTCCATTGGGAAGTTCACTTACTGATGAAACCTAACTAAAGTAACAACTAGATTTAAAAACTGACTGGAAAAGCTTCCATTGCATTGTTGCCACTGGCTGCCTCATTTCTAATACTGAACAATGGCAACCAGGGTTTCACACAATAGCCTGCTCTATTAATTAAACTCACCCCCCATTGCGTGTCTTTGATAATGGTACTTGTTATGTAGCGTTAGGCCATGACTTTCAGCAACTTTTCACCCTTCTCCATCATCTCATTTCTATTGAACACAATCTATCATCAGCCTCTCTTCCTTGCCCAAGAGAAAACTCTGGGTGATATAATGTTACTTTAATAGTGTTTGAAAAGTTTGGCCATCAAATCGGACTTTTCATCCTGCTCTGTGAATAGACAGTGTTTTTCTGGAACAGATTATAATCTCTTGTCATTTAAAGTGAAGGCTTTAATTAAACCTCAGCGCAGATTTTAGCAGTGTGTTTGCAATGCATTTGGGAGTGCCTGGCCTCTGAAGGTGTGTTACTTAATGAAAACTACCAGTCTCTGCAAACCATTGCCTAAAGCCGCTGTATTATTATGGCAGTGCTTCCAGTTGCCAAGATACCACTTAAATGGATTGGAGTGGGAGTAGCTGATTTATTTACCGAACAACCCTTAGGTTGTGACCCGCACATAACCAGTCTTGGACATTGAATATATACCGGCTATATGTTGCAGACTTTTTATTAGGGGCCAAGGGTCTCTCATTTTGATTCCAAATAGAAAATCGATCAAAATGATCATTCAATTTTAACCTCACTTCTCTCCACACCCGCCCACTCTCAGCTTTCGTGTTTGGTTGTTTTTCTTATAGTTGTGATTTCACCAGCTAGCTGAAAACAAAAGTCAAAGGGATTGTTTTGTTTTAAATGTGATTATCCGACTGTATGGCGCTGAAATCACAATTCCTGTCTATTTTGGGGCCTAGCTATTGAGATGTTTTTGTACACATGATAAATTTGCTAAAAATTGCATTTGGCGGTGGAAACTGGCTTTGGTGGCAATTTCATCACTATCTACCAAACACGTAAAATGAAGACATACATTTTCCACAATTTAAAATTTTAGAAAGTTTTAGCATTAACCAGCTGTTTTAGACGTGGTTCAAATTTGGAAGCAAATAGCAGCAACATGACCTTAAAATGGCTGCTTGGCATCAACATGGCTGACTTTTGTTATCTCCTATTGACCATGGGGTCTTGAGCCTTTTCGTGTGTCTAGTCATGAGAGAGAGCGAGAGCTGGAAAGTGCAACCGGCAGCGGCAAACGGGGTGTAGTTTGAATTGTCAAGTTAGAATTGGAAGCTGCATGTTTAAGTATAGAGACTCAGTGTAACCAAGAGTGAGGAGCTTTGGATGAGACGAGATGAGTCGCGGCTTTTGACTATCAACAACTGCCACTGACTGAGCGCACTCGACAACACTGTGCACAAGGAAAACCGTCCCCAAAGATGCCGCCAAAAGCACAAAAAGCTGTGGTGAAACCCAATGAGTATGTGACACTAACTCAGGATACTGAGTTACTGTAGCGGCAGAAAGAATTGTTGAAGGCATTGCTACAGCAAAAGAACAACTTCAAAAGCTTTGTAAAAGTGAATGGACTCAACAAACTTCAGACTGGATGTATTATCAGAGGTGTGAGCAATGAGAGCAATACATGTGAAAGGATGTGGACAGTATTTAAGATGACAAGACCAAACAAACTGAACAATGCATCTCACTGCAATCAGATGTTTAAGGTCTGTGACATTATGTTGGATGAGAGAACTGAACTTTCACAGTTTCCTTGTTTACCTACTGATGACGCAGCATCAGGATAAACTGGTTGTTCAGTATCTGGCAAAATGGTCACAGGGGTTGAGGATCAAACCCACAACCTTGGGGTTGGAAGACAACCACTCTACCACTGGACCATGCCACCCCGTCATACTGGTTGTTGTATTGACAATGATGAGAATTTACAGTACAAATCACAGCCACGCTCTCTTTTTGTCACTAGGTGTAACTTCACCATGTGCTAGCATATCTCCCAAGGTAGAAATGCCATGTGTAAGCACTCTGACCATAATAAACCTCAGCATTAAACAACCATCTTTACATGTGGCATTATTCTATTCAAAAGTCATCATCATGTGTGACATGCTAGGAATGTGACACTGTTGGCTGTTAAGCCCAAGATAAAAATTATTTTCTTTGAAAGACGCCAGGAAATAAATATCCTTCGTGAAGTAACTGACGATTACTATTCCAATGGTGGTATCCTGCCAAGTCCTATCTGTTCTCGCATGCCCATGTGTGCCTTTATACCTATGCAATATGTAGGTAACTTAATATGAAAATATCAGTTCAATTGCTCACAGGAAAATACACTAAACGTTGCAACCAAAAGGTTCCAAGTCTTCTAACGTCCACAAATTCAGAAAAGAGATAACAATGACACAGTCAAGGCCCAAAGATGGTCCAAAGTGATATTGATTTGTTTTAGGAAGAAATGCACATCAAAATGTATAATAAGCAATACACATCGGAACAAACCCTGCGAGCTAGCGCTGCCAATATTGATTTGTAAATTAGCTAATGAGATGAGTGAGAAATGAACAACGTATTAGGGAAGGCACGAGGAAGCACACTTCCCACACATCAATCAACAATTCTATAAGTAAAGCAGGCAGGAATAATAGCCTGAGACACAAGTCCACATTAGAGGTTTATACAGTACATATACTGTATCATAAGGCCAGAATGTAATACAAACCAATGTTATTGTTCGGTTGTATTAATGAACTTGATATATATAAATTTCCCTTATGAGGTTCGTTTGGTCAGCTCTGCGTGCATAACCCCCTAAGATTGGCTTAGTAGCGCCTACAGTCTTCCTTGGCCACTTACCATTAGCAATGTATTATGTAGGAAAGTCTATTGTGAATAGGCTGAAAAGAATGATCAAGAACCCACATGCATACACGACTCTAAAAGTCATCCATTTGGTGCTAAGCAGCCATTTTAGGGTCATGTTGGTCATTTCTATGGACCCATCAAAAACAAATTTCTCCTACAGATTTTTTCTCATTGCTACCAAATTTAAACCAGACTAAACAGCTGGGTGATGCTAAATTGCGAAAAAAAGTCGGAGCATGGTAACATAGTTTGTTCCGCCATCAGACACACCAATTAAAAACGGACTATTTTCTTTTTACCCCGAAAGGTTTCCCTCAGCAACATGGGTTTTGATATAGCCATGTCAATTGATTGATCAATTGATTTGAACTTAAAGCATAGCATAGAATTGTCCAAAATCTTGTGGTATGCTAAGCATGCAGTAATTTTCTCTGGAACTAAGTGGGCCAATATTTTAGCCAATTCCATGCTCCCAGCTTTGCGGGAACAGTTTGATTGAATGTCAACTGTGCGAAGGCTATCCTGATTCAAAATCTTCATTCAACTATCCATCCATTTTCTATACTGCGGGGAGCTGCAGCCTATCCTAGCTGTAAATAAAAGTGCCAAAAGGCAAACTACACTTTGGAGTGGTTGCCAGTCAATCACAGGGCACATATAAATATAGGCAACCATTCACATGCACATGCTCCAAAGTCATGCAAAAAAAAAAAAAAAACAGTACCATCAATGACTCATTTTCCCATCCCACTGTCCAATGGGGTATATATATGCAACGGAGGAGACCGGACTTCTAACTTCTGGGTTTCACACATCAGCTTTGTTTATGTTTCCTGTTTGCGACGTGTGGGCCGCATCCCAGTTCTTGCGCTTCCGCCTTTGTGCCCCTCGGTTGCGCGTTCCCGTCAACGGGTGCGAGTGTTTAGGGGCGGGGGTGCGAGTGTTGGAACGCGGCCAGCAGTGACCGGAAACGGCGCTGATGTGTGAAAGTCGGAAGTCCCATATATTAAACTTCCATTGACTTAAAAACTTCTGGCATACATACGCACATACACACATACTCATATGTTGCAACCTAGCATAAGGTCAGGGTCGGAACATGTGATGCAACAAGGAACACTTGTGGTGATAAGATGGTCCAACTTAACAAGGGTTGATGGGGACTTTGGAGGTTCCTGGGTAGACTGAATCCATTGCAGGTTGTAGACCTTGAAATGAGACATAGCTAACAAATACCTCAGACATAGCTATGTCCCCATCATGGTGTCATACCGTCTGCCACAATTACGGCACTCGTTGACATTTGCTATCTCAGCGTAGTGTAGCGCACTTGAGCTTTGTTCCTCTCAACACGTGACTCACAGCGCTAACCCTTCAGGTCGCCTGAGGCACTCAGAGGAGTGTCGCTGTCTGACGGATTATGACAACGTTTGAAATGTGGTCACAGATGCTGCAGTCATCATTTGACTGGCAGGTCAGGACTCTGGGCTATATATATATATATATATATATATATATATATATATATTTTAAAATATCTGCTTTTTGCTCCTCATGCAGTGAGTATGCACATCTTAGTCTGTTAGTGGACACAGTGGTTATGCTGAATGTCTGCCAGCACGCCCTCTGTCACTGCCCTTTGTGTTGTGGTGAGAGGGATTCTTTGAGGCAGTAGATTTTGTTTCATTGTTCGAGTAGTTAGCTTTCTAGTAGTGTGAAAGGGACATGTGCACCCTAAACCACCTTGTCTTCTTCCTGATGGTTGTGAAATTAAGACACTCCCGATGGGTTTCAAATCCTAGTCTGTGTAAATGCTCAGTCATCCGGGTCATTGTCAAATGTTGAATTGAGATAACTGGACTCTTTTTGTGTGTTGAAAAGGTTGGTTGTTAATTTGGCCATTTTGACTTATCACAAAAAGGTGGACTCTACACCCTTAGGGTGACTAGACGTCCCGAGTTGCCCGGCACAGTCCCATTATTTCTTAAACCTGAGGTCCCAGTCTTAGCCGCAAGATTTTGCAAACCCCATTGTTTTGTCCCGAGTTATTCATTTTTTTGCCATGTGTATGTGAATCACACAATTGTCATAGTGATTCATACAATAAATCCATAAAAGTGAATTTAACTGTTCAATTCTTTCCTATTTACTTACATATTTACATTTGCATTCTCATCCGCATCTAATTGGTAGAAGGTGTATTTTCATCATTCCGTAAGTAGAACTACTTCCTGCTTTTGTGTCTAAGAATCATGAGAAATGTAGTCCTACTATCTTAATACTGTGGTCGCCGGTCAGACACAACGCAAGATGAGCTTTTTTGGCGGCATATTTCCAATGTTGCAATGTGGGACCAGCGCGAGGTGAACGCCGTAGCCAGCTTCCAATAGCTGACGGGACTGAGCGAAAAAGGTTGGATAATGGTGATTACATTGGTTGTTTAGCGCTGTTGAACTGTCAACCAAGATAGCATTTAGCATTAGCTAACACATCGGCGAAAAGGGTTTGGCTCATGTCCGTCTTCCGCATGCAAACCCTCGCCCCATTGATGAAGACTGGCTATCAATTACATTTTGTGAGAATTTATTTGAAAATTGAAAATTGTATTTGATTTTCAGCTAAATTGAACAAAAACTCAGCTACTATATGTGAACCGCTACACTAATGTCTCTTTGTTTTAAAATCACAATTCATCCCTCTTTTCAGGCCCCTAATTTAACTCTGCTAACCTCTTCCTATGCTATGTGGTCAATTTTAGTTTAAAAAAAAAATCAAAGAGATGGTTGGTTGTTGTGATTTTAATGTTTTCTCTTCAGCAAATGCTGTTTGTACTTTCTGTGGATCAGTTGTGCATACAATCCGCTCTGCTGTCGTTGAGATCGCTCCAGGATAGGGCTTAATTAAATTTCCTCTTGACCACTACAACCTCTCATTTTATGCCGCTGCACTTTTTGAACCTACTCCGTTAAAGCGGATATTTATATGCTAAATTGCCCTCACAATCATGTCAATGTACTACTGCACTGAAGTATCTAATCAGTCAGTTGTCCATCTTATTCCTCCCTGTTCTTATCCCTCTTGAAATCCATATGCATTTAGAAGACTACTGATTAGGCACAACGGACACCAAAAAGACCAGCTGCTCTTTCACTACTTTTATAGACTTTAGTCAACTTGAACTCATTCAAGGGTCTTTCTACTGGAACACACACAGAGGCCTCAACTTTGCTTCCCTTTGACCTTTCCCCAGCACCTGGACTGTTTCCACAGGCCTTGGATCTACCCCTCAACCCCAGTTGCTCTTTCTTGTACCCACCAGCCAACATTTTCTTCCCATGGTGCCCTTTATCAATGCCAGGTTTGTCGTCACAGGTCAGCTTGTTCCTCACAGCACAGTTATCACTCCTTGCAGTTTTTTGGAATCTCTTCTTGGTTGCTTTTTTCTTTCTTAAAAAAAAATAAAAATTGTTTGGATGACATTAGGACCCCCGTAAGTAACACATGGAAGCACCAGTGGCTTTATGTGCTCATTTTCCCATTTGGCACTCTTATCTTCCCCTGTGTTAAAGGTGCACTTTTTGTGATTTAATACATACTAAAAAGATAAATTTAGCCCCAACCTCAAGGTCTATGGATGTCAGAGCAGGTAAGTAATTTTGCTCTATTTTTGGCCCTGGCTTCTTTTTAATGCTTTCTTTACAAGGAGAAGTTCTGCATTGTTATCGTTATGCTAAATTGTCCTTCCCAGCCACAAGTTCAGTAGTTGCTCACAGTTGAAAAGGCCCGGTTCTCCCGGGACCATCCTTGACATTGTTCGTGCCCATTTTGGTCTCTCTGTTCAACTGTGATACTGAAATGTTGAGACACTGTTAGCAAACAAGCCCAATTTTTATTACAGCTCCCTGCTCTGACTTGTTCTCACAATGGACCAGGTGCAGCCAAAAGAGATTTTCATCTGATTTCATATGCTTTGTGCTTTGCTCTGACAGTGCAGTGGTATGTAATAGTTACATAAACAACATCTACCTTGAATTATTTTAAATTGGATGGATGAAGACTTTGTATTAATGGCCCAATTATTGTCATCCTTGGAGCATGACTGATTGAAATTGACTAAAATGTATTTTCTTCCTGTGAACCGAGTCATAACTCAATGCAGGTTTTTAGTTAGTTGGTTAATTTGCATACAACTATACATCCATTCATGCACTCTATGGAGCCTGTCCTCATTAGGCTCATGGGTGAAATCGATCAAAATTGACCTTGGGCTATTGGCTTGGTACAGCCTGAACAACTATCTATACTCACATTCACACTCATGATCAATGGAGAACCAATAAACGCAATCAGTACTATACTGGAGGGGGGGGGGGGAGGTGTCATTCGATCCTGTACATGATTTCACATAATTTATATCTGGTAAACTAGCTTAATTTTCCCCTCTTATCCTCAAATAATAAAATAACATACAGTTGTGCTCATAAAATTACATACCCCATTCTTCCTGACTCTACCAATCTGCAGTGAGAATGTAAGTGGACAATACTATAAAATGCAAAGAGCATTGCCATGACAACCAAGTCTGTCTGCTGGTGACCAACTGACATAGCATTTAGTGCTCCTAAATGTGATGTCATTCCACTACAGGGAAAGAAAAAAAACGCAGGGGCCATTGTCAAGGTTTTTAGGCTACTGAGGTTTGTTGTTCCAAGAAGGAAGGGAAAAGGAATCACTGTCACTGAATGGAGTGACTCATCCTCAATCCATCTGAAGCCCCATCGAATGACAGCATGTGCCTGTGGGGGTGTATAGCTTTGAAACCCTCTTGTTAAAAATAAAAAAAAATAACAAAGTTGAACGTCAGTTCATGAGCAACCCTGTCCATGGATAAATTGGCTTACAAACACAAAATTATAACAAATATTGCTTCGGTTTCCAAGCTATGCTTCAGTCTTGGCATCCAAGCGGGACGCTCATTGCTGCCGCTCTCGCACAGCATGAACAGTGCTCCCGCCATGAGTGACATATTTAACAAACAGGTACAAACAGTGCTCGAAAGTAGCCCTCAGTATTGCTCCCAAGAAAGTGAAAAGTGCAAGTATTTTCGCTATTAGGAAGCCAAATTGTATTATCATGTGAATGTTCAAGAAAAAAAGGAAATAGCCTAATATGAAAACAATGTTTTGTGTTTCTGATCTAGGTACGTAGTTTTGTTCGGCAAAATTTACCATATGTGCATCTATGCATATGTGCATATGAGCAGCTGCGGTAATGGCGGGTTATATGGTGGGAATCCGGCAAGGGTCTGACAGCTCGGTAGGAAGCACCTGCTAGGCGTCTCGACTCTGCATGCTTAAATGTGTCTGGGCTCTGGGTTATTTTACACTAAACCCCTACAACAAAGTAAACATAACTGTGTTATGGGCCTGGAGCACATTAATTATACATTTATTCATTTTAGTGTGAAAAAAAAAAATGATTCGCTTTGCAAACTGCTTTGGAAAAAAATAAGTTTGTGAACCGAGGTTGCACTGCACCTGTACATTGGAGTGTGCATGACTCTTAACATACAGAGAGTGTGTCAACAGACCTTGTCTACAGCCCAGATGAATTAACATCAGAAAGGCACAAAAGGCCAAAAATACAGTGTGAGACACAGCAGCAGGGAAGAGAGTGGGAGTGAATAAACAGGGCAACAGATGAACAACAGGGGATAGGAGCAGGAAGCAAGAAAAAAGATGAGGACACCAGAGACACATCGAGCGAGAAAGAAACGGGAGGAAAGAACATTGGCACACAAATACAGAGACATAACAAGAAACAGCAGACTAACAACAGAATGGAAAAGGAAAGGTAACAACTCATTGACCCCGGCACACAAACAGAAAGACCAACTTGTGTTAAAGTGCTGGCACACAGTAAAGCTGTCAAAGTAGGGATTCGGTGCAGAGGGCACCGTGAATGATCGAAGCATCTCGCAATAAAAGCCAATAAAGAAACCTTTTGTGTTACGCTGACATTTAAAAAAAAAAAAAATAAATAATAATAATAAAAAAGCCAGCTCATTGACACAAAGGTTCGGGCCAAAAACTGGACAAGTCTGTCAATGGCCCCAGTGTGAGCAAACGCAAGCTATCAAACTCAACAATGAATGAGGCATGTGTGTATAATAGAGTGGAAATCTCAGGTGAAGGCCAAACAATCCTAATTAGATGGCACTTACTTGAACTCCTCCATAGATACCTATCTAATACATAGCATTGAGCTTTCATCATTAATGCGGGGTACTGGTGCGATTGCAGGACGTTATCCTGGGGTTGAGTTAAGAGAGATTCCACTCAGATCTGCTCAGAAGATGTTCAGGCCGACAATTAATGGTGCGACGGATCATCATGGTCGGTTCGGATCGCGGACAATCCGCAGATTGGTTGGTGGGGGAAAAAAAGACAACAACATTTAGACATTTCAAGGAAGGCTATATTAAACATTTTGAATTTATTTTTTTTTAATGGAAAAAAGCGTTTTACCACATAAATGAAGACAAAGTATTATTTATATATAATTTTTTTTCTCAACTGAAAAACAATTTGATCCATCATGACTCAAATCCGTGATCCGATACAAACCATGACTTTTGTGATCCGTTGCACCACTACTGACAATCACAAATCCTTATGTACGTAGTCAATAACAAGGTGAGCAGGGTCATGGACTTCATAATTGTGAATCTGTGTGTGTGTGTGTGTGTGTACAGACGCTCCCCTACTTACGAACATTCGAGTTACGAACAACGGTACATACGAACATGTCTGCGCGCATGCGCGCATGTCAAAAAATGTTCGGAAAGAGATGCTGTAAGTTAGATTTTGTATTGCGCACCTTTTTCCGAGTACTGTAGTGCTTCTTTCCGCCGCTAATACCGACGCTTGGCGCTGTGAGAGCTCACCCAGCATTGGAGGCTCAGCAACGTGTCGAGGAGGAGGAAGAAGAAGAAACGCCTGTCGCTCATAGATAAAGCCATCGCACTCTTCGAGCAGCAAGACCCAAATATTGAACGTTGCACAAAGGTTGCAAATCAATTGAATGATGCCATACAGTGCTACCGCATCATTTATGATGAAAAAAGAAGAAAACTGTGCAATCGTCGTTAGATCGCTTCTTTCGGCCAGTTTCTAGTAAATCCTCCAAGGAAGATACTCACCAACCCTCATCTTCTTCTGCGCGACCCTCAACTTCTTCCTACATTGAAGTTACGGAGGAGGAAGTAACTTTTGAAGCCAATTCCAGCGACGACGAAGAACCTCTCATGATATAAAATCCTCCTCTTCCTCCTCCTCCTCCTCCATCAAATCCTTAAGCATCGAGTACATCTTCCAAAAGTAAGTTAAACTTCATTTTATTTATCTTATTACGTACATGTACATACTGTGTGTGTCTCTCGCTCCCTCTCTCTAACATACGTAGTACAGTACTGTACGTATTCTCTTTAAACATAAATTATAATACAAAATATAGCACTGAAGCAACTTACGAACAAATTCACCTTACGAACGATCGCTCGGAACGTAACTCGTTCGTAAGTTGGGGAGCGTCTGTATACCTCATTTTAGAATGAAATACAGAAAAAAAATAGGTTCAAGGCTGTGAATGGAAATGGTCACTCTTAGATGAATAGTTGTTTGGGTGTAACAGATGGGATCGATGTATGGATGGACGGTCAAATAAAAAGTGTAGCTCTACTACAATTTGTATTGTGACGGAATTAAGACAAATGATAAGGGTGCGAAAGCTGCAGTTGGGGAAACTGATGATTGCTTTCACTGAAGTCTGACCTCATGCATTAGAAAATAGGTGTAACATTGCTTCCCTCCCTAACACACAAACCCACATGCATGCAAATAATCTCATTTGTTGTTGCGTACACGCACACGTGCACGCGTGCGCAACGCGGAGTTCAACTTGACTGACGCGGTTTGCATCTCATTTGATGGTAGGGCCTTTTTGGAAATTGAAGTCGTCTCGCTGATGGCTGCACTGGTCAACAAGGTTTGCTTGCTTGCTAGCACGTGTGGCTCATGCATTCATTTTTGAATTTGACAAACCTCACACGCATGGATGAAATGAATCATGTGCAAGGTAAACAGCAAACGTTTGATAAAATATGTGACATGCCTTTAGCATTCTGATCTTAATCTGATTATTGAAATGGAAATCGTCTGGTAACTACCAATATGCTGAGGCTAATTATGTGCTATATTACGGTTATAAACTGTGGGATGCACCAACAGTCTTTTTTATTTTTTAGTTCGAGTCTTGCAAGAGAGGAGCAATTGCTCAACACAGATGTAATAAATGCTGAATGCAAGGTCGACTGATTAACACCGCGGCTGCTGTCTTATTTAAATCAACATTGAACATTAAATCTTTGTGCTAGATTTCCATTACGTAGTTAACATTTTTTTTTTTTTTTTAAGTTGTCAGAATTTGGTTCATTAAAATTCATACAGAATCAGAATGAATCACATACTGCTTCATCACATCTAAACACAGACTTTGTGTGATCATATGTAGTTAGTATCCTGTTTTGGTCAACAAAAGTTACAAAAACATACAATCTTTAAACGTTCATTAAAACAAAGTAAAACCCATCAAGCTAAGTGTATCATACAATACAGTATGTCACAGTAACAATATTTCAGTCGCCCCCCTGGGTAGCAACCTCACATAGGGTATTGTACACAGGTTTTGTTGCTTTAGTTACTTTTTTTTCACAAAAGAAACATTAAAACAAGTAAAATATTTACCGTACCAGAGAAGAACACATTGCAGATATCTATGAATTTGTTACAGGCAGATGGCGCATGTAGTAACCATTCAGTTTTGTGGAGGAGCTAGAGGAGCTTCACTTTTACCACCATTATGAATGTTCACATTGCACAGTGCTTCAGGTGTTTTGACTGAATTGACATATGTGAATGTGTTTTGTGTTGGGTCATCGGTTCATTGTGTTTTGATCATTAATGATAATGGTGTCGGTTGCATATACGTCCTGTAATTGTCACTCTTAGGTCCTGTATTTAGGTTCTGTATTGGTGTTGACTTGACTCTTATTTTGTCATATAGGCCTTAATTCTGTCATATGGAATTCTGCATTTTCCTAGGTTTACTGAATGACACTTCTGTCAGTAGATGTTTCTCTCAGCATGTCGAGGTTTCCTACCCTTACTCTTGCATGCAAGCTTTTCTTCCATGTGTTACTTTTATGCGCCAGTCCTGCCCTCTGAGTCGAGGTTCCTCAATCAAGTGTTTTCTTTGAGGCCATCCGAATCCAGCTATGCTCTTTGTTGTTACTTAGTATTTTTGTAATTAAAGACTCTGTTTCCCAACTCCCAGGTTTTGTCTGCATTTAGGTCCTAACTCCGCATCATGCCCGGCATATGTACTATAGAGTTTCAGCGTCTGTGTGGACTTGCACATTTCCTGAATGAAATCATGGGCAACTTTTTCAAAACAAAAACATGTAGACTTGGCCATAAAATTATGAACTAAAGAAGCCGAGTCCAGTTGCTTTGATCCAACATTTGCATAGTTTTACTTTAACTATACTTCATACAAATTACTCTTAACCTTTTAGACCTCTTGGTCAACTTTTCCTATACAGTGTGGCCTGTGACCCATTCATATATTTACACTGTACTACTAAATCAAAATCACTTACGGTTTAAAACTGCAAGTTTTTACATTTCAGAGTCAGTGCATTTTTATTGTTCAATGCAAAGTGCTGCACAATGTGGATGATTAAGGACATCATGCTAATTTTAAAGGCTACCAAATAGCTGATGTGCTTTGTGTGTGTTAAAAGGGGTATATAAGCTGGCAGATGGCACAAAGTGCTGCCACATTTGGTCCACTTGTCTTTTAGTATCCATTCTCTAATTGCGCCACTCTTTTGTCTGCTTTGTGACTCCCCGTATGACAAACGGGGCACACAGTGAGTTGTAAACATTTAGCTGCACTGTTATCACAGAGAGCATGTTTATTTTTTTTTGTCTTGTGATTGCACACTTTAAAGTGCACCATCTCTGCGTGAGTTGGGACCCAGCACACATTTCATTGTTAGTTTAGGACCATACCCTTATGTGGCTTTTAGATTGTTTTAATGAGTATGAGCTCTGAGAGTAAACACCATTCCTGCTATATTGAAAATGGGGAGGAGAAAAAAAAAACTAGAATTATTCTCATCTCAGCTCCACTGGAGAATAAATAAACATTTTCCACTTTCATCTTGTGTAGCAATTCAACCAGCAGTTAGAATCCTTATACAACTGGCACAGGTTGTTTGTTTGAATGGAACCTGAATTGTTGTGAATTGAAAAATCAAATGTAAAACCTCAACGGCAACAATAACACCAAATCATCTCCAATAAATATACAGTTACATCTTTGTAAGTTTATGAACTTCTGTTGGTCCTGATTAATTCAAGTATTTAGAGTTGCTATGTAATGTTTCCTCCTCGTCTTTAATAAACCTTTACACAATGTGCTATCACATTACAAATTCCACCTTGAACACATTCACTTGTCACATCTTTCCACCAACCAGCCTCATTTATCTCTTACACAGTTGCTAAGGGCTATGTCATTTTTAAAGGATTTTTTTTTTGTGTCAAAGTCAATTAAATTTCTTTATCTTTTGAGCGACTTAAGAAGTCCTGCAAGGTAGTAAGCCGGCACATTTTGGGTAGCATAATCTTCTCTGGATCGACCCCACCAGCCACAGAAAAGTTACAGATTTGTCTTTCAATTAATGACCAGGACAAGCCACTTCTTAGGTCTTAGCTCAAGGTTGTTCAGGGATGTGGCAGGTGCTGCTTAGTTTAGCATAAGTTGTTGCTGGTTAGTTTAGGTAAAATACTTTATTTATTGATGGAGATTTTGATGTACACTGACAGCATTTAAACCATCCCTCAGGGCAATGTGAAAATTGGGCGATGTGTCAGACAGAGAATTTCAAGTGAGTGCACTGAGTTTGAAGGAAGTCAAACATTTGCTGTGGCCCTGACCTTGTGCAGATCAGTTGTATTAGTTTTGTGTTTATTGGGTGTCATCAAACTTTGACACCATGCTCCATCCGCACACAGTGACGAAAAAAAAATATCCCCGACAATTAAGCACTGTCGATCAATCTAGGTATGAGGCTAAAACTTTTTGTTTGCATTTGAATGATCCCCAGAAACGTCCCAGGAATGGCTGCTTTAAATCAAAATGTCGCACTTTCTGTGTTTTCATATATGGCTTCTTGTGAGTCTAGACATGCAAGTTAAAACTGACTTCAGTGGCTGATACCCAACACCTTGCCGAGCCATATCATTTTCTATGCATAGATTTTCACCAAAATGAACATGGGTCTACTCTTGAGGTAGAATAAATTGACCCATTTAATCCTGTAATTTGTACTTGTGTCAGCAGAGGCTGCTGCCATTCAGCTAAATCTGCATAATATTGTTTTACCTCAGGAACAAAACCCTACGGCGCTGTGTATTATCAATCTGATGAATAGCATGCACCCGTGGATAGGCCGTTATATGCACAGACTAATCATTTGCATTACTTTAAAGCACAAATGGTCCCTTGTGTCCGTGTCTCATCATGAGATGAATTCATGCATGCGCAGCAGGGTAACAATATTGCTGGCCGTGTTTTACCCAAGATGCTCTCGTGTAGCATTAGAGCGCTAAAGTGATTTCACGGTTTGGAGCTATGTGCTCTGCATTACTGTAAGTACATCGGTCTCGGTGCTGAACATGTTGCATGACGTTCAACACAGCATGCGGTTATTGCGTCATGTCTTTTCATTAAAGTTGTAATTGAAACCCGGCTGATGGGAATTTGTCGTTTGAAACAACATAAATGATGACAAACGACAGAACGGATGGTACACTATTGGGTTGAGAGACAGGTGTCAAGGTCAAACCAGTCGCTCAAATTCCCAGCCCCCTTTCAAATGTAATAGCAGGTTGTCTGTCATTGCAGAGATGTTCACTTTAGATATGAATCTCAGGGATACCACCAACCCCCTCAAGTTCTTCGATCTGATGGCCATCAAAACATATTGGGGTCATTGCGGCAACCTTAATAAAGCTCACAAGGAAAGTTGACCTGAATGAAAAAAACAAGCTGCCTAGAGGAAAAAGAATGAGACCAGTGAAACGGCCTTTCACAAACTAACCAGTTGAATGTCTCCCCTGATCACTTTGTTGACTCCCCTCGCTGCATTTATGACAGGTCCCTACAGTGTCCTTCGCTTATGACTTGCCGTTAAAAGGCAATTACCCAGTTTGACTGCAGGAGGCTGGATCAATACATGCACACGCTTGCAGACTCTGTAGATCTCCTGGGATATAAGAGTATCAATAGTTACTGTTCTCTATTTACAGGACCCTTGTATACATGAACGTACACTAAAAGGGGATTGCGGACCTTGTCACTTTTTTACTCACAACTGCCCCCTCTGGCCTAGAGCGTGACTGCAGCCTTTGTGTCAAGTTTGTGCAAGGCACTGCTCTAAGTCAAGTTTTGTTGCTCTGTACGTGTGTATGTGCAATGACAATAAAAATCCATTTCATTCCAAACATACTGTCAGTTAACCATTCAGCAGCTAGTACAAAGAGCAAACGTTAGCAGTCTAGAGCTCCTTCTTGTCAAACAGATGGACGAGTCACAGAAGATCCAAAAGGCTGTTCAATTCCATCTCTGGTTGTAATCCCTATAAAGCCAATGATAACAACACTAAACAGTGCTTTCCAGAATCATCAAGTGGCTTCTGCTGCTGCTTCATCCCATCTTTTCTCCATTTGGAATTGCCATTTTAGATGATAGAACATTTTAGATCCTCAACATGTTCTTGCTAAAGTCTTTTTCTCCCTCCATTTAATACTCATTTTCATATAGGTTTTGGTACAAGTTTTATAAATGGTTGCCTTTCATTACACCAACCCTAGCTTGAGGCTGGCACAGAGTTGGGTCCTCTTATTCCCCCTTGTCCCATATGTTAGGTTATAAAATAACCTGTAACAATAGCCAACTATCATGCACTGTACCACTGTGTGCATGTGTGTGTGTTTAGTAATAGAGATAGTTGCTACAAGAGATATTTGTTTCTGAAGAAATTCACTGGACATAAACATTGTGACAGTGAGACTCATCCGGTCTATATTATAGATAACTTTCTTGCAGGAGGTTAATTGTGTTCTGTTTATTTGTCCTGGTGGCTCCGGCGAGCTCTAAAGGAAAAGCCAACAGACAGAACAACCTAATACAGCTCAGTGAGAACGCCGCCGCTTTCCTATAAAAGATGGTTAATAAATTAGATTAAAGAAATAGCCGTGTAATTTCTACAAGTAGTAAAAGTCAATGGGGCGGCCAATTCTCGCCTATAACCTGTGCATGCACACAAAAGGAATCGGTGGCGTATGAGGCAAAGCGTGCCATTGTTTGACTTCCTTTTGTCTGCAAGTTATGAATCTAGTCTGATCCTGTTATATCCTTTGTGAGAATGACAACGCTATTTATTACACGTTTTTCCTCCATTAAATGAAAAATGTTCCTATTTAATAATGTCAAACAAAATGAATTCTGCACAACTCATTAAATAATCCCATATATCCCTTCCATAAAGTCTTTGAGAAAATGCATGCCATTGTCGGGTCTGAGCATAACAAATTCCCAACACACGTGCACAATTAATATTCTGTGGTCACAGGGACCAAGCTTTCCATAAATTGGTGTAATTAAAGCTTTATCTGTAATTTTAACTTTGTGAAAGAAAACAGTCGGCATTGTCACTGTGACTACGGCACATTACAGTGACATTTCCTTTGAGAATTTTTATCTAATTTTCGGGATGCCTTAAACCTTTTCAACTCAAGGTTCAACTTAGCATTTGCCAAAGCTACTAAAATGTATCAAGTACTGCCGTGTCTTTCACATGCAATGCTAAACTAATAATAAGCAACACAGAATCTACAACAAATGTGATTCAAAAGGGCCTTTCAATAAATATATAAAAATAGCCTTCAGTATCTTTATCAGCAAAGCGCTGAAAACTAACCCATAACCCATTTTGGCCCCAACATTAAGTTTATTGAGCCAGAACACCACTATTCAGTTTTGTCAATGGAAATAAAAATTGGCTTCTGGCTGCATAGAAACACAGGGAACTCCATATATCCTTTTCATCTTTCATCTCTCACTTCTGTCATGTGTCCGTCGAGACGTTGCTGATATTTTTTCTAGACAACGCTTAATGAAGTACATGTTAGATGAGCATTGATTTTCTTCTCAGAGCAATACCATTTTTATTTTTATTTTTACTGCAAGCCCTATACAATAACAACAGATCTAATCAAACTTTATTGACATTTAGATATTCAAATGACTCTCCAGATTATTCCCAGAGACCGGCACAAATCATCTCTAAATTTGCTCTACCGCTCGAGGCATTGCAGAGGCACGGGAGTGTTATAAACCTGGAACAAAAAGCAACTGGCAATCATCTGTGATGGTAGTTTTGTGATAATGGATTTGTCGCAAAAGATCAATGAACCTTATCATATAGGATGCATAATTAGCTCCCGTAATAAACCTCAGATTGAGATGGTAAACTAATCAAAGTGAGAGTGAACGCCTTCATTATCAAGACGCCAGGGAAACACTTCAAGCCTCTGACAACTTTTGGGAAAACACTGTGTGTTTGTCTAAGTGTTGCTGTTTTGTATGATATTAATATATTACAGGATGTCAGAGTCGAAATGCATCATTAGCACAAGCCTTTACCTTTGGAATATAAGCACAGAGGGCCTCTTGATATTTATCAACATTATTAAATATCTCACACGAGTCATTAAAAGTCAAGGATCTCACATTATAAACCATTACCCGCATAATTATGTACGTGTCAATTATCACAAAGTCTCTTACCTCATGTTGAAAGCAGAAGACTTAAGGAGTTATATAGATTAATGCGCCTACCCTTTTTTAATGGCCATTGGGAAAATAAAGATTGATTGATGTGATCATCTTTTTAAAAAATAATTTCTTAGTGCTTGTTGTGTGGCATCAGTCAAGAGGAAGCAGCCACAGACCACAGCATCACCTTCCATCTATCAATTTTCTAATAGACGTGTCATCATTGGTGTTGCAGGTGAGATGGAACCTCTCCCAGCTGATTGGGAGCGAGAGTCAGGGTTGCAACATTCTCAAAACGTTCTCAAAAAAAATGTTTTCATGTTTTTTCTTGTCACAAGGAAATTTTGAACAAGTCCAGTGTGTGCCCCGCCTCTTGCCCAATGTCTGCTTGGATTGGCTTTGGTCACTCATGACCCTAATGAGGACAATCACTGTAGAAAGTAAATGAATGGATTAACTGCAAAGACATGCATATAAATGTCTTGCATGTTTTAATTAGTGAGCAATCCAAGTCTCTTAACATTTTTAATTTTTACAGCATTGAAGTGCATTTATCGAGGCGTTAAACCTCCAAACCAGACCCATTAAGCACATACCGCTCACTTTAGAATAGCTGCAGTTCATGCGCATCGTATTTGTGTTTCCATTGTCTCACATCAAGGATTGCTCTGAAAGAAGTCTCTAAGCCAGGTGGGGCTCACCGGTAAAATGTGCGTATCCATGATAAGGCTTGGATCTTTTTAAGAAGAAATGGCTAAAAATACAACAATGGTAGGGTAGACGGCTAAATCTTGGATTAGAGTTTCCTTTCAACGCAGACTATGCATTGGTAGAAAGTGAATACAAGACTTCAATTGGCACTGATAAGGAAGAATTATGGATTACATGTGGTATCATTTACACTAAAGGATATATACGGATTAGTCTAATTCACTGTTGCAGAGATCTCTCCAGCAGAGGATTTGTCTGTCAAGCCTTAGAAACACAAATGCTGCTGTCAGTGGTGTTTGTGAATGACATGTTTAAAGTGATGACAGAAAGATTTGGATGCATGTCATTCATTTCAATATATGCATAGTTTTGTTTACTTGGGCTACAACATATGACATTTAAAGTTGTTAACCTAAAATTTGTTGTCTTGTCGCAAAAGAAGGCATGTGCAGGTACCACTCTAGTTACTTTTTTCAATGGTCTAAATTATTTTTTTTTTTTAAATAAACTAATAGACTGTAATTATGACTTTTCTGGTCCCTTAGCCATTAACTGCTTCCGATTTGCATGCAAATATGGGTTTTGTTTGCTACTGTAAAAAATGAAATTTGCTATAAACCAAGGAACCCCTTGTACATTGCTTTCGTTTCTGTTGATCTTTGACAGATTCATATGACTATGTATCGAAACAGCATAGCTTTATTTAGAGCCTGCATTTATCTTGGTTATTCACGGGTTTTGGAAATGCCAATGAATGGTTTGGTCTCTTTCTTACCCATAAACACAGCTCGTAACTCAATTTATTCATATATCAAATGAAATTTGCCCATTCTAGCCCCTCAAATGTTTTCAATTAAGAAAAATAGCACAGTATTGTATTAATACATAACACCATTGATTGCAAAGAAATAAACTAGTTTAATGACGTGTAACTATTGTACATACTGTAGTGCAAAATATTGGTCTTCAACATGTGCCGTTAAGGGAATGAGGTCAGGAGCTGGAGTTGGATTGGCAAACAAATCAAACCAAGCAACTTGCTTGTAATTAAAAAAAAAAAAAAAAAAAAAAACTAAAAGTAAACCATATAAATTTCTTCTTCATCAAACAATCAGCCAGCAGGATATCATAACACTCCAACAAAATTGTAGTCAACACTCGAAATGACTCATTACGGCAGCTCATCAATCAGTCAGGTCAGACTGCCACTTGAACTTTTGACCTGTGAGTCAAGCAGCCGTGTGCTTTGCCTCTCTTGTGAGCCCTTATGCATGCGTTTAGTCAAACTGTCAGTCAGAAAGCATTTGCCTTCCAGTCAGTAAATACAATATGTAATATTAAAAAGACCTGAACCCTTTTCTACCTGCCTTGTGCGCTTGCCCCATGAGCAGAGCAATGCGATTAAAGTCAACCGTGTAATATTTCAGTTAATTCCCTGAAGCACCTGAGGGAAAAAAAAGGTAAATCTGAAGGCCTGCATAAAGGGGATTATGGATTGACTATTTATGCAGTTTAGTTGATATTGTTTGTTCTCCTACCTTATGAATGGAATAGATGATAACAAACATTCACCAGAAGCTACATTGTTTTCCATTCATTTAGGGGAATCCAAGTCTTGGTTTTGACTTGGTGTTGGGTTAGGTCTTTAAATTCTAATCTTGACAAGGTTTCGCTTTATGTGGTCTTAAAATAGTGATCTTCCCTTTATCTGCGGTTATGTTGCCTTGACGTCTTCGTATTGACTTGGTCTTTGCTAATGTGGTTTTATATTATTGGCATTGGTTTGGTCTTAACTCCTCAAAATTGTGGCTTGACCTGGCTTCAGTTGTGTGCGGTCTTAAATTCTTAAACTCAATATCTCAGTTTATGCAGACTCAAAAAACTAGTCTTGATTTTTGTTGCAACTCCTCAAAGTCTTGGCTTGACTTAAGTGTATGTGGTCTTGAAGTCTTCGTCATGTTCTCAAGTAATCTGGTCTCAAAGTCTTGGTCTTCACTTGATCTCAGGTTATGTTGTCTCAAAGCCTGGGTTTTGACTCGTTCTATGTTTATGTGGTCTTAAAATCTTTCTCTTGACTTGGTTTTCACACCTCAAAATATTGGTCTTTACTTGGTCTCAATTCATATGGTGTTGAAGCCTTTGCCTTAAATTGTTTTTGGAGCATTTGGTAAAATTTTTCTCTTGACTTTCTCTCGAGTCTTGCATTTCTGTGTCTAGATTTCAGTTTCAGTGTTCTTAAATGATTGCTCTTGACGTGGTCCTGGTTTATGCGGTCTTAAAGTCTTATGCGGTCCCCAAGTCTTGATCTTGCCTTAATTGGGATCTACTGTATATGGTCACAAACTCTTGATCTTGAATTGCACCTGTGTGACCTGTCTTATATTTTCAAGCCAATAAGGCAATACAGCAGTAATAAAGAGAACTGTCAGAATGGTGTGTGTCCTGTCTTCTCAGAAGGATGACTCACCTTCTAGTGTCAAATGGTTCTACGGATATTGAAAACCAAATTATTTATGACCAATGGGAATGCCAACTTTGACAGCAGTCAACTTACTTGCACTGTGCGTGTGTTTGTGTCTGTGTGTGCGTGCGCGTTCATTTGTGCGTTTGTGTCTGTGTGTGCGCGTGTATGTGCAAGTGTGCTTTTGAGCCTGACGGCCTTTGTATTTTTGTATCGCATACTGGATGTCAAGTTTGCCCCCTCTGGGGAAGAATAGAAGAAAGGAAGGTTGGATGAAGCAGAGAAGTCCCCTTGAAAAGTTTGAAATGATGTGGAAGTCTACATCTTTCGCTAGTGAAAGTATAAACAATCAATTGTCCTAAAACTGGATATGTGAATTCTGTGGAAATTGTGATTCAAATTCAAGAGCTGCTAGAAAGAATGCAGTTTTCCATTTTAAAAGGGCTTCACTCTCTTGTCTGGTGTTCAAATTGATTTTCTCCCCCCCAAAAAGTCAACTTGTTAATTATTATTATTATCAGACTACTACTCTAATGAATATTCAGTGCAAGCACTTCCTTTGGAGGCACGCATATCAGCATCAGCAATTACCTCTTTGAGTGATAAAAGGCAAATATTGCTCTAACAGAATGTTAAATAAGTTGGATAAGAATTTTCTATAGTTTGTCCTCTTTCCTACTTTGCTGGGTTGTTTTTAAAACAAACCATAAAAAGGCCCAAAAGTATCAACATAACATATAGAATATATAAATATACAGTACTTATGTATTATTTTGTTAGCAAATCATGCAAATGATTGCTACTGATGAGTAAATAAATATTTATTCAAATGCAAAGCTTAAGCATTAATTAAGCAAGAATTTGTTGGTTACAGGTCACTATAATTGTACAAAACACATCATTAACCATGTTTGTTTCCGTTGTGTTAATGACACCATATGTTATTGTTGATCAAGTAGTGGCATCCCATAGGTCTTGAAAAACACAATGGTATTATTCAACAGCTTAGCTGAGGAACACAAGACCACAGTTTTACCGCACAGCGAGTAAACTGTGGGCGTAATCTTCTTTGCATTGTCATCCATATTTAAAATACGTTTTATTCATAATGCTGTAACACTAGTAATGCAATCTTACTTTAAAGGAAATGGGCATGTCAGGAGCACATCTACACATTTCTGCCAGGGAGGCGTCTACTATAGTGTCTCCCGTCTCGGTAATGTTAGTCACGCTCTGATCTTGCAGAGCTAATTCGTATTCATCAAACATAACTGACATGCTCAGCTGATATGATGAAAAATGAAATTTTACACAATTTTAGCATCAGCGAACGTGTTTATATTTGGGTTGTAATGTTACAACATCAAACCTGAAAATTACAATACACTTAAATCAGTTAACTGACAACACTCGCACTTAGCATGCATCTTTGACACACACACACATATATATATATACGTATAACCGTCAATGGGAGTGAATGACTTAAAACACAAAGTTGTATTGTCTCTGAAATGGCATAACCACCGTGCGCCACTTTCAGCTCTCAGAGTTTGTGCTTCCACTCCTGATGCAGCCGTACCTGAGCTCAAGATTGAAAGATTGAAGAGCCTCCTCCATACTTTTGCATTCCCGTTGACTGTCATCCGACTGGCATGAACAAAACTGTGTCTACCACTAATGATAGCTGGGCTACGTGAAATGGAGAAGAAGAAAGATGGCTGGTATGCCTAACAAACCTTTAAACCAAATAAACCTAACTCAATTAAACCTTAATAAACCAAATTGCGGACACCCCCACACTCATTGAGGTCAGCAGTATGGGAGCATTTTGGATATCCGCTTGAGAATAAAGATGAAAATCGAGTCGTTCAAATGTAATCTTTGTTACCGCCCTAATTACTATGTGTGGTTGAAAATGTATTGGACAAAATCTCTACTACAAGTTTTCCTTTGAAGCGCTTTGAAGCAAAACTTAACAATGGCAGACTTTTGTGTCTTTTTTGGGCATGGCTTCATCCAGCTTGAGGTAAAATGCTCAATTAAGCTGCTGGTCTATGTTCCAACACCCACTGGTCTAAAGAATCATTGGTTTTTGGAGTGTGACTGGAGGAATTGCGTAGAAATACGTTTCCCCAGTGGGGCTTTGCCAGTTGAAGAGTCCTCAAGAGGTTGCAACAGCTGTTGCTCCTTCATGCTACAATGGCTCACTATCACCTCTGGAGGTATTAAACTGATTTTCAAGACTTCCTGCAGCTAAGCAGAAATGTTGTTGCTCCTTTTCAATGGCTGATCAGTCACTACTCAAATACAGTAAATGCAATTGTAGCTTTTAGGGAATTAATTTCTTCTTTTTTTAAATGCACCTAATCTTTTTTTAACTACATATTTACAGTAAATCATTGACACTTTTAGCTAAGCTTAGCTAACTGACATTTATTTTAACATGTGCACTGACGGTGTGTTTAGTGAATGGGAGTAAGGCAAGTCTAAGTCTAGTAGTTAATGTGCATATATTTTCTGCAGCCGCAGAATGATTAATGCACATAGTTTGTCAGCAGAACCCCATTTTCACATTCATCTTCGGAAGAGTCCATGTGCTCACCTCCAGTTTCTTTTTTATTATTATGATTTATGACATCACTTCTCGTTTGCAGAATCTTAGACAAGTGTAAAACCCTCATGTGGGAAACTCTGAATCCGCAATTAAATGGACACTGAGAGACGGCCAAAAGAAAGTTCCATGTCAGTTAAATTGAGGAAGGGCCGTGATGTCTTGTAAATAAAATATGGAGAATTGATATCCAATGAACATTAAATATTTGTTTACTTAAGTGCTGCTTGATCTCAAGAAACTGTTAATTGGAATTGACATGGCTTTTAGCAGTAATATGTATTTTATCAACGTTAAATCAATTTAAACACATTTTATGATAATTAGTATGCAGAGATGTGGTAATTACTTTGTGCTGTATAAAAAGCAGCCTGACACAGCAAACCGGCTCTGTAATCAACCTTTTACGCTGCTCTCAAGACTACACTTCAGCGTCAAAATGGTGCACCACGTTGGCCGAGTGGTTACCTGTTTCCGTCACAGTTCATGTTCGCCCCATGCTTATGTCTTTCCAACATTACAATTACAGGCATGTTGGTTTTAATGAAGACTAAATCTTTCAACGGTGTGAATGTGAACAGTTGTTTGTCTCTATGACTGCGATGGACTGGTGACCAGTCAAGGGAGGGTATACCCCGACCAATGTCTGCTGGTTTAGGCTCCTGTTCACCTTAATTGAGACTCGCACTATATAATTTGGATGGATGGATTGCTCGATCCCTGGCACTGATTGGTAAATAATGGATCTGTTTTCCAATGTGACACAAGAGGTCATTTTAAATAAAGCACCAAACTTCCATTGCTTGAATGTCTTTCCTTGCCATTGACCTTTACTTTGATTTGAGTTTTTTTTTTTTTTCTGAAATGCCAAAGGTTAATTTCATCTTTATCCGATCAATGCCACCTGCGATGTGGTTTAAGGCAACAAACAAATGGGAAAAAAGTCTGTTCATGGATTTTTCGTTGGCCTTTACAACTTCTCTTCTTAGTCCAAACACAGACGCTTGCTGGCAATGTGCCTATGTCCGATTTGGAGAACCTCTGCTAGCATTCAGTAGTAGTGTTGTATACTGATTAGATCCTATAGGAAATAATTGCTGCGGAAATAACAGGATAAAGGTTTTTTAGTCATTGGTTTAGCAGCTTATTTGAGGGTGTGTGTGTGTGTGTGGGGGGGGGGGGGGGGGGATCCTATTCACGGAACTAAGGAGAGCAAAAAGGTAAAAGATAATGATATTGAAAACAACAAAAACGTACTTAACAAGGAGTTTAAAAAAAAGGAATTGAACTCGGAAGGAGTGGAAACACGAAGTGCGGGATGAGAGGAGATTGATGTTGCCCAATCTATAGGCAACTTGTGTACACATTCCCAGGAAGAGTATTGATTGGAGGCCAGCATTGATCTTGACATCATAAATAAACACCTCCGCATTAATGCAAGCACAGTCAGCTAAGACAGAAAGGATGAAATGTCCTTGCAAGTAGCCTTCACTCCCAAATCTTTTGTTTTTCATCCTAGATTAGACTAACAAAAAATAAGTTGCATCCTGAGGCTGGATTTACACTTACAAAGTGCCCAACATTGTAGGTTGAAAGTGCCAAAGTCAGATTCATATCTGGCCATCTATTAACTTGTATTTTTTAAGTGAGACAGATCTGTTATCACTGTTTACTTTTACATCAGACACAACCTGCATGCCTACAATATAACAATTTCGTATCAGCATCATAATCAAAATGATCAAAATGGGAGGTGTAGGGGGGTTGTTTTACAAAAAACGAGACAATGAACTTTAGAGCTCATCACCCCCAAAATCCATCTTCCCTTATTGAGGGTGCGTTCGGATATACACTCCGAAGCCCTGCTTCACTCTGACTGTTCATTGCCCCCAAAAAGGAGCCCAGTGTTTGGGAGTTAAAGGAAAGTGAGCAGTTGTGTTCATAACCTAATATGAGCACAGCATGCTCTTCACTAGGGCTGGGTTTTGAAAAATAGAATAATCTATATCAAATCGATTTCCCTTTTCAAGCCCGATATCGATAAAAAAACAAACATGAATCAATTATTTTAATATCGCTTGTTCCCATAAATTCTTAAGAAAATATCATTTTTAAGTAATTTTTTTTGTATCTTACTGTTTTCTTGAAATATACTATTCACATGAATTTAGTATTTTCTTACATTTATGAAAGACCTGACTTACCGCACTTTAAGACAAATTCAGAATCTTTTTAATTTATATTTACAATTAAAACTACTGGTTTATTTTGTACTGCAGTGTTTTGGAACTGCCCACGTTGGCACTGGAGTTGAGAATAAGCATTAGATAGCAACTCTATTGTAACTATGTTTCAATGCATCGTTCCTGCCAATTAAACATTTATTATTATATAGAGCAGCAGCCAAAATGCATTTCATGCATGCAAGACCAATAAAATGTACGGTAAGATGACAGTGATGTATTTTAGACTTGCCTTGCATTCCTGTACAATTTTGGGTTGTAATCATGGAGATGGCTCAACTGATTTGAATTAATTTAGGAATTTGGGTTCACATGGCCAAGCAGAACAAATTTAGGCGAGTAAAGTCACCCAAAGTTTGATTGAATGTCTCTAAAAGACCAGGGTGTGGGATGTTTTTTTTCCTGTCATGGGGGAAAAATCCCTCCTGTTAAAAAAAAAAAGGAAAAAAGTCAGCTAAGATGTTAAATATTGGTACACGTATGTGTACCATGCACTGCAATCACCTTGGCAAATGAGTCATCATCCACATTTGGAAGAGGTTTGATTGTAATCTGGGCACGTACAATTCCCGTTTTTCACTCGGTTTCTCTTCTGGCTATCATGACACATACCCGTATTGTGCTTGCAAAGAAAAATGGAAGTTATGCCACTTGCATCATGTAGTGTGAATCCAGACTAAATGTGAACGCACATTTTTTCTTACAAATATTTGAGATCATTTGCAATAATCTCACAGTAATCTCTGAAAGGCACCCCTGCTACAATATTGTATCACTATCTGGAATTACCTCACCATGTTTCATTTGGATGTTTGGTTATTGTTCCTCATTTATTCAAAAGATGGTGGATCCCGCTGTGATGCTTATCACTGCAGCTTCAATATCGACATGCTATGCTTCGCTCAATCATACAGAGCTTGCAGAATACTAATGCTGTTGATGCTTATGAGGTGCTCACACGCTTTGGGAAATAACCAAGCTGTCTTTTATGTGCAATTCTAAGAAATGAATAAATAAATAAAGATAAAAGTAAAGAATTCACTGAGATTCAGACTGTAGCTGGTGATAAGCACTGTCTCGCTAAAGTTGAGGTCCATAAATCATACCTTAAAGTGCACATCAGGACCCATCTGTGCCGAAGAGGAACTCTAGAATGATTAGTCCCAAAAAGAGTGATTTCAAATGGTTTCATCATCCCATGGCAATCCCTGTCTGTGTGTGTGTGTGTGTGTGTGTGTGTGTGTGTGTGTGTGTGTGTGCGTGCGTGAATGTGTTACAGTATGCAGAACTTCTTAAGTACACCCTCAACAGTTTGGAGATCTGAGAAAGAAACACTGCATCATTGCAATAGTTGTCCCTAGAACTAGGACACAAAGATCCTCCTCTTTTAGTTTTAGACTTTCATAGCAATCACACAAACAAGTGTGTTAACACATTTTAGCCATGGCTTGATATAGAATGAAACCACTTAAAGTCTAACAACAAATAATTTTCCCTAGAGTAAATAATGGAAATAGACAACTTTTTCTATCATGTAATATTTGTTAAATGGTACAGGCAAAGTTTTAAGTATATTTTTTGACAACTAGTTCAGTGTCAAAAGAAGTTAATTACGATGTAATGAAACATAAGCTAAAATAAAATGGTAAATATAGACTAGGGAAAATTGTTTGTAGTCAGTTGACTGTATGCATCACTCTTTTGGCCATTAGGACTAACTGCAATACAAATATAAAAACAATTTCACTTACTGTTGATTAAAGGGGAATTAACATTAACTTGTGTGTTTTGGGGGTGGGCACTGTCCCAAAAATAGACCTGACCGTTCTGGAAACTCCCGAAATTCCCGATGGCCAGTCTGTCCTTGACCTTGGTTCAGTAAAGTTTGGGAATCATTGTGGCACTGTATGTGTCAGTACTTGGGAAAACAAAAACATGTTGCTGTGTTTGTAGAATAATACTTAAACTGAATAATTCATCAATGTTAAGGTCGGTGCTAAGTTGGACAAAATCATTTACAGACCAGAAACAACGTTGAAGTGCAAGTAGCACCTTCCCAGCGAGCTGATGAATTGTGTCAGATGACAGATTGTTGAGCGCTGTGGGTGAAGTCATTCGAGCATGTGTTCACCATGGCTAAGATAGAAAGCACGCAGCAGCCATCAGAGGAAATTTTGTGAAGAGTAAAATCATTGGAAATCAGTTTTGTGATGTGAAAAAAGGTCTGCAAAAGCAAATGTAGATCGACTCACAACTCTGTAATTACATGTAGATGGTGGCGTTGTCCATGGTTTAAGTAGCTTTTGTACATGTAGTACATTTGTAGCTTGTCAGTGTCAGTAAATAACTGCAGAGAAGTATAGAATTTCCTGTTCAATCTTTGTTGATGCCATTGGTTTCCTACTGCTAGCTAAATGCAAAAACGGCCAGAGTGAAGTAAAGGAGCCTCTTACAAATATTTACCAAACGCATGCAAGATTTATTATTATTTAATCCATTAACGAATGTACTATGTAGAAACAAAAAAGAGCACACAGGTTCATGCACATTCTAAAAAACAAAACAAAAAGCAGGAGAGGGTCTAAATGATGTTTTAATGTTTTGGGTTAAAGTCCCAGAATGCATCACCAACTGTAGCACCTAATGACCAGCACGCCGCAATATGGTAAACTACAAATTGGCTTTTCTTTTACTTTTTATTGAGCTTCCGAGAAAATGTATACTTTTGAAAAGCTTATCCGTTCTCACTAAGAAAGAATTGCATACAGTAACTTTGAAATATGGAAAAACTGCTTTATTATTGTGAGTTTGACAATTGGTGTGCTTGGGATGATAATAATAATAATAATAATAATGATAATAATAATAATAATAATAATAATATATGAGTCCCAGAGCATGGTTTCGTATCTCTGTTTTCAAGTGTTCCTCAATCTTTCTCTCTCTCTCTTTATGCAGACTGATTTATCATCAACATTCTCTCTCTTGCTCTCGCTCGCGCATGCACACTTTCACTCTCTCTCTCTCTCTCTCTGGAACGGAATCAATTCTCTATGGCAGATTGCAGTATGCTAAGTGTCTGCAACAGCACACTGCAACACTGGCTCAGGCTTTATGCGGCATCTCCTTCAGGAAAGCCACTATCTCTGTCTTTGCATTCTCTCTCTTTTTTTAAAAGTTCTTTCTGCACACTTTGAAATATGTACACACCAGCGTTCTGTAATCCTCTCTACTCTTAGCATTTAGCAAAGGCGCTGAGAGGGCTTTGTAACCAGATGTACAACCAGGGTAAGACAACTTTTGTGTGAGTACCCCACTATGTCTACAGAGCCCTGTTTCGACTGCACGGGAACTGTTGAGTACGTACCGGTCTTTGGGATGTACCAGCCTGAGACAAAAGTGTGCTACACCCCAAAGACCAGACATTCCACACCAAAATAAATACATAAATAAATCTAGTGCTGTCCAACGTGCTGATGTATATACTAGGAAACCAAGGAGCCACTGAGCAGACAAGTGTCACAACAGATGGGCTAGCTTCATGTTAAGACTCAGACTCAGCTGTCTACCAGCACCTCAATGAGAAGCAACACCATTTGAGGACAAAAATGTACATATTCTAGCCAGAGAAGACAGATGGTTTGAAAGAGGAGGGGAATTTGAGGAAGCACAGTTAGAAATTACAGAAATGAACACAAATGCTAACGTTAGCTCACTCTGTTGCTGTTCCTTGGTTGCTGGACATAAGCCAAAGTCTCCACTTTGCTACAGTGGATACAAACAGATAAGAGTGACCAGATTTTCCTAAATTAAAAATACTATCTTGGTTGACAGTTCACCAGCGGAAAACAAGCCAATACACTCACCATTATCCAACATTTTCTGCTCATTCCCGGCAGCTACTGGAAGTTCCACATCGTAACATTGGAAATATGGTGACCGCTGTATTAGGCAAGGGGACCGCATTTCCCATGATTCTTAGGCATGGGAGCAGGAAGTAGTTCTAGTTCTGGTATGACGAAAGGGCACCTGCTAGTGATTAGATGTGGATGAGACTAAGAACGCAAACCTGAATGTGTAAATTAAACCAAAGCAAAGCAAGTCATAATCCAACTACAACACAAAATGGGCTTTAATATGCAAGCAACCTTCTTGGTTTGCATAATGAGGCACACACAAATGCGGTCTGACAACCACGCTAAATTTCAGAAACATAATGAAATAAATGCTCACAATTTTATGAGCATTTGTAAATGAAGCGTTGGTTGTTAAGACTTGAATTGTCTTTACAATTTGAGTTAGCATCTCCAATTTGCAGTGAACAAGACACAAACAAAATAGACGTTTTAACAAAACATCTCAAGTCCCTTCATTTATTCAATGAGCTCCAATAGTTATCATATGTATCATTATTCCTGAACCCCTGTCTGTCGTTTCTGAAGAAGTCAGAGTAAAAGTAGACAAAAGATTAAAGCGCAAGAGGGAACAGATGAGAATTGAAATGCCTTCATGTGAGGCCAGGTTGTGGGATGAAGAAAGAGCTTACGGCCATGATGGCCTCAGAACAGCTGTGCATTGTTGAAAAGGTTTCTCTTAATCGGAGAGTCTCAACACAGCTCTGTTGTATTGCCTACTGCTTCACGTCAGCTGTAATGATGACATTTAAAAGACAATGACGGGTGGCGGGACAAAACGGAGGCACTGCGCTCAAGCTTTTCGATGGAATGGTGCAGTACAATAGTGTCTGCGAAATGCAAACGTTTCCATTCCATCCTCACGTGCTTTTTCCTTTTGAGCAAAGATGAGGGGAAAATTATAATTCTATCAACCTGAGGTGACCCGTGACCATAGCAGGAAATGAACAATTATGCCTCTCAATTGCATTAAGCCAGTGTGTCCATATCACCTTGTCTGTCTGCTCCGCTGAATTTCCTCTCCATCATTCAGAGCAGGAAATTAACATTTATCCCCACCATTCCGTGGGCTCGCCTGACTCTCTGGAGGCTTCGAGCGGGGGAAACATGGTGACGTGTTTGGTGTTCATTAGCTCTTTTACTGCCAAAGACGTTAAATGACGTTCTGCAAAAACCTACGGAGGAGCGCCAAAGACGTTAAAAGACGTCCACCCATTTATTATTCTTATTTTTTTTTTGAAACGGGTAGAGGGAACCCTTCCGCATCTGTGGTGAAAGTTTCCATCAAGTCTGTTGTGCCTAATGACTATTTTTGGCCCCTAGAGGGCAGCGATGACTCTCTTTTGACAAGATTGGGTGGGCGTCAGGAGAAGACGTGAGGCGGGGCTAGAGTGTTGAGGGGACATTGGCTGAAGAAGCCATAATGGCGGCCGCTTGCAAGCAGCTCACGGTCGAGACGTTTTTTTCAAAGACATTGACCAACGATAAAGAGCACATTGATGACGACGATGATCATCATCGATGATGATGATGGTGACTACGAAGTTGGAAGCGCTGACGCGGTGGCTATGACGACGTTATAAAGGTTCACGGGCGAGCGATGCTGACACCGGAAAACACGGAGCACAACGCTCAGGCGGACGTTCAATCGGACGACGAAGAGTGCCCCGAGTCCAATGCATATTCATCGGAGGAGTGTGTACAGTCTGCTACTTGCTATTCCCCGGAAAAAAAGGCCGTCAAGAAAGTGTAACGTTTGCACACGAAACGGACAACTGCGAAAGTGAAAGTAAACTGTTGTGCGAGTCCAGCGGTGTCTCCTTGCACGCAAGAGAGCGTTACAAAAAGAAAAACTGTATTTGAAACATCCATATAATTGTAAGTAGTACCACAGTTGCACACATTTGTAAATAGTTTGCGAAATTGTTTTGTCAAGTTGTTACACTGTTGAATGGAAATAAACGTATTTTGCAAACTAAAAACACTTTTTCATTGTTGGTGAAAGCGTTTTACAGAAGTAAAGCACTATTTATTTTCTGATGAAAGATGAGAGTCCAATCTTTCATTTGGTAGTATGTGTGTTTCCATAGTCCAAACACAACATTTTCTGTGGACCTTGAAAGATCAGTCAAAATGCTTAAATCGGCTGGCACTGGGGACAACCCGTTTCTGAAAACGTCTGGCAGTCAAAGAGTTAGTTTATGCACTCATTCTCTGTAGTCTTCCTTTATGGATGAATCGATGAAGGAAAACTGGGCCTCCGTTTCCGTTTCATGACTATGTCTTGTAATGAACATTTACCAAAATGAGGCTCCATATGATCAGAGAAATATGCCGTTGTCCTTAGAAATGGTGAAACAGCACGTGGCTCATTGTTAAAGTGGAAGTCAACCTTAAATATTTCTTGACAATAATATGTTATATATGACCTCACTAGTCTAAACATGACATGGATTTTGCAGCTTAACGCATATTCTATTTATGTAATATTAACCAGAATACCATCTTTAGAATAGAGGCTGCATAGAACATATTATTGTCAAAAATATTTTTTTTTTGGGGGGGGGGGGGGGGGGTGACTTCCCCTTTAAGGCTGTTTTTGAATGTCCTGTTCCAATTAACTTCAGACATGTTTGTGATCATGAGATTGCTCAATGTTATGATAAATACAGGTAGACACATTTAGACTATCCACATGAGACAGATAAACAGGAGCTCCTACCGAGGTCATGAACATGCTTCTCAAATGAAGTGTGGTCAGTACCTAGATAATATAAATTTGACGATAAAGTCTGACATGGGGTCACTTTATAATGTTGTGTAACTTATAAGGTATGCTTTCTGGCAAGATGTGAGGCTTATTTGCTCCATTCCGTCCAACTCAGTTCTTGCATTTCCCCTTAACAGTCCTTTTTATTTCATTTCAAGCTCCACTTTCATGAGACATAAATTTAAATTCACTTGTAGCACTTTTTCTGATCTAAAAAGGGCTGCCAACAAATCGTTGAATAAATAAAAGCATCTGTCTATTATTTCCAAAAATCGTAAAAAGTAGACTGACAAATAAACAAATGTGTCAATAATTTGTCTTTCTCCCTCTCTCTTACATGCTTTCTGCCAATGTTGATGTCTCCTCTTATTAAAGGTAAGACAAGTTTTGTTCAATTGTCCACAAAAGTGTCCCAGCTATAGCGTGAATGTTTTTAATGGCATGGCTAGTTGACCTTAACCCCCCCCCCCCCCCCCCCCCCCCCCCGGGGCCACAATCATTGCGAGGAGAGACATAGCTGATAGGAAGGTTGGTCTAGTCCTGCCCCTTCTCTCAACAAGTAGGTCCCCTCCCCACGAGTTACATCATCACAGTTGGTTAGGCTTTAGTGGTTTCCAGTGTCAGCGTGGTTAGAGCCGTCAATCACCTCTCGGGCACTGCCTCTTCGTCGGGGTTGTGATCTCGTGGGAGAGATGTCATGAAGCAAACCATGCATGCTAAACTTCATGTTTGCATTGGACGATTAAAAAGTGTTATGGTGAAAAGGGAATTTATCAGATCAATTACTTGCACGTAACTGTAAACAAATGTATGTTCATGACCACGAGGCAGCTGCTGTTTGGAAAGCAACTAACCTTGCCAGCAAGATGAATTCTCGCGGTAGTTGTAAATTCACAAACTCCGGAGAATACATCTTGTACCGCTCCCGCTGATACGTTTGCAATGAGGCGTTGTTTAGGCAGGACGAAACCAATAAGCGCCGATGGCGGGGGGGAAACAAACAAACCTAACAGACGAATGGATGCTGCAATGAATTATGTTCTCGCAGAATTACTCACCGTTTCCTTGTTGAGAATGAACAGCGCGGGAAGTTTTGTGCATTTTTATCTGGTAAAGATGTTCGTGCTCCCCACACCCCCCCCCCCCAGACGAGATAGAAGACAAGATTTTCATCCGTTGCCTTGATCAAAACAAAATGTGCAAAGATGCCGCATCGTCCATTCAGCTCAAAGTATTGTACAGCAGGCCCCTTTCCTGAACGAGTCTGCTTAGTGAAGTATCAGATTGATAATGTGAAGAACTCCCTCGAGTGAATCACAATTATCAATCTGACTGGCGAGGTTACGTGTATACTGCAAGGTACTCACAAAAAGTTAGGAATATTTCAGGTAAAATTTCAAATGGACCTTAAAATGCATTAAAACCTTTACAGGTGAACCTCATCAAATTAGTGATTAATTTTCTCTATAAAAGTCTATTAGTAATTTTAATTTAAATTGTCGGCATAAACATTATCAAGCAAACGTTTGTCATAGCGGACAGGTTCAAAACTGTTTAATTGAAGCTAAGAATGACAGTTTTTTTTGTTTTTGTTTTTTAATATACAGTACATGGTTAGATGCCCAGTGGGATATATTATGGCCGTACATTCAGTGTCTACACTGTAAATGTCACTTCAGAGGTGCACGACGCGACCCAGATGTTTAAACGCATCATTCCTCTTAATGTGGATGGCTAACTATAGTTTGAGAACACAAGGTTATATCCCACACTCGTCCAATTGGCCCTCTTAAATAGAAGCAGTTGTTACTGCAGTTAAGATGAACTGCATTGATCTCTTGAGGAGAACAGCAAATGCCCAGTAGATGAAAATACAATAACACAAACATCAGCTTGATGATAATGTTGTCATCCGGCTAATGCTGTACCCCATCACTGCTGGGATGCATTGGGATACAATTACATTTGATGGAATAGACTTCAGAATCACTTTGTCAGCCATATTTAGACAATATACACTGTCACTTGCCTGAACATCACCGTTGTGCGGCACAGGAGTGGCCATATCCGACCCATGAGCGGATTTCATCTGGCTTGCCATGCAGTTGGAAAAAAGAATGACTAAAGCTTTAGATGATAAATTGAAAAATAATATAATAAAGACTTGATTAATCAATATGGCTCTGTTCCAATTCTAACAATTCAATGTTTATGATCATTACCTAATAATGCATAGCTTATCATATCCTGTTATGTCCTGGCCTATTCTGTCCTGTTCTCCCCTGTTGTATTTGTGTCTTGTCCTGTCCTATCTTATGCTTCCCTATCTATCATATTTTAGTGTAGCTTTGTTAAGATTATCCTGTTCTACCCTAGCCTGTCCTGCTCTGTCTGACAATATAATCACCTAATTGTAGCTAAACTTGTTCTTTCCAATCCCAGCCTAGCGTAGATGATCTGATCCTGTCCTAGCCTATTCTATCATATCTTAGCATGCCTAGCCAACACTGGCCTTGCTTGGCTAGTCTTGTTCTTCCCTATCATATATTGATTTTGGCTAGCCTACTTGTCCTGCCCTGTTATATCCTAGCCTAACCTAGCATGATCAATTTTATCCTGTCTTGTGCTGTCCAGTCTTAACTAACCCTAGCTGATCTTATTATGTCATTAGCCTAGCTTTTTTTGTCCTGTCCTAACATATTTCAGTCCTTGCTAGCCTAGCCAACTTTAGCCTGTCCTGACAAGTCATATCCTAATTGGATGATTGGGGGGTTTCCCACCCCTGAGCACATGAACTGGCTAAAATCAAACTCATGTGAACCCAGGTGCATATCATACTTGAAGAATTATGTTTTCAGGCTGTTTTCCACTGTTAGTTTTCAGGTTGAATCCACTCCTCAATGACTCAAACAGGGGATTTGTAAATGCCATGCCTCAAAAAGATTTGATTCTTTAAGCCTCCCCAATCCAAATTACCTTGAAAAGCAATCAAGAAGTACTTATCAGTATAGAAGTTTGCAAATACAACCTGCACAATCTGATATATTAATTTGCCGTTGGCTGTGTTTGTTGTCTCATGTATAAAAAAAAATGGTAGCAATATCTCTGTTTTTGTTTCCTGATATGCGTTGATGTGTTTGAGGTGTTACAGCAACATATCAGACATTTTTAAGTCTTTTATTTTTATTTTTTTGCATTATTTAAAGAGCCAATGTGGAGACAGTGAGTTTGCTGGAGCAAAATGAAAGTATGTTTTTATCCCTAGAGCTACACTCATAAATAGCTGTGCAATGCTTGAGAAAATAGCCGGGGGAACCGTAAATCTACACGTTGACATCCCCCCTCCGCCGATTTGGATGTCAGCACCACATGCGCGGCAGTGAGCACGCGATTTGCACATGAAGGCCCGTGCATCGGAAGACCTCATTACCTTGTAATCACCGCCCAAGACAAATGTGTGGTTAGCCAGCATGTATTATCAAGTGAGAGTCAAAGCAGATTTATTTTTGCCTTTTGTAATATGCCCGTGGGACCGCCTGCCGTAGCCAGGTAATGACATATGCTATACAGTGTACAGTATACATTTATACTAATGAGTAGCTAGTCAACATAAACACTTACTAAAGTGATTTTTCCCCCCTTTTTAACAATGCTGTTCGCACGCCATAATTTGAAAATCCCACATGATCAGCAAAAAATGGTAAAGATCAAAGATTTTTACCAAGGTTTGGACATTTACAGTGCTGGCTACCCCAGAGCGATTTGGGAGGACGCATTATTGTTATACTTGTTTGACGGGAAGAAGGGGAGGAAAATAAGTGACAAATGAAATCAGGATGATGGAAATTAGGTGATGAAAGAAAAGATCTCTTGAGGTCAGCAAGTTTAACACACACGCACGCGTACACACATTTATGGCAGGGTAGCATAAAGCTAGTGCCAGTCCCAATAATCTCTTAATCCATCAAAGTGTATTATAGTACATCCATCACGGCGCGAGCACGTCTGTGCCAGTGTCACTCCCACACGTGCATGCATATTTGGAATGTCACGGCAATCACACACCTCTGAGCAGATACTCATCAGCAGTTTGGCTTAACCTCATGTCGGCGGCCATATTGTTCCACAGACTCAAGATATGAAGAATATCAAGGAGGATCAATTTTAGATAGATTATCATTTCTTCACACCAACTCATATTATCTCTCCCTTACGAAGAGGAAATTGTGTTTCTACCCTTTCCTCCCCCCCATTCCAATACCATTTTGACATTGATTCAGCTCTTGCTTTCCAGTGAGTGGCACCAACCATTTCAAGCCATGTAATTTGCACGGTCACATGTTGCCAGGCAGAATTCATAGGGATCAATCATGCATGCCCTATAGCTCAATTAACAATATTGGCATATGCCCATACTTGGCTATTTGAAATTCAACCTCCAACCGGCAGTATAAAATAATATAGAATCGAACACAAGTTTACTTATATATGTTTATTTCACTGCTCTGTATTAATTATAATATGGCCAAATGTTATGACTTGTAAGGTGAGACTCCAGCCATGTAATATATAGACTACTAGACCTATGATTATATAAAAAAATATATATATTGATGTTTTTTCCAAATTATTATTTTTTTTAAATTGAAGGAATTATTAGTTCACCATTAGATGGCGCTAAACATTACACATTGTGGCTTTAAAACACCACACAGGGCTCCAGCACAGCTATGCAGGGGGTTGTCAATCTCCAGGTGCTCACTTCACAGCGGTTATCTGTGATCGCTCTGGCCAACTTTACATCATATACCCATGGAGGTCTGCTTACAGTTCCTTATAAATGTACTTTTGCACCTTTCGATCTTCTGCATGGACTCCAGCGAGTCTACTTCTGCCTCAGCCATGAAACGACCTGGGTTGAGAGGAGCCGCTTCCATTGGCCACTACGGCTGTGTTCACTCCCACAATGGCGCAAATGCCCTTTATTAACTGCACCGGTCTACAAAAATACCAAAAGAAAGAAAACGCTAAAATGCCACCCATGCACAATGGGACTGAACTTTGCACTACACTTGTGCTGAGCATGACAATAGTGTCCTAAATCTCCAGAAGTCTCCAATAATACAGAACCACTCATTGACCTTATAAGGCAGCAGTTAATTATGCTTGAGCCATCATATGAACTGTGTGCTGTTTGAATACAGTAGCTTTTTATACAGCTTGACATATGAGGTGCGTCTGGGAAGTTCCATGACTGGTGCCGCAAAAGTATTTCCCCTGGAGTCTAACACACTTTCAGCCTTATCTGCCACCCACTCCAGGATCATCCACAGCTGCATTGCCAAACCACTAGAGGGAGCATTGGCTGGTTGAGCACATGCAGGCCTAACCAACTCGTTACCTGGGACTCCCCAGTCATTTTGTCATCATTTCTTGTATTCATGTGTAGTGTGTACTGAGGTAACTATTTTGCAACTATTGGAATAAGTAATTTTGACATGTATAAGACGTGGATCATTTTATAATCTGGATTTAGGAGGTACAAAGACCCCATGATGTTGTATGCCTTTCATGGCTTAACTCATTTGCTCCCAAAAACGTATAAAAACGTTCTATTTTAAATATTGCCATGGTCCCAAAAATGATTTATTTTTATTTTTATGTTGTTGTTTTTTATGCTAGAGCATACAAAGGCTTTGATGCAGCCTCTGAACTGAAGAGAACGCTTAAAGCAATGGTAGTTGTTACAAAAACGGCCAGCAGGTGGCAGCAGAGTATAAGAGATCAACCAGGCCCAATTTGCAAAAAGGCTCCTTTCCCCAGTGTTTTCAACAGATTTGTGAATACTGATGAAACTTAGCTATATTCTAATGCTAAATGCTGCAAAACTTTCATCTTTCTTTTCCATGTTTTTATAGCAATAAAACACAATATTCTGTGGGCTTTGCAAAATCAGTCAAAATCCAGTAAAACAGCCAGGAGCGAAGGAGGTTGCTTCAGTGAAAATAGGTGAGAGTGAATGAGTTAAAAGTCTCGGCTGTTAGTTGCATTGCCTGTGATGTATGGAGCATATCAAAGGCACACACTTTGTCGTTAACCAACTAGCGTGCATCATTGCAGTTTCAACTTAAAACCTGCATGTTCAAGGTGCATGCGTGTCGGCGTCTTCCGTTGACTTAGACAGGAGGCATACTCAGCTCAGGGCTGGTCTCATCGGACGGAACTCGCCTCAGTTTTATTTTGCACAGCGTTCCCTCAGGGTGGACACGTACTTCACTTTGCACTAATTAAAATGATATTTCACTCCCGCGTAACATTTGCAGTTTGGCCCCAGCTCTATTCATGTTCTGCAGAAATTAACATGGACTCTCACGCTTTACTTCCCCCTTCGGGTGCTCAAATACTTACGGTAAATGAGGTGAAATTAAAGCAGTGCGTGCCTCTCACTTCAAATCGTAAGAAAGTAAATGACAAAACAATAGATTCTCAAAGCCTTGATAAAGCTGAAATGACTTAACTTCTAATAAACATCTATCACAGAGATCACACGCAATTAGAGCTGGCAGTTGCCCATCATTTTCACTGGAGCCAACAAAATGGGATTATCTCCCAATCAGATATTTAGATTATGTGGTGAGTATAAAATAGCTTTTGGACAGTGACAATTGCCTTCAACACAACAAAGTCAGGTAAGTGAGTCTGGGGTGTTCAATGAGCACTCCCCAACGTTCTGAATCTGTCACAGCTGTATTCAGTGTATTGTAAGGTTAGAAAAAAAGATGAAGAAAAAGTATAACATACACATGAGTTATTCCTTTATTTCTTGTTAAAAGGTGACACACAGGTCAAGTTTTGCGCCACTTTTAAGGTCTATCTTCCACCCGAAAAATGTTGGTCTAAATCTGAATTTGACTTCTTTGGTCCTCCTGCCAATCAGTGCCATTCTATATTTGAAAAGGAGATGTATATACAGTAAGTGGGTGTAAGTTACAAATATCTCCTAAATTGCTGCAGGCTTTCACACATTTCGCCCCCTAAAGTATGTGTCTCTGTGGCCTCCAGTCACAACAAATTGCCAGTGATATACAGCATACAATATATACTACCCCCCCACCAGCACAAATCCAATAAATCCTTATCTGTATCGAAGTAGCTCTGCACAGTAAACCACCGTTGTGGTGAAACACATGCTTTCATATCACATGCGTATCATATCATCTCTGGAACATGTGATAAATGTGTCTGGTGGAGGGGGGCTGGGGTGGTTGTCTTTGACAGAGTAAAAAAGTTGAGCATTGAGCAGCCATCCAAAATGCTTATCTGGTAATTCCAACAGCGTGGCTGCTTTTTGCTGTGACAGCAACACACACACATGCACACACGCACGCATATGTTTTTGCACAGAGAGAGAGACAGAGTACGACCACACTCACACTCGCGGGCAGAATGTCTTTCCCCGCTTTGTTCTGCATGACATGCTGGTGCAAAGACTGTGCCATCAGCTGAAAGTCAAATCTGGCCATTGTGTTAGCTGCCAGGTCCATTTTGTCCACATTAACTTAGGACAGTGAGGAACTGCAAAATATGTGCCACAGTGCCCCAAAATCAACAGGAAAAGCCCCAAATTGAACAGGAAGTGACACTTAACTGTCCCAAAATCAACAGGAAGTGCCCCAAATTGAACAGGAAGTGACACCGAACTGTCCCAAAATCAACAGGAAGTGCCCCGAAACCAACAGGAAGTGAACCCGAAGTGCCCCAAAATCAACAGGAAGTGACACAGTACGAGGCATTGTTTTTATTTAAGTGTAGACTAACGACACATGCATCACCAAACACAAATACCCAACACATTTTCAGAAACAGACAAATGAGAAAGCAAGTACATTTTGCATATTTCATTCAACTAGCCCTGAAAATATTTTGCTCTCGTATGTTAATTGTATGAGATGTTTTTATTTGTCTTACTTAAAAGATGGCATGTGCTTTTAATGGTTTCCCTTTCCCTTTTTGATGTACTTATGTATATATTTCAACTCCCCCACAAGCTAGAGCAAATACACTCACACCGTGACTGTACTTTCAGTATATATTGGAAATGTGAACAAAAATCCTAAATATTTCTGGTGGGATGCACTGTGGTTGGCTACACTTACACTTTTATTTTTATTTTTATATGCTACAATGTTTTTCCACTAAAACAACTCTCTATACTAACATGAGCATTAATACAAGAGCATTGTGAGATGTGTTTAGGCTCTTTGTAGCCTATATCATGATTAGTAATGGTAAAAAAATAAAATAAAAATGTAGTCTTCTCACATTGCAAGCATCACACAAATTTTATTTATGTAATCTCTATTTATCCAGGTTAGAGAAAAGAAAAACAGATTCTCATTTGCAATGCTGATCTGGCTGCAGACAGCAGAATAAAAGGTCAAAACTTATAAACGGTATCAGATAAATTATCAGGACTGATTTCACAAAAATCCATCTTCAGTATCGGCCATGTGAAAAACCAACACCTGACGTATACAAGGAAATGCTGCGCCGTTTGCTATGTTTAGTGCGCGAGAAAAGGCCAGAGTTGTGGCACGCCGATGCTTTAATGCACGGAAAAGTCTGCAGACGTGTGTGGTATGTGATTGGCTCTTTATACATGTCTTCTTAGGAAGACAAATTCAAACTAGAACTGCCTACTGAAATGAATCAACATAGTACAGGATGTCGACGTTGCACTGTTGTTGTTTGTTTGGTGCCGGATGGTGCTTCTTTGAATGGGTTGTGATAATCACTAATCCACCCTTTCACCGTGATAAACACATCTTCTAATTGCTGTGATTGGCAGCTGCGAAAGATGAATGATTGATTAGGTTCCCCTTTTATGCTGTTTGCCTCGGCACCAACAAAGTGTAAGCGTGTACAACTTTCTTACAATCCTATTTTGGTGTCATAGTTCTACAGTAGGTTAAACACTCAGGCACCCACAACAAAAATGTTGAGTGGAGAGAAGCCTGGAAAAAGTCTGCAAGGAGCTGTGAGCTTATCTCCATTGCTGTCATAAAAAGGTTATCCAGTGCAGTTGCAGATAAGAAAGGGGACAGTGACCCTTTCGTAACTTCTAGAAAATTCGGACAGCTCATGTCAGCTCTTGCAAATTATGCCACAGCACAGAATTTACCACTTTTCCTAATAGTGCCAAATACCGCCAGTATTAGCAGTACGTTAGCAAGCTAACAGTCACGGCAGACTGTACAAGTAAAATATTGGCATGTTGGTATAAGAGTGTGGATAAATTGAAAAATTGACTCAGCTTGTCCTAAAATTATCAGACGTACATTATATGTGATTCTATACGTAAACAGAATAAGTCATAGATTCCTGCAAGTACTGTGGATCAGTTTTGTGTTCAATTAAATCGGTCCAAATTTCAACTTAACTGAATATATAGCGCTTTCACAACAGCTGTGGCTCGAACAAAGCGCTTTAGAGAACGTGACAAACCATGAACAATAATACAATCATAACACACACACACAGAGTAAATAATTTTTCCTTGCCTCAATAAATGTTAAATGCATGAAGTAACAAGAAATTACATTTCAACAACCAATTATATTTTAATTAATTTTGGTGATGATTTAGATAAGGTTGCATTATGATTTTAATAATGTGTCAATATTGCACCAGCTGTCCAACCCATTATGACACCTCCCATCTGTTCTGTTTCTCTATGAACTAGGATGTAGCCTTCTGACAAACAGATGGACAATCAAACACAAATAAAAAGTTCTATGAATTGTTTTGAATTTTATTAATACTTCAGCTTTGGTGGAAATCTGTGCTCTGCTTAGTGGCATTTTAGATATGTGACATTGCTACGAAATAGCAAATTGAATGGTGATTGGCAACACTTTTACACAATACTAAATATTGAGTAGTTAGTAGTTAGTCAATTCCAATTGTTAAAGAGTGGGTCACTTTGTCCCATGGACGCTTTTGATGAACTGTACCACGGAAGCAAATGTAACAGGAGGGTATTGCTCATATTTTACTAATCAACCAGCCAATTACCATGTGGCAGTAAATTCCACTTTCAGGTATGTGGTTATCAGATGGAGTAATTGTGTCACAAAAAAGTCACAGTGCAGTGTAACGGTTGCTGTTCCATGATGATTAAAGTAGCCATTAGCACACATTGTTGTCTGTGCGTTATTGAACCATATTCTTTTTGCCACTGCTGTTTTTCCTTGCTGCTGATATGAATAGCAGTGATTGGGTTAACCTCAAAATGTTGGCTTTTGGCTGAGGTTGGACTCGTATGCTAGCTTCCACTACCCATGTGTGAGCAGCCATACATTTTGTTACCAGAACCACCTAGAAGAAGAACGCCGGGACTGTGGCGTGTTGTCAAACATGCATTGCAATTATCTACCAAGTATTTTTGCTTGTTTCAACCTGTTTGAGCAACGTGACTCATTATTCATAACATTCAATGTTATGGGCGTAACAAAGTAGCGTTCAGTGATTTCCATCACAAAATATGGACAATTTGTAAGAGTTGGTAGCTTTGCTTTTCCGATGTCTTACCTTTTGGTCATGTTTGTCTTACTCTGGTGAACTAAATTGTTTGGAAATGTGTCTAGCCGGTCATGAAGACTGCATATCTACAGTAAAACAGTTTTGTATTCTCATCACAGTATCAACAGTGCACAGTTTTGAGTATAAACTTTTTGAACCACACAATTTTAATACCGTAATATGAAAAACAAAATAGAAGCAGGACGGCTTTGTACAAGACCTTGCGGTCCAACAGCTCTGAGTCGCCCTCTCTAAAACATTTGCAACGCAGATTTATCATTTTATATCCCGCATTAATTATTCATGTGGGTGTCATTTAGGCGCAGGGCTTTTGCTGGGGTTATTGTTATATCTCTTGGTGTTTTACAGCCTCGTGTAAATCTTTGTAATCGTCAAAAAGTACTTGGGGAGCATGTGTGAGTGCACAAAATGAATAAAAGTACTTGTACTCCGGGGGTGGAAACTCTGCAGGGTATCTTTAATTATGTGTACACACTTTCAGACTGAATTATTTCAGAATTATTTGGCACCTCATGCTTGGTCTGCTGCCATTCTCATGACGGCATTTCATAAAATATCATTTTTTTCCCCCTGCAAAATAGTTCTGAGGGGTTCCTACAGGACAAACGTGGCAGTTGCAAATGGACCAAACAAATTTAAGTAGCCTGCCTGAAGGTTTTAAAAGTAACAAAAAATAAACATAATGAAAGACGCTGTGGTGATTCAACAGGCCACACGCCTGTTTAGTGGGGCTTCAGCTTCTCGGAAGAGGTGCAAAGATGTTAATACTACTGATGGAGTTTGACATCACGCACGCAAACACATACACGCACACACGTGCACATATCCCACAAGCAGCATGTCAAGTTGCTCTCAAGAGACACTACTGTCACCGCTATTTGCCCCAAGTCAGCAAGTTTTAAAGGCATCAGCAACTTTTGGAGGGGTGTTTGGGTAGTCATACACGAGGACGATTTGCAAGCGCCGCTATCTTTTTCTAAGCACGAGGGATGTTTATAAAAAAAAAAGAAAAACATAGATGTGGACGCATCAGCATAATTGTATACAATGTGATGGCAGGATTGTAAGAATAGTTTAAAAATCATTTTAAAAACAATTTTGTTTCATGTGCTATTGATTCCTCTGTCTTTTTTTTATACTTAAAGTACACATGTTAAAAAACAAACACAAATAGTTAACTTTCATCCTCTGCTACATCTCAAATCATGTTACCACTATAGGTGGATGCAAAGGAGCTCTACATTTGACAAACTACTTCATTTAAGCTTTGTAAAAAAAAGAAGGCTCTGTGGACAAGACTCTCGCATCAAATCCCACCGTAATCGAAATTAATGATTTTGTATTGAATCGTAAATCAGGTGAATCATACCTACATAGATTTGTGTTCTTTCGCACCGTAATTGGAATAAATTATATCACATAAACGAGTAAATCCCACGTGCATATAATATGTCAAGTATACAATCCAATCACAAAGTCAGTAATGAAACATTTACTTTTCAAATGGAAAGAAAACTGTAAGAGCAACGTGGGTTGAGGAAATTTTGGCAATGCTGCGGGGGAGGACATTTTCATATTATTTTAAATAATCAAGCATTCAATTTGCTCATACACGAAACCATTACTTCTAGGTAGTGGGCTGCTTTCACCGAGACAAATCGACTCTTTCATTTGCAAAATGACAACATATTAAGTGCAATATTTCTCCAAATGCATTTGATGAAGCTGTATTTTTGTGTCACCCCTCCACAAGGTTGATGCTAACTCCAAAAACAACAAATGAACATGACACAAATCAATACCTCTGGCTCTTACCTTTGTGCTTGGAGGTAAATATAGCATTGTTACTTTAGTTTCAAATGGGTAAAAATTATGTTGAATCACAGGCTCATTGATCTTCAACCTCATTGTTGATGGCTCACGATGTGTGGATGTTTGAAAGGCATGGAAGCGTGTAGATGACGTCTTGCTCATGCAATTATTGGACACTAGAGCTGTGGCTAGCAGTTAGTTGCTAAACGAGTGCCCTTTATAGGCTGGCAAGAGCCGTCAGACTGCTTCTCAATGGCAATTCAATAGGTGAAATTGACTGACTGAGCCTGACACAGTTGCGGTAATTAATTTTTTAACAAACCAGGCTTACTCAAATGTGCTGTTTTAGCAAAATTGCTACTGTGGTTTTGATTTCTCGTTGTCTCATAGCCCAAAATCTCACTTTTACTCATGTCTCTAGAGAAGAAAATATAGTTTATTGCTATGCACAGATAAATAAATGCCACTTTTGAATCAATGTCAATGCAACAGAGACATTAAAGAATAACCACTGAGCTTGTTTTTAATCAAAATAGCAGCACCTCCCAAATTAATTATTCCCAAAAATTTCTCCATCCTACCCGGTGTCTCACCCCATCTGCAGTTGAGTAAATACAGTAAATACCCCTGGACACTATTTGTGGAGAGATGATATGGACCATCAAACATATTCATCCAAACTCTTGAATTTGCAGTAATGCTGGAAACCTCATTTTGCTACTCGGCATTGCTTTGTAAAGGCTGATCTGCCGATGATGACAATGGTTATTGGGTATTATTTCATGGAGGTGGCTGCATTCACAACATGTACTTTTCCCATCGCCATGGAGACGCCAGCCACCACGCAGCAGGAACAGTAGAAGCAAGAAATTCTCTTTGTGTGTCACTGAGGTTGAAATAGTGTCAAGGCACATTGCAAGTCTGAGGATGGAATTGACAGTAGATAGAAAACAAGCCAGTGATGAAAATAGGGGTGATATGGATTGAAGGTGAGATCAGACTTCTACATTGATTACCTCAGCCAAGGAGGGTTTTCATCAGTTTTTATTGGAAGAGTTTCACTAAAGCTGTTGCACAAAATTTGGTATACGTATTCATCTATCCATTTTCTTTAGCACATTTCTTTCGGGTTCCGGGTGAGCTAGAGCCTATTCCAGTTTACTTGGGCAAAAGACAGAATACACGCTGGATTGGTCGCCAGCCAATCAGAGGCCACTTGTAGACCAACCATCCACATTCACATCAATAGACAATTTAGTCCTTAATGAATGGACATTCTGTTTATGTTTTTGGAATGTGGAAGGAAGCTGGAGTACGCTAATTGCTCCACACCTTCCTATTGAACAAATTAAAAGGGTATTCAAAGATCTTCGGATTGCAAGAAGGCCACTCATCTACACAGCTCCATTTTCAAGAATGGGAATCAAATGGGCCTTAATTAGGGGTGCAATTGCCAAGTAAAGTATGGTACACACCGGTGTTATTATTTCATTGGTGCCTTTGTTGTCATGCTTATAATGTGACAAGGTAAGCATGGATCTCGTCGAAGTCGTGTGAGAGACTAGACGGAAATGTAAAGGGTGGTCTGTCAGACATTCAAAATGCATGTTCACCATGCTGATGTTCATTAGAAGTCAAGTTACAAGTGCTCTCAATATATCTTATACATAATATTACTCTACAGTCAGCCTGTCATAAATTTCATTGTCAGCTCAATGTTTTCCACGTAGCCTAACTCTTGCCGCAAATGGGCTTCTATCTGTCTTCAGGCTAAAGCTAGCTTTGTTGTAATCATATAAATTCATTAGCTTTATACGTGTGTTCCTGTTTTGGGTAGCATGGAGGGATTCTTTTTTTTTTGACCAGGCAGCAAGTGTAATGAGTTGTCATATTGTCCTGTGTTTGAAACATGGAGGAATATCGCAGCATTTTAGGCATGTTGTGTCCCCACTGTTTCTAAATAAACAGCACACGTGGCTTCCATGGTGTTAGCAGTATGCTAACAAAACAAACAGTACAGAACAGTACAGAATAGATACATTATAAGTTTGGCTATCCCTCAGAAAGAAAGATCAGAATACTTAAGTACATGGTGATTGCCGGTAATGTGATTAGTAAGTATCAAACTATTTTGTTTTTGCTTGTTTCTTACTTATAGCCAATCTGCATTCTTTAACATTGCAGCATTTTGCCAAAATAATGTGTTTGACTTGAAACACACGATGATGTGATTTGTTAAAGGATAATAATAAAATAAAAATAAACTAAAACTAGAGACTAAGAGTTTTTAGCATTTTCACGTTCATCGACTCAAACTACACTTGTGGCATGAGACAGTTAGCCTTTGTTCTTCTAATTGTACTTCTACAACTGTGTCTGGATGGTACTAAAAACACAAACAATTTGCAAATAGTTCAGGATTATTATTTTTTTAAGCAAATAGCCAAAGACAAGTTCCACATGGGAAAAAAAAAAAGGTATTTTTTTAGTCCCACTCATAGTCTTAATCTAGTTAACTAGTGCATTCTTTATTTTTAGTTTTAAGCGTACCCTATGCTTTTAACAACCTTCAAAACTTCTCAGCAACATCATTGCATATTCTAGTGCAAATCGTACATGATTTTATGTCTCTCAGCTATAATCGCAGTGTCTGCCGCAGGTTGTATGCATGCATATTGCATCTTTGTGTCGTCCGAAGATCGCTTAGCCGCCTACGAGTGCTGTCATCTCTCAACCACTTATGTCACAGACGACCTTCCTCTTAATTGCCACAGTGAGCCAGCGGCTTTCACCGTCATCGTGAGGGACGCCACATTAGTCAGCAGACACGATGCAGCTGGGAGGAGCGCAATGCCTCCTGATTATTACACTCCGCTCTCCAGTGCGCCTTTAGCAAGCCCCATCATGCTGTATCCGCCGTTGCCGTTAGTCTCGCAGATCCATGCAACATCACCCGCATCCTAGCCGGTGTTTCACTGAATTCCTAACCTGGACTGGGGCATCAGTTGGCCACTTGAACACGATTGATGAGCTTAACTAGTCATTGATTGGGGAGCCATATTTGTAGAAATAAAGGTAAATGAACCAAAATAAATGCCACTATGCCATGAAAAGAGCCACCAATGTATCGTGAATGGGTGTTCAGCATGGACCCTGTATTAAAAGATGGGCATTGGACCAACGTTTCTGTGTTAACTAATTGAATAATCATTATTTTGGGACAGTTTTTTAAATTTTATTTTTAGGGTTGGGGTAAGAATAATTCTGCTTAGAGGAGCTGTGCCATAATGCGAATAAAGTTTCGTAACAACCAACAACTCTTCTTTGGCGTGAAGACTAGTTGATACTGAATTATTTAACAGTACCTCTGCTGGCTTCAGCCAATTACCGCACTCCAGTTTAGTTCAGTTGTTTACCAGATACAGTATATCGATTGTTTATTATTGTGCACTTCCCTCCCTCTAGTCTACGCCTCATTGTTTGGCACTTGAACGTGATGATTGCGGCAGAGGACAATGACACAGGTGTCTATCACTTTTTTTATTACAGTTATCTTTCACTCTGACGTTTCTGCTTCCATGCCTGCCACGTGCTGTGTGGTCTACAGCACAAAATATATGCAGCAAAGTGTATCCTTGAGGGATTATAATACATATACACTGAATTAAATCACCCAAAAGCAAAAGGCAGTAGGCTTATGAAAACATTGCAACCAGGAGAATGAGCTAGCTAAGTTACTGTATATTAATGGCTCTACTAATTTTTTCTTAAAGGGACAGTGAGATATTTTTAGTTGATGTTGATTATGGTTAACTTCCACATTTCTTGAGCGATTCCAGTCGTTTAAATTTTAAACTGTTCAGCTCATTTACAAGAGTCAGCAGTCCCATTCAAAATTTACGCGGGAATTTTTCTAGTTGGCAAAGTGTAATTCGGTGAGTGACTTGAACCAGACCATGACAAGTGGATATCATATGTGTTGTAATTCTTTCTACTTTGTGTATTTTGACAGAGCAATGTCACATAACGGTATCTATTGTAAAGATGTCTGGGACGTGTAAAATTTGCAACGTCACTCTTTTTCATCTTGGGCAACGTATACACAGTGCAGCCTATTATGTGTCGAGAGCTAATTTCCTCGTTCCCACACTCAGCTCACACTACGGCCGATTGGCATCTGCTCGGATCCTTAATCCTAATCAACTGAGCCGCAGAGCGAGCGGAATTAGCCTAAGATAAACAAGCACTGTCTGACCGTCAGTGAGCTGACTGAGCGTAATAGACTACTGCTTCATGAACAGAGTGAGCGTGAGTAATCGTGTTTTTTTTTTTAAAGGTAAGGTGAAAAATGGCTCACCTCCCATCTCTGGAATCATTGATGACTCTGACATCCTGTTACTCTTAGCATAGCTTTATGTTTGTTTATTTATTTATTTATTTATCTACATGACAAATGTCATGGGGCATGTATGAAGAAAATATGTATCTTAATCAACATAACCAACCACTATCATGCACTATCACAAAACCTTAGATCAGCAAGCATCTTGGGCTTTTTTTGAAACAATTATTTCAAAACAAAACAGCACATGGACTAGCGCCTCTCTCCCAAAGTAAGCTTTGATAGGCTCTAGGTCACAAGTGACCATGAACAGAAAAGTGGTAGGAAATTGTTGGTGTTCAGGAGGTCGTGCACAGCTGATTCTAATTCCTTATTTACGTATTTATTATTTTTTAAATGTCATTCTTTGTTTGGTAAACCAGTGTGTCACAGTTTATCATGGAGATATGTTTCAGATCGGCCTCCGACTGGTACAAATCTGCCATATAGAGAGACCTTAATAATTGCTTAACCCTTCCTATGCAGATTTAAACTTTTGAACCACACTTTTCAAAGTATGTCTTAGTGCCAATCTCTCGCACAGTTTTCCAAAGGTGCTTCAGCCTGTGTGTCAAACTGACACATCAAACAAAAAAATATTCTCAATATTTAAACATAAAATGTTCAATTAGATATCTTAATGCTAGCATTGTGAAACACAAGAGATAAGTTATTTGGAAATGAGCATCAATGCAACTAATAATTTAACACAGATGGAACAGCAACACAGAAAAAGTTAATATAACGATATTGACAGACGTATACAGTATTTTCTCTGGTCTGTGGGAACAACAAATAGTTGTGGAGGATACCTGGGGGAGTGAGATTTTTCTTTTTCTTCATAAAGTATGCTGTGTGTCTTCTTGTGGACCTTAGCGCTGCACATCATGTGCCACAATGTGGTCCTCACTAATGGGGCACAACTGTAAATTTGGACTTGCCTGTGCAGTCAGTATACAGTAATGTAAGTTGAACTGCAATGTAGCAGGAGCTGACAGTATACTTCACTGAGTAGTGGTTCTGTCCATTGTCTAGTGTCTTTTGGTGTAAACCAGCTTGGATGTCACTGTTTCTATTGCATCGACCAGAACAGGACATTAGGTGGAGTTGCTTCATATAATCAAAGAGACTCATGCTGTTTCAACTAACATTGTGTAGTATTTATTTTCCATACCATCTGACTACTGTAATGCTGTCCACTTGGCATCCATTGCAGCCTGGTCATCCTGAAAGGGGGAATCCTGCACATGTAAAGCATTCTCAGGGTTTCTTCCTTTTTCTCAGATGGGGTTTTTGGAAGATTTTCCTTGAAAGATGGTGCTGATGTCTGTAGCTCTGGAGGCTTGTAAAGCCCTTTAACTTTCTTGTGATTAGGGCTATGTTAATAAACATACAGTAAAATGAATTGATATTCAGCCCCTTTTGTTACTCTGTACATGATACAGAGGACTTTCAATTGTCCTTAGGTCTGAAATGGAATGTGGATGGTTGTTTGTGTCCATGGTTGTAGCTGGTGACAGTCCAGGGTGTAGCAGCTTTAGCTATTCTGCCTCTTGCCTAATACTGAGCTGGTATAAGCTCCAGCTCACCCACAACCCTAATGAGGACAAGCACTGTAGAAAATGGATGGATAATTATATCAAAGCTCCACTGATGGCATCCTCATCTTATCACATTCAAAGTTCTATTGTCAGTTTTCCTGGAGCTGTCCACATCAACGTCTTTATTACTATTTGTCACTTTGCTGCCGTTGTTGGCACTGATAACTTTGACCTGGGGTCAGCTTCTCTTTATTGCAAGTGATGGCCCAAACATAGAGGAGTGCATTGGAGATTGAGCCCATTTTAGATGACTACCCACAGATTGTGTTGTGTAATAGTTCCAGACATTTCAGAAAACCTCGTCGGCACAAAGTCTATATTTATTTTTGCTATGAATATTAAATCCCACACACAGCTCTTAATGCAGATGTCAATTTCCACACTCACTTGTGATTACTTAATGTCTGCATTGATATGCAGTGTTGCGAGTGTGAACACTAATGGATGTGAACAACCACACAAACCTGTGCGATATTGATGATAACCAGACACGCCGTCTCGTTTAAACCTTTCACAACTTCTCTTTCTTCCTTTCTTGGCATTTGCAAAAAGTCAAACAAGGACAATCAGTTAATATTCGGAATGTCTGAGTGCTGCCAATGTTTCCATGGTGACACAACATTGGAGGGACCTTGCCCAGACAAAGAAAACGATAGGCTGGTTTATGTGTTGATATTTACTTCAGTTTGTTCTCGCATCATTTCATTATTGTCGTCATTGAGAGACAAGATCAGGGACTCCTGTAAACCCACTGGCCACTTGTAAAATGAATAAATTGCTTACATACATAAAGTGTTTCGCTACCCTCAAGTCCTTCCATGCATTTTTCATTGCTGCCTCATCACGCGAATAATGCACACAGCGGTGATAACAGAGGCTGACTTCCAAGTTAACTAACTGTTCTGGCAATATTTCCTATATTATTGTAATAAACAGTAAAACACCTGGTGTGTTTATTTTCTGCAATATGCAGTATACAAGGTCTTCTGACTGACGCAACAGCTGTTGTCACACGTATATGAACCATCATAACATCAAATTCTTTACAGATTCTTGAAACAGATTGTAGAATTATAGGTATGAATGTTAGTGTGAATGGTATGACTGGCAATCAAACCAGGGTGTAATCTACCTCTCAGCTGGGATGGGCTACAGCTCATCCACAAAAGTAGTGAAGAGAAGGTGTAGGGTGCTGAAATTTCTTTGAATACACAAACATTGAATTTTGAAGATGGACCACGGCTGGACTGGGTTTCACAAATACCAGCTAAGGACAGAAAATTAAAGTCTAATCTTGACTATCATTGTTCACCATGTCCATATTTTACAGCACAAACACCGGTAACTAGATCGACTAGCTAATTTGTTTCTGGTGATAATTTATTGTACACAGTGGTACCTTGGCTCACGAACTTAATTGGTTCCCACAGAGAGTATGTGAGCCGAAAAGTTCGTCTTCCAAACAAGTATTTCCCATAGGAAACCATTGAAATGAGAATAATCCGTTCCCAGGTCCCCATAAAACACAATTTTCTACTAAAAAAGCCTTAAAACTACACAAAATATACGTTATTTTATGTATAATAAATGTCCTATTGTATTGTAATTAAAGAAATACACTGTACTGTATAATAAAGTGTTTTTATTTGCAAAACTTGCAACTTGCCTTTGTGATGGTATGGATGGAGGGAGTTACTGTTTGGAAGGAGAGTCCTCCGGTGTGGCTTCTCTTCTTTGCTTCTTAGGAGACTCTTTATCCTTGTTGCTGACTAAAAACCTCTTAATTGACACCTGTTGGTAGACTGGTACTGGGACGCTAAGTCACACAAACGCACACCTCGTTCGTGTTTGTCGATGATCTCCCTCTTCTGCTCGACCGTAATTTTCTTCAATGTCTTTTTAGGCTTAACACTAGCCTTTTGTGGGGTCTTTTTCGGTCCCATGGTAGCAAAAGTACACTCCAAAAGTACTCCAAAATGATCCAAAATGTCTACCGAACACATACCACGTCCGCACTCAAACAAAGGGGGCGACAAACTGGGACGCCGTGAGCGTGCGTCAGCTTCTCGTGATTTCTCGTGTCGCGAGATTTGGTTCGTCCGCCGAAAACTAGTTCGTCAGCCGAGACAAAATGCTCGCGAATTTAATGTTCGGGAGGCGAAAAGTTCGTGAGCTGAAGCGTTCGTGAGCTGAGGTACCACTGTATTAGATTTTCAGTGAAATTGTGAAATTAAAAAAAAATAATAATAATTAAAAAATCAGGTCACCCAACATTTGACATTATCAGTGACAATTATGTTTTAAATCTCTGAGGAATGATTGTAGCGTTTTTCTGAACCGACGCCAACCACAATCATGGTAGCAGCAGTACAGAAGGCAAAAGGGCATCCAATAAGGTACAAGCCAGGTGTACTTCGGTGTAATGCTACAAATTATTATTCATGCTTAGTGGCATGGCAGTGCTGCATCTGACATGAAATCAGTGTCTAACCAGTGTTTATCAACCTTTATTCAACCAAGGCAAATACATATTTTACATTAGAAAAACATCATGGTACACCACCGAACAAATATCTCACAGAAAGTATGAAATACGTAAGTTAAATAATGATGGATATACATGTTGATTTCTTCCATCTAATGGACGGGCCTTGATTTGTTCTGCCTTTAACTATATGTCACTGGCATAGATAGATGAATACAGATTCAGTATTAGTGAGATTTGATTATTATAATGTGGCACACCTGATAATTTCTCACTGCGGTGTGGAATCACTGGTTTATACACTTTACAACAACTAAGAATACAATTACTGGTGGTCTTTGGAAGGCAGAGCTATGCGGGTGATGGACAGTTATTTCCCATCCTTGGGGTCATACATAATATTCCCTCCAGCATATTTCTGGAGTCTGCTTCAGGCTCGATTCCCCATAGTAGATGCCCATCAAAGCTCAAATAAGAATTATCCTGGAGGCAAATTTTTGGGATGCCTGAAACCACCATAAGGACATAAATTTAGTCTTGGCAGATATTCCAAAAACCCTCATCCTCTCTCATGGGTCAGGTCAAATTGTAGCCCACATTGTTTGTAGCCTATATTAAGTATAATATAAAATACAAATTGTAGCCCACATTGTTTGTAGCCTATATTAAGTATATTTGTGTTACAATATTTATAATTTTTTTAAATGGTGGATACCTTAAATCGATTTATTTGTGTCTTGCAGGAGCATGAATAACCGAGCAAAATACATTATATATATATTTTTTTATTTCTCAGCCACCAAAGCTGCAGGATATCTTTAATGCCGTCTGTGATTTACAATTCTGCAATAAATAGCTAAAAGAAGCCATTTGCAATGACTTATTACCACACACAAAGCACACCATCATAATGGTTTTCATATGAACTAAATTAAAAAAGAAGGCAAGACATTGAGCTAAAATACACCCCAGCTCTTCTAAGGCTCTCATTGCAAATATCAAGCTCATCTCAAGCCTTTAATAGTCGTTCAATGGCTCACCGTCTCATTTATCACATTTGTCTGTCACGACTCACCACTTCAATCTCATAGCACACGACTATGCCCAAATGAAAGAGGGGGGTGGAGAGTTATGTGCGAGGTCTATTCATTGAAATGGAATGCAATTCAGCTGGTCAAAATGTTCTAGTCAACGCTGAATGATGTAGCACCTCCTTAAAGCTCCATACATTATAGTCAGTGCTGCTTTTGACATTTCTCAACTAATATGAACTTATATGTGCACTTTCATAGACTCTCCATCATTGGTAGTTGTTTTTATAGGCCCCTTTTGTCTGGAACCTATAGGCTTGTTATTGTTTATTTATTTATTTATTTTTATTATTTGTTTGGTCTGTTGAAATATTTAGTAACATAAGAAGAGGGTTTAAGCAATTTTTTTCCCATTGTTTAATAGTGTGGTGTTGCTGGCATCACATCATCCAGTGGGGATATATTGAGTGTATAACGGACATAATGACATCTAGCACCAAATGCACCTGGAAAATTGTTTAGTGTGTATAAACAGAAGAGTTAGCATATTGATGAATTGCTGTTTTGAGTGAAGTACTTATTGGAGCAATGGTGCCAATACCTGCATCATCAGCCTGTGCAATATTTCTGTTGAAAGTCAAAGTCTCTACTAGAGAACGAGTGTGGATGTGTGTGCTTGAGCGTTTGCTAGTTGGCTCCATCCAAATTAAACTTTTATGGACTGTCTGCTCATTCTACCCTTTTTTTCAGTTTTTTTTTTCTGACGCACACACGCCACTTTCCTTTATCTGTGGCATTTGTTGAGCTGATAGAGAGGTAGGTACACTCTAGTTGATGAATACAAATGTGTGGGTTTGTATTCATGCGGCTCGCTTGTGAGGACAATGTTGTCTTTTAATATAATTGTTATTTAAGAAGGCTTACTGGTGTGTGTATTTGCATGAAGTATGTGTGATTGTTTCCTCTTGACCTTTTCACTGACCTATTCTAAATGTCATTAGAGTCACCCACAATATTGGCGAAAAACATCCATGTATCTCCTCTTTAATGCATTTTGTTGTCTAGATGTGCGCTAGCCACCTACTGTATATGCACCTCTTAAGTGAGCTTTCAACACTTTCACTTAATTACTTTCTTTATGAGATAGCAGCTCACAGTGGCAAGTTACCCAAAACGCAGACGAGACACGGAAGTTGAGAAAGAAGGAGTCTTTATATACAAAAACACAAAGTAGCAACAGAGAGCAGGACTGCATTAATTTTGGCCTCGAATAAAACACTTGATAGAGAAACCTTGACTGAGAAACCTCGATTGAGAGGGCAAGGATGGATGCATGAAAGAAACCTCAACCACAGTGAAGAACAGCTTGCATACAAGAACGCTTGGTGGAAGAGTAGGGATCGGAAAGCTTGGCGTGCTGAAAGAATAAAAGGAACCTCGAACCGGCTGATACAAGTGTCATTCAATGACGCTCGGTAGGGGAATACACAATTCTATTTGACAGAATAAAGGCATATATGTCAAAATTACAGTCACAAATAAATAACCTAAAATACAGAACCTAAGAGTGGCAATTAAAGGAACATAGCAACTGGCAAATTTGTCATTACCATAGACATAGCAACTGCATAGCACTGACAACATCATTACAACACAATGACCCCATGACCCAACCCAAAACACTGTCATAAATCATAACACAGCCGAATAATAAACACCAGAGTAAAGTTCATATGCAGTTGTTTTTTTAATATACAGTGGTTCCTCGTTACTTATTGTGGATTCACTACATCACAGATTTGTATTTGGGTCCAAAATTCCTATATTATGGGGTTTATCTTGGGTTGTACCTCGCTATATCACAGATTTTTCAGACATTATTAGCCTCCTCACCACTCCCCAGCCTACCCGCCCCGCCCCGCCTCTTTATTTATGCAGCTATATTTCTTATTTTATTTAAGTTAACAAGTGTTCAGAAGGGTGGGAACTGTGTGGTGGCTTCATTATGGTTCAGTGGAAGTGTAACTCGTCCAAACCAACCCCCACCCAATTTTATTTTAATTTAATTAATTTATTTTTTTTACATCCTCTACTTTACAGAAATTCACCTATCACGGGTGGGCGTGGAACGTAACACCCACGAAAAGTGAGGGAACACTTTATATATATTTCTTTAAATTATCTTACAGTCGTTATTCCTCACTGAAATGTAAGGGGGAGTGAATGGGCTAGGGCAGGATTATGACAGTGTGGTTACGCTTGTGACCCTTCCGCACATTGTTATACGACAGACTGTAAAGTGTGGATTTGTTTGGTAAGGTCTAAATGTGATTTGTGAAAGCAATATTATAAATAGTGCAAAGAAGGAAGCAACGAAGCAGTGTGAACGATGCTGTAATAGTGGCCAAAAGAAGGCGAAACAGTGACCGACCGTGTGGGCGAAAGTGGAGGCGGAAGATGGACAAGTCAACTTGTATATTGAAGCAACATAAATCTGTGTGACACATTAAGGGTGACAATTCTATTTTTTACTCACATCACATAACATTCAGCTACATCAGCTGGTGTAAGCACAAAAAGTCACTGAAGTGAAGCACAGGCTGATGCAACAGGCTCCGAATCCCGCCGGTCAGATTTGGCATCCGCCTCCTCCGTCCTCCACGTTCTATTCAGCTCCCAATTTCTGTGAAAGGCAGCAGATTGGAGTTGGTGGGCTCTCTGTCAGTTGGGGTCCAAACAATTGTCAGCTGGCAGACACTCCACATCCAAGGCCTACAGTTCTTGTCTCCAGCTAGCAGATGCGGCATACACTTGGCACCATCCTAGCTCACAATGCAGTCTGTTTTTCCTTTGAGAGGGGAGCACCAGTCCCCTCTAAACTTCTCACACACGCACACTTCAATTATTGCTACCTAGTTAGAAGGATTACACACTATCTATAGCTGATTTACACAAAACTTAGTAGGAGTAACAGATGGGCCAAGGAACATTTTGATGCAGATCCAGATGAAGGCGCTGTCACAGTTCACTTGTATTGGGGAAAAATGGACTTGAAATGGAACCAGGTCTCATACATACATGTTTTGGTTGTTTTGAGATGCATGTGGTTAATGCCTTAAATTCAAAAGCAATGGCATTTTGTTCACCAGTTACCCTAAACAGGTTAAGTAGCCTAAAATGGAAGGATGGTGGTTGTTTTGGGGAACTGTGCATGATTGATTCCATTGTTTTCTGAGTGTCATTCTTGTTTTGGGACTATGCTACACCGGTAGTGTAAAGGTTCTTATGTCTGACTTCTGTACAGCTGACATGGAATCAATTCAGACTCCGTATGGTCTTCAAAAACACCCTGTGATTGACTGGTGACTGGTCAATGGCGTAGTCATCTGTTCAACTAGATGACTCCGGTTCCTACCGTGAATTTCACCAAAACAAGAGATGGAATTGATGGACTTTGTTGAACTCCAAGAGTGATTAATTTTTTACTCTTTGAAGAGGTTTTAGATCTTGCGATTGAGTAACGAGCAAGGTCATAGCCTCTCTCTGACCCAGAGTTAGCTCTGATGGGCTTTACCTAGCCTGGAAATCCAGACTCACTCCCGGCTTTGCCGTCCTAACAGTCGCATTCCTGAGGCGCTGTAAACCTGAGCTAACAGACAGCGGAATGAACCAATGAGCGAAGAGGAGACGTGATGTCAGAAAAGCGACTCATTGAAGTATTTTTTTTTTTTGCAGACGGAATAAAAATCCAACATGGCTACTAGCCGAAGAGAGACAGTAGTGAATGACTTATGTCGTTATTGCAGGAAAAACTTGAAGATTCATGGTGTCATGAGTCACTTTGTTTTGGTATTCGAACAGCGTTATAAATCAGTATGTTTACTGAGGAATGAGGGATACACTTCTGTCGCCAAAGAATGACGCTCACGTAGACGACGCAAACAGACAAATTTGATTGGCCGGCTGCATCACTGTATATGGACGCCTGTCGGTGTGGCTTTGCCAGGCTAGGCTTTACCCGCTTTTGGGGGTGGTGTGGGTCAGTGGTAGAGTGGTCGTCTCGCAACACAGAGGTTGTGGGTTTGATCCCATGCCATTGTGACCATGTTGAAGTATCCTAGAGCAAGATACTGCAACCCCGAGTTGCTCCTGATGCTTTGTCACCACGAGTAGTCAAATGTAAAGCGCTTTGAGAGCCGTGTAAGATGGAAAAGCACCATATTAATGAATTTACCACTTATGAGATTGAAAAAATGCAGTACAGAAGCTCTTAACAGTCAGGTTTCTGTAACATGTTAACGGGCATCTCGGAATTGAAGTCTCTCTGGAACCCATCTCAATTTTATCTGTAGCATGAATAGGTCGAGGGCAGCACGGTGGCTGACTGGTTAGCACGTCCGCCTCCCAGTGCAGAGGACGTGAGATCGAGTCCGGGCTTCGGCCTTCCTGGGTGGAGTTTGCATGTTCTCCCCGTGCTTGCGTGGGTTTTCACCGGGTACTCCGGTTTCCTCCCACATTCCAAAAACATGCATGGCAGGTTAATTGAACACTCCAAATTGTCCCTAGGTGTGAATGTGAGTGTGGTTGTTCGTCTCTGTGTGCCCTGCGATTGGCTGGCAACCAGTTCAGGGTGTACCCCGCCTACTGCCCGAAGCCAGCTGGGATAGGCTCCAGCACCCCCGCGACCCTTGTGAGGAAAAAGCGGCCAAGAAAATGGATGGATGGATGAATAGGTCGAATGCAAAGTCTTTCAGAATTCTGTCATCACTAAAGACACAAAATCTATGTCTGGAGAAGTAACAAGTGTATCCCACCAGTCTTCTTCAGAGATTTGTCATGAGTTGAAGTAACAGGGCTGTTAAGAATTAGTAAAGTAGGATTGTTGTATTGTGTCCTTGTACCAGATGTCATGTCTGGTCACACAAGTGCTGACACCTACTGCACTTGTGCATGGAGCTTGAAACTGAACAAGCTAGATCCAATCACAGGTCGCAAATACAATGTGTCCTAGATCCCATCATAGGTTTGTTGTTGTAGATGTGTGTATACAGATTCTTTGATCATTCTTTCCTATCTCCCTGCACTGTTCTTTCTGAAGAGCGTGCTTTTGTACACTGAATCCTGATGAATCAACGAGATTCAGATCCCTTGGCATCTTCTCCAAAGAGAACTACCCTCACAGCTTTTAGGAATTATGGTTTACAACTGACCCCTGAAGCACCTTTCTCACGGCCATCATTGATCCACTTTCCTGTTCCCCTTTCATCTTAGAGCATAGAAGCATTGGCACCATTTCCTTGCTCCTTTCATCATTCTCCTCATCTCCCCGACGAGAGGGAATACAAGAGAGAAGAAGGGGACATTGTGAGAGCGGCATAAAGACCGCGATAGATGGAGAAGCCCGGCTCAGCAATGATTCCCTGGCATTAATTGGCTAACAATAACCCACTTTCAAACCAGCCCGTCATAAGCTGGCCCCTTTGGCTAGCCTGCCTTTGATTGGCTCCATGCTCACCGGGTGTCCTGAGAGCGTCATGGTTTGATGATCCAATTGAATTTATTTCTATCTAGTCTGCGTTTTCCCTTTCTCCTATAAGCTCTTTCTCTTTTCAGCAATTTGTCGTTCTGCTCACTTCCACTCTTTCAGTCCGTAAATTAGGCAACCAATAAGCCATGACATTAGACCGGCGGGAAATGTGGGTACCAGAGTTTATTGGGGGTCACAGTCTGATAGTGAGAGCAAATTAAGTAGTGAAGCAAATTTAATACAAGGGATTTAATCCATGGGAAATATCTTTGGCATTTTGACTGGCAGCCCCTTGACTGACTTGAGTCATTTAAATAATAGGAAGAAAGTCGATACATTACATTTCTGTACATTGTTTTGATAAGAGTAAAAAGTTCACAGCCAATACTGCAACAGGATCTCAGTTTTTAGGAGGGTCTATTTGTGTTTTTGATTTGTTTACTTAAGTTTTGGTTGGTGTGTTGCTAAAAATGGGGTAAATGTAAACAAGGATTTTTGGCCATGACAGTGCTGGCGATCAACCCCATTTTCGGGTACCCGCCAAAGAAAAAAAATGCAGGATTTGAAATGGTTTCCCCTCACAACTCAGATCTCAAGACATTTCTGCCTGCACAAGGACAGGTTTGGATTTGGCGTTGTACAGGACGTCACCAGTACCTCAAGACTTAGTGAGTAGTCACAGCGTGCTTTCTTACCGCAAGTTGAGAGCCAGTTTTGTAATTCTCTCACTATTGCAAACACCTAGTGTGCTTAAAAAACATAAATAAAATCAAATAAATAACAACAAAAACACAGTTCACAATTCATTTACCTCATTTCACGCTAGCCTCTTGGTTGCAGTACTTTCCATTCAATCTTCATTTTCAAATCTGTTACTTTAATGTGTTACTTTACTATGACCACGATTTTCACTAACGAGTAATCTAACATGCAATTATTTCCAGATCAAAATTTTGATTAAAATTAATTTTCCAATTAACTGTCCATTACTATTTTTTTGTCATTTTCCTAAGTAAAAAGATATACATTATTATCTTTCTACTTCTGTCTTAGAGAGTGACATCGCATATGCGGGAAGTGCGGTTATGGAAGGAAAGTGAGGCAGGAACTCACTGACCCCCCCATGAATGTTGTCTGTATGTGAAGAGTAAAAAATAAATAAAAATACTGATAATTTAGATTAAACTATATTTCATTTTAGTTCTATGGTCCATGCTTCACAATGTTTTTCTGTTTCAATCTAATAATTATACTGGCCAAAATGTCAATAACAACAGAATAAACTGATTTGCAAATATATACCGATATTCAATTGAATACATTATAAAGACATTCACTACTACTATAACAAACAATATTTAAAGTTCAAACTGATATAATTGAAATTGATGCCTCCCACAGTCTTACAGAGGCATACCCACATAAAAGATGTTAGACCGCTCATTCAGATCAATTCAAAAAGCAGCTCAAACACTCTCTGTTGACGGAACTTACAAACAGTACCTCACAAACATGAAAAAGCTGCATGACACTGCAGTTTTGATCACCTAGGCCCGATTACACATACATTGATTGAACGGGGTGCAAAATGCAAATTTGCTTTTGCAATTTCCTGCTACCCCACCAATTGTCTATAATTTGAAGCCATGAATAATTTTCAAGCTGAGAGCATGAAAGAGTGTCACTGCATGGTAATCATTATATGAGATAAGGACATGCTGCAAGAGGTTCTTGCACGTGATAAGGTACACAGCAATTTTTTCAGTGCAAAAATTAATAATTCTACCTTCAGTGTTCAAGAGCCGAATGATAATGAGCCAAAATGAAAAATGTGTTTTTTGCGCCCCCCCCCCCCAAAAAAAAAAGCTCTGAAAAAATGGGTTACCTAACCCTAACCCTAACCCTAACCCTAACCCTAAAAAACCCTAACCCTAACCCAAAAAAAAAAAGCTCTGAAAAAATGGTCAGTCAATGATTTTTCCGAGTTTCATTTGGTTCATGTTTTTCATCCCTTACCACTATAAATACCTAACAATACGTAGAACAGATATTTTAGTTGTAGTCATGACTTTTAAATTTCTTTAAGTAAACACGGTGTAATTTGGGCATTTCCCAAATTTGTAGTCGACAAACCCTCTTCAAACACTTATAGATTAGTGAGGTCTTTCTTCAAATCCAAATGCCCATATTTATTATATCCAAAATAAATTGGTTGATTTACAGGCAGTTTTTTTTTTTTGGGGGGGGGGGGGGGGCAGGGGGTTCCAGTTTGCCAGATCACTTGTGGTGTTATTCTGACCCGTAATAATGCCCCATATTTGTCACTTTGTTCAACATTTCTTGGAGCGAAGAAAAACAGCGTTTGCTGTATACAGTACGTTATTCCTTCTTGCACAAATAATAATTCATCTTTATTTTGTGGAACAAATCAAGTTTGCTCCTTATTGCAACCTTTTTGTTTAAAAAAAAAAATACTCAAAGTCAGAAGAATTCTTCCCCGAGTGTTTCTCCCTCCGGTCTGAAAATGTCGAGTGGTGTTGTGTCCTGTATTTCGGCCGGGGAGTCACCTTCTGATGGATGCCAGGGACACAGTAATCCTTCACAATGACGGCCATTGTTTGAAGCGGTGGTGTCAAACGATGTTGACTTGTGATTTGCTGCTCTTGTCCATCAACGCCACCTTGGATGGATGTGCTGTGTCAATAAAAAGGACTTTACCTGCATCACCTTCAAAATGGAACACAAGCATAAATTTGTGTATGTTGAGCTTTTAGATGAAATTTCAGGATAAACTTAAAATCAACTTACTTGTCCAAGTTATCCAACTGCTGAATGTTTCTGCACTTTTTGGACAACTTGCTGTGCTCTTAACAAGGTGCTGAAGGGCAAAATTCACGACAGGTGTTTGATCCATTAAAATTTCCAAGGGCATACACTTCTATGCCTTTGTGTGACTCTGCCCGTCTCTCTGCATATCTATTGCAACATGCTGATGATGACACCGCATGACACTCAAAGCTCTGCGGCCACATCACTCTGAGAACATTCTGTTTGATTCTGTTGATCAATTGTTAACTTTTGATGTCACAAACAGCGTGTTGTTATGGATGGTTTAAAGAATTATTCAAATTGAACCAGGACATATATTGGTCGATTCATGGATCAAATTTGCTGTGTAAAAATACTTACATTTTTTGAAAAACATTCAAAAGTTTTGAGAAGGTCATATTAATTTTTCCTGTAAAGAGAATAGTGGATTTTAGATGTATCCATGCATTTAAATTTTGTGAGTAGTGACTATTGTTTTTGTGTCTTTGTACGCAAGAAAAGTAATCCAATAATGAGCATAGCCGAACAAGGCCATGTTTATTACACTAGTTAATAGCGAAAATAATTCAGCTGACTGACAGTTGTGAACTAGTGGTGAGTAACAGCGGAAGATGATTGTAATCGTTCATTCAAAACTGATGAAGATGAATCAATATGCAACCTGCAGTACCTCACAATCGTTGCCATGCACTTTCAAAGTGGGGAGTGGGCATGCGTTTAATTTATTTCTTCATATTGATTGCATGTTTGTTATTGTGTTTTACTGCTGCCATTTGACTCGTGCTTAGATTTTGATCTGGTCACAAGCCTTTCTGCCTTCATCTTGCCTTTTTGCCCCAGTTTATTCTGGAAGTGCAACAATTAATCAACAACTATCAAATTAATAAATAATAATAATAATTTAATACTCTTTATTTGTAATGCAGTTTATATTTCATATTTTCATTTTAATGGAAAAAATATCTGCCTTAAATAAAAACCAAATATCAAAATTTATAGAAACATGGTCTACGTATATAGAATTTTTTAACCTAATTCTGGTTACTTAATTCTGTCTGTTAGCGAGAGCCACTACATCGTGATAACTTACATTGATGTTTCTGCATTTGGCAATTTATTATTATATTATATTATTAGTATGGGATTTTTTTTAATGGGCTTTAGGTGAACTGATGAATACACACACGCTCGCACGCACGCACGCACACACACACGCACATACACATATTCACCCACATACAAAATTTATATATATATATATATATATATATATATATAAGGAGAGCAATGATGATGTCAAATCGAATGAACAATACTGAACTCTCCTGAGGAAAAAAAAAAAAAGATTTTGATCTGGTCACAAGCCTTTCTGCCTTCATCTTGCCTTTTTGCCCCATTTTATTCTGGAAGTGCAACAATTAATCAACAACTATCAAATTAATAAATAATAATAATAATTGAATACTCTTTATTTGTAATGCAGTTTATATTTCAGCAATCTCAAAGTAATACAAAGTAAATAAAAAAAAGGCCTGGCAAAAAAATGATTATTTTTAATAATCATCTTAATAGTTTAAAGATCTTATTTAAATTCATATTGTCCAAATCCTTGAAATTTCAGCATTTCAACTGTAAATATTCTCAGATTTCTGCGGTACTCTAAGAAAGTAGACTGATTATCTTTGAGTTATTTCAAATGAAGACATTTGCATTTCCTTTACTTTGGAAAACACTGATCAACCTTTTTGCCAATGGACTATATGGCACAGAGGAGGCGGGACTTCCGACTTCCGGGTTTTCACCCATCAACTTTGTTTCCGTTTCCGGTTTGCCACATGTGGGCCGCGTCCCAGTACTTGCGCTTCCGCCTTTGTGCCCCTCGGTTGCGCGTTTCTGTTGAATGGGTGCGAGGCTGCGGAGTGTGAGTTGGAGCGCGCGGTTGGGGGGGCGCAGGAGTGGCCAGCAGTGGCCGGAAACGCCGCTAATGTGTAAAACCTGGAAGTCGGAAGTCCGTGGCATCTACCCCATTGTCTGACATGGTACTGACCAAACCAGTAATTTAATCATAATTATTTAAAAAGGCAATTACTGAAACCATGAGGCTCAGTTGCTAGCTAAATGGCAAACATTTTGTAGTCCTATTGCTTTGAGGAGCTTTAACAAATAAATATAAATATATATATATATAAATATATATATATATATATGTGTGTGTGTGTGTACATGTGCAAATTGTGGTGGTGCTTTAACTGAGACCTGCCTTTACATGCAACCATGAACATTTTTCACCTCTGTCATTGCCTGAAAAGGTGTTATCTGCTTTCTATAAACCACATTCACGTGCACATGCACCCAGACAATTAATGGCTAAACAATTTTTCTTTTTCCTGTATTTTCCTCTCCAGCCGTTTAAGAGATATTGACTGATTGGAATCTGCTCAAGCTCAAGATTAATTAGATGAAGCTGCACGTCCAGAGCCGTTGCCCACAATTGAATCGAGTTATTTACAAACAATGTGCATGCACACACACCTGATGTGTGTTGTCCATTTGAATACATGGACACATGAATATACGCTGATAGAAAGACAAATAACAGGTGGTGCTATTTGGCATCTGTAAAACTGACATTTAGGGTTTTAGAGTTCTCGAAATTGCGATTATATTGAAGCCTAAAATTAATTTATGAGTTTTAACATTTCTATGAAAGATAAAAATGAAAAGAATGAAGACACCACAATGTCAGACAGTTTTAACAGTGTAAGTTTTGTGGAGACATGTCATAATTTGCTGAGAAATGTATGCACACATTTTGGGTTACATTGCCTTTGTAGGAACTCTGGCATAACCCAAAACCCCCCCAGTAATACTAACAAGCAAGTGTACAATGGATTAGCAGACAATTTTGTCCAAGTAAACTTATCTACATAATTGTCATTCATTCTCACATCAGTTGACTCATTCTCAACCTCTTGACCTTCTGTGCCCACTAAGACACAATCATCCCCTTCAGTGCTGACACCTCTCAGCATGTAGAGGATATTATTTGAGACAAGGCGAGTCACAGGAATTTGCATTTAGGCCGTCAAAAAAGTGTCATTCCGCAAAGAGAACGTCATTCATATTCATGAGGTTGCAGCCGGACTGATGCCCTCATTGGCCTCTGTCACAGCTCAAACCTGCCCCTATGATCACAGCATACCTTTTTAGATGGCTCTTCATTAGCAACAATATCCCCGTTGACCCGAGTGCCAACGCTGATAGATCCTTGCTGCACGTGCGGCAGGATTCGCAAGTCCCGCCACTGAATGGGGTCTGCTTTGAGGCACCGTTGATCTAAAGTGAAGTACGTCGGCAGTCTCAACGGTGAGCTCGCCTTATGCAATATACATGAGACATGCTTGCCTTGTTTCTGTGCTGAACCGGTTCGTTTGAACAAACCGTGAGATTTCTCGCTAAATAATTGCCGGTTGCGTTGAGGCCCTTCGCGAGCCCTTCCTATCGTCTTTTATGACCAAAACCTTGGTTGCTAATGACTACAAAAATAGTCAAATCATCTTCATCATTAAGATAAGGGAGTTGATGTCAATTGTCAATGTACAAATTACTAAAGGTTACACACTTAAAATGGAAGTCAACCTTAAACGTTTCTTAACAATAATTAGTTACATGTGACCTGACTAGTCTAAACATGACATTCTGATTAATAATACATTTGTCGAATTTGAGTTATGCAGCAAAATCCAGCTGTTTTTATCCATCTCAGGGGGCGGCCATTTTGCCACTTGCTGTCAACTGAAGACGACATCCCAGTTGCTCACTCAGGCAACGACCAATCACAGCTCTCCTGATTTTTGAAGCTGAGCTGTAATTGGTTGTTAGCAACTGTGATGTTATCTTTGTTGACAACAAGTGGCAAAATGGCCGCCTTCTGATATTAATAGAAACTGCTGGATTTTGCTGCTTAACTCGTATTCCACTAACACATTATTAACCAGAATACTATATTTAGACTAGTGGGGCTGCATAAAACATGTTATGGTCAAGAAAAGTTTAAGGGGGGCTGACTTCCCCTTTGGTATGACCCGGCCAGGGATTGAACCCACAACCTCCCAGTGTCTGGGTAGACACTCTACCATTAGTCCACTGAGCTATAGTGATCTAGCAAGACACACATTTCCATTTTTAAACACAATATTGTTTATAATATACCATATATTGCAATCACTCATAATAATTAATAAATGCATTTAGAATACAATAAATTGAAACAATAAATATATTTCCAAGTGATCTATCTAGACTTACTTTCTATTTTATTGGTTCTTTGGTTAACCAATAAAATTGGTATGCCCGTGACCACACGGAATGGTCAATGTCTGACTAATCTATTGGTTACTCAAGCCAATATGAGCTTAACCTATTAGATTGATAGTTTTTTTTAACCAATCAATTTTTAGAGTGTATTTACATATCACACACAATGTTGCATGAGGCACGGTCTTACCATTGTTAGACAACGCAGCACGACTCGTGTCGGGGAGGAGATGCATGTTATCCCATTCTTAATAAAGAATGTATTGCTCGACATCATGTCTGCGGCTCAGTGGGAGTGCAGATACCTGTGGGCAAACAGCGGGCTGATAGGAAGATAGCAGTGGGGATCGCGACGGACCTCTTTGGAAGCTAACAGCCTTGGGTAACTGATTTGCCCCACCCGTCATCCGACTCTCGATAAAGAAGCTCCCTTTTCATTTCATTCATTTCTTATCTTGTCCATTTTCCTCACAGGTTCTTTTGCTCACCTCCACCAACTCTTTTAAGCACATCTTCGTTTGTGATAATTTTGAGAAACTACAAGCGGATTTTTGGTCTTTGCCTTGCTTTCTCTTGAAGTCCTTACAAAGTTTTGATGTTTTTTTTCTTTCTTTCTTTTTTTTTACGATGGTGAGACATACTGTCGGATAAGCCGTGATTAAAGTGTGATACAGCGATAACGGAGGAAATCACAGGAGGATCATAGAGGCAGAAATCAAATTACTCGGTACATGTCAGAGCCCGGAGGAGACGGCGGCGGCTTGGGTGTAAGTTGAATTATCTTTGCAAAAATGGCCATTTATTTCACATAATGGTCTCCCTGTTGACATGTTGATATAGAGTATGTTCTCCAAGGTAAGACGAGGCATAAAAATAGATTAACTTGTACTTGTCTTATTTAATGTGCTGTTGGGTAAAAGCAAATGTCTGTCTATCTATTATAAAATTGTATTAGCATTGTAGTTAGTTTACTGTAAATAAGACTTTCACTCCATATAGCTACGTGACAAGTGATCACCACTTTTGTGGAATTTTCTAAAAATATAAAATAAAATAAAAATAACATGGAATGGGTACTTCAAATGCCTCTAAAATCCCCTCTAAGAAATACATTCAGAAAAAAAAATATATATTGACTGCTTATACACATGATCTATTCTGCAGCCCACACTGCTTTTCTCACCAATAATCTTCCATATGCACTAGTTACGTCGAGTTTTTAGTGCAAATGTGGACATTTGAAACATAACACTAATTTTGACCCATTGATGTCTCAGAATTTTGGCCTGCCCAAAAAATTATTGGATATTTTTATCTGAAACTTGTCTGCCAATCGAAAAAGGCGGCTCCTAGAGTAGAAGACAACATGGAAGAATTCAGAAGAATGTTGAGAAACAATTAAGTTACCCTGTTTTACTCTAATTATAAGGTGTTTATTGACCTCGTTTTGTTAAAAGCGATAGCACACAAAAACATTCCTCAAAAAAAGACACATTTTTCCTTACACAAAAACTCAGTTTCTCTTGAACACTGTCCGATTTTCAACATCGTTGTACTCAAGTTGAAGTGGCCTTTCCAACCAGGCTTTGCTTTAGATATGTCTTATTGATTGCCAAGTAAAGCCAAGTAATATCAGCAAAAACTAAAAAGAAGGAAAACAAATATTGGCAGAATCAATTTTGACATATCTTCCTTCCGGTTTACATGGCAAGTTCTTCTAGCAATTCAAAAACCTCCAGCTTTCTCTTTAACAGGCCGTCTCATCCGCGCCATCGGCTGTAGTTTGTTTTTGTCTGTCTAATTCACATGCATTCATCACCATAATAATAACAGTTCAGATTCACTATGCGAATACAAACTAATTCATTGTCATTGCACGAGCACCTGCAACCTCTCTGATAACCCCCCCACCCGAAGCCCTTCAGCTTGTCTAAATATACATGAAGACTCGAGTAGCACCATGCACACAAACACCTGCACAAAACCACTAAATCTGAATATGTTAATGAAATTTTGATTATGTGATCAATGAAATGAAAAAACTTGAAAGTAATAATTGTGTATAATCCTGTGAATACCACGCAGCTGTGTATAATACAAATACAAAATCACCCCTAAAAAGCAGTCTCTTCTCTGTACTTGTGTATAATACGATCCCCTGATTTGCTGGTATCCTCGATCATCAGAGTGAATAATATGAATGAATAAAAATTCAATACATAAGTGTATATGGAATATATTGGTCTTGCACTGTACACGCTTTCAGTAATTTTAGTAAGCTATTTTTTATTTATTTACTTTGCTCTAGTATGTGAAGTGTGTTGCAGAGTGTTGTGTATGAAGTGCCTTAGAAATCAATTATTCTATTTATTTATTTTTACAACCCCTAGGTACTTCCTAGGTACTGGTAAGCATTTTCTCAACAATGTGAAAAGGTTGCATTTCTTATTAAGCCCCCTGTTTTTTGCAAAAAAAATAAAAAATAAAATTAACAGTGCTATACCAATACCAATGCCCCCTGCATAATGCCCCCCTTCGATTTTTTTTTTTTGGGGGGGGGGGCAAAAAAATATGTAACTGTGCTATACAAATATATGCATAATGCCCTTCAATTTTTTTTGCCCCAAAAATAATACAGACGCTCCCCACCTTACGAACGAGTTACGTTCCGGACGATCGTTCGTAAGGTGAATTTGTTCGTAAGTGGCTTCAGTGCTATATTTTGTATTATAATTTATGTTTAAAGCCTATATAAGTATATTGAAGGTTTATATAAGTATGTTTAAGGCTTGTACAAGTAACCTGCATTGGTTTGTACTGAAAAAAACTTAATAAAATGGAGAGAATACGTACAGTACTGTACTGTACTAAGTATGTTAGAGAGAGAGAGAGCGAGACACACACACACAGTATGTACATGTACGTAATAAGATAAATAAAATTAAGTTTAACTTACTTTTGGAAGATGTACTCGATGCTTAAGGAGATGATGGAGGAGGAGGAAGAGGAGGATTTTATATCATGAGAGATTCTTCGTCGTCGCTGGAATCGGCTTCAAAAGTTATTTCCTGCTTCATGGGGACCGGCGTTTTCTTCCTCCTCCTCCTCCTCGACACGTTGCTGAGCCTCCAATGAGCTCTCACAGCGCCAATCGTCGGTATTAGCGCCGGAAAGAAGCACTACGCGCAATACAAAATCTAACTTAAACCATTTCTTTCCAAACATTTTTCGACATACTGTACGCGCAGAAATGTTCGTATGTACCGTTGTTCGCAACTCGAATGTTCGTAAGTAGGGGAGCGTCTGTATTTGTTTTTAACAGTGCTATACAAATATATGCACACTGCAGGAAATCAGCCCTACTGTACAACACAACCAAGGAGAATACCACACTATGAGACTTAACCCCCTTTTACCGGTTAAAGGCACCCAAATTTCTTTTCAGATTTTTTTTTTTAGACTGATGTTTGGACAGCCCTCCCCCCACAATAGCGAAGCAAATCTTTCTCTCTTAGAGCCATTTCTTGGGCCCATTTAACTACAAACTACTGTGTGTATCGAGGCCCTGTGGTGACGACTCTGTCGCACTGGGAAGGTGTACATTATTGCAGAGGCGTACATTTACTTTTCAAAGCTCATGTCTATGTTCTGCTGGGTTGGCGTGCTGTGAACTCGATTTCCTGCAGAGAAGGCAATACAGGAAGGTGGAGTAATAGGCACAGCGGTCAAGCAGCGCAACTCAGCCAGAGACTGATGCTAGGTGTTAGCTGCCGCCATCCTGACGAACATGTTCTCGTTGTCATCTCCGATTGTCAGAGACTTTTGCCTTAAGATTCTACTGCATTTGCAAAAACGTGGAGAAATACAACTCGACGTGCGACCTTTTACCTCTCAAAGTCTTCTGTATTTGATTTTTTCTTTAATATCTTGGAAACCACAGTGCTATAGCAACACAGGAACCGTTTTGACTGTCAATTTAATCCCGCAATGCATAGCTGAGGTCAAGTGTCGTATTTGTGTCAAAAGCAAGTCAGCAAAAGCAGGAAGTGAACATGCACAATAATGAGCCAGGATCTCCTTTTCCCAGTCTCTTGAAATAATTTGCTTTTAAAATCAGCTTTCCAAAAAGTAAACGCACGCTGCAATTTTTTTTCGAAGAATTTCAAATTGTGTGTGTGACTGTTTGCTTTATTCTTCTTCTTCTTATTATTATTACTTATCAACATGCATTTCAATACTCCATACCCCTCCGGTTGTTCACTCTTTCACTGTTCCTTTATGTACTACTTGTTCTTCCACCTCCTTATGTAGGAGTCATTGTGCTAATTGCTGCATTGGTCATCTGAAAGGACGCAAACCCATTTGTGCACAATGCGGTGAAACATTAAACGTGGGGGCGCGACATGAAAGAAGAACACAACAATACTGTTGTTGTCTCCCCCTCGCATAAGACACGTCTGCGGTTGCAGCTAAAAGCACTCCCGGTGAGCCGCACGCTGTCATGATCATTTAGTGCATGGTCTGCTTCAGCCACCAGCACTGCGCACAGGATGACAGATACTCTGCCTTTTGGGGTCTTTTAACTTCACAATTGTATGGCCCAGTTCTGTCCACCCACCAGCCCGAGAAAAAAAAAAAAAAAAGAGTATGGACACAAACATGAAAATGTTTTTTTTTTTTTTTTAGCTTTTCTTTAAGTGGCGTTTGTTGAACAGCGCTCTCTTTTCTTTTGGGTTACCCTCAAAGACAAAACATTTCAAACTTGGACATATTGCACTAAAGTCATACTAAATTTAGTTTTTAGAGTTCTTTTCTCATTTTTAAGTCGGGTCTGAACTTATATCATACTTTTAGAAAACAGATGTGAAACTGCCACCTCTTGCCTAAAAGCATCTGAGATAGGCATTCGCTTTTATCCCCTAAAATTGATATGTAAGGTTACAGATGTACATATATCTGAAATGGACACACTTCTGTATAGATGTTCTACATGACATATTATGGAAAAGTGACATTTTAATTGCTTGTACACATTTATCTTGAGCGCCTGGCACCCGTTAAGTGGGAAATCACACAACTAAGTGCATTTTATTATTTAAATTTTTTGTGATTTTTTTTTTTTAGCTGGCTTTGCTAAACATGTCTTGAAGCATTTTATTATTAATTTTTTTTGTGATTTTTTATTTTTTTTGCTGGCTTTGTTAAACATGTCTTGAAGCAAGTCATTGGGATTTTAGTCCCACTGTTACATCACAGACTATTTGCATGCAGGCAATAACCTTTTTAAAACCCGCACATTGGCATTTTTGGGGTTTAAAAGGCCATGTAAACACGCGCAATAACCGGAATATGCTCTTATTCGGGTTTTTAAGAACCCGAATAAGCCCCTTCAACGGGGCATTGCTTTTTGTTTTGCGCATGCTCACAACCACTTCTTCGTCTCCTTTTCCTCTTCTTTGCTTATTTGTACTCGCAAGGAATCTTGGTCTTTGTAGTAACGACTTGTATGTCCTCGTTTGAATGCATTGATTTCTTTGCGGCGTTTTCACATTATATTGCGCCTCTGTGGTGAAAATGCCGCAGTTTGTGACACGTTAACTATTCATGTGAGATAGATGCGACATCACTCGTAATGCTTAAACAATTTATATCTCCAGCTTGCATTGTTCAACAATGTTCGTTTAGGAACATGAGATGTCACATAGTTGCGCTTTATCTAAACAAGTCGGTGCTTCTGGCGTGTACCGACAAGAACCGCACTTCTGGAGCGAGTAGGAAACAGACTACTTTATTTAGCGTGGTGAGTGACGTGAACATAATATATTTTATTGACCGTTTAAAGATAGAAGCGGAAATGACATCTATCTCTGCCATGACTTTGTCCGTGCTTTGCCCCCTTACATCGAGTTATTCCAAACGCCATGTATACGGGGGTAACTTGCGCATGTAAACGTGTTATTCCGATTGTTCCAGAAACCCAAATTCTGACCATAACCCGAATATTGCCTACATGTACAGTAAACGTAGTCACTATGTACTACTAAACGTAGAAACCTAGTGACTACATAGTACCATCCATACACTGGGTTAAAAAAAATCTAATAATCATTATCAAATCAATTTTCCTTTTTGAGCCTGATCTCGATTCATAAAACCATGAATACATTTTTTTTTATTTTAAATTCATAAGAAAATAAAATTTAAAGTACATTTTATTTATTTATTTTGGTATCCTACTGTTTTCTTGAAATTTACAGTTCACATGAATTAAAAAAATATGTTCTTATATTTATGAAATACTTGACTTATTGTACTTTCACACAATTATGAATCTTTTAAATGTATATTTACAATTGTTGAATTTGAATCATGAAAATATTTTTCATCTCATCCTTGCCAATGTCAATGTTTGTGTAGCCCTTAAATGATTATAACACGTGTTGCTTTTATTAGTAAGCTAAATCATTTAACCAGTGAATGCCTCCACAAAATTTTATTTGGAATTTAATGTATGCTTAATGTTTGTCATGTCCTTGATATTTAAGAATAATTGATTTTCCATTATTATTTAAGTCAATAGAATCAAATCGGGAACAAAAATGAAATGGAATCAAACTAAATTATGAATTGAAATCAAATTGAATGAGGAAATTAGAAACGATACCCAGCTCTAATAATCATGTCAAACCCAAGCTACCAGAGCTGCAGTGTTGTTATATGCACAGTCATTAGCATTGCCAACATAGTCATTGAAAGCCCATATGAACTTCACCTACGGGCCCACATACAGTATTTACTAACAAAGGTCATCTGTTTCCAAACTCTTGGGTGCCGAAAACCCAAAAATTCAATATTCAAATAAGATTCAGTCCTCCGGCCCATTTTTCCATTTTGTATTCTTGGCCTGAGCCGAAAACAGAACAATCGAATTAATGAATTCAAATTCTGTAGCATCAATATAATGGCAGTTTTGTAATTATTATGATAACAAGAACCAGTTTTAACTTGTTGGGAGAAATATGTCTCCTATGGTTAAGTCATTGGCTCGGTCTTCAGATGCTATTATACTTTTGTTGTCAAACCTTTCTGTGGATCGGAGACATATCAGGATAGTTTCACGTCAATATCACGGGAATGCAGCGATCCAAACACACTTATTTATCCCAATCACAACACAAATGCGTTATTGATCTTCTATTTTCTGCCACTTTTCTGCTCTCTCTGTCTCCTGGGGGAAGTGGCGCCTCTGACTCGGAGGTGCCGACTCAAATCCTAACCACTTCACATTTTAGGGGATGTGACAGACCGCCGTTGTATTCCATTCAAGCCCAGTAAGGTAAACGTTGTCCGAGTGCATGTTGGAGCTGAGCATCAAATGCAATCAAAAATCAAGTATCGCACACTGAAACTGCTTTCACGCGGTTGTAAATAGGAGTGGGAACACTTATTGCTTTTTCCTTTGGGCTAAATGAACACTTTAACACCAGTCACACTGTGGGGGTTGAGCGTAATTGGCAGCGAGCCAATTGACTTGATGGGCTAATTTGCCTCACTTTTGTCTTGTAGATAGCGATCTGCATTTCCCGACACTGGCAAACTCGACCACTTTTTTTCTTTCTTTCTTCCTGTCCACTTGTCTGTCCCCTTGTAGCACCGTTTTATGATGAGTGAATGAGAAATATTACACCTGAACTTTCTCGACGCTCGTATTAATTAAATGTTCCCAATTACCCGCTCAACAGAACCACTCTGATTCCAACATGTAGGTTTCAACATGAGTGTCAAATGAATTCTTAGGAATCACAAGAATAGCTCGTGATGATTGATGGTTAGTTAATTAGTTTTTGAACTAATAAATAACGCTGATTTTATATATAAATATATATATAAAAAACAAACAAACACATATGTGTTTCCAAGTTTGACTTTCTTGTCTTTTGCATCTTTTAACTTGTGTTAGCTTCTTTTACTGTACCATTTCCCATTGTCAACTTATTGTACCTTGTATCATGTCCTTGAGAGGAACATAAACAACTCATAAATATCAGATTAGAGGAAATAGATGACAGTGTGTTCATCAAATAGCAATTAAATTATTTGTAAGGAAAAAATAATAAAAACATGGCATTGCTTTTTCTTGGAAAGCTGCTATTGTCATGCCGGTGGTCCTCAGTCTATGATGTTGCCAACATTTCAAGGTTATAAATGACATGCAATGAACTATTTTGCAAGTAAGAATGTGTCATCACGACTACAGCACACGTTCTGACTGGATTATCTTGCACCATAGGAAAGGAAAATATGTATTGATTGTGAAACTTATTTTCCATTTTAATTATTAAGAAAATGTGTTTTCTCAAGACAAATGAGCTCAATTCTTATTGATGTTTTGACTATCTTACCAAAACAAAATTAATGGAGTCGCAAGTTGTGCAGTACCAAATGTTAAAACAGGTCATTGTGATCTGCATCATATGTTGTTGCATTTTGTTAGCCTTATGATCATGTATGTACATTATGTCAAAGTGATCATTTTAAACAAAAATCTTTAAATGTATTAACCGCTCTCTGTGAGAGAAAATTGACCGCCCTTTATGCACTCCTTACTTTCTAGCCAAACTGGTGTAATTTGGTGGCAATTGCCTTGTATAAAGTGCACTCGCAAATAAAAGGACGCCGTACTTCAGCAACAAGGTACCCGGAAGTGCGCTCCTGAAAAGGCAAAGAAAGAAGGCGGTTGACTGAGAAAGGACCTCAAATAGCTCTTTTCAGCCACTTAACAGGACAGATTGAGGAATTTTGTCTATGAAACGTCCGAGGAGAGCTCCAATTGAGGATGTGTACATATTTATAGAGCAGATGAGCTCTTAGTAGGAGTTTTAATACTTCACTACCCATTTGGAATCTGTCTGGTAAATCCTAAGTGTTCTTTCTTTTTGCTTGAGTAGTTCTATCTTCAAGATTTTACTAAAGCTGTTTTCTAGGCCCTTGTTTTGCATTAGCTTAGCATTAGCGACCACCTAACAATGCTAATAAAACTTGTAACTGTTAATCTTTTGTCTCCGTTAACCGTGCATAGCAACATTTTTTTTTCTTCTTCCAGGAGAGCTTAGTATTGTTCATTCGATTTGACATCATCATTGCTCTCCTTTTAAAAAAAAAAAAAAAAACAAATTAAAAAAAAAACGTTTTTTTTTTCTTTCTCTTTTTTTTTTTTAATATATATACATATACACACACATATATATATATATATATATATATATATATATATATATATATATATATATATATATATATATATATATATATATATTTATTTTATTTTTTGTATGTGGGTGAGCATGTGCATGTACGTGCGTGCGTCAGTTCACCTAACGCCCATTAAAAAAAAATCCCATACTAATAATATAATATAATAATAAATTGCAACATTTTTAACTGTCATCCATACGTGTGAAAATACATTGAGCAGTCAGGACAGAAGCTGTTCATGTTGCAATAGATAATGCAATAAAAAGCTGTGGGCACACACTGGACTAGTTCCCAGCCAATCACAGGGCACACAGAGAAATCAAGTGGGCATGTGACTGATTACCTGTCACTGATGTTGTTGTTATGGTTCACAACCAGTCCAAAGTGTCTGTAAAGTGAGATTTACTCCAGTTCACCCGTAACTGAACAGAATATGTGGTAAATAAAATGGTTAGATCGATGGGCTGGTTCCATGTTTTTCATTGGTCATTATTAAGACCAGGTTGAAGCGTTGTTGTCACTGCATGAATTTGGCCTCCGGTGCAGAGATGCTCTACAGCAGCCAAACAGCAAGTGAATGCTGGAAGAGCTCGTCGTCCAACCATCTGCTGTGCTAACCTCCATTCATTCAAGGGATTAGCAGCCACAATTAGCTTCACATGCCAATTGCACCATGTCAGAATATGTATCGAGATACAGTGACGCTTTCAGAGGCGAATGAGGCCTGACATACAATTTTTTTGCGCCGTCATTTGATTGTTATTTTTTTCACCTTTGAATTGTGATTTTTAAAAATCTGAGATGTGAGCACTGTATGGTGGACAAGCATCAGTTTGGAAGATTGTGAACATTTTTCGAAAAAAGGGGCTTCAATGTGTTCAGGTGAAATTTACTGTCAAACCAAGCATGAAACAAACATAATGATGATACATTATTTACTTCCAATTTATCCTATTAATAACAATAATAATACATAATGTGCTATATTAGAGATTGCTGTTTTCTTATTGTTTTTGTTTGCTGCTTTCTTCAACTTTTATTGTCAATCTTTATACAACACGTACTTAGAGTATATGTATAGTCGACCGTGGCTTTTTCCATAGTGAGCTGCAACAGACTGGGTTTGTTTCTGTCCGCACAGATAAGAGGAAGCCGCTTACATCCGGCTCTTATCACTCTGCTCCGGGCTAATATCCCATTTTATTTTCCCCTCTTCTCTCTTTTCACCCATTGTCAGCCTTTGTTGTCGGCCAGCTGGGAATAGGGAAGAGGTGCCGCCACTTGTCAAATGTGTCGTGCCTTTCAACAATTTTTTGCCATTTAAATATTGTGTCTGCCCTGAAACATCAATGATTATGATTGGCTTTTAATCAGTTAGCAGTAGTTCTCATAGTTGTCATTTTGCCACATTTTTTTCAAACCCTTCTTGAGTTTGAACATATAAACTTGCAATGCTATTTATTCAACGAGCTCTGAACCTGAGATGAGATCAACACGCTAGATTTAACTTTTCAATAAGTTTTGCAATCTTATTTCCTGTTTTGCTCCCGCCCCTTGATGACTTTCCCTACGCTTGGATTGCCTTCCTACATTTTTATTTTCCGGAGAGATAAATTGATTTCTGTTGCCTCTTGTGATGCGCAGCAGATCTGTCCCAGCATCATGTTAAGAGATGCAAATTCAATATAAAGCATATTTTCATGCATATATTTTAGCTTAGCCAAGAGAAGAAGAAAAAAGTTATCCATTTGTTTTTTTTGTTTTTTTAACAGCATTCTGATATTTATTTATTTATTTACGTATATATTGATTAGGGAATATGATTCTATATTATTTCATTGGTCAAAAGCTAAAAATAAACCCAAATACGTTAAGATATCACCCTTAGCTATTGTACATGCTATTTTAATGTCTGCGTAGTGTGTATATCAAGTTTGTAAGAATAACCATACTTTTATATTCCAATGATTGTAATAATTAAAATTTTATTTATCAAATACCTTACTGTTGTTTTAATGTATAACTTTTAATTGTGTCGGAATGTACAGTACACAACAGTAGTCAAACAACAACAGTCAAACTTGTTGTAAACATCAAGTCTACTCGTAATGAAGAACTTTCACAAAATAATTTCTTACTTGGAACACAGTGTACAAGAAGAGCACTACATGTTAATTAAAACCCGTGGGCAGTATTTTATTTTGAAATGGCTTGGTCAGAACCATCAAAAAGCCCAAAACGGGTCACAATACCACCTCGGGTTTCAGAGAATATATTGGCTTTGACTCTCCTCTTGACCATGAACATTGTCACCTTTATATATGAGATTAATTAGTGTTTTCCTCCTTAATAAATATGAAAGGATTTATTGCACTCTCCAACACAAGCATTTTTGCAGTGTTTGCATCATTGTCCTTAACACGTCGCCCTACGTCGCGATGCCGCCCACAGCCTAATTTCATGGACCCTTCCTTGGGAGATTGACAATTACGCTGAAGAAATTGTGTGCAATCTCACAAATGAAGATGCCGCTGGAGTGTAATATTTTTCAATTTATTGCTATAGAATCTGAAAATAACACGCAACAGCAACTCTAGTGAGCCAGACAAAAGGATTTGTTTGACGAGGGGGCAGGATTTTCACAGTTCTGAAAATTTAACAGTAATGCAAAAACCATAAAACACTCTTTTAACTTTAATGGCAAATGAGGAGGGGCAATGAGGTGTTGCTGCACCTCACACATCTCATTGTTATCATTAACTGTCACACAAGAATAAAATGAAATCAAACACTAAAGACCATTCAAAGAATATATATATATATATATATACATACATTATATTACTGTATACTGAGAGAGAGAGAGAGAGAGAGAGAGAGAAAGATTCAAATAACTTGACCTTGACAGGCAGAACATTCCCCATGTGGGTTTTCAAATCCCTGGCCCATATGTTTGACACCCCCCACATTAAATACTAAACAGTTTAAGCATGGAGTTGCTTCTTAAGAAAAACTTTTTTTTTTTAAAAAGCTGTCCTTCTTTGTTGTTTTTCCCCCCCTTGCCTGTCCTGCATCAAAGCGTCATTTCTTTACAAAAGCCTGTCAAGCGAGTCTACACGTCACAGCAAGTAGCTGAATTAATGAAGTCCCTTGTACGTTTGTAACACTGCCTTCTTCTCGTCAGTCCCGTTTTTTGGGATATTGGGGCGGAACAAAGAAGGCAGATGAATAACTCCTTGCATCATTTCCTCCCTCAAGGTGTACTCACACGAGAGACACACGGAAGAAGGAACTGCAAAGAAAGCCTATTCTATTCCCAATGCACCTCCCACCTCCCCTCCTTTTAGTGAAATCCACTCAGTAAAAAATATGGGATATATTTTAGAAGGCCTCTGACCGTAGGGAGAAAAGAATATTTTGTTAGAAAAGTGCACGTTTGTGTTGTTACCGTGCTATTTGTGCACTCATTTTTGTTTCTGTGATGTTAAGTGGTCTCTGCCTGTAAAATGAAACGGGCAATGGTTGGTTGAGGTGTCCCTAAGAGCACTAAAGTGTTCTGTGACACATTTTTATCATATGTAACAGTGCAAAAGTTTTACTTTATATATTTTGGGATAGAAATGATATACAGTTCAACAATGGTCAATTAAAAAAAAAATGCAATATGTACAAATACAAATAAAAAACCTGTGTGCAAATTGCATTGTTGTTCATATTTTGGGCTTACAAGGATTGTTTCTCCAGTTCTTTAAATTGCTAAGCCTTTACAATACCAACTCATTGTGCACAAGGCTAGCTGTAAACATGCTGAGCCGAATCCAAGTGGCACATCTGAATGGTATTTGTAGAGACCGAGGTCACCCACACTCCCCAATACCTGTAAAAAGATATGACACATTGAATCTCTGTCAAGAGAGAAATTAGTCCGGTGGCTCACTTGGGTAGCGCTGGTCATTTGGCATTACGGTGCAGTGTGCAAAATGCAGTGAGGTTTCAGTATCCAAACACAGACATTGTGGCTAACAGGAATCACCAGAGATGATTTGAGGGTTATTATCAAAGCGGAGGCGCCAGCATTGGCTCTCTTGACAAGAAAAAAAATAATAAATCGACCAAGACAAAGCTCGTAACGAAAAATCATAAGTTGAGGCACTTGTAAGTCAAGGTAATATTGTATCCTTAAAAACAAACAAACATAGAAGCATATATTTTGCTCTCCAGATTTTTCTATTTTTTTCATTTTTTCTTTTGCCACATAAAAAATACATACATACTGTACATACGTCAAATAAAAAGGCTACTGTAAAGATATTTAGGGGGAAAAAGTTCCATATTACTACTTTAAGTATTTACATAATAAAAATGGAAATACATGTTTTAGTTTCTTAGAACACAAGGTAAACCAAGTGATGTTAAAATGACGTGAACCAAGTCATCAAAGTGATTGTTGGCTTTTTGTATATATCTTTTAAATTAAATAATACATCTAATTTTTGTATGCATTTTTCTTCTTTTTTCTCTCTCCGCCATGCCGTCCTACTGCTTGTGCTCCGACAAGGTAAGAGCTGTCTCTTCCACACTTGGTACAGTATCATTCTGTTAGCATACTGTCATGTAAAGTGAACATAATGTTCTGTGGCTGTCCTTGTGATAGTCTCACAAAAAGATTGGTTTGTCGTGAAAGTGTAAGTTAGAACAAAAGTTTGAGGACGTCAAGGTTTTTTCTTCTATTGTGGCGCTTCACGGCCATTTTATAGGCTTTTTCACCAACAGGCAATTACTGCTCCTGTGGGGATTTGAGCCCCTCAGAATCTTTATTTCCGTGCCATGTGGCCACCTCTTACTTACATTGCTGATGCAAGAAAAAAAACACCCAACCATCACTGAAATAATTTGAAACCGATGAGACTGGGATATGCTGAAATGCATATTGGTGAGCCTTGATGCTTCTGGGACAATGTTCTTGTGATGTGTGTGTGTTTTTCTTTTTTTTCTTTAATTCTTTAACAAAATGGAACTGGTCCTTTTTGCCTCCGCCGTGTGTACAAAGAAAAGGACACTGTACCTGCTGAAAAATAAACAACAAGCTCGGCTCAGTTAAGTTCTGGCACATGGTATTTTGGAACTTGTAGTGGGTGCAAAGAAATCTCAAGCGGACGATGCATTTTGGAGTGAAATGTGCTGGCCAGTGTTGGAAGGCTCTTCACAGTTGTAGGTCATGGGTCTTCACACAGGATAAAGACAAAAACACACAGCTATAAGATCAAGAATAGATAAGAACGAAACATCAGACTACCAGTATTCTGAAAATCCCTGATGTGGATACTGCTGGACAATGTAAAAGAATATGAAAATACAGTTAGAGTAGACTCCCTTCAAACCTGAAAAGGTTGGAGCACTTTACTCAGGCCAAAATACTTTTTCTGGAAACATCAAAGACAGCTTAGGCTACGATAAACTTAACATACATATTTATTTTGTAAAAATCAATGATATCTTATGGTGGATCTCATTTCTCTTAATTTTAACTTCTTAACTCCTTGATCCTTTGATCATGACCTGGAAGTTGTTCACACAAGATCACGGGGGTTCACGCTGGAGAGTTGAGTTCACGCGATAACAACAGTGTCTATAGAATACTATTGGTAAACAATAGCCACACTTGCCTGTTATCACATGATCCATATGCTTTTGGACATTATTTCTGGGACGTCTACCATGGGTAAGTACGTTTTGTGTTTAAATAACGTTATTTTGTCATGTAAAATTTATTCTGAGCTAGTTTTTTTTGTCTTAAATGCCTGACTCATGTCATGCTATGTAGTTAGTTAGCTTCTCTCCCCCCAAAAAAGAGTTTGCAAACGGTTTTATTTTTAAATATACCAGATCTACCTTGATGTCCGGCTCGTGTAATTTCTTCAGCTTCATGAAAATCCGCATGCGGCGTCCGGAAAAAATAGAACCCTTGCGGAAACCTTTCGCAGCGCCGCACCCCTTCCGCACCGCATGCGCGATGCACTGCAGGGAATTGACGCGCAGACTCGAATGCTTTCTATTCCTTGCGGCGGCCGTACGGAAAACGCACCGCGTCCGTTCTGCAGTCATTGTGAATTGGGCGTAAGGGGTGGTCATTAATCGTGCGTTAAAAAAAGAAGAAATAGTGGTGTTTAAGGAACTTTAAATTAACTCAAAATGAATGCACTAATTTTGACACCCCTAAATTTTTTATTAATTTATTACGTGGACTCATAGTTTAATATATACAATGCCTGCCAATGAGTGGGGTGACCATCTCCTCGAATAGTTTAAAACTTATGCTGTGCTTTACTCCACTGCCTCTGTGTTTTTGTTTTCAACCACTCAGCACCTGGAAATTGTTGGCCTTTTGGGTGATTATTGTCCCAGATTGTGGATAATTGTTGTAATTTCACTGTCCATTGTAGACAGCCGAGTTTAATCCCTCACTTGTTGCCCCGATCACACCACTCTCGCAAACACCAATCTTCCCCTCGCAGTGGGTGACGCTCATGCTGTGCTTCATCTATTAATGATGTTCTTGTACTATCGCTGGCGCACTGATTAATGTGGAAGGAAGTTTATTTCCTTGGCTTATCATCTGTCAGCTTGTATTAAGAGCATGTCTTCACTCGTAAACATTGTAGACAATATAGTGTTGAGTAAACCTAATTAACATATTTTCCTAACCATTAACTCAAATGGGGAGTTTGAAGTAAAAAAAAAAAAAAAAGGAAAAGTTTTGTCACATATGTAAAAAATGTAACTGACTGTGAAATTTTATTAAAATAATCTTTCTCTTTTTATTTTAATTATTATTTTAAAACACAGCACACCTAGACAAGCATAGCCTATCAGAGACCGTAGAGACAGAAGGCAAGACCACACACGGACACAAAGGAGGGTGGAAAGCTCCAAGTACCCACTTCACAGTGCAGATCTTTGATCTTCCTACCTAATTTTATATCATCCGCCCATGGAGGTTTGCTTCTTATATACATACTTGGCGCTCTTCAACCTCATGCATGGACTCCAGCAAATCAGGTCGTTCCTCTTGAAGGATTGCCCCTTGCGTGTTGCATTTAGAGGGAATGAGAGGAGCCTCTTTAATTTCTGCTGCAAAATGGCTGTTTTTAAATGTGCCATGATACGTGGCCTCACGCCCGTCTGCAAAAAATACCAACACCCGGTCTAACTTGTCTCTGCGCAGATTTGGACCATGCCTCACATTTTACCTCCGCTTGGCATGCAAATAGAGCCCTTTGTGTTTTGCAACACTCCATCATGAACAAGTCACGCTAGCAATGTAGCAGTCATGGCTAAGATTGGCTAGTTTACAGGCACCTTCACGTTAGTATGGAGGCGTGAAGTGAGTTTCATTCCAATCTTGCTGGCAATTTGAAAACTGCAAACTCCCCCTTTAAGATACAGTACATATTTTTGTGAAGTCAGTTGATAGTTTTCAGCAACTAAAATCCAGGTTTTTGTAATCATCAAAGGCAATTTAATCATAAACTGAAGTGTTTTTGTTTCTGTCTTCTTTGGGAAAGGTAATGTGTTTTTGTAAAAACTGGAGTCAACTTGTTCATCATTGAACCTGTGCTTTTGTACACATCAGACAATTTTGTATTCAAATAACCTAATCATTTTTTATAAGCACTGACGACCATTTATTCTTCAATTAACCTAACACATTTTTTGTAAACACTGAGTTCAATTAGTAGTCTTCACTTAACCGTACGTATTTTGTAAACATCAAAGACCATTTAATTTCCCCCCAACAATTGTGCCCACTTCAGACAGTTTATTGCTTTAATACATTTTGGTGTGACTGTTATACCCCTAAGAGTGCACTATCAAACTGGTGCAGACATGACCTTTAGTTGGTTAACAGTTAAAAGTTAATCAACAGTGACGTTTAGCTGCAGGAAACCAAATCCGCAGTGCTCCTCTGAAATGCAAAATGAACCACGAATACAATTAAAGGAAGATCTTTAATGTAAAGACCTTCCATCATTCATCCCCCCACTTTTTTTTCTTTGTTCGTCATTTTGTCTTGGATTGTGAGTAGAATTGCGCTCACAAACACAAGAACAAACACAGCACAGATGGCACTAAGCAGCTTGTCGTATGCACAGCTTTAGTAATGCACATTTCTGCCAAAGCTTTGATAGGACATTATAGTGCCTTGGAGGTGTACATGTGTTTACAATATTGCCTCTAAGATCATACAATACTCAAAAGATTGAATATGAAGCTGACATGTATGGAGCAATTCATCAAAAGCAAGCTAAATATGTACTCGTTTATTATGTTAGCAGTGAAAAATTAATGACGAGTGGAATGCAACTAGTGCACAAGGCAGTTGTGTCTGTACGGAAATGGTTTCAATAATTTGGCAAACAGCGGCTAGGGGCTAAGCATCAAGTATGTTCTACTGCTTTTGGTAAGCAGAAAAGTTTACTGGAAAGAAGCCAGGTCACATAAGTTGCTTGGGTGAGTTTTTTAGAGAGAAGTGCTGAATGTGCATGTCGGCAAAAAACACCACCCTCACGCATGAGCGCACACTCGCTTGACCAACATACTGTGAACTCAAACCAAAGAGTACAAGTGGCAACCAAATAAAGACTCAAACACAAAATTGCAGCTGGTGAATAATGTAGTAGAGAGACAAACACCTGATGTTTCTTTTGGGCAGGAGGGGGAGTGTTTGAGGAGTGCAAAACTGGCATAAGGCCCACAGTGCCCTGTCAAAACCAATCAGAGCACTGGACTGAGGGCTGGCATTTACAGCTGATTTGTCAGATCGGCGGGCCCACGGCGCTTTATCCAATAATAAGCCTCCACCTGTGGTGATGAATCACCTGTGACACAGCTGGCCACTTTGGAAGAGTCTTGGCCACTGGCGAGCTTTGAGACGAGAAAGGAGCAGACATGGGAGAAACAGAAGGGAGGGGTAAAAAAAGAAAATGCGTACTGCCCTTTTGTGTGCACTCTTCACGTAGTGACCTAATAATCCCATAAGTGCATCAGCATTTCAATTCAAGTCTTGCTAAATTCCAAAATGTGTGTTTATATGCATCATTTCCGCCAACACATTAGTTTGAATGAGTATTTTTGACATTATAACTTAAAACCACTGCATTGGATAATGTCTTAATTGGTTGAAGCTGTTTAAGTTGGGCATGTAGGTAAATGTTTATTCATTTAAGTTATTATGCAGTAGAGTAATGTTGCACTTAACACCGCATACAACCGAAGCCAAGTCAAGGTAATGACTTTGAGACCACCAGAGGTGGCAAATCCAGGTGCAGAAAGTAACAACCCTGCAACATTTTGGATTTAGCCACATGCGTTTCTAGTCAGGTCAGAACTAAACTTTAAGACTAATCTAGACTTTAGAGCTGCATACCAAGTCAAGACCATGGCTTTAATTAACAACATACAACCAAGATTAGGGCTGGACTTATACCTTACAGTTATGTAGTCAAGAGCAAGGAAAATACCAATGTAGGTGTAAACCATGTTAAGTTCAAAACCTGTTTAAGACTTGTATGGTATGGTTTGTAGAACTCCCACAACAACTCTTAAACTCCAACGGAGTCAGTCACATACATGTGCAAGACACAAGCAAGTCTTACGTCTTAACCTTCCAGTTTCAAGAAAATCCCAATTTGTGTAAAAAAAAAAAAAAAACAGCCATGTCAAGTTGACTCCCCATTAAGTTTCAAGCAAGTCATTACTTGGGTTAAACAAGTCGCAAGTCAAATCCTTCAATTTTGCTTAGTCACAACATATACTGACGTTTTTTTTTCTTCCCTCCCCCCACCACTAATCTTAACAATAAAAACATATTGCCACCAAAAGTTAAAGCAACACTAAGGAACTTTCAGTTTCAGATTAATAGCGGCGTCATATGGGCAAAAGTGATAATGTTATGCCTGAAGGAAGACCACATTTTCCATGAGGACAAGCGCATTGCGTCGTTTTTTTTTTTTTTTTTTTTACCTCACACCAGAGAGTGAAACCCTGGCCAATGTTGATCCTTGATTGTCCTTTTATCTGTGTAGCTTCCCTTTTTCTTTTTGGTCTCCTCAGACAAAACTTTTCAGTTGTTTTGCAGCTTTAGCCATGAAAGCAGTAACCGTACGTCGACATTCTAATTGACTTCTGTGTTTGTAACTAATGGAGAAAGGGGGAAGTGATGTATGCCATAAAGCAGCTAGCACATTTGTGTTGCAGTGTTCCTACCATCCTCCTCAAAGTTGCTTAGTGCCAGTAAAAATGATACTGACCCCCTCAGGCACCCAAAGGAACCATTCAACTAGTTTTATCAGAAGATATATGAAAATATTTTAATAAGGTTGAAAAGTTTCTTAGTGCTACTTTAACTGAACAACTGAGATTAAGAAAGATAATTTATTGCATTGAAGTTATATTTCAAACAACTCAACTTTTCTAAGCAAACTACACTATAAATTTTGACCCGGTTCTATTTCGTAAGTCAAAACTGTCTACTTTGAAACGTGCACAGATCATTACAGTAGTTTATTATAATTATTTTGAAGTTACTATACATGTGTTGCAGTAAATTGATGTCCAACCACATTATCAAGGTTCAGTAGTCAGTGTGTGGTACGGACTAACATACTCGGCTACCTTACAAGTTCTGTTTTAGTCAGATTCAACACAAATCAATGGATTGACTGTCAAATTCTCAGGAGATTTCAAACTTTTACTGACTGTCTTTCTGTGAAAGAGGGGCAAAAAAAGCTTGTCCTTTAAACTGAACTGAAAATAACCTCCGGAAGGGCGGCCACTCCCTTTCCGGCCCACCTGTCAGACTGCCTGAGCTGTGTGTCACTCAAACGCAATAGTCCATAAATGGAGTTGATGTACAAGTGCACTAATGACATGCACACACAAACTTCAAGAGACACCCACTCAGACGATGGCAAGGCTTCGCTAAGCTCATTGCCTCGTCAGGCCTTCGGTGTTTTATTTTAAGTTGCGCTCATCAATAATGGATGTGCTGATGGGAATAATTGATGGACACACGGTTTTCTCTGCTGCTGCTTAGTTTGACGGATGAAGGGACAACAAGAACTCTTGAATTGGTCGATGCACACGCACACACTTTACACAGTTTTATACCCTCACTCAGATGGATGGATGATCAGCAGGGACTCTGCACTTGGGTTATTAAGCCATCAATGTGTAGAGAATATTCAGTAAAGTTTAGAAACTCGAGGTCAAATTCCCAATGATGGCTTGTAGTCTTCATTTATCATTAGTAGTGTCTTTAACCCAATAGATCTGGGTTCAAATTCATATTGAAAGTGCTAGTCCTGTTTTTTAAAGTTGGATCATGGGGCCATTGTATGGTTATGGTCCTTTATATGGCTCTTATGATGATGGTGTTGTTGTTGACAGTTGCTATGCAGTTGCTATGTCACTTTTGTCAGTATGTTAAGAAGGTTCTTTAGGTGAGGTTTCTCTTAGCACATTAAGGTGTCCTATACCAACTCTTCCATGTTTTCGAGGTTGCTTCCATGCATCAATCGGGGTTTCTCCGTTGAGGTTTCTCCGACAAGTGTTTTCTTCAAGGGTCATCGGGAATCCAGTACTTTGTACTTTTGTCCTATCCCTACTCTTCCATGTGTTTGAGGTTGATTCCATCCATCCATCCACACTTTTTCAATCCAGGTTTCTCTGTCGAGGTTTCTCCGACAAATGTTTTCTTCAAGGTCATTTGAATCCAGCCCTGCTCTCCATTGTTACTTTGTACGTTTGTCCTATCCCTACTCTTCCATGTGTTTGAGGTTGCTTCCATCCATCCATCCATCCATGCTCTCTCAATCCAGGTTTCTCTGTCGAGATTTCTCCGACAAGCGTATTCTTCAAGGTCATCTGGATCCAGCCCCGCTCTCCGTTGTTACTTTGTACTTTTGTATATAAAAACTCTCTGTTTCCCATCTCCTGTGTCTTGTCTGTGTTGGGGTCCTAACTCTGCACCTCTTGTGACAGATGGTACAACTAATACTCAAAGTTGTTGTAAATGGTGTCCGAAGTGGAGTCTGTTCTGTTATGACTCAATTGACAGAAAATATTTATATAAAATGGAATGACGGAATTTTCTTTGGTATTCAGTCCAGTGCAATTTCTCCACATACAGTATCAGGGGTGCAAAAATAGCTGTTGTGCTGTCCAGAGAAATCAATGGTTATATTCCTGCATTGCAGTGCTCGATTTGTTTTTACCTTCATGCACACAACTGTACCATGGAGATACAAAGTGTCATATTTAGAGACTACAAACATGTTTTGTATTTTTCCCTGGCTGGTTTAGGCTGTTAAACTTGGTCACCGTTTGTGTCTGTTCAAAGGCAGATATATGATTAGCACCCCTGTGGGGGACGCATGCCCCGTTGACGACCCGGGCCACAGCCACTGCACTGTTTGTGGCGAAGGCGAAACAGCTCTCTCAGCATCAGAAGAGCTGCTCTTGCCTTTGGAGATGTTGCTTGTCATTTTATAGGCGGTGACATCCAGTAGCTTCTGACAGGCTATTTAAAAATGGCCAAGAGAGCACAGGAGAGTGGAAGGGAATGTGTTGCTCATCCTCCGTTCTGTTCAAGAATGTTTGCTTTTTCGTCTTTTTCCAAATCTAACAGGGCCTAAAAGCAAGCAGCAAAACATCCAACTACAGATTTTGCCACATATTTTAGTAAGTACTATTTTAACGTATGCTTCAATTAGTATAAAATCAATAATTGTTGAGTTTCTACATGAAAAGTAAATGCGCAGCAATAGCCAATCAACCAACAATTTCGGCTGTGCATAAAACTGTTGCACAGGTTGTAAATTTAATGGTTGTTGTTTTTTTTAAACATAAATAAAGCCCTTCAAAAATCCGCCGTCTCGCCTGTTTACCTGTTGACATTTCCACATGCATCATTTGTGTTTGTCAAAGATCCCCGCTGGCTCGGATTATAAATGCTCTCACCTCCTGAATCACTTTGAATAACAAGCAAAGCTATGTAAAGATGCTCTTTTCTGTTGAGGAACACCGGACACATGTCACAACAGCTTCCAATTATTTTTATTGCTGCCTTTTCAAGATAGGTAGGATTAGAATGGATCAGGTTATTGGACTGTTGAGGCAAGATGGGAACGGGGTCAACGGTAAAGCACACATTATATATACTGTCCGTGTTCAGGTCCTTTACATGGACACTTTGTTCTTATAATGATCCAGTGATCCTATATGAGACACATTGATTGAAACAGTAAAACTTGTGCTTCTAAAAGTCTTATGAATACATTGTAACTCTCTATATTATTACTATTTTCAATTGTTCTGACTTATCAAGACCCTTGTGAAAGGCTATGCACACACACACACTGTACTAGGTTTATAGTAGTAGTTTTTAGTCAGCCGAGTTCTGCTCAAATCCAGGGTGAGAGTGCAATTCCAGGATGCAAGTGATGTCAGAAGTGGGTTGCCATTGTTTTTGTTGTTTTCAGAAATGAAAACTGAATGGCGGAAATGTTTCCCGCGGGCTGTCGGGTTGCCTGCTTCTGATCACGAGAGGCATTAAACATCACTCTAGACTTGTGTGTACGTGCCTTGGGGACACATTGTGATGATTGGAATGACACATATTTGTTTATGTGCACTTTGATCACGAACAGTGGACTTATTATTAGCTGTGAGAACAGCTGTTACATGAATAAGCTGTTTTGCATAATTAGGGGAAATAAAGTCGTTTGCATCCTCATTGTATAAGCTGTTTGTGTTTGGCCATATGGACTGTAATTAGCAGAGGAAGCTAAGGTCAGAATGAAATAAAGGGAAATGACTCTTTGGTGTTTGTGTGTGAGTGTGAATGTCTCTGTGTGTTTGTGTGTATGTGTAGATTATATGCAGCCTCAAGCAAGAAATGTACTTTTTCCAAAAATATAACTAAATGTTCCTGCCAACCTGCACCATGCAGGTCTTCGTGGGTATCACAGTAGCTTGCATGGCTCAGCAGAGAGGTGAACATACATGCCTTCTAAATCCCAACAGCACACGTTGTGTGGGTCTGCGAGCCAGCTTGACTGCTGCATTGTATTATGTTTGTGCCCTTAATGCAAGTATATAACAGAACAAACACTATTAGGGGTGTCAAGATTAGAGAGTTAATATTGCGTTAATTTAAAGGCACTTTTTTTTTAACGCTCGATTACCGACCGCCCCTTATTTAGAGAGCCTCTGCTAAGGGAATTCCAGTCGCAACGCAGCAGAAACGTCAGTGTCAAAATGACCAAATAGAAATGCACTGTACTGCACTAGAGCTAAAATACACAATGGCCGTTTCTCAATATGCATTCTTGTCCGTACTTACGTCCTACAACTGTTTCAATTGCAATTATGCAAAAAGCCATAAGGGTCGAGCAAAGAATGGACCGAATAACTGTTATGTTATTCTTACTGCAAGCTTCCTGGTTCTGATGCATTGCCGTAGCTGTGTACCGCGTGGCTAGATGTTATCTAAAAACAAGTAATATATTAAAGAAATATCATTTGAAATTATACATGGGATTTTTCCAATTTAGGATTATATTGAAAAGACACCGATGTGAGTTGCAGGTTTTGTTCTGATTCTCCTGTGGTACATCTATCTTTGAATGCGGGTTATAGTAAATCATATTTAATATATTTATATATAATATTGTAAATTGCAGTTTTTAAACTTAGTTATGTAAAAAGAAGGACTAGATTGAATAAAGTTCTACTTTACATGTACTTTAAATATTCATTATTATTTACGTTCATAAAGGGCAGGAATATTTACAAATGTGATGCTGGTGGGGGGCAGCAATGCACATGCCGTGCCTAGTCTACCGAAAAAGAAAGAAGAAGAAGAACAAACGTGATGCTCCTCCGCTGCCATTTGTTCCTTGAAGTACAAAATGCATCTTGGGATATTTTCCCAGCCAAGCCTTCACCAAGCAACAACCGATGCGTCCTTGGTTTAAGATAGCAAAAAAGAACGGCATCCGGGAAATCCATGCGGTCTTGGCTTATGCACACTTTTGATTGGAACAGTACTTGGGCCGCCATTGATGACGTCTCACAAAATCACAAGGACATAAGTAAGGTGTTGTACAAACACATTTTGAAACAAAGTTTCAAATTAATTGAAAGCTAGTCACATGATTTACAGAAATACGCCAGCGAGATAAGTATTCAACGTTGTGCAAAGGAGTCACTGTAGCACAATTTATCAGTAATAATTTAAATAACAATGCATATATTTGTCGGGGACTGGGGTCAAGTTGTATTTTACAGTTTTAAAAATGTGCAGAATTTCACAAGTTACTTAATGTTAAAAATTTGGCAGCTCCTAAAATGAAAGGAAAAATGCACTGAGCTATTACCATTGTCTTACAAACGCCATTATGCCAAGTAGTGACAGAAAAATGACCAACACAAATTAAGAGTATGAAAAATTAGGAAAACATTTATTGTACATTTTATTGTAAATTTAGATATAAATTGAGATATAAAATGTGTGTGTGTGTGTGTGTATATATATATATATATATATATATATATATATATATATATATATATGATAGGCAGTATGTTAGATGGTAGATTGCCAGTGAAGCAACATAGTGGGCCACTGAAACAAATGTTTGTTTGCCCAGTAATGTGTCAGAAGCAAGAGGAGAAAATCATGGTCACACATGAGCGCACTCACCAGTGTACACTGGCAGGATTAAATTTTCTGTTTATGTGATGAAAGGATCAAGTGGGCTTAGAGCGACTTCATTATAGTCTTCCTTATTTTGACTTTTTTTTTCATTGTACATTGTGTTTATCTGCCCAGTCCAGATTACATGTGTCAATGTGATGTGCGGCTGCTGTGAAACCAACACTCCGAACGCGACACAACTTCAAAGGCAGCAAAGTTAAAAACAAAAAAAGTTCAAGATGAAAAATGTGTCTGTCATACTTCCAACAGGGTCCAAATTGCATGATTAGCAGGAACTTGGTCAAAGAGGTTTTCATTGGTGTTTGTGAAAAGAATGTAGGCAAAACAGTTAGTTACCATTAAAATTTACATCAACATCAAAACATTTTTTTTTATTTTTGTTTCAAGAAATTTTGACCTGTTCACCATTTTTATTTTTAATTATCTCACTTTTATTATACTGTGGTTATCATTTAAGCCCATTGATAACCATTTTTGTTACCAGGTTTAAGTAATTAAATAATTAAATTAAATTAAATGTCAACTTGAAATTAATTAAAACAAAATAAACAACTTGTATCCATTTTATTACAAAATTATTTTTAATTTAATTTTATCTGCACCACAGTGTGGTAAATCTAATTAAAACTCTGTAGTATGTGATTATAATTTGATCGAATAAACATTGGGCAATGTACTTACGTTGACTTATAATAAGGGAATGTTATGGTGCTTGATGAAAATGCGAAGATTCATTCATTTCACTTTGGCATTGCTTTTAATCCATCCATCCATCTGTTCATCCCTCTGTCTGTCCATCCATCCATCCATCCATCCATCCATTCACCAAATCAATTTTCTTCACTGCTAATCCAAAACAAAATGTATCTCTTTTCCAAATAAGAGGCATTGTGTGCTTGCTTGAAGCTGTTAGTCACTGACAAGCAAAATAACTGTACATAATTTAAACAACAAAATGTTCAACCAAGCAAAATACTTTGTATAAAGAAAGTCAGCTAGCTTAATGCTAACATATATAGATATAAGAAATGGCAGAAGAAACTTAAATAAGCCTATATATTTTGGGTATGATAAACCTTCCAATGATAAAACCCATAAAAATTGATCGCATAAAAATCTGTAGGTGTGAACGTAGAAACTGTATTTGTATTTACTGGTATGGCTTGAAGCTCCACAACAGCAGGGTTTTCTTCACTGGCATATTATAACTGCTAATAATTGTGACATGTCTTTGTTTGAGCAAAAACTGTACCCTTCCGGGCCATCTGGAAACCCCAAATCTCTCCAAATCAATTAAGACAGCATTGGCTTTGTAGAGCTGTTGGTGTCCGTCTATCGCAATAACAATGAATACTTCCACAATTTGATACAATACAACTTCTAGGATAGGCATTTTTATTCCACTTTAATCCACTGATTTTGTGGCTTAAGACAGGAGTTAAAAGGCCAAGTTGTCGAGACATTGATGTAATGAGCCATATTCTTTTTTGTAGTGGTGCACTTCTCCTCCGCAAACAATGCTAATGCTAATCCAAACACCTGGCAAGTGTCTCGGTAAAGCTGGCAGCCGCCTCATCATCACCGCCGTCTTGGCAAACAAGCTCGGGAATCAGATGAGATTTAGTATATTTGCTCTTGCTGCGTTTAATTCGAAAATATGTTGCGCTATCAGTCAAGTTTGGGAGAGCGGTGGGAGGAAGTCATTTATTTTAATTTGTCTGCTAATGTGCTCCAAGATATGCCTAAATAGGCCGGAGTATATTATGCATGGTGTTGGGAAAAATAAGTCAATGTTACTTAAGGGAATGCGACGGAACTCAATGGGCACGCGTCCACATATGTGGGCAAGGCTTGGCGGGGATGTGTGCGAGTGCGTTTTGCCACGTGTTGCTCGTGGGCTTTGTTGTCCTTGTTTTTGCCTTCCACTTCGCCACAATGTCTGCAGGCTCTCTCTCGCTCCCTCTCCCTGCACGAAGCACATGCAAGACAACCAACGCAGACCTCACATCAGCACGACTTGCATTTATTTCTCAGTGTTTTAGTCCTGTAGAGCAACTGGTCTCACATTGCTGGTACTCATTTTGCCCCCCACAGCCAGATGAGTTTAAAACAGAATAAGTAGGAGTAGTAACTCAGACTGGAGGGAACTGATTAGCCTCATACTGTAGATACCTGGAATGTGAACACAACATTAAGGAGTGATTACCTAGTAGCCAACTATTGTTGTTGTTATTAAAGACACCATCTCCACATACCATGAGATCATTTACAATATTACAAAAAGAGACCACACTTTAAATTTATATCAGTCACTCTATTTTCCCCACTAGATGTTGCTGTTTTGGTGAGCAGGTGTGTTCAAATAGGCTCAGTAGACAAAAAAAAGCATTAATTCCATGCACTTTTTAAGTGAAAATGCTATATTGGGATATATATTATAAAATTTTATGTATTGAAAATATTAGCGGTACTTGATATAGGTGACTACTCAAGATTATTTGTACTGGTATCAGCTTGAAAAAAAAGTGTCATCGAACATCCACAATTGTATATATTGAATATTAGGGAGGCAGCCATATCCAAACATCACAATACGATATCACGATATGAAGGTCACGATACGATCATTACCACTATATTGTGGGGAGGTTGGCGATTTAAAAAAGTACAATATTCTGCATGTGTACCTAACAGCCATAAGATACATAAACAACCTACAATCTCTAATAACACTTAATAGTGAGGCACTTACTTGCTAATGCACGCATACATTGAGTTCCTCCACATATTGATTCCATTCACAAGTGTATTACTTTCCCCATCATCTGACGATTAGTTTGGATTTTAAACATAAAAGAGCCAAAACATGCCTTGTAAAAATTAAACTGCACTAAAAAACTAGCCACCATAGGGTGCTAAAATTGCACAAATGGAAATCAACATGAATTTTTAACAGATGTGCTGCTTTTAATGTGACAACGACAATATTGTGGCAGTTTCAATATCGTGATATAACGATTTTGCCGTTATTGTTACATCCCTATTGAATATATTAGGTAATTGCACCCATACACTATAACGTGGACTACTTGAGGTTTTTGTCCGGTACTACATTTTGACTAACGGTCTCAACCAGAGAGGTAAAGGGCCATAAATGATAAATACTTATAATTCTAAATTAATCTATATTTGGTCATTAAGGAAATTGTTGACCATGCAAAATTACATTTTTTAAATGCTTTTATCAAATTAGTGACATGGTGAAATAGTGGTTTGAACGTGTGCCTCACAATCAACCAAAACTTGTATTTGACCACATTTTGAGGAACATCAATCTTCAAAGGTAAAGGGCTATAAATGGTAGGGTTGCAAAGTTGTCCTCTATTTTTTTTTTTTTTTAGCATTGATAATGTTGTTGATCATGTAGAATTGATTTAGCAGCACCTATAAATTGCCAGATGGTGTATTTAATTTCCTGCCCAAATGAGCTGCAGTAAATATTAAAAAAGAGAGTTGAACAGACACATTTTGTGACGGGCCAATCAAGCTAATATGTTAAGTTGAATATCATTTTTGGTATAGATCCCAGTGGAAAATGAATGGAATGAGGTTACCTAGACTGGTAATGTTAATGGTGTGTATACCTTTACATGCTTGGAACTTTGATACAGCTCAGAGCTGTCGTTTCTCTTCCGTTTTAATGCTTTTTTTCTTTTTGTTAATTTTAATACTTAATTGTTAGAATTATCCGCACCAAAGCTGTTGTAATGGAGAACATCAACCCCACCATGAATATCTATTGCACTTTAGGACAATCCTCTATATGAATATTGTTTATCCTCAGGCTTTACTGATACTTTCTTAAAGCTTAACTTCTAACATTTCATTTCATTTGGCGTCAAAGTATCATCAGCAGTAGTGGGAAAACTTCTGTTTTTCTGTGTATGGCCGTGTCAGTTAATTATTACGAGCAACTTATTTCAACTTTGCATTCCGCATCGTTGAACCATATTTAACATTATAAACTTGTTCCATGAATGCCACATGGAGGAAATATGCCTTCTTAATGGGCTGCTTAACAGTGATTTAAGGGCATAGGGAATACGCTTTATCTTGGTTTAATTAGTCTGTGCGCGTCACTTATCTCTCGCCATTGAATAATAAACTTGGGTAAAAAGTATGCACAGTCTCTGATTAAACAAAATGTATTTTTCAATCATTCTCCACCTGGAGCGAAAACTCTGCAGACTTCGGCATAAGGCAGATACATAAATCATCTGAGGGGGCTGGTTGCCCTGGGAAACAGACGGGGATCATAGCAAGGATTATGTACAACTACGTGCTTTATCCCCAGGCCTCTGTGATAGGTTGGTGCCATGGTAACGCCCCCAACGGTTAGGGTTCGCAAGTCGTGTGAGCAGTCAGGGTAATTTGGTCTCATGCCGCCGCTGTTGATTGCACGGGCAGATTTGCATCAGGACAGGGCGTAGACGGTGTCGGCTGCCAGGAAAGATAATAGAAAAGTCAAAGTTGGCAGGCGCAGCCGCAGCAACAGTTTTGTTGGCATGAGACTCATTTATTGTTTGCACATATTAATGTGAAGGTAGTAATGCATTTAATATAATTTGATGTGATTGTGGGTGTGATGAGTGCATGACAGAGAAGAACCAAAGAAAACTACCTGCAAAAGGAGCTTAAACAGCTTCATAACCCAACATTGCCCTACGTTGCTGTTAATTTCAAGTCCTACTGATTATTCTGGGGAACAATTGAAATAAATAAATAAATAAAAATACATATATATATGTGTTGAGTTCAATTATTTTTGCTGATCAAAACTAAAATCATCATGTTGATTCTAAAATTGCAGTCGATTTTCTTTCTAGCACATCAAGTTCTTTTTTATTTAAGATAAGCAAAATTCCACTGATTAGCTGTAGAAAGACTGTAGTAAGAAGAGAGAACAGGTACTATCTTCACTGTCTGCTCTGACTGATTATATTATCTTTTATAAGTTACAACCTATTATAAGCTGTCAGACAATCACCGCCCTATGGAATATTCATTCATTTGGAAGCATAAGTAGGATGAACAAATCAGATCAATCAATCATCTTTGGTTTGTGATCATAGAATACCTCCAACAGATTGCCACACAACAATTTTCTGTATGGTTTGTACTCTTTAGTGCAGCAGGCGAGCCGGACCCGATGCCAGACACCTGCTCGCCCCTTCAGAATGCAACTTGAATACATTTCCTTCCTCTATTATGGTAGATATTTAGCAATAAATTATTATAATCTCTGAACTGCTATTTCCACACCATTGTTGTATTAATTTAAGAAGAACATTGTTAGGAGTTGTGTGTGGATGTAGTTCAACTTGACTCTCAATCAATGTTCCGTTCCAAGTAGAGTGCCCAATTTTGCCTTATTGGCTTTAATAAATGATTAATTTGCAAAATTGGCTGGAGGCCTGTGAGGGATGTACCTGTCTCTTGCCCAAAGTTAGCTGGGAAAGGCTCTGAACCCAGTGGCAAGTGCTGAAAATGGATGGATGGATGGATGAAAATAATCTGCAACAATTTTCACATCCAGGTTGTTGGTTGTATCAAAAACGGTATATTTGAGTTGCACACAAACACATTTAACTTTTTGCATATTCAATTACAGTTAGTCTTTCTAGGAAGACCATGAGCAGCCCAGGCTAATTGGTCATGTTGAGGATGACCTTTTAAACTCGCGTTGCACTTGGCTACCAGCATGTCATACCAATTTGCGTTCACAATTATCTCATTGGTGAGCACTATTGTTTACTATAAATGGTGACTGTTAAAATAAATGATGCTAATACCGCCCAAAAGCTCTAGTAGTAATAGTCTAGTTTGAAAATGGTGGCCCTTTGTTTATAAATTGTTTTTTTTTTCAGTTTTGTATGCAAAACTGCAATGATTCTGAGTGGATCCGCCACTCTAGAGTGGTCACGTCACGAGTCAGACGATCACACAGACACACCGTGCTGCCACTCACTCTCACAGTGTAAACACACAAACTTGGAACATAAATAAGAAAACCCCATTGCTATTCCGACAGATAACACGCTGTCCAAACAACAATGCAGCGGTACGACTGTGCTTGCTGCAAAAATATGTGTTTTATGACACATTCTGAGTTTTGAGACTTTGTTTGTCTTTTGACTTTGCTCTCCCTCACTTCAGTCATTGCTATTCCACTGAAGAAACAATTCAAAATAAATAGTACATACACAGTAAGTTCTGTAGAGTAAATTTTACTCTAAACAGAGTCAAATTTACACTTGGAAGAGAGTAAAAAAAGTGTTTTTTTGTGTGTATGACATGTATGTGTATGTATCACATGAAAAAATACGGTTAAAGATTTTTCACTCAGAAATTTATCTAAGTACATTTTGCCAGGAGAGATTTTGACTACATTTGACTAGTTTATTAAAAAAAAAATACAAATAAAAACTAACAAAAGGTTTGAGGAACAAACTCACAATCTTAAGCTTGGGAGACGCTCTACCACCTGAGCTATGCCACTCCGACTGTTTGCTTGTAGGAGACCAAACCATTGTTGGAGTTACAATTACAGCTGACACGAGCAATATACTAACACACAGCAGGAACTCAGGGATTAGATTGGCTCCCAACCTGAAGTTGTGGGTTTGTTCCTCAACCCTTAGGTTTAGAATGAGACCTAAACTCAGTTTAGAGTAAAATTTACTCTACAGAAATAACTGACTGAATTAACAAAAAACACACAAAAACAAACAAACAAGTGCTTTAGAAAATTAATGCTTAGATTTAATTTTGAAAGGTCATAAATATATCACTGCATGCCTTGATCAAAGATTTACACTCATGGAACAGGTGTGGCTACAACATAAGCAGTACAATTAGTTAAACAATGAACTACAATACGAATTAAATTAAACAAACACAAATTAAACAAAACTTCAATTACATTATATTGCAATATATTTTTTCATACCACACCTCATGTATAACATTGCAATTATCCATCACAGAATTCCATGCCCCAACTCTACCGAGTGCTGATTAATATTAAAATATGGCATCACGAATGTAAGGATTATTTGAACATGTGTTCATTGTGGGGAAAATCTATAATCCTGACATAAGGGTTGAGACCAACCGGGAAATCTTACAAAGTACGTTGAAGATTAGACAGTCGCATTTACCAAGGCTTTTGCGGGTAAAGAGGAAACCCCTTTATTAACGCATATTAATCCCAAGCGGTCTCAAACCTCGGCTTTCATTAACACCTTACTCCAAATGACTGCCGTCAAGGCTTTGCAGTTCTTGTCATCCCCGTCTGTGACAACGCTGTCTGCTCTACTTCTTGTTCCGTGCACACAATGACACTTGTTTGAACCGACGGGGAGGAGAGCATAAGGAATTGTGAGGATGCTGACTGTTGGGTACTGACAAAGGACGAATGGGTGGGTGCGATTGCAGTTGACCTTCAGTCCTTCAACTTCAAGGCAAGAGGTTAAATAATAAATGATTGGAGGAAAGCTGGTTAGTGATTGATTTGTTCTGATTTCCCATTATATTTCATCATATTCCAGTTCATGAAAGCAACACCTACTGAAGCACATTAACAGTGTTTGCTATAAACGAGTTCCCTACACAGTGTTAAAAATTATCTTCTTCGATTGGTGACTAATTTGTAGGCAACTGTGTAAATAAATATGACATACTATGTACTGCGATGTTCCCCATTGTCCTTCTAGTGTATGTGTAAAATCATCGCATTTCTTGCCTCCATAAAATTTGACCAAACCATTCTGCCCCATTTAACTAAATCGTCATTAGTCTTACAGTTCTTAGATAGCAAAATTGGACAAATTGACTGGCCCCGCTTCCACATATTTACCCATCATACGGCGGCTCGTGCATTGGGAAATTGTTAAAATAGCCAAGAGAGGAAAATGGACTACTCATGCGATGGGTTACCTGCCATGTCCATCTTGTTAAACATTTTGCAACCGTGCTATATTCACGCTCATCTGCGGTATTGGTTAATTCTAAAAAGTTTCAGGATAAAATCAGTTAGAACGTGCAGGATAAATAAAATGGATTAATGGAGCATTATTGTCATCTGAAATAAATGCCTCCCTTTTTGAAGAAAAAAAAAAGAATACAATTAATTGTCTCTCAGATTTATTGTTTATGCAGACAGGCCATTTGAATTATGTTGCTAATAAAAACGGGACAAAAGCAGATTGTATGATATTACCTTAATTGCAGGGTGGACTTCCTCTTCCCATCTACCCCTAAAAAAAGACTGTTTGCTTATACAGGCAGTGTGAAAGAGGCTTTTATTTAACATTTGCAAAATAAGCTTTGTTGTGTTTATGTTAGCACACAAACATTAGTTGATTTGACTGAACTTTTCAACAGCCTTCCAGGGAAATTATTTGCGCTACACCGGGCAAGATTGCAACATTGCTCAATTCTTTTCCCTTTGAGTCACAATTTAAATGCCAAAAAAGAAATATGGTATTTTCCACTTTCACACTGGACACAATAATCTGTGCTGGATCACCTGCTAAATGTATGCACTCTTCATTTGTGTGTGGCAGAGGACATTCACTCTGAGAATCTTTAGCACCGTTACCATGGTGTGTGTGTGTGTGTGAGAGAGAGAGAGAGAGACAGAGAGAGAGAGAGAGAGAGAGAGAATACTCACGTCAATGGGATACTTATAGAGAGGAACAGACAACAAGACTGACAGAGTAAAATGGAGTAGACAAAGCGAGGAGTTTGGATGGAAGAAATGTGTGTAAAGTACCTGCAAATTCTAGTAAATTATTAGTATTTTAAGCAATTTATATATGTTTTCAATATGTTAGTAACACTCTTAAAAGTTGACTTAAAAAAAAAAAAATGATTACCATGACAGGGATTTGATCCAGAGTAACTTGTTCCAAAGTGTGAGAACCTAAACACTATCCAGCCACATTGTATGTTGGCTGTTGTAAAGACATCAGCCTGTAATTAAGTTTTTCTAATACGGACTCAGAAGGACCGTCTGCTCGGTCTGTTTATTTTGTCTCTGCTTCACACTACTAATAGCAACTGAAATGTTTACCCCAACTTTAACAGTCCAATTTTTGCAGGGAAGTCTCTTCTGTGAGTGAAAATGACTTCATGTGTCCAAATTATTTTGGTTAAAAAAAATAAAAAATAATAATTAACCCTGAAATATTAACTCTCCGTTTTTTTTCCTGTGTAACTGCTTCAAATTATTTACAAGGATTTAATACTGTTACTCATATGTATATTATATTATTACGGTTTCATTCCTTAAACGTAAAAAAAAAATGGACATAAGTGTTTTTTTCAGGAAAGCGACGATATGTGCCTTTAATGGAATACTGTACACAGTTATGTAAAAAAAAATATATATATATATATTCAAGACATATAATAGTCCACAACAATATCTTGACATACCATTGTTACCAAAATGATATTTTGTTGTATTGTAATAAAAGTGTGTAAAAGTGTTTTTTAAGGTTAATAAAACCAAAATACATGTAATTCATAAATGCATTTTGTGAATATTTGACTTTTTATTTTTGTATTTATCTTGATTTATCAAAGAGCAGATATAGTCGGTTCTCTGAGTACCAAAATACAAAATATCAATAAAACTATTACATAAATATATTTAAAAACAGATGTGCTTATAGGATGTCACTATTCACCACTAGTTGGCATTTATGATGGCATGCCATATACAATTTGCTCAAGAAAACATGTATGAACAGCAGTAGTATAATTTCATTAGTTTTCCTTCATACAAAATGTATAAGACTTTTAGCATTAAATTGGGCATATATGGCAAACACGATTTGAAACATATATAAATTGTTCACATTTTGTATATGGGTGTTTTGTCGCATCTAGGATCCACATATAATTCTGTTAGAACAGATGAAATTGATATGCAATTTGTTGAAACTTTTTCATATGGGCGTGTGAATGTTTGTTTATGTGTGTCCTGTCATCTAGGATAGAATGAAGTGAGGATCATTATGGTTTTGTAGTCTCCAAGTACTGGATGGTACACCAACAGCAAATGGGACTGGATAGACATTATTGTCTGGCCATCCCTGATAGTTGATATAAAATGCATTTGGGAATATCACATTTGCGCCTTGTCTTCACTCCTCCAGCTTTTGTGCTTTTTTTTTGTATTATCCATGGCTTTAAAGAAAAGCTTTTAAGCAAGAAAAAAGGTTTCGGCATGTTGAAAAAGGGGAGCTCTTTAATATGATTTTGCTCACTTTGAACAAGTTTCTATGAAACGTAACATGAGGTAACACACATGCATATTCATCACAACATATACTGTTTAAGCCTATTTAATAAAATGGAGGAAGTTGACCTCCACATTTCCTGGTTTCAGAGGTCGCATCAGATCCAGTTCAGTGGTGCGTGAAGGGGAATACCTGGAACTTAACCCATGCCACTCACTTCTCCTGCCTTGAAAGCAAGAAGGTGGAATATTGGTGCACAATTGCACATCGTTAATTTTCACCACCTCCACCTTCGAGAGTAGTATTGGAGGTAGAATGTTGTCTGTGTATAAGCTTATTCCGCAATACTGGGACACATGTCTAAAATTTAACACGCACTTCTAATCCAATTTTGTGTTGAAAGCAAAGGTACCAGTAATAGCAAATAAAAATAAATAAATAAGTAAAAATAGCCTGTGCCTGTGTTGATATAATGTGGCTATAATAAGTCTACACACCTCTGATCAAATGTCAAGATTAATAAATACAAACTTTCCCCACCATTCTTGTAATCTATAACTTGTACAACTCAGCCAAACATCATCAAACACATGCCCAACACCATTATTAGTACCTCTGATTAAGCCCAAACAGTTCAGCTATTCTAGTAGGATTTTCTTGCCAATTTTGTAGTCACATATAACAACAGCATAAGCCAATGGTGTGCAGCATCAGAGGGATCTCGTTTTTCAAAGGTATCAGTCAGGAGAAGGGTACAAAAGAATTTACAAGGCATTAAATATGCCATGGGACACACTGAAGAGAGTCATCAAGTAGAGAAAATATGGCACAAGAGTGACATTACTGAGAACTAGACTTCTCTACAAAATTGATGAAAAGGCGAGATGAAAGAAAGAAAGAAGAAGAGGTTCACTATATCATGAGCTTCTTACACTCTGAATACTGAGGACAAAAATGGGGTATCAAAAAAAAATGGAGAGGCCTAGTCGGATATATTGGGACTCTTTTCGATTGAAACATATTTAAACTTACAAGCCGCTTGGGATGCTCTCATGGCACGCCCACCTCCTGATGGTTGTGTATACATTTGTGTAGCATGGTAAGCATTGGTCACATTAGCGTGAAATTGAGTTGTTTAAATAGCCTTAGTGCGTTCATGTGTGCATCAATGGACGATTGCCCCTTGTGTATTTTGCTCTTCATTAAATGCAGCACTAGGGTGCATCAGTGTTTTACATTCCCATTCTTCATATGTGCTGTGTGTACAAATCACCCTCACTCAATGCTATGGAATGTACTGCAACACTGCTTTCACTATTTAATTATCTTTGTTGAATTATTATCACTGCTTCTTGGTATTACTTCTTGAGCGAGTTCCCGGTGGAAGGTGGAGGAGAGACGACAGGTGGTGGAGATGGAGCTGGGGGGATTAACTCAAAATTAACGCCCCTAATATTTATATACATATATATATTGGGTTAATTTAAAGTTTCTTTAACGCCACTTTAGAGGATTTTTATTTTTTATTTTTTTCTGTGTATTGTACTATAAAACGCTAGGTGACAGTATTGCATTTTCGTGATCAAATGGTGAGTAAAATTTGTGTCAGATTACAATAGTCACCTTCGTTTTTTTTTTAAATTTCAGTTACAAATAAATGTACAATTTACTTAATATTAAATTGCCTGCAGATGCTTTACGATAGTTACACATAATTTATATTTCTATTTAGTTCCTATGAAACCAACCAGCATTGTTGTATTAACCTTTCGAGGTTTCTGTCTGTCATGTGACTTGATGTAAATGCTTGACTACATTTGGCCATATGACCTCCGGCCAAAACAGGAAAATATTTGTATAGAATCCACCCTTCAAGGGAAGCTGCCACATTAACTCTCTTTCAAATCGACACACAAATACAATACACACATCGCACAATCACTTACAGGCCTCCAGGTAGGATTTTTTTTTTCTCTCTCTGTACGCTTAAGAGCACCTTTTCATACCCCTGTAGAAATCTATTTCACACCAAGCAGTGAGGTCACATCAGAGAGATTGTCTAAAGGATTTATTCATCTGAATGTGTCTGTTAAAGACGTGTCATACCATCAACCCGCCTACCTAGTAACCAACAAACTAAATACCTCACTGGCTACGTATTTGACTTCCCTGTCAATCTACCAAACCTATCTGTCTTTGTGTACCTAGCTTTATCCCTCCCTCCCCTAACATACTGAAATACTGTATGTACCTACCTAACTACATTTTCCTTAGTTTCACAAATGAGGGATGTTTTATCAGTTGGTTAGTGATTGGTATTTCCCCACTTCAGGATCTTTTGTGAACTCTGATCCCATAAAACTGTTTATTAACAATAAAAATGTGCTTTCATTGTGCTTGCTGTACCAACATTAGTCACTGGCATGGGACTGAAATGACCAATGGCAGTTCGTGACATTTAGGCCTGATTACTACCAAGCAGCACTGCCCAATAAAGTGGAACCTCAAAGGACTTTTTTTTAGCTTAAATAGCTTAAAAATAGCTTAAAAAACACAACAAATTTGAAAAAACATTTGTGACACCACTGACCAAAAGAAACCTTGTATGAATATTGTTAAAAAAGAAAAGTCCGGTGTGTTTTCTGTTCAACCAGAGAGAGCAATGGAACAGGGTGTCAAGGAAGTGTAGCTGTGTGTATACACGAAAGTGATAACGCTGGGCCAACGGGAAAACCACAACCAGAGATACTTAACTGAAATATCCCAGCTGACTTTGGTCAGCAAGGTACACCTCGGGCTGGTTGCCGGCCAATCACAGGGCACATATAGACAAGCAACCATTCACACTTATGTATGAACAATCTAGGAGTCTTCAATAAACCAAGCATGCATGGTTTTGGGAGGACTACGGAGAGAAAACCAAAGCAGGTACAGTAAGAACATGCATACTCTGCAAACCGTGAGGCATATTTGCTAACCACTTGCCGCTATGCTGCCTATTTTAAACTTCACTATACTGCAAATCAAATGCAACCCAAGCCATGATACAATGTTAACTTTTAAAGATTGATAGGTGGTACGGTAATTGAATTTTTCTACGTTAAAGACTATTCATACATGCACACGGATGAGTTATTTTTGAATACAAGGACAAACCCACTCCACCACAAGAAGCCACTTTCCTAGAGGCGACCTAGCACAACCATTACTGGTACAATTAGAGCATATTGTTCAAAATGGCTTAGCTCAAGGGCATGTTGGCTGATATTTCTAGAAAGATCTACAGTAACATAAAAAGCGGGAGCGGGAGTGACGCAGACGAGGCGCCATTGGAATGATCGCAAAGGGACGGGTGAGGCCGTACAGTTGTGATAAGAAACTCGAAAGCGGAAGATGAAGGGAATAAAAAAAGAGTGATGGTGGATTACAAGCAGAATGTGATGGCCTATCTTGTTTTGCGGCTAATAGCAAATGTTGTCTCATGTGAGTCTTTTTGGGGAGGGCGAATTACAAAAAAATGCACTGGTACTTTCAGCTACCGAGCCCCTATCGTGCTGTTTGTTTTCCTTGAGTTGAATGGAAGAAGAGATAACTGGGTGGATGGCGGGAGTGAAAGATGGGTGGAAATTGCACGGTAGGGTGTCTCAAAGCAACAGCTTGGCAAAATACCACATTGTTGAAACCAGAGGCGGTCGGCTCGACTGCAACTTGAGTTCGTCGTGAGTCTCCGAGCAGGAAAGAGATTATGGAAAATGGGAGGAGAAAGCTAGCTGAGATTGTGTCGAGGAAGATGTCGGGGAAGAGCAGGAGGGCGTGCTGAGACAAAGACATGTCGACCTGCCAGTTAATGTTAGTCGAGGGAGGTGGTATGAATTGTTCAGTGTGAACATGACGGGGAAAGTTACTGCTTTCTCACAAGAGAATACCACCCAGATTCACAAGATGATTGGATTGCTACCTCATCTGTGGACATATGAGAAATAGTCAGTGCATGCTAACTCAGATCCAAATGGTACTTCATTTATATAGCACTTGTCCACCTTACAAATCCCTCAAAGCACTTTACGTTCAACTACTCATTCACCTACTGATGACGCAGCATGAGGAGCAATTGGGGCTTCAGTATCTTGCTCAAGGATACTTTGACATGGTCACAATGGCATGGGAGCGAACCGACAACTTCTGGGTTGCGAGACCACCACTCTACCAATGAGCCACGCCACCCCAAATCCAAATGTTGGATTTGTCACATGCGGTTACAAATCAGCACCTAAACGCAATGCATGGCAGTTTGAAAACAAGAGAGTCTTTACCTACAAAAAATACAAAGTAACAACATAGAACAGTGCTGGATTCAGTTGGCCTTGAAGAAAACACTTTCCTTGAAGAACCTTGAGTGGGGTGGATGCGGAACTCTACAGTACAAAGTAACCACAGCAAGCAGGACTGGTCGCAGAACACATGGTAGACATATTGCATGGACGAAACCTCAACGTGCTGAGGGAAACATCGGCAGTGTCATTCAGTAACTCTTGCTAGGGCAATGAATAATTGTATATGACCAAAAAATCCGAGATGATAAAATAAGAGTGACTCAATAGAAGGGACATAGCAACTGCATAGCAACTACAAAATAAGAGTGACTAGACAAAATGAGAGTGACTAATATAGGCACATAGCAACTACATAGCAATAAAAGTGATAGTCTTGAGTGGTGAAATCTCTAGGGCCGAAGCTTTATCCTTTTACCAGCCATCCATCTTCTACCACGTATCCGAGGTCGGGTCACGGGGGTAGCCCAGACTTCCCTCTCCCCAGCCACTTCAACCAGCTCCTCCAGCGGCGTTCCCAGGCCAGCCGAGAGACATGGTCTCTCCAGCGTGTCCTGGGTTGTCCCCGCTGCCTCCCGCCGGTGGGACATGCCCAGAACACTTCTCCAGGGAGGCGTCCAGGAGGCATCCGAACCAGATTCCCGAGCCACCTCAACTGGCTCCTCTCAACATGGAGGAGCAGCGGCTCTACTCCGAGTCTCTCGTGGATGACCGAGCTTCTCACCCTATCTCTAAGGGAGAGCCCGGACATCCTGCGGAGGAAACTCATTTTGACTGCTTGTATCTGGGATCTTTTTCTTTCGGTCACGACCCACATAGGTGATAGTAGATAACAATAGATCGACTGGTAAATTGAGAGCTTCGCCTTTCGACTCAGCTCCTTCTTCACTACAACGGACGATACAAAGTTCACATCACTGCAGACGCAACACCGATCCGCCTGTCCATCCTGCCCTCACTCGTGAACAAGACCCCAAGATACTGGAATTCCTCCACTTGGGGCAGGATCTCATTTTCGACCCGGAGAGGGTACGCATGATAATTAATGGTGTTATGATGCTTCAAGTGATATAAAACAATTATAAATAGGCCTATATATTTTAATTAAAACCATGAAGGTGAAATACATGGATTGTTGCTATGTATGCTGGGATTATCAACATTATTTATCCTAACGCCTGGCTCACTTTAAACTACCCCGAGCTTTTTAACCATGTCTTGATATCCAAATAATTAGCAATTGTATCCCTCTTGTCTGGTGGACACCTTTGCTTGCGGAAAACAGACTTGTGCCATGGCATCCAATCTGCGCCAGCCATCTCTGTGCAGTAATGTGTGGTGAGATTTTGTTTTCTAATTAAGGCGCTTGTGTTTTAACCGATAAGACAACCAATCAAGCAAGAATTTTCCACATCGTTAAGATTCAACGCCTGTGTTATTCTTCTCGAGTTGGTGAGAAAAGCTTATGGAGCAACATCTGGAGAGTGTTGCAGCGGTTGGATTGTGATCAAACCAAGTAGCATGTAACATGCAACCTTTAGAAATATTGATACTGACTGGTTAATGATAGGCTAAATTGTAAAAAAAAAAAATCAAATAAAAAAATAAAAATAAAAAAAGGTGTTCATTTTATACTCTAAATTGATTTCACTCTTTTACAAAAAAAACTTTTGTGTTCTTGGTAAATTCTCCTTCTTGAAGTCTAACTTGCCTTCACGTTTGATTAACCAAAAAAAAAAAACGTGTTTGTTGTGTTGCTTTGCCCATCAACCCAACCATGTGTCAATTCCAAACGGTTGTCACTTACTATTAAAAAATGCGTTCACACTATTTTCTCCTCTGGTGTCACATTTCACGTATGAGCTTTTTCAATCTCTCATCGTCACCTATTGACGTGAGCGGATTGATCGCTCCAAAATTGAATCATCTTGAAGCGCGTTAGCCTGGAAGTTAATTTAATTCAGCACTGCTCCAATTAGAGCAAATTGGAAAATGTGTTTAGCAAACAGAATTACAGGCAGCTTTAATGATCGCTCTTCTGACTTATGCTCAGCTAAAACACGGAAATGCTTCTTTACACATTTTAACTCTCAGGAGGATCAAACTTGGGACTTCAAGACACGTGTGAAAAGGAGTGCACTAAGTTGCAAGATGTTTTCTCTTCAACTCATTTGCTTTGTAGCCTAAAGGCACTTAAGGGTACTTCTTAAGTGTTGTGTCTGGCACTTTTTAATGGATAAATCCTTTTTTCGTGTTCATCAAGTTGTTTGAATGGTTATGTTCAGGGAGTCTCAGGCCTTTAATATGGACAACCTTTCACCCAGAGATTCTGAAAAACTGGTCTATAACAAAGTAAGCATTTATTTACCTATGCATTTTACACAAAATCCAGGATAATAAATTGGTGCAGCAGAGCCGTATCAGAAGACAAACCAAATTTGAGGCTGAACTGTGTTCAATTTAAGCAGTACTCTAAATTATTTAATTCAATATTATTATTTTTTTAATCTTATGGGTTTCTATCTAACGTATTATCTGGGCTTTTTTTGGAGGTCCTATGAGATGCACACTGTATTTTCTGGCTTTGTGTCTTTGTTTCTGTTGATGCCATGTGACGCAAAGCAGCATGTGATCTTCAAAAAGTGAAAACCACAATCCATCCACAATTGAAGTCATGAAAAAGAAAGGAAACCAACAAGAACAAACACGTAAAAAGCATTACGCTGACATACCGGCTCACTTTGTTTGCTTGACAAAAGCATCTTGGGGGAAGATTTGAATCATAGTCCCATCACATCATACGCAACTCACAGTCATCTTCCTCATAAACATAATCTTCGCCACTGAGGCGGCACTTTTTGTTTCGAATAAAAGTACTAAAAAACATGACCATGATATGTTTATTTATACACATCCATTTTGCAATTAATCTTTATTAAAGTGTTCAAAACCTGAAAAACTCAAACACAGAAAATTTACTTTTGAATTTTGTGTATACAAATAGATGCTTCTGTGGCGTACTTGAATAAAACATTAAATATGAAATTTAAAAACTAAATTTTAATATTTTGTGAAAATCTGCAAGTGAACCATTCTGTACTATTTATGGTTAAATTAGCCACTGATGGTTTCACACATGTGCTATTCATTTGCAGTCTAGACGTGGTGACACTACATCAAAACCAGAGTTCTGTTGGATAGCACATATTGCCCCCTGTGGTCATGAAACAAAATGCGACTTCATCAGTGGTCCAGAAGTGTTTGGGGATGCTGATTTCCACAAGACAAGAAATAGGGTGTGTAAAGTGTGACATTTTGACTAAGGCATGTCAAAGTTATTAAGACACCTAGGAACAGGTGTAAATTGTGACCAAAAAATGCATAATAGGCAGCCCCATCTGCCGGATCTGGTGGGACTCTGTCCTATTTTGCCTACAATGCTAAATGAGCATCGGGACTCAAAGGAGAGCTGACAAATGAAGTCTTTCCTTGTTTACTTGGTGTCTTTGACCGCCCTGTCTCTCGACAACACAGACATGCTGTGAAGCAGATAACGAACGCACATCGTGAACAAACATGCCCACATGCAGACATACACACACACATACACACTCCGACACTGTCCTGTTTGTGTGAGTGGGTGCCAGCAGGCCCCAAATTGGATCACAGTGTCTTTGGATGGGATGAGGTGTACGAGTATCAAAGAGGCTGAAGGGGGCTGACAGCCAGCCAAATTAAAGAATTAAACCTCAGCATCTGTCTGGGAGTTCTTGGGGAGGGGAGTAGACAGGTGCTACAGTGTGGGAGGAGAGCAAAACACTTGCTGTTGCAAGTGTGACATGGAAAAGTATCCGGCAAAATAAGTGGAATATGGGTGAGGAAGGGCGGGAGCCCGAAAAACAAGAAAAAAGGGGGAAAGTAAAGGTCAGGAAGGGTGAAAGCTAAAACTGGTTGTCGGGATATGGATGAGGGACTATCATTCTATTAAACTCTACTCCATTGATTGCAATTTTGCTACACATATACAGTACAAGACACATTAAAAACATGAATATAAATTATATTGTTCAACTGCATCCTATTTAAACTGACTTTGGAGTATCTCCTGGGCTTTTTGCCAGCCAAACACAAGATCCATGCATTCACACTCACAATTACACCTATAGGCAATTTAGATTCTTCAATGAACCTATTATGCACGTTTTTGAAATATGGGTCTCAACCGTAATAGCCATTGTTGGCAGCAAAGTGGGACCCCCTCTGGTTACTCCCAGCAATCGTCAGCTGGTACAGGGAGGAATAGGTCTTCCAACACGATAATAACCCAAAACAAGTGGTACACTAATAATCACCAAACATAATGCCTCTGGCTGAAGGACGAAGTAGAACATCAATTAAAATGGCAAATGATAAGGACGACATTAAAGTGAATAAGCAGTCCGGAATAGGTTTGTTTTGAGTCTGGATTTAAAGAGGGTTAATGAGTCTGTGTGCCGTGGGTCAGGTGATAATGAATCTCAAAGACGGGGGCAGAGCGGCTGAAATGTCTGTCTCCCATTGTGTATAGAAGGGCATAAGGGATGGTGAAGTAGATGGAGGATGAAGATTTGAAGGGGCGAGAGGGTATAACAATCTAAAGAAGGTCCAAAAGATAAGGCGGGGTGGGGTTTTTGATGGCCTTGAAGGTGCAGATCAGTATTTTATATTGAATGTAAGGGAGCCAATGGAGTTGTTGCAGGACTGGAGTGATGTGCTTGGTGTGGGGTTTTCTTGTGGTATTATAAACAATTTGTGGAGAATTTGTGTTTTTTGGAATTACTTGAGGGGGAGACCATATGGAAGAGTGTTGCCATAATCCAGGTAGGAAGTGACACGTCTATGTATAAGTATGGCAGCAGTATGAGGGGGATGATGGATGGACTGGGCCGATTGAATGTTAGTATCTAGACAGAGTGATGTTGTATCTATGTGTTTGAAAAGAGAGTATACAGTACTGTGAAGGATGAAACTCAAACTCTTAAATTGAGGGGAGGGGTAAACAGAGGAATTATCCAGTGTAATGGAAAATCTGTCAAATTTTGGCTAGAGTAGGCTTGGTACCAATCGGTAGGATTTCAGTTTTATCACTGTTGAGTTTTAGGAGGTTGGATGAGAACCAATGTTTGGATTTAGGGAAGGTGTCAGTAAGGGAAGAGGTAGGAAGAGTGGCAGTGGTTTTGGTGTAGTGGTAGAGCTGGATATCATCCGTGAAATTGTAAATTGAATTCATGACATATATTACCAAGAGATAGGATGTAGGTCATCAAAAGAAGTGGGCCCAAAACCCAGGGAGACACCAGAACAAACAGTGGACAGATGGGATTTGTGTGTGTCCGGTCATATGAACCGCTGGAGGAGTGTGTGAGTGTCATGACAATGTCATGGAGTCTGTTCAGGAGGATGGTGTGAGGGATGGCGTAAAACAAATAAAAGTATGATTGTGGAAGATGTCGATGATGAATAGGCGGGAGCCAGCTGCCAGAAGGTGGTCGTTGGTGATCTTGATGAGTGTTCTCTTTGTACTGTGGAGTGGGTGGAAACCAGAATGGAATTGTTCCTAGAGATTATGGGAGGTAAAAAGTGACGGTCTTGTCTTTGATTTTTGAAAGAAAATGAAAATTAGAGGTGGGACCACGGTTATTGAAATTAACATTTGAACCAGACTTTTTCAGTATTGGAGTTATGGCTGCAGTTTTGAATGCTGTGGGAACAATACTTGTAGAGTGAATCAGTGAATGATGTTAGTGATAAGGCGGACCAGAGACGGGAGGCAAGCTTTGACAAGAGCAGTCGGAAAGGGATCAAGTTGGGCAAGGGCATTGAAGTAGCAAAGGGTTTCAGAAATGTCCATGGCAGAAGGAAGTGTAAAACTTGAAAGTGAGTGGACACAAAAGACATGAGGCACTGAAGATGGACCAAGACAGGATAAGGGAAGACGTAGCTGGTAGAGATGTTTGATTTTTCAATTAAAGAAATAGCATAAGGGAATGACAGAAAACAGATGAGTATAAGTGGGAGGGAATGCACTCCGGTGGATGTGAAATATTGTCAAGCAGGGAGAATAGTGCCTTGGAGTTTCCTTTGTTTTTATGGATTAAGCTTGTGTAGTAGGTAGATTTAGTTTGAATTAAAGAGTCTTTGTAGGGGTTAAGATGCTGAATGTCCTTGAGTAAAGTGAGTCCGGTAAATCCTGTTGAACATCTGTGGAAGGAGCTGCAACATGCTGTCTGGAAAAAGCACCCGTCAAACCTGAGACATCTGGAACCGTTTTCTCACAAGGAGTGGACCAAAATACATGTTGACAGATGCTCAAGTCTCATTGACAGTTATCGTTTGATGCAGTGAGAGTCATAAGTATCATTTATTTTCATCCATTTATCTTTTCTCCTCTGTGATGAATATATTAATGTATTATTCGGTGTTCTTGAATTTTCTGAATGGTACTTGAAATAAAATATAATTAAAATGTATTGTGATTAATATTGTAGGGTTGTCTGCATAATTTGTCTGCATATTACTCAAGTAAAGGTAAAAAGTAGTCATCAAAAAAAGTAAAAAAGTATTCGCTGAAAATAATACTTAAGTACTGAGTAACTGCTTGAACATGAAGTTTGATTTTTTTTTTTTTTAACAATGTCATCAAAAACATAAAATTATGTGCAAATGCTGGCATCTTCAAATCATAAAATATATATATATTTTTTTAAATACATAACTTTTAGAGCTTGTTGTGCTCTAATTTCTACCATGGTGCTAAAGCAGGCATGCACAATGAGCACTGTCCACTTTTGTTTCTTTTTTGCTTGTTTCAGAGCTTCTAATTGAATTGTTTGATTGACGCAAATATGCGAAGATGAGCTCTCTCCAAAAGCGAACGGTTGCGCACGGGGGAAGGTTGGGGTTTGGGGGTTGATCGGGTCTTTATAAAAACTCAGTACCCATGGTCATATCGAAGAGCCGTTCAAAAGACTCAATTCGTTCGTGAACGTCACATCACTAGTGTCCGCGGGAATGCTTCACACACAGTCAGTCGAGCAAAGCGCTTACGTGGAAACACGATAAATCTAATGTATGAATGGGGCGGCGGGTAACGACTCTAGAGTAGCCGAATATAGCGGAGTAAGAGTAACGTTACTTCTTCATCTACTCAAGTAAAAGTAAAAAAGTATTGTGTGGTAAAACTACTCTTAGAAGTACATTTTTTTCAAAAAGTTACTCAAAGAAATGTAACGCTCTGTTTTCAACCCATACATCAGGTCATATAAATACAGTTGGGGGGTACCTCCTTTGAATGGAGGTTTGGTTTGTGTTCTACGCATGCTCTATTCGCAAAGAATCTTGGTGTTTTGAATACAGAAACTTTTACTATGAACGGCGGCCATCCATGGCATTTTCACAATATTTATTGACTGTTATTTTATTTTATTGACCGTACAACATTAAAAGCAGAAATATTGTCTATTTGCTTAATGATGTTGACGGAATATGTACGGTATATGGGATTAACTATCTGCTTACATATGTAAACGGGTTATCCTCAAAACTAGACTTTTGACCTTAACCCGAATATTGACTGGATGTAAAGATAGTGAATGTTGATAACCCCACGTCTTATGTAAAACTTTTTCTTTAAAGAAAAAGAGTCAGCTTGTTACTGCTGACATGTGTCACATCTCCTCTGCAGCCGTGATGTGCAAATAAGGTTGTGTCATTTAATCACATAACACCGCCCACTTTGATGGGAGAAAGTGTGAAGTTCTACACAACAACAACAACAACACGAATGACAATGTACCCCGTGGCCCTGTTTGTGTCTCAAGTGACAAATCGAGAGTGACATCATTTAAGCCTTGATGATTGTCATTAATACTGTCACGACAACGTGCCAAGCAACACTTCAATAGCCCACCATAATTCAAGATAGAAGAAGAAACCAAAATGTACAATAGACTGAAGTAAATGTGGGATTTTGCTTTGGTTGTACACGATTAAGTATTACTGCAGTTTGCAATTAGTGGCTGCAATGTTTATTTACTCAACTGTGCAATATTAACAGTATGTTTTAATTTGCAGTATGTCAAGTGAAACTGGTGTTTGAAACCAAATAAAACATGACTAATAGCTCACCAGAAAATAAACATGGACGCATACAACATTGTGGCATAACCACCTCATTAGACTGGAACGCTAACCTTTTAGTTTAAAGGACCTATATCACAGTATTTTAAGCTCTTCCATGAAAATAAAGTCTATAGTGTTTAAATGGGGTTAGGCCTACTACAGTGCAGTCTTTTGTTGTTGGATTTTTAACTCATATTTTTTTTAGTATACATGTTCTTTTATAATACAGTATACTGTACACAACATATTTTTTTATGTGAAGGAGAAAACTTTAAAAGTTTTTTATTTCCACATTTTCCAAAAAATTCCACAACATATCAGCTCAGATAAAATCATTTAATTCTCAAGGATTCTCTATTTTAATAATCTTTTTTGTTTTGTTTTAAATAATATGCAAATTATGAGGAAAATCATAATGTCTCTGTTAATTTTGTTCTGCCAAAGGGGATAATTCAGCAAAACATTTCCAATCAACTTTTCTTTTGAATTTATTTTATTATTGAAAGTCAATTGGAGGTCACATAAGCAGGTGCTCATTAATGCCGTCACTCTTTTAGTAAACACGTCAACCTCAATTTTATAAAAAAAAAAAAAAAAGTCAATTGCTTGTTTGTCAGCCTCTCGGTGCTTGAAGCTGTTGATGTCATCAATGTGTGGAAGCAGTTTGCCTCCCATTGATGTTTGTTGCTGTTGTCTACACACATCTATCAAAACAAGAACCTGTGAAAGCAGCGGCCTCATTCAGCGGGGGCATCATTAGTCGCTCGATAGCAGTTAGTAGCTCTAACTGCCATTCAATACCTGTTTTTTCTCATGACTTGCTTACTGCCTGGTAGGATACCATTAAGTGCTTGCTCAGTGATACGTTGCAAGAGTTTCTCTGGGCGTCTTTGGAAAATATATGGCCTTTGGGCCACAGAGAGTGTCTGACTGCGGCCTGCCATGCAGTTTGAAAAAGAACTCAAGCGCAAATGGATTAATTTTTTTTTAATCACCACAATTGCTTATTATGTATAATGTTTTCAAGTGTATACTACTTATTCTCACAAAAATATACATTATTGGAAGAAATCAACCAATTACTGGACTGTAATTACCAATATCATTATTGTGCTTTTTAGAAAATCAAGTACTGCATGTACAAATATTTTTCACCCAAAAAGTTAAAATACTTCAAATGTGGACAAATTTAATTCCAACTTTTCCTCTGGCTCGTTCCTTAAGATAAAATAGTGCATTTTTTATTTATTTATTCATTATTTTTTATTCATTATTCTCCATTGTTTGTATGCTTTGTTTACCATGAAACTCTCCCTTTTTTTTTAATACATAGATATTTTGAAGCATCATCAAAAGTGAAGGTATCACAATGAACTCTTTGCAGAAGACCTACCATTTACGTTTAAAAGTTGCACTTTACTTACAGACGAATTTGTACGCTATACACAACACTTAGATAGCACTCAGTGAACACGGACAGCCAGCGTTGGTGTCAAATACCATGTAATGATGTTCTATGCGGAGGGTGGATGTGTTGTGACTCACCAGTGGTTTGCTTGTTAAACACAGAGATGAATGCATAACTTCTATATTTAAGATGTTTACACCAGCCCAAAACGCCCCCGAAAAAGTCACTGCACGGCCGCCTTTGATAAAATCCACACAACGCCAAATGATTATGCAAGTGGCATTTTGTTTAAACTCCACACAACGTATCCCAAAAGCCAGACAGAGCCACACAAACACTGCATACTGTACATAATGTACATTTGTCAACACTCCTGCTAAACCCACTAATGTGTTTTGCACGCTTTAAGCACTCCGCTCAGTGCTTAGCATCTGCCCACGCTTCTTTTTTGTTATACGTGCTGCGCTTTAACAATGAGACATGAAATGTCTCTTGGATTTGGGCTTTCGGGCCGCCACAAAAACAACACTCGCAGAACAAATTTATTTTGAGACGTCATTGTCTTCACAGTGTTGGATACAAACACCAAAGTGATTCCAGTTTTTTTTTCTTCTTCTTCTTCAATACACATAAATAAGTGCACGCCAACTCATGTGTCATGAGGCTATTCCTAATGCTGTTTCCAGACATAAGCTTCTTTTTACACAGAGATTCTGAAAAAAACCCTAACAGACCAGACCATTAACAAAAGGTATTTATCCGCCTTTGCCTTTTCCACAGAACTCCCTGAAGTGGGATATTTACAAAACTGTACGGTTTCACACAAATTTGGCCTCCTACAATTGGACAGTTAAACGTGTGATGATGTCATCACCAGCGACTAGTGTGATCGCAGTGGCGAGCGGTCAATATAAGCTATAAATGCAGTGCATGCCTAAGCCCTTAAATAAAATCATTGAAAATATTTATCTGTCAGTGTTCTCTATTATTCAATACCTTAGTCCTACCGCTTTGGTCTTAAATTCCTGTGTAATTTGTCCTGTTTTCTTCAGCTTGTTTCGCGCATGCACAATGAGATATCAAGTTGTGTCAGTTCTGAGAGGCTGTTAACTGTACGTTGTGAATGGCAAAAAAAACCTCTCAGTGACGCATCTTATCTGTCAACGCCCAACACGCATAATAGTCTTATTTGAAATATTCTGCGGTAAACAGTCAGTGGTTCAGTTTTCCTGGAGAACTTTTGAAAAAAAGAAGAACATAATTTCAAGTGGTCATCCTACTGAAGTAATCATCACGAAAACAAGAACGAATTTCAACCGTCACGTTCAAGCAAGGACGTACGAGAAACATAAATGGCTAGCCGGCTGATTGCTGACCTGGCTTCAGGTGCTATGACCAGCTGTGGTCATTAGTGGCCACAGATTAAAAGGCTGGTGGTCAGGCTGATCGTTGGTCGAGCTATTTGTGTGAGTTTTCCCTACCTTCATTAGTTCGTTTTATAGCGAGCCTCTATATCTCTGGTGTTGTGTGTTTGTTCCACTGTCCTTTCAGTGCAATTTAGACCTAAGTTCGTCCGGTCATTCCTTTCACTATTCATTCATTTTGATTGCCGCCATAGGTTCGTCAATTAATTTATCACCATTATTCATTCGGCATTGCACTCGGGAGAGTGGCCCGACATTTGGGAGCGTTGGTTCCGTTCTGTTTAGTTCTGTGTTGTCAGGTATAGTGTGTTTCGTCGTGTGTGCATCAACCTGCGTCAGTCCTGAATATTTCCGCTTTAATTTTATTCCTACACAGTGCTATAAAATAATAATTAAATAATATTTAAGATTAAAATTAATAATAAAAATACCCCCTAAATATTTTGATCGCTAGGGCGCACGCATATATATCACACCAGCATGCCCACTCCTAAAGGCCACCGCTCGCCACGTGATATATATAATGCCTGTTGGACACTTCCAACACATCTGGGCGGGTGGGTGTCAGTTTTTAGACATTGGACTTCCAGCATTGCAGAACCCTCTTATACACAAACATGGAATGGAAAAATGGATGGGTCTGATTTGATTCCTCATTCTACAGCAACAATGAAATAAGGTGGCAGTGTAAAACTATTAGTACTATTCAGAAGGCAGAACATTTCTGTCCACCCTTCCATGCCACTGCAATTTATATGAAAACAAGGCACCAAAATGAAGACTGAAAAAAAAAATATATATACATATATATATATATATATATACTGACTTTTATAACCGTATAAAAGGGACTTCTGATTATTCTTACAAAAGTGGGAAAACTACTGTACATTTTGGCTATTCAACAATCCTATCCACACTGCTTTTACAGACTAGGCTATTTTTGGAGTCTACCTCCGGAACAGAGAGCAGAAATGGTTGGGTTGATTTCATTGCCCTATTTTGTGCTGGTACTGTTCATACAGAACACCCACATAAAAATAAAAATAAATGAAATTTATGGGTTTTACAAACAGTGTGATGACTAGTATTACCTCCAAAGGAAGAAGGAACATTTAGGAGTTGACTTATTTCCCCTATTGTATGCTGATACCGTTTAAAGTGAACATTTGGAAAAAGTGGATAAAATGTGGGCTTCTACAGACAATGGTGAAAAGGCCACGGGAGCAGGTTGTACATCAAGCTTTAAGCGACTAACTAAATGCAAACAAAAAAACAACAACAATCACGTATCGACACAGACTGACATGTATCATTTAAGCCAAAACCAGCAAAGGCGAAAATGGGTGATTATCAAGGCACCCAAAATGGCACAAAGCTTGTGTATATGTGTGTATAAATGTTGTCACGCTGTGCGATTGGCTGTAAACATTTGCTCATTCCGTTACAAGTGACAGCAGCGGGGCCTCACTGAGTACTTTGAACAGATTTCGCTGTCACATTTGGGCTTGAAACACATCAGTCCCCTTGCTCTTCTCTTCTTCTTAGCGAGGGGTCCGCCATCTGTCATATGGCTGCGCACCGTGGACTCGTCGTACACACTGAACACAAACACGCATTGGCGATACACAATATTTTTCTTGCCGCAGAGCCCATTCATTCTTGTTAGAAGAACATTAAAAAAAAAAAACGCAAGTGGGCTGATGCCAGAGTGTGGAGGCTGACTGGAGAAGTGATGGTACGGGTCTGGCTGCAGTGCCCTGGTAGATTTATCTCACTTTGTTTTTTTCCGGGGCGTCGCTTGTGTGTACAGTGAATGTATTGTGTTTACCCGTGTGTTGATTGTTTGTGTATTGCAGTTAATTAGCTTGCTACAGTCGTGCACTGAAGAGGGCCGCCAATGGAAACCATTGGTTTGTGTGTGTTTTTTTTTTCATCTTCACAGTAAGCCATCAATGTCATATATTGAAATGGCCATTTTGATGATTAATTATTAATGATAATTAATTAAATCTAAGGACATTTAAAATGTTTGTTGTGTTGGTAGGTCATGATACGCTTATATCTAAGAGCATTGCTGGCCGTTGATTAGTCAACATAAATTTGTACGCCTGATTTTGTTACATCCATCCACTTATTTTTCATAGTGCTTTTCCTTTTCTGAGTCACGATTGAGCCGGATCCTACTAATATTTTGTGCTCCAATGGATTGAAATAATAATAAATCATAAGAAGACAAGACATTGAATGAAATTAATACAAATTGAATACAATGGATCAAAGACAAACAAGATCCATTTCCATTCTACCAACTGCAGACTGGTACAGGTGTGTTGGGATTTTTGTGTTTCTCAGTCAAGCTATTCCAATAAAATATTTAAAAAAAAAAAACGGTGAGAGCAAAGCGTAAAAATGTTGTGAGGGAAGTGTAAAACAGAGTTTGAGAAATATTAAAAAATATATGAGCCTATAAACATAACAGTGCTCCAGAGAGAGTCTGTTCCAAAAGTGGAAAACACCTGCCCCAAAGGTACTAGCATAGCTCTATTGGCTGCAGAATTATTCATGTGATAACGTCTCAAGCGTGGGGAACCTCAGTCCATTCACTTTTCACCAGTTTGTCTTACATAACTTATTGCAATATTTACAGAGAATCGTGTTGTTTTTGTTGTAAATTGTGCCTGCTCTCTACTGGTCTACTTTCAATTCCCATGGCAGCCTTGTTCAGACAGACCAGAGTTTAAAACTGTGATCAATCCATGTTGTGTATCTGGATCAGGGGGCCTGTGCTGATTAGGGATGTAACGATAATGCCAATATCATGATATCGCGATATTAAAACTGCCACAATATATTGTAGTTGTCATGTCACGGTATTAAAAGCAGTACATCTGTTGAAAAAAGTTCGATTGATTTCTATTTTTGCAGTTCTGGCACCCTCTGGTGGCTAGTTTTTTAGTGCAGTTTAATTTTCACAGGGCATGTTTTGGCCCTATGTTTAAAATCCACGCTAATGGTCAGATAAAGGGGAGTGTTATATGGTTGTGAAGCGAGTCAATATGTGGAGGAACTCAATGTGTGCGTGCATTAATTAGCAAGTAAGTGCCTCAATATATATATTATATTTAAATATTTTTTTAAATATAATATTTATAATATTTTTCATTGCTATAATGTTTAAAAGCACAATATTGTGTGTGTGTGTGTGTTTTTACAATATTGTGACCTTTTTTTGTATCGCCAACCTCCCCACAATATTGTGACAATTATCGTATCGTGACCTTCGTATTCGTGATAATATCGTCTCGTGATATTTGGATATCGTTACATCCCTAGTGCTGATTCACTCAAAGTTCACCAGGATGGAGAATTTAACGTACATTGATTGTACAGCATGAGTGTATATGTGAAACTGACTCACTCCATCCTGTCCACCAACATTGTTGTTTGTCTATTTTGAAACTGCCCCTTGCTGTCTTCTGCTCTACTTTTGACTTTCATGGGAACAAAGGACTTCTACTTTAAAGTCCATATCCCATTTAGGGGCAAACGTTTGTGAATGTTTGAGGAAGGTAGCAAATTTTGATTTCTTGTCAGGGTTCATTCAAGGTTGCAAATGTTCGTCAACAGCTTTAATGATTTTTTTTCGCCACAAGTAAATTTGATATATTTCTCTAGTTTTGTGTTTAGTGATTAATCATGCCCATCCCTTCCTAATGCCCCCACTTGCATGGTATTGTGCACACAACACACGATGATGTGTGGCTGTGCAGGCGAGTCGTGCTAATGACTTGCGTGCAGCATGTCGTCTAGAGTCGGGCCAGTTCAGTTCAAGGCAATATGCTTTTCTGGCATAAATGTCATACCCACAGTGTTGCAAAAGTGTCCCAAATATAATTTGAATGCATTGGGGTAGGCCTAGTTATCTCTCTTTCAGTTTCGCTCTCTTCCTCCCTCTCTATCTCTCTGTCTGCGACGCCACAAGTCTTTAATCTCCTCTTTTTTTGTACCCGCCTCATCTTTGCTGTCTCCTTCACCGTCTCACTTCTCACTCCCCTCCTTCTCTGTCTCTTAGCATCCTAGTGTACATCTATCTTTCGAGCTCACCTTTTGATGTGTCAGGTGCCATTATTCTCTTTTTCGCTTCCCCCGCCTCCCTCCAATCTCACTCATACACGTTAGGCAGTCTGCTTTCTTAACTTTGCGCTCCGTCTCGTAAAATAAACGCAGATTTAACCCCTTGTCAGGCACACAAGTACTACACTGTACTCCTATTTGCTTTGGAACCTCTTTGAGAGAAAATCATTGCCAATATGGAAAAAGTGTACATACGGCGGTGTGCGATAGTTGGCTGCAAATGCACTTTGACCTTCTGTTGCAATAGAGATTTAGCACTTGAAGTGTAAATTTATCTATTTCTAGCCATGTATAATTCTCAGGCTGCATTTATACAGCAGGTCAAAGAGCCTGATTGCATTGCAGTATAATGCCTGTATATAATGTTATTTTTATTGTTAATTTTATGTTGTGTCATTTCAATGTCTATTTGTGTTGTTTTGGCCAGGGTTATTATAGTTTAATTTTTCATTTTAGATCTTTTTTTTTTCGTTTTGAGTTTTGTTTTTTAAATTTAGTTAGTTTTGATGAGTTTGTATGGTGGTTCTGTTAGTTCTAGTTATTTCATAAATGCTTAGTTTTAGTTGGTTTCAGTATTAGTTTTAGTTGTTTTGTTTTTAAATGTGTATTACTTGTGCGCAATATTTAAAAAACACCATGGGAGCAATGTCATCTGAAGGTGCTTTTCTATTGGCTGCTGCTAGATGACGTCACTTTTGTGTGACACACTTTCAAATGTCCTTATTCTGGTCAATATCAAAATAAATCATCCCCAAAGGCATTAAATTGATTACCAAATACTCAAACGAAGGACATTTTTGCAATAATTATAGTTAGTTTTATAAACATAAAATGTAGTTTAAATTAGGTTTTCATATTTTAAAAAGCATTTTCGTTTTTTGTTTTATTTCGTTAACAAATTTGTTTTTTGAATTTAGTTTCAGTTTTTTCGTTAGTTTTAGTCAACCTTGGTTTGGGCAAATGTAAATGTATCTATGTCCCCAATCAGTATAGTTTGATGACATCAAGTACACATACGCAGGCTTTATCAGGACTGTGCATTTTAACGCTGCACTCTCATTGGCAGATATCAGATATGTATCAAGATTTTCATCCCCGTTTGGAAGAGGCTTGATTCTTATCTGAAAATATCCAATTTCATGCGTTCTTTTTCTCTCTCTTTACGCTGCCATGAGACATAGCTGTAAAATTTGAATTGTGTCACTTCATCCCAGCCTGAGACGTGATGTTTATGATGGTATAAAGGTAAACTCACAATGGGGCTCACTCACTAACTGCGTACGCACCAATTTGTGCGCCATGTTTGTTTGAGTCATCTGTGTGTGCCAACCAAATGCCTTTTTATGGAGAGATATGGGCGTCTGTTATGCAAATAAGAATGTTGCGGTCTTGTGCTGTCATTTAAAAGGAATTCTGAAGTTGACGTATAAAAACGAATGTGGTCAAAACATACTGCCTTACCACTGATTAGCATTTAGCTGATGCGTTCGTGCGGTAGGTTGCATTAACATCAAAAGGAGTCATTTATGTTCATTCATAGTGGGAATGCCATGATTTCTTTGGAAATAATTTACACGAGGAGACCAAAAGTGATAATAATTGATAAGGAGGGGGAGCGTTGACCGTGTCAGTGCGGCGGAAAGAGGGCAGTAGTAGTGGTCCAACACAAGACTTGGGTTGGCCAGCATGTGGTGCTGGATGTTTGCCTGGAGGAAAGCGGCTACACATAACTGTGTTGTGTGCCAACACCAGCATTTGTAATTGGATACAGGCAGCCAAGGGCAGCTGGATTCATACATTCACATCCTCTTTGCATGTGTGTGTTTGCGTGCAAGTGACTCATCTCATCGCTTATGACCATTAGAGAACAATTTCATTGTTTTTCAATGAACAGCAGCTGTGTATATCAACGTGGGTTAGGAATGTCACAGTTATGAACAAGGCATTATGATCAAGGAAGGAAAATGTATTATTGATTACGCCCAATTTGCTCTGGGTAACTGGTATGATGTAACCTGGCTTGACATAACTAGAGTTTTTTTTTTTTTTAACCCAACACTATACCTAGCAGCCCGTGAAATTCTGAATAGATTTTAAAAATCAGCTTAAAACTTATCTGTATGTTTCGTGGGCGCAGCCACACGGGGAGAGGCGGGATGTTACTGAACCGAGCGTTTGATTTCCGGCTAAGAAAAATAGCCACCGAAATAACACATATTTCCTAAGAAATTATATTGTGATTGTGTCAAAGGTAAGATTTGATCATTATATGCCTTTAGGTTATCACATTTTGTGGGTTATTGAAAAATATTAACATTTTAGGTGATAATTTAATTGAATGTATTTTATTTTATTCAGTGGGTTAATTGCTACTATGTTGTTATGCTGATAGAAATATACTGTTGGTGAAGTTGCTTTGTGGGGTAGTTGTCGTTAGGCAGCCGTGAAACCTACAGCGTGTTGTTTGTTGGCCCTGCTGAGAATTAAGCCGCTATCTCTGTCGTTGCAGTGCAGTGTGTGTGGGCCTAATGTAGCCACTTAATTTTATTTGAGTTAATCATTTTGACCCTTAGCTGCATTTGAGTCAGTTGAGAAAGCAAGAACCCACTGTAGCAACAGTGATAGAGTCGTGTATCATCTTGGAGTCCCCGCAGTCTTTCCATTATTCATGCTTTCATTACAGACAGCTCTTCCTTCACGTCTTGTGAAAGCTGATTTGCACTTGTATGCAGCTCTGTCGCCGGGCCTTTATGCCCCCTTTATTTTCCAGTGCTCTCCACTGTTTTATTTAACAATCTGTTGCTTGTTGTCTTCATATTCCCTTTTATTCTCACTCTGAGGTGTGGATACTCACCTCATCTGATCAGAACAAGTTGATTGCCTTGCATCCAATTTTTCTATTTTCTTTGAACTGGCTCTTAGGCCCACCGCACACTGAGCGATGCAGTGGAAACTGACAGAAATGTCACGTGGTGTACGGCGTTCTGTTGCTAGTTTTCATGAGTGGCCGACTCAACCAACTCGACCAATGAAAAATGCATTCATTAAAAAAATGGCATCCTCTCAAAAATATATAAACTCTCACCTTAGTCACACCCATTGCCTCTTATTTGTGGCTATCCGCTTCTTCCTTGACAATCGCACCATGTTTTTATGGTTCAATAAACTACAATACAGTACAGTACAAAACCTGATACAGGGTTGAAGTTTTTCTATTGCAGCATGTCAATACCTGTACATGTGTGGGGCTGAATCATTTGGCGGGTAGCCAAGAGTCATTAACTGTAAATTGTTGTCGTGTTTAGCTGCAGTGCTCATTTTGGGTGGGCATTATACTTGAATCTTGAAGATAATAAGATGCTTGGAGGATAAATTGTATTTGTTTCATCAAGTCAATCCATTGTAGCTCGATCTTTTAGTGAAGGCTTTGATTGAGTGACCCTGCGTTCTTACAAGACTGAGGCAAAGCATGACAATGAAACGATGAACGCAAAGTGACAGGCGTGCCACTCATGTCAGGTATGAGCTGGAGTAATCGAAATAGGATGAAAGCAAACTTGCATGGTTTAATTGTTGTGAGAAAGTTTTCAACCTCAATCAAATCTAATTGTGAAATTAAATAATCCATTTTGATGAAACCAGGTTTTAAAGCCCCTTACTACAATATGTAATACTGCTACTGTTGCAGAAGACCCGAGTTGGTACTCTGATCAGATCACCAACTCTTCTGCCCTACCAGATGATAACAAATGTTCAACATTAATCAGATCCAGTTGTCCTTTATTGGGTCAATCAAGCAAATGAATCTTCATCACCGTTACTCACTGTCGAGGACTGATTAATATGAAGAGTGAAGAAGTTCTGCATTCCCAAAGTGATTGCCTAATTCTTATTACTCATATTCAACTGTGTAGCTAAATCCAAGCACATCTTTCTCTGGTCATACGAAATATTTGTCCTTCTAACAATGACATTGAGGAGCAGGAAGAAAAAAAAAATCCCAGTGTGTGATTAAGAAACCAATGGGCAAATTTTGAATTCCTTGTTTGTATGGAGTGAAAACAGAGACATGCTAGAGCAATTTGCGGCGAACGAGTAAAAACTGGTAGTTTTTCCTAAATGAGTTTAAAGTGTCTGCAAATGGGCCATTACCTGCGCTGACGAGTAACAGAAATATATAGAGCGAGACATTGATGGACACAGAAATACGTTACATGTTGTTTGTGTTCAGCCAACGAATGTCACCATTTTCTAACATTAGAGTCGTTTACAAGGCATCTTAGCCCGCCCAACTAAATTGAGAGGAAAGCAAAACCAAGCCACACGTGCAAGCACAAGCGGGAAAAGAAGGGGAATGGATTTGAGCTGACAACGTAAAAGCAGTAAAAGCCTCAGGGCTGTAAATGGAGGAGATGTCGATTTATTTCTAGAGGACATGTTCATCGAGTTGACTTACCACTGGATAGACCAAGACACTCAGAGATAATGTCACGTCTCGTTGGATGAACCAAAGCATTTGGAGGCAGGAATGGATGGAGGACTTCTAGCTATAAAACTCTTTCACACAGAGATCCCAAAAATGTCTGGTGTGACAGATGAAGTATAATTGATTTCAACACAACAAGACGGGCTGTCCTGTCTTAAAGCCATGCAACGAAAAATTGCCGGGTCGACTTCTTCTCCCTACTCAAGTTTGGTGCCTTTTATACAGATCACCTGTTGTTGTTGTTGTTATTTATATGTTGTTGTTATTACCAGTTTAGGGTGTATGGTGAATACTTAAAATTGATGCCAGACAAGGAAGCTATAGAAACTTAAAAAATGCAGAACTCTATTCATGAAAAGACTGATAATTTTCTGAAAATGAGTTATGAGGATGGCTATGGACCAAATTAAACTTGCAAGTCAAGGAACCACTGTCAAGGCCTGTGGGAAAGTGTTCAAGTCCATATATCGGCAAGTAGGTAAATGTTTCTAAAACGTAGGTCTCAACCCCGGTCCTTGAGTACTTCTATCCAGACTGTTTCCCATATCTCCATGAAAGGATCGTTATCAGGCTTCATGTAGAGCTTGCTGATTAGCTGATGGTTTGAAACACCTATGTTGGTTGTGGGAGATATGGAAAACAGGCTGGCTAAGGGTACTTGAGAACCACTGTTTTAGGGGTTTCCCTCCTCCAACACATCAGATTCAAAGGATCAGCTCATCAATAAGATCTGCAAAAACCTGATAACAATTCTGATGATTTGACTCAGGTGTGTTGGAGGTCCTTGTGGACTGGAGTGTGAGACCTATGTATCTAGAGTGTGTTCTGTTTTCACTATCTGCTATTTGAACCAACATTGCCATAACTTAATTGATGAAACAAAGAAAAAAATGTTCATTGTTGCAGAAATTTGAGGAGACAAACGCAACGTCACAGCAAAGTTAATGTGGAATGTGATTTTTGTTGGGCTGCTGTCATTAAGCGTCTGCCATGTTTCCGTCCTGGTAGTGGAACAGAAACGGTGTTGCATCAGCTGGGGATGTTTGCTGATGTCCGTAGAAGCAACATGCCGTTGGTTTGGCTAGTGGAAGAGGAAAGTGACTGCTATGTGAAGCACAATAGACCATGTGCATTTGGATCAGGATTGATGGAAGATACATAATGAGAAACAATAAGGAGGACTTTTGCTAAACCTGACAAGATAAAGTGAGCAATACACGGCTGGATTTAGGGATGGGCGCAGTAATTGATTGGTTGACCACTAAGAATTCAACTGGGATTAGTGGAGCCTCAGTAGGATGGGTTTGCTTGGCCCTCGTCTGGACCATTTAAAGATGCAGATCCTGTGCAAGGTGCTGCCCATTGTCATTAGTTAAGCACCATTATCCATCTATTTTCTATAGTGCTTCATTAGGGTTACTGGTTACGATAGACTTCACACTTACTTTCACATTTATGGCCAATTTAGAGCCTTCAATTAACCTAACATGCATGTTTTTGGAATTTGGGAGGACGATGGGGAAAACCTGTGCAAGCATGAGGAGAACATGCATCTCCTCACAGGAGAAACAAGATTAGATTAGAATTAGATTGGGTCCTGAATTAACACAATTTTAATTGAATATAAACCCAGTAGAGCTCTAAGATACTGTATAAGGGGAATGGATTTGAGCTGCTCACAGTGGCAACTGTCTATGGAAGCAAAGTCGTCCGACCATATTCAAGTGAAGATCCCCTTGAGGAATTTGCATCAGCACATACGCACACACACACACAGCATGTTTTCAACCTGGCAGCGGTGTGAGTCAGCGACCCACCACCACTCACAGCCTTGCAGCTGTAGTCGATGTGGAACAATGCTTGAAAAGAATGTACAGACACTTTTAGGTCGCCTATAGAAACACATGCGCACAAAGTGCGGGGATTGTTGAGTGGAAGGTGGTTAGGAATGGCCTGGGTACATGTCTGTACTTTGTGAGATTGGCCTTGCCACAGGTGTTACATTTCCTAGTAGTAGCTGTTATTGTGCCTTTTCCCCAAATGTCTTTCTTTTAGCTTTTGGGTGGCTATAATGAATTCAGGATTTCCCAAGGGCTCAATAAAAGCGTTTACCTGCCTACCTAACAAATGACCCGAAAGTAAGAGATTTTTGTGCAATCTGTTGCTTAAACATGGCACTGAGAGCCTGCTGATGCATTTTCTTATGGTTCTGTTTAGGGTTACGTACAGCCACGTCAAATTTAACTTTTTTTTTTATGTTCTAATTTAGTTTTTTATAACAGAACAAGAACTGACCAGGGACCAAAGGTTGGATTCTCCCTCATCCCCCTAGATTCAATACACAGGAATTGAAATTTGAACATGATTTGATTCAAGGTTATATTTGGAACTTAATTGTTTTATTCTGCATACTGTATAATCTCTTTTGAAATGGGGTAAAAGACAAATTGTTGGTTAACCATAGTCCAACTGAGCATAATAATAAAAATAATAATAATAATTGGGGATGCGGATACCTTAAAATTGGGCTGGTATCGGCATTCACCCTCTTGCGGCCGTTTTACGAACAGGAACTAGAAAATAGAAGAATAGAAAATTGCCATACATTTCCTGCAATTTTGAAGGGAAAACGCTATTTGGGCAGAAATAGGTCTTTCTTTAAAATGATCTGCCATTATTTTTTGGGGGGAATTTTATGAATTAGTGGTATTGGTATTTTGTATTTATAATATATAGTAATAATTGTTGTTGTTGTTGTTGTTATCATCATTATTGTTGTTTTTATAAGGGGTATGAGTATTTCCCTCTTTCAGTACACACTAATACCAAGTGCCAATACCTCTAGTACTTCTAATATAAAAAAATTAATTTAGCACCAACAAATATATATGAACAAAGACCTTTCTTTTTGCGGTAGAAAAGTGCCAACTACTGTACAGTAAGATTTATTCAACGTAAGATTTTGTTTCTGTGGCTGGTATCGGCAGCCTCAACAAGTACAGTACCGATACTTTAAAATATGGCTGGTATCGGTACTTGCCCATTACTATTAATAATAATGTGTGTTTAAAATTAGCACGTTTGGGTAAAGGTCTTTTTTTTTTTTTCAGAATAAGCAAAATGAATATATGTTTTGGAAAAGAGTTGTTCAGGTATGCTGTAACATAAACAATTGGAGGATAAATTGGTTTTATTTATTTATTTTTTATTGGTATTAGTTTTGTTGGGAAGTGTGCCGTTTTTTTTTTTTTTTTTTGCTGTGTATGTGACAATATAAGGGATCTGCTACCGCTTGTAGTATTACTGTCATTTACCATAATTTATGGCTGTGCTAGTGCACTAACATGGTGGTCATGTTTTTCTTCAAGTATTGATTCCTCCTTAAGGTCCCAACACTGATTCATTGGGCCACAGAAGCTGAGGGCTGATACGGCATTGAGATAACATACATGACATGTCAAACTGCCCGTGTGTGTTGTGGCAGTAGGGTTGCGTGGCGAAACAAACCATCTTTCACACCTAGGAGCAGGTTGAAATGTGTGCCGTTCATTTATTCTGACACAGTGGTGCGCTTGAGAGGATGTCCTGATGCTTTGTTGCAGAATACAAAGCAGTCATTGAGCGCCTGCATGAAAAATAACCTTATTCACTCTGATAATGAAGGATACTAACAAAGTGTGGGTATTGTACACGAGCATACGGAGAAAAAAAGAAGGTTGGTGATTTTTTTTTTATATGTATATACACAGGTGCGTATTATTCGTGAGATTTCTTACTATGTATTTTTATTCTATTCATCTAGTCTTATATTCATCTACTTGTTCTTTTCAGTGCACATTACTGATTGTAAGCTGTATAAAAATACATATTTTATGGCTACATGCTTTTGAGGAGAAAATATGCTGAAAATAGAGAACCTCATCATGTCTAACAGTCAAAATAATTACAAGGTGCAGGTATGCTGTTGACATTTTCGTCTCAGGATTCTATCCAAAATGTCACAGTTGGAGGCATGCATTATACAGAGGCCTTAAAATTGAAACATAAGGAAAACCACTGACAGGGTGACCGGTCATAGCCAAGCAAAGCTTGTAAAATTGGATACATCAACGATGTATTGTATGCTCTGTTTTCATCATGAGACTATCATTCCTCTGCACTGATCCGCCTCAGATGTATGTGTAGGCTGGCAGCGATGTTGGCGGCCATGTTTGAAGAGTGATAGGTGAAACATTCCAAAAGACTGAAGTGACACGAATTTGTTCACTCCCACACACTCTGAATCGGTTTAGTGCTCCCAGTTCAGTAAATATGCTCAAGAAAACAATAAAGTAAACAGCATCCATCTGTGCAGCATTCCAACAGCTTTGAGTGATTCATAAGCAAAAATCTGCACACGCTGATGTTGCTTTTACAGTCACAAAACAAACGATTAGCAATTTGTGTAACAATGTCGAGTGGTGCAACAGGCCTATTAAGGGGACATATTGTGGAAAATTGACTTGATTTATTTGTATATTAATAGTTGAGTCTCTGCATTCGCCAAGTGTGAAATTAAACAACCAATTAAATATTTTGTTCCTTGTCATTTCTGAAAATGTTTCAGTGAGAGACCAAGTTTACATTAACTATGTCCCTACGCCAAGCTTCTTCATCCATAAAATGATCAGCTAGACTTGGCCAAGATCCAGAGCCACTTTCAAGTGATGACACCCTTACTATCATGCCAAAGGCAAACGATAAGCAGGGTGTACTTCCTTGACACCAATTGTTGTTCTTTACTATTTTCCTTTTACTCATTGGCAAGGGCTTTGGTACCCTCTTGTGGCATTTTAGTCAAACAAAAGAAAAATGTGATTTGTTGAGTTTTTCAGTGAAAAGCTGAAGATTTTTTCACAAAGAAAACGTAAATTTGCAAATAGCAAACCGTGAATAGGCTGGGGGTCAATTAGTACTTCGTGATCCCTGAGGTATTGTGACAAATGCATGTCACAGACTTGAAAATGTTTTCAATTAATAAAACTCACAAAAATTCACTTTTAACTCATAAGCCAAAAGGCAATAAAGGAACCTTCACGGCGTCTTACGAGCGTGTGATATAAAGAGGCACGAGTACACTAAATGTCCAAATGAGTTGCGGATTAGCGTGGAAACCTTAATCGTGCTAAGCTAATGCATTGTGACGAAAGTGTCGCGGCCACGGTGTCGGCTTGCATGGTTAATCCAGTCAGAGACGCATGGTCACCTCATTCGGCTCAAATAATTTTCCTTTTTCCCCAAAAATTAAATATATAAGTTTAACCTGCTTTAATTAACAAAGACTTGCACAATGGCCAGTGAAATTGAAACCGCTTTTCAGTCTACTCATTAATCAGTTTTAATCTGCTCGCCTGAAATAACCCCCGTTAGCTACTGCTAAGAAAGACAATCTCTCCCCACAATGTATTGCCAATTAAATGCAGAATTGCTTTTGTGTGCATATATTCTTAGCGGCTGCCTTCAAATGAGTTTTGTCACCGAAACTGCTGTAACAGATATAAGTTAGATGAGGACAACACTTTGATAACGTAATTAAACCATCAAGAGTGAGTCGGCATGATTAGAGAGTCGCAAGCTATAATAAGAACTACTTTAAGTAGTCAAAATGGATGCCAGATGCCTCACTATTTGGCAGGGTTTCCTTGCCAAATAGTAATATAAAACATATTTTAATTTTATTTAGTGTTTCCATTGTATGAGTTCCATTAAAATCCTTCCAAATTATTTTGTTTAGCTAATATGCAAAAAAATAAGTCAGTATGTAAGTAACATTAATGCATAATGTAATTTTATTATAGTAGGATACAGTTATTATGAGTCAGATGATAGTTATACCGATTTTGTTTTCAAGGAAAATTTATTATTTATTTATATTCAAACATTTAGTTTTTTTAATCTTATTTTCTTTTTCTATTAATATTTAGCATTCCTCAATGACTGCATTTTATTTAAAAAAAAATTATTTCCAGAAAAGAAAAAAAACAATTTTTTATATGTTACTATTGAATTAACCTTTTTATTTATATTTGTATTGCACCACATATGCTTTTCCGGGCCTATTGTGACACATTTCTGTTTGAACAGAATGAACACATTAGTCAGTTCAGCATTGTGCTGGCTGACAGGAGCAGTTTTAGACGTGTACATTGCCAATGCACGGCTGTTATGTAGGCTTGAATTATCATTATTATTATTATTACTGTAACATTTCCTTGCTGAACAGATATTTTTTTGGGTAAGATTGAAGTGTAATAGTGTGCTGTTAAGCGCACACAGTGATGGATATGGTGGAGGTGAGGGCTGGGGTGACAGGTGAATATGGACCTGTGATTTGGAGAAAATGGTCTCATCGACTCAATACAGCATTCATCTTACGCTTACGGTACATATTTTTGGATGCTTGTAATAACTAATTGGCTGTTTGTGATCATTAGTCAGCTTCAATTTTGTTAAGATGGTGTACCATTGATTCTTGGACCCCAAAAAGACTCAAGACGATTGACGATAAAAAACGAATTAACTTAATGAAAGGATCATATAACACGTGAAATACAAATAGTGATTAATGCAACACAACGTTAAGGTGGACAAAGAGCAGCCTTTGCCGAAATAATTTGACATGCTACATGCTGCTTCACCAAGTCCACACAGTTGTCCCACTGATACAAAACAGGAGCTTCCTTGTGATCGCAAACATGGAATTGTGAAATAAGGTGTACAAAATAATCTGTTGGTAATGAGCCACATGCTGCTTCACCATGTCTCGAGAGAAAACACATGGTTATCTGATCACATGAAGCAGCCTGTTCTGGTAAATTTCCATTATAGAAGAGGATTGTTTGTGTTGCCATGAGGGTAAACACAAGATGTCTGGTGAGGAATGATGATAAACACGATGTACTGAAGGAATGGGAAATGTTGCGGGAGAGTCGAAGCATTTCGTTCCAAATAAGGCAAGTGTGTACAATATTCACAGGTGCTGATAGGCAATTCATGGGTGCAACTCTAAATAAATAAATGAAAAAGACGAGCGTGGCTTTGAGGGGAAGCTTTCTGGGTGTCTGTTTCGGACAAGACTGGAGATAACACGGGAGTGGGTTGAGCGGGTGGAATGCAGAGGTATTTTTTCCGACACGGTGAGAAGCAGAAGAGTGTCGACAAGTGGAACGGTTCCGAAATAAGCGCAGATAATGCTCTCAAGTTGAGGAAAGCACAAACACGCTGGAGACTCTGAGGAAGAAAAAAAAAAGATGGCAAAGATCCCATCCTTTTGGCGACAGACTTTTCCTCATATCAAACTTCAAATGCAGTTTTATGAAAGTGTTGAGGCTGTGTGATTGTGCTTGAAAGTAGCTCTGCGGGTGGATCAATAGCGGCGACGTTGACGCAACACTCCAGGCTCATGTCCTGACTTCAATCTCATTCACTGGCTTCAATTGTGGTCATTTTGAGCAAAGAAAGCTTTGCTTTTAAGGCAAAGGCATCAATCATTCCGTCAAGGCTCAATTTTAGTGATAGTCGTGGGGGGGAGTAAGAGTGGCTTGTTGTCTCTGTCTTTGCGTTTCGTGATGTGTGTTATGTAATGTAGCATTGGATAACATATACAGTACATTTTTGACCATATTGCCTTTGTTCTGTCGCCACCCTATGATGATTTGCACTATTTAACATATGGGATTCTCGTACTTTCTGCATGTGCAGTTGAAGTGATGTAGCCAGTCAATGATAAACAACGTCCACAAGTTCCATTGACAAGGATTAGGGTTTATAATTAGTTTCAAACAAATGTTAGGATTTCATGTTAACATCTGGAATTTAGCCTTTATGCATCAGTTTGGGTTTCAAACAAGGGTTGAGGTTTCAAACAAGGGTTGAGGTTTCAAACGTGGGGTTTTCAAACCAGGTGTAGGTGTCTTGGAATTAGGGTTAAAAGCAAGGATTAGGGTTTTAAATTAAGAATAAAGACAGAATTGGGGTTTAAAATTAGTGTTTTAACATACACCTTTAGAAAACTCAATTTTTGGGGTTGTTTAGTACAAAAAAAAGGTGGTTCTGTATAAAAAATATAAAATCAGTCAATCCGATATTTTAGCCAAATCGGGTTGTTTTTGATCCAGCTGTTTTAGAAGTGTATATTTTCAAGACAGGATTATGGTTTCAAATTAAGGTTTAAATGCAGGGTTTCAAGACATGGTGAGATTTGTAAGTCAAGGTTAAAGTTTCATCCTTGGTTAAGGTTTCTAAAATGGTTCCATGTCTGGGAGCAGGGTTTCAAACTAAATTAGGGTTTCAAGCCAATGTGAGGATTTTAAGTTTCAAGATGGTGGTAGGGTACGGATGTCAAATTATTTTTTGTCGTGGGCCACATCGCAGGGCGATTATGACTGGGAACCTAAATGCCTCATATTACATAAACACAACAAATTGATGAAGTACACTTATGAAATAGAGGCCATTAAAAATAGTTTGATCAAATATTATAATGTTTATTTTGAAAGGGGGATTGGTAACAAAAAATATTATTATTTTTTTTAATTTAAGCAAGAAACATGAAGTTGATGCACATAATTTGCTTTCGTGGGCCACATAAAATTATGTGGTGGGCCGGGTCAGGCTCCTGGGCCTTAAGTTTGACACCTGTGTGAAATGAAGGATTCAAGCCTGTTTTAGGGGTTCAAATTTGAATTTCAAGCCTTTTTCAAGGTTTTACATTATATAATTGAAATCTATACTTAATAATATCTTCAATTGAACCCTGCCTTAATAAATACTTCAGAAATAAATCAAATTGTGAGTAGAATTAAACATTGTATTCTCCTCTTTCCTCCATGCAGCATGCGAGCTGATGAACCGCGGCATCCTGGCCCTGGTCAGCTCCATTGGCTGCATGTCGGCAGGCAGCCTGCAGACGCTGGCCGACGCCATGCACATCCCGCACCTCTTCATTCAGCGCTCCACAGCGGGCACGCCCCGTTCCGCCTGCCCGCCCACCAGCCGCAGCCCCGGCACCGACGACTACACCCTGATGGTGCGCCCGCTTGTCTACCTCAACGAGGTCATCATGCAAGTGGTGTCCGAGTACAGCTGGCAGAAGTTTGTCCTCTTCTACGACTCTGACTTTGGTAAGAGGGATTTTAGTTCTGACCTCTCTTTGTACACCTTCATAAATGGATGGGTATAATTGATTGGATGATTGTTTAATACCCTAGATTGTTCTACTGATTGTGTGATTAACTGTTGAAAGACAAAAAATAATAATAATTGGAATGTTTTAAATTAAATATTATGGAATAAATTAAATATTAAGGAATATAACATTTGTTTATCAGCACCAATATCGTATTTTTTTATTTTTATGAAGCAATAGACTGTTGAGGTTCCCCATAATTGATCAAAGAATGTGATATGCCCATTCCTTGAAAAAAAATGTCAAGAGTCTCATTCAAATGATTTGAAATAATCTAAATATATATATATATATATATATATATATATATATATATATATTAATCATGTGTTTTATTAAATCATGACTTTTTTAACTTTGCCCATAGTTGATCAAATAATTTAGTAACATGGCCATGTGTGCTATAAATATCAACACACTGCACGTTTTAACATTTTAGTACAGGTATGATATCTGCAGAAAAATAACCTAAAAGATTATCAATAATAATAAAAATAATAATAAAAATAATAAAATGTATTTTTACTTTCCATATCTTTCTCAACCTATGTCTGACAATTGCTTTTGTTTTTCTTTTAAAATTGTTATACAAGTGTATGGGAAAAAAAGAGTGAAATTAATTTAAGAAGCAATATAAATATTCACTATATATATGATTGAATTTGTACCACAAAAATGTTAACTGCAGGAAAAAAGTTATCTAATGCTGAGACTTAATAAATAAAAAATCCACCTAGATTTAAAAATTGATGTCCACTTTACAGCCAGAACTGTATCACAAATTCCCCCGAATTAAGTAGTTTTTTGTGTTTCACCTTACAAGCAAACAAACAAACAAACAAACCCAGGCAATGGAAGTCAAAACTGCTTTGCAGCGGTAACAAACATCCTCATTAATGATAAGGCTTATTCTTGAGCTAGAATTCCTGGACTTGAAGAGCCATTTTCAATCACTGATATGAGCGAAATGAGACAGAAGCTGATATCTGTAGCTAAAATGGATGGAACTCATCTCTGGGGTGAATTTTGAATTAAACTTACGCAAGGGCACGAGTGGTGCCTCAGCATGGAAGGACATTAGTGAGTTAATGGATGTATGGCTAAATCAAGAGCACTGTCTTCCTTCATCGCATCTTCCAGGAAGCTCATTCGACACGTCAGTCCGCGCTTGCCGGCTTATTCTTGTTGTCTATCTCTTTCTTCCCCCACACGTCTTCTATCTTTCCGGTAAATGTTCTGTGGTCCTTTATGTATACGGAAGTGCAGCTATATTGCTTCACAGTCTGACGCATAATCAGTTTGTTTACGGCTTCACAGTGAAGCACTTTTTATTTATTTATTTTTATTTTATTTTATCAATTTCAACATGTGATACTCCAACAGCACCGTCATTAAATAAAAAGTATAAAGGCAAAGCTCAGGTTACATTCAGTTGTAAATTACCTCGATCCCTGATAGAGCGAAGATTCAAAACCTCAAAAATATGAAACTGACCCCCGAACTTTTCCACCATGCTGCCTAAATACTGCCACAACTAAACCTGCAAACTAGAGTGGAACTTAGTGTCCCTCTTAATAAATTTTTTCTTCCACTAGTCAAAACATGGCATTCTGATTACTATTGCATTTGTGGAATATGAGTAAAGCAGCAAAATCCCATCAGTTTTTATCCATCTCAGCTGGCAGCCATTTTGCCACTTGCTGAAAATTACATCACAGCTGCTTGGGTAACAACTAATCACGCCTCACCTTTTTTCTGAGTTTGGTCGAGTGATGTTTGCAAGTTGAGCCGTGATTGGTTGTTACCTGAGCCCTGAGCAACTTTGATTTTACGTTCATTCGACAGCAAGCGGCGACATGGCTGCCGCGTGATGAATAAAAACGAGTGGATTTCGCTGTTTAATTCCTAGTCCACAAACACAATATTAATTACAATATGTATAAATGTATTCCATTTTAACATTTGTTAATGCAGTTCTTAATTTTAGGATCATAATAAAACGCTTAAAAAAAAATCTAAAAGGTTACATAAAATATCAATACTGAAACAACGGTCTCAATTTATTCACTAATTAAATTAGTGTTAAATGTGGGCCCGCCTAATTGAGCACAAAGCTAATTTACTCATACATAGCCATGACAAAGTCTGTTGTATGAATTCACACTATCATTATATGTCACTGGCATAGATAGATGAAGATATATTTGCAAGTTATGAATAATATTTCTTGGCAACTAAAGTGAAATTGAATTAAATTGGACGTATACGCTGTTATTATATTTCTCAGTGTTTGCAGAAAAAGAGACGTTCAACGGAGTTGACTTACCTCACCTGATTAGTTATATTGTAATTGCAAGTAAAAAAAAAATTATATATGAAATGTTATCTTTATTTTAAATGTCAAAATATGTTTTGGGTGTATTTAAATATATTGTGTTGCTGACCCCTGGTCTACAGTACAACAAAATGTGACCTATGCATGAAGCAAACCGCCATGAGGAAGTGTGGCCACAGTGAGCGGATTATGTACTGTTTGTCCACACGGTTACCTCTGTCAAGGCAGACTGACTGTTTCTATTCCAAACTATCCTCCCTTCATTTTCCTTCCATCTGCATTCTTGCACTTGGAGAATGGAGGTAATTTAGCTGTGAGTCATACAGGGGAAACGGCTGATGCATTGCTCCTAATGGGCCAAACCTCAAAAATATGTTTCTCTTTCAAACGCACCCTTAATGAGTGGTGTCAAAGCGAGTAGTTTGCTTTCTCTCGCCGGTGGGAAAACACCAGCTGCGACGCCATTCATCAGTCGGTGGACGCCGCAGTCCGACAAGCCCAAGCCCCATAAAGAGACGCGTGGTAGTTTTCTGCCTTCGGTGATTCAGGGTTGAATTACTTCTCATGGCCTTAATGAGCCTCCATTTTGCTCACTGTACTCGATAGAAAAAAAGAAGTAATGCGTGGTCATCATTGATCTCCAATGGGACCTCCGCGGTGGAATTGTTTTGAAAAGCATTCCGGTGTCTCCAACTCAATCTTCGGCTGCATTAAAGCAGTTTATCGGCGTACTAAATATTTCAGAGGGAAGCATCTTCTAATGAGTGAGCTACTGCAAGCGGTTTATTTGTTGGATTAATATTGAATAGTGACTAATGCAGCCCTTGTGGGGAGTGGGTGGGGGCTAACATGCAATGCTCATCCCACAGATCAGCGTAACAGCCCTCCCCATCGTTAAATCACCCACGCAAAGTAGATTCTGGTATTAGTCATGAACCTTCTGGTTCGAGGTTGGCGAGTGTGGGAAGCCGTCTTCACATCTTCTGTAAATAAAACATCTACATCACAACAGGCTAAAAGGAGAAACCCCTGAGCAGTGACTGTAAGTTACAAGATTTAGCTAAAAGCAGAAGCTAAACTAAGTCAATTAGAGAGGCCACATCTCAATCAACATGAAATCAACATGAAAATCCACTTGGCTCAGACAAATTATTTCCACAATTTTGCTGCAGCCTCAAGATCATGCACCATTTAGGGTGAAAATGACTAGGACCTTACCCAGTCGGACAAAGTGTGAACTTGTTACACCCCAAATGTGTCCCCAATTATTGTTGCACTCTTTGGCAGTACCCTCAAGAAAACTGTATCTAGGACGGATGCCAAATCAAGACACTGCAGAGAATACACGGTCAAGAACTTGTGTTCATAGTCAATCATAATGGCACTAACAGAGAATCAATAACATAGAAAAGGGGTGAGCAACTTAAGTGATGAGTACATATGGACAAACTATGTGTGTTTTTTTTTGTTGTTGAACCAATTGTACATCATAATAGCTTAATATATATTCACTCTTGATAATACATTTCTCAATGCCGAAAAGATCCAGCCTTAAAAGAAAGGATTTTAATTCAATAATAACCACATACTGTGTGCGGTTTTTGTTGTTGTTTTTTTCCAGTGCAAAGGGATCTCATGCATAAAAAATTACCATTCAAGGACGGCACAAAACTACTGAACAGAAAACCAATATTAACTCACAGAAAATGGTAACATTATTGCGGTACTGTGTTTGTCCTGCCTGTCAGAATTGACACCCACTGAATATGGGGGGGAAAAAAGTATAAATAATTTGTGTAAACCCAAAAAATCCATTACACATTTGGCACTGGAACTGACAAAGTATGCTTTATTTATTTATTTATGTATGTATTTATTTATTACTCAAGCAAACCCATAAACAACTATAGTGAGGACTGAAACTACCACATTAGTTATACCTGATCAAGATCATGTATGTAACAATCACCTAACCCAGATAAGTGCCCCAATAAAGGGACGTTCACACAGTGCCAACCCAAAATATAATCCCATGTTCTAATGTTCTTACACACAGTGCCAAGCAAACACCAATCAGGACTAGAACAACATTACTACCCTGGCTAACAATTTTGTCTGTGTTTAACTGAAAAATCCACACAATGGTCAAGAAAAGCAAAAACGTTAAAGACTGCACCTCACACAACGTTTTAACCTGGTTGAGAGCATGGAACTGCTAAACTCAATGTGATTCCCCTACTAGGGTGAAATCCACACATTCCTCAACATTTTTTTTTACCTTTTGACCCCCAAATATTGTCAAGATCCTGCAAAATGTCCTGAAGGGAAACCTCAGATAAAACTTGAACAAACACAGAACACCTCTGAGAAAACTTTTCAAGCGTTTAACCCAAAAGGTGACCCCAAATGGGCCATTTCAAACATGAGCCGCAGTTTGCACAAAAATGAATGTACATTTACACACGCCCGAGATGCCCTCTTGGCTTGTGGTCACTGGTTTACCACACGAGTCCTCTGGGGTTTGGCCATGCTGTTCACTCAGCCAGCCACTGAAGATTCTTTTAAAGCATCACAGTTGTTCCCTAATGGGCTTCCCCGTTGTCCATGGAGAAAGGAAAGCATACGAGAGACAGAGAAAGTTGGATAATCACAGCACTGGTATCATCCTTTTTAAGATGATACTGGGGCTCCCAAAAGACCTCTCCTTTTTAAAAGGAGAGTCCTTTAGAGATCAGACAGTCAAATATGTGTCCACTCAAATGGCACTGTGGCGCAACTGTGCTTATTTTCAGCTCTTGTGCTGCGACCCAGGCGATGAGAACACATGTATTATGTCTCCTCTACTGCTTCTACCAACCATGTCTCTCTCGCTTATGCCATTCTTTATCGGCCAACACTGTCTTGTGTCATTTCATACTCAAACTTAAACAAAACCTTGTTTGGCAAGCAGATGTGGGAATCACCATTTAGTGACAAAAATGCTTCTGACATTAAGATTATTTATTGTAATTTTTTATAAATTTTTTTCTATTTATTATTATTGTAATATTTATTTATTTATTCTAATTATTTATTTCATTATTTATTTTGTTTTTGTTTTCGGTCCAATCACATGTGAGTAATATATATATATATATATATATATATATATACATAAGTACATCATACATGGCAAGTCCTATTTTATGTCAAAACATTATTAGTTGAGAATGACTGATTAGAGATAATTTCAGAGCGTTCTCCTGCCTCAATGATCCTAATTAGGACAAGCAATAAAAAATGGATAGACTGACAGACAGGCAGGCGGACGGATAGATGGATTGGTGGTTTAATCAAACTGTGACGATATGAGCTTTGAATTAAAAAAAAAAAAGTTTCACATTACATGCACTCATTAGACCCCAAGAGTACAAAATATGAATTATATAAGTCATTGCTATAGTACGGGCTACAGATACTGCAATGTCCTCCTTTTCTGCTATGTGGCAAGTATCTGGTAAATTAAAGATCATAACTATTAAAATAATGCTACCTTGTGCACTCAACATTGTGCGCCATTTAATGAATTATATTGGGCCCATCCCATCCTAAATCTTCCCACGAGCAATTCTCTCATCGTAAAGTCACAAGCTGCTCGACAACAAAGGGAGATTTGTTTCGCCCCCGTTTGTGTCCATAACTCTGAAAACTGTGAAAACGTCAAGCGCTAATCTCGCTGGTTTGCACAAAAACGAGGCAAAGGCCTATCGCATCACATCTGCTGATAGTGCACAGAGGAGTGTCGTTTGTCTATGGACGAAGAGAAATTGGCGACAAGTTGGATGGAGGGGAGGCTTTCGTTGCATGGGTGGTAACAACCCTAAACTCAAAACAAGGGGAAGGTGGATAACATCTTTTTAATATGAAGCCCCGACATTGTGAAAAGAAAATCCGATCGCTGTCACTTTGTTTTAATAAACTGTGATTGGACAACGTTATTATGAATCTAATGTTTTCAGTTGAAGAAAAATCTGAAAAACTCCTATGATATAAACTTTAATGTATTTAGTAGGAGTTAAGAGCATTCAAAAAATACATATTTTTTAAAAGAGACATAAATAGCTTTATTTTATCAGTCATTTATTTTAGAACTCGAAGGTGCAAAAGTCGTATTGCAAGCCTCGGCAAGTGTATGTATGTATGATGAAAATGTGTCTGGCATTTCAAATACTAGAGAGCTTTCAATTTATGAAGCGACTGACAACACCAGAGAGTGCACTTAATCTCTGTGGGCTTCATATAGAATCTAACAACCTGCAAACTGGAGGATGTGGAGGAGAGAGACTTTGGGGATTTTTCCCTCTCCCGAGAGGTTTTGCAGCCAAGTTTGACTGCACTACTTGAAAATCAGTTTAATTTTTTTTGCATATTTAATGAATTCACAAAGTGGGGAAATGTACCCTGTAAGATCATTCAGACATTTCCAAGTTCAAGGAGAAATTAACCTCTATATAATTAAACTAAAACGATGGATGGATGGATGGAAAGATGGAGTAAAAACAATCATCCTTTTAGAATAAATAAAAGTGCTGTATGCAGGCAGCAGTTCAGCAGGCATTGAGCTTTCTTGTTTGGGGCTAATTTACATACAGTAATATCAGCCCACAAACTGACTTTGTCCGGCCGTGACATAATAAGATAGTTTTGCTGAAGATCCAGAGACACTTTCAAGCGGCGACCAGACTACATTGTCTGATACACTATCATGCAGAAACACCAAGAGCTGCATTGAGTGTCATTGGACCCACAGATTAGTGTTAGCTAACAGGCTACTCGGCTATTCTACTTATGTTAGCTTAGCATAAACTTGCTAACATTAATTTGTGCAGCTGCTTTGTTTATATTGAGTAGATTGACACTTTCTCGTGACACAGTAAGTTCCTGTCCTATTCTGTGGTTATCATCACACTTTTCATTTTTGACAAGGGATAGGCGAGTACCAATAGCAGGTATCAGGCCGATACTAGCCTTATTTCAACTGACGAGAAATTGGAAAATTGGAGAATAGAAAATTGGCAATTTCATGCAATTTTGAGGAAAAGCGCTATATTGGATGCATAGGTCATTCTTTAAAATTATCTGTCATTGTTTTTGTTTTTTGTAGTGTTATCTGTACTTAGTATCGGTGGCTAGTCAAGAGTTGAGTACTCGTATTGGTATTAGTCTGGAAAAAAAAAGTTTATCGAACATTTCTATTTTTGGTGACCTTTCTGTGGGTCAACCCCCAGTGTTGAATTGACCTCTGACTGACAATATTTCCGGAAAATCATGGCTGAAATCCAAATTGTATAACTTTTGATAAGCTAAGCTAAATTTGGAATTTTGATCATGATTTTTAGAATCACTCAGGAGTTAAACATTTAAATGTTTAACCTTGTCAGCACTATAGTAGTTTACAGATGACACACCTAATGCTTTGGCAGGCAAGACTCTTGTTGTTACCCAATATTTAAAGAGGTCTTGCCATTGATGTAATGAAATTTCTTTCCAAATCCCTGGCAGTCATATACACAGCACTGTAAAGGAGGACAAGAATGGAAGGGAAAAGCAAGCTTGAAAACGACGGTTATGAATGTAGGTGAAAAGTACTTTAGAGCCCAAAAGATGGGGAAAGTTCCCTGTTTGTAAGAAAGGAAGTAAACATGGTAGGAATACACACAGAGAGAGTACATAAGTTTCCCCTGTGGTCCGTATTTGGCTCCCAGTATATAATTGCTTAGAGGACAAAAAAACAAAACAGATAAAAGATATTGTGAAGAGGAGTCTTTAAAGCAGTGAGGAGGAAGCGACAGAGCCGGCGGCATATTGCACATTGGTTGGAGCAGTGGAGGGAAACAAGGCGAACAAATAACCACAGAAACAACTCAACGTGCAGTGTTAAAAGGTGCTAGTAGCTAACATCCTTAGAGGATTTGAAATGTCTATAGCAATGAAAGGTTGGAGAGGCAAACACCAGCAGAAGTGAAGTACAGCACATAACAAAAGGAGATAGAGCTCTTAAAGCAAAAAGGAACATAACTGTTAAATTGTATACAAAACCTTTGTGTGTGTGTGTTTTGAATTATTATTTCAACTCAACCTTTGCTCCAACTTTAAAGTCATATTTTTAGTATTACGCCTTACAAAATGAGAACATTTGAGTTGTATTATACAGTAATTCCAGTTTTCTTATATGAATTACTTGTCCGTTGTAATACAAACAAAATTCTGGATTTGTTTGTAATATTTCTTTTTATTTGATCTTATTTTACTTTAAATGTACCGTTTCATCGCACTCAATATTCTTGTTTCTGTATGGTACCAGTTATGTCTCACTTACTTTTATTTATATATATTTTTTTTAATATGATGTATTTATTATTTCTGCATAGATGTTATGATCTCTAACTATCCTACCAGAACAGGACAGGGTAGGGCAGAACAGAGCAGAACAAGACGGGACAGACCAGGACAGGACAGGACAGGACCGCCTTTCCACCTCACACCCATGAAAAAAAAAGTAGCTTATTTTTTGTGACTTTCTTAGTTTCAATGTAACTACCCGAACTCCAATACTTCTTAAAATGCAAGTCAGTCCAAATTTTATTTTGCAGTACCCTACATTTATTTTCTGCGACCAAGACATTTGTCAGGACTCCTGATTTCCATTAATCTCAGGAAATATTACACGGACCCCTTGACAGAAGGTATACGCATCGGAAAGAGTGTCATGCTCGTTTCATCATATATCCGTTTGGGTAATGAGCTGGAGTAATCTCAGTGATGGGACCGGTGTTAATACCCAGTGGATAAAGTTATCGCTGCTAGCCTCATTTATAATGTAGCATTCTCCTACGTGAATAAACTTCATGTTCCTTAACTCAGGGTTGGGATGTATTATATATCACCGTATGTGTTTTCAAATGCAGAACGTTATACTTCCGTAATATAGGGGCCCCAATTAGTCTTAAGATGAATGCCTCCCTCAAATAGACGTAACTAATTAATCTCCCTTCGTAGACTTTTACTCTCAATAGACATTACATTTTTCCCTGCTCGGCTCATCTGGACTCTGTAGCTTGGCTATCCAAAACAGCAGCACCTATAGGACCGAATCTCAAAAAGTCCACCATCTTTAATGACAATAAAGTTTCCAGTAGATTTGTGTCATGGCACCACAATGTTATGTTTTTTTCTCTTCCCTTCTTACTGAATACAATACATACTGTGTATTAGCTCAAGAAAGAACCAGTATTTATTTTTTTTTGTGGAAAAATATTGAAATAATTACTTAAACAAAATAATAATGAGCACTGACTACTTCCTGTACTTGCGTAAAAGAGGGAGTCAACTAATTTCTGAAGCTTTAATATCCACAACAAGATTTTACAATAATAGATAGCTGAATGGAGAGTGCTTGTGAAATGCTTGTGTCATTGGTATTATTATACAATAGATGAAAGCAATCTTTCCTCACACCAGTTATAGTTTTGTCATCAAAATTTCATCAGATTCAAGTGTGGCCAGCTCAATAGATAAGCTATCATAAAATATGTTGTCAAAACTTTATTGAGATGTGTTATAAAATACTACGATTTATATGTTTGCCTTCCAGCAGATCAACATCATTGGCTTGAACTGAATACTGATATGATGGCAATTGGGGTGTAAATAGCTTCGGGCATTGGAACATTGATTTGAAATGGGTTTGAGCACCTAATGCATGCACGTGTGAAGTTTTGTTGGAATTACAATGGATTGAGAAGGCTGTAGAAGATTTGGGATCATAGGCAGCAAGGATGATAAACACTTTGAAGTTGCAAAGCTCTTTTTAGAGAGTGTTGTTTAACTTCCCTTTGGAGACCCCTGACTTCAAGGAAATATTGAGTGGATAGAAGTAAAATAAGGGAATGAAAAGACTTCAGTTACAGACTTTTCTTGGACTTCATCCTCTTGGTTGAGGTAGTTTTTTTTTTTTTAAGGAAACAGCCCAACTTTTTGAGGCTTATTGTATAATTTAAAAAGCTCTCTTTGTGGAGCGTTGATGTGCAGGTGGAAGGACAGTCAGAGGTGTAAGCTCAGGGAAAGACAAAGATGTCCAACAGAAGAACACGACTGGGTGGCGATTATGTAAAAGGCTGCTGCACGCATACAGCACACTAAAAAGATCTGTTTTTCAGGCCACAGCAAGGATGTCCGAAGACCCTGTTGAAATCACTTTGTTTCGTTATAGCAACTAAATCGCCTTTAAAAAAAAAAATAATTAGGAGCCCCACACTCAATAAGTGTGTTTATTTTGGCATACTTTCTTTTTCTTTTTCCTTTGATGGCACTGCATAATTATATCAATGTCACAAAGACTTAAAATGTAATGGGGACCACCCACCCATCTGTTTACTTTAACACTTATTCTTATTAGTTGCATTGTAGCTCGAGCCTGTCCCATCTGAATTTGGGTAAGAAGCAAGGTAGAGCCTGGACTAGTCAGCCAATCACAGTGATGGGGATTGTATAATTGGAAATAGAACTTACTGCATTTCAGCGGCCAACGTGGCTGCTTAGTATAACAGTTTGTCATCAGTAATGATGAAATAATAGAATGTAAACTGCAAAACAAGTTTAGTCTTCCTCTGGACAAGCTCACCTTCAAAGTCGGAACATTTGTCACCGCATTAAACGTCAAATGGTTATCCAACTTAAGCGTACACAATTGCACTGCAAAAACTGGTCTTTAAATTAAATTTAAAAAATATTATCACAGTTAGTATAATAATAATGATCATTTCAAAAGAACAAAAAAGCAACCTTATGCTTATGCTTTTACAGCTAAATATTTTGCGTGATGTTGTTGTATTTGAATCACCCGCCATGGTCACTTCTCCTGTGTGCGTCTCACTGATCTGTATATATTACTGGGTAGCCGATATCCCATACACACCCATGCAAGCTGTTGAAGCAACAGGGCGGCCATCTTACTCCTCCCATCTCGCGAGCACTATAAGCTACTTTGAAGATCCCCTTTTTCTTTTATCGCTCAGTTCCTTAGAGCCCAATATTAGATTTAAACATGTAAACATCAATAAGCATATCATTTAAACATGTATTTAAGGCAAGTGGTAAAATGTCTGAAGTCCTCTTGTTTATGTTAACAAATTTAAAACATCATAAATCATGCTGTTTCTACTAAGTGCTGTTTCAAATGTTCTCCAAGTTGGATACTGTAAATGTATAAGATCGTATGCCGAGAAACATTCCATGGGATTAGTAATATGACAGCCTCGCGGTTTCAAAAGTCTTGGCCTATCGGGTATTCTGATCACGGTTCATCTTCTTCGCTGATTCTTCTTCTATGCTTCCCGTAAGCTCCCTGTGGCTGCGCTACAGCGCCACTCCAGACTTGGCATATGCATTACAGCCATTAAACGTCCTCAACGTCTTCTTTTGGACACTCGCATGTCTTGAAACCTTTCTGGCTGTACAAGATTTTTTTGACGAACAAAGCCGTGTGAGCAGGACCTAAATCTAATCAAATTAGCTAAAATCACCACAAACCCAAATCATGACATATGTATTCATTGAATAGAAATTATCTACCAGTAGAACAGGAAATGTTGGTCAAATATGGCAAGATTTATTATTATTATTTATTGTCATCAGTGTTATCAAAACAGCTCATGTGTGTGTGTCCTATTGTGAGCTGCAACATGAGAATAATCCATTCTGGGGTTCACTGTATTCCTATCAAAGTGCAGAACCTATACATAAGTAGGTCATGACATAATTCAGTGTTGTTGAGTTTTGTAAAGAAAAAGAAAAAAGCAATTATCGATACCAAGAGCCATTTGTGTGGTTACAAAATAAGGATACAAGTGTCAGTTTGCTCACTGCTTGAACGCCTCGACACTTAATGAGGTACATGCAGGTCAAGGTAATCCTAATTAAGACACTTTGCTTGATATCCCCCGCTAATGATGTATGTGCTTGTGTGTGTGCGTGCCTATATGTTGGTTTGTGTGTCATACGTAAAGCAGAAACCTAATGATGTATTTGATATGAAAACAAATGACATTGCCACCATTGTCGGTGCCGTAGCTGTGCAATTAACTAGATTGATTGGACTCAGAACTTGAAGGAGGGTGGGATTATGTTGCGCTTGCATGAATACGACAATTTCAGAGCATTAACGAGAAATGTTGCATAATGGAAGACATTTTCAATGCTTAGTGAGGTTAAGACATCCGGTTTCCATATATATTTGTTTGTTTGTTTTTTAATTTAAAATCATATTTTTGCCTTCCAATGATACCAACTGAAATATAATATTGGTTATAAAGTAAAATAATCTAAATTGTTGATGTTCACCATGAGGTGGCTCATGTTTAGTGTTAGCGGGAACAAGCTGCTATGTTCATTTTGGTGGAGACCTTTTTCCACACCTGACCGGTGATCAGCCCCCAGCCAAATCGTGATCATCTTTTCTCCTTTCACCAGATATCCGCGGCGTTGAAGAATTCCTGGACCGCGCCTCCCACCAGGGCATGGACGTGTCCCTCCAAAAGGTGGAGTCCAACGTCAACATGATGATCACGAGCTTGTTCAGGACCATGCGGGTGGAGGAGCTGCACCGCTACAGGGACACGCTACGCAGAGCCGTGCTTTTCATGAGTCCAGCTACCGCCAAGGCATTCATCTCTGAGGTAAATCATCAATTTGACCTGCTTTATTTCTGTTTTTCAATCAATCCAAAGGTCATCCACATTCTCTTTATCTTTACCCAGTAGATGTTGGGAAAAAAATAAGCCTTTTTTGAGAACTTGATGAGTCATAAGTACATAGATCTGTTTTCAGATATCTGACTAAAAGTAAAAAGTTGTTAATAAATTAAATACTCTGAAAAATCTACTCAAGTACTGTACCTAATTATTATAATATAATTATTCTTGTATTCAATATTGAAACGTATGTGCACTCTTTACGAACACCCATTGACTAACTGACTGAGAGAATAATGCACATATTTATGGCTAATTATATTTGAATTGTGTTGCCTATAAAGAACGCTCTGTTCTTTCGGACATTTTCAATTTATTCCGGCAAACATGACTCACAATCAGTACTCACAGATTTTTTTATTCTGGCAATTGTCAACCCAACAACATCACAACCTGCCATAGTAAGAATAGTATACCGTATAATAAAGCAATTTATCAGTAGGGCAGCAGCTATTATTATGATGAGTGACACTAATAATAATGCTGATGGATTTAATAACCTGGTTGGCAAATGTATGAACAATTACATTGAAAATACAAAAAAATCTGTCCAGTATCCACCCATTTTCCAAATCCGCTTATCCTATGTTTTTACATATATTTGGGTGAGACTGGACTCATCACCAGTCAACACAGGATACATAAACGCTAAGAGCCATTTTTGGACAATTAAGAGTCTTAAATGAACCAAACATATACTGCACATTTTTAAAGCATGGGAAGAAGTTAGAGTACTCGCAGGCAGGCCTGTGCCAAGATTCAAACACAGAACCTCTTGACTGTGAGGCACATGTGCCAACCACATGCATACATGATATGCATTGATTCAATTATTTAGCAAAGCTTCAAACTCGGGATGGGTGAGTACCGATACCAGGTATGTTAATGGGGACGATACCCAGCCTCATTTCAAGGTATCAATACTCGTGATGGTGTTCGATACAAGTCTCTGTAGCCCACTAGTGGCCGTTTTATCATCAAGAACCATAAATTAGAAATTTGAAGAATATAAATTTGCCATTAATTTCATGCAATTTAAAGGAAAATGTAGGCCTTTCTTTAAAATGATCTGTCATTATTTTTTGGGGAAATGTACTAGTCCTACCAGTATCTGTTCTTGGTATCTGTATTGGTGACTACTCAAGAGTTATCTCAAGAGGTATATGGGAAAAAAAAGTGGTATCCAACATCTATTCTTAAAACAATGCCTATACTGTAATTGATACCAACTTTGCATTAATACAATTCTCTGTATTATTATTATTTTTTGCCATTTTCTATATCCAAATCCGTTAATCGCATTAAATAATTAGTTCATTAATTGCATTAAACCCTCATTGTTGCTTGCCACTCGTGCACACGCACACATACACACACACCAAGACAATTAAGGATGTCCATTTGCTCCAGTTCATAAATGATATGGAAGTCATGCTTGAAAGCAGAGCTGTGTGTTAGTTCTGAATTCATAATTTGAAGCGTTAATCCCACGCGACACATCTTCATCTCAGTTTAATTAAAAATGACCTCTGTAAGACCTGTCACAGTCTAATTTGGATGGAGGTGTGATGTGGAGGGGCGTAAAACGTGTGTCTGCGGTGGCAAATATGTTCTATATGACGGTAATGAACACTGGGTGACACCAAGAGTTGCCATCCTAATTCATTCCTTACAATGGAGAGGAGAGTTTATACATGGCTAACAAGACAGTTTACTGTTACATTGAGGAGAACAAACATTTTTTGGCAGCGAACCACATGCTGCTTCACCAATTTCCGAAATAAGAAAGATCTTCAACTATTGTACTCTCCTCTCGTGTTGCTTCACATGTCATATTGTGTGGAAGTTTGGGGAAATGTAAATAAAACAAATATAGACCTAACTATTAAATTACAGAAAAGTGATTAGAATAATTAATATTGACTAATAAATTATTTATAGGATATGGTATTTAAAAATTCATGGATATTGTGTATTAGTCCCTCTCCTGTGGTTTCCTGTGGATCTCTTAAAAAATTGAAGAAAATTATTTAAATATATATATTTTTTACATTTGTATTTTTTTTTTTATATAAAACAGAGTCAACATTTTTAAGTTGTCAGAAAAAGAGATGAAAATGTTTTTTGTTTTTTTAATTAAGACCTAAAAATGCCCAAAACGTGACTTTAAAATGTCCAAAAAAAAAGAGGAAAAGCCAAAAATTACCATAAAATGTCATTAAAAAAAGGAAGGACATGCAGAAAATTACCATGTCTGTTTTGGGGGTTATTAATTGATTGTTCGAAATGATTTTTGTGTTTTCTATTCTGTGTTATATTTTCAGCCCAAAAATAAACCATTTGTTCATTCATGTCTCAAGATAAATACATGATTGCTTGTTCACATGTTCTGTTAAATTTCCTTTGTCATACTTTAATTTGATAACAGTGTGACTCTGGATGAACAAATTACCATGTGTCTCAAGGTTATTTGCACCCGCCACAGAAAATATTTAAAGCTGTTTTAATGAACGATTTTTTTCAATCCATGTGCCTGTTCTTGCCTGCACAAAGACTAAAAGTACACAAGGTCAAAGTTGTAGCAGATTTCTCTACAAAGCTCATCTCTCAAAGTGGGGTTGAGACTCATCAATTACCTGCGGTGTGATTGCAAGAATGCCAATGTATGTGCCCTGTGGGACGCCGTGGCTACAATGTTGATGTAGCCCCTGAGAGTAACGTTGTCTATTGCATACATTGCATATATTAGCAAACTTATCTAAACTAACGAGCTAACTATTTGCTGAAAAAACTCATGTAATGCCCTAAGCTCTTTACAAGACTCCATGTTAGGTGTTTTAAGCGAACGCTGAATGGTGCATGACATTCCTCTGTGACATTTTATCTGGATAGGCACACATTTATTAGTTTTTAATTAATGTGAACATGTGAGTCTCCATATGTGAGTGTCTTATTTATTTGCGAAGGTTAACACCTCAAGCATTCACTATCATGACATACTAGTGGAGGAGTCTTCTGTAGATGAAGTGTCAGGAGATTGTAATGATACGATTGATCATTACTGAGTTTGATTGATATTGTCTCGCCCAGCCAGCAAAGATGAAACGTCTTCAAAGACAGGAACACACACAAACGAACGAATGACGTGCTTGTGTTTGTTGAGCTCATTTGTCGCGGAGATATGCCTTCACTCTCCCATGCAAATACATTAGATGTCAACGGAAAGCTGTCCCAACAAATGACTACAATAGACGAGGAGGCAGAGCAAGAAAGACAACTAAACAGTGACAGATCAACATTAGGCACATGATTCATTATTTGCACAAATTGGATGCGGCCCTTTGCAAAGTTACCCCGTGCCAAGAGACTGGCATGTTGGATTAGATTACACAAATAATTTGGAGGGCAATAACAAATGTTTGCCGTCATTTTATCTGTGTGATTCGAAAGATCCAATAAACACTTTGAGAAAGCAGAATCCATCAAATATAAATGTTTTTAAAAAAGTGTTAAAAGCACAAACACCTTTGGTTATTTCACTTTAAATTGACGTGGTACTGCTTGATAAATCAATCCATCCATTTTCTATCATGCTTATCCTTATTAGGGTCACTGTTGGGTCTGATATTACAGATCCCCTTAGTTACCGACCGTGCACAAAGGAAAAAGGAGGCAGAAGCTGCTGTTTTGTCTTAATGCAACCGCGGCTGGGGAGAGAAGGGGAGACGCGAGACCTTAACTCACGCTCGGCTCCGTCCGACTCCCTTTCCTCCCCCGGCCACCTCGTCGCTTTTATTACAGTTAAGTTTCAGTTTCGTTTCATATAAACATGGTTAAGTTTCTGTTTTCATATGTCATGGAAAAACACAAAACAGTTTGAGAAAGTTGAGCCGCGCCTTAGGCGCCGCCTCTAAACGACAGTTAATAATATAAAAACATATATACAGGATATTCTTTAAAATACACATAATGTTAAGACTACTGTTTTAAGCAACTTCACAGTCACAGGTGATCTGGAATTTGTCCCAGCTGATGTCAAGCAAGAATTAGGTTATACCCCGGACTTGTCATCATCCAATTGCAACTCACACCAAAGGAAAATTTTGAGTGTTAGTTAACCTAATGAAGTGTGTTTTTGAGACATGGTCACAACATTTGATAATTTCTCTGAGAGACTGTTTACGGTCTTGATGCTGCTGTTTTGGTTAGCAGCTCAGCAGTTAACTCTTGAATGCCCATGTGTCACCAGTAGCCCCTATGAATTGAGATAATTACTATTAATATAATATATTGTACATAAGAATATACATGCCAGTTAACTGCCCCGTTTCCATAAAAATCCTTCACAATATCGCTTACTTTTATGAGATATCATTCATAGAAGCTGCTGTTTGATCACAGCAGGCCTTATCAATAAATTACCTTGACCTATACACCAAACGTAATGTTTACCAATAAGGTAGAAAAGAAGAAGAAACCATTTTGACATGGCCTTGATATTTCTCTCTATCGCCTTCACACGCAAACTTGCATGTCACATTCAATATGCAAAGAAGTGGGAACGATATAAATGTTGCCATTTGATATCAAGGTGTTAAAATATTTACAAACAACAATGCCATTCCAGGGCAACTTCCTCTTCAAATGACATTTTCATTTTATTTATTTTTTAATTTTTTTACTTGAAGAGCCATCAAGCACGAGCCCATTCCGCAGATGACACACATCACAAATTAAACATGAAGAAAAATACTCTGTGTGAGGCACGTTGAATAATACATCGCATGGATACATTGCACTAGTTTTGTTTACTCTGCCACCATCATGACAATGTGGGCCAAAAACATTAAATGTAGTATACAGTCTGCTGAATTTTGCTCATTTACAAAGAAATTAACATCCTTAAACTTTTATGGTTGTTTATTAATTGTGGTAATAGACAGAATATCAGTCAAAAATCCATTAAATACACACAATGTAACAGCTATAAAATGTTGTGCATTTTATTGAATGACATTTGATTCGCTGTCAGAAATTTGGCTCCCACTGATTGGCTGGTGCCCATGTGTGCAAAATCAACCAATTACCAATACTTCTGAACTTTTCATGTGTCGAAAGCTGATTCAAGTCCTTCATGTACGCTAAGTAAAAATGTACAAACTCGGAAAAGTACTTAAGAGCAAAAGTAAAGAGTAATTCATACTATCAGTAATATACAATACCCATTTTTTGGGATAGGCAAACATCGCAGGCCAATACTTGGCCTTATTTCAAGGTATCGGTACTCACGGCAGAAGCCGATACTGCTATCATCTACCCTCATGTGGCTGTTTTACGATCAGGAACTAGAAAGTACCAATTAGAAGAACAGAGAATTGCCGATAATGTCATAGAATTTTAAGGAAAATGCTATATTAGGATATGTAGGTCTATCTTTAAAATGACTTTTGGGAAATTTTATGTATCAGAAGTACTAGTGATATTGGTACTTCATATTGTTTTAGTGACTACTCGAGTTGAGTCCTTGTATTGGCATCGGTCTGGAAAAAAAGTGGCATCAAACATCCTGGCCTATTATGATAACTTGGAGAGAAAAAAACCCCATCTGGACTCAAAATAGTTTCGCTTTTTATCAACTTATTAGCTTCATCATCTAGTTTTCTTTAGCACTAATTAGCATTGGCTTGACTTTTATGCTATCAAAAATATCTGTTCTCAAACAAAAAAATACACCCAACTATGTGTTTTTTCAGATTTGAACTTGGGAAATTTTGAAGGCTGGATGTTTTTAGGCTAGCACAAGACAATCCTATTTGCCACAGTTCATTCTCATAGCTGACAACCTCAAACAATTGTCTCCAATGAGGCGGTGGATGGGGAATATCTTGTTTTTCTCACAATCGATTTTGACATACATTGTTGTCAGTGCTGGCTGATTCACATCACTCTCTGTCGCTGCTGAACCTGTTTCTACCTTATCTCCATCAATCAATATCTCCACCACGGTTGACTTTAGTTTCCTCTATATTGTTTCAAAAGAAAAGTGGCAAGCCCATTTTGATGAAGCAAGGCCTATAAAGTACATAATTCAGTTTTTAAATGTAGTAAGTAAAAGTAAAAAAATTGTAAGAAATATCAACACCGAAATACTGTTACCTGTAAAATAAGTACAGTAGCAAATTATTTGTACTTTTCTACTTCCCACCACTGTGAAAAGTATTATTCCACAATAGATACAGCAAGTCAAACAATGCAGCAGGCAGACAGCGGTTCAATGATCAGTTAAAAGGGCACCTAGAGGCCTTGACTGTATAGTTATCTCCTTGAACTTTATCACACGGGAAAAATAGTATTATGCCCCTATCACGCTGTGGAGGTGTGTGTGTGTGTGTGCAGACTGCAGAGTACCAAAGGTTAGGGGCTAATAACTGCTGCGAGCACAGTCACTAATGGCTATGCCAGAAAGTACTTAAACAGATAGTCACACTTTGGGGTTGGTGTTTATGAAATTTGACAAAGATTTGGGGTATAATGAGTGCATAAATAATTTTATACTGTCATTTTATATTGGCCTGTGTGTGACAAAATCCAAATGTCCTGTGGAATGCATTATGTTTGTTTACAGTATAATGTAAACAAGTAACATGTTTCTGCATGTTGACTCTAAAGCCATGCTTGTTTTCTTGTTTTGTAACAATTGTCGTGACGTTGGTATACCGAACAAGATTTCACCAAAGTTCAGCTCACCAGCATTCAAGAAAATGTTTTTTTTTTGTTTTTTTGTTTGTTTGTTTTTTTGGTGACATTTACCCAAAAAATAAGAAGCGACCTTAACCAGGGGGGTTAATAAGTTACAGTACATTTCATATTGAAATAATGCATTTCTGCACATACTGACCATTTATTCTCTCAACTGCATGCAGTTAGGGTACAAATGCAATAATAATATTATATTGCTTGCTGAATTAGTTGGAATTCACTCATCTCCAAAATGATCACTTCACAGTTAACCCCAAAAAGTCATGTTTTTTAAGCCATTAAAAGGGCATTGTGGGTGGGGGAAAGCAAGCCATTTTGAACACTTTATATTGGTCAATAATTTGTGTACAGTAAATAACAGACCCAAGTGGTGACAGACCAATTTTTTTTAATTAAAAAAAAAAAAGTGAAACAAGTCAACTTTGTAGTAGTTTTCGACCCAGCACGAGCAATGATATTAATTTATATATATATATATATTTTTTAATTAATCCATCACTCCCAGACATTTTCACTGAAGCAGCCCCCTTCGCTCCCGGCTGTTTTACTGGATTTTGACAGATTTTACAAGGCCCACAGAATATTATGTTCTATTGCTATAAAAACATGGAACCTACCAAAAGAAAGATTAGAGTCTCTTCTTTCATCAGGAAAAAATATATATTTCTATCTGTTTCTGTTTCTGTTTTGCAGCAATTAGCTTTAGAATATAGCTAAGTTTAATCATTCTGTTTAGAACTGCTGTCCGTTTTTGTAATTACTATCATTGCTTCGCCTGTTCTCTTGAAATAGAACATATTTATACATTTTTGGGAGCAAATGAGTTAATATTAATGGTAACGATGGGTTTGGTTACGTGATGTTCACAAGGTGAAACCTTAGGTGCTGTGATTTTCAGTCAAGAGCAAGTGACAAAATGGCCGCCACCTGAGATGGATAAAAACGGGTATATTTTGCTGCATGAGTCATATTCCACAAATTCAATATTAATCAGAATACTATATTTAGACTCGTGGGGTGTATAGAACATATTGTTGTTAAGAGAATTCTAAATTTAAATAAAAAAAAGGAAAATGAATAGTTGGATAGTAAATCGTCAAAATGTATCACATCAAGTTGAAATATATTTTGATTATATAAGATCATAGTTTATTACTATGATTACTATATTTTGTGCCTTTGAAGCCTTTCTTCCCCACTAAAAGTATATCCCGTATATTCTCCATAACATTAAGCGGCTGCCCCCTCAGGGAGGTATTTGCATCCAAATGGCAGTCTACTTGCAGACTGTCATGTTATCTCCTGGTGACTGTCGATGGTGTAATAGGGTCAAGCCTCTGCGTCAAATGGGCATCCTCCCATGAGGCCCGGCGATAAATAGATGCAATAGATGATGGGATAATTGAGAAGGCGCGAGATAATAATCTGTGTTTAAGGTCAGGCGGGATGGAATCTCATCTTTTGCCTCGCTGATTATTTTTGTAGCGATCCATGTTGTGTTTAATAACTTATTTATGATTTATCTGTATGTGCTCAAGTCCTCCTGTGTAAATGAAGCGTGTGGTTCTCTCTTCACGGCTGAAAATTGCTTTCCATGTTGAATGGAGAGCATGTTATTGGTAGTGGGTAGATTGATTGTTTTGTATTTAATTTAGAACAATATACTGTGCGTGTTCGTGCTTGTGGTTGAGATGGTCGAAAACAGGAGTGGTCAACATGTGGTTCATGAACCATGTGTGCTGACTGTCAGACATTCAGGCCTATTCATAAACCATATAAGCACAGACATATTTGTTTGGTAGATTTGTTTGTTTCCCGACTTATATTGAGCAAAGGCATATACTTTGCATGAGAAAAATATCACAAAAACTGGATAATATTGGAAAAGCATTCAATAGCTCTGCCTGTCACTATAGATCACTGGCATAGATAGGCACGATCAAATTGTTTTTGGACTCATTAAGAGAAATTGGATAGTTTTTGTTCATCAAATCATCTGTAAGACACTTATTTTTAGGGGTTATGTTGCATTATTTTGAAATGGCTCAGATTGTTTGGGAATCTTATTTTTGGTATATTTATGCTTTAAATGATGATTATAGGAAATTTGAAATCATTCTCTGGCTAGCAGATGTCTTGGCTTGTGACATCCTTTGGGCAATGCGTCAAACTTTTGAACTCGTTTGAAACGGAGTCATGCCAACCTGAATATCAGTACAACGGCCCAAAAAGAGTAGTGCGCGTTCCAATCCAGCGACATTTAAAAAGCCTCTCTCGGGATATTCAGTTGCAATTGGTGTTTTTATAGTATAATAATTCACACTGTTCAAATTGTTGCAACTGTCTGCTACTCTTATTTCCCCCAAAAAATAAGTAAAAATAAACTATGGATGTTGCACTAAAAATATAATATTTACACTTGTACGTATTATTAAACATTTATTACATTGGATACAATATTTTGTTTATTCAATAATATTTCCCTTGTCGGAGAACTTAATGTTCAAAGTTGCAGTTTTAATGTTCAATTATTAATGTCATAAAATATATTCTAACCATCCATTTTTTGATGTTGCGCCCGTAAATAGTCCAACTGTTGACAATTGCATTTTCTTTTTTCAATATTCTGTCCTATTCGGATACTTGGCCATGCTATAAGGTGGGTTTGTATGCCTTTTTATGCTGCAGCAGTTTTGCTGTGCAACAGCGGCGTTTGATATACTCCTTCTATTGTCATTCATATTGTTATAGTTATTGGAAATGCAGTGGGACAGAAAGAGCCTTGAGAAGAGAAAGAGAGAGAAGAGAATGGAGCAGAACAAACTCCATAACAGTATAACATCAGTATATGAGAACAGTTACTTGGCGCAGGAGTTGGATTTCATTTAGGTGGATTGTGGACTGGGAGGACAAAGCCATGTCAGGACGGAGGTTCACCAATGGACAATTCTAAGTCTTCAGAATTTGTAGGGAAAGCTGGAGTGGTGAAGAAAACACATGCACACACTAAGATAATCTGAAAAAAAAAAGCAGAAGCCCAGACCCTTATACTGCAAGTTAGATGCGCTAAATTTGTTCCCGTTAACACAAAAGCAGTTTGTTCTCCCTTTTGCTCCCTTACCATAGCCAATGTGAACCGAAGCTTAAAAACAGGGTAATTACAGAAAAGCGATTTTTGCATCCTGTTACACCAACCATCTATAAGCTGCCACGAGCTATTTCTGAGTAGAGCTATGTTTGTCAACATGTTGTGCACGGCATGTTTGGCTCATGATGCTGATCGAGTTAGCCACCCCTTGCTCGAAAATGTTCCACGGTCCATGCATCAAGCTCCAGCAGTACCTGTAAGGCGGCAGCGTGTGGCATATGCGCCGACCCCAGGAGGACTGATCACATTTGTAATTGACGAGCCAAACAGATGCTCCTCTGCACCAACCGCAGCTGCTTAGTCTGCTCGCTGCTCATTCACTCCGACGTCAACCCTTCCTCGTGTGACACTCGTTTGACCCCTTCTATCCCTTCTTTTACTTACAGCTCAATATTCTATTGACACTGATTAAATAATTCAATTTAAACAAACCATGCGGAATCCCGATGGTGTATAATTGTGTGGTCAACTTCGGCAATGCAATTCTAGTATTTTAGTGATGTGGTTTTCATACTCGTACGTCCTTAAATGATGCCTTGATGCCGTTCCCCAATTATTGGCTGAGGGTGTCATCCAAAGACAAATGCCCTCTCTCAGATAAACACCTCAGGTAGTAACTTCAGTTACCCCAATTTGAACTCAGTTGCTAACTCCATCACTAACCAAAATAGCAGCACCAAAGCACGTAAAGAATCTCAGATGTAAGTGCCGTCCAGTAAACAAGTACAAGGTGTTCTTTTTTGTTCTAAAATCCAGATTCACTCATTTCAGGAGACCCCAAAATAAACAAGCCATTTTCAACACCTTAGATTGGTCAATAATTTGTAAAAAAATTACACCCAAACATAAACTGACAGAAAGGATTTTGACTTGTGAGGTTTTCGGCCCGACATCAGGGATAATTAAATGAGTATTTACATATGCACCCTGGTTACTATTCACATGCCAAGCCATTGCTGACCAAAATAGCAGCAGCATCCCACACACAATCAAACCTTCGGATGAATTGAAGTGGTGCTTTATGTTGTAAACCACGGGTGTCAAACTCATTTTTGCCGTGGGTCAAGTTGTAGTTTGCGTTTCCTTTGGCAAACTGTTTTGATTGAAGTAAATGTATCATCGCCTCATCTTACATTTACCCAACAAAATGATGAATAACTAGTTTTGATATCAGAGGCCAGTAAAAATTGTTCAAATATTATTTCATTTATTTTTTGGGATGACCAAAATGCTAGCGATAGCTCAGCATTTTTAAAAGTGACGTCAATTTTACAATTTTATTATTTTAGTAAGAAAAAAAATTCAAAGTTACAGTTTTGCTATGGCGGATAATAAAATTTTTTAATTTAAAATGATGTGAAAAAAACAACCCACTTAAAATGATATGACAGGCCAGATCTTGTTGTAAACAATTTCCCTGTATGATCAAAAAACAATTAGCCTTCAAGTAGACATATGGTCACCCCAAAACGTATGCATCTAGGGAGTTATGCAATACATTTTACTGTATTTGTTCCAGCCGGTTTGCCTTTGTTCTCATCAGTATTTCTTCGTATATTTTTCGTCAGTTTAAGTGAATTATGACATATCAGTAATATTGTTGAATAAACAGCACTGTTGGAGGCAATAAAGTGTGTGGTCCTAATCTAAACTTCAAAAACTGAGGTCTGTATTCTGCATTGAAAGGATTCCTGTTTCAAGTGTTCAGCAAGCCGTAATCACAGCATAGCCAGGATGTTTCAGACTTTGAAAGTATCCTGAGTACTGCGTGGGTGCCGACCCTCTTAGGCGGTTTGATTGACACCGGTGAAGATGAAGCTGTGCGCAATGTCACGAACAGTTGACCTATGGCTGAAGGCTTCATATAGCGCTTGTCACCTCAGTGACAGATGGATAGACTGCACGGTGACTGGAGTCATTTTACACTCTGCCAAAGATTAGTGAAACCTCGCAAGTGAAGGTGATGCTCTCGAAAACCACGTTCACGCGCATGTAACGTATACACATGTGCAAGCATGCGCACAATAGCTGACCTTGTCTGTTCAACCATGATTGTTTTTCCTTACGTTCCATCTATATTCATGTGTCTAGCCAACAGACTCCTACACACATATAGCTAACCTTTGGGGTCATTTTCTTCATGACATTGCCAAAGGCAGTGTCTCTCCGTATCATCCACTATCATCCCTTGGCCACAGGTTAAATCCCTTTAATTCATCTGTGTTCTCTCGCTGCCTCGTACTGGTGTCGAGGCTTTCCGTTTTCTGCTCGCCGCGCTCGTTGTAAAGACGTTTTACGGCCGGGCAATAAAAGGCCGTAATGGAAAAATTATTGTGTGTTGCTTGGGCTCGTATGAAGTCAATCGGATATCGCATCAAGATGAGTAAACTACTTTGCTTGGAATTACTGGACCATGCTTGGATGTATAAAAAGAGTGTAGTGACTGTGAAATTTTACTAATGCAATTCCGGATTGATGACAATGGGGGAGGGGCTGGGGGGAGCCCAATGTCCCTGTATTGATCGTCACTTGGCCAAACCATTGGCCTAATCATTTTCTGAATTAATGTCCTCTATGTTATTACATGGCTCCGAAACTTGTCAACTTACTTGACACCACTCCCTATTTAGATAAGGCGTTCAAAAAGAGCACAAAAAGTACGACTAAGGCTACGTTCACACTGCAGGCTAATGCGATCCAGATCGGATTTTTTTGCCCAATTGCGACCTGTATCAGATTTTTTTTATGTCAGTGTGAACAGTACAATTCCGATTTTTGTCATATGTGGTCCTAGATCAGATACGTATCCGAATTTTTGCAATGTGACCTCGGTATGAACGGCCAGGTCGCATATATCCGACCTCTACGTCATCAAAAGTCCAATATGCGCGCTGCATGGGCGGGGGCATTAATCGGAAGACGTTGGTGAATCGGTAAAGTTGTTTCTAGTAACAGTTGTGACTTTATATTTGACTTTTGACTTTAATCCCACTTGAAACATGAAGCATAAAGTTGACATTTGTGGCGATATTTCTAATTTAGCCACACAGACGGCTCATTTATTATGCGCGGCAATGACGTGACAAAAAAAAGGAGAGGTCGCCATGTGATGCTTTTTCACAAGACAAAAACTAGACTGGACGAGACTAAAACCCCAACACTAATTGTGAGTAAATCTGTATAAATGTTTGTGAATTGTTCACAAGACAAAAACTAGACTAGACGAGACTAAAACCCCAACACTAATTGTGACTAAATCTGTATGAATTTTTGTGAATTGGCGGTGAAAATAAAGCATATATGGCATGCTTCGCATGTTGGCCCAGGAAAAAGAGAAGACGTAGTATATACATGGATACGTTTTTGCTACATTGAAGTGGAGAAAAAATACCTTATGCTTGATTTTAGTCGAAGGAAAGGAATGTGGGCACAAGGTCGGTCAGAAAAAAAAACACACAACAAACCTGTAACAAAACAGTAACAAAACCAACCGCAAACTAATGCTGGCAAACTTACTAGTTTGTAGCATGTAGCGATAGTAGCCGCTTGTTGATATAATTTTGTGTGAAGTTGAATTTGTGCTGAGGTACGGCAAGTTGACGGCATTCCTCAATACTATACTCTCTTTTGTAGACAAAATTATTTTGAACACAACTGTATAAGTTTGGGTCTCAGGAAGGAACTGCTGACTGCTAGGGTTTGAGCGTCAAACAAGGCAGCATTTAAAATATTTGATTCACAGTTCAGTGTGTACAGGCCACACTCAAACCGCATGATGTTTCCATGTCACTGCAGTTTCAGTGCAAAACATTTCTGTCACGCCGCTGTTATCCCTTTTTAACAGAAGCTTTTCTTTTGTAAACAAGTCAAGCACACCAAAAAAAGTTTGCAAAGCTTTTGGGGAAGTGACAGCACGCATTGTCGAGCAATCTGACAGCTGTGCTATCAAAAAAAAAAAGTGGTTGCATAGTGTTGACTGGGTGTAGGCAGGCCCGCATGCTATTCTTCAATTTGTCAGCCTGAGATCAGCGCACTTTTGTTTTTGTCGTAATTTAATTTTGGTTCCCTGAGTTGGAGAATTTTACATTAAAATGCAGGCTGTACTTGGCAGGATGTAGACATATTTTAAGGTTACTAGAAAAAGCTCTCTTTTTTGGGCGAATTGAATACATGAATAAATTTCCAATAACTGCTTTGAGATAATGTGAAAATACAGTACAGTATACTGTTTGTGTTAGTGTCAAGTGTGATGTTTTTAGCATTGAGGAAATGTTTGATGCCAAATCTTCTGGCTCAGTAAGACACTTGAAAAAAAAAATGTTCTACAAAATTTCCGTGCCGGTTACTTCATTTGACATACAGTGGGGTCTGTAAAGTCACCCAAAACTACTTACTGAGGAATCTCAGCACCAAATCATTAACTCAAGCATGTTTTGTTTTTGCAACAGAACGGCAAAGTGTGACCTGTGACACGATTTGCCTTCAAATTAAGACCATTTTGTTGTTGTATTTTAAAATTTGCTTTTATATTGTAATATTAAGCCAACTTAATAATTGTTTTAAATTAATTGTTGCAATGAATTGAAAACCTTTCTCAGGTGTTTTAATAATGTGATTTGCTTTCCTCAAAATGCCTCACAGATCAAGAATTACAGTATGATTTACACCCTGTTTCTTGCCTAGCTAACCAGCTTTGAGGCGGCAGCCCTCTCTCAGCCAATCGCTGTCGTTACCATGGCAACTATATATGTGACACATTCAACTGACACGAGGTCAAACCCAAATATCTCCCTATTACAACTTCACAGCGCAATCGAGTTACAGTTTGTGCCGCTTAACAGAAACTAGTTAGCGCTAATCTATGCATCGAGAAAACTTACTGAAGCTCTGTTTGCCTTTTTGTCTTTGGCACGACAGCGTTTCAGACCGTTTAGTCTGTCATCGTTATGTTTACCTTAGACCGATCAAGACACTTCCATGTATTTGTCAAGTCATTGATTGTTCATATCTAAATGTCAGCTTGCATCTAGTCATATTTACTGTTGTGTGTGTGTGTGTTTATGTGTCTGTGCCTGTTTGTTTTCAAACCTATCTCAGTGGATTTGCCAGTCGCTTGAATCTGCGGCCCAATCAATAACTGAAAGGCCGAAGTGCATGTGCACATGCACACACACAAACAAACAAACATGTAAGTGCTCCGTGCATGTTGGCCCTTTTACCTTTTCCGAAGCAGTACATATAGTGCACACAAAGACCTTTCTAGTCTGAACATATGGCAACCTAAGGGCGAGTGGAGACGAACACATAGACATGTCTGCTGAAAATGTACCAAAAAAAAACAAGAGAATGACTTTGCTGCTTTTTTCTCTCTCATCGGTTGTCTTATTTTTGATCAATAATATTGATAGTGCACAAGCTGCGCTGGAGAGCAAGCGCGAGACCCCGTCAACGGGACAATTGCTGGCTTTTGTCGAGTGTGACAACTCACATACACGCGCGCGCACAAATACACACACACACACACCAGTCGATTATTGGCGTGTGACCACCGCTGGATCAGATTAATTAAAGCGACCATAATGGCAGTGATTTCAAGTCATTAGCTGCAAGGAAAGAAGCGCACGGGCCTTTGACACCCCTCGCGACTGCTGTCGTGGAACGCTCCATTGCTTTGAAGCAAAAGACTTAATTACACAAAATCTCACTGTTTCCTCAACAAAATACGCTGTACTGGAAATCTAGGCCTTAGAAGTCATTTACTTTGCTCTCGCCGGGGTTTAAATACACAGTGCCTTGATGAAAACTACCCTATCTCCGCAAAATAGTGACCGTGGGGGGGTCGTTATTTCCTCTACAGCAAATATGAAGAGGCCCAAGTAATAGTAAACAATGTTCCTGGTGTATTACAATTTGTCAAGTCAAAACCTGAATATTCAGCATTCACTCACAGCAGTATGAGAGTGATGGTCAATATTTGAACAAATGCCATAAGTTCATACAAGTCGTACAATGGATATTAACCGCTGAACATCAGCATTTGAACTATGTTGTTAACCAAAAAAAAGCAGTACCAACATAAGACTGTCAACAGCAGGGGCGGAGCTACATTGTGACCCTTGTCAATCTCTGGCCACCCCCTTGGACACCCCCACACCTAGGGGGAAATTTTGATCTGTGAAATCAGTGATTTTTCTGCCATTTTCACATGGATGCATTATTCTTAACTTGTGCCGCAAGTTATTTATATTAAAGAATACATATATAATTGATCTAATTCAGACTCTGAAACTAATCTGTCCTAAATAACATTCATACATCAATCAAAACGAATATTTTCGTGTCATAGCATAGCATTTTTTTTTTTTTACATAAATGCCACGTGCAATTTTTATACTTTAATACCTTCATTGAGCATTATAAGCATTGGTGGTCCGGTGGACTAGCAGTCTACCTCAGTATCAAGTTATTCTAACTTTGAATCCCCCCGTTTGGATTTTGCTTTTAGGTTCATTGAAGACTTCAAACCAACGAGTAATTTTATTTTGTTGTCTTAACACAAATAGTGAGTGCACAATACAAGTGTTTTGTCCTCCATTTCCAATTCACACGCCATCTGTGGAAAAAGGAGAAGCTGTCTTTATTCTCTTATTCTGAATCTCAAATGTGAGACGACATATTGTGTTGGTCAAAGCAGTAATTGGTATGCAAGTGGTCCAAAGTCCTACAGGATGCCTTTTTGGTCACCTTATTATTATTAGATATTTTTTATGGGGGCTAAAGCTTTTGTGTGCACATTTTGTGAATTTTTTAATGGACCTGGTAATCACACTCCATTTGTTCAACTCACTTCAGTGCACTTTGATGTTAATGTAAGCCGTTACTCTTCTCTATATTTTATACCTGAAAGGCTCCTTTTTGGTTTATTATGTTAGGTTTGGTTATTCTCCCGTTTTGACGACGTCCTATTTTGACAACATGGTTGCCTAATTTAAAGGGGACATATTAGGGGAAATGACTTTTCAAAGGATTTTGTACAAATACAAAGCCATATAATTTTGTTACCTGCTTTTTTTCCTGGAAATATATCTGGAATGAGCCATCATGCACTTCTTTCCCACTGTTATGTATCAATGGCACTTTACATAATAACCACCCCCGCGAGTTTCTCAGCCCATGATCTCAACCTGCTAGGCTGGGTGAAGATCCAGAGCCACTTTCAACAGACTACAACGTCTGTAACACTATCATGCAAAAGCGCTAGGGTGCAGAAAGACTACATCCTCCACAAGGGCTCCTACTATCACGTTAATTATAAGTAGAAATGTGTTATGCTTTGCACAGATTAGCATTAGCTTCAAATAGCAGCACTACATACACACAGTGTAGCGTATGAACTGCTGCCTTCACAAGTTAACAACTTATTTAGTGTCTTGATAGGCAATCAGTTTTTTTTTCCCAGACTCGCCTCTACTATCAAGTAGTAGCCAAGGTGCCTTACCCAGTTGTCATGGTGATGAAAGTCACACTAGCCCAGCCGCGTATGGTTCTTGCTCAGGGCCAGCCCATTAAGTTAATCAAAACAGTAAACATGTTTAAACTGAAGTGTGCCATATTCCTTGATTCTTAGGGTAATTTCACAAAGCAAATCTCAGATATGTTATACTAGGAACTTTCTTAAATTGTGAACATATGTCTCCTTTAAACAATGGCTGCAATACATGCAGCTATATGCGTGACAAATTGATGTTATTTTCCCGTACGAATAATCTAACATAATGAGCATTTGTGTTGCATCAAAACAATCAAATAGCTCAATTTTAGCAGGCTTAACGAGCAAAATGATGCGTGTCAGCGGGGTGCCCCTTAATACACACATAAATAAATGTGTTTGTTTGTCGCACAAATCTGAATTCAATAATAGTCCCAGCAATGTACTGCCTTGCATTGCAATGACATCATACTGTTGCATCATTGTGATGATCATGTACTATACATTTAATACTAGATTTAAAACGTTTGCCATTCAGCTCCTTGTTAGAGAACAGCAACTTGTGCAAAGTTCAGAGAAGTTCCAATTAAGTTCACCTGTAAAGGTTTTAGTGTATTTTATGTCCATTCTGAAATTTCACCTGAAAGCCGAATATCCCTACACGATTTTGTGGGTTGTAATACAGGTAAAATCATAAAATCATATTTTACCATTTTTAGTGGACAGTCTAAGCTGTAAAAATAAGTTACCCACTATTTATAATAAATTCTAAATAAAGTAAATGTACTCATGCTTATGCTTTAATCGTGCCTGACAGACGCGTAACTGGCAGGGAGTCCACTTAATAGATCATGTTGTTTAATAGTCTTAACAGTTTTGTTGTTTAAGCAGAAGCACTAAATAAGTATGTATCATTAGCTTCTGGCGCTAGCCGGTTTCTGGTTAACTGCCATATGTATGTCACTTGTGATTAAGAGGCAGAACTTAGTCTGTGTTTCATGAAATTGCAATCAAGAGAAGATTAAGAATCAACGATCTTAGTGGGAAATTTTGTTTTGAGGGTCAACCAAATCAGAGGTCGACCAGCGTCAGCTTTCTGCATGTTCTTCTCTGCTTGTTTTTGTGTGTTAGAGGGAATCATTGATATGCAGATGTTGGAGGGCTTGGCTTGCAGGCTATTTGCTATATTTGATCCCAAATAGAGCGTAGCATTAAATTACACTTAATCTCATTTTCAATTTGCAGTACATTATTCAATAGCCATGCCCAGTCTTCCTTTGAAAGCACCCGCCATCATCTACACAGCCTCTGCTTGTTTAACTATTATAGCATATCTAAGAGCTTCAGAAGATGATTGTTAATGTTTTTTGTTCCCTGTCATTGATTTGAAGCAAGCAATCATAGGTTGCCACTTTGAAACTTGACTGCAGTATATACAGTACAATATGCCATCATCCAGCAGCAGCGCCATGTGTGTGATTCTCTCTTATTTTTGAAGGATGAAGTAGGAGGTGTTATCACAGGGTGAAGGTGATGTACAGCCTATCACTCTGAGATTTGAAGACAAGTGGTCTGGATGGTTATAGCTTTTGGATCGGATGCTACAATGTTATGTCCGTCTTATATTTTGAGCTCCAAAGGTGTAAAATTGTCAATTGAAGTTTGTTCTATCATTCAGTGTCAGTGCAGTGTCAATGCTTTTATACAGAATAGCAACCTGCGGCAAAAGAAACGGTGGGAAAATGTTGGCTTAAGGCAGGGTGAAAAGGGGCTTCTGATGCAACGCCTAAAGACAGAAAATGGCCGACTCAACTTTACACCACACAACTTTATACATTCTGCCAGTGTCCGAGCTGTTCGTATAGAACAGCGTCATGAAGAAATTGCGGGAAAATGCTATTTTCACAGGAAATGTCAAATAAACGTTCTGATACTACCACTATGGGTTAAAGGTTACCAGCTCAACTTTGCACACTGAAGATGTTTGCTGTGATTTAATCATTCCCAATATTTAATTTTATACTTGTACATACAGTGACGCAAAAAAAGAGGCAGCGTAAAAGAAGCTTCTGATACTACAGTACCTTCAAAAGCAAAAAATTGCTGGCACCACTTGGCTCTGCTGGACAGTTAACCGAAATGTAAATTGTGATTTTGATTTTGGCTTCTCTCGATCTTTAAACCATTATGATAAATTTTAAAAAACACGATTAATGTGCAGGAAGTCGCATTTATGTAAAAATAATTACACAGATGCTTCGTTTTTAACACTTTCAGACCCAGTGGACATGACATATTTGCGTGTCTAAACCAATAAAACGATCATTTTAATGATGAAATTAGATGATGTCAACACTTCTGGTTCATGATTGGATCTTAACTAACCAATCACAATCGCAAGTTGATTTGCATGATGTTTATTTTAAAAATCTTGCATATAAGCTTGGTAAGTTTACAACACGTTACAATTAGATTATACTGGTGTCTACTGTAACAATTAAAAACATGGGATAACCCCCCCAAATTTCCATGTTGTTCTTACGTGGGAAAAGAGTCTAAATCAGCAAAAAATGAATACATTTTGACCAGCAGAAAAAAATGCGGGTCTAAAGGGGCTATAACATTGCTAGCGCTAATACTATGTCAATGGAGGATCCCATTCAAATGCTAATAAATACTAAATGTTTAAATCAAGGACTAGTTACGCAGGTTTCTGATGAGGCTATAGCGCCCCCTAGGCCCAGTGTAGCGCCATCAATGAACCAAGCAAAAAGATGTTTTGATTCCCGCGACTGCAAGACTGATCCAGGCTGTCTGGCGAAGTGCTCTGCAGTCGGTCCTGTTACCCGCGAGTGGGAGTCGTTGGGATAATCTGTAATGGAAAACAGCTTGTTCATCCTCCTCCTCTCCACTGCCGAATCAAAGATTTCTGCTGTGTTACAGAGTGGACGCAACTCCCGCCAGCATAGCAGCATGTACTGGGAACAACACACTGCTGGTGCTCCCACTGAAGAATCTCAGCTTCTTCCTCTTTCATGATGCCTGTTTGGCCCCGAGGCCTTGGGTCTCGCGGTTGCTGTCGCCAAGGATGTGCCCCTCGTTGTGTGTCCTCTGTGGCCCAAACCCTGTTGCGGAGAGCTTCCCTCTCAAGTCCATCAGCAGCTTCTCCATCTCTTCTTGTTGTTGTCTTCCTCCTCCAGCAGAGGGTGTGGGATGTTAAATGCACCAGGGAATTTACAGAAAGTAATTCTCCCATGGCGACCTATTCCATCCATATGCAAATACGCTGTGCTGCAACAGCGCATATTATGCATGGATAGCGGTGAGATGGGCTGGTTTGGAAAGAAGTGTTTTGCTGTTTTTTGTTGTTGTTGGACAAGAGCGAGATTGAAAAAGTGTCTCCGTATTTCCAAGATGGGTGCTGATGACGTCTGCTTTCTGGTCTACGTACCAGACTTTAAAGATGGAAAAATTCTGGTCGTATAACAGAGAGAGAACCATTGTTAATTTTATCCACCGTTCTAAAATCTATTCTCAGTTTTAGTCCAATTTCAATTCATAGTCAACCTCATCCCGTTTTTATTTAGTCCATTTTTAGTCGACTATAAATCTAGCATTTTAGTCTATATTTTAGTCCAAGAAAACATTATTTTGTTTGTCTATTATTTATTATTTATATTTTATTTGTTAACATTTTAGACTAGTTTTAGTCAGGACAATCATTTTAACCCCTGTATTTTTTATTTTGTCAGCAGATTGTTTGGAATATTTCGGATCTAGAACTATTTCACACAAAATGTTCTCATCTTTTTGATGAAAAACAACGTGACACACAATAACAGTATATGAACAAGTGGTTATTATGGCTCCATCCTATAAGCTAGTAAATTAGCCAGCATTAGTTAGCGGTCGGATTAACATTATTGTTGGAACGTTATAGCCGTTTGATTAATTGACATTTTTTTAACCTTTCACCGTGAATCCACCTCTTGTCTGTCACGTTTGTGCATGTTGCACTTGCTAACTGCAGATTTGAAAGGGAGTGTGTTACTGTGTGTTACATGACAGATTAGCAGAGACAATATTTTAGAAAACCATATAATTTTCGTCTCGTTTTTGTTCATAAACTAAAATGTCCATAGATTTTAGTCTAGTTTTTATAAAGTGATGTACATTTCCGTCTTGTCTTCATTAGTCGACGAAAATGCATGCTGATTTAGGACCAGTTATTGTTTATTAATGAGGAGGGTTTTAGTCTATACAAGTCTAGTTTGAGTCCGGTGAAAAATGTGTGTCGAGGAAATTATTTTTGTTCAGTTTTCATTGACGAAATTAACATTAGAGAGAAACTATTTGCACTTTTAAAACCTCACACCCAACATGCACTGTGTACATGAATTGTGCGCGTGAAGAAGAACGTGTTCTGCTTCATTTTTGGCCAAAGGCGGCAGTAGCGTTTCAAAATTGCTTGTGTCCAGCAGCTTTAAGAAACCTACAAAATACAAAGTCATACACTACTTTTATCCTTTCATATAACAGATTGTGTACTGTGGGCTCAGCCATAATATAACATCTTTGCTTGTTTAGCGACGGCACGATTGTATCTATCACTGAAGAGATTCAAACCCTGGGGAGTCATGGGTGGTGTTATAAGAGTGTGTCCTTTCTCTCATTGCTGCCACTGGGATATCGTAATGGAATAAACTGGAAACACTTGCACCGGCATACACCCATACGTCAGCAACCAAAAGAGCACATACCCTACCCGTGTTTTACTAAATCCTACGTAGTTTCCTTAGCATAATAACCATTTTCACAAGCACAGAAATTAACATAAAGGCTGTTCATTGTGCTATTGTGGAGAGAAAAAAGCAGCAAATATGAGTGAAATCATCTTCAAAAGCACATTTTATGGTCTAGTGGTGAGTGAGTGGAAACATACTGCATGGCCCATAAAGAAAAATTAAGGTAAAGATCTTGCGTTTAATTGTGGAGTCATCACTCTCCGTTCAGTCTTGTTCTTTATATCCGCGGACAGGATGCTTTATGGCAACCGTCACTGTTACGATGATGAAGTTTTATGGAGACACTGTGGGAGATTAAAGCGCTATTAGCCACACACCGTCACCCTCTCCAGCTGTTGCCTTTTGTTTACGGCCTAAAAAAGTGTTTTATGATATATAGGCAACAAAGCAATTATAGATAATGATATACGAGAGGATATGCGAAGTGGCAAGATGATGGCACACAAGTAGAGTCACAATATGATGAACCCCTACATATTTTGCAAGTCAGCATTTATGAATTTTCATATTTTTGCAGGGAACCAATCTTCCGATCTTCTTTTTTTTTTTTTTTTTTTTCTAAGGAGAGCTCAGTATTGTTCATTCGATTTGACATCATCATTGCTCTCATTTTTAAAAAAATAAATAAATAAACAAAAAAAATTTTTTTTTTTAATTTTTTAAATATATATACATATAGAGTACACACATATATATATATATTTTATTTTTTTTTTATGTGCGTGTGTGTGTGCGCGCGTGCGTGCGTGCGAGCGTGTGTGTATTCATCAGTTCACCTAAAGCCCATTAAAAAAAAAATCCCATACTAATAATATAATATAATAATAAATTTCCGATCTTCTGTTATTTGCTCCTGTTTTTGTAATCGGGCCAAAACTATGTTGCTAATAAAAAATTGTGTTTTTGCGCCATGCTGAGCTCAGGGGCAGCGCTTCAATTAGTCAGGCCTTAACTTTGTGTAATAGAAAGTTATTTGCAGCCATCTTGAGCCATCTATAGGCAATTACAAAACCTGCAAAAAGCAGAATTTCCCTGAATCTGTATTCCGTTATTTTTCACACTATACTACTCTGAAGATTTGTGCAGCTTCAGTGACAACTTTTTAATGCTAAACACTGTTTTTTGTTGTGTTGCAGGTGGTCGAGACTAACTTGGTGGCCTTTGATTGTCACTGGATCCTCATTAACGAGGTGAGTTGTTGAAGAGAAAACAAATTGATCCATTACTGGATATGGCTCCTCAGTACTGCCTTTTTCTAAAAATTAGGTGGTATCATTTTAATTTTCCGACACTCCATTGTCTAGCAGGATCTTGAGTGAAAGCTTCGAGATGCTTTACTTGGGAATTGTATTAGACTGTATTAGTCCACACATGGTACGTTTTAATTTACTTTTTTCTTTAAATAAATTGTCTGCTTTTGATAAAGCTATAACAGGGGGTCATATATGTTTGTATCGTCTGGTGAGTTATGTTTATTTTAATTACCTTATACTCACAATAATTCTCGTTAGTGCCCATTTTGGAATTGTAATGGGAATGCACCAGAAAAGGTTTTTTTTTTTTTTTTTTACATGTGATCACATAATGTCATTAGACTTGTTGAAGCAGCATGTGACTAAGTTATTTTTGTTCGTCCTGTTTCCAATAGCCAAAAATAATTACGGGGAAAAGTTCTCATTAATGATGAGCTCTTGTTTGCACCACTCTTGGTATTTATTAAAGTAATATATTAAAAATGTATCTTTAACTTCACATTGAAAGAAAAAAGAAAAAACAATTCTCTAGCCTTGGTTGTAAAGGGTCTATTGCAATTTTAATTCACTTTTTTTTCAGGCTGTTAAGCAGTTGATACTTGTTTGTGACCTCTGTGGAATCCCTTTTGATGAGAAGTTTTCTAATCAAAAATTAGGGAGGTAACTTAAATATTAATAACACTGGGGGGGAATTAGAGCACAAGAAGTCCACTAAGTCACGATCTTAATCATACTAGTAAACTTTTTTCTTCTTTTTTTTGGAGGGGTCTGACTGTGATTTCACAGTTTGAATTCAGCTAGTTATTCCGGTCTCTTCACATTTTAATATAACCGTTGGTCATAAGATAACATAATTAAACTTTAACATTCGCTATAATTTTATGTTAATGCTTTTCCTGGAGAGCTTTGTTTATAATTTATGAGACATGCCTTTGATTAAAAAGGAGCAAAATAAGTGAATGTGTCTATCTAAGACACATAAGTACGGCTAAGTACCATATTTCCCCAAATAGTGACCATCTCTCAAGTCGATGCCGTGCACCAATTAGTTCACTCAAATCCACTCGAGACAAATAAACGCTTCCCTCAAATTTCCATGAGGAATAAAACAGGCATTAACTGTAATTACTTCTGTCCGAAGATGCTATGGTTCACACAGGAGACACATTGACAAGAATTAACCGTTGTGCCAAGTTTAACTCTGCTGCTAACCAAAACAGCAGCACCCACAGAAGCACATAGCACAATCTCTCAGGTGGATAAAAGTTTGGAGACTAAGTCTTTGGAAGAACCTCTGTATTGAGATATATAATGTCATTCTTTTGGGGAGGCAGAAGACACCATTTGGAATAATAAGAGTTTTCAACATTTTAACACAATTGCTAACCAAAACAACAGCACATACTGAGGCATGTAAAAACTCTCACAAATGATAGGACGTGATTGTGCGACAGTGTTGTGCCTATCCATGTTCATGTTCATGTTTGGGGGGGGGGGGCAACTAGTACTACTATTATACTGATAACGTTGTTTAATATGCAGCTCCATCATTTGCGGTTGAGTAAATAAATGCTCCCCCGCCACTCTTTGCAGATGCCCCATATTTGGTTTAAAATACAGAAGAAGATGACGATAGCGACAACAGAAGTGTTAAAACCTGTAGCTTCAGTAAAAAACACCACACGACTGGGTTCCCTGTGTGCTCGCTTATGGCAGCTAACAATGTGGAGCAGCCCGCTGAGCGTGCTCTCATGTCTTGTTGATTGCCTGCTAGGCCACATTCACATTGAGCTGTCAGACATCTGCTATTGTCTAACACTCTTCAGGCTGCGTGGCTGGCAGTGCTTTGCTCTTTTGCCAGCTTTACTAGAATGATCAACATGCAAGTCCAACTGCAACCTTTTCAGCATTCCTGTGTACCACCAGAATGCATGTCATAAATTTTGCAAAAAAAAAAAAAATGATTTGCAAACTTTTTGGGTTCGTGAGCCCTTCTGAAGGAGAGATTTTTACATAACTGCCATGTTCACCTCTGAATGACACAGTTTGTTGTTGTTTTGGGTGTTTCAATCTACAGTTTAAATAACTGCTACTAGTTGATGACCTATTCTATGAAACCAACCAAAGCAAATGCAATTGAACTAAATTCAAGATGTGCCCATCTACACTAGTTGACATGCACTGCTTTCACTAAAACAATGCTGGACAGATGGACTAGTTTTCAAAAGCTCAGTCAGTGTTGCTTATTTACAGACTTTTTCTGAAGACGCAGGTTGCTACAGAAAGAGGACATGGGTGAGGATAAAGATGATGGGAATATATTAATAGATGGGGCTTGTTTTCATTCATTTGAATGCAACTGGCATGGTCCGTACGCTGCTCGTGTATATTTTTACCACAAGCGATGCTATTTAATCCACAGGTACATATTAAATTATAAATATGGTTAAGTATTGTTATTAAATTGTGAAATATGTATTACTGTATTTATATCGCTTGGAGGGCAGCGGCGCTTTTACTTGCTTATAACTCAGAAAAAGATTTTTCATCTGTGTGAAAGCTTCGGTGTGTTTTGATTGGTTATCATTTACGGTATCACCACATTGTGCAACTGCAATTTAAATCTCTTTTTGAATGTCTGCAAAACCTGTGACTTATCAAGGCACCGGTCCCCATATGCAGTAAGCCACTCATTAAAAATTGGTGATTTAAAAAAATAATAATAATAATTACGTGGAACCCACCCTGTGTATGCTGGGATTACACTTTGATACTCTCATAAATCACTCGTCAACACCAGTATGGCAGACTAAAGGTTATAAAGCAACCCTGCCTCTTGAGAGACCGTATCAACAAAAGCAAAATTTCCAGCCTTTAAGATCCCCTTAAGCTCTGTATTAGAATGTCTGGCTCACCATTAGTAAAGCAATGATGCATCATCACAAAGCAGAGTTGCTTATAAATGTTGACAGTGCTAATAACAGGATTAAAAGCATGAGAGGAACGAATGCCACAAGTGAAGTGAAAAGAGATAGTGGTGCCAGAATGAAGAAAACATCTTGTCTCTTTCTTAATGCTTGACTTGCAGCTCAACTTGCTTTTCCATTGGCAAAACCAGGCCATTTGGGGCTCCAGGGATCCCAAGTGAATACCAAACAGGTGACATAAATCGCACCTGGTCACGGTCGAGCAAATTTGTCATTGTAAAATGCTAACAATACCCTATTGCTGTGTCTTAGGTCTATAGGGAAAACTGTGCAATGTTTTCTTTTGATCTCTGCATTAGCTAGCTAGCTTAAACATGCACGTCATGTAGCAGTCAGAATAATTCAATATATGTATGAGATCAATACAAACCAATAGAAGTTTAGAAGTTTTTAAATCACTATTAAGTGGATGCTAATGTGTCTTTTTAACTTGAAATAACTGTATTTCTGTTACTGTGACAGTTTCAATGAACTTGAAGATACAAAAATATTCTGATACTACAAGCCATAGTCTCCACTTTGCTAGGAAGCCCTTTGTCTCCGCTCAAATAAAATGTGTCACTTTACTTCAGCCAAGAAGTAAAAGAATAAAAAAAAAAAAAATACTGCCTTAAATCAACTTATACATATGTATATAGAAACATGGACTACGTATATAGAATTTTTTAACCTAATTCCGGTTACTTAATTCTGTCTGTTAGCGAGAGCCACTACATCGTGATAACTTACATTGATGTTTCTGCATCTGGCAATTTATTATTATATTATATTATTAGTATGGGATTTTTTTTTTAATGGGCTTTAGGTCAACTGATGAATACACACACGCTCGCACGCACGCACGCACACACACACACACACGCACATACACATTCTCACCCACATACAAAAAAAAAGGGTATATATATATATATATATATATATGTGTGTGTGTGTATATGTGTATATATATATGTATATGTATTTAAAAAAAAAAAAAAACATTTATTAAATTTTTTTTTAATTGATTTGTTGGATTTAAAAAAAAAAAAAAAAAAAAGGAGAGCAATGATGATGTCAAATCGAATGAACAATACTGAGCTCTCCTGTAGAAGAAAAAAAAAATCAACTTATACATGTTGATTGAAAGAAACACAAGATACTAAATGCCAACAGTGCTGGTAAAACTACTGGTTGTTTGTGTTTTAGTAGGCTATGTGATGTCAAGCAGAGACGAAGCAAGCTATGACAAATGTTAGTCATTCTCATTGCATGCCGCTTGACCATCCACATGTATTTAAAGCTATTACTTTGGTACAATTATTGCTGCTTTATGTGACAAAATCACTGAATTCTCTTTACTCTACTGCACTAGACATTGTCCGATACAATGTCCTACTTCTGCCGATCACAATGCCGTCAAGAATTTAGAATGTTCTAATCCGATGCATATGCACCAACTCCATAACGGGATGTGTGAAGCTTTTTTATTCAAACAGACTCTTTAAGTGGATGAAGGCCTCAATATTCTCTTGTACTTTAGAAAATGACTATGGGAGAGACCGCGTGCTGCCTCCCTATGCTTTATTATGGATGAGGGGATAGTGTATGGTTGTCATAACTTTGCTTTATCGACAGCCAGCAGTTAGACGTCCCACTGAGGCACAGTTCACACTTTATAATTGATCACCCTCCCCTTCCTCATCGCCTTCGTTCTGCTGAGGGGGTAAGGATGAGGAAGAGGAACGATAAAGGACACACACTCCTTCTCTTAAGTTTGGAATAGAACACTGTAATGTAGTCTCATACTTGTGTCCATGAAGAAGTAGAGTTCGATTCTTGGTATTTGCTTAATTCGTTCCTCACAGTTTTTTAATTTGAAATCCAAATTTTGGGTCTGGCTTTGCTTTTTGTGACTTGTTTTCCCTGTGCTTGTGTGGGTTTTCTCCGGGTGCTTAGGCTTTCTCTCACGTTATAAAAATGTGCATGCTAGGTTCACTGAAGACTCTTATCCCATATGAGTGAGTGGTTCATTTTATATACACTACTGATAAAAAGTTAGTCATATTTGGCTTGCAGGTGAAATTTATGGAAAATGTTAAAAGTTCACACTACTGTGATATCATATAATGGAGTTGAGTGACATTCATCATCCGGTTTCTCAGGGCATTGTTCAAAATTTAGCGGTCATCATCATGAGATGTGGCCAAATGGCGTCCACATCTACATCTTTCTGTGACTCTTCCAGTCTCTTAGTATTTCTTTTGCAACATGACAGAGTGTCACAGACTCTAACCTCAGTAGCCACTTCCGTCTGAAAACTTCCTGTTTGAAGCATCACAATGGCAAGGTACTGTTGATCCATTTTTGGTGTCATCTTGATCTCATGATGTTAAAATGTGAACAGAATGATGAGGACAACTGTTTAAACACCAGCTCTAATTGAACCAGGACATTTATTGGTCGATTCAATTATCAAACACTTGTCGTGAATTTTGTTGTTAAGCTCTTCGTTAGAGTACAGCAACTTGTGTAAAATGTATTGAAACATTTAACAGTTGGATATGTGCATTCAGAAGCTTAGAAAAGGTCACATTAAGTTCCCCTGTAGATTTGAATGCATTTTAGGCTCATCCTGAAATTTCACCCAAAAGCCAAATATCCCTAACTTTTTGCGAGTAGTGTACGTGACCTGCAATAGGTTGGTGACCAGTCCAGGGTGTACCCTGCCCAAAGTCAGCTGGGATAGACTCCATCTCCCATAACACCCTAGTAACTGGTTTCAACACAGTGGTCCTGGCTGTAACTAAAGGGTCAAAGTCTATTATATTGTACGAAGGCATTTGATTTGATTCCCTTGATCGAAAATGTGAACATTTAACAATTGATTTATCAATATTTTCTTTAATGGGATTAAAGGATCTCTTCCTAAATTTTTCATGTTTCCAGGTCAGTGTTATATTGCACAAAATAATGCTGCCATGAGTAGTACTGCATTTGCCCTAGAATGTTTGTACGAGTTCATCAATTTTAGTTTTTTTTGTTTTGCCATTTTAAATCAAAATGATTAGTCATTTTTTCTACCTTATCACCGATGAGTACCTGAGAAGGTCAACTATAGATTTTTAGTGTGTTGATGGTGAAGGAGGACTGCGATGCTAAAATTGCAAGCAATAAAGACTGTGTGTTTTTCCCAAACAGAACGGGGAGAACTTGGGAGGGTGAGCAGTGGAAATGGGAGGTCGTACTAAAGGTTGGAGAAGAAATGAATAGTTTTTCTCGATCAAGAAGGAGGGATTTAATGTCTCTGGGGGAGAGGTGAAGAGGCTGTGAGGAGAAGGGCCAGAGGACAAAGCATAAGGGATGAGAGATGTTTTCAAATAAAAAGCCAGAAGAAAAAGAGGGCTCTGTGCTCTTGGGTCGATGGGAGAGACCAGGATTTTAAGGTTTATGGAGTAAGCAACCAATGATCTGCCAAGCTTCTGAGGTTACTCCAAGCTTTTCAGGTACGTTTTGTGATTTAGTGTTCTGTTCTGAGGGTGGGATTGCACATCATAGTTTGTTGTTTCTTCAACTGTCTGATTGACTGGTAGTTTGTCACGAAGCGGCCTGAGGCAAGTGATGGGAGGTGAAAATCGCCCGAGTATGTTGTCAACAATTGTTTGTTCTTACTGGGATTTGTTTTCTCGATATTAACCATGAATAGGATTCACAGAGTAAATTTCAGCAACTTTTTGTGAACAAAGGAGTTGTATAATTTTTATGGTCTGTGACTGGTGTTGCACATTAGAATCCATCTCTTGTGACATTTGACAAAAAAGAGCCCTGAGTGAGCATCCTATAAAGATGTCCCTTTGATTTTCAGGGTTAAGGTTTTGGGGTTATGGTTACAAATAGGAGTTAGAATTGGTTTTAGGATTATGGTTACCAATTCTAGGTACCGTTCGAAACCAACACTTAATTTCAGACAACAGGATTTTCACTTCCTCTCCCAATCTACATGGGTTTATTCAGACAAGCTGTTTTTGATGATGACTAGAAGCAGCAACTTACAACCTTTGCTGCCCTTGTGATGTGTTCTTGTATAGCCAGGTGTACTGTGGAAAAATGTCTTCAATTATGCAGTGACATTTTTAGTTAAGAGGGGAGGTGGGCACTTCAGTCAATTGTCAATTCCCGTCAATGACGATGTCCACCTCGCAGAGTGCTTCCGCATTTTTGGCGAATGCTTAATGACGCAAAGCCTTGCAAAAATACACAGAATGAGAAGGACTATCTGTACTCACCCCAATTGACGGACGTAAACCTGCTTCAGTTGGTGCTTAGTCTGTGTATTTTTTTTTTTTGGCTACGCATCATTAAGCACTTGCCGAAAGGTGGGCATCATCAATGATGGAAAGTGACAATTAACTCTTTGACTGCCAAAAACGTTAAATGACGTTTAGTAAAAACCTACGGAGGGCCACCAAGGACGTTAAATGACGTTCTCTAATTATTATTTTTTTTTGGGGGGGAACGGGTGGAGGAAAGCCTTGCCCAGCTGTGGTGAAAGTTTCAAGCAGATCTAGTTAGCTTAATGACTATTTTTGGCCCCTAGATGGCAGCAATGACTCTCTTTTGACAAGATTGGGTAGGCGTCAGTAGAAGACGTGAGGCGGAACTAGAGGGGACAATGGCTGGGGAAGGGAAGAGAACATGGCGACCGGTTATAAGCAGCTCACGCTCGAGCAGCAAGACGAAAAGCATCGACGCTAAAGAGCACATTGATGACGACGATGATCATCATCGATGATGATGATGGTGACTCCGAGGTTGGAAGCATTGACGCGGCAGTAGAAGACGTGAGGCGGAGCTAGATGGCTGAAGAAGCGAACAATGGCGACCGGTTGCAAGCAGCTCACACTTGAGAATTTTTTTCAAAGACAAAAGGCATCGACCAACGCTAAAGAGCACATTGATGACGACGATGATCATCATCGATGATGATGATGGTGACTCCGAGGTTACAAAAAGAAAAACTGTATTTTAAACATCCACATAATTGTAAATAGTACCACAGTTGCACACATTTGTAAATAGTTTGCGAAATTGTTTTGTCAAATTGTTACACTGTTGAATGGAAATAAACGTATTTTGCAACCAAAAAACACTTTTTCATTGTTAGTGATAGCGTTTTACAGAAGTAAAGCACTATTTAGGTGTTTGTGGCATCATTCATGGACAAAAAGAAGTGTATAATTCACTAGAGTGCATGAAATAACATCGTTTCACAAAAAGCTCTTTTTCTCCGCTTTTTGTTTCAAAACAGAGCATTTCGGTGAAACTAACCATTTTCTATTGTTGATTACTGAAGAACGGAATAAGGTAGAAACAAACTTTTTTTTTTCTGAAAGATGAGAGTTCAATCTTTCATTTGGTAGTATGTGTGTTTCCATAGTCCAAACACAACATTTTCTGTGGACCTTGAAAGATCAGTCAAAATGCTTAAATCGGCTGGCACCGGCGACATCCCGTTTCTGAAAACGTCTGGCAGTCAAAGAGTTAATGGACTTTCCCACAATGTAAACACACAACAAAGAACGCAAGTCGGCATGGGTGCAAACCAAAGAAATAAATATTCTTACCTCACCCAAAGAGTGAAATAATAGAATCTTGAACACGGTTAACCTTGTCTGTATACCTTGTCCTCTCAAGTTTCAAAACACTACAAGTGAGGAATCTATTTGCAAGCTTCTGAGGGTGAAACGTGGCACAAATCCCAAAGGCTCGGCCAATGGCTCTGGATTACCAAAATGAGAATACAGTGAAGAGCGAAAATGCTGAAAATTGCTTAGAAAAGGCAGATCTGTTGGTCAAAGGAGAATTAAGATTCACACCAGCCAGTCAAGGGCAGGCATGAATCCAGTGTCGCACCTCCGCCCCACCCCCATCCACCCACAATCTCCGACAGACTCAAAGTCGCACACATGAATGCATTAACGCAAAGAACTCCCAACACATAAGCAGGAAGTATTTTCATGCCATGCTGTATCTCTCAATACAAACAGTGGACAGCATTCACCCAGTGCGACTTTCAGTGGTGGCGTGCTCCAAAAGCTGTTAGCCATTTGGTGACTGAAGCTAAACAAATGTGACACACACAATCACACTCACGGGGGATACACATTAAATCACACGTGCTCTCGGAGCAGAGTGCACACACGTAAACCAAGTTATGAGGTAGGTCGTTTCATTCTATATGATGCCAGATGAAAAATGTGTACAGAATGTGGGTCAAGATATGTTACTCAGAAAATGAGGGAAGTCCGACCTCCACTGGAGACAATAAAGGTCATCTCACTATTCATATATGGTTTACATGTACCTCACAGAAACTTGTTTGTATCAATCCCTTCTATTTTGTGGCCTCAGGAGATCTCCGACTATGACCTGCAAGAGTTGGTAATGAAGTCGGTGGGTCGGCTGACGTTGGTGCGCCAGACATTCCCCATGCCACAAAACACAACCCAGCGTTGCGTCAAGCACAACCACCGGATCAACACGTCGCTCTGTGACCCTAAGAGTTCCAAGGCTCAGCAGCTGGAGGTGAGCTCATGCCACACCAAACATTAAGGAACATTAAAAATTGCACATTTTTAAATCATGTGGAACAAATATACGTAACACTAGAAGAAAACAACATGTAACATGTTTCATATCGTCAAAATCTAAACTAATGTATCTTGTTTTTAATTTCAAACTGCTAGATTAGGTGACATAGAATACATTACAACTCTGGTTCCCTTTGCTAAGATTTAGTTTGTCTGCTAGTGGTTTGTTCATTGGACATAGAAACTCCACACAAATACACCTGCACTTCTGAGAAAAAGGACACCCCACCCCACCCCAGTCCACCAACCCGCTACAGTAATAACAAATGTCTTGACTCCGCACCTGTTGCCTAGTCTAGAGCTCAATGTCCTGGGTGGTTATGGGTTCAATCCCCGGCAAGGTCATGCCAAAGACTATGAAACTGGGACCTGTTTCCTCCCTGGACATGTGCATTCAAAAGCTTAGAGAAGGTCACATTAATTTCACCTGTAGGTTTGAATGCATTTTAGGCTCGTCCTGAAATTTCACCCAAAAGCCAAATATCCTTAACTTTTTGTGAGTAGTGTATGTGCAAGTCACAAGTCTCAAGTCATAACCTTGCAGTCTCAAGCAAGTCCCAAGTTGCCACCGAATTTCAAGCAAGTTGTGTAAGTCAAGTCATATCATGCTCTGTCATAACATATATTGGAGTGATAAATATTTTTCATTGATCGTACTGTAATCAAGTATCGTACATTATCTATAAAAAATAAAGAACATTTGCATCTCTAATTTTTTTATGGAGTATGTAATGAATGCACACACACTTAAATTATTTAGAAGAATGCATGTTATTTTTTACGTTTTGATGAGTGTCACACTGTTAATGTGATGTTAAATATTGACATATGCTGAATGTAAAAGGAATCATGTATAATCATCTGATTTAAAAACTCCATCTGTTATTTCTGATACCAATCTATTTCCCAAATCTATTAGTCTGCGTAAATGGATGAATAAGAGTCATTAACTTGCACTTTGTAGGGTTGTCACTTTGTGAAGTTAAGTGAAGTTGACGTGCATTAGTTTACGGGGGGCCCCGCCACATCAAATATGGCAGACAAGTAAAAGTAACAGAAAAGTACATGAGTGTGTATGCTTAAAAAAATAAAAAACTTTTTGTAAGCCTTTTTCCCAGTTTCATCACAACAGTAAAATATACCATTTCATAAACCATACCACTCCTAGTTACATTGCTTAGCAGTACTTGGATGTTCACAATCACACAGGTTATCTTCGAAGCTGCTCCAATCTCTGTTTAGTGTGTTTAGTTTGTCACTCCACACCAACTGAGTGGGTTGAGGCGAGGTTGGCGCGAATGAAACAATAACCCTCTTTTGTTTTTCCGTCCTAAAAAGCCAAACAGCGTTAAAATGCAGATTTCCTATAAACTATAACTATAAACTAAACTTTCCTATAAACTAAACTATAAACAAGTCGAATTGTCAAGTCATGTAGTTCAAGTTAAGTCAAGTTGAGTCGCTGCTGACTCGCTTGTATACCAAGTCGTAGCGAAGTTGAGCCTTTCCCATGTTTTTAGCATGCAAGTCCTCAAAATGCCAACACGAGTCTAACTCGACTAAGGTCATATGACTCCTGTCCCCCATCTCTGATCACCCCCACCCCCCCTCTTAATGCACTTGAGGAATTCTGAAAGACAAAAAAAAAGAGGAAAAAAACGAGCAGAGACATTAGGAGATTAGCTTCAGTCCTTCCTTCTCATCTTATCAGTTGGCAGCTTTGCTGACCGCGTTTACTTTTCGTGTTATTTGCTGGGTCGGACTCCAAAACCTGTTTACAGTGCTGTATATTTTTGATGACATCAAGTTGGCTGATTTGATGGCGTCCTCTCTTTGTGCCTTGCTCCTAATTTGGCGTATAGTTGGCCCGCGTCCTTCTGTGCGTTAATGCTAGACATACTCAATTCAGCAAAGTGACATTTTTTTCCATCTTTCTCTCATGTTTTTCTTCCTTCCTTGTGCTTTTCTGCCCCTTAATATGTTCCCTAAGGCGAAAATATGTATGCATTTATGATAGTGTTTTTGTGTGTGTACGTGCTTGTGTGTATGCGTGCGAGTCATCAAGCTGCCATCAGGCGGGCGACACAAAGGGGAGCGTACGCTTATTTACGTGCCAAGACAAAATGTATTAAATTGAATCTTTGTGCTGTTGATTTATGTGGCTGCATAAGAGCCCTGAGGATCACATTTGATGAGACATGGAAATTTGTTAAAAGGAGAATCGTTGCCGCCGTGCTTATGAAGATGTCTCGGCACGGCAGCGGTAAAACAAGTTGACAAGGTTAGATGGAATACAACAAGGTCAGTTTACAGCTCTTGTAGACTTTTTGGTTTCGACGCCTGCCAAGGCCGAGCAACAAAAGTTTGAATGTACCAATTTTTGTTGGTTGTTTGTCTGACTTTTTTCTTAAAATTAGCAGGCAACTTACTGCTTCATGGAAGATGACATTAAAACTGAATACAGGAACGGAGACCTAATTGACTTTCAAGGTTAAAATGACAAATTTTAGACCGTGATTTAGAACAAACAACAAAAACTAAAAAAATAAAATAAAATAAAAAATAAGCAAATGTGGGAGCACCGTTTTTGTGTTGTCCATCTTTTTTTTTTTTTTTTTGCGCCTTTAACAATAAGGATATTAAGTTCTGGCCGAGCAATTGACTGTTTTACAATATTTTGTCCTTAAAGCTTGTATCTCACTGAGCAGCGCAGGCTTGTGAGGGTGCTTTCTTAAATTTTCTCTGCGACAAGAAAAAGGGATTGAGAGTATAAAGAGTGGCTTTCCAACATTGAACGAAGCCGGCCGAAAAAGCAACAATCACGCGTACTTTTGCAAGCCTGCGCCGCTCAGTGAGATACGGGCTTTAGTATTCCCACCCTGGGGTGAACATTGGCGACAACAACAAATGTTGATTTCACGTCAGGGTTTGTTCAAGGTTATAACGTTTCCTAAATGTTCTCTTAACAGTTTTAAAGGTTCTTTAAACTGGCTTAGACGTTTAGGAAACGTTGTCACCTTGAACGAACCCTGAGGTGAAGTCAACATTCTTTAGCGTCACAAATGTTCGCCCCTCAGTGGGATACGGGCTTAACCAGAGAGCATAGTTGGCATACATTGGTTGATTTTCCACTCATTTTGGGGGGAAATGTGCAAAATAAAAAAATTGCTTTCTTTTTGCAGATATTTTTAAATTTTGTTTTATTGTTTACTATTTTAAAAGAGCTAATAGCCGATTAATTAGGTCAGACCCTAATAATATCATTATTAAATTTTAACACATTACTTATTTTTAGAAATGCGTTTGAGACTGGTAGCTCTTTAATAAGAAGTAAATCTCAGCTTCAAGTTTGGTGACCACTTTTGTAGACCTTGTAGTTTGAAATGATGAGTCTGAGACCTCAACCAAGACTGAATAACATAAAAACAACCAAAAATGGGATCACTATTTTGTTTGTCTGTCCAAGTTTTTTAAAGTTAGTAGGCAGCTTTCTGGTTCATGGATGTTGACTTCAGATTTCAGGAATAAATGGACGGAGACCTAGTAGACGTTCTACCTTGAAAATTCTAAATGTCCGACTCGCCAAGGCCAAACAAAAAAAACTTAAAAACAGACAAAATGGAAGAACCAACTTAATTTTTCAATCTATATTTTTTTCCAAACTGAAACGGAATGTAAGATATCTTGAATAGACAGAACCTTTGATCCTAGGTGGACTGTACCGTTCACATTATTCAGTATATCGATCCAGTTCTATGGTATACCGCTTATCCTCTGCTAACTTTAGTTGAGAGGCAACCTGGAGTGTTTGGTATCCAGTTGAGATTTGAACGCCGAACGTCCGTGCGGCAGACATCCCAACTACTCGGTCCATCGCAAGTCCTTACCTAACGACAATCAATACACAATTAGTAATGCCTTAAGAGCTGAGTTACCCTTAAAAAAGACCATCCAATGACCTGTACTCACTCACAGTTTTAGCCTCGTTGCTGCTGCGTTTGCCTGAGGACCTGCAACCAGCTCAGCATGGGGGAGGTTACACTCTATAAATTCTTAATCTAAAACACCGCTTGGCACCCCTCCTGCATGAGGCATTCGCTTGTTTTATAGTGTATGCAAATTAGCCGTCAACAACACCAGGAGGCTCCAGTGCAGTGCAAGGGAGAATCCGTTATTCCTAATAAGACCCCAGCCGCATTAAATCCATAGCGATTTTTTTTCTTCTTTAAGCCACTGGAGGACAAGGTGTTTTTATGTACACTTGGTCAATACCTTGTATGGGTGGAAAAGAGAGAGGAGCCACACAGTGGCCTCAGAAGCCCAATTTCACACTGCACTGAAACAAGGCAATGCAGGCTGACCACACATACACACACACACACACACACACACACACACACAGACACACAAATGATGCACACATGCAATGCAGAGCCCACTGATCGACGAGGGGTCCCCGCAGCGAGCGTCATATTTTTTTTTCCACTTTAATTTCCACAGAAAAGGCAGAAAGAGCTAGAGATGTGACAAGTGTGAGTGTCCTCCAAAGGGAGAGAGAGAAAGAGAGAGAAAGTTTGATGCCCCCCGCCCTTTTATCTTATCTGCCTGTCCCCCCCCACCCCCCCAAAAAAAAGATTAGACAAGAGAGAACCCTTGATGTCATTTTTATTTCAAACTTAATCTGCATTTTGCCATCGTGACCTCTCCAGTTTAGGACAGCACAGTATGACATGCACATCACAAAATGGTATCCTTAAAAATTAATTTTCGACTACATGAAATCATAACACAGCTCTCCTCATTATTGATGTATTGCCAAAGGCAAAAGCAGGTACACCAAAGTTCTTCAAGGTATGGCCTAGCCCAACAATTATTTGGCCATTTGTTTTTTCTTCACTTCAAATAAATAAAATATAATAACCACACGGCATTGACCAGATTAAACGACATAGGTAGGTACCAACTTGGCTTGACTCGCTCTTGCTTTTGAGCTTTTTTGAATAGACCTTGATTACTTACCAGCAGCTGTAGCCTGAGAATTGTATGTATTAAGACTGTAGTAAGAAGAGCTGATTACAATTGGACACATCCACAGCTACAATATGTTTGTGCAGTTACAGTTGAGACGCGGTAAGAAGTGTGTGCAGCTCCCAATGGGTCAGTACTATCAATATCTGCAAACAGAAAGATAGCATAGTAGCAAATTGCTACTAAAAATGAAGCGGATTAGTGCTAGCTGATCTATTAACCTTGTAACCATGGTCATGCCATTATAAGTTATATATTTTTTAATATCTTTTTTTTTTAAAGCTTGTAACTATTCCACTCAGTGTTTTATTTGCATACGTACATGTTTAAAAGTATTTATTTATTTTTATAGCTCAAAAACTTGATAGCGAAAAACTGAGATACGTTTTTGATTTTGCACCTAAAACCCTTAAAATAAAATTGGATTTTTTTTTAAAAGGGGAAGTCAACCCCCACCCCCCCAAAAAAATGTTTGGACAATGATATATTCTATGCAGCGTCACTGGTCTCAATATGGATTTCTGGTTAATATTGTGTTAGTGGAGTATGAGTTAAGCAGCAAAATCCAGCTGCATTTATCCATCTTAGGGGGCGGCCATTTTGTCACTTGCTGTCGACTGAAGATGACATCAATGGTGCTCAGGTCTTAGGTAACAACCAATCACAGCTTAGTTTCAGAAAACAGGTGAGCTGTGATTGGTCGTGTCCTGAGCTGAACCTGAACTCTTATTCCACAAATGTAATATTAATCAGAATGTCATGTTATCACTTTAACATAGTTCCTTGACACCAATTCCTATTTGTTAGCTAATAGTTGGGGATAAGTTCCACAGGAAACAAATGGAAAAGAAATAATGAATGGTGACTATGTGGGTGGTTGTTTTCAAGCAATATATACGTACGACTTTATATAGCAGCTTCAGCTGCATTTTTGAAGAAGACAGCTGTGAGTCTATGATGCTTTGATGGATACACACAAAATGATGCCACTAGGAATAGTATAGCATTTTATTTAACCCATGAATATCAACAAGTTTTCTGTCATACACCAAAGTAATGCTCCAGCCACACGTTCCAGTTAGAGAAACAAACAGCGTGTACATGCAAATGTAAATGAAGAGCAGCGGCCATCGTCGTCGTGTGCTTTTGTGTGCACTAGTGCTTTGATTATTTGTACATGCCAACGTCTAAAAATAGACACGCACAGAGTCCTGTTTTGATGTATGAGCGGTGGTGTTGCTGGCGTGCTTCTGTGAAGTAACTGTGCTTAATTAATGGGAGATGGCGGGCGTCAACTGCGTGTGTGCAATGGCGACTGCTGCCGCCGTCAGTCTTTTCATTATCTTCTCGTTATCTTTTTGGGGAAGAGGAGAGTCTCAGTAAATCACAGTGTCATCCATCACAGGGCTGAATCGCCCCCGCCTTGCTGCATGGAGGTACACTCACACTGCAGGCTTAGATGTGTTTGGATTTAAAACAAACCTGTGGTTGGTAAATGTCATTTTAGCACAACAGTGGTTAGTTTAAATGCCTCATGTGCATCTGGCAGTGAGTCACACTGGATTTGCATTAAAAGGGAAGCTAACAATGCTTGCAAAACACAGACTTTTACATACTGTAAACACCGAGTGTAATTATAAATGTAAATGTGTGTTTTTTTAATACATTGAAATGATAACAAGAATAAAAGAGAATTTTATTATTATTTTTATTGGGGGGGGGGGGGGTATTATTATTATTATTTGTATTAGTTGTTGTAATAGTAGTAGTATAGCTTTAACATCTTTTTTTTAATCATTTATTTTAGTTTTATCTATCCATTTTATGTTAGGGAGGATCATTATTTGTGCTTTTAGTATTTTTTGTATGTTGTTGTCAAGTGACCCGGAAGTACCCCAAAGTAAACGGAAAGTGCCACAGAAGTGCCCCAAAATCATCATGAAGGGCTCCCAAATCAATGAGAAGTGACCCGAAGTGCCCCAAAATCAACAGGAAATGTTCCAAATTGACCAAAAAGTGACCTAGAAGAGCCCCAAAATCAACATCTTTTAAGAAATATTTGTTACGAAAAAGATTTGAAAAACAAACAAGGATATTGTAAAAGTTTCAAGCAAAAGCAGCACCATGACTTTCGTAATCATAGATTAATAGAAGTGGTGCATTCGTTTTACAGCAAAAACGTCTATCTCTAGATATATATATTCTTAATAAAAATTGAAATGTGTTTTTCCTTGCCTGTGTCTGTAGATCACTAATCGCTACATCTACGACACGGTGCTGCTGCTGGCTAACACCTTCCACAGAAAGCTGGAGGACAGGAAGTGGCACAGTATGGCCAGTCTGAGCTGCATCCGGAAGAACTCCAAACCCTGGCAAGGGGGCAAAAGTATGCTGGACACTGTCAAAAAGGTACGAGATTAACATTGCCGCCTCATTTCAGTTTCTCTCTCTCTCTTTCTCTCTCTCTCTCTCTCTCTCTCTCTCTCCAAAAAACAAGGTGGTTCATTTGTTGGAAGACAAAATATTAGAAATAGAACATCCAAGAGAGACTTCAGACTGCCTGGTACTAATCCTAGAAGGACTAGTTTTATCTATAGCATAGCTAACATTGTCTTAAACATTATCTAGTAGCATTAGCATAGCTAATGTTTGTTACATTAACATAGCTAGGTTTAACCTTCTGTCATCTAGTGGATGGCCATTAAATTTTTCAGCCTGTCACTGTATTTTGCTTACATAATGAACAAAGATGCCTTATTTGAAGTAAGTTAATTATTTAGGGACCAATTGAAGGTAGATCACTTGCCACAGCAACAAAAGGCAAACTATTACAAGGATAAACTTATTTTTTTAACTCACTTATTAAAATATTTGTATTTCTTTCTTTACTCATTAGATTGACTTTGATATCCAGGTAAGTCTTTATATTTGAAGAATACAACTTTATTCTTGTAAAATTACCACATTATACCAAATATAAGAACAAACATGTCTTTGTTCTTTGCTACAAACCATTACAGATTGGCTTCTCTCAAAACTATTATTATTATTATTATTATTTTGTGACTTTTTTTGTTGAAAATAAGCAACTTAATTTATATGGTATTTAGAGGTGGATGTGACCGTTGGTGTTACGACTCTTTTTGGTGGGGGGGGTTCTGTCTGTCCTTGATGACTCACCTCACACTTCAAGGGTTCTGTTTCAACACATTGATGATGCTTCAGTATGTTTGTAAATAAACACACACACTCCCCTCCCCCCAAAAAACAATCTGATTTCTCTGAAGATGTTCTAGGTATCAGTGTAGCAGCACGGTAATTACAGGCACGAGCACATGAACTGCCTAAACACTGATAAATGTAACAAAAGTCAACTCTGTCACATCTCGGGGGTATTTAAATCAGCTCTGAAGAGATCGCCATCAGGGACGCCATCTTCTTGAAGAGCCGAACTGGCTGATGAAAGTGTTGCGCCAAAGCGTGGCCCGATCTCAAGGTGAAACGCTGCGATAAATACGAAAGCCTCCTTGAGGCATTTATTAGTGCCTCGCGCTAATCCTAAATTAGCATTTCACTTGGCGTCGTCGTTCGGTGGAGCCGCCGTTCCTGGAATATGTTTTTTTTTTGTTACCGGTATCGGAACAAGGCAGATTCAACTGGATTTAAACATGATGAAAGACTGCAAGTCAAGGTGAAATGGAAAAAAAAAAGTTGAGACAAATAACTAAAAGGGTGCGGGATAAGTAACCCAGCCCCGCTAAGCAAAAGTGAACTGTTCAGGAAGTGCTGAAAACCCTGCTAATTGAATTGTATCCCCCATGATGTAAAGTCGAGTGAAACTTTCATTGGGAGATGATGTACGTGGGGAATTAAACAACAACGGGATCTGTACAGGTTGTGAAGAGGGTAACTTGCCAAACTATTCAGAATTCATCCCGGGAGGGAATTCTACAGCATTTGAGCAATGTTCTCAAAGATGGAATCTTGCGGTTTCAACTAGAGTGCCTGAGCCAAGAAAGAAGAAAAAAAATACTTCCAAGAGTTTGTAATTTTAATGAGCAATATGACTCTGAAATATGTATCACAAATGGATTTAACAAGCATTAAGAATACTAATAATACACAAGAGATAAGTCAAAATATGAACTTGAAACATGAGCATATGTTTCAATCTCATGAACAAGTGCTGTTTACTAGCAATTTGCCAGCTATAATGTTTGTTTGTTTTTTTTGTTACTTGTGTTATTTAAATATACTGCACACTTTTTTGTATCAAAGCTTCTGCAATTAATCCCCTAAATATATGAGGTTCTTCAGTTTACATAGTACTGACATATAGTACGCCGTCATTGTCACATGGTGCAAAAAGTTACACTCATTTAGCGACATACTTTTTTTCAATTGAATGTGTCATGTTTATGGCCTCAAATTGTTTTTACATGCAAATGTTCACATAATTACGACTCTAACGTTTTAGTGTAGATTAGTGACAAACTATACGGCTCATTCCAACTTGAGTACAACTTGGTCTATATCGCCACTACAGGAGCAGAACTGTGCTTTTGTTTGTTGCCTTTAAATTGATTTCAAAAGTAATCCACATTGTGTTGTTGCATCGTACCTTTCCTGACAATTGAAACGTGCTGAAGTTGATGCTGCTAGCTGATGGAAGATGGCATGTTGACTTTTTAATAGGAGAGTAAAGTTGTCTTCGCCGACATTTCCACTTTGCTGCAATCCGTCTTAAAGGAGAGCACACACTTTGAATGGCTGTAATGGTCTGAGCCGTCTCCGCTCGGTACGAGCTCCTTTCTGATCGTTATGATGCAATTTATGACTCGGTGCAGAGAAATATGAAGAGGGTGGATGAACTGCAGAAAGCTCTTAGATTGCATCACTACAAAGTTATTAAAGTGCACTGTTGTATGTTATTTAGTTCCCGTAGATATAAACTGACTGCTCACTTTTGCACCGTTTATTGCTCGTGATCAGAGGTGGGTAGTAACGAGTTACATTTACTTGAGTAACTTTTTGAAAGAAAAAGTACTTCTAAGAGTAGTTTTAACATACAATACTTTTTACTTTTACTTGAGTAGATGTGTAAAGAAGTAACGCTACTCTTACTCCGCTATATTGGGCTACGCTAGAGTCGTTACTCGTTACTCCCGCCCCCCATTCATACATTAGATATGCCGTATTTTCACATAAGCGCTCCGCTTGACTGACTGTGGGGGAACATTTCCGCTTACACTAGTGATGTGACGTTCACAAACGAATCAAGTCTTTTGAACGTCTCTTCAATGTGACGATGGGAACCGAGTCTTTATAGAAACCAGTTCAACCACTGAATTCTTCTTCTGGTAACATCCCTTGTTTTACATGCAAAGTCTTGTTAGTCGACTGTAAATAAATAAATAAATAAAAACAAAATGTGTTTTGTGTTTGCAGTTTGGCGTGAGTGGCCTCACCAGCTTCCTGGAGTTCACCGACAACGGCACCAACCCCAACATCTTCTTCGAAATCCTGGGCACAAACTACGGAGAGGACCGTGGGCGAGGAGTCAGCAGGGTAAGCCAACAAACCACTAATCATGTCTGGACAAACAGCATGAGTGGATTTTCACAAGACCTCATTTACCTGCCTTCTTTTAGTCTTATTTTGTATTCAGCGAGTGTAGCCCTGCTTCCTTTTATGTGGACCACTTTAAGATTGTGCAGCTTTTTATGGGGCATAAGGAGCGCATTAGAGTATTATTATGTAGTTGTTTTTTTTGTTTGGTTACTTGTGTTGAGTGTTGTGTTTGGTTACTTGTCAACGTCCAATGTTAAAAAGGATTAATAGGAGGAATTTTCAAGAGGTTTCGAGCATAACAATTATTAATGCACATGTATTTGCTTTTACTTTGCACTATGTATGGTCAAGACAGTTGACATAGACATGACCCTCTGAAAACCTTCTGGCCCCAGGCTGGCCTCCACAGTAAAATGATTATTTTTTCTTTTATTTTTTATGTGAGAGACACCCACATATGACAAGGACAAAATGGCAAGTGTGTGGTTACTGCTCTTATAGTGGGTGGTGTTCTCAAATTCGCTAACCTAGCACACCACACACATAACGTCTCTTCCTGGAAAAATCACTATTAACACACCCCACATCACAGAATAATCACTCTTGATAATCTTTTGAAAACATCCAAGAAACAAGCCTTTGCTGACTCTGAGACTGAGATTCAAGGAGAGGGAGGTTGGGTCGATTCGTGGAGTGCACCCACACACACACACACACACACACACACACACACACGCTGTGTTTCCATCTTCCATTCCAGCTGTAGCTGTGTGGAGATAAGGGAAGATGGTGTGTGTGCAGCATATCTTCACAGGCGAAAATTAATCTTTACATCACAGCATTATTACATTAAGCCCAACTCGCCTAATGAAATTTCTTAATTACCACTGTGGTAATCGTTCCCTTTTGTTAATACTTCTTCTAGTCTTTAATAACATGAAACGTATGCATGGAAGCAAGTGACTAAAGAGAAGTAAATATTTCTTTAAGAGCGTTTCTATGTTAACAGCCTCTTAGTGCGAACGAGAGTGTTGCCTAATGATGCCGCATCGTCAGAAAAGCAGTTCATACACAGTGTGTAACATTTGATTATACGTAGCTCTAATTAAGAGTTTCTCTTCATGCATAAAAAGGCTAAACCGAGTTGTAAAGTACCATGGAATCTCAGAGGTCAAAAATCTGTTACGAGCATGGTGGATGAGAGGTTAGCACATCTGCTTCTTCATTTTAAGGTTCATGATTTTAATCTGGGTCTAAATTTGCACGTTTTCCCTTCGCTTGGGTTTTCTCTGGCTACTTCAGCTTCCCTCTCCATTGAGAAAACATGAGTGTCAGGCTTTTTTTTCGTCAAAAACGAAGCGGTTCGGAAAATGGATGGGCTGATTGTGTTCATGGTTGTCAGTCGAGGCGCATTTAGCCTTTGAGAAAGCGGAGGCAGAAATTGACTTTGAAGCATGATAGGTACGGGTAGATGATCATTGCTCCGATCATTAGGGACAGTCTGTGACACCTCCACCCCGCATAGCTTTGCCAGGGCCACGGGAGGTGTTTTTAAAACTATCATAAAGATGAATGCAATTGTTTCTACAAGGCTTCAGAGGGTTTGATGCACGCTGATGCCTGTGATTCAGTCAAATCCACCAAAATTGCATTACACCACCTGTGTCACAACTTAGACCTGCTTGGAGCTGGTCTAAGGTCTAGTGTGTTTTCTGTCACCGAATTGTCAACAATTGTAGGATACTTTACATACCCTATTTTTGTCTTGCTGAATTGTCAAATACAAATTGATGACTAGGGGCAGAACTATATGACTTAACCTTGTGCCCACCAATCGAAAAAACTGATTGTGAATGGTGACACATACAGTCGTAGTCAATGACATCATTAAATGTTTTCAATTGTCAACCCCACCCCTCCCCCATCACACTGCTTCATCAACTTCCACAAGCAATCAATTATATGCTTATCAGAAGCTTAAGTCATTCACTGCCAATGACCGCCATATATGTCAATGATCAATTTTAACTGGGTTGGCAGCAAATGAGAAAAACTGTTCGTCCAACAAAAACGCAATACAGTATAGCTCTCCTTACATCAGTGCCAAATGACTCAATAGTATCTCAGACAGTGTGGTGCACCAAGATTTCAGAGCTTGGCAGTATCTATGGAGGAAATCCTGGCATGAAGATGGCAATTATGTAAATTTGGCAAATTGTGACAACACAATTCATCAATATTAGAATGGCATGCCTCACAGACATGTTTTCATAAAAAGGGAGCTAAACGGTTTACCTGGTTGTTTGATATCACGCTTGAGAAGTGGGCAAAAACGGACAAAAAAACTCAAGTTGTCCGCTTTAATCGCTCTGTGATACGACTTGTCTAGTGTTGACTAAACTCATCTGCTTCTTGGCTAATTGTGCTTTTGTGTGTGTTTACGAGTGCAGAACAAGGCCAAAAGTGATTGTATCATTTCCCGACTGTGCTCTTAAAGCATTTTTTTTTTAAACTCCAGCAGCTTTTAGAAGTGCTTTACTTTTTGACTCGGTGATCAATTTCATCGCTCTTCTCCGCCGCCGCCGCCGCATGTGGCCAAATTTATTCCCATTCTACTCACGGCCGCATGCTGAGTAATGATGGTTGTCTTGTAAAAATATTAACAATGGCTGCATCCTCAAGCATTTTTGCACACTGAGCTCGCAGCATTAGCGCTTTTTGAATTATGGACAACAGGCTGCAAGCACTGAGAAGTTGATATATAAAGGAGCTGTGTGGGCAGGTTGCATTTATGATATGCTAATGCATTTCTGCACATTGCTGTACAGTCACGCATGCACTCTAATTATGGCTATTAATTCTCAGGATACTGCTTAACCTGAGCTTTAATTCACATCTAGTCTTTTCCAGTTAGGCTGTATTTATAATGCAGTGACTAATTCAGATTTTATGGTTTACAGCGGTAACTTGAAGTAACATCAAGATGTAACACACATATCATTTGATCACTAGCATATGTCAGTAAATCAATAGGCTACTAGCATAGCAGTCAACATATTCAACGTAAAAGTACAAAAGTGGAGATTTAACTTAAATTTAGCAATTTGTGGTTTTGTAGTTTAAAAGGCTGACATTTTACTTTCATTTAGCTAGTTGTTGTGTCGTCTTTCCCAAAGGTAAATTCCCATGTGGACAAAAGCGTAAAATTGATTTAACCATTAGTAAATTGTAGTTCACATAGATGACTTTCCTAATGCCTATATTTTGCTTCAGGTAAGCTTTCCTGTTCCCCGTTGTGCATGTTATACTTTGATGTTGCCATTGTATTATATGTTTCACATAGCTGACTTTCCAAGTGGACAAAATTCTACATTTTACATAATGTATGTAAAATAAAACGTATTGTCGCTGCTTTGTGAAAAACACTTATGTCCATTTATTTATTTATTTTTTAGATTTGTGTGTTTTGGGGATGAAACTGAATGCATACATGCCAAAAATGTAAAAAAAAAAAAAAAATTTAAATGGACATAAGTGTTTTTCACATAGCAGTGACAATATGCAATTGATAATATAGTGCAAAGTTGCCCAAGTCCGGTCCTCAAGAGCCCCTGTCCAGCCTGTTTTTCCATGTGTCCCTAATCCAACACAGCAGAATCAAATTATCAGATCATCAGCGAGCTTTGCAGAACCTTGATAACCGGACCTGGGCACTCCTGGTTTAGTGGTTTGCCGAGCTGACTTTTCTGCAGGACAATAAAAATCTGTTTCAAATTACAATAACTAGTGGTTGTGTAGTGGTCCAGTAAAATGTGTTGGCTCAAAGTGAAATCCAGTGAAGTGTGCTGAGGTCTATTGACGGATTGGACTCCAGAAATTGAGAAACTGCTTGTCATGCTACAAATAGAAAATATAATAAAATCCACATAGGTCTAAAAGTGAAGTCTTGTGGGACCCATTGTGGTTGTCTGTCGCATTCCAGGTTCTCTTGAGGACCTCTCTTGTCCTCTTCTATTTGTGTCATCCATCCTCTTTCCATCCTGTCAATCATTCAGCGCCCTAACATGTCTTGTGACATTCATTCCCGTCATACTTCACTCTCATACATATACTTGTCAAGTGGCGGCAATAATGGCAGGCGACATCTGAGATCGGTCATAATTATCACCAGCACACTGAGCTAGAATTGGCTTTCTGCTCCATTAGCTTCAGCGGCTATATGCGGTGGCCTGTGCATTTGTCTGCGTGCGGCTACAGCCGAGGCAGGGGACAAGTCCCTCCATGTGTAATTGCTTCGTTAGATATCCATGACATCTTAAATGACTTCCGAGAAGGGGCAAAAATGGCAGCGCGTTTATACATTTGAAGTAGTGGCGCGGCTAAGTTGTCGCCGAGAAGGTAAGAAAAAGGTGAGGACAGAGGAGATGAGAGGGGAAAAAAAAGTAAAAGAAAAAAAGAGTAAAGGAAGAGAGGTCTATATGTAGTGCATATGTGTATACTGTATAACATCGAATAGATGATTCACTCAAATGTTTCACACTATACTATAATACTAATAAACACTCAGTATACATTTTCCCTGGAAAACGAGGGTTTGAACAAAATAATAACAATAATAAATAGGAAATAAATGTTAAAAAATAATAAAAATGTTATATATCCTGAAAAAAATCCATGAATAAGTGAATTTTCAGGTGCTGAGCCGTGAGTATTTGGGAGTCCACCGTACTAGAGCAGAGGTCCCCAACCCTGGTCCTCAGGGACCGGTATCCAGCCTGTTTTCCATGCCTCCCACAGCCAACACAGGTGATTCATATCATCAGCTAATCAGCAATCTCTGGAAAAGGCTGTTAACGATCTCCACCTGTGTTGGCTGTGGGAGACATGGAAAACAGGCTGGATACCGGTCCCTGAGGATCAGGGTTGAGGACCACTGTACTAGAGGAAACATGTTTTAATTTCTCAGTTGCCCATCCGTGATGTAGAGGTTTCTGAAGCTGACTTTCCTAGTGGGAAAACGTGTGTGTTTGACTTAAATCTAGAATAGCACTTATAGCTTGTCATTGGTAGTGTAATGATAAATATAAATCAGCCTTTTCTGTTTGAGAAAAGAGTACATTTTGCTCACATTAAACACATGTAGTGTTGTGTAGTATTCATTTAATTGATTTTCCCAATGGAAAAAAGCCTGAACTGTACTTACAAGTGGACAAATTAGTCAATGTTACTTGTGCTTCAAATCGATGATTTTCCTAATAGACAATAATTTACTTTTCACTTGCAATTACCAATTGGTAGTTGTACTTCATTTAGACAAATACCCGAAAAGACACTGTCTTTTTAGTGCTTAGCAAACCAGTCGAAGAAAGACCTCAGTTTGGTAATAGAGCCATAACATTCCTTCTATCACACATTCTCCATCATTTGGAAAAGACAGAAATGTTCTTTCCCTCTCTAAAAGAATCAGTGACCCACAAAACTGCACTGTTTTTAATTGGGGGTCACCTTCAATTATCATCTGTACTCTGCTCCCAAGAAACTACTGTACTGTAATGTAGAGAAATGAGTGTATGTGGCATCCTCGAGACCCCGGATATGTTGAGTCATCCCGTGAGAGGCATTAGGAGTGCTAAAGGATTGAAGGATGTTGTTTTAATGTGTCTGCTTCGCGTGAAACAAATGCACAAGAGAAACACACACAAGCCGACGGATGTACAAATCTCCTGGCTTGTTTGGAAATGCTAAGCTAACCCTTTTGGCTCTGCATGGCAATTAGCATCATACCGCATGACCGTCAGTGGGCAACACAGAAAGCTACTACTACTCTACGCACATGCATACACAGAGGAGCTTCAACCAAATTGCTGTTGACAGATTTGTTTTTTTCCCTCCCCGGCGAAGATGTGACACACAAATTGGCTCCATTCATTTTCATAAAATAAGAGCGAGAGTGCATTTCCTCCAGAGATGTCTAAATGTGATCCTATAGATTGGAGACAAGGAAATTGGAACCCACAGCTCCTTGCCACAGTGGGTTTTAGCAGTAGAAATATGCAGATTTATTTCTAATTGTTCCAGCTCATGTGAGGAGATACATCTTTATTTAACATCATTGCAGCTCTATTGAAACAAACATAAATGTACAGCTGTCATTTCCTACATGAAGTAGCTATGTGTCCAAGAACTATACATACATATTGGGAGAAACACACACACAAAAAACAAGAACTATAATAGGCTACAGTGAAGGCCTGGAATTAATGCAACCATTTGATGAAGTCAATGGCTTAAGGTTTGATAGTTTTTGCAAGTAAGGGTTTGGCCACCAAATAGTAAATGTCCACTTTAAGTTAATGTGATTATGTCCCTTCCAATACTTTTGCTCACTTGGAAAGTTCTCTGTCCTTTTCGAGGATATTCAAATTTTTTGACGAGCACCTGTCGGTACACATTTCAAATTTGACTTACTGGTTAATACAACAATTGGCTGTGTAGTGTTTCACAGAGCTTATTTTTCCTGCGAGAAAATTAATACATAATACAGTGCACTTACATTTAACAAATGGCAGTGTATTGTTTCATATGACTTTTCTAACGCCTCAAAGTGAAAATGTTTTCTCACATTTAACAATCAGTAATGTCTTGTTTCATATCGTTGACTTTCCTGTGATTTAAATTCACTCATTTTAAGAGGTATACAATTTGAGTGTTGTTTGTTTTTGAAGGGAAACAAATCAATATCTGCCTCTTCATCAATTTTGTGCTGAGGGAGTTAAAACTTTAATAGGTTTTTACCCACGACAACAAGAAACTTAAAGGGCAGACCGTGTTTTATTATTAATGTCAAATACACCACTGTTGCTTACAGGGAAAAAAATAATTATTATGGTGTTTTAAATTAATGCAGACTTTTTAAGTACAGCACTCGGACAGTTTGCAGCAGCCTCGGGCATTGAACAACAAACAAAGTGAGGGTGTTTGGGGTTGGGGGTGGTAGCTCTAAAGGGCAAGTTTTTGCTGTTAGTGTTTTTTATGGAGATCAAATGATTGTTACAATTATGTTTAAAAAAAAAAAGGCCTGCAGGGTGACAAAAGTGGAAAGTGAGAGTCACGCACAAAAACAAACAAAACACAAGAGAGAGAGAGAGAGAGAGAGAGAGAGGGGCTTTACTAAATGAGACAAAGTCAGTTAGAGATGACGTTAAATAAAGCAGAAAGGAGCGGCAACGCCAATGGGGTGAACATAATGCAAAAAAATTAATAAATGACAGCGACAGAGAAATATCTCCATTCCCTTCATGTGTTCCAGCCCGTTAGGTATTAGCTAGATTTGCATGTATTTTTATTCAGGAAGTCTGTCCCCTAACTGCTAAGTTCAGTGCAATATTGGGGAGAGCAAGGATAGGATAGATGAGTTAGGTTGGCGAAGAAGAAAGCAGAAAATCCAGTGAACGATGCATGCATTAAAGGAAAGCAAGGTTAGAACACAAGTGCACAAACGAGGCAATGAAAAGTTTCCTCAGTGAATGAAATTTCCCATTGGACAACTTTATTGATTAAATTTCCAAAATCAATGAAAACTTAATGAGGACTGGCTTCAAATTGAAAACAAAATGACATCACATCCTAAAGACTACTGATAAAGTAGCTCAGTTGTGCACGTATGCACTCCCTTCAACATGTGGGCATGCTCCTAGTGAGACAAATGATGAATTGGGTGATTTTTTTTATTTTTTATTTGATAGATGGTCATGGACCAAAATAACTTATGGATTGTCCAGACAAATGTGCAGATCCACGACTTTAAATTAAATCATTGGTCATCGTGTGGTTAACATAGCTGCCTTTGCTAGTGGACAGAAGTGTACGTTTTATTCCCTAATGGCAAAGGTGGTTTTTTTTTTTGAATGATGCCCTGCTAAATTTTCCTTCACAATTTATGTATTGTATTGTATGTACTGTGTGAAACAAAAAGGAACACCTTCAAAAGACAAAATGTGACTTGAATTTAGACACTGCTCGTGTAGTGTTTGACATTGATGACTTCTTCATGCACAAAAGCGTAAGCTTTACTATATGATGGTTCAGACAGATTATTTTTTCGGATGAATAAAAGCATATATGTTACATTATTCATACATTGGCCATGAAATATTCCACAGTGGACAAAAGCCCAAAATTGTCATTGGTGGTTTTGTTTGTTTCATAGCAGATGTTCCTATTGGACAAGCGTTTATATTCTTTAACATGTACTGGATAGGGTTTCTCTTCTTCCAGCTGATGGTGACCGTGTTTCAAGTCTCTCCTTGCCTCCCTTGCTGTGTAAACATTTTTGGATGACATCTGCGTCCCTTGCTAAACTTGTGTGTTTGAGCGTCCATCAGCTTCTTCCACCAACCGATTGATGTCAGCAATTTGTCGTAGCTGGAAGGTCGCATCAGTCACTAACACTCATACTGACCAGCAAGTCTTGATTCCGGTTGACCACAGGACAGCAGACGTTAGACGCTGATTCAAGCTGACAAAATGCCTTTGGTCTCGCTGGATCCTCTTAAGTGTGGCAGTATTTGCAAATTTTAAATATATATATATATATATATATATACTTGCCAAGAGGGTTTTCTTTTTAAGACACTGTTGGTCTTGGCTTTAACTAAATTATTGGATTGACATCTGGTTTCCTCTCAGGCTGGTTAAGGGGAGATCTTGAACCCCCAGTTGCCACTGATGCTTTGTCATCATTGGTATTTCCTGCAGGAAACTTTCTACACCAGTTAAGTTTTTCAAGGAATGAGCAAGTTGGCCCTGTTGAACAAGACAAACAGTCAAATTTACAAATACAAAATGAGAACACTCACAAGGAGCGATTCTGATTCTCCAGGCCGACTCACTACTATGCCACGCCCCTTAAAGGTACACATCCAACACACAATTAAAAAAGTAGTGTAATTAAACATTCTAAAATCAATTTATTTCTTTGCATTCTCTTTTTTAATATACTTGGCAACAAAAGTATTGTTTTTTTCAGGGTTAGAACTCAATAGTGGCATTTCAATTCATTTCAATAGTATGGGTTGGATTGGATCCAATATTTGCTTGTCAGGCTTGATTTTCCACTGCTTGGTAGGTTGAAATATTAACATTCTTGCAAGTTTAACTTTGATTCACTAAAGTTGAGCGTTATTAGCCTTCGTCAGCGATTTGCAGACTAAATGTAATCAAAGTCAGGTTCAGGAAATATAGGGCTAGATGTATAACGTCCTTCAAGTTCGAGCACATACTATTATACCAAGAGAATGTATTTGATCCAGCAGGTGACCCATTAGAGTACAGTAGTGTCACGGCAAGCAGACTCTATAACAGAGGTGGGCAATCTTGGTCCTCGAGGGCCGGAGTCCTGCAGGTTTTGGAGGTTTCTCACTTCCAACACAAGCTGATTCCAATCAACAGGATCATTATCAGGCTTATGCAGAGCTTGCTGATGAGCTGATCATATATCAGCTGTGTTGGAGAAGGGCAACATGCAAAACCTGCAGGACTCCGGCCCTCGATGCCCACCTCTGCTCTATAAGATAACACAAATTACATTAGAGTTCAGCCACGAACTCCAGCCTAAGAGGCATAGCTTCAGTAGTAAACCTTAACCGTCATCAGGTGTTTTGGCCATTAATTCTACACACCCTAGCCTGAAGAAGACCTTACGGAGGTGATCAGATCCTTGCAGTTTAACCCTCAAAACACTCAATCAAGCCGGAGTCCCGCCTGCGTCTTTTCTCTTAATCTAAAGCCACTGACTACTTCTCTCGGCTGTTTCCGACAGAAGTCATCAAAGTAACATTAACTGACGATATACGGTAGCATCAAGAACTATCAATGTAAACCTAAATCATCAAACAACTGAGAAGTGGATTTATAGCAGAGATGGGCAATCTCGTGTGCCCTGCGATTGGCTGGCAACCAGTTCAGGGTGTACCCCGCCTACTGCCCGAAGCCAGCTGGGATAGGCTCCAGCACCCCCGCGACCCTAGTGAGGAAAAGCGGTCAAGAAAATGGTTGGATGGATGGGCAATCTCGGTCCTTGAGAGCTGAAGTCCTGCATGTTTTGGATGTTTCCTTACTCCAACACAGCTGATATATAATCAGCTCATCAGCAAGCTCTGCATAAGCCTGATAACGATCCTGTTGATTGGAATCAGCTTGAGTTGGAAGAGGGAAACCTCTCAAACCTGCAGTACTCCGGCCCTCGAGGACCGAGTTTGCCCACCCCTGATTTAAAGTCAGCCTAATTTCAACAAAACTACTCTGTATGCTCTTATCACAACCTCTTGGTTATGCTCCTGTGGAAATGATGGGTGGGTGGATGGATGATCTCCTTTAAAGAACGGGATTGGTCAGCTACTGGAGGAGTCTTGTGGGACACGGCTGAAGGTTTCTGGTGTACCAATTTGTCTTCTGGTATTTTTTCAGTACGCTTGGCCCTTCTTGAGGGGAATTGCATTGCCTCGGCACCTTCTGTGGCTGAACAGCACCTCATGTGATCAATAGTAATGATGGCAGGGGAAAAACATGTTTAAAAAACTGGTGATGTATCGACCAGGAAGAAAAGGGAAATAATCAATGCATGCTGCTGAAAAAAAACGAAATAACGTCTTTGGGGTATCTTCTCCCTTGTGTCAGGGTATCAGCCGGCTTTTGGGGAGTTGTGCGATGTGGCTGGAAGTTCTACAAAGGACTTTGTGTTATAGATTCACTTGTCAGATAAAATGATATGAGATGGCAAACAATCATGTGTTGCCGTATGTTGTATTGTATTGAAATACAATTTGGTAAAGGAGAGTAGTGGGTGACATGTTTTTTGTTTGTCTGTTTTCTAACCATTGCCAATTGTCACACAATACCCCCAGTGGGACTTTCATAGTAAGAAATACAGCAGTCATGCAAAACAGTGCAGGGTAATACCAAACAACTCTCCTGGCAGTCACATGCACTTCTTTACGTGTTATGACAAGCTCAGAGAAGTTTTATTCCCAAGATGCTCGGGATCCGATTGCACGTCTAAGTTCCAGGCATGCCGTGTGTGTGTGTGTGTGTGTTTGTGTGTGAATGTTCCCTTATATTTCAACAGTTTTTTAAATATATTTAGTCGAATGGGGGGGGGGGAATGGCATTGTGCCAATAAGCAATCGAATAGATCATACAGTAATTGAAATATTGTTGACCCATCATAGCTCAAAACATCAAGAAAATAAAGGTTAAATCACAAGCAAATTCCAAGTCCCTAAATTGGTGACTTAAGTCTGACTCGAGTCAAGCCATTTAACCACTAGCCACCCCAACACCGCAAACTACAGCCAAAATTGCAAACATATCCTTTGATCAAATATCAGTCCGTCCACAAATTGTAAGATGCCCGTTAGGCTACAATGCAACTGTCTACAACAATGCATGTCTCGTCATACCACTGCATTTGATACTGGATGACAGTGAGGCGGAGACAAGGTGGATTGACGGATGGGGGACGATGACGGCCTAATTGGCTGTAGCCTGGCAATAAACACAGGAGCTAGCGGCGAGGAACGAGGGAGTGATCAGCGGGGAAATAAAACCAGAGCCGACCAGCCGTCAGTGTCTGACACCAAGGTCATGTCCTTATGTTAGACACGCCATGGCTTTGTGAACAGAGGCCTCCATTTGATCCACTGATGGAGAGGACTTTGAGGAAGAAGAATTGCAGTAAACACCAATGGCCTGATTTACTCCCAAACAGATGATGTTTAATAGATTGGGATTGTTGTTGGAATTGGAAGTACAGTATTAGTGGGTGAGGCAAGCCAGCAAACACAATACTGAGTTATGGAAGAGAAATCAATCAAGCTACCAACTGCATAAAACCCACGTTTTGTTTGATTTAACTAAGGGCATGGGCGTTGGATGTATGTGCCCATCCTACATTGCATTGTGTTTAAAACTTCAGAAAAACAGCTCTAGGCGAGGCCAGCACCGATTGTCACAGTGCACTGAAATAACTCAGATGCAAGAAAACGCTGAGTTGCATGATTCTTTCTTGTGACTGTCTCCAAGTTAGCCCTTAGATCATTCAGAAGTTCCAAAATCACATTGCTGAATAGACCAAATGGCACAACAATATTTGTTTCAGGCATTTCAAAACCGTTTACATAAGTAGAAAGATTAGTTTTGCATGACTTTACACGCATTTTTTTATTCACCAATAAATCCTTTTGGTGAGTTGAAAATGGCTTGCTGTCTTTGACGATGCAATGTTGATGGCTGAACACTGCTGGTTTTGGAGCGGCGAGGATTCTCAGTCAATTGGGCCCTGATAGCGGTCATGTCGACAAAGACAAACATGTCATTGAGTGATGATCTTATGTTAAAGTAACAGGTGGCACTCAGTTTATCATTTAACAATATTTAATGATACATCTTGATGAATATATGGCATGTCTCCAGAAAGAGACAGCAGCTGCTGCTCTTAAACTGTTAGGTTAATGTTTGACATTTGAAATGACTTTTGCGGAAAAAGCCCTACTTTAGTGTAATTAAGCCCCCCACACACACACACACACCCAGCCCCACATCATGTTACAAATGTGTTTAGAACGCTAAAATTTTGTTCTAACAGTACAAAAAGACTTGTGACTTGTTTTGTAACACTGGTAACAACAAGAGAATGTTTTTTTGTTTCTCATAATTAGTTAGTTATGTAATAGTTATGGCTTATTCCTTCTAAAATTACAACTTTATTCCTGTCACATTAGGCTTGGGTATGTTTTGTCAATAAAGCACATATTTACATTAACATTTACATTAACACTTTATTGTAGACACAATATGACTATTTTTGTCACATTCAAATTTTGTTATTATAGCATTACAAATTTTTCTTGTGACATTACAATTTTATCGATGTAACATTGATTTTTTTTTTCTTGTTACATTACAACTTTCACATTACACTACATTACAACTTTTGTGTTATGATACTAGTTATTTTTCACTTTCTTGTTGCATTCTAAATGTGTGTAACAAATGTATTATCGTAACACTACAAGTTTTTTTTCCTTTTGATCTCATGACCACAATTTTTTTCTCGTCATATTTTATCGTCAAAACACTCACACAAAAAAACATTGGTAACATTTTTTTTTACTTTAACATTGCAATGTGTAACTTTATTTGTGTATTATATTGCAACTACATTACAAAACAGTTGTCCCACAATTTTGTCATCACAGTATAACTATGTTTGTGTCACACATTACAAAAAAATTGTAACAGTACCTTTTATAGTCTCATAATAGTACAACTTTTTCTTGTAAAGTAGCTTTAGCTACAAACTGTTAAACATTCCATCTTTTTTTCTTGGAACATTTCAACTTTATTCGTCATCCATTAAACATCACAGCTTTATTCTCATAACATTACTTTATTTTTGTAACATAAATACGTAGTTCTTGTAGAATTACATCTATTTGTCTATAACAGCTTTACTCATGAAAATGTATTATTTTTTTCTCTTGAAAAGTTTTTTTTTTTAATATATATGGCTTCATTCTTGTAATAGTAAGACTTGTCTCACATGTACAGTTGAGAGAGAGAGAGACTGTTTATTCCGTTAAACAACATCAAGTTACCTGATGCAAATGAAGAGCACAATAATATATCAACTCAATAAATATTAGCATCGCTAATCGTCTTGGACAGTATTTGGCCTCTAGAGGCCAATCACGGACACTTCACTTCCCCACCAATCATCAGTAAATATTGGACCAGAGCTATTTAAAAATGGCAGCCAATTATTCCCCTCATAATTACCAAGAACTCATTTTCATTTTAAGTTTTTTTTCATCACACATACACTTACCATAATAGCAGTTCCCCAAGCAGCCGTTAACCCCCAAAGTGCCACTTAAGTCAACGGATTTCATCAAGGAAACAATTTTGTTAAAGGGCCACGCATAGGACAGGGGATTGCATTGATTCGTCAAAAGAGTGACATCCCATTCACACGCAAGGCCGCATGGATATCGGATCGGGGATCTCCTTGTCTGCTGACCCAATGCATGATGGAACATTCTCCAATCTCAGCAACCTTGATGGGATGACGGGAGGTTTCTACTTAGGTTACAGCAACTTCTAGTCCATGACAAACAGCAGTAGCCTCTTTCCTAAGACTGCTCCTCTTTTCAAATAGGAAATGTTGCCTTTGAAACAAGATGTGATCATAATAATAATAATGCATCAGATTTATATAGCGCTTTTCTAGATACTTAAAGACGCTTTACAATGCAATGGATATATTATTCATGCACTCACACATTCACACTGTGGTGGCGGTAAACTACTTAAGTAGCCACAGCTGCCCTGGGGCAGGCTGACGGAAGCGTGGCTGCCAGTTAATATAAAGTAAATCTACGATTTTTTTCACTTAATTTTCATTTTTATAAAGCATTTTGTTTTTATTTTATTTCATTAAACAGAATCTTGTTAGTGGCATCTCGTTAGTTATTCTTCGTTTTTGTCACTCATTCGACCCAATGTGACCCGTTTGAGGCTCACAGGGTTTCGGAATATGCCCACAGTATAATTTCTCATTGGCTGGATATGCATACGCAATTAGGATTTGCACCCTGCATGTGTGCGGCTACACATATTAAAGTGGTTAAAGTGGAGGGAACAGATTTGCATTGGTTTGATATGCAGCCCCTTTTTCTTCCAATACTTCCTCTTCTCATTTTCCCCTTCGCTGTCATCTCATAACATGTCTACGCTTATGTGACCTTCATTACCTCATGAGTTATCTTATCAGGGCCCGAGCTCCAGGCACTGTGAAGGTTTCTTTATGAATTGCTGTATTTATTGTGATTCTTCCGAAAAATGAATGAGCTTTTTAGAGGCCTCAGCACACCTAAAAAGTCACTAATCTTTGCCACTGTGTATTTCCTAATGTAAATGTGTGCATTTTGACTTCACCCACCCACCACCACTTACTATTATCTGTTTTGTAGTTAAAGTGTTTAGAAATGGGTTGTATAAATTTAATGTATGGTACTATTATTATTCCAAAATGTACTCAACAGCCCCAGCCCCCAGTATGTTAGAAAATAACCCCCCCCACCCCCCACAAAAAAAATCTAAAGATTTCTTATAGAAAGATTTTGTAGATGTCTATCATCACAGGATGTAAGAAAATGTCTGAGGTTATGAACCCATGCACAAGCATGAAGTCCGCCATTTTGTGAGAATTCCTGGTCTCATACTATGATGGACTCCAAATAGGGAATTTGCCCAAATGAAACCCAATCATAAATTGGTACAGATGGATTACACTAAATTGCCAGGATGTTTATGCCTACTGTATGCCAGCCAATGTGGGCAAAGCATGGCATCAAAGTTAATGATCATTAGGAGGATGCACTTTGAAAAAGGATTTACAAAGGACATGTTGATCGCTGCCTGCAGTTTTCATTACTACCAGTAATTTTAGGGCTTTAGCAAATTCAAAAATGTCCAAAAAAATTATAGAATGCCCGTGTGAACCGCCCTCCTTCAAAAATGGCTCCATAGTGCCCTCTGGAATTTTTTTTCAAGATCCAGCCCCAAAGACAAATTGCATGCACTGTATATAAGAAAGATGGACAATGCTAAATTGTTTAAATCCTGAGTGTTCGTCGTTGCCTGTAGGTAGAGCATGGCAGTGGAATTTGATGCCTCACCATAAAAGACAAAATTCTAAAAGCTCAACTCCACAAGGTCAGAGTCAGACCGAACTTATTCTGACCACCCTGCCCTTAAAAAGCCATAGGTCTGCCCAACTGGCAAAAATGTATAGTTGTAATACCGACTCATTTTCTTCAAAAGTTTTCTTTGAGACCACCAGGGTCAAAATGTCACCATCATGAAACATTACATTTTTGACAGACATGCAAGTCGTGCTCTGGTGTAAAAACAATAAGTTTACTATTTGGCGCGTGTGTGTGTTAGGGAGATTACTGCTTGTGTGTGGGAGGTGAGTTTCTTTATATGAAGACAAACCACTGCAAACTTCCCAAAGCGCACATTCTATTTGTTTGTTGTCCACTTGTATTGACACACACTTTTCATTTTTGCCTCCATTTCTTTGGTGGCAAGATAAATACAGAACAGACAATCCAAAGAAAAAGCAGCACACATTTGTGGCTGAAGTCTCGAGAGAGAAAAAAAAAACATGCATTATTGATATGCAACACTATTTTTTTTTACATGTATAAGTCCCAAAATTAATATCTTAAATTGTAAAAATACCACAAACTGTGATCCAGAACAGGTTACAACTTTTTTTCAAACTCATCTTACAAATATACCCTTAAAAATTAATAGAGAGCAGAGGATTTGATTTGGGGGGAAAAAGCCAGCAAGTGTGTATATTGCCACATCGCAACCCGTCAAGCGATAACGAGGCCTCCGACATTTGTTAGCTTCCGCTATTTAATAGACAGAGAGCAGAGGGAAAAAGAACACTTGCAAAGACTGCATAATCTCCACTAACAACCGAGGCTAAATTTAGCTCCTCCATGACATACAAAAATCTTTAACAGCGAAGACGTATTACTTCTTCATACTTGTGTAACACCATTTACTACTTTCCTATTTGGCAGGGCTTTGGTGGCACCTTGTGGTATTTTACGGTATTCTAAAAAGAGTACAAAAATCTAGAAAGCCCTGTCTAGGATTATTTTTTCTTTTGCAAATAGCTGAGAATGTTTGGGGTGGGGGTCAATGGGTGAATGTATGAATGGCCAACCACAAAACAATTTATTTGTGCCATTTTAGAGATCATAAAATTGAGTTGTACAACACTAACTGTATTTTTGTTCCTTAAACAATCTACATAAGACGAAGAAACAGTTGTGAACACCGCTCAGTATGATTGAATGCAGTTGTACATCATCGCACCCGTAATAATAAACATATTGTGAAATGAATACCACTCTTGGTGTCAATCAAAATTGTGCATTATTACTTCTGTGCGGCAGATTTTTTTTCATTATCTTCTATTGGATTATGTTCATGTTTCAGTCCAATTTTCTTATGATTGTCGACCCATAGCATCTCTGTCATGTCTCCTCTATAATGTTCCTCCTCCTCCTCCTCCTCCTCTTCCTCACCCTTCCTCCCTGCCAGCGAGGCCTGTAGGCTTTTCAGCAGCATTACAGCGTGTAAACCTCGGATTACAGCAGCCAGAGTCTGCCCGGGATTGCATGCCTCTGTGGATCGCAAAATACACAAGAGTACTGTCTACCCACCCACGTACCCGCACCCCCCCGACGACGCCTACACATCCATTTGCATACCCGCAACACACTCATACACACACAGAGTACACACACAAGCAGGCTGATGTGGACAGGCACCGCAGCAAACTCTGCAGAGAATTAACTATCATCTCTTCTCCCTGGGTGTGTTCTTGACTGCACTTCTGCTGCTGTCCTTAAACTCCAAATCTACTCTACTTTTTACGCGCTACCCCTCATTTGAAGGACACCCATTAGGGAACCCCTTTTTCAGGCCCTCGCGACTCTCACACAAGGTATCGCATCCCATCTGTGCCGACGTAGAAATTACATTTTGATGACACTGTTAAAGGGGAATATTAAATGACTACAGCTGGCAGATTGTAACACTCTTTAGAATAATTGGAAGGCCTGGAGTTGTTGGCTCTCGACTGAATCCATGCCAGTGTACACAGTCAGTATGTTTACTTACAAGCAACTGTAGGTTGAGTAAGACTACTTCTGACATCACTTGTCACTCATTCCTGTTGAGCTTCCCCATTGCGTCATCCTTTGAAACGATGGCCCAGGGTTTCCCCCAGAAAACGTGCTAAATCTGGTGGTCACAAACTGTCGCTACCTCTTTGGGTTATCTTTTTTGTCGACAGTGGTAGGTATTGACACATTTTCCATGAGCACTTATTTTGGTTTTATTATTTTGCCATAGACTGCATTTCAGTAGCTTAGCAATTAGCATGGCTTGTTCGCGTCTTCACTTTGTGTTGCTTTTTCGTACCTATGGAGATGACAATTAGTGACGTATGACACCGGATTCAAAGCGAAGTCTTACCTTTACTTCCTGTTTAGCGAAAGCCAGAGATGGCCACAAGTCTCTAAGGCCAGGGCCAAGTCCAAGTCTCATGTCTTCGACCCACATGTCAGAGTCAAATCTTTAGGCTCCAAGTCAAGTTTCAAGTCCCTGACCACAAGTCCAAGTCAATCCCAGTCCACCTCACTGGATGAAGTCGTCAAAAGCAAAAGTTATAACAAGCTATAACAAATGGCAGTACTGCAGGAACCTGGAGCTCCAAGTCTAACATTGAATGTTACTTGGGCGCACGGGAACGTAGGAAGACAGAGAAAGACAACTTGCGAGCCGGCACCTGAGCCACATGCACGCACACAAACAAAGATATTTGGAGTAAGGAGAGAAAATGAGAGCAGCCAAGTTCTGACACCAATTTCCAAATAACTCTGAATAGTAGTGCCGTCCCATATTGAAATCAGGTCGTTTGGATTGATCTTGACACTACTATCCACAAGTGTCCATCCCGAGGGTCCTTGTGACTTGGTATGCTACTGATGGCCTCATGCACAGTAATAACCACTTCTGACTACATGTTCCTTGGAGCTCTAAGGACTGGCAACCTCAACTCGGATTGAAACCAAATCTATTCTGCTGGATATTGTTAGATGACCATTTTTGTCTGCCGCGTGTTCGTTGTTTTTCGGGTAGAGAGAATGTTGATTTTCTGAATACAGACTGGAGATCGGTGAACAGGTCCTTCGAAGGATTTATTTTTACAGAATATTCAGGACACAAGCAGGTTTACAGACAAATGGCTGCATTCTTCTCGCAAGTGTGTCGATTACAGACACTTACAACCTTACAGACACTTACAATCTTGAAGGGCGGTTCCAAACAGTCCACCTGGAGTTCACCGGACATGAGATAAGACTTTAAACACATCATTGATTACAGACACTTCAACCACAGACAATGGCCCATTGATGTGGAAATTGATGAGATCCCAGTCATGACGATAAGATTTTAAACATATCATTGATTACAGACACTTGGCAGAAATTGCGACATCACTCACAAAGACACATCCACAGATAAAAGTTCTACTGAGGAAATAAATAAATTCAAACAGTTATGACAAATTCTGGGCAGAAGACCCTCTTCAATATGATATGGATATGACGGATATTGCAATGAACCAGCTGATGAACCAGGTAGTGGCCAGATCATACACGGCCATAATGATGGCAGAATCTGTCACATTGTCTTCTGTTTGTGGAGGCATATCCATCCCATATGCCACATGCCATTGATCCAACTGCTTCACCTATCTCCAGGATCTGTCCCAAGGGTCTTTCTAACAGGAGATGCCTGACAGCTAACCATCCCATGTTTGATGCCATTTGTCAGAGAATTCGGAGGAAGACTACCCTCATCTTGAATACAATCCGAATCTATCTGTTGTGTTTATGTGAATGTACAAGAATTGCAAAGTCTACTCCCTGAAGCTTAGACAAAGCAATAGTTGCATCAGTTTCATACGAGTTTGAAGATGAAGTACTTTTTTATTGCGTTAGGGACTCAGATCATCTTGGCTAAACTTTATTTCTAATCGACCAGGGCAACCTAAGGCCTCATGAGTGGCACACCAAGAAAAACGTTTTCTTTTGTATATTACTTTTTTTTTTTTTTTTTGCATGAGTGCTGTCAGAATGGAAGGTGGAGGGAACAAAGACAAGCAACATGTGCTCGGAATGTAATGTATTGGTCTTGTTTGAATGTACCTGTTCGGATTGGAATATTTCATAATAAGGTTGCTCTTTGCAACCCTACCCGATCTTAACCCACTCCCACTAACAACCACATAATTTCTCTAAATGTACAGTACCATCCTGAGAGTACCTATACTACCCTTATGTCTATCAGTCCTTCCAAGCTTTTACCAACTTAGGTACACTTAGTGAGGAAACAGCTTACTGACTGACTGTCTGACACTTTGAAAGACACGGATTAACAAGCTCAATGCTACTGTCAATGTAATCCACCTGCCATGTGTCTTGTTCTACTTCCTTTACGCCACAACTGGATTCAGCTGATAAATCAAATGTGTGGTGGTGGCCGTATTTAATCACTGACTAGCCAACAGTTAATCAGTCTAAATACATGCCCAGGAAATCAAATATAGATGTGTGTACTGTAGATACTTTTCTTGAAATAAAAAAAATAACATCTCTTCAATCTTCCTATAATATACAGTAAAATTCATTGGATCACATATTTCTGTTATTACCATCTTCATACTTTTCTCATCCCACCATTCTTTTATAAATTGACTTTGTTTAAGCGGCTTATGCACATATTGATAACCAGTCCAAATCCGAGCATTTTTACCTCCTTTGAGATCCAAATTATCAAAGGCCCGGTTCTCCGATGTCTCATTACCTTGAGCGGTATCTCGTGGCGCCCGTGGCTCAGGAGGTAGGGCCAGTCATTCAGTAACCGGAAGGTAAGCTGTTCGATTCCCACTCTCTCCCAGTCATCTGTCGTTGTGTCCTTGGGCAAGACACTTCACACACATTGCCTCCGGTGCCACGCTTCGTTTCCGTAAGCGTGCCCCAGGGAAGCTGTGGCTATTTTCTTAGTGTACCGCCACCACAGTGTGAATGTGTGAGTACATGAATAATGTATCCATTGTAAAGCGTCCAGAAAGGTGTTATATAAATCTGATGGCTTATTATTATTATTTTTATTGTTTATTTTATTTGTTTATGTTGGTGTGGGATGTCTTAAGCGTAATTTTACTACGTGTTGTCATGTGTGTGGAATGTTGTATTCGTCAACTATAGTACACAACTCACGATAAGAGCAGTAAACACACTTTCTAATTGTTCCCGTCATTTCTTGGGTCTCTCACGTTTATAAAAAAATATATATATAATAACAATAATTAAAAATATATATTTGTATGTGCAAACTGTCCCCACTGAAATGTAGCCGATCTATAACTTTTTCATTTTTAAAGAGGTCTTGGACGGTCACATGATGTGAAAGCATTGAATTGCATTTTATGTCACATATTTTCATCATACAAAACATTTTGAATGGATGTCGATTTTTAAAACAAAGGTTCAAAATATAATGTAACGTGTCTTCTTTGAGAACTTGAGAGTTCAAAGCAGAAACATGTCGTGCAAGTCCTACATGTGTAGGTTCAAAATTACAGCTGTTAGATAGCGCATGTATTTTTCATAACCCTGGTGCAGTTTAATGCCTTTAGATGATGCCTGCTGTGCATCTTAACATTACTTAAGAGTCCCAGTGGATTTTGCTCCTTCATCTTTTAATACTTGTGGATGGTAGACTGCGTGGACGTGATTGTAAAGTGTCTGTTAACATATTTAAAAAAGACTGCATAGAAAGTCAAAGTAATAAACATGTAAGAGAGGCCGGCATTTATAAAATAACCACACAAATTATTGTTTGAGCGACGGATATTGTTTATTTATTATTATTATAATTTTTTTAAAATCATATAGGTATATTTATGGGGTATATGCCACGGAGGCGGGACTTCCAACTTCCGTGTTTCACACATCAGATTTGTTTCCGGTTCCGGTTTGCGACGTTTGGGCCGCGTCCCTTTACTTGCGCTTCCGCCCTTGTGCCTCTCGGTTGTGCGTTCCCGTCAACGGGTGCGAGTGTATAGTGTGTCTGTCTCAGTTGTCTGAAGCATTCCAGAGAGCCGAGACGCCCTGTGTGCTCCCGCACATCGGCAGGAGCGTGCGGTTGAGGGGCGCAGGGGTGGGGGTGCGACTGTGCGAGTGTTGGAACGCGGCCAGCAGTGGCAGAAAACGCCGCTGATATGTGAAACCCGGAAGTCGGAAGTCCGTGGCATCTGCCCCATTGACATCAACACTGTGATGTATAAATAAAAGCTTTGTTAAATTAAGTTATAATGCTGTTACATGTTGAGTCTTTTAAAAATGTTCATTTTTGGGTTTGGCCTTCATATTACATAACTTTCACTTTACTGGCATTTGCTTTTGCGCAACCCAAATGTTTTTTTCCCCTGTATCATAATGTCACTTTCTTGCAAAAGACAAAGTAAAATAGTCATTTTAGGTATGTACTGTATATAATTGTTATAAACACAATTTACCACAAATTTACCAATTTGAGGTGTTTCAAAAGCCTGAAACCAGTCTTGAAAGTAGTTGAATAATGTATCAAAGTACATAAACTCCGCTTTGGCCATGGAAATGAAAAGTTTAAAGTGGAAAGTTTGAAGTTTGAAATGTGTTGTAGGAGTAGGAGGAGCTTTCCCTTGACACACACACACACACGCACGTACACACAACGTTCACACAAACATGCGTTCACCATTCAAACACTCCCAAGGAAACACTAAAACAGCTTGCAGCTCATCTGGGAAATCAGAACAGAGCTTGTTGATGTTGTTGTTGCCGCTTTTACCACAGCCATGGTATGCGTGCGTGCGTGCACATAGATGTATGTGTGTGTGTGTGTGTGTGGTTGAGAAGGGCAGCGAATGAAAGTGTACAAATGACCAGGCAGAACAAATTGTACAGCCTGCACAGAACATATCAGTACACGATACCTCTAATTGTTGAGCCATGTTTGTCTTGATCCTCCTTGTTTGTGCTTCCCAATGTACAGCACATCTGGAGAAGCATACCAATTCACATTTGGGCTCATTTGACCGTATTTCTCATGTGTTTCAGTGTCAAAGCCTGTCATCTGAACCTTCGGTGTAAATTGCTGCCTTTATTTGTGTTTTTGAGGCAGAGAGTAAACACAAAATAAGCACAATTAATATAATGGGCCATCGGATATGTAACATGTCAAAAAGCTGTGTTGTATTTTTGTACGTGGAAGCTTTCCTTTACATTCATATGTACTTATGTTTAAGCATACACATACAAAAGGAGAGTGCAAGAATGGAGGTAATATATTTGTGTACAGTTGGAGTTTTTCCCATAGGATGTGCTATCTGTCCAATTTCTATAGCACTCCTCATTAAGCTTGAGCCTTTTCCAGAAATAACTTTCTTCACGCTTCTAATTGGCTGAGATGGCATGAAGGGTTAGAGTGCCACCTGTTGATTTGGCATAGACGTGACAACGTGTAAAAACAACAAAAACAAAAATAGTGAATGGGCATTCTTTTGGTCTCAGTGGAGAACATTCATATATCCATAGTTTCTCAACCCCTTGTCTTCATTAGGGTCACATTTGAGCTGGAGCGTTTCCCAGCTGACTGTACGATAGAGGGGGTTTACCCCGGGCTGGTGACCAGTCAATCACCGTTTATAACTATTGACGACCATTCGCTTTCACATTCACACCAATAGACAATTATGAGTATTCAGTGCACCTTGGAAAACCAATTCAAGGTACTTCTTAAATGTTAGGCAGGTGTGGGGACAGCAAAAACACCTACCAAGACCACCTACCAAGACCACCTACTGCCAGAGTTAATGGAAATATAAATAACATGTTCCAGGATCAAATTGTCATAGTTGTTTGAAGTATAAAGGAAATATTAGATTTAGCATTCTACCTTGTACAACTGTAAAAACAAGTTAACAACCATTTAAAAAATATATATATATATTGTTTTACTAAACAGCCTGGATGGAGTGTACCACCTTACACCCCCCCCCCCAAAAAAAAAAAAAAACTAAAGCAAAATTAAAACACAGTTTACAAAGTAAACATAATGATCAATAGCAAATTGTTTGACTTTTGAGGCATTAGACTTTGAAGGTTCCACTGTGTATGATTAAATGTCACCAGATGTCAAGTAATGAAAAAAGCAAGACTCTTAAATGAGCTCCTCTGAGAATAAAAATAACAACTTTATCTATTCTGTTCAATACGAGAAGTTGTCACAGAGACATCTTTGTGTGCTTTACAGCAGACATATTATGGCTTTTTTTTCCACAGTTGGTGTCATAATAAGAGGTCTGACATTTTTTTTCTTTTTTTTTTTGTCAAGATACAAAAAGAATAACCAAATCCAGCACCCTTATGATGAACTTGTCACGCCCTTGTGACTTTTCCGACCACTCCAGCACGCTCATTTGACATTAGGAAATCAAACAAAAATGTAAAAATACTGACATAATGCCAATCACGTTATCATGGGTATTAAAGTGACCCATTTAGTCGGGAACCACTTTGGACACACTAAGATAAGATGCTGATGGCGCAGAGAATTTGCGACTGTTGATGCAAGCTGTGCTTGCTCTGTGGAGGACAAGATGGAGGGATGGGCTACAAGGGACATCTATAGGGCGATGAAAAGAAAAAGTTATAAGATAAGAGCGAGAAGACAGAAGGAAGGCAAGCTGTTTGGAGACTGCGCTGACACATGTTGCTCATCAGCGGGGGAGACCAAAATGGGGGGGGGGGGGGGGCTGATGCTGAAGCAGTGAAATGGCTCAGCAGCTTGTCTAGTGCTACTGTTGCATTGTGCAATGGTGAGTAGCCAAGACAGAAGGAAAGCAAAGACATGCAGGCTGGACAACACACAGCAGTGGCACTGAAGTTTGGCACATGAACGTCAAGAAGAGCTACAATATGAATGAATGCATGCAGCATACAGGGGAAAGCTCAGTGTTGCATTTATAAATACTTTGTAAATACTTTGGTACCCTATGAGTTGACTTTGGTGACCAAGCTTGTGACTATATATATATATATATATATATATGTATATATATATATATATATATATATATATATATATATATATATATATATATATATATATATATATATATAAAACAATAAATATATATATATATAAAACAATAAATATAACAATAAATATAAAAAAAATAAAATAAATAATCTTAATGTTAGAAGCATTTTTGCCACTAAGTTGTGATTCCCACATTTGCCAAACAAGGTTTTGTTTAAGTTTGAGACAGGAGTAACTTGACTAACACTAAAATGGAAAATGCAACAATGCAAGAAGTGCAAAAAAAAGCCATTCTTGTACAACATGTCACACAGTAACACGATTAAGTAAACAAATAATGAAAACTTGTATGAAATGAAGTCATCATGCAGAGCTAATAACTTGAGATATATAACATCTCATTTGTCATTTGGTGCAAGTTCTGCCATGAGTGATGCGCATAAATCAACGCTCCTCCCTATCAAAATAGTTTTCTCTATATTGCAGGGACGCTGTGGTGATTTCCCCCGAGAAGCACACGGAACATTAAAGCGCCATAATTCGAATTGTCTCGCGGTTTATTGCCGTCGCATTTGGACGCTGCGCTTCTAATGACAAAAGAGAAAAAAAACGGTACAAATGCTAATAGTCATGCCATTTTTAATAGCAAACATATCTGATGACTTTACAAACTGGCATTACATTTATTTTGAGTTATTTCAATTGAAGTATATATCTGTTAATGTGCTTCATTTAGTTTCTGAGTTGGATTTTATCCTAAATGTGTAATTAGAGCAGAAAACATGACATCACCGAGTCCGAGAAATCTTCTAACTCGTCCTTTCTTTACAACAAAGCACCATATTTGGTAATGTTAGTCTAAATAGACACCACGTGGTATGATATCTCGCCTTTCTTATTTTAAGAGGGTGATGATACACTGCTGATTATTATGTCAACACCTGTAGGCCATTATGTATTTTGTAAAAATAAAAATAAATAAAAACCTGACAAACAAAACAAACTCACTATCACTAAAATAAATAGATCTATAATTTGAATTAGAATCTGTTGGTAATACTATGATGCAGTCGTCCCTTGAGGTAATAATAACATAGTTACACTCTAAAAACAGATTGGTCAAATTGACCAAAAAAAAGGTTAAATTTGACCAATCTAGCTGATAGTTATGTGTCTGACAGAATGGCAGTTGTTGTCAACTAATATATATTGGTGATTGGGCCAACTGATACAAATTGGTCGTTCTGACCAAAATATTGGTTAATATGTGTTAGAGGCTGACATTTTTTGGGAATCCCATGACCCGTGGGGGCCACGCTCAAGGAATCATTTGTGGATCTAACCCCCCCAAGTCCAACCCATAATGCTGAGTGTCAAGCAGGAAGGTAAATGGATCCCATTTTTATAGTCTTTAGTCTGACCCGGCCAGGGATTGAACCCACAACCTCCCAGTCTCAGGGGAGATGTTCTACCACTAGGCCACTGAGCTGGTCAGGCTTAGTTACCCATCAAGACACACATTTCCATTTTTAAACACTATACTATTTATATATTATAATATATTGTAATCACTTATAGTAATGAATAAATACATTTAGAAAACAATAAATTGATACAATAGATATATTTCCAATGCTCTATCAAGACTTCTATTGTAACCAATTTTTGGTTGGTATGCCTGTAACCACCCGGAATGGTCAATGTCTGACCAATCTATTAGTTAATCAAGCCAATATGAGCTTAACCTACTAGATTGGTAGTTTTTTTTAAACCAATCTATTTTTAGAGTTTAGCATCGCCTTGCTTTAAATTAGAACTACAGCTTGAGATGCAAAGCATGAAAAGTGAACGTGGGCTGATATTAGCAGTGTCAGTCCATAGGGTAACAGTCTAGACACAATGAGTCATCTGTTTAATATACGCACACACAAACACACACACAACTTCGTAAGAAACATTCTCTTGGATGCACTGGGATGCATCTCCATTGATATATCCTGACCCGGGGTCATTGGGAGTTACAGGTCTATGCCCACTTAACCCACAGCCACCTCATAGTTTATCTGCAGCTTCACTCGGGGATTTGATGGTCTTCTGGGAAGGGTTTACAGTTTCAAATAATTTGCTACTGAGTTTCCTCTCTACAGCGAAGCTAGGCTAGTTTGAGCTTTGATGCGAAAAGCTCTATTTTATTGAAAGCGTAGGCGGTGCGCAGATAAAGAAAATGTGGTTGGGGACCATTTGAAGTAAATAAATAAAAATCACAGGTACATACTGAATTCGGGGTAAACCTGGTAGCTTTGTGTTTAAAAGGAAAACAATTTGACGTGATTGTACGTGCAAAAGTAGAGCATAATAGAAAGTAGGACAACAGAAGATCAAATATTAAAGAGGTGGATATGTCTTTTATTGTTTTGAGTTTGCTTCCCTTTCCTGCACATTGATAGCACTTTTTCATCATAATACAGTGAATGCAACTCAAGTAGATGCTAAAGTCATATTGTTTTGTTTGTGTTCACTGCAGCTGGCCACGTGGGACCCTGTTCATGGCCTGAATGGCACTCTGACTGACAGGAAGTTGGAGAACAACATGCGAGGAGTGGTGCTGAGAGTTGTCACTGTCTTGGTAAGTACTGCATGAACCACTTCGGTGTGTTTTTCTCTTTGTTTAAACTTTGAAAGAAGCCATTATGTTTTGTTCTGCTTTTGTACAATGTATTAGTTTTCAGGCGTCTTGATAAAATGGTTGTGGCGATTTTTCTTTAAAATAAGATAAGGATCAAGACTTACAGAACACTTTATACCTTATATTTGTTAGTCCCACTAAACTCTACTTCTGTCTCATTCAATTGAATCACAAAGTGTGTTTTTTGTTACCATGACAACCAGGGGCTCCAATAGTGGATATAGTATACAAGCCTATGCTACCATTATGAGATTTGATATTACAAGACAAAAAAAGCTAAGAGCTTCATTGTTGTTGAATGCACAGATTAGCATCATCGGCACAAGTTGCACACTAAATTAATTAATTTATATACTGAAGTCCACAGTTCACAACCGAACTGTAATGATATTTTGAATTTACAAACTGCAACAAAGCACACTTTTATTCATTTATGACCTGTAAGTGTTTTTCATACACATATTTTCTTTATAGTTATGATTTGACTATGCTACCCATCATAGCAACGGAACTCGTCATCATAAACCTAACACCTCCTTGTATACACTCTATATAGTAGCAGCCAGACAAACCCATAAGAACTTTACTTGCTGCCAGCATATAAAAAAAAAAGAAGCACAAAGTACATAATTAAGCAGTCAGTAACAATCTGCTCAGTCGATGTCATAGTGATGCAAAGCCCAACTCGTGTTGGCACACCATGTAGTAGAAGAGGGCACCCCCCTCCCCTAACCGGCTGCTCTGAACAGCATTCGGAGTATTTTGATATTTTGAAATAAGCGTGAGGCATTTCATTTAGACACCTAGGAACTGCTTTAAATTATTAAATTATTATTATAATAATGCCGTATGTCTCCTTGTAGGAAGCTCTACAGAGTTGTGTGACGGGAAAACACAAATAAGTCAGTCAAGCTTGCGGTAGTAACTCCAATTCTTAGCCTGTCTCCCCTGGAGCAGCCACTGTCGCCATTTGAGAACATCCCGCGTTCGCTCTTAAAGATTCACCGTTGTAAATTCTTCATATCCCATCTTTGAAGTCAGAGACGCCAAGAAGAAAGCGTTGATGCTGAACATCTTTGTGGCAATCCCTTTCTTCTCCTTTCCCCGTTTTTCCTTTTATTTCCCCCAGTTAGACTCTCATGATCCTTTTAAAGGCAGAAAAGACCCACAAGTCTCTCAACGTTGTAACGCTCGTTATGTGCTGGGCTAAAGACGGGCAGAAGAGTCAATTAAACATAATGGAAATTTACCAGAACAGGCTGCTACGTTTGATCAAATAATTGTGTCTTTGTCTTGAGACATGGTGAAGCAGCATGTGGTTGATTTTCTACATGATCTAAGGAACTGTAAGGTTGCTTAATGTTAATGTTTAGAATAAGTGTGATAGCAGCCGGTGTGTTAGTCAGAGGACGTTGCTCACTTCAAAACACTCAGCTTCAAAACAGGAGTCCAGAACATTAATGTTTTTGTTTTTTTTACTTCACTGCACGAATGGTGCAAGATAAAAATGCCTCTAAAAGGACCTATGGAACAGATTGTTTCATGCTGCCTTGAACTATCCGGTGCGCCCATCACGTTATTTTGCATGTCTGTCCATACCATCGCTCTCAAGGGTACGCCATAAACGCATCGAATCATTCCGTGCACGTTGAATTAGTTATTGACCATTTAATTGCGGGCTGAAATCATACCACTATTAGAGCAAATAACTATCAAACCCATTGATTATGAGAAGAACATATTGATTATTAAATGGCGGATACCTGGGGGACGATGTCACAGCTGCAATCATGTGTTTATGGCGCTCATTAGCGGAAGCCGACCCCTCACACATGGTTCTAAAATGGATAATTCGCCGCAATAGAATCAGAGTCTTTTAAGCTCATCGGTCCACATCTTGACAGGAGCCTGAATGGTACAGACAGCCCATAAATTCCCTCGGTGACTCACCTCGCTCGCTATTTTTTGTCTTTTACGGCTGCGCTGAAGTGACAGCCTTGGCCAAAGGGATTATATTTCCATGTTGTCTGCCCTTCCTTGAAAACTTGATATCTTTTATACTTTTCAAAGCCACTCGGAGAGAACATTCCGGTGTCAGATAATGACACCTTGCCGTTCGAACGAAAATTGTTGATATGTTTCATACGGTTGATGTCCGTCTAATCTACATTTTGTTTGATGTGCTGGATCCTGGTTAATAAGGCCTACTAAAATTGTCCTCATTTGGTTCACTTGAGTCACCCAGGACCGATTGCCAGCCACCAATTTGACAAACAAACATTCACACTTGTATTCACATCGCCATTTCAAGCAGTTAAATTGAGCTGATTTAACTGATCACCCTATGTTAACTACTTATTTGTAGGGGTGTCAAAAGTAGTGTGTTAATTTTGAGTTCATTTAAAGTTCCTTTAACGCCATTATTTTTTTTTAAGCGTGATTAATCACAGCTCCTTACTTGGAAAGCCTGTACTGGGGGAATTCCAATCGCAACGCAGCAGACACGTCCACGTCAGAATTTAGCAGAAACAAATTTAATAATAATGCATACATTCGTGGAGATAGGGGTTAAGTTGTATTTTATATTTTAAAAATGTGCAGAATTTCACAAGTTACTTCATGTTAAAGTTTAGATAACTCATAATATAAAAAGAAAAATGCACTGAGCTGTCACCAAGGTCTTACAAATGCAATTATGCCATCTAGTGGCAGATGAATTACTTCAACACAAATCAATATCATACTCGTTTTTTTTTACAGTACAGTACATCTTTTTAATTTTAACTCAATTTTATGATTATAAAATTACTATATCAATGACTAAAAGATGCAGACATTTCTATTTAACAAGTTTTCCACTTTCATGTCAACAAGAGTAAGAAAAGAAAGAAAAAGAACATTCATTGTACATTTAGAACAGATATAAAATTTGTGATTAATCGTGAGTTAACTATTTAAGTCATGTGATTAATTATGATTAAACAATTTGAATCGCCACTTATTTGCTAACTAAAAGTTTCCTGGCCTGCACAGCCACATGCCATTTTTAAATGGACTTTAGCACATGGACATTTTCATTTTCCCATGTTCAAAACGGCAAGCGGATGGCATGTGGCTGCTGCAAGAATGTGAGTTTGAAGACGACAGGAGGTGGAAAGGGTTGGTGGGGAGAGAGGGGGTTAGCTTCCTTGCCTGCTTGCCGCATGCAGACGGATGCGATAACATTTTTCACGCTCGACAAATAAGGAGAATTGTCGCCTTGATGGATGTGATGCTTGGCTAGACGGGCGGAGAGGAAACGCGGTATCTCTGGCATATGTTTAGGGAAAGACGGCGATGTGGCAGCGTGGAAAAGCACCAACTGGTATCTTGCAGCTGGTGAGTGGCAGGGGGGAAAAGGATGAGAGCGCCAAATAACAGACGAGAGAAGACGGGGCATTGAAGGCTCAAAAAAAGGAAGAAACTCGCAGTGCAATTTCTAGGCTTAGAGATGTTAAGCGTGGAAAGCATCGACTTGGTATTGATTGAGGCCGGCAGCACAAAGTGAGGCCATCCAGCACAACTTTTTTAGGATGATTAAATGAGCCTTCGCCCCTGAAAACTTTTAACAACTCTTAAAATCTGACATTATTGATTAAGCCTTTTTTTTTTTACTTGACCTTTTGCTTGAAGAGAACGAGGTGCTTGTTTTTTTCTGTTCTTGTTGCAACAAACTGTATTCAACCGCAAACTTCTCACCTCAAACACACTTTTCACAGGATAATGAGCTGAACTAAAAGTCAGCTCCGACGTCTACACTTGGGGGGACTCATCAAGTGCTCTCATGTGTTTTGTTCAGCTTGTGACAAGTTGCGCAAATCTTACCTCAAGCTGCACATGTCCGTGGGTATTTATAAAACCAAAGGCATTAAGAGCACAGCGGTCTCGGGGTTAGTGCGAGTGCCTCACGTTATGAGGCTTTGAGTTTGAATATGGGTTCCAGCCGCTCTGTGTGAAGATCACATGTTCTCCCCGTGTATGCATCTTTTCTCTCCGGCTTCATCCCACATTCCAAAAATGAAGACGTGATATGGGAAAAAAATGGATGGATCAATGGATGCCAAAGTTTATCTTGCAGCCTCTTAAATTATTATGCAAATTTAAATATGTTATGATTTTAAAAGTGTGTTTAAACACCTTATTATTATAATATTTAAGTGCCGTAAATACTACAAGACTTCTGGAACGTAACCCCGAGATGGAATAGGATTACCAGTAGATAATAAACAAAACTTTAAATTACACACACACACAAAAAATATATTTTTCAGTTGTTATTTTACATTAATTTAAAGCTCATTTATTCTTCTTTCAAAAGAATTTAACCTTATTTTTGCGCCATGACTATTCTCATAACTGGAGGATACTATTCATGTAACATTTCTATTTCAATCTTATAACTGAATTCCTTTTTATTTAATTTTTTATCATTCATTACCACTATTTTCTTGTAACTTTTCTCATGAATTTTCTAAACTTAGGATTTTATTATGATACTATAAAGAATCTTAATATAATTGAAACATTCCAACTTTTTTTTGTGCACGGTAATGCATCATGTTTTTTTTCTTGTCGCAATAAAACTGTACCTGCATAGCTTTGACGGTTTTCCCTTGTGATTCTACCATTACTACTTTATTCTCATATTAAGAGTTGTGTCTTGTACACTATCATTACACCTTTTTTTCTAGCAAGTTTTTATTCATATAACATCACAGATTTTTCTAGTAACCCCACCACCCTGTAATAATATCACAATTTTTATGTGGTAGTTTTGTTTCATTCTTGTAACTATGTCATTATTCTCATAACCTTACAACTTTTGGTGGGATTTTACTTTAGATTTTTTTTCTTTTTTTTTTTCTCCTAGAGAGCTCAGTATTGTTCCTTCGGTAATTTTACCGATTTTACATATCATCATCATTGCTCTCTTTTTTTTTTTTTTGTATGTGGGTGAGCATGTGTATGTGCATGCGTGCGAGTGTGTGTATTCATTTAGATTTTTTTTCGTTGTGGCTCTAATGCTGGTTAATTTGCTTTCTTCAGTGTGGTAGAACTCAAAACTTGACCACTCAAATACTGTTGTTTGATTTTAATGCTTTAAAGAACATACATATGGATGAAATCAGAGGAAATCCGACATTATCACCATTTTGTGTCTCTGTGTGTTTTAGTGGGTGTTTCTGCCTGGACTGATGGATGTATTCAGTGCAAGAGGGTCCTGGCATGCGTGTCCACTCACTGCCTAATAGCTTATTGAACGGCCGAAGCTAGCAAGGATTAGAAACCACCAAGTTGATCGCATCGTGTGGGTGTGGGGTGTGCGCTTGTGAGTGTGCGCGCATGAACAACGAGCTGCTAGAATCGACTCAATAGCACACACAGGCCTTCCATAAATCTAGCAGACGTATTGGACTAAAACATTTCACTCATCAATAGGGAGGTTTGCGTGAGCGGGCTTAAGAGTTTTAAGTGAAAATTCCTACCATAAAATGCAAGTGCAGAATAATAAAGTGTCCTGCTTGTATTTCTTTTTTTTTTTAGTATTACTTTGATGCTTAAAAGAGGTTGTGTTTTCACCCCCAGAGTGCAGCTTTTTTTAATTGCCTTAAATGTCAAACGTTTGCTGGATGTCTTTAATGTCAACAGGCAGCTGCCCTTTAGATGTCACACACATATTGATGAGCAGTGGGGGGGCTGCGTCTGTCCCAAGAACATTTGAAAATACAGTACACTGAGAGAAAAAACAGCCCTTTGTTGAGTGATTATACGTTTGGAACATTTACAAATCTGCTGTATTCATGCATTGACGTTTCCTCTTTCAAACGTCAAGATAAGGAGGGACTATTGAATGAAGTGGAGGTGGCTATAAAAACCTTTCCTCAGAATTGGAAAGGGTTTAATTCTAAATATAAAGCAGCATAGTGGACAAAATGACAAAAATGTTCTAATTCGTTGGCTTGACTTTGTCATGGCTGTTCCATTTTTGGTCTTAGCGCTTTGGTGTGTTGGTCTTTGCTTGGTCTTATCGTTCACTTGGGTTTAACTATTCATGGTTTTGGTCTTAACATAGTGTTTTGGTCATTTTCTTCATTTTTCAGTATTTTGTTACTCTCTTAGTGTTACATATTAATTACAGTAGTTTAATCTTTGCATGGTCTCAATAACGCAGTCTTGACCTAACTTTCAATTAACAAGAATTTGCAATTGCAATTTTAGTCTTCCTTCGTTCATTACTCTTCAAATATAGATGTGCTCACAACTCGTCAGTGTTTTGGTTTTGACTTGGTCTTCAATTTTCAGTGTCTTTGGGCTCTGTTTTCATAGACGGGGTGCATGTGCGCTCATTGTAAAAACTGCTGCATCTTCATGTTCATGCCGTGGCAAGTTTAGCTTACCGTGTTAAGGAATTTGGCAGACCACATTGTGCCATGCCGGGTGTTCCGGCAGACCAAGAGCTTTTTCTTTGACACGCGCCTGGCGCACCTGACAATTTGGTAACAGAAAGAAGACTAGACCTTAGACAATAAAAACAGGTCTAAATTGTGGTGCAGATGGTGTAATGGAATTTTGATTAAAAAAAAGACAGATTATTATGCTCTCCACTAATACGTGTAGTGGATGTCATCGTATTTCATTCATAAATTTGACGGCAGCATGCATTGATTCTTCTAAATCATTGTAGAAATAAATTCATTAAACACATTATTATTGTCGCTACCATCTTTATCACATTTTTTAAAACACCTTCCTGGTGTTTTTTAAAGTCTTGGTCTTTACATTGTCTTTGCTGCATTAACTTTCTGTTATTTTGGTCTTTACTTGTTTCTAACAAGTTTTGGTCTTTAATTTGTCTGACCGATTCATTCAATGTTTTAGTCTTGACTTGTCAAATCTTCAATGTTTTGATCTTGATTTTGGTGGCCTTGACTACAGTTCTAGATGTGTGTTTAGTACAAACCTCAAACTTTTAAAATAAACACAGGTGGTGTTGTAATGGGCCCCTGAGTAATTGTGGGGTTTAAGCCTTCAAATGGCTGCTCTATTGATTAGATGTTTGATCAACTTACCCTGTGATTGTTTGTTGTCTTTCTAGGAGGAGCCGTTCGTGATGGTGTCCGAGAACGTTCTGGGCAAACCTAAGAAGTACCAGGGCTTCTCCATTGACGTCCTGGATGCTCTCTCAAATTATTTGGGTTTCAAGTACGAGATCTACATCGCACCGGACCATAAGTATGGCAGCTTGCAGTCCGACGGCCAATGGAATGGTCTCATGGGGGAACTTGTTTTTAAGGTGAGACAAATATTATCTGCACTCACGCAGACAATAAACTATTTTTAGAGCGCCAATTCCAAGCTACATGACTGGGTGAATGGAAAGGAAATTGTAGACAAGTAACACAAAAAGATGCATTTCCTATTTATGCAAAACACTTTGAACCAATTCACAAGGGTAAGCATGCAAGACGTCACGTGTCATTGCCGTCACTTATGCTAAATATGGGCTCGGCCTCCCTCGGTGGGGAAGCGATGAAAGGGGGATTTTGCACACAATCTTTTGGTCGCCTTCTAGCATCCCAGCAAGGAAGCCAAATATTTATAAGTAAAGTAAATATTTAAACAAAGCTACCTGTGTGCCTCACTTTAACTTCCTTATATTGACGACTCAGATTGAACTCCTCAAGCACACTTGGTGGAGTGGACTATATAATAGAATGAATAACACAAAGGGGTTGTTACGTAATGCAGGAAGAAAACAACGAGTACAATAGTACATTATAGCTTCTCTGACTGCTCGAACCAACAACAGAAGAACAGTAGCCATTTTAAGACCTTGCAATTGTTTGTTACAAATTGTTCTAAGCTTGTAAGTTTTTTAATATAGTGATTGGCACCTGTAAAGTCTACCAACCTAGACTCATTGCAACCAAAATGTTGATTCTAAAGTCATATAAAGACCAACATTCCGATGAGACATGAGTTCAACAACATTAATATACTGAGGGTTTTTTTTTGTTTCAAACAAATCCTCACGTTACTATGACTATTATTAGCATATTTTTTGTGGGACATAAAAGCAAAGGCTCACTTGGGTGCTGCACAATGCTGCTGAGTCAGCCATGTTAAACGCTCTCATTAGGCATTAACGCTCTCTTATTCTCTACTTGATCTTTGAATGGTTCATTAACAGGGCAAATCAACAGTGGGGCCGGATGCAGCAACTCTGCCATACTGTGCATATCTATAAATTAAACTATTACACTACACCTCAATGAAGTTCAGCACATCTTGCATTGTTGTTTACTTGAAGGGGACATACTTTATTATGAAAATAAAACTGTAATTACTTGTAGTCTGGAGTGTGTGTTTGCCTACCCATCTATTGTAAAGTTAAACATACAAGTCAATATGTTGTTATTTGCCTAAAAATGCATTAAATATCTCCTTTAAGATGATTATTTAATGGAACTGTAATCATGTTTGCACATAAAATCTTGAGATACCCTCCTGGAATTGCACATTGTATTCTATCACCTTATGGTCAGAGAAATTAGAGAACCCATCATACCATATTCTAGCCTCTACACTAAACACCTACTTTATTATTATTATTATTTTTTAACCTGTTTTACTAGGTAGCATGAATTATTTTTGTGTGTACCGTTCAGCAGCTCCCAAAACCATACTTTGAGGACAATACATATTATTGTTCTCTGGCTTTAGATCCACAAATGTGTTTTTCACACACAATTATGCATGCCAATTATTAGACGGACTAATTAATCTCTATTGCATCTTTGCATGTCTACTATGCCAGCAACTTTGTGGCATGTAGTACAATTAAATGTTCTTCCAGTAGATGGAAAAAAGTACAATTAACCTGTACTGTATATTCATGCAACAAAATAAGAGCTTTGTGCTCAAATTGCATATGAAGTAAATACAGAGTGGATCATCATTATAAAATAAAGTAAAGTAAAGTAAAGTAAAGTAAAGTAAAGTAAAATAAAATAAAATAAAATAAAATAAAATAAAATAAAATAAAATAAAATAAAATAAAATAAAATAAAATAAAAGTTTCCCCGCCTACTGGCCCATTTGCTTTTGTGTCAATGTAAAACGTGTGGCTTGGCTCAAAATATGTTAAGAAGTCTATTAAGGCACGTGTATAAATAAATGTGTACTATTTTTCAAATAATACAACATGAATACATGTCGAGTGAACCTGGAGTTTAGAACAACAATGAAATGATCAAAACAATATGATAAATGGTCTTTCGATTTTACACTTTTCTACCTGTTAGGGCCCTCAAAGCAATAACATTGACTTCACATTCACCTACTGATGGCGCAGTATCAAAGGCAAGTGGGGGTTCAGTATCTTGCTCAAGAACAATTCCACATTTAAGGGCCAGAGATCAAACCCACAACCTCTGGGTTGGGAAACAACAACTCAACCACTGAGCCATGCCGCCTTCCATTGTTGTCATTGATATTAGATTGGCCTAATGAAGTGTTGATAGATTGTGGACAGGGGCCATGTATGTGTGCATTGATTATAGTAGCAATCAGCCACTACAGGGCGGTCAGTTTCATCTACTGTAGGTTCATATTGGGGAGGCAGAAAGTTATGTTGAAATATCACAGTAAATATACTACTGCGGGGTCCTTGCAGATGTCTACAGCTGCTAGCAAAACTCCAGGGACTGGAAACATTTTAATTAGCTTTTTCATTTTTTGTTAAAGCTCATTTTAATTGCACATACTCACTCGTGGATTTTTCAAGTGCAAATTGTCCCACTTACAGGCAAAAATTAAGAAGTCATGTGTTGTCTTGCACTCTGAGCAAAAGAGAATACATGCAGTGCATAACTATTTTGTATCAAAAAGTGATGCGGAGGGCTGGATCTGGCCCCCGGGCCTTGAGTTTGTTGAGTACCCCAACAAAATTATGCTGAAAATGTGATGGTACAAAATGGGTATTTTAGACCCTTGCACCAAAAAAAGTCCAGCTAACGCACATGTACCGATTTGTCAAAAACCAGAGTGATACAATAGCAATTTGATCTTCATTGAAATGCATTACAGTCACTCTATGCTTTTGTTTTTCTACCGTAATTTGAAACCAATTTTTAAAATGTGAGAGACCCCTCACAAAACGAAGACAAAATAATGAATTCGTATTTATAGATCCACCAAAACAGATGTTTTATGACCTATGAGAGACAGCATGGTGTCACATTGCACCCAAACGACCCAAAAACTCAAAGAGTGAATCCTCCTGTCTTTCTCCTCCATCCCCCAGCGAGCCGACGTGGGACTCTCCGCCCTCACTATCACACCGGAGCGCGAGAGCGTCGTGGACTTCACCACGCGGTACATGGACTACTCGGTGGGCGTGCTGCTGCGCAAGGCCGAGCGCACGGTGGACATGTTCGCCTGCCTGGCGCCCTTTGACCTGTCGCTGTGGGCGTGTATCGCGGGCACCGTGCTGCTGGTTGGCATCCTGGTTTACTTGCTCAACTGGCTCAACCCACCTCGACTGCCCATGGGCCCCGTGTCTTCGACAACGCTCTACAACTCCATGTGGTTCGTGTACGGATCCTTCGTACAACAAGGTAGGTACACGATGCATCTTTTAGGTCGACATGTAAATTGTATTCCCCATTTCAGTGTCCAAAAAAATGGCAGTAACTGTTCATATTAGCACACTGTATACTGACCTCCAGTATACTGGATTGGTTATGGCTTCTTTCAGTCTCCTTCTATTTTACTGTACGGGGGATTCAACAGAAAATATTTGTACATCCTTACTATAAACACAGTAGTTTTACACACTATACTTTTTATCTATATATGTTATTGTGATTTTTATTCTCCACACTTTTTGCCGTTTAACTCGCACATAATACTTCCGAATTACACCATTCAAATTTAACACCTCCCAGGGTATATTGTCTGATTTCACATTGCTTACAGTATTTGCACAATTGAACTTTTCCCCATTCATTTTCAATGGGACAGACAATTTTCAAAGTCCCACTTTCCACGCCCACTTCCATGCATGCAACTTATCATCATTGCCACCTGTCTGATACTGCTCAGTGGCCCATTTGGTAAAGTGCATTGTCCAGTAATTCCGAGGTCGTGGGTTTAAATCCCACCTTCGACTACATGGCTATTATGCTAAGTGATATACATGTATACCAACTGACTAACATTTTAAGAAATTGCATTTCACACGTAATTTCACTGAAATGATTAAATGCATGCTAGCTTTCAACATCAGATTACACTTTTCAAAATAATACGCCATTAGCCATGAAGTGAAGCAAGTCACGTTAGCTCAGTGGTTAGAGCAATTTCCTTTTACCATGGAGTACCTGGATTCAAACCCCGCTTGGACCACATTTTAGTACATCCAATGGTTCGATACCAAGTGACTATCAGATAAGGAAATGGATCATACATAAAGAAATGGATCATACCTTAGTATACAAACAATGCATGCAGGTAATCAAACTCACAATACTCACACTCTGAGTTAATTTGTTGTCATCTTTGGAAGTATCCAAACTTTCTCAATGCAAAAGGGGATTTGCAACTGACCTTCTGCACTCAATAATAGGAAAACACAAGGTAAGAAATATTTGTCCTGCCAGGATTGGCTCGCAGGGTAATGACCTCCGAGTTATCTCTCCTAAGATTCCCCACAATCCACCAGTATGTGCTCAGGTGCAGATATCAAGGGGGAGCATTTGGAATGGAGTGTCATGACCTTGAGAATGGAAAAGGAAGGTGGAAAGAAGATTTGGCATGATTGTGTTTGATTCCCACGGTTACTATCTCATGCTAACCCAGAAAAGGCTATCTGGAAACTCAAGAAGTTTTATAAAAATAAGCAATTAAAAAACTTCTGTTGGTGTGTTCAGTGGAAACAGTCCACCAATCAGGAGCAGGGGTTCACACAGCGAAATTTGCATATGCCAATGATAGTAGCTTACCTCCGCGGCTTGGCTGGAAGAAAAACATTGAGTATCAACCCAAAAACGTCCGGACAGGCCAAAACAAATCAGACAATACCTTTTAGGTTAGCATTTTTTCTTTCATATAAGTTTGACTGTGGCTTGCTGTCAGGTTGATCAAAATACCTCGTATGCAGCATGCCATGAATGTCTACAACTAGAAAGACAACTATTGTAGAAATCACACGTGATCCTTAATAATAATACAATACAATAATAAGTGCTTTCTAAATAAGAAATTATTATTATAGAATGAGCTGTCAAACTGCATGGTTCAGCTGGGTCAAATTGCTGTTGAAGAGTAGCACACATTATTTCAATGTTAAGTTGGCCAGCTGAGGGCGAAATCTGTAAAAACAATTGTGGCTTGGAAGCACATACCTCAGGTCAAAAGTTTCTTGCCTGTCAATAAATCACTACTTTTATTCAATCGCTTCTCTAAAAAAAATGTGTGCAAGTGTCTTAAAACTGGCTAGAATAGCAACTATGTTGTCCTACATGTTGGTATTAGCTATTGCTGTGCTTGAACTCCTGGAGCAGTAGGTTTATACTCCTCTTAGTCTCCTCCTGAAAAAAATATGTCTCCTTACCTTGGCCAATTAATTCAACACGAATGTTGAAAATGATCTTGTTCTATTCCGCTATTCTTTCGCATGTCTGGTAGCGATTTTGCATTTAGTCGCCTTTCTACTGTTGTCTGTATATTTTTGTCATATTTTCTTTCCAAGTTTTGTTTCTCCCAATGAAAAACCTGCTGAATGAGACGCTGATGAGCATGCCACCCTTTGCTCAATAATCCTCCATCTTACTGTAGCAGCTAATGGCGCTAATGATGATCCACGCTAATTGATGTTTGATTTTTGGCAATCATTTCTCTTTTTAGGGGTAATTAACATTTTAGTCATGGCGTCATTAGCGAGGAAAACAAGTGAGGAAGGATCTCATTTTGAGCAGCTCGTCGTTGAGCTGCTGTGCACGGAAATGCAGTTGTGTGTTTTTTCTGTGTGTGCGTGAGAGAGAGGAGCGGCACTTTGGTCACAGGTGATTCGTCACTGATTTGGTGGGCCAGAAATATCTCGTTTAGAATTTAGCCAAGCATGAACACTCATCCCGCTGCAGGGTGAAGTTGAGCCCGCTGTAAATAGTCACCTGGCTGGAAAGCAGAGACAACAAAATGTGATTTACTTTGGAAGTAAAGCACAAGCCTTTCCTGTAAGTAGTTCAAAATTGTTATTGTCAATATTTAGAATAGAATAGAATCTGGACATGGATGAACACTCTAGTAAGACAGCTAAAATTCTATAGATTTGGGGCTAATTTTTATTTTATTTTATTTTAATTTACCCAAGGGTTTAGGAAAGTCATTAAATGTAGTTATGATGTTTGGTAAATTGACAAAAAAAATTAGCCTTATAATATTTTGTTCATGTGATATAGTTGTCAAAAGTAATATACTGTAATTTTAAATGTATGTATTGTAATTTTTAATGAATTAATTGTATAGTTCTTATATTACTAAGTAGCGAGACCCTGTGCTAATTTCAGTAAGCTAACATTCTGGTCATCAAAATTAGTACCCTTCACTGATGGCATCACACACCCTAAAAATATATACAAAAGGCCCAAGAAAATTTACAACAGCATTTTCTGACATCAGGCAAGATGATGGTTTGAAATCCAAGTTTTGTTTGACCTCCAATTGTTCCAGTGTAGTAGTTGATTGCCACCTAAGAAGACGATGATGACTTATTTCATAGTAAAATTTAACAAGACTAGTGACCTATTTTCCATTTATTGTTGACATTTTAATCAAAATAATTTTCTCATACAGTTAGTAATGTGTGTGTATATATATATATATATATATATATATATATATATATATATATATATATATATATGATATATATATATGCAGTGGATATACAAAAAAGTCTACACAACCCGGTTCAAATACCAAGTTTTTGATGTAAAAAAAAATACACCAAAACAATGGATTTCTTAACTTTTTCAATCATAAATGTTACCTATAACCTGTACAGCTCGATTAAAAAATACAAAAAAAGAAAAATAAAAGAATGTATAGAACCTATGCAAGCTTTCAAACTAATATGCTATAATACCCAACTTTGGCTTTTATGACAGCTTTCAGTCTTTTTGGGTAAGAGTCTATAAGCATGGCAAAACCTGATGTTTGACCCACTAGTAGACGTTTTTTGGGGGACTCTAAGGCCCTTTAAAAAGGGGGTCCTACTATGCTAGACTGCAGAATTGAACCTGGGGTCCTTTGAGCATGGCCCACCTTCTCAACCACTCCGCCAAACTGGCCAATCAATGAATCAATGGAAGCACACACAGGTGACTTACATGACAGGCTCCACATAACTCCTTTCTAATAACATTTGCGCATCAGGCTGGAATCTAACCCTTTGGGAACATGGTGGGGAAAGGGAGTTCGGGTGGCTGCGGGGATGATTATAGTGAAGTCAAACACCCCCATGTTTTGCTTTGGGCTTTTTTGCGCTGACTGAGCCTGAGAACAAGGTGCATGCTAAGAGATGACATACTTTTTCTTTTCATATTTTCCTTAGAAGTTTCCCACACTTGTACACGTTTCCCATCTTGCTCTTTCATCCACACACGTTATCATCTACATGTGTCATTTTTTTTATTTGGATTTCTGAGTCTTCTCTCTTTAAGTAACTCACATGTTGGAGGGTGCATGGATGCTTTTCTCAGCCTACTGTGATTTATTGAGGTACTATCAGGTAACAAAGAAGACAAAGTCATCGTTGAATGTTTCATGCAGAGGTGCCAAATCCATGTACAGAAAGTAAAAACCCTGCCACAGTTTGGCTTTAGCCATTGATGCTAAGTAGCTAGCTCCCTAGCAGGTAAACGAGCACCATGGGAGCTAGCTAGCTAACACCTGGGGGCTAAAGCCAAACTGTGGCAGGGTTTTAACTTTCTGGACCGGGATTTGCCACCTGTGGTTTCATGGAGGATGATGGCAGCACAGTGACTCATGGGTCACACGTCTACCTTAAAGCTTAGGTTTCCAAGGTTCAACTCTGGTCTCTGGCCTCCCTGAGAGGAAAATGTCCTCCCTGTTTTTGAGTCGGTTTTCTTCGAATACTTTGGCTTCCTTCTACATTCCAAAAACATGCAGTACACTAGTAAAGGGTTCACCCTGCCTCACTATGCTCCAACTCTCAAACAAACCCAAAAACAGTATTTGCAGAACAAATTAATTCATATTTGTATCTAAGTCACACTTGTCTATGGCCAGAGTGGCAAAGATCATTCCAGTATTTCGCCGAGCCTGCAGGGACAGAGGGCTGAATGAGAGTCAAGGCCAGGACCACCAGGTCCCACGATAGGAGGCAAACAGATAACATTAGCAGAGTATTGACTGGCCACGCTGCACAGGCTGGCCAGAGCAAGACCCTGCAGGGAAGGGGAAATGTGCTCATTTGCAGTCTTGCACACCAGCGTTTGGATTTTGAAATGAGCCACCAGAGGCAGTGACTAGAGCGAGAGCTTGGGAGGAGGGGAGTGATGAGAGGGAGGGGGTGGCACGCAAGGACTCCAGAATGCAAAAAAACAAGATCGCCCAAAGGCTGCGACACCTCATGCGGACGTGACAGGAAACGGAAGTGATTACTTCATCTGAAAATGCTGTATTCATTTAACCACAATGGCACCTTTAAGTTTGAACACAATCCTTTATGGGATCTAGGTAAGGTAGTATGTGAACATTATATTTTTTTATTGTCATAGTTCTATTGTTGTCTATTATCTTTTATAAATTGGTTGAATTCTGTTTGTCTGTTCTTGAGAATGAGAACTTTAGAGGTTCCACTGCAGAGAGACAAACATCACTTAAAAGTGACTTTGTATGACTCAAATATTCTTTAGTTTAGATTTACAATGCTTCAATGATTGAAGTTTGAATAATTGGATCAGGACTTTTTTGGACAAGAATTTAGCTGTGGCTGAATCGAATTGATCAGCTCAACAGCAAGCTTAGCAGAAGCCTGATAACGATCCTGATCATGAATCAGGTGTGTTAGTGGAGAGAAACATGGAAAACAGGCTGGATAGTGGCTCTCGTGGACAGAACTTGGCCACCCCTGGTGTAGAATGTACTGCTGGGCAAAAATAAAAGCTTATATTATGTTTGAGGTACACCAACAGAATCAAGGTCTATGATGCAATGATATTAATGTTCATGCGATGACAAATTAGTTAACAAGTATGCCATTCTGCAAAAAGATGTATTATTAAAAATATGTCACCAAACTGTATTATCAATGACCAGCCAGAAGGCTGAGCTGGATGCTATTTATTTACATTCAATCATCAAAAATGTGACGTCACAACAAAGGAACAGTTGTACATCTTACTAAGCCATGTTTTTGTAATGCATCATTACATTTACAATTAATAAAGCTAAAAAATAAAGCTAAAAAATAAAGAAAAAGAAAAAATAAAGTAAAGTCTTAACAAATAGTCCATGGTCTTCATGGTCCAAAATCTGGACTCTTTTATCAGAAGGACTTATTGTACAGAAAGGCTCTGTTACGTAAACTGGATTAGCCCCAGACAGAAAGAATAAAAAGAAACAAGGCGCAAAGGAATGTGGAAGCAGACATGGTAGCATGTTCTTTTAGTCTTGTCTCGTGTTCGGATACCTCACTGTCTCCCTGTGTGTGCTATCGCTCACTTCCTCTTTGCCGTTGTCCCAACCCGAACTGTTCATCTTGAGCTAAAGTGGAAGAGTCACAAACAAATCTCGTATGTCGCGTTGAATAAGCGTCTGGCATAAATATTTCCCAGGCGTTCTCTTTGTCTCACTCAGCCGCAGCACACCCTCAAGTTAGCATCCTGACCTGTGGGAGGTAAAACCATGTATGACTTTGCTTTATGTAAGAAAATATCACATATACAAATTACACATGTGAATGTCTTATTTGATTGCTGTTCCACTCCACTCCTAAAGGTGGCTGCAATGTGCTTTTTAGCTGTTCAACAACTGCCATACAAAAGAATAAAAAGTGAAAGTGAACAATTTCTGTAGCCTATATTTTAAAAATAAACAGTTCGATTTTTGTGTAAAGACCTGTAGAAACAGAACCTTATTATTAATTTGATCAACAATTTTATATGCCGGTAGTCACAAAAAAATAAAAAATAAAGTCTAATTATCTATGATAATAGCAACTATGTTAGCAGAAGTTAAAAGAGACTTTCGGAAATTCCCCAAAAGTATATGGGTCTCGTATTTGTGTTTTAGAATGAAGAGTTGTGCTGATTCTGTGTCCTCTCACTTGTTGTACCGTAACGGTCCTCCATCTCAGCCTCTCAGTGTGCAAAAAGCATTCCCATCCCCTCCATCATTACCTCTGCTTCCGCTGTGCTGCACTGCTGAGAAGCCAGCATTACCATCACTGTCTCTTCATTTCTTTTTCTTTTATTTCTTCTTCTGTCCCTTACTTTCTCAAATCCATTATCTCAACAGAGTATTGGTGTTTTGCTGAAGTGGAGGCAGTGCCACCGTCCCCACCCGCTCCCACTGTGCACCCCTTTTTTATATCTCCATCCATCCATCCGAGAGGAGGAAGTCTCACAGCAGCTCTATTACAATCAACCCTCTTCTGTTCTTTTCTCCACTCTTGGCTTTCTCATTTTCCTTTCTCTACGTTCTCATGGATCATCACTCCCTCCGTTCACTCCTTTCAAAAGAAGAGTTACATTTGCATGTCTTTGTCGAATGTGTGTGAATGTGGGCTCAGTATGGACATCCGAGATATAGGAATGTCTAAATTTAGCAACGCTTCGACTCGATTTTCTTGGAATTTGCTAAAGGTGATTAGTACCTGGATATGGTCATTGGTATCTTGTAATGGTACAGTAGGACCCTGACTTACAGTACTGTGAACTGATGAACCCGTTTTTCAAGATATGATCTGTCACTTGGTCTATTTAAAAAAAAATAAAAAAATTCTTAATGTTTATTTTATTTATTTATTTATGTTTTTGCTTTGACTTAAAGGAAAAAAAATAATACGCAAGTGCTAGATGTCTGCAGCAATAGTGATTTTTTTATTTTATTTTCAAAAACATAAAACAAAGAGAATTAGATGCTGTGTATTTAAAACAACCACAGAACGTTGCCTTCGGTGTCCACTAGCTTAATGCTAACACCAAAATGCAGTAAGCCATAGTCTGGCTAACAATTAGCATAGATGTTGCCGTATTATAATAATCCTTTAATCAATGTGTATTTGAACATTCTTTACCCTCTGCAAAAAATTACTAATATTGCTGAAGCTTGCTGTGCATTTGCAAGTGTCTTCTTTGTATACAGTGCTCCCTCGCTATCGCTAATTGTTAGCCTCACTAACTACTCTTTCGTGTTTGGTTATTGGGGCTTCACGCTATCGCAGGTTGTCATTTGGGACCATAATTTAATCGACTGCAGTTTTTCCTGTTTCAGTTTTCTCTTTTTGTTCTTTCAAAGTCAGACTAGTGAAAAATATCAAATGTTAAATGAAATTTGGTTTACCAAAAACAAGACCATGAACATTAGCACATGTCAATTGAATATTATTATTATTATAATGGATTCCGGTTCATTGTATGGTAATGTTATTTGGCATTTTGTATCTAGTAAAAATGCATTATTTCTGGTCATGGTATTTGGCAATGTTACTGGGGTCTGGTAATAGTGTTTGGTATCTGATAATGGCATCTGTATGCTATATGGAAATATGTTTAGAATATGTTTCTGGTAATTATATTTATCTTATATTGGTGCTCAGTATCTTGTAAGCCTATTGGGCAATTGTTGCTGTGTATCAGGGAGGGTGCAGACAGCAGCTTGTTGCAGCCCAAAAAAAAAAGACGCCATAGCAGTAATGAACATAATCACAAGCAGTTACCAAACAATGGATAGAACACGCTACACGAGGCAATTCTGTTGAGTTTGTGCAATATTAATTTTTGCACATTGGCCATTACCCAGCATGCTTGCATTGCATGCGTCAGGGCATAATGGATGTGTTGATTATCACTTGCTGTTTATATGCTTCCTGTCTCCATTTTGAATGCTCACCCATGCTGTTTTAGTTGCAAGGGCCTGCTGGTAAATTTGACGATATCACCACATGTTGGTTCAAAAGATGAACAAAAAAAACAACCAAGAGTTTAAGAGGAGTTTACAACTTTTTTTATTTATTTTTTAGTTATTGTCTATGTTGTTTAATTAATTAATTTAATTAATTAATAATAATAATAATTGAATTAATTAACTAAGACAGACCATTTTTATGCAGTGTTTCCGCAAAAAGGACATGCCTAAGCAGATCAGAAGATCTAATGGTAGGCCACATTTTCCTTTTACACAAAAGTCAGACATTATACATAAAGAAACACCCAAAATATTGGATGCACACTCGTTCTGCATCATTTACACAATTATCGTATCTAAACTACCATACTACTACTGGACTCGACTGATCACTTTAAATTGCCTAACGTCTCTGCAACATTTGCACAATTGCATTACTACTTGTACCCTCTCATTACGCAATGACTCTCTGTACCATAATTTGATGTCCTAAATAAGAAAATTCTGTGTGTTTACGTAAAAATATTAAGCCAGTAAAGATGACTCTGATTCTAATTTAGTAATGGTGTTTCTATTATTTTGCACCTGCCCATAAATATTTGCAATGGTTTGCTACTTGGGGAACTCACAGCAGACAACCGTAGACGAAACAAAAATGTGATACTGAAAAGAATGTACATACATGAAAAGTACTACTAATAAATAAGTAGGGAGGAAGAACAGAAACAGAGTCCAAAACAACAGCAATTAAAAGAGGAAAAGGCAAAGTAAGGAGCATTACCAGGATAACACCAGAACATAATGGGAAAAAAACAAAAGTTCAAAAACATCCAATTAAGAGCAGAATCCAAAAAGGGAGCAAGACCAAATGCAGCATAGCAAACAGCGAGGGTAAAGGAATGATCTGGTGCCTTCCTTGTGTGGCCACAGGGCTAATGACTGGGAGATTATTTGTAATTACTCCCAGGTGTGTGCCTACTTGCTCAAATCCTCCGTGTACTGCATAGAGGAAACAAAAAAATACATAGTGAGTAAACTGACACCAAAAAAAACACTCAGAGTGAATCTTGACAAAGTAAAAGGTATTTGGCATCTAGTAATGAAATTTGGTAACTTGTAATAGAATCTGGTATCTGGCAATAGTATTTGGTATCTTGCACTGTATCTGGTTATGACGTTTAATCAAGGTTTCTGGTCATAGTAATTGATATCGACAGAACTAGTATTCACTACAACTGATATTTTTTTCATGGTATTTGTACCTGGTATCTTATAATGGTTTGTAATTTCTCCTGCTAGATGAGGTGTAATTCTGCCTTCTTTTCACCTTGACCTCAAGCTTTGATTGCTGCTCATCGTTATCCTCCACTTCAATTCACTTCACTTCACCGCTTTGTTTCCGCCAGAACTAGCAGAAGCACATGTGAGTTATGAGTACAAGTTCACGACGGCATCGATTATGGAAAGACGCTTAAAAAGGTATAGAAAGCAATTACGGTGCCCGTTAGCTGGAAAGCGAGCCAGGTTTCCCTTTTCATAAGTCTGAGTGCGTAATTGCATTGTGTCACATTTAATTAGACACTGAAAAACCCTGTTCTAAGTCTCCAGAGAGTTAAACAAAAACAAAAAGAGGGGGAATGGGGAATTTAAACAAGAACTTACTACTATAAATAAATGTTAACACAAAAAAAAAGCAACAACAGTTTTTGGCTGTTTTCTTTTGATTGTGGATCAGTATTTCTCCCCTAACTTCTTGGCATATACTCAATGAAAACTCATGTTGTACACAGTCAAAGTCAAATCTACTGTAATACAACTCACACGTTCCTGAACTAATGTTGGGCATAGCTGGAAATATCATGTCATGTTTTTAAAGGAGACACAAAATGTTTTTTTGTTGTTGTTTTTCACAATTTAAAACTTCATCTTTGTTTTCATAACATGTCTGTATCATTCATCATAATACCACAAGGATCAAGAATTATCACACACTAATTCATGTCTTGCTGTAATTAGCCTGTTGGAGAGGCAAAATTATTGTAAATGTATATGAACAAGTTTAACTTTATTGAAAAGTTAATCGAAATTATCCCAAATTTGTTGTTGCTTGGTTAGGTGCGCAGCTGGTCGCTTTCAAGAAATGGGTTGTAAGCACACTCCTTTTTTCACCTTTGTTGTGATTGGACACAATAGGGAAGGACACAAAAACAACTTTAAAAACAAAAGTAGTGTGTTTGAGAGTGATCTACATGTAGTACATGACGAGAGTTCACTCCATTAAACAAAAGCCATAGATATGATATAGGTCAATATGCTAAGCTACTGTCCATGCTTTTCTCCCTGCCAACATGGCCGCCACATATGCCCATGCATTGCCTCCACATAAGCTGTCTTCTAGCCTGCTCTAGTCTGTACAACATGTGTATGACAACAACCACAAATACGCAGACTAGTTTCTGTCTGTTAATTGTGCCACAGCACCAGAAAAGAACAGTGGCCAGTTCTAGAATTAACCAACTTAGACAACCACTGTAACGGGCATTTTGGATGGACTGGACACTATTTTCTGTCTATGAAATCCAGAGACCATTGATTCAGTCTTCATCAAACACAAATAACCCCTACTGCCATCACATAGACAACTTAACAGAGATATCAAGTAAGTGCCGCTTATCAGAAGCTAAATCTATTCCATGCATTCAACTTTTAATTGTGCAGCTCTGCTTACCTTTTGGCTTTGACATTGTATCATTCAGCACTGTCAAACGTTTGGAAGCTGTGATAGTTGCTGCATTACAGCGTTTTAGAAAGCGCAGCTCAATTGAAAGTGACACTTTGTCTGTCCTTCCTTCCTTTCCTCAGTCTCTCCTTTGGTCTCTTGAGGTCTCCCTGATTTGTTGAAATTTAGATGTCTCTGGGGTTGGTGAAGGACTCTGGTTGGTGGCCTGGTGGGTGGTGTCTGGTCGGTGCTGGATTTCACTTTCCTTTCTTTTCTTTGGTCCTTTCTCGGGTTTCCTGACGGCCTCACGACTCTGGCTGAAAGTGTTCGGTTTAGGAAAATGGTATGGGATTTATTTTATTTTATTTTTTTTAGTTTTAGGTGAACTAATGAATGCACGCACGCACATATTCACCCACATACAAAAAAATAAAAAATACAAAAAAATATATATAGATAACAAAAAAAAAAAAAAAAAAGGAGAGCAATGATGATGACATGTCAAATCGGTAAAATTACCGAATGATCAATACTGAGCTCTCCAGGAAAAAAAAAAGTGACACTGGATCTTCACCCAGCCTCGCTGATCATCTCATGGGCTGGAGAACCTCGGTGGCAGGCGATTATTATGTAAATTATATCCTCTGTTAATAATAATTCTAATCAATAAATTGCAGAAAGGCTCACTCACAGTCCCACGGGCAAGAGGTCGATACAAAAAGTTGTACTTGGTTATTGAATTTCCCTACGCGACCTGACTCAAACTTATGGATACAGGCCCTTAAAAAGCCACCTTTCCTTAATAAATTTCCTTTGAATGAAATAAAAGCAATTTAGTGGATCCTCAAAGTAAAAATATTAATTTAATACCACCCCACCACCATTTCCATTTCAATTCTGAAATATATTGTTCTTCTGAATAAAAGTCCTACCTTTACCCAAATAACAAAGACTATTGCCGATTATACTGTGGAAAAAGTTTCTGCTTACACAAAGTCAATCAGGAAGCAATTAAGAGTGTTGTTTTTTCAGGCTGTACTTGGCTCAGAAGGCTGACCTTGGCGACATGCACGGAAAAAAAGTCTGCTTATTGGAGGCGAGGAGACTAAAATATATGCAGTGATTGCTGCGGCTTCAGTGACTCCCAGGTGACAGATGCTGGCCCAACGAGATTTGCCAATTAAGTGCATCTTCAGAGCTGTTGTGACAACCGAAACGTGACAAGTTATTTTCTGAAAAATATTTATAATAAGATGGTACCGTCTTTCTCCAAATGTTCTGGACTAGTGTTACACCGTGATTGGATCATAGCATTTACCTTGACTTCCCCATGGCTGATGTCATGCAATACTATTATTGAGAATAAAGCACAGACATATGGATTTTTTTTTTATTGTGTATGGAAAAAAAAGAAACAAGAAAAAAAAGTCATTATGTCTGCTTTTGTATTCACATATCTCAGTTACTTCGCTTCAGAACATCATTTTGTTTACTTCTCTTCCACGAGGCCGTTTTTATTGTCTATTGTTGGCTCTCAGACTGCTTCCCAGTTGGAAAAGTTTGCCATGTTTTTGCTGGAAATCAATTCTTCTCAAGATGGGCTCTTTGGGATCCAACAGCATGGCCGGGAGAAAGCGTATAATTGAAAACAAGCGCCGTGGTGTTTGAACTCGGCCATGAAGTCTAATAGACTATTTTCTTCTTCGTCTGTGAGGCTCAACTTTTGCCCTCTAGGTAGCAAAATGCTTGGCTACACACAAAAAAATGTCCCATTCACTATGAAGCTACTCACACACTCGCACACACACACACATAACCTTGAGTGTGCGTGTTGGCTCTTGTTCCTCTTATATTATACAAAGTTTGTATTGATCCATATGCTGTAGAGGAGCCTGTAAATAAAGGCAGGAATTTCTGCTGACTTTGTCACATTTGTGTTGCGTTCAAGTGTGAAGAGTCAGCCTGAAGTGCTGATCAAGCTGGCGGGAAGAAAATATAATGTTTCCAATGTCACCACCGAATGCTTTTGCCCAATGAGCTGAATTGAATATAACCCAAAAGATCCAATACGAGAATTTTATCAAAGTCTATTTGATAGTGTTTGCAATATATACTGTAAATCTTAAAAATGACCAACGTTAAGTGCTTGGAAATATGACTAGGAATATCACAACACAACTTTTGGACTAATTTACAAAATGAAACATTACTTTTTTGTATTTTATTTTTTTTTACTTATTTGCATTAATTAATTTATTTGGGGTTTTGTTTGTTTGTTTTGCCTGCCCTCCCCTCATTTATTCAAGTAAGAAAAAGCTCTCTCAGGCTCCAAAAGCCAGACAATTTTAATGAATGTTTACAAGTGATGATGCAGCAAGATGACCAGAGTGTCTCTAAAGGGCGTGCACAAACACAAGCAAACACACACAAAGTGGTTGGATTGAAGATGAATTTTAGTAAAGGATGTATTTAGTCAGAGCAAAGCTCAAAATAAGTGGTTTTGCAACGCAGTTTGCGAGGCAAAATTTGCTTTCTGCTGTTTAGTAAAACACATTAAATATCAAAACTGAGAATCAACCACCGAGACGTCCCAAATTGCTGCGTCACTCGCGTCACCCATCGTAGTTACCGGTAGTCAGAGTTTGAGGCAACGCTCTGTGCTACCAATAAGCTTCGGCTGGCAAGTGCTGTGGCTGAACATGTTGCACACAAGTTAGTAGGCATCGTCTCCGTGGCGGCTAATTAGCTACATTTCTGAGTCTGACAAGTATCGCTTTGACGAAGGGAGTAACCATGCTAATTGCTAAGCTAACCTAAGATTGGCACGGCTAGCGCATTTAACACCGGAATTACGTGCTTGGGTGGTCGAGTCCACTTTTCATAGACGTGTGACTAGACCTGTATTAAAGCGATGAACATGCAATTTTTTGTAGTTTTAGGTGAACTAATGAATGCACGCACGCACGCACGCACATATTCACCCACGTACAAAAAAAAATTAAATAAAAAAATATATATATATAGATAACAAAAAAAAAAAAAAAAAAAAGGAGAGCAATGATGATGACATGTCAAATCGGTAAAATTACCGAATGATCAATACTGAGCTCTCCAGGAAAAAAAAAAGTGACAAGTATCGCTTTGACGAAGGGAGTAACCATGCTAATTGCTAAGCTAACCTAAGATTGGCACGGCTAGCGCATTTAACACCGGAATTACGTGCTTGGGTGGTCGAGTCCACTTTTCATAGACGTGTGACTAGACCTGTATTAAAGCGATGAACATGCATTTTTTTTTAGTTTTAGGTGAACTAATGAATGCACGCACGCACGCACGCACATATTCACCCACATACAAAAACAAATAAAAAATAAAAAAATATATATATAGATAACAAAAAAAAAAAAAAAAAAGGAGAGCAATGATGATGACATGTCAAATCGGTAAAATTACCGAATGATCAATACTGAGCTCTCCAGGAAAAAAAAAAGTGACAAGTATCGCTTTGACGAAGGGAGTAACCATGCTAATTGTTAAGCTAACCTAAGATTGGCACGGCTAGCGCATTTAACACCGGAATTACGTGCTTGGGTGGTCGAGTCCACTTTTCATAGACGTGTGACTAGAACTGTATTAAAGCGATGAACATGCAATATTTATATACAGCAGGCAAATAAGTTTCTGGACTCCCGTTAATGAATTATGGTATGCTACTCCGTATGACAGCCAGGAGGAGTGGCCAATGAAGTTAAATGTACAGTATAGTCATATAGTATGACCTTTTATTAATATCAGTAATGTTGTTTGTTTGTTTTCACTATACAGTTTTGATTTTGACGTTTGAGGTCTGCATAACAAATTTTCGCAAAATTACATTACAGTAGATTTATTTATTTATTTTAAATTTAGCATCGCTTCTAGACAAGAAAATACAATTTGCTGCTATAGCCAATAGGAATTTTTTGATTTTTTTTTTTTTTTTGCAGTTTCCGTTTTATTATATATATATATATATATACACACACTCACACACAAATACTCTCACACACGCACTTGGCTGCTCATGGCGAGCACTTTGTGGAGTGTATCTCAGGGAATACTGCATTTTCAATCGTTTCATTTCATCCCGCTTTATCATGAAACCGAGCCAGCTCCGATTAGAGACTACAGAGCCCCCGTTTCAACACCCAGGGGTCACTATGGGCAATTTTAATTCCTATTTTCTTCCCCCTTCACCATTTGAAACTCATATTCCTATTACACACACGGCGCTTCTAATCATGTTGACTCAGCAAAAATGAAGTCGGGAGATTAGGCACGTTACACTCAGCTCATGAATTGAGTTGAGGGAATTAAACCACCTCAAAATAGCATATTAGCATTAAAACAGTCTTGCTTCTTTTACGAAATACTTTTACTCAAATACCGAATTAATTTCTGCGTGAGTCATCCACTTGCATACATAAATGGCTTTTACATTGACTTCAAATCCATTTCCAGACTTAAGTGAGAGCGACACAACCGCCCGCCACCAAGATATAAAAATACAGTATATTCAGTACACATATTATGCAGTGGAGTTCCTTGCTGCATTGTTTAAAGTGGAAGTCAACCTTAAAAATTTCTTGACAATAATGTTATTTGTGACCTCACTCGTCTAAACATGACTTTCAGATGATAGATTTTGTAATCCAGCCGTTTTTATCTATCTCAGGGGGGCGGCCATTTTGCCACTTGCTGTCGACTGAAGATGACATCAGTGTTGCTCAGGGCCCAAAAAACAACCAATTAGAGCTCACCTGTTTTCTGAAGCTGTGCTGTGATTGGTTGTTAGCTGAGACCTGAGCAACTGTGATGTCATCTTCAGTCGACAGCAAGTGGAAAAATGGCCGCCTTCTGATATTGATAAAAACGGCTGGATTTTGCTACTTTACTCATACTCCACTATTGCAATACTAACCAGAATACGATATTGAGACCAGTGGCGCTGTATAGAACTATTTATTATTGTCAGAATTATTGTCAAAACATTTTTGGTTGTTGACTTTCCCTTTAAAAAAAAAAATCCAAATTTATTTTAAGTTTTTTTTTTTAGGTGCAGTATCTCAGTTTTTCTCTATCAAGTCAAGTTTTTGAGCTATAAAAATAAATAAATAAATAATTTGAAACATGTACGTATACAAATAAAACACTGAGTGGAATAGTTACAAGCTTAAAAAAAAGAAAAGAAAAAAAGAAAAGAAAAACAGCATTTAAATTTTTTTTTAATTTAGAATGCCATGACCATGGTTACAAGGTTAAGAGATCAGCCAGCACTAATCCTCTTAATTTTTAGTAGCAATTTGCTACTATGCTATCTTTCTGTTTGCAGATATTGATAGTACTGACCCATTGGGAGCTGCACACACTTCTCACCGCGTCTCAACTGTAACTGCACAAACATATTGTGGCTGTAGATGAGTCCAATTGTAATCAGCTTTTCTTACTACAGTCATAAAACATAGAGTTCTCAGGTTACTGCTGCTGGTAAGTAATCAAGGTTTATTAAAAAACAAAAATAAAAAAAAAGCTCAAAAGCAAGAGCAGACCAGTAACGCAATTCTAACCAGAATACCATATTTAGACTAGTGGGGCTGCAGAGAACATATTATTTTCCCCAAAAATTTTGAGGGGTTGACTTCCCCTTTGAAGAAATGCCTACATCTGTCAGCCAATCAGATTACAGTGGTGCTCCGGCCCTTCTCAGCCAGGTTGAAAGAGGCTCTGAGGAACTGTTTCATTGTAACTGCACAGCCTCGAAAATGTGTAATAAAACAGGGGCCACACAGGGTGGAACTAGGCTGTTACGAAATCTACTTATGTAAAACTAAAAGCCTCCATCCTCACTAGAAACCACAATGACATTCGTTATACTCATGCCCCTATTGCAGCTTTTTTTTCCAGTTGGCGGGCCGCTGGCCTGGCTTGTTCGTGTTTGTGCATGACCGAGCAAAGACATTGACTGTGTTCTTGGTGTATTAAAGTTTGGGCCTTTTCCAGTACATTACCTCTCTAAAAATGTGGGCTGAGGGAGCAGGTGTCCGTCCGTCTGACATGCTGGCCACATTCTTTTTTTTTTTTTTTTGAGGATAACATCTGTGTCCTTCACTAATATGATTTGGTTTATATCAATGTAATATTCAGTGATTTGGTTTTCCTCACCACATGCTCAAATGTATTCCTTTTTTTTTATTCCCTCGCTCTAAAATGGATGCTCTGTTGTCTGCTTACTTTCATGCAGACGTCCTTAAATGTTTCTCCCATTATCTAAAATGATTGAACAACTCCCCTGCAGGGCCCAACTCTGCGGGACTACATAAATTGTGTGTGTGTATGTGAGTGTTAGTGTGAAATTTAGTAGTCCATTTGGTGGCAATAGTGCACTATATTTCTGTAATAAATACAAAGGGGTTTAATCTTGCAAGAGTGGGGATATTTTGAAGAGCAAGTGCATGGAGAGTAGTATCTAAGGTCTTTTGATTGGAATGGATTACTGTACAATTGAAATAAAGGTAGACAGCGGGAAAAGAGAGGGTGGTGCAACCTTTCATTGGGAAGGATGTGGATGTTCCAACACCCCCACCCCCAATTGGTACTACACCTCCCGTTTATATTATCACAACGCAGACTTGAGTAAATGTTGGGTTAGCGTTTTAAAGCCTTGTGTGCTAACTTCTTAACTGTCGCACTAAATTAGAGCACATGCTGGGTTGAGAGATACTATTAGGTTTCTCTGCAACCCAAAAAAACCTTCCAGGGCTTATCGGTGGAGGTATTAAAAAGGTTCTGAAGCACAATGAAAAGATTGCTTCCCACATTTTCTCCCATTGCCACACTTTTCCCCCAGCTTATCCCAGCCTTGTGTCATCCACAAGTTCAGTCAAGTGAGGGGTTGGAAAAAAAATAAATAGTCAAAGATTCCTGCAACTCATCAAACGGGACAAGTAGGGGACTAATCTGAAAGTGGTGGATACAAAAAAAAAAAACTCCTGGATGTGCCCGAGTGCTTCAAAGTGGCTCTCATCTGGAGCTCCCTTTTACAGGCGCCATGTCAACAAGGAGGAGCGCCGGGTGGTTGGGTTTGAGGCAGATGAATCGGCTTTTGTGGAATAATGTTTGCAGCAGGGAAACACAACACCTCTCCACTAATTTGTCATCCCTGTCTCTTGTGTTCCTTTCACTCCAAACAAATGATTAGCAGAGCGCAGACGTGTTTGTTTGCTGCTTTCTTGGCTTCTAGTGAGCCGGAGGCCACTGATTTTGTGTAAAAAAATCAATAGTAGTCCTTTTTGTCACTTTTTTCTAATCATTACAGTCGAGTGACTTTGATATTGGTGCTTTGATAACAACTTAAGCTCCAATTACTCTGGAAAACCTATTTCTCACCAGCTGGATCATAATAAAGTCTGTTGTGTGCTGTGTAGGTTTGGTATTTGTTGCAAAGTGTCAAATGCCCAAGCCACCTTGGCAGACACTGACATATTTTTTATATACAGTAAGTAACTATTAAGTAACTTGTGTAACTTACAAGTGGCCTCAGCATTGTAATTTTTAATTTTCTTGACATAAGCTTTGCTTTTAAAAATGTCACAGTGTTGACATAGCATATCCATCCATTTTCTTGGCCGCTTTTTCCTCACAAGGGTCGCGGGGGTGCTGGAGCCTATCCCAGCTGGCTTCGGGCAGTAGGCGGGGTACACCCTGAACTGGTTGCCAGCCAATCGCAGGGCACACAGAGACGAACAACCACACTCACATTCACACCTAGGGACAATTTGGAGTGTTCAATTAACCTGCCATGCATGTTTTTGGAATGTGGGAGGAAACCGGAGTACCCGGTGAAAACCCACGCAAGCACGGGGAGAACATGCAAACTCCACCCAGGAAGGCCGAAGCCCGGACTCGATCTCACGTCCTCTGCACTGGGAGGCGGACGTGCTAACCAGTCAGCCACCGTGCTGCCCTGACATAGCATAATTTTTTTCTATTCACATTTGTGTTTTATTATCCAACCATCTATTTTCTCAAGGGTCGCTGGAGCCTATCCCAGGCTGGCTTCAAGCAGTGCACCCTGCCAGCCAAAACGCAGGGCACACAGAGACGAACAACCATCCACACTCACAAATACACCTATGGACAATTTGAAGTGTCCAATTAATCTGACATGCATGTGAGAGAAAATCGGACAAGCACGGGGAGAACATGCAAACTCCACCCAGGAAGGCCTAATATATATATATAATGTTGGTATGTTATTATTATTATCATTATCATTAGCGTTATTGTCATTATCGTTGCCATTGTCGTTATTATTGTCGTCGTAGTTTGTGTTTGTGTACTATTTATTATAATTATAAATAACCTAATACAAACGAGTATATATTTACATTAATAAACCATTTTGCAACTGTTGCTAATATAAACTCCTGATTAAATGTGCTTTAAGTTACATTCTGCTAATATTGATCTATTTGTTAGTGCCATTAACGGTAAAAGCAATCAATCAAAAGGAAGCACTCTTTAGATTAATAACAAAAGGGACATTGCATCTCATTTTTAACATTCTCACATGTCAACTGTGTGCAGTAAAACTAAGCTAACTGTACGTCTTAAAAACAATCAAAAGCATTTGTGTATGATAACATATTGATTTTAGGCTGCTCCTTTTTAAATAAGTGTCACACAAAAGGCCAAAGAAAAATTTTAATACACAAAGAAAATATCCTTTGATGTTTGTCAACGTAATGCAAGTGGCCCAAACGCTGACATTTTTATGCAACTTTAGAGACATATGGTTTGTAAAATGAACCAAACTGTTATAAAATTGAGTAAAGTAAAGATTGCGTCATTCTGTAGCGGGATTGCTGTGACTCCCAAAAGGGAGCTGGTATCAGCTGAACATCTTCCAACACTTCCAAGAAGGCCTAATGAAGCGCTCTCGTCATCTCTCAGCCAAGAATAAGTGCAGAGATGCCGTAACTTTTTTGGCGGTTTGAGGGTAGATTAAAAAATAGAAAAGATTGCGGCGCTTTTGATGGTGGCGGATTGGCGGGCGTTTTGATGTGTCCTTAGTGTGGGCGATATTGGGAAGAGAAAGCTGCCTGATAACATATTGCCTATGCTCTTATATGTTTCAATTATAGAATCCACATGCAAATGCTTTAAGTGCACAAAAAAATTGAGAAAAATCACATGTACTTAGCGATAGACGACTGAGATGGATCCCAACAGACATCATTTTCCTGCCAAGATTGCTGCAAACATTTCACAATACCTTGAAAGACATTTGGGGACGCTGATGAGGATATATTTTAGTTATTAGTTGATAACAAATAAACATCAAAGACAATGACGGGCCATTTGTAGTAGAAACAAATGCATTTTGATTTTGGTGCCGTACAAGCCTCGTTTTGCTTGTGGTAGATTTGGCTGAAAGTCGACTAAACTTTACGCCTACTGGAAGCACGTCTAACTATTGGCGTAGGGACTGTAAAGCAATTTTGGTGAATTTGATCGAGGTGCAGGCAGATAGATCCTGAGCTCCACAATAGGGGGATGTCATCACATTTTATCCACAACAGCCTGCATCGAACTCCTGAATCCACCATGTCAAGGACTGAGCGCCTTTTGCACGCCGATTTTAAAGGAATTAAGCGGAGTCGCTTCAATTATCCGTGAATTAAAGGGGATGTGTTTATGAACTGTGTTTTAGAAGTGGAACACTGAGAGAACTGAGGAGATGGGAGAAGAAAACAAACTGAGGCTAAGTGACATCAGGTGAAGGTGGCATAGGCCAAACAATGTGAAAGATATTGCATTATTGACAATATAGACAGATAGATATAATAGGTAAACAATATGGCATACGAAAATCTGAATATGACATTTTTACCATGTTGGCCAGCAAAGAGCGAGACAGAGTGATAGAGATGGAATGAATGTGCAGTGGGTTAGAGTGATTAAATATACAGATGTGTTGACTGGTGCCACTAGTGTGCTAGATAGTTGAAAAGGAATTTGAGGAGTTGATGAAGAAGAAAATGAGTGAGAACAAAGAAGGAATTTTGGTGGACCTGGAAGTAGCAATGATTAGTGTGGGGGAAGTTAGAAAAGTAGAGGAAAATGAAAAAGCAGTTGGTTACTACCTTAATACCTGTGGAGGTATGGAAGCTGTTAGATGTTATGGAGCAAGATTTTCAGAAGGTTTTTAGAACTGCAAGTTTGTGCGATTTAATTCACCTGAAACCTGTTATAAATCCAAGACCCTTCACCTTAACCAGATACTTCAGAGTCCCACCATAATCGTGAAGTTGTCAGGAGACCAGAGGAAGGACCAAAGGAAGGAAAGATGAAGCAAAGTGAGATCCAGCACCAACCAGACACTGACCTCCAACAACAGAGTTACAAATCCAGAATCTTTCACCAACCTCAGATACATCGGAATTCCAACCGGATTAGGCATTAAGAGACCAGAGAAAAGATTAAAGGAAGCAAGCGCAGTGAGATCCACAAACGTCAACTTCCACTGATTCTGATGAAGCAAGCTTGTCAGAAGGTTTTCCAGAACTGTAAAGGGTTAAAATATGCAGAAGAAATGCAGGAAAATGGAGCTGGTGTCCATTTTAGAGTAGTAGAGGCGAGACTCAGGACAGAAAATAGTATTTATGAGCAACAGAATTGTTTCATGCTTAGGAAGAGTAGTTACCACAAATGCATTATTTGCCTTGAGAGTGTTGATGGAACTGTGGTATTGCATGAGGATGTCTGGAGTGGCAGAAAAGTATGTTGGAATAATACAGGGCATGTTTGAGGGTAGCAGAACAGTGGCGAGGTGTGCTGTAGGTGTGATAGAGGATTTTAAGGTGGAAGTGGCACTGCATCAGGGATCAGCCCTGAGCCCCTTGGTCTTTACAATAGTGATCCAGATGAGGAGAGACTAGCATCCCCATGGTGTTCACATATGACATTTTGAAGTGAAAGCAGGGCATGTGAAGAAAGAAATCAAAAGGAAAAGGTTGAGGCATCTGCTGGAAAGCAGAGGAATGAAAATTAGACCAAGTGAAACAGAATATATGTGCATGAATAATAGGGTTGGAGGACTTTCATACTTCGGGTCAACAGTCCAGAGCAATGGTGAGTAGGGTGAAGAAACGGATCCAAGCAGGTGCAGGAAAATGTCAAATGTGTTTTGTGATAGTCTGCTAGGATGAAGAGCAAAGTTTATAAAACAACGAGGCTGGCCATGGAAACAGAGCGAGAGATGGCTGAAATTGAAGTGAAAATTTTTTTCACTTAATTTCAAATAATAAGCATTATACAGGTATATACAGATTTTGCACTTTGTGGACAGGTTGGTTTTTATTTTGTGTCTTTTTTTTTAAGGAAGTTTCCCATGCCTTTTAAAGTGCCTTTTCAGGGATAAATAAAGTGTTTTGATCGCAAAATCACATATTAATGTGTCTTGTGTACATTAGTGCGGGCAGAAGGAGGCTCTGCTTTCGATGAGTGATCAACTCTGGGTAAGAAGAATAAACAAAGGACACTTAAACAACTCTTACTTTATCATTGCTTTTTCATGTGTTTATATTTGGTTTGTAATCAAAGACGGCTCATTGTTCTTCCGGATTGTCTCTCAGTCATGTTAATGTCTTCATTTGTGACATTACAACACACAAAAAAAAGTTCCTCAAAGAGATAATGTGCATATGTAATCTGGTTGTGTTTGGAGGTATTTTGAGTCACGAATGAAGCTAACACGTTTTAATGAACATCAGACAGTTAAGCCTTCAGTGAACCTACACGGTACATGTTTTTGTAAATGTAAAAAAAAAAAGGTAAACATTGAAGACAGTAACTTTCTTACTGTTAGGCGACTGTGCTTCAATAGCAGCCCATTAGTGTTCACTAGATGAAGGTCTTTCTTCTTCACCATTTGCCACATGGAGACAGAGATATCTAAATCATTCAGATCGCTTTCCTGCACATAGCAGTGAGTGCTTCAGATAGAAATGTGCCCTGAGTCTTTTGGATAAAATCAACTTAATAAAGTTAAGAAATTCCCAGTCTGTTCGTTACCTTTGTGACTGGCAAATGATTTTTTTTTTTCAACAGTGGATAGAATGGAGGCATGCTGCAGAATGAGGCTTAAAGCAAAAGACCCCCGGTGGTAAGAATGGAGGGTCTTAGTCAGGGACACTCCAGGGTGGCTTTGAAGCCATCAGACCAGCATCCACAAAAAAGGAAAAAAAATCTTCTCCATGCTAACTATGCTTCTTTTGGAATCGATAAACATACTCACTGTGGGATTGGAGCGCAGGCGCAAGATGATTAGCGCAGTCGGGAGTTGACGCTAGAGGACTTTCAAAGACTTCATGAATCGAGGCCTCCTGCAGGGAGACGCTAGCGTCACCTTCCTTGGATTTTGTCCTTGATAACTTGCGTGACAGAAAGGTGCTGCTGTTTTGGTTATGGACAGAGTTCAAATACATTACAGCACTGTTTGTCAACTTCTGTAGAGCCATGGTACTTATTTAATCATCAATGCAGCTCTGCTTACCTTTTGGGTTTGAGAAGCAGGGGCTTCGTAACTGTTTCTGCATGATAGGGTTTCAAACTGTGTTGAAAGTAGCTCTGAATCTTTGCCCCAGCCAAGCGGATCATGTCACGGGCAGAATTTTTTTTTTATATTAAATATTAATTAGCCAGAGTGTTAAGTAACAGTGGGTTGGGAAGTCAGAACAACTTGCTCACAGACACATTTTTTAGAAATAGGCAGATTAAAAAAATATTTATGTAGTTGTTTAATTTCACACTTGATGAGTAGGCGGGCCAGTAACAAAACTGTCTAAAACGTGAATTTTTCGTAATAAGAGGCTCATATATGTCATCTACCCTTTTTGTGTGTTGTTGTTCTTCCTATAAGGTGAAATCCATCACAGGCCATGGCACATTTCACCGTTTCTGACGTCGCCGTGCTCACCAAGCTGTGCAAGCCATCATGATAGACGGTTCGACAAAATGATACAATGCGTGTTTTATACAATGGCGGTGTTGACTGAGCGGCCGTTGTGACACAATTGTCCATCATGATTCATGATAGCATTCTACCATTTTCTAATGTGGTGCTTGGAGCTCCTTAGGATCACATGGATCATACTGGCTATTTTATTTGCCAGAATACATAAACTCAGATTTTCTGCCACATTTTAGCTAGTTTGCGCCTTAAATTATTCATCCCAAAGATGCAATCACACTGGAAATGGTTAAAAACGACGTTTTAAACACATATTTCTTTTTTTTTCTTTTTTTTTTTTCTCAGGAGAGCTCAGTATTGTTCATTGTACATCATCATTGCTCTCCTTTTAAAAAAAAATTAAAAATTAAAAAAAAATGTTTTTTTTTCTTTCTTTTTTTTTTTTTAAATATATATACATATATATACACATATATATATATATATTTTTTTTTGTTTGTTTGTTTGTTTGTGGGTGAGTGTGTGTATGTGCGTGTGTGTGTGTGTGTGTGTGCGTGCGCGTGCATGTGTGTATTCATCAGTTCACCCAAAGCCCATTTAAAAAAAATCCCATCCTAATAATATAATATAATAATAAATTGCCAAATGCAGAAACATCAATGTAAGTTATCACGATGTAGTGGCTCTCGCTAACAGACAGAATTAAGTAACCGGAATTAGGTTAAAAAATTCTATATACGTAGACCATGTTTCTATAAATTTTGACATTTGGTTTTTATTTGAGGCAGATATTTTTTCCATTAAAATGTGATTTATGAGGAGGTTAGACCATTGGTCGATATTCAGAGTTTGTTTATTTTTCCAGTTAACAAGAATTGTTTTTTTAGCGATAGTAAGGGCTACAAGTGTAGATTGAAATTGTTTATGTGGTAAGTCAGTTGTTGTTAGGTCACCTAGCAAACACAAGTTTGGAGATAAAGGTATCCTACAGTCCAAAATAGCGGAAAGTTTTTCTAAGACTTTAGTCCAGAAATGCATAACCGGAGTACATAACCATAATAAACACATATTTCAACACAGAACAATCCGCGATATAGTGGGGCCACTTTAATTAAGCGACACGTTAAACAACATTTTGCCATCATTTTGCCATGCTGCTCTGTAATTTCCTGCTAAAATATATACATTGACCAAATAAGACGGTGCTAGAAAGCAAAATTGAACTCCTAGTTTTGCTGTTGCTCTCATTCAGATAGAAACTACCCTTGCACAATACAAAATGGTTTGATCCAAAGGATGTGCTTGTTGCTCTTTGAATCGGGGACAAAGCAGTGAGTGCATGCTTTTTAATATTGCATGGTGCTTGAAGAGTAGCTTAGCGCACCTTCAAAAAATTTTCGACATGCAGATGAAGACATTCCCGGCTGTATTACATATTTCATAGAATTCGCTCATGTAACCTGAAAATCAACATGAAAATTGTTCTTTAATGAAACACAATGGCTCCTCTCTGCTTTAATTCCACGGATCGTGTGTGAGTATTTCCAGTATGAAACATCACAATCCTAAAGTACTCTCTGCAGCTAGAACCAGTCACAAAGGTCATTTTATAGAAGCCATTCAGGTCTGTGAAGAGAGTCACGGCTTTGCATACATTTCAATGTAACGGAGAAAGGAAAAAAATCATTTTGGCTCCTGGTTTTGCATGCTTCCACGGGGAAAGATTTTTATTCCCACTGGCCTGTCATATCATCATTTCACATGAACACTACAAGTTGGAGCTTAATTATAAAAAACATAATTTGCTCATTTTGCTCAAAACCACGGGTAACAATTGCAGAAGACGTATATTTATTTATTGACTGCATGCTGCAAATCCCCGAGGGAAAATTCTGTTTACACTCTGCGGAGTTAGGGCGACACACAATACGTTCCGTTCATAACAGACTAAAAATCTAGGTTAGGAACTCAATAAAATAAAAGTGTGTTATGTTCATTGAATACTATATCATGTTATGTTCGTTGAAAACTCTAAAGGTCCAATGACAATACAAATGCACTTTAGCTTCATAGAAGACCAATACGAAGACAAACCTTTAAAAATAAAAATACTGTCCTGAATTCATTGTTGACAGTAAAAAATAATAATAATAATGTTTTAAAGACTAAAAATGTATGTTACGGTCATTCAGACCAAAAAAAAAGAGTTTGGTTTATTAAAGCCTCGTTTAAGACAATGTTTCTTCGGTCCAAGGTTCATTGAAGACTCTAAAAACATACGTGATGTCCATTGAGTACAGTACTCGCGAGTTTAGAGTCTAAAGGTTCTTTCAGCACTAACATCAGTCGTTAGCATCATTGAAGACTTGAATGTACACGCTTTTAACACCAATGACTCTGAAACTTACTACATTGCGTTAATTGAAGACTAAATTACCGTCTGAAACCAAACGACTCATATTAAGATCAGTGAAGACTAAAAACATACAAGAAGTTCATTAATAACTCTTAAACGTCTGCTTTGAAGAGTCTTAAAGAATTCCTTAAGTTCAATGAAGACTGAAAACAAGGTTAGGATCATTTAAGACTCTTTAAATGTACTTTACGGTAAGTAGACTCTAAAACATACAGTGACGACTCTTATCACTATGGCAGGGTTGCTGAATTCTCCAGAATTGTATTTAATGTTGATTTAAAAAAAAACATTTTTTTAAAAAACACACACAATGTATGCTAATTGGAACGCCTTGCCTGAATGTGATAAACGTGATCGACTCCATCAGTGACGGGCTGTGAAGCAAACTACAGGACAAAATGCAGTGCGCGCGCAGTGGGATACCGTGATTGTGAGTTGAATATAAAGAAAAAAACAGGAACATGTTGAGTAGTCAATTATTCCCATGTGTACAAAAAAAATTACATTAAGTGTTTAGAAAAGAAATCATGCATTAATCTCTACTTATGCTTCATATGACCCTCAACATGCTAAACCCGATCGAAAATAGATGTCTTGATACAGTAGATGAATAAACTAGTGACGGGAAAATGAAGCTTCATGAAGCACTTGTGATATTTTTTGACTCCCCTAGATGGTGCTCTTGATTTAAATATAAAGGCTAAGGAGGCAAAGGAAATTGATTACATTTCCACTGCATCTTTCACCCAAGAGTGCCATCTAGAGGAGTCCAAAAAATATCTGTGCTTCATGAAGCTTCATTTTCCCATCACTAGAATAAACGGCTTGCACCACCCACTGTCTGTTCTACTGATACATCAAAGCTATTAGTGAACAGCAACCGCTGCTGTTTATTGACGTGGGCGTGATTTACACAAATTCTCTATGTGGAAAAGAGGGCTAGATGCATCTTCCGATACGTAGCCCGTTTGTCATATCTATTGTCATGCGGCGGCAACATAAAAGCATGCAGATGGAGTGTGTCAAGTGGCTGTAAAGCAGCGCGTATCGCGGCGCCCTCAAGCCCGTACTGAAAAACGCAATGTCAGCAAGAAATGCATTGGCGGGGAGGGAGATACCGTGAAGAAGGACGATAACAAATTTGGATTGAAAATCAGTGCGGGAGAAGCAGTGACGCTCGGGCCTTAAAAAAACGCAAAGAAATGGAATAACGCAACAATGTGGCAGAGGAGGAAAAGATAAAGGGAACGTGGGATTTTGTGGGTGGGTGTCACATGTACTGAGAAGGGAGGAGAGGTTGGGAGTTTTTTTGTTTGTTTTTTTGGTTGAACTGAGCCTGTTTCTGTTTGCATCTTTCAACTCTTCATGTTTTTTTTTTTGTATTTCTAGGTGGAGAGGTTCCGTACAGCACGCTGGCCACAAGGATGATGATGGGCGTTTGGTGGATGTTCGCTCTCATTGTCATCTCTTCCTACACGGCCAATTTAGCGGCTTTCCTCACCATCACGCGCATCGAGAACTCCATACAGTGAGTGTTTGACATAGTGTGGCATTTGCTTTAATGCATATGAGGCGACGCACGTTATCCGTCCCCTGATCCCTCTGCCACTTTCGGGCCCACCTCCACCTTCGCCCACTTAATTAAACAGCATTGTAATTTCCTGTATGTTTCAAGTTTAGATCTGTCATTGTGTGTGTGTGTGTGTGTGTGTGTGTGTGTGTGTGTGTGTGCGTGTGTGTGCGTGTGTGTGTGTGTGTGTGCGTGTGTGTGTGTGTGTGTGTGTGTGTGTGTGCGTGTGTGTGTGTGTGTGTGCGTGCGTGCGTGTGTGTGTGTGTGTGTGTGTGTGTGTGTGTGTGTGTCTTTGTTTTGTTGGAAAATATGTTAGATAAACAAATAAGGAGATGCCATCAGCCCAATGAGGAGAGGAGTGAGCTCACACACATATTCAGACCCAAAATGTCTACACAAAGTCACATTTACCACACGGTAAATGTGATGATTGTGACACACAATGATATAAAGACACACTCACACTCTCCCTCTATCTGTGCCTTGTGTTTATCTATCCTAATGATAGTGTGCACTTGTTTCCTGGTGGCACTCGGAAGTCTTCATCTCTCATTGGACTAATCAGCATTCCGAAACATCCACTCTGCCCGCCAGTGCCGCTCTACCTTGGCACGTCGGCGGAATAAACAACATTCATTATTTCGCTCTTGATTTGTGTCCGCACGTCCGTCCGTCTGTATGTTTGCCTCTTTCATATATTTTCATTTAATGTTCCCTAATTCACCTTTCTGCTCCATTTTGTTTTTGTCTGCCTGAAAATGTACTGCCATTAACAAGTGCCTCTCAGCTGGCTTCTGCCGGGCGAATTAAGGATTTCCATAAATTTTCATGTATTATCTATAATGTGTTTACTCTTCCGGGGTCATTAGAGGCGTAATTACTGTCTCACATGGCCCCCGCAGCCTCCAAAGATGGGTGCAGGAATGAAGAAAAATTAAGTCAAGCATCAAAGTGGTCCGAAGAAGTAAACTTATAACCTTTGGCGATGAACCACATGCTGCTTCACCAAGAATGTAGATAGGTGGGTAGGTAGGTGGGTGGGTGGGTAGGTAGGTAGTTAGGTAGGTAGGTAAGTATGTAGGTAGGTAGGTAAGTAGGTGGGTAGGTAGGTAGGTAAGTATGTAGGTAGGTAGGTAGGTAGGTAGGTAGGGTAGAATAGAGAACGATGTGGAGGTGGAGGTTGGTAGTCAGGCAAATAAATGAAGATTAAGTAGGGAGATGGGTAAGCAGATAGGTAGGAAGCAGTTAGGCAGCATGTCTAATTTGTACAAATGGCCTCCGCCTCAAATCTTGGTCAGAGGTGACTATTTGAAGGAGAATGATGGACTGCAGTGGAAGAAGAGGTCGTGTTCTTTTCCATGTCTTAAGGAAAATTTAGCCGGACCAAGAAGATGTCTTTTAACTATTAATGCCTTTTGTTTCATCATGGAAATGAAATAAGAAGTGAACATTCAGGAGCCTTTCTGGTCAATTTCACGCTTGGATGTTTTCCCTCAATTTCGCCGCGGATCCTTTACGGAAAACAGCAAGGGGCAGCGGCCGAGAGAGAGAGAGAGAGAGAGAGAGAGAGAGAGAGAGAGAGAGGGACAGAGACGGAGAGCCCAATGTTGAGCCAAAGAGACAACAAGGGGGATGACCATTAAGGAGTTGTAATTGAGAGAGAAGGTCACAAAGTACATAGATTTATGAGAGCCAGGCTCAGATAATAATGTCTGTCCTTAAACTTGGTGAAGCAGCAAGTGGTTCATTCACATTCACAGCAACTGCAGCGTTCATCAGAACGTGGACACATAGTATGCGTGTCAGCGCTGTACAATGTTTTGAGATTTGTTTGTGGTGTTTAGAATGGAAAATACTACTAAGTAAAAGTGATGCTCCAGCTTGGTGCCTAATTAGGAAAAACATTAAGAAAAATAAAAAAATAAATAAAATTAAGCCTTGACATACTGAGAGTTGTCCACTTAATATAATTTTATTTCTCATTTTCTATTGCATAAATAAATACTTTTAGTAAATAAACCACACATTAGTTATGATTAGGGGTGTCAGGCAATTAACATTTTTAATTGTAATTAATCGCATGACTTCAGTAGTTAACTCACAATTAATCGCAAAGTTTATATCTGTTCTAAATGTACAGTAAAAAAAAAGTTTTCATACTATTGTTTACGTAAAGGTGGGGAAAAAAGTTAAACTAATAGAAATATGGCTGCATCTTTTAGTCATTGATACAGTAATTTCATAATAATTCATAAAATTAAAAATATGTACTGTTGATTTGTGTTGAGGTCATTTTCTGCCACTAGATGGCATAATTTCATTCATTAGACATTGGCGACAGCTCAGTACATTTTTCTTTCCATTAAGAGCTATGTAATCTTTAACATGAAGTAACTTGTGCAATTAAAATTGCAAAATACAACTTGACCCCAGTCTCCACAAATATATGCATTATTATTATTACATTTATTACTGCTAAATTTTGATGTGGACGTGTCTGACTGGAATTCCCCCTGTACAGGCTTTCCAAGTAAGGGGTGGTCATTAATCACGCGTTAATAAAATTAGTGGTGTTCAAGAAACTTTAAATAAGCTCAAAATGTACGCACATATTTTGACACCCCTAATTATAACAGATATAACAATACCTCTTACATAGTATATGTACAAAGTCATTAAATACTTACTTTATTAGTAGAAGTAAATTATTGTCTCATTATTTATTAGCTCAGAAATTGTTTCTTAAAAATGTAACTTTATTTTAAAAATGCATTGTATCTGGATTAAAAATTGAAATATTAAATTCATTTGGAGATATAATAAAATGGAAGTCAACAAACATCACAGAACAAATTGTGTCGACTATGTAGTAGAATTTCATTATTTATACTGTACTTATACGTATTTATACGATTATAGTATATAGTGAACATACACGAGGAAAAAGCAGAGGCGAGAATCTCAGGCATAATGTGTTTTCCCAAAGGACTTATGTGAGGGCCAACTATTAACGCCAGCGATTAACCCCACGTGAGAAAAGAGCCATGTTAACAACAACGTGCATTAAAATGTTGAACGCCATTTGTTAAGGCAGGTCAGAGACGGTTGAAGAGGGTCACGGGAGAAACCGCGAGAGTCAGGACCTTCCGTAAACACGGCAGCATCTTTGTAAACGAGCATCCTCGTAATTGCACAGACACTGCCGCCATCAATCTTCCCCACTGCTAAATATACTCGGAGCGTGAAGTGCATCTCAATTAATTGCACAATGGAAAAAAAAAAAGTCTATATATATTATACAGAATAAAAAATCAATTTAAAATTGTAAAAATTCCTTTGATCTATTTAATGCACAATGGTACCTTAATTTACAAATGCCCCAACTTGAGAGTTTTTTAAGTTGCGAGCCATGGCTCAGTTAATTTTTGCTTTGTATTTGCAAGCAAACATTTTACACACCAGAGTTATTATTATTTTGGAATTTTCATTTTAGTCAGTTTTTATTTCATTTTGAGTTTTTTATTTTGTTAATTTTAATCAGTTTTCAGGGTGGTTCTGTTAGGTTTTATTAGTTTTAGTTATTTAAAAAAATGCTTAGTTTTAGTGAGTTTCATTACTTTACTTGCATTACTTGTGTGCAATATTTTATAAACACCCTGATAAAATGAAAAAAGTAACAAATTGCTTACGTAGCGTTGCATTTCGGCATCATCTGAAGGTGCTTTTCTATTGGCTGCTGCGAGATGACGTCACTTTTGTGTGAAACACTTTCAAAAAAAAATATTCTGTTTAATATCAAAATAAATATACTTAATAAGATCACATTAAAAATCATCCCCAAAGGCTCATGCATTAAATTAATTACCAAAGACTAAAACGAAGGACATTTTTGCTATAATTTTAGTTAGGTGTAGTTTTGTAAACATAAAATGTATTTTCAGTTAGTTTTCGTTTTTTTGAAAGCATTTTCGTTTTTACTTTATTTTCTTAACGCATTAATTTATTCTTTAATTTTAGTTTTTTCGTACAAGTTTTGTGCCCACATTTTTGCCTGTTTGTGCTGGTATTCTGTCAAACTTCTGCCAAAACATTGGGTCCGAAGAGAGCGAGCAAACAGTTCTTCAAAAAGAGGCCGAGTGTGTTTGCATCAACCTACAGTGTATTTCCATTTGAAGTTTCCCACTAGCATAAACCCAAAAGAACTTCACTTTGTGTCTTTAAACAAATTACATACCTTTGCCTTACAAAGAGTTTGATAGTTTAATGCTTAAACATGATGCAAAATGCCATATATGGGTTGATCGAACTAACATTGACATTGCAGTAGTTCTAAACCTTTGTACTATAACGGCACTAGAGATAGAACGATAAGGTTTTTTTTAGGGCTGATACCAATTATTAGTGATAGAAGAGGCTGATATTCGATATTTGGAGCGATATTTGTTTGCTGTAAAAAGGAGAAATATAGAGTATATATAAAAAACACCAACACTTAATTTTATTTAAATACCTTGAAAATATGTTACTTTTTTTTCTTAGATGGTACAGTAGACATCTTTGTTTTAAAAGTCTAACAAAAAGGCTCAGCAGCATGTCTTAGAAATTACAATGACATTTTCAACAAATGAATAGCTCCCTAAAGAAATATTACATTTTCATACAGCTTCGCTTAAGTTGAAAAAAAAAGCAAAAAGTGGAACCTTAAATGATTTTATTTTTTTAATAACTTACCCAATTCTAAGATAACTTGTTACCGGCCAGCACATTTTGTTTAATTTAATTTAATTCTTTTTTTTTAAGCTAATATGTGTAAAAATCCCAAATATCGGCGCTGATAATCGGACATACCGTATTTTCCCTTCTGCTCTGTGAAAAAAAAAAACAGCTTAGTTGTGATGGTCTTCTTCATGTTTTATCATCAAATCTGTGTATTATCTGTGTGTGTGTATGTGTCATACCACCCCCTAGTGGCTAAGGCGCACACAAAATATAATCTGTATGTCGTATGAGTTATTAAGAAGTGGCGTGGGAGTCACCAGGTGTGAGCTGTGGTTGACAACAGCTCCTACATTAGTGTGCTCGTTTGTGTTTGTGTGTTAACAATTTTCCCAGAGCCTTTGCGACTGAGGCATTCCTTTCCCACATGCGTGGGCATTACAACTATACCGTAAATACCCATAAAAACAATCCAAAAATGTGGTTCAAATAAAGCCAATCTCATCTGCTCTGAAGTAAATAAATGCCCTCGGACATTACTTTCCAAGAGTTTTTAGTCCTCAACTAAAGCATGTGTGTCCTCTTCTCCCAGTTCCCTTCAGGACTTGTCCAAGCAGACGGAGCTTCCCTACGGCACTGTACTGGACTCGGCGGTGTACGGCCAGGTGCGCTCCAAGGCTATGAACCCCTTCGAGAGAGACCCCATGTACTCGCAGATGTGGCGGATGATCAACCGCACAGGAGGAGCCGACAACAATGTGGAGGAGTCCCAGGAGGGCATCCGAAAGGTGAGCGCAAAGTTTTCAATTTGAGCCGCGGGTGCGAGAGTTTGCGCACAAGTAGTGGACATCAAACTCATTATTTTCTTGTCTGAGCTTGTCAATGTTGTTGTTTCATGGGCTTTTGTTATACACACACAGACACGGCTGGCCAATGGTCATTTATTGAGCCACTGGTGGGCGGGGCATTCTCTGGGTTACGCACATAGTGATGATTGCATTCATTGACAGGTGGATGCTTTTTGAGAATGCACTTTAGTCAAATGACCTTTTTTGAAAAAGCATTATTTTAAATAAGCAGCCGAGCAGAACGAAGAGTCGTCATTAGAAGTAGCGGATCAGGATGGAGTGAGTTTCTGCTTTGTTTTCGTCGGATGAATTCTTAACGACAGCTGTAGTGACAAACCTCAGAGTTGGCAGCAAGATAGTGGCCGTGCAGCATCCACACCGCCGAGTGTGTTTCGTTCATTCAGCTTTCATTTATTGCTCACTCGCCAGACATCTTTGCTTTTCTCCCTCGCCACTCTTTAACTTTGTGTAAAGAGGAAGGAAGTGTGTGGGGGTGCAATTTATTTTTGGTTTTGTGAGCTGTTGTTTTCAATCTGAACTCAAAAACAGGAGGTCAACTCTGATTTTCCTTCTTAGTATAGCAGTATACTGCTGTGTCTTTTCTCGTAATGTCTTTCTGCAGGTTTCTCCTGCAGTGTACAGTAATTGTCTATATTGGTTAATGGGAATGGAAAAAAAAGTTAACAGAAAGTTAATTTAAAGTTTTTTTTTTATTATTATTATTCCTGTTTTTTCTCAAATTGTTGTCATTGAGCCTTTTCCACAAATGGCTTTCTTCAGTCTTCCTATTAGCAAAAATGTTTTGGGTGATGAGCTTTATTAACTGGCCTTTTTAGGTCACTGGAATTGGAAAAGTTATAAATTGGCATTATGTTTTTCCAAAACGTGATTTTCAGTGTTAATGGTAGCCTTTTTTTGTTGTTGTTTATTTTCCATGCTGTATTTTTTAATGGCCTAAAATTACAATGAAGATTTTTCCAAAATTACAATGAAGATTTTTCCAAAAGTTACTTGTCAATGTTTTCCGTCATTATCACTGACATTTATTATTATTTGTAGTAGTAATCTTAATAGTCGTAGCCATGATAGTAGGAGGAGGAGGAGGGGAGGTGGGTGTTTATTTTTATTTTTTGCTCTATTATTAAATGTTTTTTGTTGTTGTTGAGCCTTTCCCATAAATTTCTTCTTTCTTTCTTTTTTTTCCTGCTGTCTGACTGGTTAAAATGGCATAAACAGTTAGAGCATACCTGATTCAAATGATCAGCTGGTGAAGGGAAACATCTAAAACAGGCTGGATAAGGACTCTTGACGGCCGGACTTGGGTTTGTTCGCACCACCTGTTGCTTGGGCATGCAATTGCCAACCTATGTGAATTAGTGATCTATATTTAACTGTTGCTTTTTGGTGTTTTTTAGTTTTAGTTTTTGAGTACTTTTTTGAGACAGTCGTAGCTGTTTCCATACTAGTGTTTTAGCAGTAGCAACAGTATTGTATTTTTTGTTTTTTAAGTGGGACTCCCAAGGCTGTGACTTTTTGTTGTGCCTTTTCCTGAAATAATTTTCATCTGCTTTCTGATTGGCTTAAATGGCCTAAGTAGCCAAGTATGCTATATTTTTATAAATGTGATTTTCAATATCCCTTGGTGGATTGCTTTTTTACATGTGGAAATTGTGTAGTCATGGTAGAAAAAGGACACAAATGTGAATCCTTAGTAGTAGCAGTAATTGTAATTGTGCTGTTTTAAACAAAACAACAAAATTTACTGGAAATTATTATTGTAGTCCCCAGACCCCAGTTTGAGAACCACTGCTCCAATTCATTAATTTTTTGGGGTTATGCTTTTGCCCCACACACAAAAAAAAGCTTTCTTCTGCTTTCAGTGAGTCTATAGCGCCACCTGATGCATTGGCATGCTACTGACAGACTGAGCTTGCATTTTAATGTGGATGCAGGTTTGACCAATTTTTCTCAAGTTTGACTTAACCATTTCCATACCTTTTTATACATATTTTATTTATTTATTATTATTATTATTATTATTATTATTATAATTATTATTATTATTATTATTATTATTATTATTATTATTATTATTATTATTATTATTAGTATTTATTTTATTTTTATTTTTTTCCTGGAGAGCTCAGTATTGTTTATTCGGTATTTTTACCGATTTGACATGTCATCATCATTGCTCTCTCTTTTTATACATATTTTAATTAATGTAGGTCATGACATGCTGTGTTTCTCCCGAAAAGCTGCCATCACTAGCTGTAACAGTATAAATATTTGCAGCTGCGGATGTCCTTCTGAATGGAGTTCACTTTAATTAACCACTCTTTTAAAAAGTCCCAACATTTTTACCTTGGGAGTTTATCAGGGGTGAACGAATGTCTTCATCCGAGCAGCTTTCAAGATGTCTCCCAAAGAGTTACGTAAGCTAATTAAAACACCTCATGTAAACTTGAAAATGTGAAGCCTTTTTTCACGTCACTGACCGTTGCCTTGAATAGCACATCACCGGCTTGAGGCTATTTGGCCGCGATGTCATTAACACTTCCTCATGGACATCTATCCTGTGTGATATATTTAGACGTGTGACGAGTCCCCGCCTGTTTGTTATATCTGAGTCCTTCATTTCCTTCTTTCTCTTTTCCTTTCAGGCCTTTTATGCCCCTTCTCTCTTCCACAATAAACCTCTCTCCATCACTGTTGTCTCCCGAGCTCGATGGATTTTCTCCCCTTTCACTTTCAGTCCCCCGCAGCAAAATATTATTAAATGTCAGAACGGGTCAGCATCTCAGCTGTCTCTAGGTGTCTCGTACACACACACACACATACACACTCAAGCACACAAGCATCCCCATTCATACACGAATATGTAATTGAATGTGCAAGCAGACATCTGTAGGCTTTGTATGGTTTTCATGCATAACTGAGACTATGAGTGGCTGTCAGGGACATAATTCAAGACTGCATCACACACACACACACACGCACACACACACTACTGAACTACATATTGCGGTAGTGTGTATGTGAGAATGTGTATTTCAGTAAATGAGCGCATTTACGTATAAGTGAAAAAACATTTCTGTATATTATATAAGCACATTTCAGTATCATGTGTGTTGACTTTATAAATGATTTGAAACATCTTAATCATAAGTGAGGGGGAAAAAAGCAGTTTAATTTGGATTTAAAAGCATTTACACTTGGGGCTAACTTCTGTTAGCAGTTCATTTGTTTGCAGCATAACAGAAAAATGCTGCTTCACCATATTTGCTTTGAACTCTGGACTCTACTAAATGATTTGAGTCTGCAGACCTCGGACCCCTACTGGATTTGCATTCAATCAGCATTTCTTTAACGTATTTAGGACCATTAGAACCATTTTGCGATTTGTAGATCAGTAATTCGGGAACCAGTACAAAGCCTTGAGGATCGGGATAATATGTTCTGTTCAGAACCCAAGTTGCAGTGTTCCGAATGAGCTGAAAGTGTTTAATGCTCTTATGAGAGAGACCAGGCAGAAGACCATTACAATAATCACATTTAGTGGAGATAAAAGCATAGATAAGCTTCTCCTGGTCTTGGAGCGTGCAACTCTTCAGTCTGGAGATATTTTTCAGCTTGTAAAAGGCTGTTTTAGCGACTGATTTGATAAGACTGCTGAAAGTCAGATCTGAGTCTATCAGCACATCAAGGTTATGGACTTTGTGTTTGGCTTTTGAAGACATTTATGGTGGACTCCAATTGTTTATTAACAGCAAGCCTCTTTTCTTTATTGCTAATAAACAATTACCACACTTTTGTTTTGGAAGGAAATTTTTGTTCATCCAGTTTTTAATTTGTTTTGGACAGTGACTCAACACCTTAGTTGATGTCATTTAGTGACCTTGATAGATACAGCTGTGTGTCATCTGCATAGCCATTTGACCCGAGGGTATTATATACAGGCTGAACAAAAGGGGTCCTAGGACTGACCCTTGAGGGACCCCACATGTCATGGCCATTCAATCAGATTCAAAACTTCCAAACTTGTATGAAAGCTATTGACTTGCGTGTGGAAAAAAACAAGGGTGGAAAAAATTCTGTATTGTGTGTAGGAGCATTTCAGTAGTAAATGTGATCATCCTGAACTATATGCGACGGCCCTCATATAAGACACCGAAAGGCAGACAATGTGTGAAGGCTGCACCATGTATGCATCCTGTCACATGTCCTTTCTGTGTCATCAGCGAGTTCAATAAACTGAATCGTGTTTCACCTCTGACTTCACATCACATCCACAGGGTGGCTTGTATAATATGAAATAATGTAGCCGACATAAGGACAAATACAAAAGTGACACGATGCGCGTATTAACTCCTGGGAAGGTTTTTGTCTTACTATGATAAATTTGTTCTTGGATACTGTATGTATTTAAGCGTGATACTTGCACATTCAAGGTCCCATGCATGCACATTTACATGCTCACTGTTCCATATGTGCTTTTGACACTCACGATGCAGGTGCGCTAACACTCTCAAGATGCTGCACACACCCTTTGATATCGATAACACAGCCCCATTGGCTTATATGATGTAAGTGGGAATATCTGACGGGCACTTTGAGAGTCTCTGATGACCGCAAAGGGATTTTTGGAGTTGAGTGGATTGTCAGTCCAAGTGATTTTCTGTCGGTGTGACCTTCTTCTGCACTAGGTGAATGTGCCACTTACCTGCGTGTGTTTGTGTGTGTATGTGTGTGTGATCCTTTCTCCCACATTTTTGGAACATGTCTTGCAAGGTCATCTGAATGCTTAGTGTGAGGTCTTAAAGTGTTGACTACGGCTTTTTTGCCAAATTGAGCAGAGACTTGAGAGAATTTAAGTTTTTTTTTTTTTTTTGGAGGGGCCAACATACTCCCAATTTCCACTCGAGTGCATGCAATAAACGACGGCCAATGAATGGGCTCAAATTGGCGTGCCAGATTGGAAAACTGAGTAAAAGGCCTCATACATAAATGTATATGCGCATTTCTAAAACTAACCTCTCATTTCTTTGAAGAGGAATTTTCAGATGGATTTAACCAATCGACAGCATTCAGTGTTCTGGCTCAAAACCAAAAAAAAGAATAAAATATATAACTAGTATTTATTGTTCTTTAACATTTTATGTTTTAAATGATATACAAAAATGGGAAAACAGGAGCCCTGTTTGACTTGATGTAAAAATACATGGTGAACACTGAAGGACAGCTAGTCCACAGCAGGACAACTTCAGCATCTGTGCATTTGACCCTGATGTCCTCTCCTTAAGGAGTTAGACAGGATGCGTTTTTGTGTTTGATGGTTGCCACCGCACTAATGCGCCCTAGTAGTCCATTAAGTTAATAGGAAAATGAATTTATGTATTCGTAAAAACATGAAAATGAAGCCCTAACCAATATGTTAAGTCTCTTTGCAGTCTCCCTCCTCCTAAATCTGTTCTCACCTTCTCGGTCCCTCTTCTCCTCCACTTGGACCATATATCCATGTAAGGTCACTGAGAACCCGTTTTAGTGTTTCCTTCCTAGTACATTCTCATCACAGTCCCATCACCAACCGGCTCCCCAATGGTGGGAAGTAACACATTATAAATGCAGTGCTTCATTACTTTACTTTTTTCTGTTAGACAATGCTATGACGTGACTAAATTAAGTCCCTCCCTCCCTCAATTCAATTTTAGTGCTTGTCACCAAGATGTTATTAACTCATTTGCTCCCAAAAACGTATAAATACGTTCTATTTTAAATGTTTCAAGTGTCCCAAAGATGTATTTATACATTTTTTTCTACGTTTTTTTTTTTTACGCTAGAGCATACAGAAGGTTTTGATGCAGCCTCTCAACTGCAAAGAACGGTTGAAAAAATGGTAGTAATTACAGAATCGGCCAGCAGGTGACAGAAGAGCAAAATAAATCAACGAGGGTCCATGTTGAAAAAAAGCTCATTACTCACATTTCTAAATAGATTTGTAAATAATGATGAAACCTAGCTATATTAGAATGCTAATTGCTGCAAAACAGAAACAGATAGAAATATTTTTTTTCCTGATGAAAAAAGAAACTCTAATCTTTTGGTAGGTCCCATGTTTTTATAGCATTAGAACCCAATGTTCTGTGGGCCTTGCAAAATCAGTCAAAATCCAGTAAAACAGCTGGGAGTGAAGGGGATTGCTTCTGTGAAAAGGGCTGGGAGTGAATGAGTTAAATGGAATATTCCATCCATCCATCCATTTTCTTAACCCCTTGTCCTCACAAGGGTCGAGAGGGGGGCGCTGGAGCCTATCCCAGCTGGCTACGGGCAGTAGGCGAGGTACACCCTGAACTGGTTGCCAGCCAATCGCAGTAAATGAAATATTTTTATGGATGGTTTTTATATGGCACTTAAGCAAATAAGCAAGTTTTACCGCAAATAATCTAAATAAAATAAAATAAATAAATAAATGGGTTTCTTCAAATGCTGAATCGTGAAATATATTGGGTTCACTAAAATATTTTTATTTTTTTGTTAGTTATCTTGACCGAATCATCATTTTTTTGTTAGTCAGTGATGTTACTTTTCACTTTTCTCTTTCTTTCACTATAAGTATATATATACCATATGTAATATACACAAATCTTGTGTAAGAATACTTTGGCCACCTGTGCCGCTACCCCAACCGCTCATTTCATCGTCTCTATTTTTCTTCTCCCACCTCCTCGTGCATCCCAGGTTCTCGCTTAGATGACGATGGCACCCCAAACACCACCCACCCCCTCTAACCCCAACCGGTGTTTCCAAACAAGTCTCGTCTGATTTGGCTTTGCCACGTAATCCGCATAATCTTTTATCATCGTCACTGAAGCCATTATGGCAAATTGGCGAATGCTTATAGTGCCACATTATACAGCTCCTTACTCGCGGTCTCCAAATTTATGTAGCAGAGGTGAAGAAATGGCACTTTTTTATCATAATTTCTTGAGTCATTATGCTAAATGGGCAGACATTGATAAGGAGAACATTATGGGAAAGGCGAATGGACTTCTCACAAAATGAAGTTTAACACAGGACAAGTGAGTCGCTAATGTTATATGCAAATGTTCTGTGTAAAAAATGGGAATTAACATGCCCGCGCTATAAGTGATAAACACTTGCTGGACACTTCATTAAGTGTACCTGATAAAGTTATTCATCATTTTTCTGTAATGCTGGTGGTGCTCATCAGGGTGGCGGGAAAGCTGGAGCCGTTCCCAGCTGACGTTGAGTGGGAGGGGCACAACCTGCACTCTTAGAAGTAAAAGTGCTTGTTAGAATCTTTTTAGGTTCCCCAGCTTGTCATCATAGGAGAACCCTTTTTTGGTTCTTGTTAGAACCGTTTATGAAGGTTCCACCTGGAACCCTTCCAAAGGGTTCTACCGAGAACATAATGGATTATACCCAACAAAGAACCCTTTATGTATATATACATATATATATATATATATATATATATATATATATATAAAGGGTGTCAGGTGATTTAAATTTCTGATCGTAATTAATCGCATGACTTTAATAGTTAACTCACGATTAATCACAAATTTTATATCTGTTCTAAATGTACAATAAAATGTACAATTAAATTGTTTTTTTCATATTCTTGTTTACATAAAAGGGGGAAAAAATTATGCTAATAGAAATATGGCTGCATCTTTTAGTCATTGATACAGTAATTTCTTTAAAAAAATGGTGTAATATTGATTTGTGTTGAAGTCTTTTTTTGCCACTTGGTGGCATAATTGCATTTGTAAGACGTTGATGACAGCTCCAATCACATCTTAGAATTTTCATTAATCATGTTCAACCACCTAATTAAAAAGGCTTTTTATCAACATTTTTTCCACCAAATGTGAAGAGCACATGTTACATGTTAATTCTTTCGACATAATAATAATGTTGAGGATGTCTTTTTTGATCCACTGCACACTCTCATTCTCCTCTTTTACTAATCAGTTATTTACTTGCATAATTTAAAATGAAAACAAAAAACCCAATAGTTTGACATGAACAATTATTCTGAATGTCATACACAAACATTTATTAAATGCTTTACTTGAATGCATGTAATTATGTTTATTGCTGAAACACAACCGTAACCATCTTCTGTCAAGATAAAGGATTATCTACGCTAAAAATTAATAGTGCGATTAATCTGCGTTAATACGTTTTTGGGATTAATCAATGAGTTAGCTTTCACTTTGACAGCACTAATGTTATCATTATTATTATTATTATTATTATTATTATTATTATTATTATTATTATTATTATTATTATATATCAGGGTTTCACTGTAAACCAGTAACGAAGTTTCATATCATTTGAGGGATACGGACAAATAAAAGCCTTCATCAGCCGCCTCACGGACGACGAGCCTCTCAGCATCGCCATCACAGCCGTCAAGCAGCGTTTGTGTGTCAGTGCCCAGCATGATCGCGCTTGTCTCGCTAGTGTCACTGTCAGCGTCCTTTTAAAAGCGGCCTGCCGCCAACAAGCCATCGGTCCGAGTTGCCAAGGTTACGCCGCGCGGTGGCCATCTGTGTTGCTACGACCGTACCAGAGACCCGCGATGCATCTCAAGCTTTATCGAGAACAAAGGTTTTATTTTTGAAGGATGTCTGATGCTTCTCAACTTGTATCTGACGAGACTGCTCTGATTAGATTTATGAAAATTAGCATCTTATTTATATTGTTTGTAGTGCGTTTTATTAGACGGTAGTGACATTTCCACAGAAAGCCGCCTTGATATACATCTGTCACCGCTCCTGATTACGAGCGTGCACAATATCCTCTGCAATAATTCAGCCTTGGCTAAGACCAAATGCCTTTTTGGCATTTCTATTTTCTACAAGTGCAAATCACCCTGACGGCAGATGCAAGGAAACGAAGAAGAAGAAAATGAGAAATCAGAGAGAGAGAAAGCTCTCTTTCCTGCAGAGTGTGATAGCTCATTAGAATTCCACACAACGAGCCCAAACAGCAAACATATTTCCCCGCTGTTGCAATCCCGTGCTTACGTTTGTGTGATTACTGCATTCCTGTGTTGAAACTCAGATTTGGGCAAAAGGCAAACGAAAAGGAAGCAGAAAGCAAAAGGCGAGTCCCTCTATTGAAAAAGTGGGAGGTAGTAAATATTGATGAGGTATTTTGGAATAAGACGGGGATTTATGACAAAATGGAGACTGGGGAAAAAGGGGGTGGGGAAACCAACTAGCACTTTGCTGCTGGACATGGGATGGGATTACTGCACTAGTGAGAGACAGTCTTTGCTGTTGAAAATAAACAAAAGCAGTGGATAAGGGCAGACAGATGTCTGCTTATGAAAGCTTTTGATTTGGAGTAACTTTAAAGATTTTCAGTCATCTCTGACTCAAGACAACCAAAGTTATTTGGTCATATCAGTGTGTCATCACCGTCTGATATGAGTGGCCATTCGCGACACAAGGATTAGCGCTATGTGCAGTAGTGAAACATTTTCATTTATACTACTGATTTATTTATTTTGCTCATACACACTACAGATTTTTTTTTGCTCATACTTACTGAAATGTGTCCATAAAAAATGCTAAAAGACTGAAATATTCTCACACGCACTGGTGAAACGTTGTCACACACACACTAATGAAAAGTTATCATACACATGAGCATGTAGTAGTTTGGTGTGTGTGACAGCATTTTAAGGTATGAGAGTGTTTCAGTTGTGCATATGAGAGCGATTTTACTAGTGTGTATGAGAGCATTTTCAGTCGTGTGAACGTGAGAGTTTCACTAGTGTGTGACAGCATTTTCTTTTGTGAGTGTGAGAACATTTTCAGTTGTGCATATGAGAGCGATTTTACTAGTGTGAATGAGAGCATTTTCAGTCTTGTGTACGTGAGAGTTTCACTAGTGTGTGACAGCATTTTCTTTTGTGAGTGTGAGAACATTTTCAGTTGTGCATATGAGAGCGATTTTACTAGTGTGTATGAGAGCATTTTCAGTCGTGTGAATGTGAGAGTTTCACTAGTGTGTGACAGCATTTTCTTTTGAGTGTGAGAACATTTTCAGTTGTGCATATGAGAGCGATTTTACTAGTGTGTATGAGAGCATTTTCAGTCGTGTGAACGTGAGAGTTTCACTAGTGTGTGACAGCATTTTCTTTTGTGAGTGTGAGAACATTTTCAGTTGTGCATATGAGAGCGATTTTACTAGTGTGTATGAGAGCATTTTCAGTCGAGTGAATGTGAGAGTTTCACTAGTGTGTGACAGCATTTTCTTTTGTGAGTGTGAGAACATTTTCAGTTGTGCATATGAGAGCGATTTTACTAGTGTGTATGAGAGCATTTTCAGTCGTGTGCATGTGAGAGTTTCACTAGTGTGTGACAGAATTTTCTTTAGTGAGTGTGAGAACATTTTCAGTTGTGCATATGAGAGCGATTTTACTAGTGTGTATGAGAGCATTTTCAGTTGTGTGTATGTGAGAGTTTCACTAGTGTGTGACAGCATTTTCTTTAGTGAGTGTGAGAACATTTTCAGTTGTGCATATGAGAGCGATTTTACTAGTGTGTATGAGAGCATTTTCAGTCGTGTGTACGTGAGAGTTTCACTAGTGTGTGACAGCATTTTCTTTAGTGAGTGTGAGAACATTTTCAGTTGTGCATATGAGAGCGATTTTACTAGTGTGTATGAGAGCATTTTCAGTCGAGTGAATGTGAGAGTTTCACTAGTGTGTGACAGCATTTTCTTTTGTGAGTGTGAGAACATTTTCAGTTGTGCATATGAGAGCGATTTTACTAGTGTGTAGGAGAGCATTTTCAGTCGTGTGAATGTGAGAGTTTCACTAGTGTGTGACAGCATTTTCCTTAGTGAGTGTGAGAACATTTTCAGTTGTGCATATGAGAGCGATTTTACTAGTGTGTATGAGAACATTTTCAGTCGTGTATATGTGAGAGTTTCACTAGTGTGTGACAGCATTTTCTTTAGTGAGTGTGAGAACATTTTCAGTTGTGCATATGAGAGCGATTTTACTAGTGTGTATGAGAGCATTTTCAGAAATGTGTATGTGAGAGTTTCACTAGTGTGTGACAGCATTTTCTTTAGTGAGTGTGAGAACATTTTCAGTCGTGTGTAAGAGAGCCTTTTACTAGCGTATGAGAACATGTTTAGCAGTTGTATGAAAGTGTTTCAATTTGTGTGTATGAGAACAATTGTAATAGTGTGTATGAGTTTTTCACTAGTGTATGACAATGGTTCAGTTGTGTGTATGAGAGCCTTTCAACGTTGTGTGTGAACGCATTTCAATTGTGTTTATAAACAAAAAAACAAATCAGTAGTGTTTGTAAGAGGCTTTCAGTAGAAAGAATGAGAGCTAATTCATACTGTACGTATGTCCCTAACAGCCCCTCATAGTCTAATAGTTCTGAACTCCTGTTTCAAAGGCAGTGTTGTATTATAGCGGAGAGCAGAATTGTGCCATAGTGTAGCCGTAGCGCAACCTCCCCTAGCTGATGTCACCCACAAAACTCTATTGGCAGAAATACTCTCGCTAGGGTCTACTCAAAGTCGCACATTTAACATGAATTTAATTTGCTGTTTTTCCAGCTCATCTTCTGCTTCTTTTTTATTTTAGGCTTATTTGAAATTTGTTTGCACTGCCGCTCTCCTTTACTCTCTATAACTATTTTTAATAATTACAGCATCTGACCAGTACATTTCTAAGAGTCCATGTAATTAGTTAACTGTACTTGGGATTGTGTAGATGTGTGTGTGTGTGTGCATATTTTCAATGACTACAACTTTAGTGTTATTGTATTTTTCCATAAAAGGGTGGCTTATCATGAGAGCCTTGCTGAGATAATGCAAAAGTGGCGGGAAAGTATCTGACATGCATGTTGCTATGATTTATTAGAGGGATGGGAAAGGCAGCGGGACGCAATCAGAAAGAGAGAATGCGGTATAAAGTGAGCGCGTGTATTATGTGCATATTTTGAGAGTATTTCTACAACACAGTTATTTCCACTTGCATTCTCAAAAACTCTGACTTATCATCAAATGGTAAATTTGAAGTCACTTTGAGTATTTTTTGGACAGTTCTGCCTAGAAATACACACAGCACATTTATCAGTCCACGTGTTATTACACCCCCCCCCACCCCAACATTTTAAGAGATGAAATTCCAGAATATTTGATGGCGCCTATAAACCTGCGATGGCCCCGCTTAATGTTCAGCGCTTGTAAAAGTGGCCCTCAGCCAAAGCTCCTAACCATCCGTTGCCCTCCATAAGCACGATTCATTTAACAGCAAGACCTTCCATTGCCTACGTATTGTATGCCCAAAAATTAACTGTTATTTTTCCTCATCATTTTGTGGCTCTGTTCTTTGAAAATTAGCTTCTTTTTTTTTCTTGTAGTATTACAACTTTATCTTGTAAAAGTTGAACTTTGTGATCATAATAGTAAAACTTTTTTATTTCATTCTTGACACTCAAAGGGACAGTCAATGATCCCTAGCGCCATCTAGTGGTAAAATAAATCATTTTTAAATCTGACTGTTTATGAAAAAAAAAAGAAAATGTATCGCATAAACGTATTTTTTTATATAATCATAGGTCTAGTAATCACTAATTATATTAGCATGGTTGTAGTCTCACCTAACTAGAACTGCTATGTTTCGCCGCCATCTTCCTGCAACAGATGCCCAAAGGACAACTTGGCAAATGTAGTTAGCCCGGGTGGTGCTTGCATTGAGTGTCGGACCCAATTGGTCGACCGCAGCTTACCTTTCACAGTTGGGGCCTGCAGGTGGTCGACTTTCCGTGATCTGGGACCATCGCTTGTCACTTTCTGATTTGCTCTTGCAAGCTTTTACTAGCTTTTTTTTTTTTACTAGCTCCTCCCGCTAGCCGCTCTTGTTAGCCTCTCCAGCCTATAGCTCCGACTAACTCAGTTTAGCTGCTCCGGATAATTCCTGCTTGCCCGTAGTGTGCATGCTCCTGCGTGCTTCTAATGCTATTCTTTGACCACTAGATGGCGCTAAGGCCTACACACTGTTTTTTTAAGCTTGTAATTTTTCTATAAATTTGTTCTCATCATAACAACTTTTTTCTCGCATATTAACTTTATTCTTGTATACTATGATTTTATTCTCCATGAATGGACTTCCTCCTGACTTTCTTTTTGTAATACTTCAAAACATTTCCCTAATAATTTTTTTTTTTTTTTTTTTTTAAACACATTTTTTTCCTCATATTATTAGAACTTCAATCACAACCCTCCAGTAAGCAACTTTTGACTCATAATTTTACACCGGTTGTTTTTTTTTATTATTATTATTTTTGTAATATTCCAACATGATCCTCTCCAAAATCAAATTTTTCTTCTCATAATTCTTTTTTTTTTTTTCAGATTGAAAAAAATAAAAATCTTGACTTGTAATATTTCTACATTTAAGGCGACAATGTCTGTGTTATTTTTTTTTCTATAGTAAAACTTTATTTTCCAAAGATTGAAAACTTTTTTTCTTCTAATATTCCAACTTCATTTGCAATGTAATCAGAACATTTTGCTTATCATAGCAAAACTTTTTTCTTGGCATTATTTTAAAATATTTTGACCTTTAAGCTTGTAAGATTTAATCTTTATTACTGTAATTTTAGTAATATTGATGTCCCTTTTTTCTCTCTAAAATAACTTTATCAACCAAATATTACAGCTATATTTTCTCTTTGTTCGTGTAAAATCACCACTTTTGGCTCTTTATTTCGACTTAAAGTATTATAGCTCTATTCATGTCATAATATGCTATTTCGGAGGGTAATTTTCCAACTGTATTTCCATCCAAATTTGCACCCTCCCGCCCCCACCACATGACATCACAAATTGGCCCTACAAATTTCTGAATGTAATATTTAAATACTTTATTTACTTAGTATCTTTATGTGTTTTGAGTGTAAATTAAATAAAAATATGCTTTAAAAAAATAAGAAAAAAAGAAAGAAAGAAAAACTACCCAGTATTTGGCAATGGCAACTTTTTCCAAATTTCCTTCCATTTAGGGAAGCCAAACAAGGCAATACCTCTCACTATCACAGTTGATTTCTTGGGCTTTCTCTTGTTCACGACTGTCATTGGTTGAAAATGTGTAAATTGCGTTATCATAAGATTATTCCCCTCTATTTGGCAAAGCGTAGGAGATTACACACTTGGTTTGTCTTGGGGGGGAAACAAGGCGGGAGTCAGCAATGCAATTAGTCCAATAGACGACACAATGAGCCGCATTGGCAATGTTTGACAACAGGATTAATTTGAGACCCGATGGCCTCCACTGTAAGATAAGAAATCCGCAAGCCTGACCGAAAGCGAAGCGTTAGATAGCTATCTTAATTCCCGAGATAAAAAGTATGAAAAAGAAGAATGGAGGAGGGAATTTCTATTGGGACAATATCCTACACATAGTCTGTCTTGTGCCCTCGTTTGTCTTCACTTTCTCGAAGCCTTCTCTCCTCCTTTGTGCTGTCATCTCTCTTTTGTTTTCATCATCTTCCCATTTACCACTCCTCTCTTCTCTCAATGCCGGGCTCCGAGCGGCGGTCAAGGTGTTCCTGCAGTGCATCCATCTTTCTCTTCGCCTCTCGCTCTCTGTCCTCTCATTTCCTCGTGGCTCACAGGGCAGCCACGCCAGGCGTCTTTATCTGTGTCCGCGGAGGAGGTAACGGCCCGGTGCCAGCTACTAATGGACTTTTTGTAAAAAAAATAAAAAAACACATAACCATACATCACACCGAGCGGAGGAAGGCGTCGGGAAGCCGGGCCGAAGGGAGTGTGTAGTCTGACACATATACAAAAAAAAAAGTTTGACAAAGACATAAAAAGGAAAGTCATAGTGAAGGAACACTGAGAGGAAAAATTAATGCTAATGTGACTCCATCCACATCTGTCTGGAAACCACTAGGCAAGGATCTCATAGGCATTGCCTGATTTCATCCTGAGCATTACAAGGACGTATAGTTTAGCCTGGGTTGTTAGTGGTTGGTGTTGTTAGTTGCGTTAAATTGGCGCGTACACGTGTATGCACTTCCACTCACATAGCTTTTCTCCAGATCAAATAATCCATAAATTATTTAATTTACGTTATATGGGATTGTAGTCTGTGGGTACAGTTAACCCCTGCAATTTGCTTGGGACTAGGACAAAATGCAGTGAATTCCTGCAAAATTGATTTTGTGCATATATATATATATATATATATGACTTTTGGCTAACAATATTGTAATTTGGGATATTTTCATAGCAAATTAATTTAATGGGATAGGTATTTAATAATTGCTGGCGCGGGGGTACTTAATATTCCATCATTATTCTCTTAATATAAAAACAAAAATCTAGTTGTAGTATAATTTCATTCTGAGTTTTTTTTATTAATATTCTGAAATTTTTTCCTCATAATTTCAGAAGGATAATATTGTAATATTAAGAGAAACAAATATTGTAAAAATGTACTTTTATTCCTAGAATATTATGGAAACAATTATGACCAAAAATTGCAACTTCCATAATAACGGTATAATATTTTGCCTCATGAATTAAAATTATTTTTAAAACTCTGACATTTTATTTAAATTACTGTTTTCTTGTGAACTGTACTTTGTTGTGTAATATTTGCTCTCTATTGTCATAAAATTAGTTGACATCGCCATATACTTATTATGTAGGTATGTAGGTATTGTGATGCATTCTTACCCCTTCAAATAATTAACTTACCTCAAAGTCAGTCAAAAGATCCAAATGGTGAATGAGTTAAACTAAAAATGGCACACACAGACAGCAAGTATAATTACAAAACCAACCAAAGTTTGTGATGGCAGCGAGATTCCTCATAAACCCTTCAGCAAAGACATCAAAATAAAGCTTTGAACTTAATTTCCCACCAATTGAGAAATATTAGACAAGCCGTCAAAGTGAGTTGAGCTGGAAAGCCAGTCTATCAAATTATTTTCAGTCCCTCCGTCTGTAAATAGCTTACGATGATGTCATCAGGCAGCCAGACATTTTTTTCAAAATGTGGCAATGGGAAAATATGACTGTCACAACACTTTGCAAAAAGTAAGTTTGCCACTTTATTTGATAGGTGGTGACGCATCACTCATACCTTAAAGAAGCCTTCAAAGCAGACCACAAACAGACTTTTTTTTTAACTCTACAGACAACGTTTAAAGTAACTTTTTACAGTCTTAAAGGAGACATAGTACACTTCTTTTCACAATCTAACATCTACTAGGAAAGTAGTAATTGATAATATGCCACACGTTGTAGGAGCTCAGCCAGTTTGATTGTTTCCACTCCATGAAAAATGGTAATCTTGTAAGAAATGTCAAACATTTCGTTGAAATAAGTGAGTCGTATCTTTAAAGCAAACTCATCAACGCCAACAAGAAAAAGGCTTCAAGCTGTACGTGTCACATGTATCCATAACTTTGAAAATAAGCTGCATGTACACAATAACGCTTACAGTGCAAGCGCAGAGACTCAAAACTACGTTGTTTTTATCTGGTTTTCAATACAAGTACATTACATGCATTCATTACTTGAAATTTTCCTGGTTTATGTCTTTATACAAGAATAAAAAATATGATGACTGCCGAACGAATATCCTCTCAGAAAGTTGCATTTTTGTCCAAAGATAGCAGCTACATCGTAAAAAAAAATGGGGAGTAATATTTATTAGAAAAGCGCTAGTAAATTTTGCAAAGGTTACTTAGAATTTTTTTTTCAAGTAAATATTACTCCTTTTTTTTTTTTTTACAGTGAAGGTCATGACCCGAGGCATAGTCCTAGTCAATGAAGACATCATGCTCAAGTTGTCTTCACCGCATCTAAAACAAAACCTCTGCAAACCATTCATTTTTAAAGGGAATGTTGTAAGTTTGAAAAGATATTGAACTGTTTCGGAATTATGGTTTGTGGTATATTTATGGTTTAAACTATTAATATAAACAATTATAAACCTGTTTTGGGGGATCAAATTCCCATGCCCTCTCAGTTTCCAGGGATGTGTGGTCAGAGTAGGCAGGAGAGGCGAAGCCTCACCGTTCTAAAAAAATTGCTGCTTTCCTATTCAAATATGTACATGGGTGAGCAGTCAGCCTCACTAATCTCACACAAACGGGAGAAGTAGAATAGCAACAGCGTCTATTGGTAAAATTACTAGACTACAAAAGAGGAGGCTTTTGGGAAGTGGCTGTTTTAGCTTCTTTCACATCTCCAACAAATTTTCAGACGCATGCTTTCTTATTGTTCATAGTCAGGCTCATGTATGGAAAAAACTGGAATAGGCTTTTCAGCCATTAGCTCGGGCAACGTGTTACTAGTGAATTATGAATATGCAGAGGATTGTTGTAGAATAATATTAATGGCAAAAGTATGTCCTTTAGAGCAGTGGCAATCTATGAGGGTGTACAATGAATTGCTATTTCTAAATGAATGTTTGGCAGCATTGTCCGCGCTCTACCGGGTGCCATTCCGACTTCCCCCTGAGAAACACAAATCCTTAAAGTTCACTCCTAAATTGGAAGACACATTTCACAGAGAGGAGTCGTGACCTTTCATACACAGGCACACATCCCAGCTGGATCGCAAGCACCATCAAAGCGCTTCCAAATCACCTCGCCGAGCTTCTTATTGGCCCATTTGGCCACAACAAGTCAGTGCAGTCCAAGTTGATTTGCATTTTCATTACCCCTCGACGCACGGAGGCATGCCATCATCACGGCCCAGCCAAAACCTTGCATGATCCACCTCGGCCGTTCCTCTTACAACCGTTAATAAAAGTATAAGAAACAATGTGACATAGGTGAAGAGAAAGAACTCCGTCTTCAGCTCTCAAATGCACTTTAGTAACCCCGACTGCGTGTGAATTTCCGATATTTTGTGATTTATTATTTTTTGCTTTCTTCTGTATAGGAGCCTGATGCTATCACCAGCAACAGGAGACGAGCAATCCGTCAAAGACACACTTTCAAATCTCAAGTCAAGAAACTGATATGAGATTATATTGGGAGAAAAAATATATTTTTAAAGCGTAGTGTCTTTTTATAAGCACACAAAAGGAATTAAGACGCCGAAGAGAATGGGGTTCACAAAGAATGTTGATGTATTACCACAGAAAAACTGAAATAAATGAATTAACAAGTAAAGCATAGATGACCGAAGTGTATTCCACCAGACGGAGATTTTTTCCTTCAATTCAATGTTAATGTGTTTTTGTATGCTAATGCCTTCACATATGCACTGCAACAAAAAATAATAATAATAATTCAAAGCAACCAATACAATTTTAAGGTGGTCAATTCAACAAAATATTTAAAGTTTTTGTTATTTATTTTTATTTTAAGTTAATATTTTAAGAGTTTACCGAACAAATTGTCCCTTTTATTGTCCCCAAATTTAAGTAAAAAGAACTCAGTAACTAGTTCAAAGTGTGTGATATATACTGTATATAGTTTCTATTCTATTGGGTCTGGAATTTCACCCTCCCAATGAATGAGGTTTCACTGCCGCAGTCAGATGGAATAGAATGATAAAAACAACCGTAACCCAGAATTAATCGTGTTACGAGGATCCATGAACAGGCCTTCGGAGTCCAGCTCGGACCAGCTCTGAATGTTAACACACTGCAGAGTGCATGCGCTGTTGTGCGGCAGGTGCGCCATTGAGACTAGTCACCGACCATGTGACGAGGACGAGTGGACTTTGCAAATTAAACGCTCCCTTGCCACTTGGCAGGTCCAAATACAGTGTGTGTGTGCGTGTGTGTGGGCCCATTGTGTGAGGTCTCATAGAGGTCATGACTCATTGGCGTGTTCTAGAAACGATGTGTGCGGAACATTGCACCCACATCAATGTTTTATTCCACCCGCGAAACCTTAAGCTACAGCTAACAGCCCTCTCTTTTATTTCTGGAGGGCTTTAAAAAGCCCGCATGGGTGGATATTATGGATTCAAAGTCGAGGAAGCAGAAGAAGAAAAAAAACTTTATGAGTCCCTGAAGGCGGAATGAATTGTTTTCCACTCTCTTATTGACTACACAAGGGCCAACGAAAACAACATTACAGAATGTATTCCAAAGGAGAGATTGTGGGTGCTGCGCTAAAATAAGCAACCCCTCCCCAGGAGTTAGGGGTTCGGTACCTTGCTAGAGGTAAATTGGCATCACTTCAGCAAAGCATTGGTAATCTCCTTAAGTGTCCAGCATCCATCTGTGGTAAAAAAGAAAAAAAATGTCCACAACAGGGCTGGATTGGCACCAAAATATCAGCCTTGGCATTTATTCCTCTCTTGTGGTAAAATAGAGGAAAATACTAATTAAATAGCACCGTATTGGCCCCCATAAGACGTCGGCCCACCGGGCATCTGCCCTGCAGTCCAGCCTGGTGAACAATGAACAAAAATAGTGAAAAACAGCTGGTTAGACCTTAATATTGTTTTGGCCAAATCTTAAATTATTTGTCCTCATTCGTGAGTTTTAACTTACTTTAAAATTACCCATCAGCCTAGTTAATGTAAAAAATTAAAGATCATGTGCACGTGTTAGTTAGGGCTAAGTAACAAACAAGCTTCATAGACACTGAAATCATCTTTGGGCATTTATTACAGTTTCATAGAACATAACATGGCATGAAATTCTTTGCAAACTGGGTTAACACACTTGCTGAAAAGAAACAATTACGTGCGTTCCCCGCATTATCCTTATCTAGCTAGCTTAAGGCTAACGTTAGGACAGCGTTGCCCAAGATTCAGCTGTAATACGAAATGTGATGTTCCAGAGTTTGTCAACCATTACGGACCGACTTATTCCATTAGGAAAGAAATGATCATAAATGTGTTGGCTGCAGAGATTTGCTTGACTGACACTGGAGAGAGAGACACAAAGTCGACATTTTAATTCACTGCTCATCTTTCTGACACTCAGCAAAAACTTCAAGACACTTTTTTTCCTCTTATTTCTTTCAGTCCGCTGTCATTCGCTCGGAGAGGTCGAGCGGCTTTGTAATCTGCAACGACCTTGAAGTCGCTCGCCGACCCTGCATGTTGGGAGCGGCGAGGTGACAGGCACTGTTCACTTTTGGCTCTTTGTGCGTATCCAGCGTGAATGAATGACTGAGTGGGCGGGGCTAGCGAGCAGCGCCAGTGAGGGAAAAATGGGTTTGCGCGTTTGAAAGTGGGATTGATGGTTGAATGGATGGACAGAACCGTCTCATCACCTTGGGTCGCTCTTCAGTTACATTAAATCACACTAAAAAGAATATCGAATGTCTTCACTGTGCGCTCCACTGTCTTTGTGTATACTTTACACATAATTGTCTCAAGACATCGTAAATTTTGTAGAGTACTTTTTCTTTTTTTTAAAGACTATATTCGATCCCAGTCTAAACAGAGTAAACTTGGAAGAGAGTAAAATATTATATATAAAAATAAATTAATATAAATAATATATTTGTTATTGATGCTGTAGATCTGCACCATACTGAGGGCCTAAATTAGATAAGATGCAACTCAAAATGCGTAGGCGGTACGGTGACCTAGTGTTTACCACATATGCCTCCTAGTTAAGAGGTTCAGGGTTCACACACAGAAAAAGAAGATAACAGATTTAATTGGTTGTTTTCACACTTGATGGGTGGACAGGCCAATTTGTATACAAGCCATTAAAAAGTACATTTTCCATAGTACTATTTGTACATTTTTACTTGTAATGTGCTCCACTAGTGCTGAATTAGGTGTGTGTAACAAAAGCATTTTGAAAAAGTCAACATCCCAATTGGTTAGTTAGCTGGCTGGTTGGTTTCTTGATGAATTTTGAGGTCCCTTGTTGCCAGGCAACAGGATACAAACAAGGCAGACGTTGAAGAAACCTGACCCTTAAACGTGCACTCTTGTACGTGTGCGAAAGAATCAATTAAGATTTCCAATGCAAAATAAAATGCAGCAATGTGTCCTTAGCGGAGGCAAGCCAACACAAATAAAGAAGTACAATGCAACAAAAGGAAGATGAAAAGAAAATAGAAACTTGCCGCATCCTATTAAGGGTGGCATCTTGGTTTTGGCTCACTGATCCATGGCGGATGATCTGTCTCCCACATCTGTCTCCAATTACTCCTCACTTCCACTATCATATCCCTCATCGGCTTAACGGGGGTCTGAACAAACATTTGCATATGGTGTGACAATAGGCAATGTATTTGTCTATTTATTTATATTTTCTTACCTTCCCGCGCTTCTCGAAGAGACAAAGAGGAATTTTGACAGCCGAGGGTAATTAAACAACAACGGCAACAAAAAAAAAGACTGAAAGGCAATGAGGAAGTTGTCAGATTGCAATCTCAGGGGGGATGGAGCCAACTCGAGAGAGCCGTCGGACAGAACTTCTCCAGAGAATTGATGCCACCTGCGTGCGAGGCTGCCATTAGCCTTCATTGCGCTACCAGTACCTGTTTGCTTATCCCTTGGATAGGATTGTTGTTGTTGTTGTTTTTTAATCAAAAACAATTTTTCATTCTTTCATAATTGTTACCTGTGCCAAAAAAAAAAGACAGTTGACAGGATATTACATCAAAATCAGCAAAATCTCATGAGACTTCAGCTATCAACAAGCAACTGTGTTTACATATTTATTTTAATTTTTGGTGGCAGAGGAAAAATTTGACCAGAAATGCAAGATAAGATTTTTTTAAAAAAAAATACATAATGGTATTTTAAGATTTTCATTTAAAATATTAATAATACAAACGTTGCAAGTGGCAGTATGTTGACTTAGTCGTTCGAAATTGGTTTTAAAAGTGTGTGTTTTTTTATGTGTGAAGTATTGTTTGACTATTGAGCAGGGATGTCCAAACTTTTCCTCCGAGGGCAACATACAGAAAAAATGAGGGATGCACGAGCCACTTTTTTAGACTTAAGTTTATTAAACACACCTAATTCGGTAAATCAAGCAATTAGGTAATATACAGTTACTTTGGAAACGTGATTAAAAAATGTGATAAGACAAATATTTTATAATTGCTTTCAAAATATTTGTGTGTTCCGGCTCTGTATCTTATTAGAATAGAGCCGTCTCTGCACTAAAGAGCAGCCAAATCCCATCTTGATATTCATAACCCAAACAAGGCCCATCTGTGGTAATGTGTCTTTAAATTTTTTATTTTTTTTTAACTAGTAACTTGGATATGATTAATGTGATAGTTTCACAATTCAGACATTGACACAGAGCAGAAGGTGGAAGAAACCATTTTTGCTTCTGATAAAGGGATCATCTATTATTCACCAGTGTTATGAAGAGTACTGTTGCTTTTTACCTGTAAATACTTAATTTGTATCTTTTCATATCTAGAAACTGGGAACTGTGAGGCATATGTGCAAATGATACCCTGTAAAGAAACAGCAACTTATTGTGGGAAAAAAACCAATGACGTGCCGTTTTCTCTTTCAGTTCTTATGTGTTGTAAACCCCTCTCCAACACCCTCTACCGCCACCTTCAGGACTGAAGTGTAATATTACTGCAATTGATAAGAACAACTAGGATGAGGATGGGAGAATTTTATACTATTTGTGCATTTTAATATTTGAAATTGAGTGCCACCTGCTTTCCACTACAAGTGCACAATATGAAGAAATGACTATGGTTGGATACACAGCTGAGTGTCAGAGGATCTTATTATCACTCATACAGTATAGGGGTCCGGATCGGAAATGACACAGATAAACAAGACAGAGCCAGTACTGGGGGGGGGAATGATTGACAGCAAAGGCACAACACAAAATTGATCTCCAGACATGGAAGGTCTGAGACTCGCGAAGGGACATACTGTCTCTCTGCTGCGTCCTTGATTGATTTTACTTGCCCCTAATCTCATTTTTATTCAAATGTCTGCACATGTTTCTGGAAGCCTGGTGGAATATTCAACCGGGGGAGGAATCTGTACTCCCTTGATTTGTTAAATAAGAATTAAACAAAAGCAGCAGCAGAGTCAGCAGGATGCAATGGAGAGCGATCCAGTGCCGAGACGAGTTTAGGAAGATGCTCGGAGGTAAAAAAAAAAAAAAGATGTTTGATCTTGCACTGTGTGCTTTTGGATCAGAAACAGCCGCTGCGAGAGTTGGAAGATTGTGTTTTGTTTGAAAAGAAATCAGCACAAGTTGCAATTATTTGGGTGCGAGGCTGCAGTCATCTTTTTCATTTTACGCTTGTGTGGCCTAAGATGTGAAGATATCAAGATGCGAGTGTGTCTCCGGGCAGTTGCTCTTTTCTTTAACTCGGCGAGTCTCATGCCTACTTTGCTCTTATTTCTCTGAATCATATGAATCAAAGTCATAGAGGAGTGATGCAAGATGACAGTCGAACAGACACGAAGCTACAGTAGACTTTCGAGATACTCACTAAAATACTTGAAAAGTCTATTTTTTTTATACTTTTTCAATAGCGGGGTACATATTCATATATATATATATATATATATATATATTATACATTGATGGCTGGTTTATCATGATTTTTAGTCACAGCTTGGCTAGAAGAAAGTGTAGTACTGTATATTTATAGTAGCAATCCTGGGGAGGAAATGGAAAAAGCTAACAAATACAATATTACACTGCGGCATACAATCTCCTTTTGAAGCAGTTATATTATGCAGCCCACAACAAAAATAATATACAAAATATCTACTGCATATTTTAGTCTTGTCTTGATGTAGTGTTTAAATTTGGAGTCGCACTCCAGTTTTGTAAACTTGCACTATTCAGTGACAACTAATGCTTTCTATTCTATGATAATAAAAAAAATCCTCAGGAATTAATTTATTCAACGGTGTAATGTACCAGACGTTCATTTAGGGTAAGACTTTATTTTAAAGAGTCAAATCAAAATATTTACAATATGCAGCCTCACTAGTCTAAACTCAGTACATTATTCTGATTAATATTGTGGGAGACAATTAAGCAGCAAAATACAGCCCTTTTTAACCATCTCAGAAGGCTGCCATTTTGCCACTTGTTAACAGAAAATGACATCACAGTGCCTAAAGGCTCAGCTTATTAACGTCACATGACCAAACCCAGAAAGCAGGTGAGCCATGATTGGTCGTTACCAGATGTCATCAAAATGGCCGCCCCCTGAGATGGATAAACGTGGGTGGATTTTGCTGCTTAATTCCTATTCCGCAAATGCAATATTAATCAGAATGCTGTGTTAAGATCAGTTAGTATGCATAGAACATATTTTTATAATTGACTTCCCCTTTAACGCATACCAAATACTCAAGGTCTTTAGTTTATGACGAAGATCTGAGTTACGGCGGCAGAAGTATGAAATTCACCACAGTCACTAACTATGCTAATGTAGTTGTAAAACCATAATTACAAAAAAATATTTGTTTGAAAAACGCTTCTATGCTATAAATATAAAACAATTAAATGAAAAGCAGTATGACGGTAAGTGAGTATGTCATTTTGTGCTGCGGTACGACCTGTTCTTGCAAACTATTTAATTTTGAAAACCATATAAATATGCCAGTACCGTTGTAAACTGAGGACCCCCTGTATTTCACTGGCATGATACAATGCAACAACAATCAAGAGTTGCAGCAACAATAACACAGGCTCATGATCCTGGGATGTTATTGCTTCATTAAATGAGCCACACCGCCGTAACTCCAAAAAAAAAAAAACATTTTCAAGCGACAAACAAGACACCTAGTATGTAAACAGCGAGAGAGAAACAGGATTGTGTTAATTTACTCTTCTCCTCAAGTGGAGAGGATCAAAATTAAAAGAGTGACGCGAGTGATGGAAATCCAAGCGAGACACCGAGGTGCCTTCAATTTTGTGATTATGGATGTACGCAGGTTGTCATTTGCGAAGGGCTAAAACGAGGTCTGATGCAACGATTAGGATTCATGTGTAGATGTGTTGTCGGGCTGTTGGGAGCCATGTTGTTGCACTTTAAGGGAGTTTTGAGAAAGTTTACCCCGGCGCAACTCTAGACATGCTACAGTGAAGACCTCAGAGTCAACACTTTTAGCACAGAGTTCACTTGAGGCAAAAGTCAACGCGCTTCTTATGCCCACACAATAAAAGTGCTAAAAGCTCCCAAGATGCTACTAAGTGCAAACAGTATGGCCTTACACAAATACAAATTTGGGCATCCATTTGATTAAAAACGTTGCTGTATACTCCAGGCATGGTTTAAAAATGTAAAATGTTTGCACCCAGAACACTTAATGAGAGCGCATTGCACGTTAGTCTTCATAAAAGTTATTTTTAAGGTGTTTTTGTTTGATTGAGGTGGGATTACCACAACCTCTGAGTCCACTTCTGTCTCTTATTACATTTCAACATGTTTTAAACAGCTACATGCTCAAGGTCATTGGACTTCTCATAGTAACTTCCTGGTTTTAGCTCAAGCGGAGTACACACACGCATACCAATTTTTAATCATCATCATCTCCTCCCGCACACCAAAGGCTGACCTGTGAGAGGCAGTATGTTGCCACGGGGCTTCTGTTAGAAGAAGAAATGTAAGCCGCTAGGCTAACTGTTAGCTTAACTGCTAACTACATTGAAGTATTTATGAATGATTAAATGACAACCGTTATTACAAAGTGTTAACGTAATTAACAGAAATACGTAGTTGCTCCTCTAATTTTGTGCAGCAACAATGGCACCTTACTAATTAGCATAACTTGGCGCTGACTTTATGCATAAGATAATCATAAAGGCAGTGGTTATTTTGTTGTGACAGGCAATTCTCCTGCTAACGTTATTTTGCCGCGAATAATGAGGAATTTTTGGCCTGTTATAAATCAGCAGCCATTTTACGTGATTACTTTTAAACATTTACAAACGTATATGAATAGCGCAAATGTGCACGTTTAGGTGGCTGCGTGGTTTGCAACATGAGCACTTAGCTTAGCGGTTCATGGCCAAATAACCCTAACAGGAGAGATGCCGGTCAATCAGCGACTTCCACGGCAAAATAACACTAGCAAGAAAATAACACTGCCAATCATAAATCCTGAACAAGTTTGATATTTATGATTGTCTGCCTCAACTGTTGTCAGAGCAGATCAGAAAGGAAAGATCACTCTTAACACACCATGGGATAATCACACAGGATAATTTTTTAAAGACATCCGACAATCGGGTACTCGCTGATTTTGATCCCAATGAAGGAATTATGCTTAAATTTAGTCAGTACATGTGTAACCTGCTTTAGTTTCATGCTAGAGTTCCGATTTAGGAACTCAAAATAGGTCCTGATTATAACTTAAGTAGTTCAGTCATCAACACTAACGTGCCATCATGCTAAAGTGATAGTTAATCCCTTCTTAAGTGGCCTCAGTCGAAGCTGCGGCATGTAGCAGGTGGCGGCATAATTATAGGTACGTCGTTTATTCAGTCTGCCAGAGACCACAGTTGTTTAGCAAATTTTATTTGAAGCGCTTCGTGGCGTGATGTAAACTCAGCAGCAGGCTATCGAACATGCGTGTCAACAGCTTAACCTGCATAATAACTTGATTGGAAAACGGCCTGCCGTCTGGTCACTTTCAGTATTTTGTTGGAGCTGCGGAAGACTTGGGCAGCATTTTCCAAATGTTGTTATCTTTATCTTCTTCAGCAGAAACTCGACAGAAACAGACAACATGTTCTTCCTGCTGTCGTCAACACCGCCGCTGCTATGTATTTAAGATTCAAGGACGTGAGCTTCTCCCATCTGTTGTTGTTCAGGTCATAAAAAAAAGTACCTGCAGACACATTAGCAAGAGAAGTATAGATGGAAATTAAATTTGTATAACTCCTGAGTTTATCGATGTAAAAATAATGAGTTCATCTCGGAAGCATCACAATGAGCGTTACAACCTTGCTGCTATTTCATGGATCCGGTGAAAAGACTATTTTATTCTCAAGTCTGTTTGTGAAAAGTGTGATCTATAAAAAAGAAAAGAAAAATAAATCAGCTAGGAAGGTAGAAAGATTAGAGTCTGCATACAAACAAAGGGTTCTGGAACAGAGCACTATAAACCAAATATTTTTATTTGCATTATTATGTGTATAAAACAGGTAGTGTATAGCGAAATTGTGAAAAGTGCGGTTTAACATTTTACTTTTTATTAGGGCTGTCAAAATTAAAACGTTAACTCTGGAGATTAATTTAAATGTATTAAAGCGTCAAATTAACCCAGTTAACTCAGTGTGCAGTGAAACTTGGAGGAGTCGCTGGCGGGAAGATGAACAAACATGAACTACAATTAGTTTTACTTTCTGATTTACTTGCTTGAGCATCAAATCGGTGAATTTGAAAGCAATTTGTACATTTTGCAAAGCCAAATTCAAATAGCATATTAGTTGTACGCCTTTGGTGTACCATCTCAGAGCAAAATTCCCTGTTCAAGTTACCTCAATAGAGCCTCGCAAACCAAGTGTAGTGCTCGTGAGCTAAGCCTGTAAGTGAAAAGTTCTGAGAATTGTTTCTATGAGAAAAAAAAAGGTCTGTATAGCTGAGTCCATTTTGCTTGTTTTGTTTAACAATCGTATTTTACAGAGCTATTCAAGGATCAAAGAAAGCTATTAGAACGGTCTTTGATGATAAATATACTTTATATTTGATGATTTTACATTATTGCCAATATTTTTCTCAAGTAAATATCTGTTACTAGCTTTGAAGAAAAAAGTAGAAGCAGAAGTAGAAAATTGCGATTAAGCGTGATTAATTACAGAAAATTGTGCGATTAAATCTGGATTTTTTTTTTCATCATTTGACAGCACTAGTTTTTATACAACTCTTCATCAAAATACATTAATGATTATTTATTCTATGTAGCGGAATTTCTAGGGGGTGCCTGGCACCCCCACCGAGTGGATTCTGAGCAATGCCTTAGTAAGGTTTGTTTTGCATTGCATCATTCCCACGAGTGTAGCGCTTGCTGCCTTGATATACTGTGACAACAAAGAGTGGCATTGCATGAAGACAATCAACACAATAAATACCATGAATGAATAATTACAGTAGGGATCGTTCATACCACTTTTTTTTCAGATTGATGCCAGTATGAGTCCTTAAGTGTTGAGTAGTCACCGATACCGATGAATTAAATACAATCCCCCCCCCCCCCCAAAAAAAAAAATCACGGACCTAAGAAAGACCTATATAACATTATAGCATTTTTCTTTCAAATTGCATGAAATTAATGGCTTTTTTTTTTTTGTTATTATCACCAAAGTGGGAACCACCGGTGTAGTTTTTGCTACATACAACCCTGCTAACTATTGTTGCTGCTGTTTGCATTCATTTCTGTACCTACAGTCAGGGCATACAAAGCTTTTGAAACTTTCTCTGTGGGAAGTATAAAGCGCCCAATCCTTTTATTCTAATTGTAAAACAATACTGAAAAGCCATGAAATTATTCTTAAAAGTAAAAAGCACTTTGGAGTTAGTCATAAAGGTGATGAAGAGTTGAATAAAGTACATTCTGAAGCCCTTCAGTGAATTATTGCGCACACACACTCAAACCTCTAAACACACACATGCCTACTTCACATGACTACAGACTGTGAAATTATCCAATCAGAGGTGCTAGTCGCTTCGCAGATATCAGTTGGCACGCGTAGGCCAACTGAGGTGAAACACATGCACTCAGCAAAGACAGAGAGGCTTTGAAAATTTCATAAAATAGCATTAAACTTTATGACACTCCGAGTGAAAATAAAGGTGTTTGGAGGAACGGTATCCAAGTGTCACCGCTGAGTTGTTTGTTTCTTTACTTTTTATTTCTCGGCATAAACATTAGGTGTTTTTAATGTTACCGCGAGGCTGTGCGAGCAACCATCTCGGCTATTATGGAGCAGATGCTGATCATGAATTATAACACAAGAACAGGCTTGCCCTTAGCATCCGACAACAATCGAAAAAAAAGATGCCATAGAAAGTGCAACTGGATGTCACGCATTAATTTGTACGACATTTGAGGCGTATTTTGTTGGCCGAAAGATTCAGCCGTGGAGGTGCCGCTTCACACACAGCCCGCAAAGGGGGGATAAAACGAGCCAGTAAGCCAATAACACTCCTACATTTCGAGTCGAGAGGGAACGATAAGCGGTGGAGTTGTTTTTCCATTTAAATTTGCTATCTCAGAAGAGAAGAATAACCTTGCTGCGGCGCGCTTATGAAATATTGTCTGTGATGAATTATTCCTTGGCGGCCATCTGGAATGTGTGCGCAGCCCCCCGATCCATCTGATCTACAGAAATGTTTCAATCATTTGCTCACAAAAGATGTCCCATCTCTCGACTAAAGCGCCATTAACGTTTTGTTTCAGGTGAAGTATGGCCGCTTCGGCTTTGTGTGGGACGCGGCGGTGCTGGAGTACGTGGCCAACAATGATGAGGATTGCTCCTTCTACACGGTGGGCAGCAACTCGCCGGACCGCGGCTACGGCATCGCTATGCAGCACGGCAGCCCTTACAGAGACATTTTCTCCCAGAGGTAAGAGCCACTCCCTCAAGCCAACACTCGGTGGCGTCTCTGCTTGTTCTTTCGAGACACAATCGACATGCAAATTGGTGTAATTGGACTTCACAACTGCGGCCGCCCGGCTTCCGAGGCTAGCTCGTGTAAAAAATGAATAACTTTTCTGTGATGAAGTCTCATATTTATTCTCTCCTTGTCTAAAGGTCGTACAGGTTTTCAATCAGCACTTTAAATTCAGTTGAACAAAATAGAAAATGTCCACTCTGATGGAATTCTGCCTTCAGGGATGCTTGAAAATCGTCTTTTTTTTACGCCAGCTGGCAACTAATAGCAGATTAAATTGTGAGTTCTGTATATCTTCCAGGAGGCAGTTTGCACCCACTCAGCCTGTGTGAAGCTACGTTGCGTAGCATTAGCATCAACCCTTTCTTCACTGAGATTCAGTAATCATCTGACGGTCTTTTAAGAAATATCGGCACAGAGTCCTAGAAGATTTCACCAGCCCCAGAGTTTTTTTCACCCTTTCACACAGGGCCCGTCCTGGCGTTTTTTTTTTTTTTCCAAGTCCATTCAGCACCAATTAAACAGGAATTTAACCTATTTACTTAAACACTCAAATTTGCGTTAGCATTCTCAGTAATCTGCATCTAATCACTGGCAGATGTGTTTTCGTCATACAAGAACTATAACTACTTCCTGCTTCTGCGTGTAAGAATCATGGGAAATGTAGTCCTATTACCCTCATGCTGCGGTTGCTGACCCAATGTATCTGACGGCATTCTTTTAATATTACAAAGTGGAACCAACATGACATAAACGGCAAAGCCAGCTTCCAATAGGAAGCCCGGGACCGGGCAAAAAAGGTTGGATAATGGTGAGTGCATTGTATTGTTTAGCGCTTTTAAACTGTCAACCAAGATAGCATTTAGAATAAAAGATCCTGGTGAGAATTTATTGTACTGTATATTTGACTTTCAGCAAAATTGGAGTGTCCCTGTTTTTAATTTTGGAAATTTGGTTACCCTCGGTAACTTATCTTAAAGGGGAAGTCAACCCCCAAAAATATCTTGACAATAATATGTCTAAATGCAGTATTTTGGTTAATATTGTATTAGTGGAATATGGGCCAAACAGCGAAATCAGACCAGAAGTTTTTATCAACATCAGAAGGCGGCCATTTTGCCACTTGCTGTCGAGTGAAAATTACATCACAGTTGCTCAGGGCTCAGGTAACAACCAATCACAGCTCAGCTTCAGAAAACAGGTGAGCTGTGATCGGTCGTTGCCTGAGCCCTGAGTAACTGTGATGTCATCTTCACTTGACAGCAAGTAGCAAAATGGCCGCCTCCTGAGATGGACACAAATGTTTGGATTTTGCTGCATAGCTCATATTCCACCAATGTAATAATAATCAGAATGTCATGTTTAGACTAGTGAGGTCACAAAATATTATTGTCAAGTAATGTATAAGGTTGACTTCCCCTTTAAAATGTGAAACTCTAACAACTCAACTCCAAACTTCTCATCTGTGTGATGAAGGTCCCGTCCTGAAGACATTCATAGGCACTCCTTAATGACTGGAATCTGGCTGCATCAGCAGTATACTTGTATCACATGCTTGTGGGGTGCCAAGGGCCTGATCCTGCTTTGCTGGATTCTATATTTAAAAAAAAAAAAGACACTGCTAACCTTGCCGAAGGGAACATCAGCTCAATCAAATTGTAAATGATTGAGGAAGTCCTGAACAATCGCTTGATCGATTGTGAATCATCAAAGCGCATACAAACTCCTAAAGATTCATCTACCAATGATTATTTTACACATTTACTCAACCAAATCTGATGACGCATACAGTGAATTACAAATTACAATAGCCTCGCAAACGACATAATTTATTTTACTGATCCATTCACGAGCCTTGCCGCGGCTGTTACCTTGTAGGTCCTCAGATGCCTCACAGCCCCGCATTGCAGCTGCAGTCGTATAAATTCAAGGGTTTCTTGGTGGCCTGCGCATGGAGTGCTTGTGTCTTTATAGTGCAGCTTTCGCTTTTAATGATTGTGCAGAGGGATCATTACAAGAACTGAGGAAATATAGGAGCCTCTTATCATCACTGGGCTGTCACGTTCTATTCGATTTCTCAATACGTTAAAAAGTGTGTTTGTTTTTTCAGTGTGATTAGCTAAAAAAACACTTGGCATGTTTTGAGAGAGACTTTTCCTTTACCTATGTTTCCAAGCAGCATTAATATGTTGCTAATTATCAATATCAACAAGATGCTAATTAGAAGGCCATATAGCCAATTTTTTTTCATCACCGTATAGCAATCAAACTACGCTTTGTTTACACCACTGATTGGCCTTCACGTATCCGGTGCAGGCTGAGATGTTGCCATCGAGTAAACAAATATTTATGTTATGAAATGTACTTTGATGCTGGCTTTAGTACAAAACTTAGAGGGAATATTGGAAGGGGTGATGCAGAGTGCAAATGTGCATATGGGATTTTAAACACACAAACACAGACGAAATGGGACATATTTTTTTAAAAGGCCAACATCTGCCTGTAGCATTCAGACTCTGACAGCACACATTTGTAGTAGAGACAAAGCTGCACTTCTAGGGTTTGTGTCAGTCATCTCTCGTCTCGTCTCTTTATTTATATTTAATGCACGTACAATGACAGTGCAAAGTAAGGGTAACAACAACAGAGAAAAAAGAAATATATTTTTGTCCAACATGTTTCTTTCCAGCCATTTAATGATTCTGTCCATTGGTGTTCTTAGTGTGAGTGATTCATGTCAATTCACGTCAGTTTGGCAATCCTCTTGCTTATTCTGTGCTTAGGTTGGTTTCTATCATTGAGTGAAGTTCATCTATTTGCCGATATTTACATTTAACAGTTAAGCTACACAGGATTTGTCCTCAGAAAAAGAAATCGTGTTGTCCATTATTCACAGAGTTGAATTTACTAGAGACAGTTGTTTTTTCTGTATCCTATTCTCTATTCCGCCTCAGTATTTGTTTTGTCAAAGACATCTTAATGCCAAAAAGATGAATCAAATCTTTTCCTAACGTCAAGAGGAAACAGCAATCGGTAACAAAGAAAGTAATCTTCTGCCATAACTACAAAAGAACAGTATACTGTGTTTTTTTTTTTTTATCCTTGTGTATGTTTGTCACACTATTTAACTTCCTTTCTCTCAGCGACTACCTGCAGCTCCCTAGACGTATTTTTCGAGATGAGTAAGGACTGATTGTCTCTGACACTTTGGAGAGAGTGGGGGAGGCCATTGTCTTAAGAAATAGACAGCCTCCTATAACGTCTTCATTTTCAACCACTTTGTTGTGAGTAAGAAGCCATTGGTAGAGGTCAGGTGAAGCGCCTCCATCTGTGTGTGGTTGCTGCAGCAGCAGAACAATTGCAGAGTCGTGTGTGTGTGTGTGTGTGTTTTTCTGATGGATAGAGACAGCCTGCAGATTTGCCAGTCAGAAAAGTCCAGTGTAAAGGGATAGTCTGCTAATTTCAACTGACAGCTACACACAAGCTGTTTTGAAGTCCTGAGAGGAAATGATTGTAGGGGGGAGTCTCTCTCTTTTTCTCTATCACACTCTATCTCTATCTATGGTTTATATAAATGTTGTGAGGATAAGCGATTCTGATAATGAATGGATGAATGGACATAGCAACCAAAAAAAGTCCACCATAATGAATGCACGGATGAATGACGCGCACGTCAAAACACGCCATCATACCTTGTCGTAGAAGTGCGTCGTCGGTCCTGTTACCGTGCTTTGTAATCCAGAGATAATTTTCAATTCTGGGATCTCTTTCTCAATAAATCTATTTTTACTTTTCAAATGGTTAAGGCATGTCCACTGACTCGGTGCAAGCGAGGCGGAATCAAGCATTGACAGGTGCTGTCACTGGATCTGCTCCGCCATCACTGACATGACTGACAGAGAGTCGGGATGAGTAGTGTAAATAAAAAAAAATCAATGCCATGCATGTAGGCTATTGTAAATACAGTAATGTAATGTTTTGATGACTTCTTGATGTCAATTACATAAGACGACGTCTATGAAAGATGACACGCCACTCGATGTGTCATAAATGTCGCCAAAATCACCACAAATCACACCTTATGGTCTTTAAGTGGGATGAAATTAAAATTTAATGTGAAATATGAAACTTGAATATTAAAAAATCATCGCGACGGTGCCTGTGATGGCGAGTCATGCTAACCTTGCTCTGCAAGATTAATTCTCGTGGTATTTGTGAGTTTAAAAAATCTGGAGAATACATCTTCGACCGAGCCCGTTGATTTCCACCGATCGGACCAATCACAGAGCGACATTGTGTTTGGGGGGCGGGATATGCAGCTGTGACGAACCAGGAAGTGCCGACACCGTAGGAAACAAACAAACCTAACATAGACGAATGGACGCTAATTCTGTTCTTGCAGAATTCCGTTTCCTTGTTGAATGTTGAACAGCGAGAGGCGCTTCGTGCGTTCTTAGCTGGTAAAGAAGTTCGTATACACTGGAATTTGCGCCAAGCTGCAGCTACAATGTCTACACAAATAGATCCCAAAGTATGACACAAACCACAAAAGTGATGGCAAATACACAAACAGATAACCAGCAACAATGCTAGTTAGTTACATTGGTTAGTTTGTAGTCAGCTGTCTGGATCGTAAGTATTCTCGTATGTTTCGAGATCCAGCATTGTTACTCATGGACAATTTTCTTAAAGCCACAGTGTGCAATCTTTAGCACCATCTAGTGGCAAACTAATAATCCATTCAATTTGAAACACCGTTATTGATTTCAATAATATGCAAAAAAAAGTACATTTTTTATATACAGTAATTGTAGGTCTTGTAATCGCCAGTTATATTACATGGCTGTAGTCTCACCTTACAAGAGGCTGACATATTTCACCGCCATCTTCCTGCTACGAGTGCCCAAAGGACAACTTCACAAACGTAGTTAGCCCTGGTGGTGCTTGTATCTAGTGTCGGACCCAATGGGTCGATCGCCGTTTACCTTCCACAGCTGGGGCCTGCAGGTGGTCGTTGCTGAGTCCCGTGATTCTCGGAAAGTTTACTCGCTTTTCTTTGAACTAGCTTCTCCCGCTAGCCACTCTTGTTAGCCACCCCAGCCTATGGCTCTGACTAACTCCCACTAGCCGCTCTTGTTAGCTGCTCTGGCTGAATCCGACTAGCTTGGTCTTTCGCCGTCGCTCGCCGAGATGCTCGTTTGCTCACAGAAAATAAGAATTAGTGGTAGGCTTGCGGGGTGTGGTCTCTCTGAGCCATCGTAGTGTGCCTGCTTCTAACTGTCTGTGCTTCAGCTGCATTCTATGCTAAAGCGACATCTAGTGGACACTTATTACACACTGAGGCTTTATAAAAAAAAGTACTTTGCTGCTTTGCTGTCAACAACTATCAATATTTAACATGTAGTCTTTAAATCACATACAGTATGATCAATGCTTATGCCAGCAGAACTCTGCTGTCATTTTTTTCACACATTATTGACATTGATATTTGTCATTATTCTTGTTTTACTTTGGATCCGGAATCCGACCCGCCTGCACTGGTTCCTGCAGAAAAATAAAAACAAAAACCTGCAAATAGCATCTTTGTTATGCTCATTCATCCTCGTGACTGCTGAAAATTTAAATGGCTTTGTGAATTTAATGACCTAAGGGAGGTTTCACTGAATTTACATTTTAAGCCAGCCAAGCTTGCCTTTGTCATTGTTCACTTGACAGCTTACTTATTTTCTTTTCATATCTTAGCCAAACAATAAATTGAGGTTAAACTAGTGCCGCTTGTGTTGAAACAATTTCTCCCACTCAAAGTTCTCCTCAGATTGTATTAAAGTGCCGCAGGGACCACTGAAAACAAAGTTAGCCGTGTATGGCTCTTACAAACTGTTTTTTCAATGCTTTTAGTATTCTGGCAAGCAGCGCCCAGGGCAATAAATTTGTCAGAAATACATTACAGTTTAAAAATCTATCGATGAACTGACTTGTGAAAGTTTTGTTATTGCCGACCTTGAAGGAAAACCCAATAAGCATCTGAGTTTATTCTGTAAAGTAGCTACAATATAGATAAAATAAAATGCACCGTTGAAGTGCACATAAAACTGCTTTTGTCCGAGTAAATCTCGCATTTTGAGTCCCGGCAGAGTGCTTGTAAACAGGCCGTGCACACCTTGTATGTAAAACATCCATAAGGTAATGTTTATGTCTCCGTCACTGGCAATCTTTCACTCAAACGCAGCCCACACACTTATTGCCTTCATTAAATCTTTATTATTCCCAAATTAATGATGGCGAGGTCTTCCTCTCACCCTCTCAACGTGTTAATGACGGTTAATGAACATTTGACTTGAACGTGTTGTTTATCCTGTTCCAGCTTTGATGATCTGCTCCGCTTTCACCCACACACACTCTGCCTTAATGAGGCCTAATTGAAAACTTAGCTAACGCATGGAATCCTCCCAACACTTATCGGAATTACTGAGCTTTGCTAAGTTTGCTTAAGAGACCGAAGACCTTTCCCCCCGCTTGTAAGACTTCCGTGTAGAAACGAGAGCGTGGCGAATCCATGACTAGCGCTGCGGGATCACGGTAGGATATTCTTGTTTTCTGTGTCCTGGTTTCCTTTGTGTTCTTAATCCTGTAGTGGTCTCAGGTTTTTATGCCTTCTTATGCAGCGGAACCGTTCAAGTTGAATGCAATCAGTTTTTCCATGCGTGTTGTCCTGTGCTTTGATTTCAACAGTAGGACTGGACATGGTTTAAGTAGCCATTCTATTTTACATACTAGATACATATTAAAAGGCTTACACTGCAAGGTGAACAGTTACAATCTTTTTTTTTGCTTTTGCTCTCAAATAACACAAATGGGATATATGTTTGTGAGTAGGGGGAAACATGGAGTTGAATATGTTCAGATAAGAAATGACCTCTTACAAATATAGATTAAAATCGAATAGCCGATAGATTCGAAATAATTTGCTAGTGGTACTACTAGTGTAATACTGTGTAAGTTACTTTCAATTAAATCAGTAAAACGTCAGCCCAGGCCAACTAAACGGTACGTAATGTTTGATATTTTTTATTACTTATGTATTATTGATTAGTTCCGTGTTTGTCACTGGCCAATGATGAGCTCTTTGTGTTCAATTTGGACAGCTACTGTACAAATGCGGGTTACGTCATGTTACTGTATGTCAGTGTTCGGACAGCCATTTTAGAAATGTCACTTTAAATGTACATGCAAACCACCATTAAAACCCTGGAGTACCCATGGGGTCAAATTTGGCCTCTATTAATTCTGCTACTCAAATAACAAAGACGTTTTGTTTTGTTTTTTTACTAATTTAACTTCAAAAGTCCAGAGTGCCACTTCTGACCCCTGCATGGGGCCATCTAGTGGATGAATATTGCACTTACATGAGCCAGAGTGGTGGTGACAAGATGGCTGGCAACATGCTGTTTTGTTGAGCTGGAAATCAATCCAAACAAAACCATCTTCTCAGCAAACCATCAGATGGTAAAATTGTGGGTTTTTTTTGTTAATCTATTTCATATCATGTTGCAGAATGCCTAGGAGTATGTTATATATATATATATATATTGATAAATTAGCAACTCTGAGCTAGTTCAAAAAACAAGGGTTAAAATTGAAAATACATATATTTTGGTGTTCAGTGAACTTATAGCAGTCATTTAATGTATAATTCATAATTTTCCAAAGAAGAAAAGGGTTCTTGGGTTCTCCAGGGTTAATTTGGTTTTCCCCCAAAAAATTCAAAACAAAGTAAACAACTTTGTTTGTTCTCAAGATTAGCCCTTCATATGGCTACAATGAAACAACTGAAAATGATTGTGTTATTAGGAACCATAATCGTATTACTGTTAAAAAAGAATGAATAGCTGAACATGAAAATGTTTTTTTGTGTTAGTGATCTCCTTACTTTGGCAAAATTTACTACCTGTGCTATTTTTTTAAATAACAAAAAGGCAATAAATGTAGTGACTTTTTTACGTAGTCTCAAACATTTAGAAATATTTATTTTTGGTGCAGATCAAGGAAAAAGAAGTTGTTGGTGATAGTGTTAGCAACGCTATGTTTGAAAAGGCTAAGATGTTGCAAAGTCGTTTCTTAACTTATTTCTCCATTGCACTGAATTACTTGTTAACTACAGGGAGATAAAAACAAGGTAGCCGTAACTTTATTCTGGGGATGGAACTGATTATTTCTATTCATTTCAATTACAAACCTGAGCGTTCCCAATTGGAGTCTCAAAAACAATTACGTACAGGAATTAAATTGAAACTGGGTACCCCTGCAAGCAGCTGTGTGATGTAAATCCACCCTAAAAGCTTCAGGCGGTCTGTATTTCCTCTTTCAATGCGTGTTAGTTGTAGTTTCTTGCACTCAACGATCAGCGTCACCAGCTGCAGTATTGCTGATTAATATTTGATCATCATTGTTCTCAGCTCTGTCTAATGTGTCTGGGTCAGCTAGAATCATCCCTCTTCATAATCGTTTTCAACATTCGGAACACATTGTGAAGATGTAACACAGAGGTCAGCATGTTTTCATACATACAACGAGGATTGTCACCAGGGAGTGCGGAATTAGGCACCAGGAATAAGCCTTGATCAAAAGCTGAATCAAGTATGCACCGGCAGTGCTGAACGTCTTGACGTCCATTGATGTGTAGCTGTGCTCCAGCCTTGTTTTTTCAGCTTTCATCCAAAAACACAAAAATTCTTTACTTAAGATGAGCATGAGCCCCTTTTCAATAATTGGTTGCATGCCGCTGCCTAATCTTGCCGCTCTTGACGAGTACACGGTGACCTGCTACTGTGCTCGACAAATCAACACAATTACTCAGTTCTTTGTCAGTTCTGTTTATCACAGCTTTTGCCTCTGCGTGAAAACAACAATTTTTTGGTATAAACAAATCTATTTAGTAGTATTTATTCTCCATTCTGAAATTGGTAATAAAATATTATCATTCATAAAATTAACAACTTCACTTTTTTTTTTTTTTTCAAGCAAGTGGTGAATTGTAACAAGCCTGAAATTATACATGAAATCAACTGGGGCCCAACCTTAAGTTATGAACATAGTGTTGATAATTGAAAAGGTGTATTTTCGCAATCTGTTTTTGTTTTGGAGACAAGCAAAGACTGTAGGCAATGACAGGTGCCAGATGATCGCTGTTATTTTGTATTAAATGAAGGCCTGTCAACCACAGAAGATAATGAACACAACACAGATGATAGACAACAAAGGTAGAGTCAAAATGGTTCATTTATCCTTTGTATGATGCTGATTTTGGTGTAAAATATCAATTATGCTTTGATGGCATTATGTTTTATTTTGCCACTCATCTTTTTCCAGCTCATAATTGTCTGTTTATTATTTTCACACATTCTTGTTTGGATATTTCCCACAAATCTCCCCATTCCAGGTGTTAGTTTGTGCTTTCGTTTTTGTCCTGCAGTACTTTGTCGAAAAAAAACAGTTTATAATTGCTCTTGGGGAAACGATGTAAATTTGACCAACACGGTTGTATTCAGGCAGCAACGGGAAATGCTGTTTTCGTCTCCGTTCAGCCTGTATTGGAATTCATTTGAGAACATGGTACCAGTGAGTGACCACAGTTCGGCATGGGCTGGTTTGTTATAGCTTGAGGGTAGAAACTCTTTCTCTCTTTTTCTCTTGCTGGGTTTTGAGAACAATGCTCCTGATTTCATTGCGTAAAAGCGACAGTTAGCTGGCCATTTGCAAAGGCTCATACATTGAAAAGCAGGACTGTTGCGTGATGGAGAGAGTCCACTAGCCACAGTCCATTAAACAACCCCATTGAGGATGTGTGATATTGACTTATTTCAGATTAATGCGGGTCACATAACAGTAAAGACCATAATCATAATTTCATGGTTAATCTCTTTCAAAGGAGAATCCTTCTTGATCTACTGGCTTGGCTATTATGAAACTCCACCCACTAAGCCTGGAACAATACAAAACCAAAAAAACGCATTACTCTAGGACATGAACCTGTGCCGTCTTTGTAAATGGAAGAACCACACATCGCCCCTTCCAAATCTCAGATCCAGATTCAGTTAGAGCCACTGGAGCTCACAGTCCTACCAAAATTAATATAGTAATATAGTAGTAGTATTTTAAGTTGATTAAAAAAAAAATACTGAGACCACATGCCTGATTGTAGCATTGAAAATACATTTCTTCATTAAGCCTCCAACAGCCTATCATGCAGGATTCATTCCAGGGATGGTCATCTAAACCGGGTGAGCAAAACTGTGGCTACAGCTAACAATGCTATGCTACGTAGCTAATACTAATGTTTCAACTATTTGAAGAGAGCAAACGGGATTCGGTGAAGAAACACTACTACGACCCTGAAATTGCCGACCTTCCAAGCTCATTCATAACAGTGGTGTAAGTAACCCGGACTGTTTGCCCCGAGCGCTTAAAAAAAACTTCCCCACATCACATGCAGCGCAGCAAACATGTTAATGCAATTTCAAAGACGCCACAGAAGAAAACACAGCACAGTCTCTTCTGGCAAATGTATTTATTGTATTAGTAAGTTACCAATTTAACAAACTAGCTAGCATAACACATCATTGTTATTTCTGGCTCATTTGCAGGAAAGCTGCATCAATAAAAACAATGTGAATCTGTATAAAACAAAATAAAGACATAAAACGTGTGCAAAGGACTCACTATAAAACTGTTTAGCAGTAATAGATACTGTATATGTATGTTGTATATAAGATTAATAAATGAGTACAATATTATTATTTTTAAATGTGTGTATCATATGATAGAAATCGAGATACAAATCCAATCTTAAATTTGGTGTATGGTTCAAGCCCAATCGTTCACCCATCTGGAGAAGTTTCCCCTTAAAAGACGACTTTCATGCCCATCTGCCTCCAGATGCACCCGCCAAACCAATCTAACACTCTTTCCTGAAGATGTAAAAATGTTAAAAGTTACATAGAAAAAATGATCCGGGGTCAATCCGAACCGGCGGACAGCCGATGATGTCAGCATTGCTAAGCCAGTGAGTGAGCTGTCAGTCCAGGATAGTTCTCATTTAAGGAGCTGACAGTCACACGTTCATCACAGAGGAAACAAACTCATTTTAGCGCTACGTGTCCATCTACTCTGCTTATCTTCTTCCTTTCAGCTCTTTTTAGTCCACGCGCTTCTTCTGTTTGTCCATTTCATCCTTTTGTCTTCTCTCCCTCGCCGCCCTCGCTGCCTGATTTTGTTGTCAGACCTCCATCTCAAAAGAACCTACTCTCAATTTTTCACTCTATTTTCCATCATGTTCTATGAGTCACTCCAATTACTCCTCCTCCACCTCTCACCTCACGGCGACTTCCCACTTCCACTGTCTCCGACCGAGAATTGTGTTGTGCCGCCGAGGAGCCGTGCAAGAGAAAAGTCATCGAGAGAAGGGAATGTAACTGCCGCAGGATTTTTTTTGCGGTAGTCATCGTACCGCGGCAGCATGACGACACTTTGAGGCTCATCGCCTTTCACAGAAGCAGTTACAAGTATGTCGAACCACTTCTGAAAGGCTCTCGACTGTGCCACCTAATGCGTGATCGTCAAACTCATCTGCATGTTAAATGACTGCAGCTGCTGCTAGTCAAGACTACCAAGGCATATGCTTCTTTATTCTCTGGTGAAAAATATATCACTGGCATCAAAAACTTTGTACCTCCAAAATAGTCACTTGCCCGGCATTTGTTCAACCATTAACATTGCATCATCAAAGAGAGTAAGCCATTAGATTGGTCCATTATTTGTTAAACTAATACCCCCAGAAATGTGAAATTTACAAAAATTGTGCACTTTATTTGTTTAAAAATTATTAAATAATAATAATATATGAATAAATATGCCTTAAAAGTCAAACAAAAGTTGGACCTCAAACCATCGTCATCGGCTTCAAGAGTTAAAACAAATAGTTGTAAATGATAGCTTTTATAGAACAGGAAACAGAATGTACTTGGAGTGTGCTTCTTACCACAAAAGATGATTTGAATTTTTTTTTTTTTTTAATTTAAACTAAGGGTGAGAAACGATTCAAATACGGTTTGATTTGAAAGTGGAATAATTCGATTTGTACCACTTAGTGGGGTTATGGTTCGATTTGATATGGTACGGCTCAGTTTGAGAGGGTATGATGCGTCAGCTTTTTTGTTGTCATTTTAAATCAACCTTTCAGTAATGTAGATATACCTATTAAAAAAAAAGACTTGATACAGATCCCAATATATTTCAAAGTGGAACGATTTGATTTGGTTCGATTCGATGCGTCTGCATCTTTTAAATAAAAACTATTTTGTATGGCAAGATAGGAATGTGTCTTGGTTACTCGGTATCACATAAACAATACAGTTAATTACATATTCACATGAATATATTTATTTTACCGCGTAAATGTAACTAACATAAATGCTTTACATTCATAAATATTTTCTTTCACATACGCATACTCACCCACATACAAAAAAATAAATAAATAAATATTTTCTTTCTCATCTTTTACCAGCTTTACTGACGCTCTACAAACCCATTATAATGGTAACCTTTTCATAACCAATGGTAACGTTTTTGCACTTTAATCATCACATTTACAAATGGCACAATATTACTTCAATGGTTGCTTGCACGTATAGTTAATTAAGGTTTAATTTCAGTTTCACACTGAAACTAATGAATTCACTTGAAAAGAAATTCTTACAAGAAATGTTTTGAAGTTAGAAGAACATGGAAATCAACCGACATCATAGAATAGCAATTCTTTTAGGGCCAACTCAACATAAGGCGAAATCACAAATCAGATATGGTAAATGCAAAAAATCTGTATTTTGTAAATGTTATTCCATAACTATTTAAAAAAAATATATACAATTTGTTGGGTATAATGATGTGCGTATAAAGATTTCCTGTGAAATTAACAGTCAAAGTCGAAGCGTAACCTTTGTTCTAGGAGTCTGACAGCAGGAAACGGCCATTACATGTCTAGAAGGGCAGTCTGGCCGAGTCGATCAATACCGATGACTTCAAGATCGGTTTTGCAGGTGCTGAGATGACAGGGTGCAGAGTGAGTTCCCACCATTCAGTTAAACTGTGAAGACCCTCCTCCTTCCACGCGGACAGCAGCACAGCTTGATCTCTTTTCCATCCATTTCTCTCCAGTGGGGATATGAGTAGCTGTTACAAATAGATAGTGATGATATTCAAACATGAGACATTGCTTTTTAAAAACACGCACGACCTTGAAGGCTTTTAAATAAGCCTCCTTTTTGTGTTTGATTCTAACCATATTTAATTGAGACATTTTTGTATACACTGACTGACACCAAGTCAAATTGGTGAATTGTCTGACAAATCAACCTAAATATAGCCTCAACCCCAAAGCGCGCTGATGATTGGAGCTGTCACTCTAAAGGCATTGACACCCGATCGCACACAATTTATCATCATTTCCTCAAAACCTACCACCTCCTTTCTCAATCCAAATCGCCCGCCCACCCGCTCGAATCAATTAATAACGCGTGATCACCCCGCCATCAAGGCTGCTGCCCTCGAGTTGCCATGGTAACATCCAGACCACCACTGCAGAGAGTGAGAGTGGTGTGTTGGGGACCCGAAGCGCACAAACTCGCACACACATCAGGCCGACATTTGCCCCCCACCGACACACGGGCAACCTTCTCCTTATTTGCTTTTAACATCTAGTGGGAGTGTTAAAGTCATTATAGATCTCCCCTGTCAAAGTCAACGTTCTTAAAGCAAGGTGATAACGTATTAGACTCACACACATATACACACACACAACAGCTGTTTCATGAACACATTCCCACACACGCATGCACTCACATATTGTTTACGTAGCTACTGACCATTAAAAACATGAAAATGCACACGACTGACACTTAGTATAAATCACATTTAATCTATTGTACAAAAAGCTAATCCCCTAATGCATCAGGCTAACATTGACATTGAGACCTAAATTGCATTGAAACCTATACTGGAATTCATGTGACATGACACTCAGAGGTGACAAAATGTGACACGTTTTTATGTATATATTTAAAATGTAAACTTATTATTTATTGCGAGTGAAACTGCCACACTGTTAACCCGAATAAATTAGCAGAACTTTAAAAAAAATAAAATAAAAGTGAGTTGATCAACTCAAAAGTTAGAGTTTTGCAGAACTTGAATGGTTTGATTATACCCAACTGAATTTTTTGATAGTTATTTAGAAGCTTTCTGTTACAGCAACTCAATTATTCTCAGTTACTAACTTTTAAATGTTAGTTTTAAAACTACTGGATTAATTTAACAGAAATCCAAACCATAAGTACACTGTGACCTCACGAGTGTCACGAAAATGCAGGAGCCTATCCCATCTGTCTCCAGGGAGTAGGCGGGGTACACCCTAAACTGGTTGCCAGCCAATCACAGGGTACACACAGGCAAACAACCTGGAGACAATTCAGTATGTTCAATTAACCTACCATGCATATTTTTCGGAATATGGGAGGAAACCCACGCAGGAACGCGCAGAACATTTACCCTCCAGGTCCAGGCCGGATTCGATCTCAAAACTTCTGCACTGGGAGGCAAAAGTGCTAACTAGTTGGCCACCATACCGGCTGCTATGAGCATATTTTTATAATCTAATTCTAAATTATTATTAATTTATTTAACCAGGTAAGGAAACTGAGAACAGATGATCATTTACAATGTCAGCTGCAGAGTAAAATAAGGCTAAAATTAAATTACATATTCACAAGCAAAATAAATGATGAAACATACACAAAACATAAAGCAAAACATTTTGAGTATGTACTATATAAATTTATTTTATTTATAAATATTACCCTTTTTGAAACAAAGAAATAAAGTTTTAATCATATAACTACATTTTATTAATTTACAGCAAATTTATGTTTTGAAATTATCCATACCCAAAAACTAGTATAGTTCAATTAAATAAAAAATTATGAGTACAAAATTACACGAACTTGAAAAAAAAAGTTAAGTTAGTAGTAGTTTTTTATTAGTATAGTGTACTTTATCTATCTGATCATTTTGAACGTCCGGGTGTACAGTGCAGGCAATAGAGCTCGAGGAAGTCCTGAGTAAAGGTTGATAGATGTGGTGAGGGAAGACATGAGGGCAGTTAGTGTACGAGATGAGATGGGGATGATGGAAAAGGATGTCACGCTGTGGGGCCCCCGGAGAAAAAGAAGACACACAATAGTCACAATTCCAAGTAATTTAAGTCATTATTTCTGAGCAAGGCTGAATGTAGCTGCTGAGGGTACAAAAATCCACAGCAGAAGCGGCTAAACCAAATATAAGAAAAACTTTAGTTGCTGTGAAACCTGTAGACGCTGATTGACTTCCAAGTTATTGTCATTTTAAAGCACATTTTACCATAAGAACTCATGTAAAGTGGATGAATGTGTTCAAAGCTAAAACTGTTGCACCAAAAGTGAAATAATGATCAGAGCATTAACTGATCATGTTATTTGTTCATAGCTTATCTAAAGTCATCTGAAGTATAGTTTTAGCATTCCTAATGGCGAGGACTGGACTGGCTATCTGACATACAGGGCAGATACCCGGTGGGCCGGCGTCTTTTCCGGCTGCTGCGGTGCTATTTCATTATTATTTTTCCTCCATTTTGTCCCAAAAGACCAGCCCACAATTTAGAGGGAGCAGCCCATTAATCAGGGAAATTCACCCATCATGTGTGTGACATTCTCACAACAATTCTGTTGTTATTCCGGGGCTTCAAGATTAGGCAATAATTGAGTCCTTACAAACTATAGGATATTTGTGTCTTAGGTTATCTGTGTCACCATATATAAGTAGTATAGTTTTTTCATGTCCCTTCTCAGAGAAATTGAGGCAAATGTGATGCGTCATATGTGTGACGTGACGTGTGTTTGTGAGTCACATGTGACTAAACTACTAACCCTTTGAAGACAGACAATGTAGAGATTTCTCACAAGGACACACAATTCAAATACTTTCTCGCTTTGGCATTGTTTGTGAATCATTTAGATTTTGGAAATTCATATTTCTACTGTCATCTGTGACACCACAAAATGTATCGTGCGTTTTGGAGCTAAGGCATATTTCAATGGGACAACACCAGCCAAATTAGTGATGGAGACAGATGGTGTACCACGGGAAACCTTTGACTCCAGCCATGTTTTTGTCAGACTGATGCACAGTGGCCTTTTATCCCGCCTGTCAGCCACAGGCTCAAGATAAATGAAGAACAACGGTGACCGCTATTGTGAGTTTCAAGATGATTGTCATTCCTTTTATTTATTTATTATTATTTTCTTATCAACAAAGACAATGGGCGTTTTAAATATTACTTTAGGTGTCATCAAAAGTGCAAATCAATGACCAATGTCAAAAGTGCACTTGACATTTCATTTAAAAAACAGTAAAAGTATTTCACTACACAAGAAATCTTTATTAGACGCTTTAGCATTAGAAATGTTGATCACGTGCTGGATTTCACTTTCCTTTCTTTTCTTTGGTCCTTCCTCGGGTCTCCTGACGGCCTCACGGCTCTGGCTGGAAGTGTTCGGTTTAGGTGAACGGTATGGGATTTTTTAATAGGTTTTAGCACGCACGTACACACGCACATACACATTCTAACCCACATACGAAATAAAAAAATATCTAAAAATTTTAAAGAGAGAGCAATGATGATGACATGTCAAATTGTTAAAATTACCGAATGAACAATACTGAGCTCTCCAGGGGAAAAAAATAAATGTTGATAACGTTTGTTTTTCTTCAACATGACTACTCCTTCCACAGCGCTTTTATTGTTTTAAAATGTTTAAGAATAAATTACTGTATGTCTATGTCCAAATAAGGACACGTATTTATAATAACTACATTTTAGTTGAATGGATACTTCAAGGCCCTATATAGTAAAAATAAAAATATCTTGTAAATTTTATATGCCAAGTATGAATGATTTTTTTTTTAAGCCATCTAAAACGAGGCTTCAAAATCGTGTAAAAGCAAACTAGTCCATACACTCTCAAATGCATTAATTCATTCACAATTCAAATGTCACAAATTTTTCATGACTACATACATCCTTGCATGTTTAAACATAAAAAAATATCTCATCTTAAAGACTCCAGTAGCTGGAATATATCCCTTCCAGTTTTTACGTAGCTATCCATGTCTTGCTAGCTCACAAGCTAAGAAGTTCCCGCAGGCCCCTCGGAGCTGACGTGGCAGACAAGCGGCAGACTTGTCCACTGCGTCACTTCCTCACTTGTTGTTGTGAGACACTCAAGGGAAAGTCACGCGTTTATAAGCAAGGCACGTCATTCATCCTGTGGCTTACACTGCAAGACAGACCTGAGCGTATACTTCCTGCTTGTATATGGTAGTAATATAATTTTACGTTCCAACATATTATTTTAGACTGAATAGTTCAAAAAACATAACACTTGAGAAATTGTATTAACCCTGGAGAACCCAAGAACCCTTTTCTTCTTTGGGAAATTATGAATTATACATTAAATGACTGCTATAAGTTCACTGAACACCAAAATATATATTTTTTCAATTTTAACCCTTTTTTTTAACTAGCTCAGAGTTGCTAATTTATCAAAAAATATATATATTTATAAAACATATTCCTAGGCATTCTGCAACATGATATCAAACAGATTGACAAAAAAAACACAATTTTACCATCTGATGGTTTGCTGAGAAGAATTTTTTGTTTGGATTGATTTCCAGCTCAACAGCTTGTTGCCAGCCATATTGTCACCACCACTCTGGCTCATGTAAGTGCAATATTCATCCACTAGATGGCCCCATGCAGGGGTCAGAAGTGGCACTCTGGACATTTTAAGTTAAATTTGTAAAAAAAAAAAAAAAAAAGGGTCTTTGTTATTTGAGTAGCAGAATTTATAGGGGCCAAATTTGACCCCGTGGGTTCTCCAGGGTTTTAATGACATTGAGTTGTTCTGAAAATTGTGGTATCCAGGGACGATGCATTTAACTGGTGTAGGCCTATGCACAGCTAGAAAACTAACTGCATGTTGTGGTAGAAATGGGCCAAGTATTTAATTTATAATTAAGTAAAATAGTTTAAAACTAAGTTTAAAAAAAAAACTGTGGGCCCTATCCGATCCACCATGGACGGCTCTGCTGGACAGCAAAAAATTGGAGAGGAAAAAAAGGGGACTGGAAGTCTACAGGATTACTTTATTAATTGGAAAAAGTATGTATACATGCAAGTCCACAGCATTAAACACAATCAAACGGCCAAACGAAAAAGTGCTGCATAAGCATAACAAAAACAAGGAGGCGCCACCATGTAGCGCTGTATCATACTGCGGATTGTTACAACATGTTTTTGCACAGTTGTGGGAGTGAACACAGCCAACTTGCTTTCCGGTCAATGGAAGTGGCTCTTCTCATTCTCTTTAAATTCCATGCAGGAAAGGTACACGGTCTACAGTTTCCAGCATTCGTGACATATGAGGGTTTTGTGGTTAGGAACGGCGCACAATGCAAATTTGGATTACTGTTGTAGGAACGCAACTCCATACATGTGGACACTAGGGATCTAACTGGGAAGTCAAACTGGTCAAATCTTTGTCCTTCTCCCGAGGGAAAAGCTACATCACGGCATGCGATTCATTCCCCCACCCCTTTGGTCAACAGTTAATCATCATTTAAATATATTTCTTAAACTATTAACCCAAACTGTTAAACACTGTGTCAGACCTAAAAGTAGCACATCGTCATTTTGAATCACATGCACATTTGGGGAAACAGCTTTTGGCATAAATCTTACAGGACAATTAGTGTCAAATGATAGATGATGAGCTCCATGGGCAGACGACATCCTAATAAAAAGGAAGAGCTACGGCACTCCACCCTGAATTGCAAATGTCCTCGTAGCCCATCTGAGTTACCGCAGCTTAGTCAAATGTCATCTTTCGTCTGCTATCAGTTTTTAATGAACAGACCGTAGGGCCTTTTTTCCCCCCTGAGTTTGCTTGTCAGGAAGCCTTTTTAGTTATTCTTTGTTGTTTTTATTGTACCCTTTTCTATGATTGCTTGAGAAACCAACATTGGCATTTATTAACTATATGCTTTTATCTTCAAATGGATCACAAATGACTAGCTAGCAGCAATATAGCACCGTTATGCCTTGCATATTGATGTTAAATCCAGGCCTAGTTCTTTGTATGAAGACATTTGATCAATCTAGTATTCTCAGTTTGCTTTTTTCAAAGTTTACCAAACTTGACTTGCTGGTAAATTTGTCAATTGTCAGAGTTAAATAGTATGAGTTGGTTTATTGATCATCAATTAGCCACTTTATTTCTTTTAATACATGTTTGTAGTAGGAAATTGCAAGGGTTCCTCAGTTGTGAACAAACGATGAGAGCGGCGTAAGAATATGTTCACATTGTTACGTACTGTATGTTACTGTGGTAAGCCTACCTCACATATTTTATGTAATTGTTTTATATTTATGACCTTGTAGTGCTATTTGTACAAGTAGGTACTGGAATTTACTAGAGTTTTAGCATTGGTTAGTGATAGACTATGGCCTGTTCGGACTTGTGTACACATTTGTGTTATGTCATTGCCATCGGAACAAAATTCCATCATAAACAGAAGCTACCCTGATGAATTCTGTCTTTTACTCCACATTTGAATGTGAGACTATTTACATTTGTTGTGCTACTGTTGCGGCTATGAATAGAGCTAGCAAATCAGATTAAATTAGCTCAATAGTTACCATCCCATTGTAACTATTGATCAATAGAAGTATTCTCATTTGTCAATGGTCAAATGAGAATACGCAAATCATTTTGTTCTCATTAGCATAGGACGTGTGTCGGAAAAGTTCATACTGGTGTCACAAAAAGATTTCAAACCCAAACTATGAGTGAAGAAGTTTGGGGAATGGCCTGGATATATTTGCTATGGAAAGACATCTGTCTTTTCCTTTAGCGACTGTTTTGACATTTATAGAGATGGGAAAAGAGGGCCCTTTTTTTATTGTCGCCTTAAAATGCCCAGGTGACATCACCGTTGACTTGTCCAAACAAGTTGAAATGAGTTTTTTTTATAATTTTTCGCTGACCTTGGTCAAACTTCCAAGGATTGCCCTATAACAAAGTGGAAGATCTCTATTCATTTAGAGATCTAACATAAGGTCGTTGAGGTCAAATCACATTGGAACATTGTTCAATATGCTTAAGGACGGTAGTTGGGTCAAAGGAGTTATCTTTATCATTTGCAGTCGACGCATGCATTTTAAATAACTTCTTACTCACATGGGCCCAGGAAGTACAGTACAGCGACATGGTTTTGAATGCTAAGACTTTTTTTTTTTAGTAGAATGACATTGAAACGGGCTTTGTTTCTCTAACTATTGTGGTGGGAAATTAATTATGTAAACCATCTGTGTGGCTCATTTGCATGGTTTGATGCATGGCCATCTTGTGTGTTCCTTGTAAAGATGAGGGACGTGCACTGTGATTGTTGTCAGCAGGCTGTCACCGGAATTGCACAAGGGTTCTTGCTCCTCCAGGAAATTCCTGGCATAATCGGCAACATCTGTCGCATTGTACATATATGTGTGGGTTGTTAACTTTGCGACTGTCCTTCTAACCCTCGTTTGGCTTTATCTGCGGCTATCAAAAGGGGGATGATGTTGCCTGTAACGCATGTTTTGTGCTAGCATGATGAGCCCCAGCGCTGCCTTTGCATTACCAATTTGCCTTTCTCCTTTTTGTCTCTCCTTGCCTCCACTCGACTTCACCTTCTTTTAAACAACCAGCCGAGAACAAACAGATTTAGAATGCATGCGTGTGTGTGTGTTGTGTGTGCGCGCATCCCCTTGCACCCCGGCAAGAACGACCCACTAAAATCATAAGCTGAAGGCTAACAGAGGGACCCCATCAACCTCTGAGCTGTATTCTCTCTGAAGCCATCAATCGCCGGACTAAGGCTAGGCTGCATAATGACATTGTGGCTGTGTACTCTTGCTGTGCTGCAAGACATATTAATGTTAGCCACAATGAGTTTGGCAGCCCAAAATGATGTTGCGGGCTCAGGGAAGGAATTGAATGGAACAACACTGCCCTCAGATGGAACAGAGGCTCTACAGCAATTAGAGAAACATCTGTGTTGTTGTCAGTAAAGGGTTTTTTTACCCTTTTTTTTTTGCTTTAGATTTTGTAATAATGAAAACTGCACAACAAGTTATAACAGTTAGTCACTAAAGATATACTGTAAGCATGTTCTCACTTTGTTGTATTCTTCTTTGATTAGGTTTGTTTTTAGTTAATTCCTCATCATATGATAATAAGGCTTTATTCTATTGTGTGACGCTTATCAACATTTGATTCGGTTGTCTTTCCGTCTTTCGGTTGAATTTCCAATTGAGATCTGTTAGTTTTGGAATGATAATAATATTTAGAATAATGATATTTATAAGAGTCCAAGCTATCACTATCATTAAAACTTTAACTGTTTTTGCCTTTAGCTCGTTTAGCCTGATTTACGGAGTTTGCACGACCCAAAAATTTATTTGATTGATCACACAAATAGACAATGAAGCTGATCAAATAAACAGGTAGTAAACAGTGATACGTCTGCCTAACACCAACATTTCCGTGCTGTTTATCTTGCGCTTTGTGTGAGGAGTTTGTGCAAATAGATTCATTTTGCATGCACAATGTGGTTTACCAAACCTGGGATAAATTGTGCTTGCTGATTTTCTGTCTAAAAAGCAGGTGCAAACAAGTTTGCAAACAACTTTTCCGCTTATATAAACACATCTGAAATTCCCAAAACAAAGATTAGCGTAAGGTAATGTCTAAACAAAAATGCAATTTTGGAGTTTCTGGATGATCCAAGGCAGTGTTCCTCAACCCTGGTCCTCGGGGCCCACTATCCTGCCTGTTTTCAATGTCTGTTCCCAATGCAGCTGATTTCAATGCCAGCTCATCAGCAAGCTCTGGAGATGCCTGATAACGATCCTGACCTGCGTTGAAATCGGGAGACATGGAAAACAGGTTGGATAGTGGGCCCCGAGGACCAGGGTTGAGAAACACTGATAAATAATGGCTGCCTCTGGGCCAATCACAAGAAGGAGTCATGCCATATCACCTATGACAATAAGTTTTAAACACAATGTTGCAGGGGATCCAATTCCCACACACTTGGGCCGAGTTAAATCAAACAAAACGTGTTTTTTGTGCTGTACCTGGTTTGCCCCAAATTATATCTGTTAGCCTCGTCTGCTAACACTTCCATTTCCATCACTTGCATTTGTGGGGTTATACCAGCTGGACTAGCCAATTGAACGCAACTGAGCTAAATAATCATAAACCAATTTCAGTTATTGCACATTTAGTGACAGTGAAAGACGGCGACCTCTGGTGTTCTTATTGGGAAACAACATTTTGAGGCTCCTCATATACTGTATTGTCTTAAATTTATTGAACTACAAAAAAACATGCCATGAATGTCAAGGAAGAAGTGATTTGCTAAGTCACTGTAGCTATATTATAATAATACTGGAGTGTGTATATATAAGAGTCTATTGACACTGATAGCCTCATTCATTGACTGCACTCGTGCATTTCAGCAACAGAGACTCTTTATGCTTTGCTTTATAGGCAGAGGTTCATACAAAATTATAAATGTAGTTAAGTGTTACTGTAAAACACAATATATATTCTGTATACTGTATTGGTCAGCTCGATCTTATTTCTCTTTTCTTGTGAAAGATCATGTAATACAACTTTATATTTTAGATTGGCCACTCGTGAAAATTAGTTGGCAGCCTCCACACACTGCTCGACACTAAGGTCGTGTTCAGCTGGGATCTTAGTAAATCAGGCCCTAAGTCTATAAACACTCCATCGTAAACATTCCATTTTAACGATGGTGTATAATAAACATCCAGACGCTGATGCACCTCACGCATCTTATTTTTTAACATTAACTCAAAAGTACAAAACCATTAAAGCAATGTAAAACATTAAAACACAACAATATAAATCTCTCTACCTTTTGATACCAAATTAAAGCCAGCTAAATATAAACCCGGGAAGCTAATGTAGCAATCTGCATTCATAGAGCAAACAGATGAAACTCAAATTCCGACACCTGACACAGAGTTCAAAATTCTTTGTTGACAGAATTTACTTTTCTGTGTGCTTTACCGATACCCCTAGAATCTTGGAGCTTCAGCAGAACGGCGACATGGATATACTCAAAGTCAAGTGGTGGCCCAAGGACAGCCCCTGTGAACTCTACAGCTCGCTGCAATCACGGCAAAGCAACGCCCTGGACATCCATAGCTTTGCCGGCGTCTTCTGCGTCCTGGCGGCCGGTGTGGTGCTCTCCTGTCTCATAGCCATGGTGGAAAGCTGGTGGTCACGGCGGAAGGGATCCAGGGTCCCCTCCAAGGAGGTAAGAAAATGGTCGGGTGATGGGATGGGCGGTACGGAGAAAAAAAAAATTCAGCCGCTGTCGACAGTAGAAAATCGATTTAAGAATAAGGAGTAGGCGTAAGAATAGAAAGCAATGGTATGAATAAATGATATGTCAAACCTAAAGATAGTAGAATAAATAGTTATTGGGGATAAAGCCCTGGAACCATCCAGAAAATTGCAGAAAATGGACACATTCATCTTCTTACTCTCATGAAACACTTTTTGCACTCAACCTGCATTGTTCTTCTTAAGAGGATTACATTTGTTACAAGGCACTTCTGTCAAAAAGAATCTGGAAGATACTGCATCAATCTGCTGTAAGTGGAATTGATCTTTGTGCATACTCCTGCGCTCACAAGCCACAATATCATATTGCTTTTTCTGCTTTCACCCACCATTAGGGTATATTCAAATAGTTTAATTAGGTTAAAGTATTCTGACATGCAATTAGTCTTACAAGTTAGCAACAATGTGGTCTCAGCCAGTAAATGATAAATAAGACGTTCTCCTATCACATGCAGTCTGAATGTGCTTGTGAAGAAAACACTACTGTTTATTTTTGCCATCATACATGCATACAGTGGAACTTCCAAAGTCCATTCATTAACTGTTGACATCCTATGTCGCCTTTCCTGTCTAATTTACAAAACAATTTTCACATTGTAAATGATTAATGTGTGAAGTGATTTTTGCATGGAATTTGTTCCAGGCACAAATTGTTGCCAAACCGAACAGTGTTTAAATTGCCAAATTTTAAAACTGCATAATTAAGTCAAGCTATTCCTACTGAGATCCTGATGTTTTATGAATATTGTTGGAAATAATGATTTGTAGGTGTCACATCATTCATCATTCATGATGATGGAACCTAAACTTTTGTCTTTGAATGTTAAAGGGAAAGTGTGATTTATTTAGTGCCATCTAGTGAAGAACTAATAGAATGCAACAATTTAGAACCGCGCACACTACGGTGCCTCCAAGAAACCACACTTTGCAAAGCTACCACCAATTACTCCCAATTATTATTTAACGTGAGTGAGCGAGCCGGAGCAGTGGAAGCAGTGAGAAAGAGTTGCTAGCAAGACCTAGCTGGAGCGGCTAACAAGTGAAGCTAGCAGAAGAAGCTAGCAAAAGCTAACGAGAGCAAAGCAGAGGAACACAAGCGGTGGTAGCCGGAATCACGGGACTCAGCGACGACCGCCTGCAGGTCCCAGCTGCTGTGGCGGGCAAGCGGAGTTTGACCCATTGGGTCTGACACTAGCTGCAAGCAACACCAGAGGATAACTTCGTTCGCTAAGTTCTTCTCCTTCAGGTATCATAGAAAGATGATGTCAGCCGCATGTAAAGCACGGTGCAACCTATGTAATATAATTAGCGATTACTATAACCTACGATTATATATATTTTAAAAATGCACCTTGATGTGGTAGAACATATTTTTTGGCATACTATTGAACTTAAAAGTGTTTTTTTTTTTTAAATGAATGAATATTAGTTCACCACTAGATGGCGCTAAATAGTACACACTGTCCCTTCAAGGCCATTTGTCTTTGGAACTTTCACTGCCCACTTAAGTATGATGGCTCAGTGGTAGAGTGGTCATCTCTCAACCTGAAGTTTGTGGGTTCGATCCTCAACACTGACCATGTCAAAGTGTCCTTGAGCAAGATACTGAACCCCAATTTGCTCCCATTGGAGCAGGCAGCGCCTTGCATGGCAGCAGCACTCCATTTACCATTTGCTTATACTAATTCAAAATACTGCCCAAAATAAACAGCCACTTTGAATGACCACCAATGTGGATCATTACATAAAACCTTCTTCATATATTCCATCCTTCACGATTTAATTGTGTCTGGACCTTCTCAGCTCAACTTGATCAAAGTTGTTTGATCATCTTTTGCATGCACACAGGAGTATGTATGTCCATTAAAAAAAGAAAAAAAAGAAAGGCTTACTACTAATAATATTGTGTCAGTTCTGGGTTTTAGGAAATCTTTTACTGCAACAATTTCCCAATAGAAGGCTCTTTAGTTCAATCCAGGTGGAGGTGTTGTTTTATAACAACTTTATTCATCCTTAATTGAGTACTGTTCCCTGCTTCAAAATGTGGCGAGATCATTCACTATCGTCAGCGGTAGTAATCGACCACTTAGTTTAATTCCGCCTAGAACAGAGGATGCTGATATTGTTCAAAGCTATAACAAACAGCCCAGGGCTCTTTTTTCAGGAAAGCTGCAATTTTCCCTGACCACAGAAGAGTCCAAAACGGTGACTCACAACATTAAACATGGATATTTACACCGCTGGCACCGCTCTCCTCAAAAACAGTGGCACCTTGTAAATTAGCGGCAGCGCACTGTGAAATTTCCAATCAGCCCTTTTGTGCTTGATCACCCCAGCAGGCATATCAATTGAGGCAATCAAAGTGTTTTCTGGGAGCATTTTCATGATAGAAACCCTGCAGTCCTTGTAATGCGGATGCTTTCTTTGCTGCACCAGAGACGAGAGCGCGTAAACAAAAAAGCCTAATGGCAACAGATTTACTCGCTTTTTCCATTAATAGATTAAAATCACACAACCGTGGGTCACTTTTACCAACCATTAGCATTTGTCACATCCAATCTCTTAACCTTATCTAGCTAATCCCATCTCTCTGCACTCCAAGTACAAGGGGGGGCTAATGTTTAAGTAGATGACTTTAATCACAACTGCAAATGTGATAATCCAGAACATGCCACAAATGAATTTAAGCAAATGCAATTATAGGTGAAATCATTTGTACAGTTATCTGGGTGGCAATTAAAAATGTGTTACTAACATCAGAAACTTGCTTGAAGTAGCACAAGCAGATAACACGTTGCCATCAGGTTAAGAAAATATCTATGTGAAGATAAATGGAGGTTTAAGGTACTAGTGTAGATATAGAGTTGCTCATTAGCATTTTTGTAATTGCTTTGGGGACCCCAGATCACCTTCTTTAGCACCTTAAGCAGTAATTAATGCAATGCTTATGCAATCTTGAATTCGACTAAAGATGGACATTTTGCTAGAACGGTGCACCTGGATGTTTTATTGACTATTAGCTTTTACACGTCCTTCGGCCTATTTGATTGTCAAGTTCTACTTGCTCTCTATGTTGATTCCTCTATAGAAAACTCTGAACACCTCTGCATGCACAAGTAGGAGCTGAAGGACACATGCAGAGTCCGCCCCGCCTCAATGTCAGCTCCTTTGGCGAGAAGCACGTACAAAAAGCTTCAGCGAGAACAAGGCTACATGTTTGACAGCCGCCTGACGGCAATTTAGTTTGCCCTATATTATGACTGTCTTATTGCTTCGGTAAATCAAGTTAAACAAATTAAATAATTACCTCACATGCCCCCTGCTCATTACTTAGACATCTAGCGTGAGTGAGACACGTACATTATGTTCCATTTGGAAGAAGGGACCAGGCACTAAATACAAAAATCAAGACAAATTGTTAGCACAGCGTGACTCTCTATAAAATATATCATAAATTGTTATACAAGGTTAGAGAGTACAACTTTCTAATTACGCCTTATTATTAGAGGCTGTGTTCACATATCATATTCACATCTGGTTCTTTTGTTCGTCAAGTATGAACATCACCTGATCTTTGAAGGTATTTGAAAATTTTGTGTGACCTTATGCAAAAAAAATTTTTTATTGGACAACTTTTTTACAATGTTTTATAATACCGTGTAAACACTAAGTGAATGAGACCAGAGTACTGAACACCATAGGTGGGCATGTAATCGTCACAAACCGGGTCAAGTACCGTCAGACTTCTCAGCCCGTCACTGATGGACACCCATTTTGTTGACCGACATACTGATGGAATGCCCACCTCTATCTGTCGGTCCTAAAACAGGAGTGACAAAGTGATGACTGAAACGTGGTTAAAATAAAATGACGAGTTCGGTTCTTGCTTGATAAACTGACTGACAATGACGGAATGGACAGACCAGCAAAATTTTGTAAAATGCCTACCTCTGCTAAACATTGCCTAAGAACGTAGAGTAAATGTCAAAATAGCACTATGTCTCACAATAGTTATAAAATACTCTAAAAAATAAAGCCATGGATGTATGATTCACACCTTTACCATGGATCCCTAATCAAGACTGTAATTATCCTTAAAGGTACATTCAGTGGATTCTAGCGCCATCTAGTGGTGAACTAATAATTCATTCATTTAAAAAACTGACTGTTTATGTCAATAGTATGCAAAAAAATATGTTGTATCGCATCAACGTATTTTTTTATTTTAAAATCGCGGCTCTAGTCTCACATTACTAGAGCTGCCATGTTTCGCCAAAATCTTCTGCTATGGAAGCCCAAAGAAAAAATTGGCGAATGTAGTTAGCCCGGGTGGTATTGAATCGAGTGTCGGACCCAATGGGTTGACCGAAGCTTACCTTCCACAGCTAGGGTCTGCAGTTGGTCGTCACTAACTCCCGTGATTCGGGTGATTCTGCGTTGCTCTCGCAAGCTTTTACTAGCTCCTCCCGCCATCCGCTCTTGTTAGCCACGCTAGCCTATGGCTCACAACTCACGCTAGCCACTCTTTAGCTGCTCCGGCTAATTCCGGCTTGTTTGATCTTTCGGCGACACTCCCGGGCTTCACAATGGCTGCCAAGTCGCCGTCGCTCGCTGACATGCTCGTTTGTTCACGCAAAATAAGAATTGGTGGTAGGCTTGCGAAATGCGGTCTCTCTGAGCCACCGTAGTGTGCGTATCCTGCATGCTTCCAATGCTATTCTTTGACCAGTAGATGGCGCTAGGGATCACTGAATGTCCCTTTGGTAAACTGCCATTTCAAAGTCTTGAAAATGCCATAGACACTAGAATAATAATATTGCTATTATATTCATTGTAGGTCTTTTTAAACAAATTGCTAACTAAAGTAAATTTAGCCGAATCTTGTTATGTTTGAAGTGGTTTAATAGAATTAACAAAAATCTAAAATAAGGATCAAAGAACCCCAAAACGAACATTAGGAAAAGGACAAAACGAAAATCTTGACAGATAATTTTTCTGTTTTGCGGGGGTGTCTTCACCAAATCAGTTTTTTCCTTGGCCCTTGTTCCACCTCTTGTTTAGTGGCGATAACTTAAATACTTTTTGTGTGGGTTTGTTCACTAACAAACAATTCCAACATAAGCTCTCTGTTGGTAGCGAAAATGTGCTTCCAAGCCTATAAATAATGCATCAATCGACCAGTGTTGCCCTGTCCCTGATCAATTTTGTCTATGGCACGCCCCAGTAAACACCCCCTGACCACCCCCTTGAAGTTCCCTGCTCAGTTACCAGCTTTAATCTGTCATTCAGACCAGTAGTCATGTCAGCCACTGAGCATCCACAAAGACACCCAACCTTCATCTGAACTCAAATGATGTTAGGCGCTGTGGTGTTCGCCCCCATAATGCACAAAACTCACACACACCCCCTACCCGTCAGTTTGAATAAAGAATCAGCCCCCGACTGAGCGCAGGAGATAGTCGCAACATGAACAGGATGGACAGCGGAGATTTGTGGTAATGACAGAGTCTTTGATTGGGATCTTGGCCAAGGTTTTAAAGTAAAATCATTATTATCGATATATTTGAGGAATTGATTTGCGTGCATTTGAAAGTACCATGCAGAGGTCTATCAAAGAAAGCTGACATTGAAGTATTTAAATAAGTGTTGCCAAGGCATCGATGCAACTAACCTAGTCAGCCATGCTTGTTTTTGATAGTTGACCCCTGACATTTATCTTCCAACCGGCTGGTGCATTGATCCATCGACTGCTTTTGATGGCTTGCCACGACAACTTGAAAATGAAACAGATCAGTTATTTCAGACATCTTCATGCATGCGTACCAGGATTCAAATGTGATGGCTTCTGGTCTCACTGTAGTTTGAACACGTATAATTCAACTTGAAGGCAGCTTGATAGATAAATCACCCATTGCATTTTATCTCTTCGGCAACACTCGCATAAAATTTGGCCAGCGGAGTCGTTCTCGTTTGTTTAATGTCACCCATCCCTTTAAAGTTAAATTGCGACACGCTCAGTTTAAGTGAAGAACTCGTTGGCCTCCCGCAATCTCGCTAACCGTGTGTGCCACTTGAGCCCGCCATGCGTGTGTTTTTCTCAAGCTTCACATAAAACAGAAATGTCTGGTCGGACCCGTTTTTTATGCGTGGGCTGCGAAAGGCTGGATTAGTAAAGTATATTGGCACAGAGAGTGCACTCTTGGCATGAGAGTGCCACTGCGGTGAATTTTACTATGCAGAGTAACACACAGTGTGGCTTAGTTTAAATGTTATGAGAGGTATTTGAAATTGTTTAGGTTAAATATACTTTCGTTTCTAAATTACCCTTAGAGATCAGTGTTGTTCAGAGAGTGGGACCCGGGAAATCCCAAGTTAACCTAAATTGTAAAACTATGTTTGTAACGAGGTGCTAGTTGTAGCGCTATTTAGTTGTAGCTCTAGCAACCTTAGCCAGCTAAGCTACTGAAGCTGAAAGAGGAATAAAATTATATTTCCTCTTTACGTGTTCCAAAAATGAAGATAGACTTAATGTAAGAAAAATACACCTTTGCAAAAATTATTTTTAATCAGTCAGAGATCTCTGGACAGATAACAGCCTCTAATTCATCACTTAAACAGGTGGGATTCAGAGCGTCAAATGTAGCTCTTCTGCCTGTAGAATCGCTTCTTATAGTTAAAAGACCTCCTCTCTTTCATTTGTAGACAAAACATACTCTCTGGTACTTTTCCGTGAGCAGATGGCGAAAACAGAGTCAGGGGTACGTGTTCAAAACAGATTCTGTTCTCAAGGACCAAATGTGTTTTCGCACAAAACGCTGAGAAGGAACTTGTTTAGACTAAATAGTATGTCCCAGCTTAAGGTCAAATTATACCGAAATCAACACTACTCTACCTCTATAAAACATTTCAACATGGTTAATAAAGAATTAAAGTGTTAATAATGTATAACAATGGTTAATATATGAAATGAAGAATTAAAAATGTTATAATATCTATCAAGCTACCAAAAGCTTGCTCTTTTGTAACACATTTTATTTTCAATTTTGATGTTAAACATATTGATAGTTTAACTACCAAACCATTCAAGTTCCAAAAGTCCACTGTACAGTACTAGGCTAGCATTTTGTTTTTGAAAAAAGTTGAGAAAGCGGTGCCAGCTAATCTAAGTGTGAAGGCAAAATAAACACCCAAGTATTAGTGTGTTTTTTGTTTTTTTGTTTTTTTATTGTAGCCTACTGTGTTAGTCACTTCAGATATGTCCCAACAAAAGTAACAGCAGTTGCCTGGAATTGAAAATGTCCGCACATGCACACACACACACACACACACACACCATGGCTGCCTCACCTCGTCAATCATTTCGGCTTGTGTTGATCAAATGAATGCTCAAACCTGTGCCAAGTTTGCCATAAACATTCATGAATCCCCTGCAGAGTCTGACCCTTACGTGTTCCATCCAGGTTTGCTGTACAGTCAATAACACATACAGTGTTTGCATCCTGACATTAGCCTATTATTATACTCAAACCCTTTACGCCCAAACAAAACCCATCCCAATACATGGCGCGCACATGCTCTGCACCTATCAAACTTCTACTAATCTGTGGTTGTGTGTCTGTATTTCTTCTGCATTCTCTCTAAAACATGCCTGCATATACTGTACTTTGACATGCTAACTGTCTGCTGCAATGTTGTGTTTTGACCTGTGTCTTGTGTTTTATGGTTTTGTGTGGAATGGCCAACATTGTCATCTACGGACCGGCATCTTGATGTTAACCTTTATTAGCCGTAGGGCTTATACGCTCATGCACACCATACAATACACCTCCAAACAGATTGTCGACTCCATTTCATGTTCAGACAAACATGACCTCAGATGATGTCGTAGTTATGCTCTCGCTGGCCTGTTTTTAGCGATGCTATCCAAAACATCAGCTCTGGTATATATTCTACTGAATAATTTTGCTACTCTTCCGATAATAATTCTACCTTTTTTTTAATCATATTGATGATTTTTTAGCCATAGCACATCTGGCAAAATGTGAAGTATCATTGTACACTTACTTACAACCTGCCGTTGTTAACATCAATATGAAATAGGGATGGCCAAATTCAGCAATGAAATAATCTATTTTGTTAAGATTTTTATGGAATTGGATCATTCTGAAGTCCTGTTTCAGTGGCAGTATCGTATAGGCCGCCCAAAAGAGTCACTGTAGCATTGATGTAGCTAATCTTTCTATAGCTGAGGTCATATTGGACTTCTTGAGACAGTAAATTTGTTGAGAGGGCATCAACAGTGACTTTACTGGTTGCACATGAATAGTGGTGATGTTGGACTCAGTTGCTTCAAGATGAGATTGGTCAACAAATCAATTCCACACCTTCATAGAATTAAAAAATATATATATATATATATATATATTATGCCCATCCCTATTATATTAACAAAATCATCTAAGGCGGAACTGTTTTATTTGGTCACTTCAGTAACACATTAATTGTGAATATCACAATTTCTTTATTTAGTTTTATTTTTATTTTTTTATTTTTTTTTGCTTTAGATAAACAGTGCAATTAGTATTATATTTAGTAACACCGAGTTATCCCCAAATTAAATGGCATGATTTTATATATGATCCATTTCATTCATAACAAGGCAGCAATTGCTTTATATTTTTGGCCTTTTAAATGTTTGAGAGATTCTTATGAAGGAGTTCTGTCACTGGAGCAAATAAATATTTCGAAAGCTAAACTTTTGAATGCCAAACTGTCAAATGTCATTGTCAGATCTCCTCCATAATTTTAACATCAACAGTTATGACCATGTCTGATATTTCATACGATCCGTGTAGATTTAGCATGAGCAGAACAGGTAATCTTGTTTTATACGCTTCTTTGGTACATTTGGCCTATATAAATATTAGATTTTGAGCTGGGAATTACTTGTCTGCTCATCCTAACTCTTTGGAATGATCTGTGTCAATGTGGCTCAAAGCTCTCATATTGCCTTGTTTTGTTTTGTTTTTGTAGATAAGTACTCTGTGTTGAGGGATGTAGCGGGCGAGGGGAGAGAGACAGAGAGCAATACAAAATGCCATTTATACATCTCCCCTTTCCAGGTATATAACGACTGTGTGAATGTCTCTCTGAGGACACGACACAGGTCGAGCTGCTTCGCTGCGTGCGCTGACTGACTGCCGTGTCTCTCTTCTCGCTCACCCCCCACCTGTCTGTTTTTCTCCTATTGACTTCTCTTTGCCACCTTATCATCCTGCCATCTGCCTGATTTCATCTGTCACTCATACCCTCTTTGTCTTTGCCCGTCGCTCTGCTGCTTGTTGTCTGACTTTTGATTTTGTCTTTAATGTCCTCGCCTGACTTGCATGCAAACAAACACTTTTCTCACATTTATACAAAACCCTTCTACTCAACCCCGCCTCCACCCCCCAACCACCCACCCGCTCCACGCATGCCACTACACACCGACAGCAGGCAGATGGCCCATCTGCCAGGCAAGCTGCCGATCCGTGCCCTCACAACCCCAACGAGCACCCCATGGCCCTGGGCGCTCAGACCCAGAACCTGACCTCCAACACTTCCAACGCCACGGCCCCCGCCTCCACCCGTTACCAGCCCCCGGCATGCTGTGACATTCCCTGCGCCCTGATCGTGCAGCACTCCTACGAACCCAACAACCCCTCCGAGCTCGCCCCCAAAATGCGAATGACCACCTTCACCACCTCACCCCCCACCCCAAGGTTATACATACAGTAGAACTTAAAAGGAAGAGCACGGTTGCTAATGCTTAAAGACTGATAGTGAATGACTGAATGCCGGTACAGAATTGGTCCATGTTAAGACATGCATTTTCCTCACTGTATGTGTAATGCGGCCTTTAAGCCTTTAGAGGAGGCTGTCTCTCTGTTGAGAGTAAAAGTAGTGTTGCATCTTTACTCATCAAGTTCAACGCAACACTTTTGCACGTATAACTTGAGTCACCAAAGTTATGCCTTTGCTTTCTAATAGATATCAGAGGTGGGATAAAGCTGCTGATTATGTACTGTAGGTGCTGTATGATTACGGCGGGTCCTTCCACAAAACCCTTTCACTCGTCCTTGCTGCAGACCCTTTCTGTCTTCCCTCAATGTTATCCCCTCTCACAGATGGCAGATTGGGATTGATTCTGCTTTTTCACGTCCATTATTTTGTTATCGTACCAACTATTTACAACCCTTTGGCGTACCCTTGTTTTAATTGTTCAGTGTGTGTATGATAGTGGCAAGAAAAGCATCAGTGCCCCCCGCCCTATCCTTTCCCCAAATGCTCCTTCCTTAGATGGCAACAGGGGGGTGCTACTGTTGATCCCCTTGGTCAATGTGCATCAAATGGTAGGGCCCAAGCACCTTCCAGAGCCCCCTTGACCCAAAGGACACGGTCAGTAAATCTTGTCTTAACCCCGTTGATACCATGTGACTACCCCGCACTTTCCGCTACCTACCTCTGTGAGCCCTAACTCACAAAATGAACATATTCCTAAGCAGCCCTTGTCCCTCCCGAGCCCCGTCCTCACAACAGCCTCACCTCATTCATTGTGAACGGCGCCATCCCGCCTGTTCCAGCAACAGCATGAAACACCTCCACTTGAGTGTTACCATCCTTAGGACTTGTGATTAAGATATTATGTGAACATGGATAGATACGTATTCTTAGTCGTTTTTAAGTTTTATTTGATTTAATTTAGCTAATTGTTGTTGGAACATACAGACTTTAACTATGAGCTACAGTGGAACTTCCAAAGTTGAACACAATTCTTTGCGCTATTTGACTTCCAAGTTGTTCTCATTTTAAAACATTTAGAATTTTAATCTGTTCTAGGCTAGAAGTGTCGGCATCATAAAACGTTCTCAACAAAATCAGCCATAACAACAAAGATAGTTAAAAACAATAAATTGATAACAAAGACAGTAAACACAGTAAAATAATGCAGAGACACATGCTAAAACCCACAAAATAAAAATGTGTTTTCGCATTAAAATTGAGGTTGCTTTCCTAAAATTTAGTGGGAGGTCATTCCAAAGAGAGAGACCGGCAACGGAAAAGGCTCGATCCCCTCTTAGTTTCCATTTAGTCCTCGCTACCCCCATTAGGTGGAGGAACTCAGAGCGGCAAGATCGTAAAACCGTTTAAAGATTTGAAAATAAAAGTATCTTAAAAAGAAGGGAGGTCAGAATTTGAGTTTTGTGCTTCCTCCTACGAGCTCCAGTTAGGACATGAGTAGTAGAATTTTGGACCAACTGGAGACGCTTGAGGGAGGATCGGCTAACTCCAAAATACAGTGCATTACAGTAATGCAGCCAAGATGTGACGAAGGCATGGATTACTGTTTCAAGAGGCTTGACTTTAACCTGGTGCCACAGTGGAGAAAAAAAAGATTCAACAACAGCACAAATTTGCCAATCAAATTTCAATTCACTGTCCGGTTTAAGACCCAAATTTGAGACTGTTGGCATTACATAAGGTGCCAGGGGGCCCAAGTTAGCAGGAGGCCACTTGGACCAAACATCTTCTGTTTTCCACTCATTAAAATTCAAGGAATTCAGTGTCATCCAAGCCTTAGTTTCCTCCAGCCTCAGAGAAAGCGTCTTTTTTTTGCTCAACAGGACACAGATCTGGCAGTCATACGCAGAGCAGTGCAACAAAACACCATGTTTTCTTAAGGGGGCAGACACAATGAAAACAGCAAAGGCCCCAGTATTGAACCCTGTAGAACACCATACAACAGTGGGGCAGTTCATAACCCAGAACAACAAAGGCTAACACAAAAAGGATCTAACTAACTCAGGAGCGCTACCATGCCCACCTGGTTCTGCAAACGAGTCAACAGAATACTGTGGTCCACCGTCTTGAACGCTACAGTTAGCATAACATTCGTATTCTCTGACCCACACAGATGTATGACGACCTTGATGGCCAAAAAACAGCTCAGTGGACTAGAGGTAGTGTGTCCGCCCTTAGACTGGGAGGTCGTGGGTTCAAACCGAAGGCTATAAAAATGGGACCCATTTACCTCCCTGCTTGACACTCAGCATTACGGGTTGAAAATGGGGGGTTAGATTACCAAAATGATCCCCGAGCGCAAGCCCTTGCTGCTGCTCACCGCTTCCTCAGTGGATGGGTCAAATGCGGAGAACAAATTTCACCCCACTTAGATGGGTACTTTAATTTCTTCCTCCAAAGATCTTTATAGTTCGACGACGGCAGCAGTCAGGCGAGTCAAAAGTCCTCTTGTCGACTGGCCGATTGGAAGACAAGATTCCAAAATCACTTGATTAGCGATCAGCCAACTTCAAGCTTTAATTGTCGATGCAGAGTAGTAAAGTCGAATCATGGACTATTTGGTTCGTCTACTGTGTGTATTTACATTAGATTGTTAAAAGTAACACAATTGGTATTTAATGTATTTGTATTCTTCATATGAGCAGCCAGATAATTTCCTGTGACAGCTCCATTTTGGGGCTGAGGTTATCATAACACTTAGACACGATCAGGCAAGTTAACCCTTAAAATGCGCTAAAATCGAAGTCTCGGGAGAATTGCTGACCATGCGTGATTAAAGCATATTTTTGAGGCATATTTTTTTCAAGATTATGCCACTATTGGAGAATTTGACCTTGGGGGTTCCACTGTACTTGTAAATCATACGAAGCCATCATTCAACAAGTCGTAGAAGAAGATGCAATTAGTAAAAAACGAAAGGAATTCCCATGAAAATGAGATGTTGGTCTCAATGTGAATTCTGTGCTAGAGTGGCCTTGTGACATCATAGAGCAATGTTAAGTATTTCTTTCCGTGTAATAACTGTATCAGTGTAAAGATGTAGTTGGTGTTCACGCTGGAATCACAAAGCACAGCACAATGGTGTGTTTTCACAAAGTATTCCAGCTTCTGCACTCCCTTAGAGACTTTGTAGAAGTGTTTGTATGTTCCTCTCTCTCAGTATCCTGACCATGGCTATCCCTCCCTCCATCTTTTCCCTTCCTCTTCTTCTTCACACCCTCATCACATCACCTTCACCCTACACCCAACAATCGCAATTTCCCATCTGATGACGCATCCTCCCCAATCACGTTGTGCTCGTGTTGCGGCCATTTGCTCACCTCGCCTATGATTGTTAATCCATTTTTACGTCAAATGGATGACGTGCGGAACTCATCCCACCCTTGTTTCCGTTTCTGTTTCCTCCTTTTCAACAACCAACTTTTGTTAACCTCCTCTCACAACTATTTCTGTACTTCACCTTTTACCAAACCTTCCTTTTCGAATCCCTTTGCTTCCTATTTGTTGGAAATGTTCCTTAAATCTCTCAAATTCTTTACATTTGACATACTTCCCACCTTTCTTTGTTCCTGTCCCTCGACTCTTTTTTGGCCCATCAACCGTCACGGCCTTCTGTTCTCCATCCTCCTCCTCCCCCTCGCCCCCCCGTCTCCGCCCGCAGGACGATAAGGAGATCGACCTGGAGCACCTACACCGCCGGGTTAACAGCCTGTGCACAGAGGACGAAAGCCCCCACAAGCAATTCTCCACCTCTTCCGTCGATCTGACCCCCCTGGACATGGACGCGCTGCCCGCCGCCCGCCAAGCCCTCGAGCAGATAAGCGACTTCCGTAACACGCACATCACCACCACCACCTTCATCCCCGAGCAGATCCAGACCCTCAGCCGCAGCCTGTCCACCAAAGCCGCCGCCGGGTTCTCCGCAGCCGGGTTCTCCGCCGGCTTCGGCGGCGCCGGTGGTGTCCTGCAGGACCACCGGACTGGTGGGGTCGGTCCTTTTAGGCAGAGGGCCCCCAACGGTGGCTTCTTCCGCAGCCCCATCAAAACAATGTCCTCCATCCCCTACCAGCCCACAGGTCCGGGACCTAACTTTGGATATGGCAACGACCCAGACAGGGGTACATCCATCTAAGTGCTTGCTTAGGGATGGTTTGGTAGGAAGGTTCAAGGGGGTGTGGTAAGATCCGATGGGGTTATGAAGCAAACAACGCTAAGAAAAACAGTCGGCGTAGACATCTATGTACATAGTAACTTTTCTGTTTTCAGTTTCTGCTTGGATGATTCCATTTTCTATGGGGGGGGCGAGAGGAGGTGGGGTTATGCTCGGACATTCGTTAGAGGTGCAATTGGGACCGGGTCCACAGAGAAATGATATTTTTGCTTTATTGGTGTTAATCTTGTGATTGTCCGGGGGGATTCTTTTGAGGGTGATGTTTTATGTTCCCTACCATGAAGACTGCCTGTCTGAAAACACCCCTTAAGAACTCTTGTATTGCTCTCCCGCACTCCAGCTCGACCTCGGCGGTGGTCTAGCCGCGACACAACAACCTTGTATGATTTGTCTCAATCCCTTGGAGTATTGCGAGAGTACTTGGCAGGTTTTATCCAAAAGTCGGAGTTCGTGCTCAAGTATCTCTTGCTCTTAAAATGCCCGATCATCTCTCCCGATCAACGGGGGCCCAAGACCAGACGTGGGAACAAACGCAAATAGCTTGCCGGTGAACTTTTAAACATCTTAATGACGCTGTACAAAAACGACGTCCGTCATTTTGGTGTGTCGACATGAACATTCTTTGATGCACATTGAAGACGCTTTGTGAACCCCACTGCACTGCAACAGTGCCCACAGACCTGTAAGTGATTGTATGTGGATCTGACCTTTTTTTTTTATTTGTTTTTTTCCTCACATGGTACTGTATTATCTGCTTTTCAAGTCATGGTGAGACCTTTTAATCAGACTCTACAGAAAGGTAATAGGGAGGAAAGAAAACAACAAAAAAACATAAGAGAAAGGATTTTAGTGCTTATTATATGTCTTTTTATGAGATTTGTTTTCAAAAGAAAAAAATATTTTAACACGTGGAATGTGTTTTTGGTCAGGAAATACAAAAAAAAATAACATTGTTCTGAGCTGTGTAATTGTTTGAACTGCTTAAATCAGCGCTGTAGTCTATTTTTTTATTTTTTTGGTCCATGCAACATTCAAATCATATGTTTACATTTTTGGCTTTAGTTTCAATGCCGTCATCCTCTAGAATCATGTTTTGAGTCATTTACTCAATTTTTATCACTTGTAAAATGGGTTTTGTATTGAAGAGAAGCCACTGCAACAGCATTTTCAGAACAGGCCTTACACGCCAACTAAGTTACTGTACCCCCTTTGCAACTGCCAGTCAAGCCCCAGATGTCCTAGCATAGCAGAAAACACCCAAGAGCAGACCAGTTTGGAATATCTTTTCCTGTCATGTCAAGTGTACTCTTTCTATGACTTGTTTTTAAAGTGCCAATTAATTCCAACAAGACCATTAAGGTGCATTTCAGTGGTGAAAAGGGGGGTGCAGTACATTAAGAGCATTTTGTGGGGGTTGGGGTTGGTTCAATTGGAAACCAATCGGTTTTCACTGACACTTAATAATTGATCATGTTATCGTTGTTTAGCACAATTTTTCAGTTTATCTTTAAGAGCTAAAAACGTTGTGCATAGAGAACTCGATCCAAGCCACAGTGTTTAGAAGCAAGCGTTCTTAGGTGTTCTTTTCAATATTGTTAGGCTGCAGTATGGCTACTGAATGGTAAAATAGGACATTTATAAAAGTTTTATTTAGTATAAATGAAAGACATTATTAATGAAAAAAATGTATATTTTACATGTTAATACTATTTTTGTTAAACAAAAAGGAAACTATCATGATAAGCTTTTGTGTTTTGTTTATTTTTTTCCCCCTTCCCACAGTGTTTCCCAAACTTTTTCCAACTCAAAACCCAAAGGGAATTCCTCTGTGGGGAAATAATACATTTATTTCAACATGAGTAATTGATTATTAACACAAAATTGACCCGTGACCCATTTTGGCTCCAAACAAGAAGTTTGGGAAACCCTGCCTTACATGATCAACATCAACACATACATCAAAACCCTTTTGCATACACCATTCTCAGTTATTAGATTTTGGTTCTGTCTAAATAACAAAAATTGGCAATCTATTCATTAAAAAGTAGCATGCAAAAAAACGTTCTCCTGCCGCTATCTGTTGACATTTTTGTTTTTAATTTCACATATAGAACTACAGATTTTACTTGATAATTTTCCAAAATAATAATTACAACAACTAAAAAAGAAAATATGATGTACAGTATTTAAGATAGGCCTATTTTGTTGTATGTGTTGCATATTATTCAAAAACTGAACAAACCAGGGCCTCTGTTACAGGTGGCAAAGCTTTCTGTGTATAATTTGTCTAATAAACAGGTTTTCTACAGTGGGATGCTTCATGTTGTTTTTACAAAGGAAAACCTAATCTGCAGTATCACATCATGTCCTGCACATGTACAGCAGTGGCGCGAGGTGAGGATTGGCCACTAGATGTCAGCAAAGGCAAGTATGATACAGTACTGTACAATGTGTTTTTCTTTCAGGCATGGTACTCAGATATTTTTTTTTAAAATATATAACATCATTTTGTATTAGACTACATGTATCTGGAAAAAATACATGTTTGTTGTCCTCTTTTTCAGTAAAATGCCATGGTAGTAGACAGAGGTAAGTAAATATTCATTAGGGGGGTTCGTGTCACTTAAGTCATTGGATACTCATGTTGTCACAGTGTGGTCACGGAGCGGCGTGGTGTCTGTCGGCGTGTGAGGTGGAGGACCCAAAATGAAGAAGAACCACAGCAGGAGTGCAGGCGAGACTGGCGTGCTTTATTTTACAGAACACACTAACCAGGGTACTGGTTAATGCTAACTAAACAAGGAACTGAAAAGATACACCATCAAAGTGACAGACAAGACTCCGGGGTTGACCGTGACAAGCGGCAATGATCCCATGCCGACTGATCTCCACCCGGGAATTAAATGCACCCACACTAATTAGATAACTAGTCACACCTGGGGCCAGGCACAAGTGGCTGAGGGCCCGGATTGGTCAACCCGCGGAAGGGCGGGAACCCACTCGGGGCCCTCAACCAAAGCCAGATCTTCCCAGACATGACACATGTGGCCCTTGGGAACTACCTTTGGCCCCATGATGGTGACCCGTTGCTCAAGGATTAATTCATCAACTGTAATGCTACTTGTTTAGCTTTTTGTGCCATCACAACCAGAAATTGGCTCTTTTTTTTATGCTTCAGAGGAGTAAAGGGTCTGGCGGTACAGTATGACCAATACAATTACTTTCTGTATAAATTAAGTATGAAAAGCTTGAACTGTAGCTGAAAACACAATGCTATTGTAATAACCAGAGAATCCCGCTGTCCCCTCCACATTGAGTCTGTCAGTCCTCTTCAAAGGGTAATTAGTTTTGATTTATTTTAGTTTGATTTATTACAGTGAATATAGAATGTCTATACACCCATGTTCAAATGCCAGGATTTTGTCATCCATTAAAAAAAATAATAATAATTAAAACACCACTAATGTGATCTATTACTCATGCCAATTGATAAGGGGGAGGGGGATTTACAGGGGAAGTAAAAATAACTTTAAAAATGTGATTGCAGAAGTGTGCACACCCTGAAAACTTGCACTTGGATGTGTATTTAGAATTTACCAGCCACATTCAAACTCATGTCAGCACACACCAGCCACCATTTAAATTGCCTCCGTGTAACCCCAAACAAATTTTAAAAAGTTCTAGTAGGCTTTTCCTGACATTTTTTTCCCCACCAAACAGCTTTTGGAATGCTGGCCTAAAGGTTTACACTTGGTTTCATTGGACCACAAAACATGTTTCTGCATGTGTTTGAGATATTGTATCAAGATTTTGGTCCAATAAAACCAAGACTGACCGCTCATCATCACCAAAAGGACAAAATACGAAAAGTAATGCTTGGTGGTGGCATCATGCTTTATTGGGGCAGTTTGTCTTCAGCTGGAAACATGGCTGGACTGGCCATCTTCCATGCAGGGCAGATGCCCGGTGGGCCGGACGGAGTCTTTCGGGGCCAATGCAGTGTTTTTTTTTTAATTATTATTTTCCTCCATTTTACCCCAAGAGTAGATAATAGAATATAGAGAGCAAAATGAACCATCAGTTAATTTCAGTTGCAGAACTATGTGTTAGGCAGGTGTACTCAAGAATCGGGCTGGGCCGGCAGCCTTTTTTTTTTGTTTGTTTGTTTTTTTTTTTGTGACAATTCAGCCCTGGCTAGAACCGGCTTTAGAACATGTGAAAGAAATTATGAACTGTTCCAAGTAACATTCAGTGTTAGCACAAAATCTTCAGGCTTCTGCTAGAAAGCACCAAAAAAAAAAAAAGATAGGTGTGTGCTGAATCCAATTTAACATTAGCTTAAATTTGTTTAAAATGAGGTGGACACACTTTTTTCAGTGTATTTTTACCTCTAAAAGTTTTGAAATTATTTATCTCAGCCTTATTTTGTTTTTGTTTTACCTCACAAAAACCTGTGATTTGAATGGGGGTGTGTGGACTTTTTATATCCATTGTAAATGTTTTATTTGAGTCGCATTCATGGGCAGTGCCACAGTGAACCACAGCCGGCCGGGCTCGAGGTCCCTCTCGTGCCCCTCCTCACTCCAGCCGCGTGCCTGTCGCGTCTCGGTCTCCCGGGAGACGAGTATGAGGAGCGGCAGCACGCAGACTCCTCTCCCCGGCACTGGAATGATGGAAGCCCCTCACCCCCTCACCCCTACCCTTGCTCCCTTCTCTCATCCCCTCCTATAGAGGAGGCGCCCCCCACAGGCATGACCAATGGAACATAGAGTCTCCATTGTGGCGGCGACACTTTAATAATGGCCGGCTACAATATCCAACCTGTCGGTAGCCTCAGGAGCCCCGTTGGATGGAGGCGGGGGCTTGTAGGTGGAGAGAGGGGCCAACGCTTGGCGCCAGACCGACGTCCCTTGTGATGGATGCATGAATAAAAAATACCTTGTTATGGATGGAAGACTGCTTGCAGAAAATAATATCTTGGTTCAGAAACTTCATTCATTTGTAGACTCTGTCCTCAAACCAAAAGTTCTTAAACCAAAACAATGTTTCCAATTGAAATTAATGGAAACACAATTTATCCGTTCCAGACTCAAAATTAAGTTGTGGTTACAGAAATAAGTGAAAGCATGCTTTATTATGAAGAAATAGCACAGATAATTTCCTGGTGAATTGCTGAGCTACGTCATTCTGTATTAAATAAAGAAGCTTTTACCAATATGCTATATGTTGGTGCCATTGATAGATATATTGTTTAGTGGGACAGTAGTTGACAATCAGTGAGCTACTGTATTCAACAATCTTAATTGTGCATGCTCTAATTAGGCTAAATAGCCCACTATTAGTGCATGACATCATTGGCCACACATATGCACTTTAAAGTTTGCTCTTTTGATCGCTCTTTTACATTGTTTCCTTCTTCAATGGGATGATCGCAGGTTTACACACACACTTACGTGTGTCAGTAAGGGAGCCTAGCTCATGTTTCTGAAGCCTCCCGCGAAGACTCATACACCCGACAGGGCGTTCCGAGGCTCAGATCAAAAGGGTTGTGGAGCGCGACAAAAGCAGAATGAAACTGGAGATCATGGAAAAGAGAGAGAGAACCCCATGAGCCATTTGTATTTATTTTGTACAGTTTATATCTCTCTTTTGTTTTGCCTCTTTTTTATTTTGGGTGTAATTCTACTGTGGAATGCTAGATGGCAGCACACAATTTAGGTGAACCTGTGAATTTGGCTAAAAAAGAAGATTAAAAACAAAAAGTACACTATTTCAGATCACCCTTATTGTTGCTGAAGATCAATGCCCGTCCTCTTCAATCCTGCTTTTTACGCCTACATTCATGTGACAATTTACACAAAAATTATGTGAGAATATATTTCATTTCTGATTCTATGAAATAAATGAATGAGAAAAAATATTTTAAAAATACATTAATTAAATAAATAAAAAACATTAAAAAAAATAAGACAACACATTTCAATCCTTTAAAAGCTAATAATTATTATTATTATTTTTCACAAGATTTACACTCCTGCTTGATTTCATGCTAAACTTTTTTTTCTGCAACTTTTGAGGCATTTTGGCATGTAAAACTTTTTAAAAAGTTTCGAGACTCCTGCACATGCAGACATAATATGTCTCTAAACTTTTGACCGCACTGCACAGTTGTTTGTTTGTTCCACAGTGGGTTCTCAATGTATTGATTTAAGTCAGGACTGGGGACATATTCAAATACAGTACGTTATAATTACAGGAATATTTGCATTTAAAAACGTTTAGGTCATAAATATGAAACAACTGCAAAATGGTTAAAAACCGTGAGCATGCTCATCTGTCGGAAGCAAGTCGACGCACATTCAAGCACGTCACGTTACACATGGTGCACGCTCCTCACCTAAAAAACCGTGCACGTGTGTATTGAGGGTCCCCTTTGCTTAAAATATCCCTTTTGTAGTCTTATATAAACAGTACAACTTTCAGGGGGGGGGGTTCTCCTTTGAGGCTTTTTCCATCTTCTTCTTTTTCCTTTTTTTTTTTGGCCTCTTCTCATTGGTCGACTACACGCGACCTGAGCGAGGAGGGGGGCTGCGAGACGCGTGCCGCCTTTTAAACGGACGCGGCGTCTCCAGACACCAGAGACACGCGACCCGCGCTCCTCCTCACGCAGCGCGGAAGCCAAAGCGTCCCCGGTAATCGTGTTTAGACCACCACCACCTGTAGGAGTTGTTTGCGCGGCGTGGGGGTGAAACATGGACGTCCTAAGCGTGGCAGACTGGTGTCAGGGCGCCAAGGAGGCGAGCTATGAAAGTGACCCACGCGACTGGCTCGCTCCCGCGCAGCCCTCCGGCACCTGCGACGCACGCGACTCTTCGGCGGACTACCTGGGACATTCGCCCTGCTCCAGCACCGGGTCTTATCGCGGTGAGCCTCTTTGCTGATTCGCATGCATGCATGCAAACTCCAAGAAGTTTTTGTCGCGTGTGGACTTTTCAAGGAGCGTTATCCTCAGATTGTGATTAGTGACATTTGAAAAGAAAGAAACTATTTGTTTTACTAAAATGCTTGGAAATTAGGATTCTATATAGGAGAAGTTAAATTAATTAATATGGTATGTTCCATAAAATGTGGCGGTAAAATGAAAACGTATTTTTTTCTGAAAACTTGAAAATTGCAATAATAGCTGGGATATAAGTTTTTATGGTGAGTGCCAGAAAGTTTGAATATCGCAAAGTTAGGTAAAGGGTTGAAAGTTTTTTTGCTGCATTCCACAATAATTTGAATTTTAATATCTAGAACAAGTTAAATGAAGTTGGGATGGTGTTTTCTAGTAAACTTGGGAATTGGAATGTCATGACAAAAAAATTATTTTATACAGTGACTTCCAGAAAACATGATAATTAGAAAGTTATAGGACAAGTTCGTTTAAATGATGATGGTGTTTTCAGTTAAATTTGCAATGAAAGATTTGGGCGAATGCAATGAAATGCTGATTATTATTATTAATTATGAAACGTGTGAAACTGAAAACTTCGGACAAGTAGCCTAAGTTTGTTATTGCATTTTAGAGAACAGGGAAATTAGAAAGCTATAAATAAATTACTATAAAGGCAAGTGTAGTTGGTGCGTTGCATGTGAAATTACAAAGCTTGGACCAGGCTGACAAAGTTTGTATGGTGCTTCCAGTACACTGGATAATTATAACACGAGGAGGTTAAATGATTTTCAAGTGCGGTATGTTCACGAGAACTTAGAAGTTAGAAAACAAAGTTAAATGAAGGCGCAATTTGACGTCCTGGTGGGGAAATTAAAATGGTAAAGTTCAATTAAGATTTGATGACCAAAGAGGGAAACTGCAAAAGTCTATATGAGAAAGAAAAAAAACAAGTAGCCTATAGGCCTACTTCTTATTGATGTTTATGCTTGTCATATTTCCCAGTGGTCCGTAAATGCCACATCGGTAGTTGATGTGACGTCACATTGGTTCTCTGATTAAGAAAAACTTTCCTGCTATTCCAGAGAGTGGCTCGCCAGACTCTGAGGGTCACCCCAGCCCTCCCAGCTACCGAAAAACGGCCATGGGCTCGCTCAAAGTCCGGGACCTATGCCGCCTGAAGGGCCTGGTGGTCGCCGGGGCCGAGCAGGACGCTTCCGCCCGGCAGAGGGCCCCGTCTAGCAAGCCCGCCAACGGCGTGCAGCGGCAGAGGCGCGTGGCCGCCAACGCCCGGGAGCGGCGGCGCATGCACGGCCTGAACCACGCCTTCGACGCCCTCCGCAACGTCATCCCGGCGCTGGACAACGACAAGAAGCTGTCCAAGTACGAAACGCTACAAATGGCGCAGATTTACATAAACGCCCTGGCGGAGCTCCTGGAAGACCCAGCGCCGTCTTCGAACGCCTCCAACCCGCCAAAGAACGAGCTGATGCCGTCACCTTCCGCGGGGTTCGACGGAGTTGCTCCGCAGTCGCCATCACAGCCGAGGACCAACTCGTCCGAGGGCCAGCTGGCCGCGCACATCGACGCCATGTCGCTGCGCGCAGCCTTCGACGAAGTCTCGTTCCCCGCCTTGCAGGTGGAGGGAGTGGGGGGCTCCCCTGCGGCGGCGGGGCCCGGTGGCCGTGTGGACTCGCCCCGCAGCGACGGCGAGTTTTCCCCGCGCTCCCACTTCAGTGACTCGGATGAGATGGCGGCGGAAGAGGACGAGCTTCACGCGGTCTCTTTCTAAAATATTCTCAAAAAATATATATATATGTATTTCAACACCACGTAAGCCCAGCAGTGTCAACCAAATTACTCGCAAACGTTTTTGACAATTATTTCTTTGTGACATATTAATTTGGTTCATGCCAATTTGAGGTTGCCAGGTCTCATCGCCATGTTATTCCCCATTTCACTCCAACCAAAAATAAGCAGTCCAGTCTTTTCACAAAATTGTATTTTTATTGTTTGTATAATGTATTTTGTTTGCAATTTCAAAAGTTCACCATGTGCACTTTAAAATAGTAATGTGTAGCCTATATGAGCCAGGGGCTTGACAAAATAATGATTTTTATTCCACACCACAAAAAAAAAAAAATTGCCTGCTTGTCTAGTATAGAACTGCCAATTCTTCCAATAGAGCCTATTTATGTAGCCTTCATTGCTGCCTTCCTTTTTTGTACTTTGCTCCTGTTTTTGTTTTGTTTTTTGTATGTGTGTCTTTTGCTTTCACTGGATGAGATTAATTGACATGTATATTTATTGTTTTGTTTTAATTTGTTATAGTTTTGTAATACATAGGTAACTTCTGGAAAAGTTATAATTTTGCCATTCGTTGTTTGTTCATTTGATTTTGGAAATAAAAAGTAAACGAAAAAAATGTTTCCTTGTTTTTAATGATCCTAACAGATCCAATTATTACTTTTGCAGCATAAGGTTAACAGTCTGCTCATTTTGACACCAGGTGAAATCAAATCTACAGCATTTCAAACGCAATGAAAATTGCTATTACAAAATGGCGCATTTACATTTTGTGTAAATATTTGCATGCTGCTTTTTTTCTGCAGTTCAGTAAATTTCAATTAACATTAAAGGGCATGTATAGGCCCTAAACTCAAAAACTGAAACTTAAGTTATTTTAAAATGCAGGCTTTGCTATATTTTGTTTTCTACATTTGCAAAATGCAAATAAATTACATATGTGACACGCTGCTTGTTGTATTTTGGCTTCTTTTAAAAGTAAAAAAAAAAATGCAACAAAAAGCTGCAAACCTATTGTAGAGTTGCAATGGGAGTGTTCGATGTAAACAAAGTTTGACATATCTCTTTGTTTTATTTTGTAGATAAAAACTATAAGTTGCTATATATAGCATTTCTCCAATTGTCTTTCAATGTAACAGCTCCAAATGTATAATTGAATTAATGGCGAGGGGAAAATGTTTTAAAGTAGATATCCATCAGTTTGTCATGCTGTATTTCTTATATTGTTCAGTCTTTCATTTGGAAACCTAAACCAATTTGAAAAAAACAAATCTAACTTGGGTGTAAGTTATTTCCAATAACGACGAGTTTATACGCCCCCAAACTAAAAAAAAAAATGGCATCAATATCTAGGACATAGTTATAGCTTGTTGTTGCTGTATTTAAAAATAAACATAAAATCAAATATAACTAACGTCAGCAAACTTCGAGTTGCAAAGTTTGTCTTTCAATTACAATTTTCTGTTTAATGAGCATACGTTTGACATGTAGTTCTTGCTATATTATTTAACTTTTTTTTAAATTATACTGTCATGACTGCGTTGCTTACCATCTAACATCATTTCGGTGCTTACTGTCATATAGAGACGAACAAATAACAACAACTCTTTTTGTGTCTGCACTGTGCTGTCAAGTAAGAGAGAGGCCTTAAATTGACATCTTGTAGATTGTTATATAATGTTATCCTCTATGTGTTTCAAAATAATCCATCTATCTAACAAGAGTCTTGTTTTATTGTTTTTTTTTTCTCCTCCACATCAATCAAATTCACTTGCAATGTGCAGTCAGGTGTATTGCGGTGACAATAGTTGATCTGTAAGAGGCCCAGTGGATAATACAAAGCCCCAAAGGGACGTCCCCATACTCATTTCCATTAGTTTTAACGGCACATTCAACATCTGATCTCCTCTCTCGAGTCATTTAATAGTAAACAAATGCACGCGCTCGCTCGCCATATGCCGTGTGCATGTGTGTGCGTGTGCTTGCGAAAGCAAAGTTTTAACGCTGTACCGAGTTAGCTTGTTTTTTGTTTTTTTTCCTTTTGTTGTCTTCCAGTCTGAAGTGTTGCTGCAGCATAATGTTAAACGAGTCTGCAGCGTGCATTCCGTCGGGCGGCTTTTGTCCGTGCATGCGCCAGAGGTGTTGGATGGCCCCGGAGCGGGGAGCTTGCGCGCTGTCAGCTGGTGAGCGCTCGCGTCCCGGAGGATGCACGCACGCGCCCCTGCGCACGCACAGGTCGGTTGTCTCGCTCTTTCAGCACAAACAAACACGTGGACGCACGCACGCACAGCCAAACGCCCCAACCTCCCTCCCTCCCTCCCTCCCTCCCTCCGCCATCTCGCTTTCTTTTTTCCACTCCATCTTTACAGCTCTTTACAAAGTTTGTGCGGGATCTGACGCGCGCGCGCGCACACACACACACACACACACATGAGAAATTATTCATGCATCCTGAAAAGCCAGCCATGTCGCAGCGCCCCCTTCATGGCCTCCTCTTGTTCAATTATTAACCGATATGCAGGGAGTGTATTATAGATGATCGCTACTGCTCGCATCGGACTCCGATCACATTTCTCTAAACACAGCAGAGATGATGCGAGGAGTGCCACGGATGTTGCTGCAATGTTAGAAAGATAGGCCTAGCAGGCCTATTTATATAATATTTTATTATGTGATATAATTTACAATGACCAATGGAAAAAGTGTGAAATAACATTTCTCCCCAAAAACAACTACATTTAACTATATATCACACTTTCCTGTAAATTGCATTAAATTAATGGCAATTTTCTATTCTTCTCATTTCTAGTTATCGGCTGCTGTCTTGAGAACCGACACCTTGAAATAAGGTCGGGTATCGATGCCGGTATTGGTATTCACCCATCCTGAATGGACTAGAGTATTTTTCTTTTCATGCGATTGTGTTTCTTGAATACAATAAATAAAAGTTATTATGTTTTTTTTTTATCACAAAATGTGACAATGAATGCTGATTGTTTGATGAACTGTATGCATACAGATTTTTTTTTCTTTTGATAAAAAACAGACCCAAAAAATTGGGGCACTAATTTTAAAAATCACAACATTTAAGTCTTTAAATGGACATATATTGAAATAATTTAGGCCTATTTGGTAGATGATACTGCAGCGGAAAAGAAATATGCAGGAAAGCATTATCTATCGTCCCTCGTGGCTAAATGGTACGTCCACCTTATTTATTTATTTATTTATTCATTCATTCATTTATTTATTTGGTTGTTTGGTTGTTTGTTTTATTTATTACACAGAACTAAAGAAAAACTTTTTGTTGAGTCAAAATATGACAAAACCTCATAAAATGGAGATGTTCTATTGCACACACATGCAGTAAATGATGTAGAGTAAATTTCACTCTAATATCAGTAAATTTGATTCGATTTAGATTGGGACCAAGTAGACTCAATTATAGTATAGGCTAAGATTTACACTAGGAAAAATAAATGGGGAAAAAAAAGTCACTCATGGGTTGAGGAATGAACTCACAAAACTTGAGCTATGCCCCTCCTACTGTTCCCTTATCTCCAAGAGACCAAAGACCTTGTTTTTGGTCTCTTGAAGATTCCATGGAATCTTGGAATCAGCTGCAGCTGACATGAGTGATATACTAACAGAATGCAGGAGCTGCGTGGCTCAGGCAGTAGATCGGCTGTCTCCCAAGCTGAAGGTCGTGAGTTCGTTCCTCCATCCTTGAGTCACTTTTATGTTCTATTTTTGCTAATTCTTTATTTTACTTTCTTCCATGTGTAAATATTACTCTAAAACTGAGTCTATTTAGTCCCACTCTAAAAAGAGTTAAATTTACTCTAGAGAATTTACTGTGCACTAGTGATATGATGGAAACCATCTACTGTAGTTCCACTGATAAAAGTGTGTGTGTGTGTTTGGTGGTCACCATGACACATCTTATTTACATTTTCTTTTTACTTAAAGATGACTTGACTTGAACAATTGAGTTGTGTCACTGTATTGTAAGAACTCCAACAAGCTCAGCCAAATAAGCTTGTGACAATGGATTTACGGTAGTCTTTTACAGTAGTACGTCTCAGATTTCCAGCTTCGTGTGGCTGTTGCTTTTCATAACGTGAATAATGCATGCGTGTGTAACCGCCACCTGACCAGTGTTCCACCTGTTGTTCATAACCTCTTCATTTACTGTTGTAATGTTGATCCCAATTTGGCTTTTGCAGACACAAGTTTAGTACAGTAGGATATGATATTTACTTAAGCGTGGCGAGTAAGACAACAATATTGTGTAACAGTTTTGACTGTTCCACTGGGGTCGGCGATCAAGTCGTCTTTGTGCTTGACGCATGTGCTCTTTTGTGAGTCCTGCTCCATTGTACGGTAGCTTTAAAACATCTATCAAACATGCAAAGAAATATCTTTTCATTAAAGGTTTGCTTCCAGTGGAGAGGCTTGGGTTCAACATGTGCTCATTTCAATGCTTATATTCATAATATCTGCATTCCACCGCTTGCTTGCCTTTTAATGAGAAAAGAAAGAAAGAGAGGCGGCCTGACAGGAATGGAGCGAGTGAGCCTTGTGCTTGTCCAAGAAAGCCACATCCAGGTCTCTCTCTGGGGACCCGAGACAAAAGGCAGAACTGGGCCACAGTCTCCATCTGCTGTCCAACAGGGGAGCGGGTGAGAGAGGGAGGCCGACATGGGGATGGAATCATGACAGTGACACTTATTTGGTAGGGCTGCAACTCAAAAGGCTCATGAAAGTTCATTGTGTCATGACCAAAAAGTTACTTTATGGAAGTAAAGTATGCTGTTTTAGTCTTTATGTGAAGAGACTCCCCTCCCAGTCACATGCAATGTTGTTTATATTGTTTCTATGCATTTTTTTTGGGCTTTTTGTGGAAGGAAAAGTGTAATAATAACTATAATGAAGCAATAATTTGACTTAATTTTCATTTCATTTAGTGTTATCATACAGTGGTAAACACATTTTTTTTACACCTCTATGCTAGTGAAGAATGCCTGTATCAATTTGATGATATACATGTTTTGTTCAGTTTTTTTGTTTTCATGTGAAAATAATTTTTGTTCCATCTAAAATGCTAGATGTCAGCTTCTTTTATTAACTCATTCACTGCCATTGACGGCTATAGACGTCAAAAATGTAGTTTCACATTTTTTCCCCACTTTTGTTAAGAGTATGAAAATCTAGAAAATAAATATTTTACATTTAGAACAGATCTAAAATGTGTGATTAATGTGAGTTAACTAGTTGTCATGTGATTAATTACAATTAAAAAATGTAATCGCCTGATGCCCCTAATTAAACAAAAGAAAAGATTATTAAAAATTATGGATGTCAGATGATTAAATTTTTGCAATTGATCGCATGACTTCAATAGTTAACTCACGAGTAATCACAAATTGTATATCTGTTCTAAATGTACAATACATTTTTTTCTAGGTTTTCATACTCTTGTTAACAAAAGTGGAAAAAAATGAGAAAGAAACTAATAGAAATAGTTCAAATGAATTTTTTACATCTATAGCCGTCAATGGCAGTGAATGAGTTAAAAAGAAAAAAAACACCTTGTTTTTCCGACAAATTTTTGGGGGGAGCTTTGTTTTTTTTTAATTTTCAGTTTTTCTGAATATATATATATATATATACTGTTTTGCTGATTTTGTTTTGTCCCAAAAAAATATCAGAAAAATAGGGGATAAAATTACTCTAAATTCTGTAAAACAGGGGGAAATTTAGGTTAGGTATATCGTTTTATGAAGAATGTAAGTATACAAACGTATCAATCGAGTTAATTAAGTTTCTGCTGAAGCGTATTGCATGTAGGAAAGTGTCCGCCATTACCAAGTCTGCAACAAGTAACTTGGAGTTAGCAGGTTTAAAAATATATATATATATTCAGAAAAACGAACGCTGGTGCTCTGTTTTTTGGAATATTTTTTCCCCTGTTTTTTAAAATAATTTTTTCCCTTTTTTTCTGAGTACTTAAAAAATAAAAAATAAAATCCTCCTGTTTTTCTGGATAATTTTATATTATATTATTTTATAAATTATTCAGTAAAACAGAAAAAAAATCAGATAAAATTAATTTGTCAAAAAATAGGAGGTATGTGAATGCAATAGGCTTCCGTAGTTTTTATATTGTCAGTGAGCTTTCAGTTTATGTCATTTTAGCCAACTGTATAGACCCCCCCCCCCCAGTGGCCCCAATGGCTTCAAAAGAGCCTCGCAGGCCTCACCTCTCATTAGCAACAGTAACCCAGTATTACTGTATGTTGTGTGGCGTCACCCATGGTGATCACACACAGTCCAGCTGTGAGGCACTGAGCACCTGTCGGATCACAACAAGTGACAAGCCAGTCAGGCTATTAATTGTTAATGATGTGCTCCGTCGGTAGTGCAGTGTGAGACTGCCGTGGCGCTGTAAATGGGCCCTCAGTTATCAGGCTACTTCCTGGTTCACGCACGATGACTACAGCCAATAATGACAGTGTTTTCTTTTGTGTTGACAAAATTGATTGACATAATAGATGGCCGAGCATCTGATCATCGCAACGCCCACAGACAATGTAATGTTTAGCAAAACAAAAAGGAAGTCTTGTATTGTAATGAGCAAGTCCTCAGGCTAAAAAGCTTTACATCTTCTAAAGAGTAAGTGTTAAACTATTTTGACATTGTACATCCTGTGGTTTCGACTATAACAAGGAATGAAGAGGATCATTTTATCTGTTGGTTCCCTCCGTGAAAGACGTCTGTGGGCGAAGCAGGGTCGCCCAGCTCTTTGTCCCGGCAGAGCTTTAGCTCTTTGTGCGGGCCACCTTCAAAGCAAACGTACACGGACTCGAACATGAGGCTTCTTGGGTAACCGGCCCATTCAAGCACAGCACAAAAGAGCCGGCAATTATCCACAATACTAGGTGCTCCTCTGGAATACATTACATGGCTTTGCATGTATGTGTGTGTGTTGGTTGTTTGAGAATGTGATGTATAATAGTGTTGCAGAAATCATTATTTAAATAATATTGTTGCTTTTCAATGCAACTCAAGTACTGTATCTCCAAAACAACGATGTCATGTTTATTTGAGGTGCTGCATTTATTTATTCAAGGGGTCAAGACGAGAGGGGCGTAGCTGTCTAATTGAGGTACGGCATTCATTTATTCAAGGGGAAGAAGACCCGGGCGATCAAATGGGGTCGATTGGGGCATCGACATTTATTTGAGGTGAGGCATTTTGAATTTGTATTCACAAGTCAGCAACACAAGAGGTGTGCCGTTCATTTATCCAAATGGAAGATGGTGACGGATGACCGGTAATTAATAGGCTTGGCATCTATTGAAGGTGTGGCATTAATTTATTTGAGTGGAAGATAGGACAGGTAATTACAAGGTTTCTATTTGAGGTGTTGCATTTGTTTTTTTAAGTAGACAACACCAGATATTAATTGGGGCAAGGCGTCTACTTGAGGTACCCTGTTTTGTTTTTTTCATCTGCAGTATAACATGGAACAGGTAATTATTTTAGGCATGGCATCTACTGGAGGTGCATCATGGGACAGGTGATTAAACAGAAACGGGTGTCTATTTATGGTGGTGCATGTGCCTATCCAAGTCATGTTTACTGGAGGTATGACATTCATTTATTCAAGTATAAGATAGGACAGGCTAATATTTTAGGTATGGCATGTACTGAAAATACACAGTTTATTTATTAAAGTACTGTATAAGATTAAACAGGTGATTATTTTACATCCATTGGGCGTGCGGTAGTCATTTATTCAAATTGGATGATGGGACAGGTAATTAGTGATAATTGATTGAAGGCTATAATATTTTTTGAGGAAATGTCTTTTCACTGTCTTTTTGTGATATTGTCTTTGTGGTTTTGAATGGCAAACTAATCTCTAAAATCGTGATCTATTTCACGCCCCCACACGCAGCAATTGCTGGGTGTGTATGTATGTGTACTGTACCTTTCAATAGGAAACACTTAAATTGTAAGGCCATTTGCTTCCTTTGACACAGTACGTCTTCTGGTAGGTTCAGATTTCCAGGGCGTGCGTTCGGCCCTTCTCCTCCTCCTCCATCCTCTCCTAGTAGAGGAGATTCACCATTCTGCCCTCTTGAAAAGAAAAGACAGGATGATTCGGAAGTGATTTGGCTGGAGGCGCTTTTCCATCTTTTTTTTTTTACACCTTGGAACATGAGAGCTGCAGGAAGGTCGGCACTTGTTCCAAATACCTATACTTGAACACACACACGCACACACACGTACACACACACACACACACACACAGGTTTGTTTTACTATCTTTGTGGGGCCTTCTCATTGACATAATGCATTTCCTAGCCCCTCCCCTTAACCCCAACCATCAAAAATGATTGCCTACCCTATTTCGTACCCTAACCTCAACCATAACCCAATTCAAACCTAAACTCTAAAATCAAGTCTTGACCCTCAAAAAGAGGTCTGAACTTGTGGGGCCCAGCAAAATGGCCCCACATGGACGGGTGGGCCCTACAACTCTGAAAAGTCGCGGAATGTTGGCCCCACTTTGTGACAAAAACAAGACCACACACACACACACACACACATCAATCATATGAAAGGGGTAATTTCCGCCACTCTGTTTAATAGATTCACAATGAAATATTCAATTACTTAGGTATTTAGTTCTCTGGAGATAGTATTTAGTTTTGTCGAAAGTGAGTAATTGAGTCAAAGACATCTATTTGAGGTGCTATGTTTGTTTATCCAAGTAGAGGAAGGGTTGGGCAATTAATTGTGGCAATTTAAGGTGAGGTGTTTAAGGGGTTTGTTTGGGGTGTGGCATTCATTTATTCAAGTAGTTGACATGATAATTAGGGCAAATAGGCCAATTTAAGGAGCAAGATTTGTGATGTGTTTTTGAGGTGCATTGTTCATTTATTAAAATGAAAAATGTGGCATGCAGTTGATTAGGACATGGCTATTTGAGGTAAGGTGTTCATTTATTCAAGTAAACAAACCAACAAACAATTGGGGAATATGTGCCTATTTGAATTGCAATGTTTATTTAGGCAGGTAATATGACGGGTGGCTAATTGGCGCATGGCATCTAATTGAGGTGTGGCATTCATTTATTGAAGTGGATGATGAGACTGACCATTTTGGGAGGGGTAAATAGGCATCTATTTAGGTTTGTCCAAGTGGATGATATAACAGGCTATTATTTGGAGCATGCCGTCTATTTGATATATCCAGGTGAAGAAATTGACAGGCGTTTAGTGTGGCATAGTGTTTATTTGGGGTGAGGTGTTCATACATTCAAAAAGATTAATTAGAAACCATTGGATACAATTGAAAGTGCAAAGTTCATTTTCCTGACTAAAAAAATACATATGGGAGAGTTTTTGAATGAAAAATTGGGCCATCCGGATCGCATCGTCTTTTTAACCAGGTGGAAGATGATCAACTCGGAGAGCCCACCCGCCTCTAGGCAGGAGGATGAGAGGAGTAAAAAGTCTAAGTTGGTAAAAAAATGTCAACAGTCTCTCTCTCTTTCTGCTGGTATTGTAGCCTACCCCCTCCTTATGTATCTGCTTTCAGGTGAGGGGATACAGTACATTGAAACCTTTTTGCTTGGATTTGGTTCCCTTTCAGAGGGGCTCAATTCGCGCTGCTCTCCTCCCGCCATGTCCACTTCCCAGGGGAGCCCCACTCTCGCTCTCAGCCCCGGCCTGGGTGGAGCGCATCAAGAGTGGGGCAAGTAGGGAACACACAAGGCTATCACTTTCACACACGCACAAACCACCTCCCACTGTTAACCAGTCATAAGAATTGACCAACGCATGACTTCAGATGACTTCTTCTTCAGTAACTCCACCTTAATATTATTGTCAAAAAATTTAACACATGCATCCCTGTAATTAGTGATGGGAAAATGAAGCTTCATGAAGCACTTGCGATACTTTTTGACTCCTCAAGATGGCACTCATGATTCAAAGATGCAATGCAAATGTAATCAATTTTTATTGCACTTGCCTTTATCTTTAAACCAAGAGCACCATCTAGAGGAGTCAAAAAGTATCACAAATGCTTCATGAAGCTTCATTTTGCCATCACTACCTGTAATACCTCTGTGAAAATAAACAGTATTTACATTAGGGGTCCTTAACAAGACAAAAAAAAAGAGCAATGATGATGACATGTCAAATCGGTAAAATTACCGAATGAACAATACTGAGCTCTCCAGAATTTTTTTTTTTAAAAATACAAGACCCCTCAAAACTCACTTAGTACGAATGTTAGAAAATTATCCCCTGACACCAATTTCACTTAAACCAAACCAAAATTGGGTGAACATGTCTATAATAACAGGACACAGGAGTCTGACCAGCGCATGTGTGGACAGGAAGTCAGCCATTTTGGTTTGAAACAGTTAATAGTTTAACTTCAATTGAGGGCATATTGAGGGACATTAACCACTGTGAGTTTGTCAGTCCAGTCTAACGTAGCTTGGTCATCGTTAGGGGCCAACAGCAAAGTAACAACAAAGTCTAGACTGGCCCTACACTGCCTTGATGGGCCTCATTGACAGTTTAACATAATGCTCATTAGCTGGCTAAACAATCCTGCGAAGTATTTCCCATATGTCGGCTCTCGAAGAGACAAATTTGCTGCCACTTAAACATTCCCGTCACTCTAGTAAACACTCACTCAAATTCGGATTTGGCATTTGTTTTTTTTATGGCCAATTCGCATCTCAATTCGAGTCACCACTGATTCATGCACAGACCTTTTAGCTAGCTAGCTAAAAAACAGCTGGGTGGATGATAGATACTTTTTTCATTGAATGAAATTGGAGGGAAATACTCATAATGCAGTACAGTGTTCCCTCGCTATAATGCGCCCTTGCTAAATCGCGGATTTTTTTTTAATGCAATTTTGCATTTTACAATAATGTACTTTTTTTTTTTAGATATGAAGGTTTGAACATTGAGAATGTTTAAACAAGAGATTTACTTCACGGATTTCATTTATTGTGGGTATTTTTTGGAACCTAACCCCAGCGAAAAACAAGGGAACACTGTATATAATACTAAAAATGAATTGCATCATATTTTTTTTTATATATATTTGTATATTGTATAGCAACCAATAAAAAAGGCACAAAAAAAATTCCAAATTTCTTTGACTTTTGTTTGTAATTTATTGGACCATCTTTATCATCGTCCTGTCAGATGAGTGCTTCCTTACTATTAAGGCCAATCCGCATGCTCTTCACCAAGGGTAAGGCTGTGGGGGCGAGTGGTGGGGTCTCCCGTGGAGATCAGTGACGCCTCACTGACCACATCAATCAATCATTCACCCTCTGACTACCTCTGCACCGCTCTCTTTTGTCTCTCTCGGTATGTTCCTGTCTTCAAATCTCCGTCTCGCCTCCCCAACTTTAATATCTGTCCCTCTTTCCCACACGGCACATGAGAAAGACCCAATAGTTGTCTTTGTCCCTCAATATACTTTCTTTGACTAAAATTCATTTAGGAAGTTTTGCTTTTTTTTTCAACCGCCCGCAGTGAAAGCGTCTCCACGTGCCATGTGCCGACAAAAGCATCTTCACTTTTTTCTTCCCCAAATGGGGTCAACTCAGCAAAATTTGCAACAATAGAGGTAATAACAGAGAAAGATAATGGAGATGATAATAATAATAAGCGTCCACTCCCTGTATAGTCAAGAAGTTTTGTTCATACATTGCCCTCATGGGACCCGATGACACCAAATTCAGGCCACGCACGTTCATTCAGAGTCAATTGTGGCAACAATCTGTGCAATTCAAGACTTCTTTTAACTGACACTCGCCTCAAGTGGATGATCTGATATCTTATCCAGATTGATCAATAATCCACTTTACAAACATTTTACTCCTCCACAGATACAAGCTGTTTACATTTTTGTTAGGGTTGTCAAAGATAAAGCGTTAATTTATTAATTAATTACAAAAAAATTATCGCATTAATCATGTATTAAAAAAAAAATTAATCACACTGATAATTTTGACCGCAGATGATTTTTTAGCTTGACAGCGGATGGTTACGTTAAAGGTAGCACGTGTGCGTTTGAGCAACATAACTACATGCATTCAAGTAAAGCATTTAATAAATGTCATTCACAATATTTGTTCATGTCAAAACATTGGGGTATTTTTTTCCCCATTTTAAATCATGCAAGTAATTAACTGATTAGAAAAAGAGGAGGATGAGAGCGTGCAGTGGATCAAAAAATGTGCATGACGTCCTCATAACATTAACTGTCGAAAGAATTAACAGATAACAGGGACTTGTCAAATTTGGCGGGGGGAAAAAGTTGATTAAAAAAAAAGCCTTTTTAATTAAGCGATCGTGATTAATCAGAATTCCAAGATGTGATGAATCTGATTAAAAATGTAATCTTTTGACAGCTCTATTTTTTGTGCAATCAAACCCTAATCCTACTTTGAACCTGTAAATCTCCTTTCAAACCCTACTTTGAAACCTTCAAAACCTCAGGTCACACATACTGACAGTTTGACATCCATCAATTATCTGAATTTCAAATTCAACTTTATGTGACTACTTTGAAATCTTCCTTTGAATCCTTATTTTGAAACCTTAACACTTTTTTGAAACCCTACTTTGAAATCCTAACTCTAAAAACCTACTTTGAAACCCTAACACTGACATTTCTAGAAAATATCCACAGTGGTTAAGGCCTCTTTTTTTTTAAACACATGTAAGACATACTGTATTATTCATTTCTATAGCGCTTTTCCACCTTACATTCGACTACTGATGACGCAGCATCAGGAACGACGTTAAAATCTAGGAAATGAACAAAATATTGCAAAATAAAAATAAATAACACATTTTAGACTTAAAATGCTTTAAGTGCATCTCTGACACAAACCACACTCGTTCACAAAGTCCTTGTGAACAGGGGCAACTTGCACTGAACAATTCAGTATTAAGTCAAATAAATGACTCCAAAACCGTCACCTTCCATTTGCTCACCTTTGGCTTCCTTTTCAATTTTTTTTTCTCTCCTCTTGTATTCCACCATCTCAACATCCACAACCTTCTCCTTCTCCTCCTCCTCTTCATCCTTCTCTTCTCCCTCACCCCATCAGGAGGAACCTAATAGGAAATCAAAGTTTGTGCAGAAAGAATGGAAGTGGGCTTAGCGTTACCGTCCCCCGGGTGCGCTGTGCTGAAAGAGGAGTGCAGAAAAGACTCTATGCCGGCACTGTGCAGGCCAAGCTTTAATGCAGCAGATTGTCTTTCCTTTTACCTTGTGCGCTTTATTCACTCTTTTCTCTCGGAATCACACCTGAAACTTCCCCTTTTCCACAAACTTTTTGGGCTCTTTTTCCCTCTCGGCCTTTTAATGATAGCATGGAAGCCGTTTTGGATGTGTGTGCGTGCGTGTGAGAGTATACTAAAGCCTGATCTGCATGCTCTATGTTAGCAATTGACTCTATGCCCTCTGTGATCTCAGGTATGGAGGTCTTGTCAAGCATGTCAAGGAGCTGTGGCTCAAATTCCTTGTGTGTTCTTACATACTTGGCCAATAAAGATGATTCTGATTTGGATTCTGAAACACATTTAGTTCTTCTGCCCCGTTGCATTCAAAGCAATTGTCGCGGTCCAACAAGGATATAATATAGCAGAACCTTGGACTTTTAATTTGTTCTGTGGACCCATTCGCAAACCAAAATGTTCACAAACCAAGATAATCTTTTCCATGGAAATGAATGGAAATGCAATTAATCAGTTCCAGCCTCAGAACATTAATATTTACCTTCTTTTAATCGTTGTGCAGTTTGAAATAAAATTCTGTTTTGTATAAAGAAAGGTGAAAAAGGAAATAACAGCAGGTTGGCCAGCAAATCATTGTGCAGTATCTTATGTGTCTTGGGTACAGTCGTTGAGGTTCACTGTGGTTTCTGCTTGCCCTAAATGGCTACCATCTCCCATAATGCAGGTCATCTTTGAGTTGCACCATGGGATGTTGTTGCCTTTTAGACAAAATATAAAGCACAGAGCTAATTGAATTCATATGGTGTAAAAAAAAAAAAAAAAAGCGAAAAAGTGATCATTCCGCGGCCATGCCAAGACTGTTTATAAACTGAAAATATGTGTAACCCAAATTAAAGACCCCCTAAAAAACTATGTTAAACCCAAATAAGACCCTTGAGTTACCCCTTTCGTAACCCGAATTCTCACCTCATACCTCAATTAACAAGGCGTTTATGTTCTGCTCATGCTCTATTCGCAACACTTACACACTACACTTTTGGAGTAAAATCGACTTCTTTATTAGTAGAGTGAGTGATATGAAAATAATGTGTCATCAATGATAGAAAAATAAGAAGCGGATATGACATCTATTTATTTCTTTACGCTGTCCATGCATCTCGGTTTAGACGGACGGGTGTTAATCACATCATTACCATTTACGGAGTCACTCTACTCAGAATCTTTTAGAAACCAAAATATTGACCTTAAAAGAGGAAGTCAACCGCCCCAATTCTTGACAATAATATGTTCTATGCAGCCCTACTAGTCTAAATACGGTATTCTGGTTAATATTGCGTGAGTGGAATATGAGTTAAGCAGCAAAATCGAGCGTTTTTTTCTCAATATCAGAAAACGGCCATTTTGCCACTTGCTGTTGAGTGAAAATGACATCAAGTCTCAGGTAACAACCAATCACAGCTCAGCTTCAGAAAACAGGTGAGCTGTGATTGGTCGTTGCCTGAGCCCTGAACAAGTGTGATGTCATCTTCAGTCGATAGCAAGTGGAAAAATGGCTGCCCCCTGAGCTGGATAAAAATGGCAGGATTTTGCTTCATAACTCATATTCCACAAATGTAATATTAATCAGAATGTCATGTTTAGACTAGTGAGGTCACATATAACATATGTGTACATAACACAAGAAATGTTTAAGGTTGACTTCCCCTTTAACCTGAATATTGATGGCATGTAAATGTAGTCAATGTTGTGATGCAACAATTTTGCAGGATCTCTGTGTGAAAGAATCTGTTTCATGAAGCCTGCTGACCTTCGAAGAGTGCACTTAGTAGTACCTGTGTGCGCATATGTGTGTTTGTGGAGCAGCAGGCGGGTGCACAAGGGGATAACTCGTGGATTGAAATGGTGCCCCCCACCTTGCCCCTCCTCCACGCCCTCCCAAGATCAGCGTCTCCCCACCCCGTGCTTGCCACTCCATCCCCTTGATTTTGAGAGGCCGTTTTTCTTCGTGATCACAAAGGCGGCGGGCTCGGATTGCGGCGGAGCATTCACCCACCCACTTTGTTTTCAAATGGTTTTGTTTAGTTGTGACACTGCAGACACCCAACACCTCCCAGGAATCGTCTGCGGGGGAGTACACGGGGCGGGTGGCTGCTGTGCAAGATGGGAGGGGGGGGCACCACTTTCGGAATCGTCAACCACCTCCGCTCTCATCCCTCCGGACTCTTCACCCCCCTCTGTTTGTGTCTCTCGTTTTGCCCTCCGCCAGCGCTCCCGCGTGCCGCCAGTCGTTTGCCTCTCTGAGTGTTTAAGTAGATTAACACAGCAGGACCTCAAGACCCAGCCATGGTCAATAAGTGCTTAGGCTAAGAAGGGGTGTGTTACTAATTCTGAGCCTCACTTTTACATGGCTTTGGCTTTCAGTTGATGAGAGCACAGGTTCAAATTTTGGGTCACAATGGAATCATCCGGCTAATCCAGGCGTTTCCAAACGATAGCCCGAGCGTCATACGTGGCCAAGTCAAGAATTTCAAAGTGGCCCTTGCATTTGTCGATGTTTTTTTTCTTTATGCGGCCCTCAAAGGAAAACATTTGGGCCATCCTGGTCTACCCCTCACATTTTTTATTATTCTCTATGAATCAGGAAGTCGCCTTTATTAGACCACCCGTCGTAGAGACCATTCATCATCATGAAATACTTCAATGTGGACTCTTTCCATTGGCCATAAGCTGTTGAATTGGTTTCATTTTGAACAGGAAACGGGACTTTCAACCTGATGCCACCATTTTATACCAAAGCTGAGCTGTCAGAAAATAATTGTTCATTAACTTATTGATTATTAACTTATTTTTCTTTTCAAAAATGCAGTAATTGGGAGTCATTGGTTTACAAGGGAAGTCCACTTCTAAATTTGTACTTAGGTCATAACGCACCGTAGCCTATCACTAACTGAAGCGAACACAATAGTAAATTTATATTTATGGTAAAGATTTGGATAACGGATGGACGGATTTAAATGACAGACACATCTCGACCATATATATAAATTAATCAAATGGGGGAAGGGGGGGGGGGGGGTAAAGTACAGCAAGTAAATCAAGCATGCCTTCTTCTTAAGCTTTTGAGGATTCTCAGTAAATGACAATAATTAGAAATGAAATACTATGATTTTCCCTTTTGGCTTACCGTAAAACTATTAATAGGAAAATTCATGGATATCACAATAATTAAACTGTAAATCGTCATCATTGTTTTTGCTTATCTCCACTCAATAATTTCAGCAGTGTACACAAACATGACCCTAATCTCACAATATTGCCACATATTGATTTGTTATTGAGTGGTTATGTCACATGAGATGGTAACGCATTATTAAAGCCATCCATTGCGATCTATATAAATAAATACACTTCCTTACCTTGCCTCTGCTGCAGCTTTCTCACCTTAACACTCACTAAAGATTGCACTGAATGTTTTTTTATTTTAACCCTCACTTTCATGAATTTGCAGTTACACTTTTTTTTAAATGCTCAAATAGCCAGCGTGAGTCACAGTACGAAGTATTTGTGTAGCAGAGCCGACAAGGTTGTGAGTCATTTTCTTTTGCTGTATACAGTGTCCGTGTGTGAAATACAATCCAAAACAATACAACACATGCATTCATTTGAGCATGTTTTTATTTGTGAAAATGAAGCACGCAGATCATCTGTCTTATCAGTGCTGCTGATTATGGGAAAGTAATGTCCCCTGCATGCTTGTGTGTTAAAACTGTCTGTCAATCATAGTCAGAGTTAATTATTTCGTCGCCCTGCTGGGTGTGAGTGTGTGTCAGGAACTCTGACCCAGAGGCCTGGGGTTGGGTCTCACACGCACACACATTCTCCATTGGCCACCTGACGAATCACTTAAATTAGTTGATGTCATCAATCTCTCTCCAAAATCAAACTATCCGACATAATAATGAGGCTGCTCTTGATGAGCTTGTGTTCAACCTTTGGGTTCAATTTCTGTTCACATACACACACACACTGACGTTGATATCATATGTGTTGACCTTAAACCACTGGTGGTCGTTCATCAGTCGAGATTGGAGTCATTGCACTTTTCTGGTTACGTGTCTGAAAATGACAAAACTAAAGATAAAAAAGTGACATTTTGTTTACCCTGTTATTTTAGACTCCACAATTTCCCATTTGCTGCACGGCCCTCAGTCTCCTCTTCGGTAAGATGACTTGCCTCCTTCTGTTCTCCCGTAGTCTTGTCTTGTTCCAACTGATGCGTTCAATGTGACATGGATTTTGCAGTTCCCTGCTTTAAGGTGGAAAATCAGCTGAGGAGAAAATCAACAGAAAAATAATCAAATGTCATCTGTGTTGGTTGTGTTGATGTTTTAACGCTGAGGTACAAGCTGCATCCACTGATGTCAACAATGAAACTAAACTAAATATTACATGTGGCAAAATGTGCTTTGCAGTGCTTGCTTCTCAACCCCCCCCTAAAAGCATCCCAATCCAGACCGGACTAATCTCATTGCGGCCCCTCTAATTGACACCTTATTGCTCCCTGAGCGCATTTATTGCGCCGAGGCGAACAGGCGCAGATGCGATTGTGCAAGCGGCTAACGCAATAGCGCTCTCTTTTTTTCCATCTTCAAAAACAGGGTGACGGCGTTTTCATTTTCATGGCAGGTCCACTCTGACTTAATTTCGCTTTAAATGGATGCTTGGCGCCAATGGAGGCAGACACCTTATTGTACATTTCTTTATGTGGACTCCCATGGGGGACTGAAGACCACTTTCATTTGAGGTGTTATTGTTTATTATATGTGTGTGTGTGTGTGTGTGTGTGCGTATGTGTGTGTGTGTGTGCGTGCCTGTATGTGTGTGTGTGTGGGGTCTTGTTTTTGTGACATAGTGGGGCCAACATTTAGGGATTTCACAGAGTTGTGAGGCCCACCCGTCTATGTGGGGTCATTTTGCTGGGCCCCACAAGTTTAGACCTCTTTTTGAGGGTCAAGACTTGGTTTTAGAGTTTAGGTTTGAATTGGGTTATGGTTGAGGTTAGGGTAAGGAATAGGGGTAGGCAATCATTTTTGATGGTTGGGGTTAAGGGGAGGGGCTAGGAAATGCATTATGTCAATGAGATGGCCCCACAAAGATAGTAAAACAAACATGTGTGTGTGTGTGTGTGTGTGTGTGTGTGTGTGTGTGTGTGTGTGTGTGTGCGTGTGTGTGTGTGTGTGTGTGTGTGTGTGTTTGTTGTTGTTTCCAACTCGGTGATTGAGGAAGCATGGCAGTGCCCAAGTGAACAAATTAGAGATGTTCGAGGTCACTCTTTTTTTGCTCGCCGATACCAGTACGAGTACTCAACTCTTGACTATTCACTGATACCAATAGTAGTTGCGATACATAACATTTTCCCCCCAAAAAAACAATGACAAATAATTTTAAGGAAAAACCTATATATCCCACTATAGCATTTTTTCTTTAAATTGCATGAAATTAAATGGTAAAGGTACTTCATTTCTATAGCACATTTCCACCTTACAAGGCCCTCAGAACGCTTTACATTCGACTACTGATGACGCAGCATCAGGAACAACTGCCGGTTCAGTATCTTGCTTACATACTAGGATGCTTCGACGTGGTCACAATGGCATGGGACCCAACCCACAACCTTTGGGTTGGGAGACTATCACTCTACCAGTGAGCCACGTCACCCCTCTAAATGGCAATTTTCTATTCTGATTTTTAATTTTTAGTACTTTTTAAAGTACTGATACCTTGAACTAAGGCCTGCTGTCAGCACAATATGATACACAAATGCACGATTGGATAAGTTGGAAGTGTGAGAACAAGCCCACCAAAACCTTTTGGACAAATTCAAACTGCCCAAAATTTCCACCCACTAACATCTTTGTCTTTGTATTTTTTCCATTTCCCAGAATGTTTCTCCTTGTGATCATGTTCCTTCTCTCCTCGAACCCCTCCTTCTCCTCCAGGAGGGTCCTCTCTGATTTCTAGCAGACAAATTTTCTTATCGGGCCGCAGGCCGATTGGGGCGAATGAAAACATGACCTCTTCAGGCGGAGTGTGCTGATCAGGACTGATTAAAGAAAAAAAGAAGAAGAGAAAAAGAAGGGAAGAGGATAGTGTGCGCTTCCACATGCGCGCAGACTCACACACACTCACACACACACTTATCTGCAGCTACACTGATCGGCCATGATAACACAGGAGGAGGATAAGGGAGAGCAGTGGAGTGGCAAACAAGCGCCATTAGACTTATTCTATTCATGAAAGACAGACGGACAGAAGGGGAGCAGTGGCGGCACTTAACTGGACAACAAGACCCATTAGGCCGTTCGCATTTGCACACTGACTGGCTTGTTGATTGACAGTCTTGGGGGGGTGTTGGACAAGCACTGTTATGTTATATATGATCAAGGACCACAGAGCCTTGTCAAAAAAAATCACCCGACAACATTGTTAACTCAAGTTGAATACAGACGCTCCCCTACTTACGAACATTCGAGTTGCGAACAACGGTACATACGAACATTTCTGCGCGTACAGTATGTCGAAAAATGTTTGGAAAGAAATGCTGTAAGTTAGATTTTGTATTGCGCGTAGTGCTTCTTTCCGCCGCTAATACCGACGATTGGCGCTGTGAGAGCTCATTGGAGGCTGAGCAACGTGGCGAGGAGGAGGAGGAAGAAACGCCGGTCCCCATGAAGCAGGAAATAACTTTTGAAGCCGATTCCAGCGACGACGAAGAATCTCTCATGATATAAAATCCTCCTCTTCCTCCTCCTCCTCCATCATCTCCTTAAGCATCGAGTACATCTTCCAAAAGTAAGTTAAACTTAATTTTATTTATCTTATTACGTACATGTACATACTGTGTGTGTGTGTGTGTCTCGCTCTCTCTCTCTAACATACGTAGTACAGTACAGTACTGTACGTATTCTCTCCATTTTATTAAGTTTTTTTCAGTACAAACCAATGCAGGTTACTTGTACAAGCCTTAAACATACTTATATAAACCTTCAATATACTTATATAGGCTTTAAACATAAATTATAATACAAAATATAGTACTGAAGCCACTTACGAACAAATTCACCTTACGAACGATCGTCCGGAACGTAACTCGTTCGTAAGGTGGGGAGCGTCTGTACCTCAAAAGTGGAACAATTTTGAGTTCTGAGAGTAGTTTTATATTTTTTGCCAGTTAACCCAAGCTGCTTAACTTTTATGACCGTTGACAAATCGTCCCACTTTAAACTCAAATGGCAACAGGAGAGGACGCAGCAACTGGGAATTTAACAAAATCCCAGTATGAGGCAGGGGGGTGAGTTAGTGAGTAAAATGGAGGTAAAGGTAAAAAAAAAAGAAAAAAGAATGGAGATGGGCTTCGGGGTGTGCGCTCAATAAACGGCCCCCCTTTTCTTTGGCCCCACGCTTGGCTGCTTTGGCTGAGGGGGTCACAGCAGACAGTGGGGGCCTTTGTGGGTATTTCTCAGAGGCTGGTGGCAAAGCAGCAGCAGAGAGGAGAGAATAGACACGGCACCGAGGTGAAGACATGAAAGAATGGAAGGATCATACAAGCGGCGGGACATGGTGAGGGGGTTAGAAGATGGTGGAAGAAGCCCAAATAGGGGGGGGGGGGTCTCGTAGATCACTTTACCGAGCCGTGAATGCACCTTGAGGAGCGAATGGAGGAAAGGAGGGACCCCTCCCTCCCCACGAGAGGGTGAGCGACGACGACAAAGAGCAAGAAGGTCAAGGAGAGCCATTCGATATGGAGAGTGGGGGGCACATGGGGGGGGGGGGGGCTCGGAGGCAGGACTTAGATTTGGTTACACTCCGGGAGAAGTCCAGTGTCATGTCCATCAAGGTGCTGTAACACACACACATATTTCATGTGTATAGGGCAGCAAAGTTGACCTGAGCTATTTATGGGGGATGTAAGGACCAAATCCTGGAGCAAATCGTGATAAACTGAGTAACTGGCGCCAAATAAAAATGTTTATAATAACATAAATCAACATAATTATACATAAATATAAGCACAAACTATGATGCCAAAAATAATTTTAAATTCATCTTACCCTGAAAAATAAATGGCTCACAGTTTAATTATGTATTTATTTTTATGTTTTATCTAATTATAAGCCATATGATGTCAAGTTGGGGGCCAAAAAATATCACCCTGCAAATAGCCCCCCCAACTGTGAGTTTGAGACCCCTGTTTAGAGCAGGAGTGTCCAAAATTTTCTTCCGAGGACCACATACTAAAAAAAATTCTAGGTTTTTATACTCTTGTTAACAAAAGTGGAAACAATTTTAAACTAATAGAAATAGTTCAAATAAATTTTTGACGTCTATAGCCGTCAATGGCAGTGAATGAGTTAAGAACCATTAATGTGATGTTTTCACAAATCGGACCTTGACACTAAAGCAGCAAGCGAATGAAACCATTTTTGTTTCTGAAACTGAATTATCTTGATCCCCACAGTGTTATAAACAAGAATTCAGTTACTATTTTATCTGTAAATTTGTGTATGTCTTTGCATAGCTAGAAAAGTTTAATCCACCCTCTTTTTTTTTTAAAATAACGTTGTGGCCATGTTAAAAAATATTTGTAGGAAATGCATATCACACACAAGACCTAAGTTCAGTGAGTATTTGCTTTTGGGGGGGAACTTTTTTTGTGACGCCCATTACAGCCTGAACAAGACGTGTTAAAGGAAAAAGTAAAGCAGCCTATTCAAACCTACAAGACTCTATACATGTGGCACTTTGTAACATAATTGCTTTGCTACATACACGCACGCGCACAACACGCGCGCAGCCGGCAGCGGCAGCAGCTTCCCGAGGTGCTACCGAGCGGGGTCATGTCAAACATCAGCTCCCGTCGCGTCAGCTCTTTTTCTCCCACAATTTAACACAGGCCAGGCTGTCAGCATGCTCACCTCCACAAGGGTTCAGACGCTGCCCCCCCCCCCCCCCCTTAAAAAAAAAACGCACATTTGGTGATGTGCACAGTTAGTGCCACATAGTAGACGATAAACACAGAAGACAGACTCCCCGGGTGGCGTCCACTCCTCTGCTGACATTCTAACGGGCTCCCCAGTGAGTGGACACACACGAAATCCACAGCATGCCAGCAAAGAGGATAGCTTAACGAGTTTTTCATTGTGCTTCTGTCACCTCTATTCTTCCCAGGAATTCACAATTGAGCCACCTTATGTATGTTTGGTTTGTTTTACAATAAAACTACTACTCTGTATTACTTGTCAATTGTCAATACGAGCAACAGTTGGACAGTGGACAGTTTTGAACAGCGACTCTCAAAAGTTGTTACGACTCAGCTGCGAAAAATTGCTGAGTCATGATTGGTTCTTACCTGCGCCCTAAGCAACTATGAATTAATTTTAAAGGGAGACTCATTGAGACATTTTTCTGGGTTTGGTCAGTAAACTGAGCCATGATTGGTCATTACCTCTCTCCTCAGCACCGGTGAAAGGTATTAATTGTTCATGAAAAAGTGAAAAGTGAAATATTATCTTCTTACTCTTGAAAATGTCTCACTGTGTCAAGTATCACTTTAAGTGGCAAAATATTTATAACTTATAACTTGTATGACAGTTACAGTAATAATGTACAAATGTTACTGACCTGTACTGTTAATAAAGATTTTGCAATGACAATGATACTCAGTACGTGAAATGTGGTGTTTTTGTGGACAAAATATATGAATACAGTGTATCACCATCTATACATACTGTTCAGCTTTTGTAGGAAAAGTGTGTACCTTCAAACTTGTAGAATATTTTTGGGGTGGGGGGTAAGGAGGGGCATAGATGAAACGTTCCATTTGGTGGCCTGGGGTTGGGCCATTGTCCTTGCTGTCTGTCTTCACGTCTCCTTCAAACTAATTAAAACACGGATTGATGTGACAGACCAATTCAGAGTTGACCGCAACCCCTGCAAAGACTAGAGAACAAAAGGCAGCGGTTAACTAATACAAAAAAAACTTCATCCCATAATGTTACAGATCGTTATCCAAAAGTGACGAAGAACAAATACTTATTAGATATTTCATGTGTCTGTACATTGTGTTTATTTTTCGGGTACCTTCTTTTTGTCTGGCTTTCTACTCTTTGCTTTATCAAAATGTGTTTGTTACATAACAGATTCGGAGAGGCAAGATTTGCATCCATCCATCCGTCCGTCCATCGTCTGCTTTATTTAAGAATATTTTATGTTTGTTTTTGCGCCAGTCAAAAATCCATCAGCTTCATTAGCATTGCATTCATTAGCTAATTTAGCATTTATTGTTATTCCGGTCATAATTATAGCGAAGCTAGGGCAACACTTTTATTGAGAGCATAAAAGCCCAGCAAACGTAGCTCATTATAGAACGACGATGTGATTTATTGTGATGTAAAGTTGATAAACGGGGGAAATATAGTATCAAAACGGGTGTTGTACAGTACATATGTTTTACAGGAGTTGAATTGTACTGTACTTTTTTTTTTTAGTATCTGTACTTCATACACAACAAGTACTCTAGCCAGCCATGGCATCCCAACATAAACAAGTTTTCATAGTTTAATGTTCGAGTATGATATGATGAAGTGGCAGGCCAGCTCGAAGGAAGACAAAGGCGACAAGGAATGCGCGGCAAACAAAGCGATGTTTGACGGATGTTCTGTAAGTCTGCCACGGGGTGATCTGTCATTGTGTCTCGGTGATTGGTGGCTTTGCCTCCCGCGACATGGGATTCGTCCCACCCTTGGCCCACCCCAACCAGAGGTGGTTACACTAGAGATGACTCAAACAAAGCGGCTCAAAATGATTTTGGGGGATGAATTGTGCTTGATTTGCCAAAATACACCGCTCATATCTCAAATGTTTTTACTCACAAGTCAAAGCAAAAAAATCGACCAATAAGTAGGGTCACTCGTAGTATATCATTAATCATTTTTAAAGTGGACTCCAGCTCGCCCATGAGCCTAGTTCGGAAAATAGATGCCTCGGTAAATTTCACAAAATTTGACTAAGAAACAAATGTGAAATTTCCAAGTATTTCAACACGTAGTCTTTAAAAATTAGTTAGTCTTAATGAACCATCATATCCTATCATATAAGATGTCGAATAGCACTAAGAAGTATGTCTAAACATACTTCTGTCTGATATTGTAAAATCAACCCATCATAAATTTGCATGGTCATTTTGATGTGTGTGAGTGTGTGTATAGAAATATATTTGTCAGTACGGGTGTGGAGTTTACATCCCAGACAGGTCGCCTTGGTAACAAGGTGCTTCCCTGCCGCCGTCGGGTCTCGGCCAAGTTGGGCGCCACCATGGCTGGATGGTGGCAGACTTTGTGACAAGTTTGCCAGGGCGCACAACACATGCACATACTGAGACATGGAAATAATGTATGAATACAAATATTATGGAATATCATGTCACTATGCCGCATTTGACTATCATTACTATTGAACTAAGAAGACCTCTTGTAGATGTGTCTGGGAATCATGAGCAAACCTTGACCAAGGCAAGGAGCCACAGTTTGAGCATCCCGCTGTGAGGGGTCACAGCCTCCATCAGATTCATTGTCAGTCGGTCTATTGTGCCCCTTCGAGTACACACACACACCGTTATAACTTATAGGGTCTCCATGACAATGATGGGGGCGACAGTAAGGCGACACGGTGGCGCTGCATTGATGTGGGCATCCAGCATAATCGTCCTAATATATGCACTGTATGGCAGGTAAAGGCGGACGAAGTGTGTGCGTGTTTATGTGTGTGTGCACCAAGATATGAATGCAGTACAAACCCACAATTAGATGACTTCCAAAGACTTGCTTTGACTTTGACTTTGACCATCAAGACACACATAAATAAAGATTATTTATCACCTTTGACTGGTTGGTAACTCAGACTGAACATGTCTTAATTGAACCCTTCATTTAGTTCAACTCACATTTGGAAAGTCATATTCCGTGTCTATATTTTTTTTAAGAATTCACAAAGTTTGCTCAAAAATATACGGATTTCTGCTAAATGCAACTCTTTTTGTCAACATTTGTAAAACCTGTTTCTTTTTTCTTTCTTGTTTTAAGTGTAGGACTTCAAAGGATTCTTTAAAGTAAATGACTTCTTGCTTAAAAATATTGCCAAAACATTCAATGAATTGTGTCTTATTATGTGAAAATCTAACTTTTTTCTCCTTTGGGGGGGGGGGGATTACAAGGGTCACGGGGGGCGCCGGAGCCTATCCCAGCTGGCTTTGGTACACCCTGAACTGGTTGCCAGCCAATCCAGGGCACACAGAGACAAACAACCATCCACACTCACAATCACACCTAGGGACAATTTAGAGTGTTCAATTAACCTGACATGCATGTCTTTTGAAAAACAGAACCTAATCTTCTGTTATAATGTTTCACAAGATGGGAGACTACAGAAAGAGAGATTTTCTGCACAATCTCTCCAAATTATCCAGCGACCTGGGAGACACAAACGCACCACGCACACGCACGCACGCAAGCGCACGCGTACGCACGCACGCACACGTTGCAGCTCTGGCGTCATTAGACTTGATCTATAGTTAATTGGCTATAGCAACCTGCCCCCTTGTGTTCAATTAAAGTAAGACACCATTTTTTTGTTCACATGGGGATTTTGTCATCAGAGTGTGACATCTAGTGGACAACATAGGTGACGCAGTAGATTTAAAAGCGTTCCAGTGGCTGGCTGTCAACAACGACACAATACATTTAGACTACACGGCTAAATTAATAATGCAACCATAAAAAAGTATTTTTTTAAATAACAAGTTTGCCCCACATATTTTGAAAGGCGGGTTATTTAGAAATGTCGTAGTCGGTTTCTTCGTGTGTTTGTAATGTATACTAACGCAATCCTGTATTGACCTCTCTTGATCATACTTTGCTTTCTTTCTATTTTTATTTTCATATCTTGTAATGTATTTTTATACGTTCAATAAATCAAACTAAACTATTTATAATTTACATTTGCACACTAAAGTTATAGATTACATTTACGGATTATAAACTTCCTGTTTTATCTCCGGCAAAAGACAATTGGAGCCAAAGCGGAAGTGGGACGTAATGGAATGAGCTTGACTCCTCCTCCGTGCGTTCCTGCTGCTCATCCGGATACGATGCGTTTGGACAGTGACAAGGATCAAGACACTCATTCCCACACGCACATACAAAAAAAACCTTCATAAAAATGTTACATTTTTGGGGACTCAAACGTGAGTTCACGCACCTAAAAAAAAAAATGTTCACACACATCCGGTCTTTTGGCCAATGACTGGGCTCAACCGTCCTACGTCACAGCCTCTATAGCGGGAAACCGGTAGTCTTCGGCCTATCCAAGCTATTTCATCTCGTAACATAGCCACCGTTCTTCTGAACTGCAACCGTATTCTCGCCAGCAGCAGCATGTACTACCGTATTTAAAACCTACCGGCCTTTACCGAAGCCTCCAGACTATTTTGAGACGACGCTCTTTGCTGTCGGGCAGGGTAGTCAAGAAAAAAGTTGAGTGTCAACGCTTGCCGGTGGCTAGCAAAACAATACAAGAAAAAAGAGAAACAAAAGATCCGCTACGAACCTGAGTCGGACAAAAGGCTTCCCCGGTGTCAGGCATGAGATAGCCCGGTCAATATGAGCCAATTCAACTTGGAACGTTTCCGTTTTCAAAAGTCGTCAACGTGCAACGTGAGTTCCGAGTCTGAGAAGGAGAACAAGCCGGGTGAGTGAAGCTGAGGTTCGGGGCTAGCGTTATTGGAGCTCTTGGCCAGCTGTGTAAGGAATGCTACTGTGAGCGTTAGCGTGTTTTGTACTTAATTAGCATCGACGCTGTATTTAATGTGGTTGCTATGAGGTTTGTGCTATGTGGTTGCTGACCCACGTGCAGGAAATCAAGACAAGGTTCCCTGTGATGTAACTGAGCAACGTTGGCGATGGAGTAATTAAGCCATGTCAACAAATCGTGCTCCTGCCTATCAGAACGTACCGATTTTTTGGTAGTGTTGACATTTAACATTTTCAATTTATATTTTTACTGTTTTTGAATTAACTTATAAGTATATAGATGCCATATAACTATGTGTAGTAAAATGAATATAATGATTTTGTGAAATACATTTAAACTTCTCACTCCCTTCCAGCTCTTGAGATAAGAATGTGTATGTTTTAAAAGTTGTCAAGTTCTCATGTCATTAGTCATTTGGTCGTAAAAACCTGAAGGTCCAAGTCCTGTCTACATCATTTCTCCGAGGCTGGTGGGGAGCTGAGATAATCATTTCTGCTTATTAAAAACACTAAATTCTTTGTCAAGTCTAAGGGGGGGAGAGAATCCTTTCTACTAGTATAAAGCGACTGTGTGTTTCTATATTCGACACACTGGGGGCTTAACGTCACTTTTCGAATGTAAGCTTTTTTCCTGTGTCTTAAGAGCTCTTAATAAATCCTTGCAAGGAAAACTTCTTCATGAGATCTCAATTCTGATTTATTTGAACACGCAAAAGATTACACTTAATAAAGTAATCAAATAATGCCTTCAGTAGGCACATACCACACAAAACAAACCTCCTTGATGACTGATTAAATTGAAAACGACACAAAGGCATAGGTTTGACTAGACTAGAAACACATTTTTTTTACGTATATAAATAATTTTTTGAAGTTTGATCACTGATGTTTTTCACCAACCCAATTTCTCACTGCACACTGCGTGGCAGTTGTGGATAACTGGTGTCTTGTGGGTAATGCTCAACTTTGACCAATTATTGGAAGGTGCAGAGTTCATAGCCAGCTTTAAAAGTAATTTTTAGAACGATAGGTGAATGTTTGCACCAATGTCTCATCCAGCTGTAGCCTGTAATAAAACACCATTACACATTCGGAGAGGTATTATCAGGCCATGACAACTTTCCTCCATTTAGGTGTATTTAATTTGACTTATTGTTGGGATCACTTCTAATGTTGCCCACCAGCTCAAATGAAATCCACCGAATCCCATTTGTCAAAGTCCCATGCCCGAGGAGTGGTTTTTGAAGACGTTGATGAGGCTGATGATGATGATGCTGATGATGAGCCACTGAGGAAAGTGTCCTTTACAAGGAAATTCAGGTAGAGGACTTATTCCTATTCCTAATTCTAACCAATAACCCTATTTATTTATACATATTTTTTTAAATCCACAGACGTGCACTCATACACACAAAATGCTCTCCCTGGTGGGAAGCGAACCCGCACCGAGTGCATTTATTATTTTTTTTATTTACATGTTCTAGGTGTTAATTTACTTATCCTGCACTGTCTTTGCCACTCCAGGGATCCCATGGTCAAACCATCTAATGTCACCGATGATAAAAAAGAAGAAGAAGAAAAAAGTAAAAAACAGTTACAACTCTCAGAGATGTTCCCTCATTTGTCGAGTCAAAAGCTCTCCGAGGTGAGTTATGTCATATTGGAAGTAGGCACGGGCCGGTTGCTCTTTCAATATATACTGAATGTTGACATTTCAAAACCACTCAAACTTTCTGTCAGTCGTAAGAGCTTTTTTGTATCTTTGCTTTTCACTTTGTGTGGAGGCCTACCACGGTCAATCTGGGCCTGAAGTTGTCTGAATCTCACCAGTATTATCTTCACAAAGGCAGCATTTTTACACATGCCTCCCGTACTAACTGATTGTCTAATAGTAAGGTTCACTGTATTGTATTTACAGGTTGTTGGGAGTACGAGCACACTAGATGGGGCAGTTGCCACATGTGTGCTGATTTCTGATGATGAAGGTATGAGGAGTTGCACAGCAATCCAAAATTTTAGTGGCGTTTCCTGTGTGTGCAGTACGTGTCCCCATAGCATCGATTTGCGAGAAAATATTGAAAAGTGGAGCATAAAACATTTTTACAGGGTTCCCATGAATGCTTGTCTCATTGTTGACACTGTCTTAGTGTAGAAATTACAGTGGCAAGCCCTTTAGGGAATTGCTGTATTTCCGTCATTAAATTTATCACCCATAATGGTTATTATCATAAAGTAGAGGTTTGTACAATAATGTAATAAAAAGTAGCTCGTAGTACTAAAAATGTCAACCAATTAAAGATGGGAGATTTACAAATAGCAAAAATAAAAAATATATTGTATGCAAATAATGAAAGGGCAGAAGCAAAGCCTATGAAAAGAAGCCCTCCCGTAAAAAAAAAAAGAATAAACGTCTGAAAACTTGTGAAGTTCTGTTGAAATTGAAACAAAAATCGTTTACATGGAATTTCAGTATCTACATGAGAATTGTACTGTTTGAATAATGGAAATAGAATATACATGTATTTTCCCTGCAGATATTTTTTTAATGGTAGATTTAAAATGTGGGTGTGATTTGATATTCTTTAATAATCCCGGCATTCAGTCCAGTTTGTTCAACCATTTACTTCCTTTTATTGAACTACTGTATGATTTTAGTGTGGCTGAATATTCTCTGGAATTTAATTTAAAAAAAAAAAAGTTTTTATTTGTATGCATTAAAAGAGATGTTTGCAGTTCTACATTCACTCAAAATTCTACAAGTTATTGAATAAGGGGTTGTCCACTCGCAGGCTGACATGACTTGGTGAGCAAGAAAAAAACGACAGATGAAACTCTTAGCAAAGTAAGAGAACTTCTGTTTACAAAAATAAATAAATAAATAAATAAAATGAAAGCAAGAAATCCCAATCAAATTAGTATGTGGATAATAACCTTTTGGGCATGGCTACTAGAAAATCATGAGACTGATACATGAGTACATGTAATACAATTGTTTTATATATATATATTCTGTGTAAATAGCCTTGGGGACAACAGGCTATTGTTCTCCTGAACTCTCAGAATTCTCATCTTCAGCAAAGCAGTGACACTAGCGCTTCTGTTTTGTTGTTGTTTTTCCCAGACACAGATAATGTCAGGAAGGAAAAGCAGGATAGTGACAGCTCGCTGCAGAGTGGTGAGACACAACCCAACCAAAGGAGGAAACAATCAGGGGTGAGATGGCAAAGCCTACAGTTAAGATTGGTGCCATCTTTTTTTGTTGTTGTTGAAAGAACATTGTCAAAAGCCAGGTTTACATTGAGTCTTTTTTTGTCATTTCGATTATAATCATTCCAAATGAAGATCAGTGGTCACCTGTTTACATGTGACGTGATCCATCACGATCTGCCGTTTATGTGCTCCACTCATTAATCAGAACAGACGTGAGACATGAATCTGCATTTCAGTGTGTCTGGGTCATTCATGTCAGCGCGCTGTTCCAATTGGTACTCGCCTCCTATTCACTATGCCTTACTTTGTCTTAAAGTCCGTATCTCACTGAGGGGTGAACATTTGCGACATTAGCCAATGTGAATTTCACGCCAGGGTTTGCTCAAGGTCTCTAAACAGTTTGAATGTTTTCTCATCCCAATGCTTGCGAAATTTGAACCAACCCTGATGGGAGCGCACATTCGCTACTTTAGCCAACACTCGTAAACATTCGCCCCTCCCTGGGCTTACTGTATGCAAGTGTTTGCACTGCTGTGGCTGAATGTGCGTTTGGACTTGGAAGATGCTAATAAGTTGCCCGCACTGGAATTAAAAAAGTGTTTTGAATTGGAGCATTGTTATCTTTGCCAGGGCAGAATTTATACATTGAAATAGGATATTGTATTGTGTTTTCAGGCTGTTGGAAGTACAAGCACTCAGCCTGGAGCTGTTGATGAATATCTGCTGATTTCTGACGATGATGATGGTATGAATAGAGAAGTAGTCCAGCCCAATTTATACACACACATCAATCGTATTTTTACAGGAAAATATTAAACTGGAGCTACATAACGGTATTTCTATTCATGCTTATCTCATAAATTACATTATTTCTGGGTAAATGGTAATAGCAAGGCCCCAAAGCCACTGAATTACCTTTTTTAGATAACGGACCATTATTATCCTTAGAGACATATAGAGTTTCCCGCAATTGCCAGACTGCAAAGCGCACCTGATTAATACCCGCAAAAGCTAAATTTAACAAATGGAACACCAGTAACAAAATAATAGTTCCATCCAATGTCAAACATGGCTAGTTACACAGTAGCCTTGCGGATAAGTGATGGCTATCTTTATTTTCTTCCTCCTGCGCATGCAACCCACCAAAGTCCTCTTCTTCAGTGTTGGAATGTGGGAAAGCCCTTCCTTCGTTACACACTTTCTCAGTCTTTCTTGGTGTCACTGTCGTTTATGTCACGAGACAAATTTACAGGCAAGCGTGCCGTTTGCCGTCGTCTTCATTACGGAGCAGTACAACCTTAAGTCGATTCCTGCTGTTTGCGGCAGAAAGCAGCCGAGTCCAACTTCAGCGAATAATTGATGCCTCTCTTAAAGTGACTATTGGCGCCCATATGAATCATAAATGTAACCAAGTATGATATAAACGCTACTTGGATATAAATTCAAACACTTACATTGCTGCATATTATAAATACAGTGCAGGAAAGAGCTTAGAGTTAAGTATTTACATACACATAATGCACATTATGTATGTATGTGCATATCTGCTACCATACAATTTATTCTTATACTTAGTCCAATATTGTAAATGCATCCTGTATTTTTCCGCTGGCTTATTTGTTATGAATCTTTCTGTAATAATGATGCTGCTGTTTTTAAATCTAAAAAGTAGCCACAATGTCGCCATCTGGCAAAATTCTGAATGGCTCGCTTACAGACGCATTTTTTGCAATACCGATACTTATTTTTACTTGGTTGTGTAAGTTTACACTTGTTCGACATTGGCATTCCAGGGGTGTAGTTTTATTTATTTATTTTTTAATAATACAAAGCCGTTCAAAAGTTATTTTTTCTGTAACATTTGTATTCCATAATATTTAATATTAGCCTAATCACATCCATCCAATAAACATCATGGTCAGCATTGCCTCTTTTTTAAAAATGTATTTATTGTTTTCTTTTCTTTTTTTTCCAGACGTAGAATTTGTTAGTAAGAGAAAGCAGAATGGATCTAACAGCTCACTGGAGAGCAGTGAAACTCAACCCAACAAGAGGAGGAAACAATCAGAGGTAAAATATTATTATTCCTGACATCTTTTGTCCAATGAAATTGTCTCAGTGTCTAGTTTAGAGGGGTCCGTCCCTACTAGTTGTGTTATGGGAAAATAATTATTCAGCACGTATTAGCATGACATGTTTATGCGTTATTGTGGACACATGCATTTTTAGCAATGAGCCTTTTACTTCTTGTACATGAAGCTACAACAGTATGACGTTGGCAGAAAAGCGTAACACAGAAAAAGTACCTCCTATGTTTTTAGATTGCCCTCCTTCCTGTCTAACTCACTTCCCTAACCCTTACACAGGCTGCATAAGAATCTTCCCATGATCATAATTTACAGTGAACTCTCTCACAGACCACTATCTTGTAGACTGCTCTGTAAGACTTGTGTATATTTGAAGCGTCAAATATAAAGAAACCCAAAAGACAACTTTTTTTCCAGACTGTTTTATTGATTTTGCCTAACTACTGAAAATTCCACAACATTTGTGTTCCACGCTGACAATTGCCTCTTTTGCCTCACTTGTATTCAAATTTAAGGTGTCTGAAGACAAAGTTGTAGACAGTAGCGATGATAATCCGGATGGTGGCGACAAACCAAGTTGGGAGAAGCAAGAAGTGATGGTCAAAAGGCTACACAAGAAGTTCCCAAATCTGGACAAGGAGGTAAAAAAAAAACTTTTTTTTTTTTAAATTGTCAAATGCTTTGTTAAGCTGCACAGTCAAATTTAGGGATGCAGACTAATATCTGTGGCCAATAGTTATCGGAAATTATCGATAAATTTGACGTCATACAGATAAACCAGATAATAAAGAAATCTGCCATTAATAATAGACTTGCAACGTTGGCCCATCATTTGTGGTTGTGGCTCCAGTTGTGCCCATCATTTTTTGTAATTAATTAATCAATTAATGCTTTAACTTTGACAGCACAAATTTTTTTACACCACAGTTATAACGCTTTGAGAATCTTATTTCTGTTGATTTTTCTTTATAAATGGGCCACTGTTTCCTCCAAACAGTGCAACTATTAAATATGGAGGCACATAGAAAATTGGATGTTTGGTTGTGTTTTGATATAAAGCTCACTGATACCTGTCTTATTGTAGGAGCTGCGGTCTGTGCTTCAGGAACACAACTGGGATGACGTTGCGGCTCTGCATGCTCTACAAATGTTCTCTAGCCCAGGTCCCAACATACCTCGCGCACGTTTTTTATTATGCATCTGTCACCCGTATCATGCTTTGCTAATCAGATGTCTTCTTACTTGTCTCACAGATGAGATTGACTTCAGGTCGCCCGAATGCACACCAGAGAAATCACACCATGTCAAGAACAAAGAGGGAGAGGAGCAAAGCGAGGAGCGCCTGCTTGAATCTTGTCACAACAAAATGGATGCCAAGGTATATGATCCATTACGTGGGAGTGATTGTGACAACAGTTCAAGCGCTACTGTGGACAGCGACGACTATTCATCTGAAGATGAGGTCAAACATTCCTACTCGACCCTCTCCACATGGATTTCAAAAGACTCGTTCCCCTCTGTCAAGAAAACTACTACTTTCCAGAAGCCGTCCTCATCATCATCATCATCATCCTCCGCCGCGCAGATCCTGTCCAGGTTCGCCAGTGGGACAAGCATGGCTAAGAAGCGAGCGGAAGAGAGAAAGCGTGAAGCCCACGCCGCTAAAGAGCCCCTGAGCTCTGATGACGACGACGACGATGATGATGACGACGAGGATGCAGAGAGCAGCGACTTGGACAATTACAAAGATGTACTTGCAAACACGGGAGGAGTGAAGGAAGAGATCGTCAAGTTCTTTCAGGAGGCCACCAGGGATGAGCTGACACTCATTTCTGGGTGTTCTGTTAAAAAAGCCAAAAAGATCATAGAGCTGCGACCCTTTACAAATTGGCTGAGCCTGGTGAGAAGTCTTCCGATTGTGTTGCTATAAATAGCATGCCTGTTATTACAGATGCATTTCAGTATGTTACAAGAACCTGGCAATCTTCATTTATTCTCTAGTTAAATTCAAAAGGTGAAATATTTCAGAATTTTTCTTTTGCCATTTTAATAATTATAGTGTACAGCTAATAAATAATACAAATTTTTGAGGAATCTTTTAATTTGCGATGCACCTGTACTGTACATGTGGATTTATAGGAATATACAGGCATTTTGCATAATTGCTGGTTGATTTATTGTAGGAACAGGAAATGGAAATGCATAGTGTAACCTTCAATCAATCACAATCTCTTCTGTGACTTTCAAGAGAAACTAACCATGCTATGAACCAATTATAGTCGTTTATTTGATGTTGTTTAGAGATTTAAAAAAAAAAAACTAACAATAGCACACAAGAGCAATAGATGTAATTATTCAGTTACTGGTTCGGTCATTGTTTTCCAGAGTAAAAGCAGATGTTTTGCAAATGTCGTATTTTACTGTACAGTAGAATGTGTATGGTTAAGATTGATCAATTTTATTAACTTATACAAGTACAGTATAAAATTAAATCAACCAATAATAATGGTATAATGGTAAACATTAAAACAACCTTTTTGATCACAGGTGCATCTCAACAAATTAGAATATCATAGAAAAGTCCACATTTTCATTATTGTAGTTTAATTTGACCAGTGAAAGGCATTTAACACGAGACATTTCAGGAGCTGCCGTAATTTTTTACCAAATGGCTTTTGGCATATGGATTTTATTAGCTAATTATAAGCTTATTATCAGAGTTTAAAAAGAAAATAAATATTTTTTTTTCTATGTACCTATATAAATGTATGCAAATAAGTTACAAATCAAAATCAAGTCCTATGTTGTTCTTACCATAATCATCTCTTTGTTTCACTTTCAAGACCAACCAAATCAATAAGAGCAATGGGCTGTCAGAGGACCTGCTGCCGGGCTGCAAAACTGTACTAAAGGAGCGCACCATTGTTCGGGGACTCATGTCCAAATGTGAGAACATTTCCTCCGAGATGGTTAAGCAAGTCACAGAAGTGATGAGAGCTGGCACGGCGGTAGTGCTACAGCCCGGGCTTCTCAATAGCAAGTGAGTGGCATGAAAATTCAATATGCCAAATTTTGTCTTAATGGTTTCTCACGTGGATCACGTTTGTCTTCCAGGCTCCAGCTGAAACCCTATCAGGTTATCGGTCTAAAATGGCTGCTGCTCATGTACGAACACAACCTGAGTGGTATTCTCGCGGATGAGATGGTGAGACACAAGCCATGCAAGAGGAAAATAGTGTAGCCTAGTACGGTCTTGACATGTCGGCTGTAAGAAGGGAGAAGTGCGTCACTGTTATTTTAAAGAAGATCCAACTGATTTATTACAGATTAAAACTAGGCCATTATGTGGAATCTTGTCTGTTACCGTCACGGCGAAATATTGCCAGGCTGACTTAATTCTCCCATTCAATGACATAAACGAAGGTGGTCATTATGTGTGTCTTGTGAAGTCTTTCTTAACATGGATCTAGTTTTATGACGGCCCTGACATGATGGTGTTTTGTTTTTTTGTTTGGTTTTCACACACTTACTATTGTGAGTAGCAACTTTAATTTTTAAATCTGGAGCAGGCGTCGTCTCTGTGCGCTTCCCGGACATGACGGAGGTTTATCTCACTTTTTTGTGCCTATGCATTTCCTGGACCCCATTGATAGCTGCCTGGTACCTACCACCTCATCTAAGGCTGGCCGGGTACATGCATAAAGACAATCGGGTGGTTTTTGTCCCGATTAATTTTTTTCCCTTTTCTAACCAAGGACATCAAGCGCTCGACTATCTCCTCATGTTTTATAAGATTGTCTAATAATCTTATCCTTCTGTCTGAGCTGGTTAAGAGTTGATTTAATCCCAATAATAGGGTCAGAAATGGATCAGGTCAACAAACATAAGTATTAAGACTGTTCAATAAGTCTGACCAAAAATCAAGTGGTATGGTAAATGTGTTTAGAGGTTTATATGATTAGGCTGTATGCACACAGTGTCGTTTTTTGAACCGGAAGGACCGCATCAATCATACCCTTATGTTATTTTCAAATAAGTAAATTAATGTACAAAAAAGGCAGTCTTTTTTTATTTTATTTTTAAAGAGGGTTATTTATTGTTTCATCCTCTGAAAGTTGCTTCATGGTTTGCTGGGTGATGAAATGGTTCTAATCTGCCTCGTTCTCTGATCAGGGCTTGGGGAAAACCATCCAGGCTATTGCACTCTTGGCTCATTTATTACAGAATGGGACTCAGGGTCCTCACCTCATCACTGTTCCCGCCTCTACACTTGGTAACACAAACATTTCTTACAACTGAAAAAATCTGGATCGAATTGATGCTGTGTTGGCGAAATATTTTTATGTGTTTTTTACAGATAACTGGGTCAGAGAACTGCAAATGTGGTGTCCCCGTCTGAAAGTGTTAGTTTATGCTGGTAGGATGTGTTACATTTACATGTGAACCTTTTCATATCCATAGACAGTTTGAGTGGTAGTACACTGATTTGTGTTTGTGCTTAAAGGAGAGTTTAAAAAAAAACACTCTAGTGTGAAGCCTTTTCAGAATTTTTGTGACAGCGTGCTTTTGTTTTGTGTACAGGATCTGTGGAGGACCGCCAATACCTCAAGTACGACATCCTTAATGGCGCCATGGAATTTAATGTCCTTGTCACCACGTGAGTGCCTCAGTTCGTAAAAACTCCATTTTATACACGCGTCACTCCTCAACTCGTTTTTACCCGTCTGCAGGTACAACTTAGCCATTGGGAACAACAGTGACCGCAGTCTGTTTCGCAAGCTCCGACTTGTGTATGCCGTCTTCGATGAGGGTCACATGTTGAAGAACATGAACACGATGCGATATCGCCACCTCATGTCTATCAATGTAAGTTCACTGGCAGCCGTTCTCAAAAATGGGGTCCGCAAAATCGTCCACATTAGATCAGGAGCGGCCAAGTTTGGTTCTCGAAAGCCCCTATCCAGCCTGTTTTCCATGTTTCTCTCCACTAACACACCTGATTCATGATCAGAGTTGTTATCAGGTTTCTGCAAATTTTGCTAACGAGCTGATCATTAGATTCAGCTGCGCTGAAGGAGGGAGACATGGAAAACAGGCTGGATAGTGGCTCTCGAGGACTGAACTTGACCACCCCTGCATTAGATTATGTTGCATCATTTTTTTTAAAGTGCCTAGGTAATTATGGGGACCAGCACACCAGTAAAACAAATAACATTTAGATTTAATTATGTTTTTGATCTAATTATTATTATTATTACAGATTATGAGAGTGTCCTTCTGGACCTTCAGAGTTTAAGAGCCTATTTTGCCTTTAAAACAGCACATGGCTTCTTGATACCAATCACTTTGTCTCCTTGCAGGCGAAGCATCGCTTGCTGCTCACTGGAACGCCGTTACAAAACAACCTCTTAGAGCTGATGTCACTTCTCAACTTCATCATGCCGTCCATGTTCTCTAGCACCACCGTGCAGCTCTCCAAGATGTTTTCTATGGTATTGATGTTTTTTTTTCCCATCTGTGTGATGAACATAGTACACATGACTGAAATAGCTATTAAAAAAAAATATATATATATATATATATATATATACACAGTATATGCAATATACTTCCACTCACAACAAATAAGCTTAGCTCCTCCCAGACGTACAAAGATGTCTCTGTCGAGATGTATCATTTCAGCATAACTCCTTGGTACCACATCGGGGAATTCAGCAAATAATTCTATCAATAATTTTGTTGGAAATGACAATTGGTACTCTTCTGCCTCTTCCATCCATTTTATTTTCTGTAGAAGTCCCAGGAGGATCAGAGTCAATTTGAGAAAGAGCGCATCTCTGAGGCCAAACGTATTATGAAACCTTTCATCCTTCGAAGGGTTAAGAATGAGGTGAGTCACTCTCTCCTGCATCTATGATGTTTATTCTTCCCGTGACATGATTCATCAGATGAAAATGTATCATTCTCATTATTGTGTAACATGAAATTAATAGTTTTTACAATCTGCTAAAGTGGCAATGTTTTCATGTAAGTCATTAAAGACAGTTAAGGGATCCTTGGTGTCCATTATTATTTCGAGTACTTAACCTCCTTTCAAACTGAAATCTGTTGTAAACAAAGGACACCCTGTACTACAACAAAGGCAATCGGGCTGTTGAGGTAATAGTAGCCTTAAATATTAATATTATAGTTCATGAACAAAGGAAGCAGCAGTAAATCAAACAAAATATATCCCACTTTGTATAAAAGTTTGTTTCCTAAACAGCAAAGTCAGTCTTTTCCTGCTTACATGGGCATCTTTCAATGATCCCGCCTACGGTCGTCTTCAGAAACAGTCTGCAACCATCAGCGCACACCCGGAGGGGTTGTCACTCGAGAGTTCTCAACTCTGAGGATTCGATTCTTCACCGGTGTTTGATAGAGAATCTTTGTGTGTGGTTTTCTACGTTGCCATTATCACATCATACCCAACACAATGTTCTTCTAATATATTTTTTTTAACGGTACATGTTTATTTTCCAAATTCTGTTGGAACATACTATAACTCTAATATAATATGCCTCCTCACAACTGGATTTTCCTTGTACCTACTTAAAATTTGACTCTCAAAATTGCTGGTATCCACGCTCATAAAATGAAATCCAGTGTTATCTGCATAAGTAATTTGTATATCATTATTTTTAAGTGATAGTAAAAAATGCAGTCGATGCAAGAGTATTACACTCAAGAAGTTATGGTACCGTACCTCTTTCAAAGTATGAAGTATTATATAATATGATGGGGAAAAATCACTTACTGATATAATTATTTTCCCACTCCTCTAATTTCCAGGTGCTCAAGCAACTACCTAATAAGGAAGAGAAGGTGGAGTTTTGCTCCATGAGTGAAAAGCAGCAGGTTCTCTACCAGGCGCTCTGGACAAAGCTCAAAGCTTCCACCACCAGCGAGAGTAAGCTATGTTCACTGTGACGCGCGCACACACGCGTGTGTGTTGGTTCCTACGCAAGTATGGAATTTGATTTAATACATTTCCAGGTTTGTAATATTATGCAAAATGGAAACTGTTGTATGAAAAAAATATTCACACTTCCAAGACTGTTACACCAGCTCTATTTTCTAAAACAAAACCAAAAATATATATTGAGAAACTATGACGCTATCAGTGTTTTTTTTCCTCTTAAGGTGCTTGTAAGTGCAGCTACAATGTTTGTGTGTGAGCACACAGCATTATACCCATACTCAGAAAATTACATCAGCGTACATTACTAATGTACAAACTTTGATCATCGAAACGATTCCTGTCCCCCAAAAAATATATTGTTCTAAAATTCAAATTACACAAGCAAGCTGGCATAGTCAGGTAAATTCTCTGACAATTGGCTCATCAAAGAATCAAATTGATGCACATGTATTTACTCAAATTTTACACATGATTTGAATTTTTTAATGTTGAAGTTCTGTGAAATCTCAAATGTGTAGGAACTGTGGGTCACTTTAACTTTTTTTTTTCTTTTTTGTACTCGCAGAGCGCGAGTTAACTAATGTTATGATGCATTTGAGGAAGATGGCCAACCACCCTCTGCTTCATCGACAGTACTACACAACTGAGAAGCTGAAAGCCATGAGCAAACTCATGCTGAAGGTACGTTGGCCGTATATCCTCAACACGTGTATTTGGGTTGACCGGGGCTGGGCGATTTAATTGATTATATCAGTTAATTTGAGTTTGTCATACTGATTGCTTTTTATAAGTTTTTTTTTAATCTTTAATAAGCTTCTGTAGTTCAAAGCATGCACACAGCAGTCAGCATTGCCAACTTAATGAGTTTTCCAACCCCGCTAGCATTTTTCAAATCCTCGCCAGCAAGTGTCATTTGCGCGAAGCAGATATGATCATAATCAGTATTGCATTGTTTTGCCTATGACAAGAAGAGAGCCAGCCCAGTAAATTGACAAAGACGGTTCCCATTTATACATTGCAAAATCAGGGATTTATCGACCTGTTGTAAACTTTTGACCTAAGTTTGTGCCACAAATAATTTTACAGACCAAATATGTACATGTACAAAGAAGAAGAAGGTGGAGGAAAGAGCGTAAGAGAGCTGTAGTGATGATGTTACTCTTTGACAAAAGACATTGACCAGTCAAGCAATGCAATTTGACTTTTTTTTTTTTTTGAATTATTTAACTGGCTTTACAAATGGTCAAAGGAGGACATTTTCCAAGAGGAAGCACTTATTTTCACATTTGTAAAGAAAATAAATTTTTAAAAAATTCAAAGAAGATGATGCAAGTTAACTCTTTGACTGCCAAAAACGTTAAATAACGTTTAGTAAAATCCTATGGAGGAGTGCCAAAGACATTAAAAGACGTTTGTTTCGAAACAGAGGTGAAACTAACCATTTTCTGTTGTTGATTACTGAAGAACGGAATAAGGTAGAAACACACTTTTTTTCTGATGAAAGATGAGAGTCCAATCTTTCATTTGGTAGCATGTGTGTTTCCATAGTCCAAACACATAATTTTCTATGGACCTTGAAAGATCAGTCAAAATGCTTAAAATCGGCTGGCACTGGGGACAACCCGTTTCTGAAAACGTCTGGCAGTCAAAGAGTTAATGCTGAGAGAAAAAAATTGTTTTGTTTTGTTCAAAAATGGATTAATACAGGGATGTGATTTTTCCGCTAATTCGCGGAATTCCGCTTTTTTTGCCCCACCCCCCCCCCCCAAAAAGAAAATCGTTTTTTTTTTTTTTAGTAGTTCATTGTGTATGCACATGACTCCGACAGATAACATCTTCTGCTATAACAAAGACATTTGTGGTATGCTCTAATATGAGTTACTTTTCATTTGGTCATGATATAATTATTTGTTCATGCTTCACCCCCCCCCCCCCCCACTGGGCACTGCCCTGGACCTAGCTGGGTGCCAGCGGCCCCCAGACCCCCGGCTAAATTTTCAGATAATTTCACTTTGGTCAAATCACATCCCTGATTAATAGTGGATACCTTTATGTGAAAACATCTGAGATTTCAATCGCCGTATCACCCTGTTTGTGCTAAAGTTCAGATGAATGTAAACCAAAAAGACTTAAGACGCTGTCTTTCCTTGTCAGGAGCCAACTCACCACGACGCAAATGCTGAATTGATCCAGGAGGACATGGAGGTGATGTCTGACTTTGAGCTGCATCGTTTGTGTCAGCAATACACGTCCATCAGCTCCTATCAGCTGGACAGCAGTCTGCTCCTCGACTCTGGGAAGTTCTCTTGGCTCGCAGAGAAGCTGGCGTCGCTCAAAGACAAGGTTCGATGGAAATTGTGGCAACGCGTATACAGCGGGACCTTCAGTCCAACACAGTCTGTTCCATAAGAATATTCGCATTTCAAAACAAATAAGAGCGTGAATTATTTCCAGACTCACACTGTTAGTGTCATAAAATCTTTATTAACTTTTAAGGAAATGTTTTACGTATACTTTAACATTCTTAACTGTCATATAAGTTGAACGGGAGTTTAACCAATGAATAATGTTAAAATAAAGTAAAACTATTGAACTTTTGAAGATACCTGTCTGAAGTCTCTCATGGTAATAATTTTGACTCCCATGTTTTCTGTGTGTGCGTGTCAGGACTCATGTTGCTTGTCTCATTGTACAGGGAGACAGAGTTGTTCTGTTCAGCCAGTTCACCATGATGCTGGACATCGTAGAGGTACTGATGAAACACCTTAACCATCGTTACATTCGACTGGACGGCTCCACGCCAATAGCAGACAGGTCAGCTCTCACTATTTTTGGAGATGATAAGTTTGAAATAAATATGTGAAGAATGCGTGTGCCTCCTTGTTCCCCGCAGAATTGTGCTAATTGACCAGTTTAACAACGACGCCGATTTGTTTGTGTTCCTGCTGTCGACCCGCGCCGGCGGCCTCGGCATCAACCTCACGTCGGCTAACGTCGTCATCCTGCATGACATCGACTGGAACCCCTACAACGACAAGCAGGCTGAAGACCGCTGTCACCGACTGGGGCAGACCAGGTACGGTGGAACAAAGAGTAGAAGGGTTCCAAATGTTAACACACGTTTCAGTGTAGTGTGACATGAGCAAACTACGGCAGATCTCTTTCATTGCAATAATGTAAGCAGAGTACACACACACACACTATGATTTGTATCAAACGTATCATGTTTAAGTTATAGAATCGATCATAGTGTAACCAAAGGCATTGACAGCTCAAACAGTATCACGCCATTGCAAATAATTTTGGATTTCTGGCTTTGATAAAAGTGGAGGGGAAATGTTCAAGTCTGGTGCAGTGGCTTCACACTGACTCCGAAGTAGACTTGACAAAAAGTTGTTTTACCTTGTACAGTACTGCTATACTGTATATAATAATGTAAAAAAAAAAAAAAAACATTGAATGCCATGCCACTCCCTCTTCCTGGTTTGTTTGTTTGTTAGGACTGTGCAGGTCATAAAGCTGATCAGTAAAGATAGCATTGAGGACGGTATATTGCAGCTGGGCCAGAAGAAACTCAAACTGGAGCAAGACATGACAACTGCTGAGCAGAGTAAGAACACGTGTACTCAGGCACCCACATTTTAGTTAGTTTTTTTATGGTTCCACTGCAGGCAAAAGAATGTTTGCAAAAACTTTTTTTTTCCTCAAATAGTGGCCGCATTTAGACTTTGTAAAAAATAAATTAAAAAAAAATTAAAGAGTAACTCAACACTAAATCAACTTTTTTGGGCTAATCAACTGTAAAAACTTGTCTACAACTGCTTGTTATTATTTTGACATTTTAGTGTATGTTTGTTGAAAGCTTAAATTCCGGGCTGTTTGGTGCTATCTTAAGGTTAAACATTGAGATAAACACAATTTGTCTGTTTGTCCTCTCATTACACGAGAAGATATAAACCATGTTACTTAAGCCGCATGACGTAGTCGCCCCCCACTACCCATCGGCTCAGTCTCGTACACGGCTCGTTAAATGCCTTCTTAGTTATTTGCTGCTGTCAATCACAGCCAGACCACGCCCAACCCTCTCCCCATTCGCAACTCTACTCCAGGAAACGCCCCCTTTGAGCGCCGATTTCAAATCTTAGTGAGGGGTTGAGCAAAGAGTCTGACTTCCTGTTGAGTTACTCTTTTCACTTCTATCAATCAAGACATTTCCAGCAGAAAGGCCTTGCCTCTAATAGGTGGCATTGTCTGAGAAAATGGGCTACACATAACAGAATAATAAATGAAGTACTGTTTTTGGATTCAATTTTGCCTTCATCAATGAAAGTGAAATTTTTTGAGACATGCAGAAATTTTATGTTCACAAGCCATCTGTAATTTCCATTGCAGGTTTTTGTTTCATTTTAACATTCTGACACCGATTAAAGGTATGAAAACACTGTTGTTGTTTCATTTTAGGTGATGAGGGGGCCATACCTGAAGATATAGCATCTTTGCTCAAAGCGTCACTGGGAATGTGATATTCAGTCACATGAAACTTCAGGTGAAAAAAAAGGATTTCACTTAGTTGACTGATCCTGGGTAGGCTTGAGTTTTGACTAAACACACACTGGACCACGTTCGAAAACCATCTGCCGACCACCTTTAACAAGAAAAAAAGAACAGGATGTTGATTTTAATTTCCTCTGCAGACTGATAGCTGTGCCTAAAACGCATATTATGTCGAACATAAGCAGTGAAGGCTAAACAAGTATTGTGCCTTTATAATGTTGTTTAACTCAGCGGTCTCATAAAGTCACACCAAACCGATAATGTTGGTACAACCTTTGTTGGAAGGCACCATCAATGGTGTTGTTCTTCTGACCAAACCTTTTTATAAAGTCTTTATTTTTTGACTTTTGTTCGATTTGCGTGTTCATGGAAGCTTAACTATACTGTCATCGTTCAAGCAAGATGTTCCCAGGGCTCATAAGGTCAGTGTATTTGTTCAGCAATGAGCTCACATGTCAGCAAATATAGCTTTTCTTAGAACATAAGATTTCCACTTGCGCATGTAACAATTGCAATCTTTACTACACCATCGCCAACCCGTTCTAAGCTGCTGTAAACAAAAACATTGGCATTTCACTCGTTAATATTAGCACGCTATGTTGGTAGTTTCAGAAAAGTCACTGAAATATTTCCAAAATGAAAAGCAGTGTCATTGCTTTGCTGAAAAGTGCAAAAGTTGCCCCAGTAGAGGATTCGTTAAGCATCATAGTTCTGAAAATCTGGCAATAATTTGTTGGAAGTGTTGAAGAGTCTTGGAAGCAGCTGCTACATCCTTGTACTGTGAGAATTCCTAATAATATTGTAAGTGTTCAAGTGTTACCTTTTACACATTTGGAAATTTGTATGTTATACATATTCATATTTGTATGTTCTTTTTGTTTGAATTGATTACCTTTAATAAATAAAACAATGTTCAAGTAACTAACATGACTGTATGTAGCTGTGCAAACACAAAGGAACGGCAAAACCCACAATTATCGTACAAACCACGGGCATATTTTGAGGTTCGGTTTGTGAAATGGGTGATGTAAGGGGGGGTAACATTTTATGAGAATGACCATAACAATACTGTTAGTAGTAACTTTATTAAGAATTTTGATTAAACATTACTGGCCATTTTTTATGCCATTTCTGTCACGTCATTAAAGAACCTGCCATTACAAATTTTGATTGCACATAAAACACATTTAATTGGAGACCCAAATGATCTCATCATCAAATAACGGTCATGATATCAAAACTCTATAGGATTAGAAAGTCAAGGTAACTGTAAAAAGTACATGTTTTCATAGATTTATTTTTCAAAACAAACCCAAAAATGACATCTCTCTAAGATCAGTAGGATCTTAGTAAGGTAAATTTAAAAGGGTATTCATGCTGACGTCCAAGGAAAATTTCAGTCTAATTCTTAAAGAAGATACTACCGTCTATCGGCTCTGAACTACTCCGCAGTGGGGGAGTACCTTCCACACCTGAACCCTGTCAAGTGAGCATCACACTTAATGCTGTATGAAAAGTAGAGGACGCCATTGCGCAGCTGACAGCTCAGAGAATTAGTCCCTCGCTCGGGAAAGAGGATACAAACGCCTGCCTGGTCGTTATAAAGAACATCTCTGTCCCAGACTTCAAACCTCAATTCCTGCCCCACCTCCACTGAGCTGAAGTAATAGGTGGCGTTCCATACTGGGTTGTTGTCATCCATCACCGTTGCCGTCTCCTCGTACATGCCGTTGTAGAAGATCTTCACATAGGCGTCGGTTTTAGTGAAGGTGTCGGCCTTGAGACCGACTGCTCTGTGGATCTCCAATTTGAAAGATCCACGACCAGCCCGCAGAGGACAGCAGTTGTGGTCCAGGTTGGGTGTCGGGGAGCAATTCTTGAAACCCTGCTGCTCTTCCTGAAGCTTGTTCTCTTGGATATACTCTGAGATGATTGCTCTCAGATTAGCACTGATCTGAGTGTCCTCCACCAGATGGTGCAGGGGGAAAATCGCATAGGAAACCACGTCTGGGTTGTCTTGGAGGCTGTTCATCCATCTGTGGTAGGCGTCGGACGGGTCCTGCTGGTAGAGGATGTCCGGAAAGTATTTCTCCCCGCCAATGACCTCGATCTTATGAGACATGAAGCCTTGATAGAAGCCCATGCTCATGTTGCCCTTCATCAGACCATCACATTTGTTGGAGTAGGATGCATTGGCAGGGAGAAATCCCAAGGCCATGCGGAGTTCGGCATTCAGGCAGTTTTTGATCTCCGCCTCTGTGAAGCCTTTGAGTGTGGCCAGGCAGGTGCGGAAGGCTGTGATTCGCCTGACTTTTCCGCCAAGTTGAACCTCAGAAATAGAATCAAGCAAAATTGAGTGGCTACATGATTCCAATAGCAAAGACACTGACGTATGTATGACCTTATCTGCATCTGACCTGGTGAATGTAATGTGTTCCGTAGGTGTCGATCAGCCGTTTGTACAGTGCTCGACTTTGGCTTGTCATTAGGTTCCGTGGGAGTCTGTTTAGATGCTTTGTGAACTCTGTGCTCAGTTGGGGGTGGTCAGCCAGTCTGTAGCTGAAACAATAAGAGAAACGGGAAGTTGACATTTCTGTGAAGAAGAAGCAGCAGCCTGTTATGGTCTCTGTGGTGAATGCTTTAAACCTTGGTTCCTTGTATTTATTTTCCTGTAGTTGCTAGGAAAGACAGTCTGCCCATATGTTTCCTATACTGCTTATTCTGGTTAGGTACATGGGTGAGTTTCCACCTATCCCACCTGACTTTGGCACCCTAGATATATTTGAAGTCTACAACAGTGGTTCTCAGCCCCGGTCCTCGGGTACCCCTATCCAGCCTGTTTTCCATGTCTCCTTCAGCCAACACAGCTGAATCGTTATCAGGTTTCATACAGAGCTTGCTGATCATCTGATCGTTTGAAACACCTGTGTTGGCTGTTGGAGACACGGAAAAGAGGCTGGATAGGGGTTCTCGAGGACCGGGGTTGAGAACCACTGGTCCGCAAAACCATTTTGTCTGGTAATTTACATTAAAAGATGCATCCAAACTAATCGACAGAACCTTCATCATGCAACTTGACAATGACCCAGATGGGTGTGGGGGATGAAAGTCTGGACTTACCCAATGGAGCATGCATTTTACCTCCTGAGGAGGAGACAGGAGGGGGAAAAAACAAACAAATAACTGAAAAAGGCTGCAATACAGGGCAGCATTTCAAATGAAGAACGCAACAGTCTGGTGAAATATAGTCAATGCCGTCCACTCAAGCCCCCCCCCCCCCCCCCCCCCCACGAGCAAACTTATAAGACAGGTGGGGGGCATGTTTCTGTCAGTCATCGGTGAAACGGACATCCATCATTGACTGTCAACAAATGCCTACTTCTGTCACGGCTTAGGCTGTAATTTTTTAAAACATTTTTTATCATTCATCAGCAAAACGTGAGTCCGTTAGTGGCGGACTGATGGATCTTCTGTTAGTACTGTCTGAATGCCCACATCTACCTAAATACTTGGTCGCTCTTTCACAAATTTAATCTATTGCAGAGATGGTTCTGAACATAAACTGGTCAAGGGTTTGATATTTATTGAAATAATGACCATTATACTTGTCCACCATGCTGCAAGTCAGTCACTCTTGTCGAGAGAAATCAGCACAGACTTCTAATTTGATGACGCATTGAATCGTTTCAGCCTAAGCTTTGCAGTTAAACAACTTTCACCTTGTGATCTTATTTGGAGTACATAGTCTGTGTCCATCCTTTTACCTGTAGTAGGTGCAACTGATTTCATGCGTGGCGAAAGTGGCCTTGTCCACGCTGTGCTGCGAACGGGCGAACTTGGCCAAGTCCGAGCGGCTCCCTCCCAGCACTACTTTGGCGTATTTATCAAGGCTCAAACCCACACTCCAGTTGTTGTTCACCAGCGAGTTGGAGCTGCGCAGCAGGGAGTCCACAGAGTGGTGGAGGGCACTCGAAAGCTGCTTGCTGCAACGGCTGAAGGGGCGCCAATCAAGCACAGCAGCTGGGAGCCTCTGAATCTGAGGAATGGGGGGGCAGGAAAGGACAGTATGATACAAACCATTTAACCCTGGAGAACCCACGGGGTCAAATTTGGCCCCTATAAATTCTGCTATTCAAATAACAGACCTTTTTTTTTTTTTTTACAAATTTAGCTTCAAAAGTCCAGAGTGCCACTTCTGACCCCTGCATGGGGCCATCTAGTGGATGAATATTGCACTTACATGAGCCAGAGTGGTGGTGACAAGATGGCTGGCAACATGCTGTTTTGTTGAGCTGGAAATCAATCCAAACAAAACCATCTTCTCAGCAAACCATCATATGGTAAAATTGTATTTTTTTGTTAATCTATTTCATATCATGTTGCAGAATGCCTAGGAGTATGTTTTATATATATATTTTGATAAATTAGCAACTCTGAGCTAGTTCAAAAAAAAAAGGGTTAAAATTGAAAAAACATATTTTGGTGTTCAGTGAACTTACAGCGGTCATTTAATGTATAATTCATAATTTTCCAAAGAAGAAAAGGGTTCTTGGGTTCTCCAGGGTTAATGCTGAGCATAGAATTCACCAGTAGTCACCTGTCCTTCATGGAAGCGGTTTGGACACAGTGTGCACGTGTGGTTGTCAGTCAGATGACCCTTGACATTAATGACATACGCCCCCGTCCGACGCATCCGGACCACATCGAAACCCTCCCCGGCCAGGTTATAGCCGGGCACGAAGGGTGCTTTGTCGCACTGTGACGGCGAGCCGAGCCGACACGCACGGACCCTGCCGACCTCCAGGATGACTGGCAATGCCAACACCAATGAGACAAAGCTGCTACTTTGGAATCCTGGCATGGTTACCTAGTTGTAAAGTGAATTGGTATTCAGTAAAGTCTCTCTGTATACATACAACACTTCAGATTATTTTCAGATTGACGAGCTGGATCTTTTAATCCTACCACAGATGTGAAAACATGCTCTAAATATTTGAACAGGAAAGTCAACACTTACCTTGGGTTGGTCTTGACTTTAACCGTATTTCTTGTTATGCTCAAAATGGTGCATAAATTCTCCTTTTGCTTTGTTTTCAAAGCCTCGATGGCTTCAGCCTCCAAAGGGACGGTGTAAACTCTTGCTCCTGCTGGACATTAAACTACAGACTGGCGGCTCACCTTTGTCTGTGATTCACTGTTTGAAAAACACCGAGGAGGGAATTCATGGCTCAGTGCTTTTTCATGTCTGTCTGTTTTTGCTCTCTCACTCTCTCACTGCTTAAGGCTGTTCCAATTTCCTCAGCATGAGCCGGTTTGTTTTCATGTTCAAGATCGCCCTCTATTCCCTCACAGCTGGGTGGGGGAGGGCGATTCTTTTATTCTCACTGGAGCAAGATGCACAACTACACATTTACTGGAAACGGATGTGTGCGTGCAAGGAGGATTGTCTTGTGGGTTTTATGTGTGCTTTTGTTCATACAGCGTCTAAGCCTGCCTGTCTGTGTGCTGATAACCATGAGGTCACTTCTGCCAATGTCTATTTATGCATGTGGATAGAATGTAGGTTTTGTTTTGGTCAGCAAGACCACAGAAGATAAAAATGGCTCTCCAAACTCAAGGCGTCTCCTGCAGAAATGGAACTTGTGGTGTTAAGATTTTTGTTACTAGGATGCAGGCATCAAAATAGAGTGGCCATTTTTACTTGTGCATACTTGCACAGCGTGAATTACTCTTCAGACGTTAAATATGCTTGAGCAAATGTTAACTCGAATTAAAAGAACTCAAATGCATCCTATGCTGCTTAACGTTTGTCTTTGTTTTTTCTGATGCACTTCGTTATATACTTTGTGGAAATTAAACACATGAAAGCATGAATGCAGCCCGATCCCCGGGTTACCTTTTATTGCATTAAATCAGCATAAATGCCATGTACTTCTTGATCATGAAAAAAGGTGTGTTAAAAAAAAACACATTTAATACAGTACATAATCATGTTGCAAATTAAGCTTGTCAGAGGTTAAAATTTAAATATACACATTTTTTCAGTTCACGTGGTTACCTCGCAATGAAAATCCCATTTTTAGAAATGTATTAATTTATTTTTGTGCAGGTATTGTGTAACATTTTTTTCTAACCATGGGTCCACTTGGACCATCTGTCTATCGAAAAGCTACTGAAGTGAAAAAAGCATGGTCTAATTGGCCAAAAAACATTGGTTTTAATTAAAAGTAAAGTGGGGTGAAAAAGTTGCATTATGGTATGTTTTTATATGTTACAATACCGGACATTTTTCTTATTGAAAAGCATGTTATATAAAATTGCTTGTGTTTTATGGGTGGCTGGAACGGATTAATGTCATTTCCATTCTTTTCAATGAAGAAATTTGATTTGCAGTATGAGTGATTTGAGTTACAAGCAAGCTTATGCAACAAGGTACCACTGAAAATGCAAAAGCATTTTTTTCACTCTACATTCCTCATGCAAAACATTTCAAACATTTGCTCTATGATTAAACATTTAAATGATGCTATTATAATATTCAGCAACAAAAAGGAAGATCTCAGACCACAATTGACACTAGTGGATATTTCGAGCATTCTCTTGCAGGGCCGTTCTTTCCCCTTCATCACCGATGACCTCTTGTGGTATTTCTGTGTAACGGCTCCTGAAGGCACCTGGCAGCTTTTGTCTTCTTTTAATTAAGACCACGATTCCCGCCACCACCAGAGCCATCAAGCCAATCACGCCAAACGCTACCCCCGCCTTTTCTCCGCTGGACATCTGACTCTGGTTGGAGTTGAAATTTCTCAAAATCCTCTCAACATCATTCGGCTCTGCCAGTTTCCACGTCTTGGTGTTTCCAACTCTTACCCAGCTGTTTTCACCCTCTGTCATCACCACTACCGTGTTGGTGGCTTTTACGGTCAGGAGTGGTGCCTTGGTGAAAGGAGGGAGTCGGATCGGAAGCAGCTGCCCGCCTGTGAATAATCCCGCCTGGACACAGTAAAGGATTTCACAGCCATCACTGACGGCAGCGAGATGTTGACTGAACTTGGGGGGGCAGCGGCGACGTTGACCTGCCAAGGGGTTGTTTGATTGACAACTGAAGAAGCCTGCGAACTGTACGGCGTATTTGGTGTCAGTTTCGTAGTCCTTACTCAAACAGATCACTTGGCCGTCTGAGAGAAACTTTAGAGGCAAAAAGTTTCCTGGGCAGGTTTTAGAGTTGGTGATTGGGTTCAGGAGGGAGTGGCTGTACATCCCTCCAAAAAGATACCCGGCGTTTTCTGGAGCTTTGCCACTGACCGAACACCAGTAGGTGTTTATGCGAGCGGTGCGAACGTACGAGTTATCCTGACACACTTTACGATGGCAGTGGAACAAGTGAAAGACGCCGCATCGATATGTCTCGTCATGACATTCGTACTTGGTGTAAGCTTGCTGTCTCACCTCTGATCTCAGTAGCGTAGGTAAGTAAGCTGCCTGACAGGAAAAGGCGCCCGTTTCTGGATTTTCCTGGGCTAAGGTGTCGCACAGCGGTGCTGCATTTGTGGACATGGGAGTACACTCTTGGTAGACACCGCCAAAACTGAGGTTTGTAGCCGGGCCGTCACATGAAGCGTCGTCGATATTTGCTTGGAAGTTGAAGTTCTCGGAGTTGACGTCAACGCACCCGGGGCGAGTGTTGACTTTGTAATAGCGCTCTATGGCCTTGTTTACAGAATTGGCGACTTTGTTAACAGTAGGTTGGGGCAGATCAGGGATGGTGTTGGCATTTATGAAATAGTGCAGGGCTAATCCGAAGCGATCAACAGCAACCAGGTTGTTTCTGGTACTTTCCTGCCACTTTTGCAGACTGATGCCTGGGTAGAAAGGTATACTGCCGTGGCTTTGAATAAGAGAATACTGAATATTTGACTGGTATGCTTGGAGTGACGAACTCTGTTGGCTGTTTTGGCTGCTTATGTCAAACTTGATTTTGTCAAAAAAGTTTAGGCCAGCCAAGGCTTTGACGGCAGAACCTTTTGACGCATTGTCCGACACGTACGAGGAAAGCAAGTAGTCCTCCTCCACCAACATAGCCCCGGCATCGACACTGGTGATCACATGGGTTCCGTAGTCCAACACCATCTTTTCCGACAGGTAGTTGGCGTTCCTTGTTTGGTTGTTTTCAATGGCATCAGCTATCTCTTTGGCTTGTTGAGCAAAACGTGAATCGAGATTGAAGTCTGGATAAGCTCGAACTGTATAGAGGAGGTTACGAACCTGAGAAAGAAATGAAACGGTGTTAGATGTTGAAGCCTTGCAATGGGAGGTAATGTTGATTAATTGTTCGGTGTCGTCTTCGTCTCATGTAAAACATGAGCAGAATGATGAGGACTGAAGAAGTGGTACCACTCATTTTGCCCCATATGCTCCATTTTTTTGTTTATTTGTTTGTTTTGTCCGTTTTGGTAGGCTACTAGATAGCACACTGGCCCGACATTTAAGCTAGGTTTCAAGGACAATATCTGAACTCCCAAGGGATTCATAGAACATTCTGTATCTTAAAAAAAAAAAAAAAAAACATTCTGTATGTAGCAGACCGCATTGACCTCACTTTGATGCAAGGATATTTGTAGTGTTTTTATCAGGAGCTGTGGAGGAGTTGAAGCAAGTAGCAAAATGGCCGCCCCCTGAGATGGATAAAAAAGGGAGGATTTTGCTGCGTTATTCATATTCCAGAAATGTTGGTACATACAATGCTACAAACTTTGATCAGAATGCCATGTTTAGACAAGATTTAAAGTTTGATTGACTTACCCTTTGAGGCACAGTATATTTAGTTGGTTTAAATTGTGTGTACTGACGTGAACATTTTTTCAGCTTTGTTTTGACAAAATAATCAGGTATTATACTTTTTTTTAATGTAAAAAAAAAAACGGGAGTAGAGGAAAAACTAAGGAGATATTTGGATTCTACATCCAAAACTACCCAAAGTTTTATTTGCATTTTTATTTATTTTTTTATTTATTTTTATCATTATTTCATGTACAATCCAGGAAACTGGAACTGTAGAGAACATCAAGTTGTGGAAAAAGTACTGCATAATTAAATAGTTGGAATAATGTAGCCCCTAACTTATTTGGTATTACTGTAGTATGTATTTATAGATTTAAATTCATAGCTTGTTGACCTATTATGTAATTATAGGAAATTAAAATCTCTTAGAGGGGAAAGAGAGAGAAACAGAAAGGGAAAGAGAGCCAGAACTGCATGTTTACATGTGGAGAACCATTACACTAATAAACCAAACGTGGTAAACTAATTAAACTTTAATATTACTGATAGGCCTGTCACGTAAATGTGTCATCCCTGAACCAGTAACTTGGCTTATCATCACTTGGTATGCAGGATTCTGACAATGGATACAAAAATTAAATATGTCAAGTGGTGCCAAACCCATTTTAGCTGAGATTATGAATACTTAAATTTACTTGTTCTTCTTTTTTTAATTAGTTCCTCTTGACCTTAACATTATACATGATAGTTACAAGTGTTTGTCATTAATATTATGAGAAACCTTGGAAAACTCTCTTCCTTGTAAGAGTCCCTGGAACCAAATAGTTTGGCAAGCCTTGACCTAAAGTATACATTCCTTTGCACCTTTATAAAATCAAGGTCAGTATAAAGGGCTTGCCAACTGTTTTTTACCTTAACATGTTTAACTTAGGCCGATTTTTATGATTTATTTTTATTTTTATTTTTTTATCTCATTAACAATTTGACTGTTTCAGCACACAAATTTACATGTTCAACGTATTCATAAACCCTCACCTGCACTCTGGTTGTATTTGAAAAGTCTTTGACCTGATGGATTTTCATCCTCTGGTTCTCAGAGGAATATTTACCATTCAGCAAAGAATAGAATGATACATCAGCGTTTATGCTGCGAGACGTCGAGCTTCGCTGCTCCTGCCAGGAGCCGATTATCTCAGAGTTGGTCTCCACTCTCGTCTCCTTGTGGGGTATGACAAACACTTCATCTGGGATGAAGTAGAACCCGTCCTCGGTAGTCTGGCAATGGAAATAGCTGAGGTTCATGACTCGACCCATATCCACGTTGCGGAGGTTATCCCAGCCTCCACCTGGTAGAACCTCTAGCGCTGTGATGGAGAGGTTAGTGGAGGCTTGACATTGTCGTAGCCAGTTAGTCGGACGGCTGATAGGAACTGACAAACAAACGTAAAGCAGAGAAAGAACAAGGAGAATTGCGGGTGCACTCATCTTGAATGTGTCCAAAATGTTGGCAAAGACTGCTAAACTAAAGGTTCAGGTCTTCAGGAGTTCCTCCCCCTCTTATCATATGAGGAACTTGTTGGTGAGGGAACTGTGCCTGTGCTTGAGTTTCGTTTTTGGTTAGCTAGTCTGACTGAGAAAACTTTTTTTTTTTTCTGGAGAGAAAACCTTTAATTACAAGTCTAACTTTAAGAATATTGGAATATAAAAAACAATCTCATAAGCCTACTTTTATAAATCTGTGTTTGATGCAAAGCATTTCTCAAGGTTCGAGGTGATTAACAACAGGTGTGACTCTGCATGAGGGAAGTTAAATGCAGAAGTATTCTGCTTTATCGGTGCTGATAAGTATTTTCAGACTAGTACCAGCACACAATATTTATTGTCAGATAACATTTTCAATTCCTCACCTTCAGACTTCCTCTTATCAAAAACCACTAAAAAGTGAAATGAAAGTAAAGCTTGAAAGGGGGAAATCACTATAATGTTTGCAAAAATGTCACATGAGCTTATGCTGATGACGATTCCCAAAGGAGTCACTGCACAAGCTCGTCCAGGCCTGAATGTGACTGAATCACCATTATTGTTTCATCCAAACGGATCCTGATGGTTATTTTCCTGAAAATGTAGACCCTTACAATCTGGATTTCCCCCGACAAACCCAACTCGTAGCGTAGCTGCAAAAGTGCACTGATGCGTGTAAATAGGTCAACATCCATAGTTGAAACCAAATCAATGTAAACCAAAAATCTCATCCGTTAGCTGAAAAACAAGCCCTATGCAATTTTAGCATTGGCGCCATCTTGTGGCATTTTAGTGCCAAGGAAGTCTTTTGGAGTGATGAGCTTCATTTCCACGGGCCATCGTACAATTGCAATAGCCATGCAATGACGTCATCTTGCAACATCCCCGAAAACTAGCAACACTGATTTTGAATGTGAATGTTTTTGTCTGTGTGTGGCGGCCACTCTATGGTGTCCGCAGAGTCAGCTGCATGGGTTTGAATCTAGCATGATGCTAATGAAGACAAGCGCTTATAGAAAATGGATTGGTTAGATTCATAACCGTAGCCAAATAAACAGCGTCAAAATGCATTTGTAGTTAACTATAATCTTCTGGCTGTTAATAACCAAAAGTGACAAAGGTAGGCCTATATCGGCCCTCAATTGTTGCTGTTAAACGATAGAAAATTGCCATTAATTTTGTGAAATTTTAAATAAAGTTCTATATTAAGAGATACAGTAACAATACAGGTCTGTCTTTTAAATTAAAACATGGGGCCGGGAAGGGTATAGGTCACTCCTCATTCAAATAAAAACTACAGCGTGTTAAATGAGTTTTATTATTGTTCACAACATGGACAGTAAAGAAAGAAAGTGCTGAGACAGCAAGATGATTAATTCCTATTACAGAAGGAAAGATAGCATAGACACTATAGCTTCATAAATACATGGTCCATGTAGTTCTTATAGGAACGCCGTGGATCATTTAACTTCCGCTTATCCTCCTCCTCCTCCTCCTCCTGCGAACCTTGGCGGGCCCCTTGGACCGCTTACGTCGGACCTTCTTGATTCTTTTCGGGGTCTTCCTTCTCGGGGCCCTTCGCCGCTTCCTCCTGGTCGCCCTTTTTCTTGCAGGGGTGCTGGCCCGCCGGCGTCTTCTCTTGGGGCGCCCCCTTTTGGCCCGCCTGCCCTTGGGCTTTCTCCGCTTCCCCCGCCCCCTCTTTCGCCTCTTGCTCCTCCTCTCCACCCTCACGGTTCTCCTCTTGCGACCCACGGGCGGTTTGGGGTTGAGCTTGAAAGAACCGGCAGCTCCTTTGCCCCGGGTGCGCTCGATGACTTTTTTGGTCACCAGCCTGCGCAGGGCGAGGCGGATGCGGCCTCGGTTCCGGTTGACGTCGTAGCCGTTGGCCTTCAGCACCTTCTTGAGGGCCACCAGGGACACGCCTCGCGAACCCCCGTAGGAGGAGATGGCGTTCACGATGAGGATGGACACCGTGGGGCCTTTCCTCTTCTTCGGTCTCCGTGGAGATATGGGCGCAAGTGACACCGACATTGCGGGATGCGCCTGCATTCTAATCAATATGTTCGGATACAAACAATAGTCTTGCTGTGTTGTCTCAAAACTTCTTTTTTGTTTTTTTTGTTGGTTTTCTCGCTTGTTTGTTTGAAGCCCTGATGAGAAAAGTGTCGCGTGAGCTCCAACCTGTGTGTCCTCTTCAGATAAACTCTCCTCTAAAATGTCCTCACGAGCTGTTGAATACATTTGTAAAAGCATTTCATAATGTTTGGTGGGGTTCTTTTCTCTCTGTACGTGAGAGTTTGAGAGCGATTTCAGCCTTTAGTACAAAGTGATGCGTAATTACGTAACTAGCACCCATGACGTATGAATTAATAAATCGTAATGTTCAGCGAGGGTCATCACCATTATGACGTCATTATACATCGAATTAATCAACTGTCATTAGAGGCGATTCTGTTGAATGTGGACGCTTGACTGAATGTAATGCTTAACGTAACCTACATGATTTTTGCACAGCAACGCGAAGGGCATTTCAAATGAAATGCGTTTGATCCACGCGTGTTGTTTTATTCTTATGTTCACACCAGCTTATAATGATTATCTTATTTCACTAACATGTTGCCAAAAGTGCAATGATGTCATCACACTTTACCCGCACTTGTTAAATAAAACCTCGAAAAGTATTATATGGCGCTGACAATTATTTGTCAGGGTTCACCAGATTGGTGCCTCAAATATCACAACAGGAGTATAGCCAGTGAGCCCGTTGTAAACAATACATTAAGTTAATGATATGGGAATGTGCATGCTTCATACAAATAGTGCTGCATGCCGGTTTCATGCATGGTTATTTGAGCACATTTATTTCATTGCTGTTACTTTCAAAAAGATTGGTGACCATGCATAAGCACTTCTCCTTTGCGGTAATAATCGATTCACCTCACAATCTCGCATACCAAAATGCTGATTAGACATAATTATAAAAAACTATTTTTTTTAAAAGGTGTTCATTTGCCCTCAATAAAAAGCCACTCAAAATGCGCAATTTAGGTAAAAGCCACTGTGAATTGACACATAATTAAAATGTGCTTAAATTGGCGTAAATTTTACACCATTTAACAAAATTTTCTCCGGTAGGCCTACCTACTGCTGATGTATGATCAAATAAAATAAAAACTTTTTGACTCAAGTGGTTCTTAAACGTTTACACCATGTACCACCATATTTTAGAACCTTTAATGAGTATTCATTAAAAATGTTGGTTTTATTCCTGAAACACATATATTTAATCCTAAAGATCATATCTGAATGCAAAGAAACTTTAAAGTTAAATACAACTGAAACGTACTTAACAAATGCAATGTACAATATAGCATTGTTTGTGACCAGTTTGAAAGTTACAGTTTTTTTATGTACCACTAGAGGGAGCTTTCATACCACTGGTGGTTCTAGTAGCTTACCACACCCACTCGAAGTGATCTGTGAACCAAGCAATTACTTGGGGCCCCCAAAAAACCTGGAATACTTTTTATAATACATTTTATTTGTAAAACACATTGAACTAATTATGCTTTTGGTCCCATCAAGACTTGGCCTAGCACCAACTATACCAGGGGTAGACTTCTTCGGTCCTCGAGGACCGGAGGCCTGCAGGTTTTAGATGTTTCCCTTCCTCCTGATTGAAATAATTAAGATTATCAGGCTTCTGCAGAGCTTGCTGATTAGCTGATCCTTTCACTCAGGTGTGTTCGAGGGGGGGTGGGGGGGAAATCTCATACCTGGAAAATTCCTCCTGCCCTCTAGGATCGGAATTGCTCACACCTGAACTATACATTTTGGTTAAAGTAAGACCCCCCTTCCCTCCCATTTGTCAGATGTTCCACAAAACCCTACAGTGGATAATTCTTAACTTGTTAAGGTATTAGCTTTTTTGTATAGAAGTTTGTGACTTAGTGGCACTAAGTCTGGGGCTTTTCTTACGGTGTGGTTGTTAGGCTGGCTAATGTTGACATTAGCTAGCTGTGTGGGCTAGCGAGTTGATTGAGCCTATTGCAAACAAAACACAAGTAGTGGTGCGTTGTGAAATTAAATGGGAGCCGAGCACACTTTGACTCTCCGAACATACGCACTCTAAATGTCGTGCTCGAACTTGAGAGCGTATAAATACGCCCAATATAAAAAAAACTATATTTTATTGCGTTATTGTGTTGTTGTTTTTTTAAAGATGGCTCAGTAGCACCCCTTACATTTAAAAATAATAATAATGATAATTGTAACAAAACAGGCCTATTTGTAAAACTCTCACATACATAAAAAAAAAAGCAATGAAAAAAATCTGTGGTTTATTGTGCCATTATAAAAAAAATTCCAACATGCTAATACCCCACTATGGCCAGGACTCCTAGGGCCCTATATAAAGGGCACCTTGATTAATTTGATTGCTTGATTTATTCAATTAGCTTCAGTAAAAATACAAATAAATACAGACTCTAAACTATTACTATTATTATTATTATTATTATTAGCCAGCTACTGTATACATTTTCTTCCATTTATCAAGGGCTGTGTCACGGGGGCAGTCGCTTTTAACAGGGAAGCCCAGACCTCCCTCTCCCGAGCCACTTCGTGTAGCTCTGTTCCAGATTCAGCCGTCCCCGGAACACTTAACCAGGGAGATGTCCAGCAGGCATCTTAGTTAGATGCCTGCGCCACCTTATCTGGCTCCTCTCAATGTGAAGGAGCAACAGCTCGACTCTTGAGACCCTCTCAGATGACCGAAAAGACCCACGACCCAGTAAAGTAACAAGTACACAAGTACTGTAAAGACACTGATATTCCTACAACTACTTGGAGTCTCTCTCCAGAGTGGAGGAGAGTCCAACTCCTCTCAGGAGGACGGGCACCAGAATCCCCTTCCCTGCTAGAGAGGTCACATTCCACGTCCCCCTTATGGCAACCTCTATAGCCAGGGATCAGCTGCCCAGCTCACATTCTACCAAATCAATTCTACTGACTAAATTAATACAAAACAAGGCTCTTAACTCATTCACTGCCATTGACGGCTATTGACGTCAAAAATTCATTTGAACTATTTCTATTAGTTTAACATTTTTTTCCACTTTTGTTAACAAAAGTATGAAAACCTAGAAATACTTTTTTTAAAATTGTACATTTAGAACAGATGTCAAATTTATGATTAATCGTGAGTTAACTCGAAGTCATGCGATTAATTAGAATAAAAAATTGGGAGTGTCAGGCAATTAAAATCGTAATTAATTGCATGACTTTACGAGTTAACTCACGATTAATCACAAATTTTATATCTGTTCTAAATGTACAGTAAAACAATTATAGGTTTCCATACTCTTGTTAACAAAAGTGGAAAAAATGTTAAAAAGAAATAGTTCAAATGAATATTTGACGTTGAGTTAAAAAAGGGAAGTACACCTGAAACATTTCTTGACAATATGTTATATGTGACTTCACTGTGACTTCTTAACATGACATTCTGATTAATATTACATTGGTGAAATATAAGTTAAGCAACAAAATCCAGCCATTTTTATTCATCTCATTTTGCCACATGCTGTCGACTGGAGGATGCCATTAATGTTGCTCAGAGCTCAAGCAACGACCAATCACAGCTCATCTATTTTCTGAAGCTGAGCTGTGATTAGTTGTTAGCTCTGAGTAACTGTGATGTCATTTTCACTCGACAGTAAATGGCTAAATGGCCGCCTTCTGATATTCTGATATATAAAAACGGCTTTATTTTGCTGCTTAACTCATATTTCACAAATGTAATATTAATTAGAATACCGTATTTAGATTAGTAGGGCTGCATATAACGTATTGTCAAGAATTTTTTGGGGTTGACATCCCCTATAAATAAATACATTTTGTAAAGAAAAAAAGGCAAATGTTGGTTTTCTGGTTTTATTGTTCACACGCTACAAGATAGAATATAAGGACATGGTGATAGGATGCTATATATTGACAGACTAAGCACATCAAGACTTAAAACGTTTCAGGAAGTAGAGTACACAAGTAAATACTAAGCACAATATATAAAAATATGTAAAGTGTATGTATGTGAGTCCATCCGACTGCTTTTTAGAACGCACTGGTTCTTCTTCTCCTTCTTCTTCTTCTTCTGGTGGACCTTGCTCTTCTTCTGCGTCGGTAGCGCCTTCTCCTTCTGATTCTCCTCGGACCCCTTCTCCTTCTTCTCCTCCTCCTGACAGAAGTCCTCCGACGTCTCCGCCTGACGGAAGACCTGCTTCTCCTCCTTCTCCTCCTCCTCCGAACAGACATCCTGCGTCTCCTCCTCCTCCGAACAGACATCACTCTTCTTCGTCTTCTCCTCCTCACAGACACCCTCCTCCTCCTCCTCCTCCTGACGGACGACCTTCTCCTCCTCCTCCTTCTCCTCCTTCTGGAGGTGGTCCTTCTGCGTCTCCTCCTGCCTCGACCCCTCCTCCTCCTTCTCCTCCTCCTTCTCCTCCCTCGGCGCCTTCGTCTCCTCCTGCGCCGCCTTCCTACTCTCCTTCTCCTCCTCCTCCTGCTCCTTCTGCGTCTCCTGTAACGGTTGATCCGGTAGACTCCCCGGCCTCCTGCGCCTCTGCCGCGCACGATGTGCTTTCCCGCCAAGAGCCTGCGCAGCGTGAGGCGGATCCGGCCTCTGTTGCGCATCACATCGTAGCCGTTGGCTTTAAGGGCCCTCTTGAGGCCCGTTAGGGTCACGCCGCCAGCACCCCCGTAGGAAGAGATGGCATTTATGATGAGGCCGGACACCACCCCCCTCTTCCTTGAACCCATTCTCGGAGTCATGGTGCCCTATTAGGACTCGGGTTTGGAGTTGAACCGGTGAGTCTGATGAGTGTCTTTTCACTTGTGCCAAGATGTCGAGTCTTCATTAAGTCCTGACTGTGTGTACCTCGGAGGGTGAGAGCCGAGATCATACCTCAGCTCTCGAATTTCTACGGTTAGACCCTCCTTTAATTTGAACGCATAAACAGTTAAATTGATTTGAAAAAGAGACTATTCATTGTTTTTAGCGGGGGTTTAACCCCTCTGTACGTTCGGGTTTTAGAGACATTGAAGCTTTGGGGTCAAAGTGTGATGCGTAATTACGCACACCGGTGACGAATCGTCTGCGCTGACGTCATCATAATTACGACAAGTACTGTAATGTGTCTGATATACAACGGCAGTCAATGTCAGTTTAGCTCATCCCCGCTTTTTCCGACGGACGCGGGTTGCTGTCATCCAAAGAAAAATACGCAATATGGCTCCTGCGAATTAAAGCAATACGTTGTTTTTTTTATGTGAACCGAGAGCAGCACCCGTAGCTAGCTGTGCAATGCTGCACGTGTTTATATGTAATAATAAAAATCAACAAGAATATATTTTATGTTCATGCGTGTTTCTTTTAGAAAATAGAATAGAGTGTAGGCTATTTACAAGAGAATAGACAACAAATACAAATGTTTACAACACGATAACAAACAATACAACAGACACTAGTGGAAAATATTACAATATAAATGGAACAGATGGTAGACACAATAAATCGGCAATAGAAAATATGAATAATGAATTTGAAATATTGTAATGTAATAAAAAAATATACGTTAGCCAATACACTGGACATGTATGGATGGACATTGGTTGTACACATTAAAATCATGATTCTCCACTATTAATATTTTTGTTTGTGCAATAGTCATGTTCGTTAATGTGTGGAACCAATGTCCTTATTTATTTATTTATTTAGGCCTAAAACTGACATACTTTTTTTCTAGTGACAGTAATACAACAACATTGCAAATAGTACGATATTAACAGAATAGAATATGGAAATAATATAATTACAATACCAATTATTTGACACACCCTACAAACTGCTATAGGGTCAAAAATAATCCAAATGTGTTCAAAAAACCGACCCGTTAATATGACCAAACTTTTTGGGTTGTTTGTAAATAATAATAATAATAATAATAAGATGATGATGATACAAAAATAAAAATAAAAACTACCCATTTTTTGTACAAAAAAAGGTTGTTACATGTTTTATAACTTTGGTTCACATTGACTAGCGGGTCGGTCCATTGTTGCTTTGTTTTTTGAACTAGCATTTTTTTAATTGACAGATTTTTTTTTTAAACATACTAAGAATATACAGAATATAGCTCATATAGAACAGAGTGATGCATGACAAATAATGGCAATACTATGCGTGTAAAAAGATATATAGGATATATCAAGATTGTAAGGGTAGGTTCTGATTTTTAAGACATTTTTTGCACATGAGTGGGGTGTACATTTCATTTGTTTGTATATTGTGAGCATTTGTGGGTTGAATGTTGTGGTGCTTGCAGCCTTTTTTAACAGTTGTTTACAAAGCGCTATAAGTCATTTTTTACACGTTTTTATTAGTATTATTATTTATTCGTTTGTTTCAATTTTTTGTAGGATATACCTGCAGCTGGTGGAGCAACTCAACAACTCTATCGTCACTTACGAATAACAAACGGGGTTCATAAATCACACAAAAATATGTGCGTGGACTGGATGACTGTTCCCTTGACTCATCGAGGGAACCGATCAAATGAATGTCACGTTGAAGTCAAAAGGACGTGAACGTGCATTTAGCATCTGCTTCTGCTATTGATATTTATTGTAATCATTGTGTTGCATGCACTATAATAAAAAGCCATTTTGTATTCAGCATCATCTCACTTTTTGACTTGGCAATTCAACAAAAACTAAGCTGAAGTCTTGCATCAATGAATGTGAAATAATGTCACCATCGCGCGACCTTATACATTCAATTGAGAAAATTAAAAGTAATTGTTATTATTCTGCTGGAAGGAATCGTCTTTTGGAGTTTAAGCGTAAAAACAAAAAAAACAAAATTAACATTAGTTCAGCGTGAATTGTGTTGTCCTCGGGCACCTTTTTATGTTTACTTATGTTACTATTTTATTGACTTTTTAACTTTTTATAGTTATTTTTTTTACTAGGTTTTTGTGGATGATAGTGTGCGGATCTCAACGTGCAGCACTTGGAAACGCTTGTTTATAAAATGTGCTATAGAAATAAAGTGGATTATATTGGATTGCATAATGTATGGTGATCACTTTTTTTTAACTTGCAGGCCATGCGTGACAATAAAAACACAAATGCCAAAGAAAAACAGTGGAGTATACAGGTGTCCAACTTTTTTTTTCTTTTTTGGGGGGGCCAACAAAAGCAAATAAAGTATCCATGTTTATTGCAAAAATGGTCTTTTCAATCGGGCACTAAATGTATCTTATCATGGACTGGCCAACTGGCACCCAGGGCAGATGCCCGGTGGGCCAATGACGTGTTTTTTCATGATTATTTTCATACATTTCACCTGGCCCACAATTTAGAAGGACCAGTGCATTAATCAATTTCGAATAGATAGCAACATTAATAAAGTGGCAGAACTTGTTAGGCAAGAGGGTGGTCTGGTGGACCAAAATGCCAGGGACGATTTAATTGTGCCAGTCCAGCTCTGCTTATCACTAACAAAATGGATAGGCTACTTATATATTTGGTATAGACAACATTTTCCATTTCTAATTTCAAATTATTTGTTTAAAATAGCTGAATGAAATTGCGTATATAAAATGTGGAGATGATTTTCAATCAGACAACTGCAGAATATGTTTTGTCCTATGCTTTAGCAGCTCACGGAACTTCACGGTCATAGATTTGTTTACATTTATTTTTAGGTTGTTTTGTATATAGCGTTTCGATTGAACTTCACATTGGAATCTTTTGGGCCATTTTTGATCCGCTGTCATATTCCCAATGTGCGAAAAATTGATTTGTGGTTGGACAGCTTCAATAAGATCGAAGCAGATGTCTATGAATGTTTTATTTTCACACAGAATGATTTGAACAGAGTGTCATGGAAAGTGGGAAGGTCCATTATGTTATGAATAAATGTCTATGCTGGAGAAAATGAAAATTTATGTACAGTCCATTTCACTTCCACTAGAGCCTGCTCAGCCTCCTCCTCCGTCTCCTCCTGCGTCGGTCGGTCCTCCGAAAAATTGATTTGTGGTTGGACAGCTTCGATAAGATCGAAGCAGATGTCTTTGAATGTTTTATTTTCACACAGAATGATTTGAAGTGTCATGAAAAGTGGAAAGGTCCATTATGTAATGAATAAATGTCTATGCTGGAGAAAATGAAAATTTATGTACAGTCCATATCGCTTCCACTAGAGCCTGCTAAGCCTCCTCCTCCGTCTCCTCCTGCGTACGGGTCTCCTCCTGCGTCGGTACCTCCTGACTCTAGTGATCCTCCTCATCCGGCGGACCCTCCTCACTCTCCTCCTCCTCCTCCTCCTTGGGTACCTTCTCCTCCTTCTCCTCCTACCCACTCTCCTCCTCCTCCTCCTTCTCCCGGACCTTCTCCTGCGGGACCTCCTCCTTCTATAGGATCTCCTCCTTCTGGACCTTCTCCTCCTCCTCCTACCCACTCTCCTCCTCCTGGACCTCCTCCTCCTTCTCCTCACAGAGCTCCTCCTTCTCCTCCTCCTGCGGCGGGGTGTGCCCCGCCTGCGCCTTCTCCTCGAGCGTCTCCGCCTCCGCCTTCTTCGCCTTCTCCTCCTAGTCCTCCGCCGTCTCATCCGAACCCCCCTGCGCCTGCGAGGGCCGTAGGGGTTGATCTTGAGGCGCTTCCCCCTGGTGCGCACCACGTACTTCCGGGTCACCAGTCGGCGGACGGCCAATCGGAGCCGGGTTCTGTTGCGCACCACGTCGTAGCCGTTGGCCTTCAGGACTCTCCTGAGCCCGGCCAAGGTAACGCCTGACGAGCCGCCATAGGAGATGGCACTCAGGATGAGGTTGGACACTGCGCCCTTCCTCTTCCTGGATCCCGGTTGCGGGGTCATTGCTTTTGTGCCTTAGCCGTGTTGACCAATATTCAGCGGATCCTTTAGACAACTGCAGGTTGTTGGTGGAGTGGCTCAAGTGCCGGTGATGCCAGGAAATCATTTTCTCCCGACATTTATCGGTTTTCGGCTCTTAGTAACGTGCGCGCTTTAGAGAGATGAGAGACTTTCAGTTAAAGTGCTGATGCGCAGTTCTGGGCCGCGGAGACGTCGTGACGTCGTCATGACTCCGGGCTCTCCTTATTACAAACAGCAACCGCGGTAATAGGACTCCCATATTTGAGGCAAGGCGGGAATTATCTTTAAATCAGGGACTTCAGAGTGCAGGGACTTTCCCGCAAAGTGAACCATGGATTATTTTAAAGGACTTTATTGTGGAGGAATGTGGACGGGTAGGACAGGTGGGATAGGATCCAGCACCCCCGTGACCCTTGCGAGGAATAAGCGGTTCGGATGGATGTTGCGCATGCGCCATGAGATGCTTCAGAGCCTTGGAATTTTTTTGTGTGTGACCACAGTTGCAGGTGGCACGTGACCTCGTGGTTAGCTCGTCTGCCGCACACTTCTGATATTTGGATCTCAGCTTAATTCCGACTTCCAGAGGGATATTTGGCAAGACAATTGAGGCAAGGCAGCTTTATAGCACATGCACTTCACACAACACAAACGCTAACGACATTCAGAAGCAAAACAGAGAATAAAAGTACTGTACAAAAGTTTGGACACACCTTCTCATGCAATGCATTTTCTTTATTTTCATGCACATTGTAGATTCTCACTGAAAACATCAAAACTATGAATTAACACATGTGGGGTATACTTTAAAAAAAGGTGAAATAATTGAAAACATAATATATATTCTAGTTCTTTCAAAATAGTCACTCTTTGCTCTGATTATTATTTTTGCACACTTTTGACCTCGATGGTTTTCCAACAATAATGAAGGATTTCCCAGAGGTGAGAATGCCAAAAGTGTGCGCAAAAAAAAAAAAAAAAAGCAGATTTGCGAGAAAAAAACTCAAAAACTCACGAGAAATACACGTAGTGTACTACTTGACTGTTTGCGCCAATACTTTTTGGTCGTGTTTCTAAACAAGGAGATAGTAATTACTTTAGCATAGATTAAGCATATGTTAAGCATTCGCTCTTTGAACCGTTGTGTACGGTCACTGGCCAGCGACAAAGACGCCTCGCTTTTCGAAGGTCCAAACCCGGACGATCAAGCATTTCAGTTAATTTGTTAAAATGTATATTTACTTGTACATTTATGTTTTCAGAATTATTTACACATTCATATATTTTGGTATTTTTTTATACAAGTATCTAAATTGATGTGTCGAATCTGCTGCTCTCCGTCATTCACTAGCATTTACCTATGGTATGCTAGCATCTGATTGGATAGTGTTAGTCAGCTGATAGGGGATCAGGAAGTGTTGTCGCTCTGGCTCCGGTGAATGACGAGTAAAGTTTTAATTTAAGAATGAATCCGTCTCCATCCTGCCTTTTCATTTTATAAACAGTGTCCCATTAACCACCATTAAATGCTCACATGATTAGAAAATAGCTACGTTACGTGTATTTCTCGTAAATTTCTTAGGTATTTTTCTCGCAAATCTGCCACTATATAAAGTCGCAAATTAGCGACTTTATAAAGTGGCAAATTTGCCACTTTTTAAACTCGCCAAAACTCGTAAATTTGCGAGTTAATAAAGTGGCAAATTTGCGAGTTTTTTTTTCACGGAATATTGCCCCCGCCCTCTAAAAAAATATTTATTTATACGTGGCCCTAATACGCCATCGTACTTTTGTCTAGGCTTTGAACCGCGACGTTCCTAAAAATATGGCGTAAGGAAGCTGGACACGCCCACCGGCTGGCTTCATGGGAACTATCTATTGTTGAAATCTGAATTATGGACAGTGTTCTGTTTCCCTTGGATGCATTTTCCCTCATCTACAGTATTTTATTTTAGAAACTTTTTCACATTGTCACTGTGTGCATATCACAGGTTTTTTTTTTTTTTTTTTTTTTACAACACACTGTTGCCTTTTAAACAGGCTGCAACATTGCTTAGCCTATGGGGTAGATGCCACGGACTCACACCATTCCCGACCACTGCTGGGACACACAGACCGCGTCCCAACACTCGCACCCCCACCTCTGCGTCCCCCGACTGCGCGCTCCCGCCTAGGTCGTCTCAGCTCTCTGAAATGTTGAAAGGCATATAAATCAATGGAGGCTATCAACCAGCTGTGTTGTGGATGGGTGCGCGGAGTGCAACGCATGACCGTAAACTTCAGTGTTGAGAGTGATGGCAAAGCTAAGTTGTAGCTAGCTTAGCATGCACTGATGGAAACTACAGTTGTGCTCATTAAAATGCGCTGGCATAATGTTTTTGCATGTGTGTGCGCTATTTTACAGAGGATATTTATGATAACAGAAATGCCCTTTTTTCACTCGTGCCAAGTGGTTGTGTGAAGCCATTTAGTGTAAGGGTATTGTTTACTACTGAGGGATTTAGCATGCAGGCGCTAGACTGGACAGGAACGGACAATGTAAACATGCTTAGTAGAAGAAGAAACGTTTAAAGGAATACTAATTAACGTGTGATAAAGTGATCTGAGCAGACCTTGGAGTATTTCATGGGTTCATCTTTCTGTTGACACTGGCAAACCACAGTCTGCGACGTGATCACTGATTTAATGAAATCAATCACCTTCATGTGCTCGGATCTTTGGAATGGAATAGAATCCCAATTTACAAGTTCCGTCAGCTTTCTTAGTCAACCATGTACCCAACACGAAACAACCATATTGGTTATGAAAAGGAACACTTAAAAAACTTAAACTTAAACTTACAAATATGGTGGACGCACGACGTGACACCACATGGGAACTATCTATGAAGTTAATAAAAAAATCTATATATACAGTATATGTACATAATGGAATTTCAGACCGTTAACGTGCTCATTGAGGGAACAGCTAATTGACAGCTATTTACATGGAGTAATGGCGCGTGAACTGGAACATGCTGTCAGCAACTCGCAGACTAGTATTTGGGGTGTGTTAAGTTGGCTGCAGCAATTTTGGTCTGATCAAACAATTTCAGGACAAAAATGGTGATGTCTTCAAAGGTCCACGTCCACATTGAAATTTGACTGTTTAAGAAACAGTCTCATTGCTGTCGAACCATCACTATATTGATTCAAAAGGCCCGGAATCAGATTAGATTAACATGGCAACATATAAAAGTTGAAATCGAATTCAAAAAAAAGTTTATATGCGTCTGACAGTGCGGGCACGCTGCCCTGGCCACCAACGACCCGTTTAATTTCAAAAGAGCCAACACAATGAAGAGACACATTGGCCATATGCCCACATATTAGAAGCTGCAGAGGAAAGCTGTTTTCCATATAAAAATGAGGAAAATAGCGACCCTATCAGAGAGAGGTTTATTGACATAATGATACGAAAACAGCCTGTTCAAAATTCTCACCAATGAAAGCATCTTAAAAAAGGGCATCTTGCAATTTCCAACCCAAATTATCTTGAAAAAACAATAAAAGGGCATTAAAGATTATAAAAAAAATATATCAAATAAAAACAAAATCATGTGGGACCTTTAACAAATAATAATATTGTTATTATTACCTTTGACAAATATGATAAAAGCATTTTTTTTTCTTACCAAACTTCCCTTTGAAGTAATGATACTTTTCCCACCTGTGTTTGAGAATAAATTAATACAATTCCATGACTTGGAAAATTAGAATGGGCTCTTTGCACAAATCCACTACTTCCTGAACTCAGTACCACTCCTTCATTTCTTGTCTTTCATGATTGGACAAACTGATTAATCCAGGTGTGCCTGACCTCAGTAACCACAACGACAATGGCCAGACAATTCAATCTCATTTAAAATGTGCGTGGTTCATCCACCCATTCTTTATACCACTTATGCTGTTCAGGGTAGTGTTGGAGCCTACCCCAGGCAAAAGGCAGACAACACCATGGATCACGCTCACTCACATTCACACCGCAAAATGTACAGTACATCTTCAGTGACAAATGTGATTCAAAAACTGCTTGAAAACATGTATGTTCTCTGTCTGAGGATCAGGAAGCGTTGCCGCATACTTGCTTATCCCACGGACTTGTATACACATAAATATGTATATGACAGAGTTTCGTATGTAAGTCGTGTGGCTTGCTCCCTTCAAGTCTTCCACTTCCGGATCATCTGACAACGAGGCGTCACAACCGACGTCACGCTGCCTGGAACCCTCGTGACCAAAGACTAAACAGACCGACGTCGAGACCTGCTGTCCCGCCGACTTCACTTCAGTCTCCTGACCACCACCGCCTTGAGACGACATGGACTGCGGCATCGTTACTTCCAAGACGGTCCTCATCTTCATCAGTCTGGTCTTCTGGGTAAGAAGAACTCTTCTGGCATTTTGTTACGTTTAATGTAATTGTTCAGAACCAAACGGTAGTTCCCCAAAATTAACAAGCCTGTTTAAGCTAGTTAAACATGATTCTTATCGCTTGTCAGACTTAACGGAAGCACATAAAACTCTCAATTTCCTCTTTATGTTTTGACATAATTTCAACGCAAATTAAATTTTGACCTCATTTCTCATGTCTGATGGTTACGTTTACCGTCAAGTCATCTGGGGACTTTTCCTCATTTCGTCATTCTTCCCCTTTTGCCCCTACTTGCAATGCGCTGCTTTTGTGTAAACACTCGCTTCTGTCTGATCTGATAAGTGCAGCCAAACTTCAACTGACCCTTGTCTGTGTGGCAATGCAGCCAAAACAGTGGTTTTATCACTGTAATGCAATCACTCTCGTTATTTTCATCGGTCGGTTTACTCACCCTTGTTTTTTCATCATTTCAAATTTGCAGCGAAGGTTAACACCACAAGATCAGTATCGGTACTTAAGTTTTAATTTAATCAAAAGTTTTTTCGGTTATAAAATTGGCAGTTTTTTGCCGTTACTGGCGCTATTTTGCCGTGAACGGCTCTGATTGGTCAATCACCGGACTGGGAGGGTTCCAGCCTCGCTTTAACTCCCCTCCCCCGTCTGAGTTTCACGAATTTTTAATTTTGTTTAACTTTTGCCACCGAAGGTATACCAGTCTAACCATAACCCTCAGAGCATTTAGGTAGTTGACAAGAAATTGTAGTTTAAAAGAAAAAGTACTTAGCGGGATTCGAACCCGTGACACTACCCCTTCAAGGTGACATCCTTAACTGTGATACCACGAGCTATTTCGTAATTCACACAAAATAGTCCTAAACGGCGAATTTATGAAAATATCCACCATAAAATAATGTTATTTGGGATTAAATAAAAACTAATTATTCCACTCCAAGTTATTGACAATTAAATAAAAAATTAACAATTTAGACTATTCATTATCCTATTTCATAAAATATTTTTAAATAAAATTACTTAAATAAAAATAAATGGGATTCATTGGTTAATTGATGTTTTAAAATGTGCTCTTTTTCAACTGTATATTTGGCAAATACGCATTCTTGAAAGTAATATCCCAGTTAATACTGTTGAGTGTTTTAACTATAAAGCTAGTGTAAATCACCTTCGTTGATTGAACCCCCGCGTGGAAACTAGAAAGCCTGTACATTTTTTTTACATTATGGAATGTGTTACATGATAAAATAGCGGTTTGTGTTCGTAGCCTTGATAAAATAAATTACCTCATTGAAAGTTGCACAACATGCCGCTGACTCACTGATCTACAGTAAATGAGTTGCAACCTACCGCACTCATCTCTTGCTCGCCACTCCCACATAATATTCAAGTGGATTTGGCCACATTCCACAGAGCTGGAATGGGTCCTTCTTTGACGCAAAAAGAAAGAAAAAAAGCCTCTTTGCTGCCTCGTTTCACGGGCATGAGCTCAGACTTTCTTGGGGAGATTACGGGGCGAGCCCGGGGGCAGCGAGCGAGCCCACGGACGTCCCGTGACTGTGGAGTGATTAAGAGACATGAGTCATGCGGCCCAGTGGGAAGACAGGTGATTGCCTGCTTTCACAAAACACACTTGGAACCCAGGAAAGGGATGTTTTGTAGTATCTTTTTTTTCTTTACTGATAATGCGCTGGTCAAAGGTGAAAGTTTTTGAGGTGTGCTGAATGCTGATATTGGCCTAGTAGGTCGCAGTGGTTCGACTTTCTCGTGGATTAACAGATAGTCTGATCACAATCACAATGTGACACAGTTATGTAGAGAAGTCAGTCACATGTTTACAAAAAAGCGGTCACGATGATGACATGCCCTTTCAAGGAGTCATTTTTGGACAAACTCACATGAGGACACAGGAGATGATATCAAGAACAAACTTCTTTGTGCTGCTCGCACCAGCTGATTTAGTGATTTGTTGCTATTGTGTTGTAGACAAGTTGATAGCTACATTTGACTTGTAAGTTAAGTTAGGTCAAATTGACCTTTTATGGGCTTGTTTACTAATGTCAGTGAACCTTCACTATTAGCAGGGGATGGAAGCTGACTTCTAGAAAAACAGCAAGGAATTGAGCATATATATATAATAGTTATTAAAATAATAGCTCTTAGGTCCTATTAAAAAAAAAGGGTAAATAAGTTGATGGCCACACTTGACATGCTGTACTTAAAGTTAGGTCAAATGTCAGTGAACCTTCACTATTAGCAGTGGATGGGAACCGGTTTTTATTGCTAATTGGAAAAAAAGCGAGGAATTAAGCTAATCTAATATTTATTAAAACAACAGCTCTTAATTGTCCCTTTTTTATATATATATATATATATATATATATATATATATTTGGGTAAATAAAAACTGCATTTTTTTATTGAATGCAATCTATTTCCTTTTTAAATAAAATGTAAAATATTATAAATTCTTCTTATGTTTAAATTCTTCTTAGCAAGTCACAGTGTCCCATCACTGGTAAGCTATTTTTAGAACAGACCCCAGCCTCTTGCAATCTTCATAGGAACACGCTGGCAATGTACATGTTTTAGTTTAGTTTTGTTTTAGTTTTTTTTAAAAGGGAAAGTCAACCCCCGCAAATTTCTTGACAATATGTTCTATGCAGCCCCACTAGTCTAAATACGATGTTGTGGTTAATATTGCGTTAGTGGAATATGAGTTAAGCAGCAAAATCCAGCCGTTTTTATCAATATCAAAAGGCGGCCATTTTGACACTTGTTGTCGAGTGAAAATGACATAACAGTTGCTCAGGTCTCGGGTAACAACCAATCACAGCTCAGCTTTAGAAACAGGGGAGCTGTGATTGTTTGTTGCCTGAGCCCTGAGCAACTGCAATGTCATCTTCAGTCGACAGCAAGTGACAAAATGGCCGCCCCTGAGATGGATAAAAATGGCTGGATTTTGCTGCATAACTCGTATTCCACAAAACGTAATATTAATTAGAATGTCACGTTTAGACTAGTGAAGTGACATATAATATTTTTGTCAAGTGTTTAACGTTGACTTCCCCTTTAAAGACAATGCAAACTGCGAAGGCCAGCCATGTAGCTCATTACCGGTGAGAGACAGTACAGTATTAGCGGTTGACTTTTTAAAACCCCGGGAAATTGTCAAATTGGTTATTGGCCCATGCCAACTCAATAAGACCAAAATAATATACATAAAAAATGATTTTTAAAAGTTTTACTGTGTTTATGCCAGGCTGCAGGTGCTGGCTTGGCCTACGTTGGCGCCCAGTTGTTGAACAGCTATGGCACCTTTGAGAGCTTCATCCAAAACAAGTACATGCTCATCCCGGCCGTGGTCATCATCGGCATCAGTGTGGCCATGTTCATCTTTGGCCTGCTGGGATGCTGCGCCACCATGCGAGAGTCCAAAGTGGGCCTGAGCTTTGTGAGTGCCACGCCCCGAAAATGCATCAACAGCACTTAACTCAGATTCTGATGTTAATTGTCATTTGTCTTCATGTAGTTCTTTCTGATCATCATGGTGATGTTTGCAGCCGAGGTTGCCGTTTTGGTGCTGGGCTTCATCTACCAAGGCAAAGTGAGTCACCGCTGAACAGTTGGCCTGCCAATGATACTTAATTTCCCTCGCAAGATGAATGAAGTATTCTTATATCCATCCATATCCATCCATCAATACAGCAAAATGGGTAGAAAATGCTAATATGCGATCATGTAGCAAGATTTAAACTTGAGTAGAGAAAACGCTAAGGCTTTTGCGTCGTGCCTTGTAGTCGGGTAATTTTTCAAACAAGAATATTATCAAATGCTGTTTATATACCAACTTAAAGCAGACTGAATAGTGGAAAAATTGCCGAAGCAAATGGGTAAGGATTTTATATCATGCCTTGTGGTGGTATGCTAACATTTAGCAAACTGCAACCCAATTAGCGAAAGCTTGAAAAAATGAAGGAAGAGGGGGGAAAAAATTGACAAATGAATCAATCACCAATGATCAGTTTATTAAATTCTTAATCTTGGATACCAACAGTTGCAACAAATACAATTAATACAAAAACTACTGACAAAAATAGGTGAGTCCATCCATGGTTGCCCAATTGTGAATATGTCTGTCCCACTGTCGTAGTAGTAGTATTTATTTTATTTATTTTTCCCCAACGCCGCATGCAGCCTGCGGGCCACTCATTGCCCATCTCTAAACTGTCAAGCAAGGATAGAAATCCACTGAACAGCCTTAAAAAAAAAAAGATAATGTGATTACGCAGTCACTTTTTTTCTAGGTAAAATAAGATTGCTAGGAAAAACAAAACTTGCCTTGAAATCTACTGAAACCACAACGTTAAGAATGATTAATGAAATGATCAACATTGACTTACACTCCACTTCTTCCACCACAGCGACATCTGCTGGTTACTTCCCCAAAAGACTTATTACTGCAAAATTGCCCCTTATTCCTTTAAATGTTGACTTATTTTTTTACACGTGTGCAGATGAACGGAGATATCGATCACTCCATGAACGACGTCTTTGCAAAGTATGATGGCAATGACCCCGAGACCAGAACCGTGGACTACCTGCAGATTAAGGTTGGTATTGGATGGTCTGCACCTCAGTTTTGCACAACCTTTTGATTTCCAGCTTTTTCATTTGACTTGTGTCCAACAGGTCATGTGTTTTAGTGCGTTATGCATAATTCAACGTGTATTTTTTTTTATTGCAGTTTGTGAGGGAAATAATTGTTATATTATTATTTGACTAGTTGAAATGCTGTGGTGTGAGGAACTACACCAGCTGGTTCAACACAACCTGGTACCAGAGCCACAACAGTACCGTGCCCGTGTCTTGCTGTAAAAATGTCAGCACACAGTGCACCGGCAGGTTGGACCAGTTAGACCTGCTCAACTTAGAGGTGAACTAAATACAATTGCTGGACATCGTTGACCGCAGCCTAATGTTGAGATGAAGCATGACAAACCATACGGGGCTTGTGTGCCGACAGGGTTGTGAAGCTGAGCTGGAGCACCTGGTGCAGGATTTGCTCAAGTACGCCATGCTGGTCATTCTGGGCTTTGCCGTCATTAAGGTAACAAAAATGCCACGCTGCTATTGATCTAGACCAGGGGTCTTCAACCTGCGGCTCTGGAGACACACCATCTTGTCCCTCCGCCTGTGGCTCCCTATGGATCTTGAAAAAAAATAATGGAAATTAATATTTTTTTCATCTTTACTTTTTAGATACTATATTCTTTAAATGAATTAATGATTAAATAAAAAATGAATAAATAGTTCAAATTTTTAAGTTATCAAAAAGAGAGATGAAAGTTAAAAAAATGCCTAAAAACATCCAAAAAGTGACCATAAAATGTCCAAAACGGAAGAGGGAAAGCAGAAAATTACCATAAAATGTCTATGAAATTGCAAAAGAATGTCAGAAAAAAAATGTTCAAAAAGTAACCATAAAAAGTCCAAAATTAGAAATCCCGAAATTACCGTAAAATGTCTTTTCGAATTGCCACAAAAATAGATTTTTTTTTTTAAAAGGCAAAAAATAATACGTTCAAGAAGCAACTATAAAATGTCTAAAATCAAAAGAAATCCCGAAAGTTATCATTAAATATCCACAAACATTTCAGAAAATTGATAGCAAAAAAAAGCAGAAGAGGCAGGAAATTAAGTCCATAAAATTGCCAAACATGTCAGAAATTTGACAGAAATGCAGAAAAGTCTAAAATACTATAAAAAATGAAGTATAAAAAATTACAAAAATAAAAAAAAACGGAAAACGAAAGGTAAATTGAAAACGAATTGGATGCGGCATATTGTTCTGTTATGGTGCAGCTCTAATTAGCTTTTGTGCCCTCAGTACATTAGACTAACACTAACACACTGTTTCATTCATCACACAGTTCATATGTTTTGGCGACTCCAGACAGACTTGTAGTTATTTATTTGGCCTAAAATGACTCTTTTGCTGACCTCTGACCTAGACAGTAAAACATACCCAAGCTGGATTTACACTGCAGGTCCGTGTGCTATTAAATTCTTACTTGATGATTTATTTATTTTTTTGACGTCAAGTCCAACTCGCATTAATGGGGCGTATATTGGCAGACATGTCATTTTTTTTTATCCACATTTGGAAGAGGCCTGATTTCAGTCTGACGATAACCGATTCGGTGTGTTTTTCAATACTATGAGGCATAGCCCAATTGTGCCCCTTGAGAGTAAAAAAAAAAAAGGGGATTTGGTCAGCCTCATTTTAATGCAAATACTGTACATCAATGTCTATACATTAGAGTTGTCAAGCGTGCATACCCCCACACATTTAACCTGAACTTTGCTGATTTAAAAAATTTTGTTCATGTCTGCAGTTCTTCGGGATGCTGAGCGTGTGCGTGATTGCCTGTAAAAGCAACGGCCGGAGGAGCGGCTACCAACCTCTTTATGCCTGACCAAAAAAAAAAAAAAAAACTTTCACTCAACCACATTGTATCTGTTAATTATGACTTTTTTTGCACGTCCATCGTTAACTAATGTCATATGGATCAAAAGCGGGCGTATCCAGCATGAATGTCATTTTATTGCATTTGGCTGAACTTCCCGACATTCCCACAAGTATTTCCACCTATTTCATTTGTATTACCTGTTTGAACTCACGCATAGTTTTTTTGTTTTTTTTTAAGCCATGTATGGATTGAAGTTGTTTTTCCTTCTGTTACTCGGATTTGTAGTTTACTTAAATTCACTGGAATGCACCACACTGCGTTTATAGCCTTATGTCGGGTTGGGATATTTATAGCCGACTTGATTCAACTAATCTATAATAGCTTTGTTTTAATGAGATGTCATTTTTTAGGTGAGTCATCTGTGTTAAATATAGTTACTGCTCTACATATTGTCTTTCTAAAATAAAGTGAGTATTTCACAAGTTTGATAGTATCACTGGCTTAATGTGTTGTGGGAGCATGCTTATTATATTGGTGATCTTTTATAACCTCACAGGATTGAATTATTTTTGAGAATTGTGTGGTGGGCAGAATCAAACGCATCAGTACAATAGTTTTCCCACATTATTGCATTATGCTAATTAAGTGCACAAATATTTAGTTGGTCAAACATTAATGTCGTTATAATACAGTTAGTCACATTTTTTTGTAATGACTGTTTGTCTGACTTGTTTGTTTAGAAAAAAAGGAAAAAATGCAGTGACCAGAAGATGCCTGCAAGTGGTGCAATTGTGTCAGTGATGAAATGGGGGAAAAAATCTTTAAAAATACTAACTATGAATGATGGCGTTTTTGTTTTAAAAAAAAAAACGGATGTCACCACAACATAACATCTGGGAAACAGTGCTGATATGATCCATAGAACATATTGTTTTTTATTTTATTTTTTAGAGTGGCTGTGTTCACATTTGTGTTTTAAGTTTAGTTGTACCTTGTATTAGCTAAGCTGGCTCCTGGACTAAGTTAAGTCTCTGGAAGGCAAACCCAAGAGTTAAAATGGAAGTGGACAAAGAGGAGCATCTTAATAATATAAATATATGTGCTATATCAATAATGTCACAATTATGGCTTTAACACCTTTTATGTCTCTGGGTTCGTCTTGATTTAAATGTCATTTATATTTCTGCTTGACTTAGTTGCCTCCAGGTTGTGTTCACATCTGACTTCAACCCCCCCCCCAACCCTCCACCTTTCATGTCTATTTTTGTGCATTGTCAGACAGCTTTTTTTTTCTTCACCTGTCTGTTTTTTTCCACCTGAGGTGTTTTTTGTGTGTCTCGCTCATGTAGTCTACCCATCTGTTCTCCTGTGTGCTCTTCTTTCATCCTCATCACTTCCGTATGTAACAAACAGTGCATCTGGAAAATATTCAGTGGTTCATTTTATTTCTCTGCACGGTTTAATTTCCAGCATAATTCCAAAATGGGGGGGGGTCAAAATTACAAACACGGTAGACACTCAATATGACTTTTTTGCAATTGTAGTGAAAAAAAACTGATGATTCTGCAGCTTTATTACGTAAGTGTCCACCTGTGGTAAATCAAGTTAATTGGATAGATATGATTTGGAAAGTCAAGTGATGATTGAAGGATTGTCTGTAGACCTCCCAGACTGGAGTCACTTAACTTGAGGCACAGCTCTGGAGATGATGTGTCTATTTTCTTTATTATTCTTTTATTAGTTTTGCCTTTATAGCTTTGGCTGGTAACGATAGGATTTTAAAAACAAACAGTCACGATAAGTGTAGATTCCGCTATAGTCGAGTGAACTTTATTTGAACCCCAAAAGCAGCTGAAAGAAACTCTGAAAATGTTACATGGCTCGATTGAGGACGGGCGTTGATAGGGACACCAGTATAAACAAAACAGGACACACACTTGCGTCATTAGCAAAGATTGCAGCAAGTTGACACATTTATAACATTGGAAAGACAAAATTGGTGAGGAAGGCGGGGCCTTAGTCAGGAAGGACCATCTCTGCACAAATCCACCTTTAGGGTAGAGAGGTCAGACAGAAGCAACTCCAAACACTTGGCAGCCCACCTGGGGGTTGCCCAAAGGCACTTAAAGGACTTACTGTTGAGTTTAGACTTGTGTGCCAGTTTTGTTCTTTTTTTTTTCTGTATTTCTCTCTTTTTAGGGCCGAGCCCTTAATGGGCGCATGGAGCAGGTGCTGATGACAACATGCATGTGTGTGTCTGTAAATAGATACTGTGATGTTCCATTAGTCAGAGGCCATTAGTGTTCATTAGGCACAAATACGACTCAGACACACAAAGTGAAAGATCAGCAGAGCTTTTCTAGTTAGATCCATGTTAGTTCCCATTACATGCTGCATGTCAGTCATCTTTGCTTCATGGTTAGTTGTTCCATGCCAAATCAACCGGCGGGTTTAATCAAGCAGATTTTTATTTTAATGAGACTTGGTGTACTTGTTGATAGTGAGGGCACAACACTAAATTTCAAATTTTAGCTCAATCAGAGCAAGGTTTTGGTTTTGCCGAATTTGGACATTTTGGGTGAAAAGGGGCTTAGCCACTGGCTCAACGTACACAACATATGCATTGTTGGAAAGGGAATTCAACCCGGATTCCAAATGTACACTCATTTAGAGTATTTTAGTAACTTGACCTATAATTTGACCGTAAAATTGACTTTGTCGATTATGTGACATTAACAAAATTTTAAACTTGGTTTACTTGTTGATAGTGATGACACAACATGACCACATTTATGAAGCGTTACTCAATTGAACTAAATTGATTAAATCTGTCAAAACATGTTTTTTTATAAGTGTATCCCACTAATTCCACTTTATATGTTTGATAGAATTTTAATGTATTACTTATTTAAAACATACCATTACATAATCATGCAATAATAAAATGGCATCTGTGTGTGTGTATATAGAGCATTGGAATGCATGCAAAATATTGAGCCATGTGAGGGATGAATGTGGGGGAAAAAGTATCTTAGTTGATCTTTTTGTAGGTTGATATTTTGTGGTGGGAAAAAAAATCACTGATCACAAGAAATCCGCAAAAATGTTTGACAATTTCCTCTGGATCACATTCTATCTGGGCAATGTTCATTTCTTGGCAACATAGATGTTCACACAATATATACTGGCCTTTCAGCGCCATTGCAAAAAAAAAATATATATATATATATATATATATATATATATAAATAAAATAAAATTAAAAGGGGAGGGGGAAAAAATCTAGGCTCAATCTGTGTCCCTTTAATAATTGAAGACCTGCAACTACATTGCTGCTTTCGTAGAAATACCAGGAAGTGAGTTTGGGAACGCCCCTTTGGACTAGTGCATCTGAGATGTGAAGTCGGAAAAAAAAAAAAGGACGGCAACTTCACTGACCAGTACGTCACTCGACAATGACGAGCCCCATGGAGAGACAGACTGTGAATGACAAAACATATTTTACAAAAAATTCAAACATTGAATTTATACAACAGGTTCACGTTGGAAACAGGTTTACGTAACACAACATAATTTTGACAATTGATCAGAATCAGCCATCTTTGTTGTTTACATTTGCCTCAAATGCTCTGAGGTTGGAACTGGGACAATCAAAGTGGGATAATTCTGACTTCACACCTTCCTTGAATGCAGCATTACAAGATGAGCTCAACTTTCGTATACCATGCAACTTGTTGCCGGGTAGAATTCACAATGCTATTTCCATGTCCAAAAATGTCTTTAATTTTCAACCACTGACGCTGTGTCCTACAGATAGTTGACCACTTCCTCACTCTTAAAAGGTAGATTAGGATTATTTTAACACAATTGATTTGTACTTGGACTATTGCTTTGTATTAACTATAAAATGCATCTTACAACAAATGACAGTGATCATCTTACACATGTTTAGTTGCATGCTATATCTGCACTTTTTTTTTTTTACCATCTGATGTAAATGGTAAATCTAAATCACTTTTTTTTCATTACATTTTTATATTTGAGACATTTACATCATTGTGTTGTGTGTGTACTTGATAAACCTTAGTAGGTTTTGCAAGCTGTGGAGTGAAGACAAGAAAGAGGTTTAAGTGAGGTCATCCTGCCTACATGATGTTGCTGCTGCTGCTGCTGCTGCTGGGACTCCCAGACTGAGCAGATGGAATTGTGGGAAAAGATGAAATGAGAGACCGGCACTTCATCAACTGCGGTGTGTGCGCGTGCATATACGTGCTTTTGTGTGTGTCTTTCTTGATATAGATCCCCCTCTCTCTCTCTCTCTCTCTCTCTCTCTCTCTGTCTCTCTCTCTCTCTTCTCTCTCTCTCTCTCTCTCTCTCTCTCTCTCTCTCTCTGTCTCTCTCTCTGTCTCTCTCTCTCTCTCTCTCTCTCTCTCTCTCTCTCTCTCTCTCTCTCTCTCTCTCTCTCTCTCTCTCTCTCACACATTATCCGCGGTCCTCTGGACGGCTACACAGCGGGGCTCTCGGCAGCCCGCTGTCTTATCTCAACATTCGCGGATCCCCACTCCGGTGCCGCCGACATGCTGCCGGCTGCCTGCCCTTCCTTCTCTCACGGTATCACCCCCTTGTAACAAAGAGACATTGTGATAAAGAGATGCGATTACTTAATTCACTTTTTTCCTAATGAGGACTCGCATTTGTCTCTCTTATCTTGTTCTCCGGATCTTTTGTCTGCAGACGGCGGGCGGGCTGAACGATGATCTGGTGAGTGTGATGCTGTTGTTGTTCCCTCCTTTCCCCCCCTACCCTTTGTGACTGTATTGTGAAGCCATTCAAGCGAAGTAAGGACTTATAGTTTGAGCAAAGGCTTCAGTAATTGGTTTATTGGTGCACTTTCATCACCTCTTATTCAAACGGCGTTTGAGAGGATGTAATGCCAAAGGGGCGCTGCACACACACACACACACGCACGCACGCACGCATGCACACACACACACACACACACATACACACACACACACACACACGCGCGCACACACACACACACACACACACACACGCAGCTGCTGCATGAAGCCAGCTGCACATACAAGAAGAAGATGCAGTGTAGCTTTACTGCTGACACCTGCAAATACAGTAGAATGGACCACACGTTTCCCATAATAATTTCCCCCCCCCCCCCAGGGTCAACATGAAAAAATTATTAATTGCTTAGGTAATGTTTAAGTAGTATTTCAACATGAAGTTTAGCTGTCACACAAGTGTATAAAATAAGTTGTTCTTATAAAATTAAAATAGATCAATACAGTCTTGAAGTCTTGATCAACATTTCATGTCAGCTGAAATGAAAAACTTAACTCACCAATTTATCAAAATTGAATGATTCTTTCTTGACAAGCAACATGTTTGCAAGTATCTTATCTTATGTAGAATTTGTGAGGTACATGTTAATTAATAAAACATTTTTAAAAAGTGCATTTAATGCTAAAAAGCAAATTCATTATTAATTATATTAATTGATTTAATTATATTCGTCTTGCCATTGAACTACTAATGTATATACAGTGTTTCCCCACCATGTTAATACTTGGGCGGGCCACCAAAGTAAACTGGCCCGCCACCCAAGAAGTTTGCAAGAAAATGTCATAAAAAAAATATATATATATAAAAAAAAACATGTCGCGACCGGATATACCGTATATAACGTTAGATATGACAGCCTTATTTTATTCTTTTTTTTTTTTTTTAATTCTAATACAAAATGGGTGCAAAAAATATGGTGTCACTAAGTAATGTGTTATCAACCTTTTTAGTCTGAAAATTCACTAGAATGCATAATATGAAGTGAAAAATTACCCACATTTTTTTTTGGGGGGGGGGGGGGGGGCGGCACCCAACTAACCCTAACCTTATATCACCACCCAACCCCCCACCCCAACAAACATTGCCGCCAGAGTCCACCCGCCCAAGTATATTACAAATCTGTGGGAAACACTGATATATACATTTTATTTATTTATTTATTTGTTTGTTTGTTTATTTATTTATTAATATTTGCCATGGTGCATTTCAAGAATCTGGTGAAAATTAAAAAACAAAACAAAAAAAAACAATACCAAAGATTGTTTATTCACATTAACTCTGATGACGTGATGTGGTGTCAAATGTACACTCTTAGGAGGCAAGTCTCCCCTCCGAAGTGACAAAAAATTGCTCCTGTTTAAGTAATTTGGTTTTGATATTTTTTGAAGAAGATCGTTGTTGCATAAGCTTCTGAAGTCACACGCACGCACGCACGCACGCACGCACACGCACGTGCACACACATAGACACACACAAAGCGTCATTTCCAGTGGTGATGCATTATTTATAAAGTTAGTCTGAAACTGCACCTCCCACCCAGCACCACTATTATGCAGTCTCTCTCTCTCTCTCTCTCTCTCTCTCTCTCTCTCTCTCTCTCTCTCTCTCTCTCTCTCTCTCTGTCTTGCACTGAGGTGAACACAAACGTGAAGTGTGATGATTATTTCAGAATGGCCTGTTTGTTTCTCCAGTTATCCGTTTATACAGAGACCCGAGAGAAGAGGGTAAAAGTAAAGGTGCGTTGGTCATTTGTGTTGATGGATTGTTTGGCTCCTTGCAGGGATCAAGGTCTGTTGTAGTGCTTTACTGTATAACAGTGTGCACCTGCACAATCGAATGTGATCCAATACAAGGATTGTAAAAAGGCTGCCGTCTTAATGCTGGTCGTTGTATAGTTTGCAGTAATGTAAAACTGTGCTGTATTATAGCCTACTGAGATTTGTTTTTTTAATATTTTGTTACATTCTTTAGCTTGTCAGTACAGGGCAATATAACAAAACTGACAGTTTGATGCAGTGCAGTTCTACAATGAAACTAGAACCAAGATAATCTAAAAATAAAAAAAATAGGGGGAAATAGGTATACAGGAGTGTAAACTGGCTATTGTGTATCTGTATGTTTAAAGGAAGCCTAATGCAAGCTATTTCATGATCACAAATTATATATTTTATCATATTATAACGGCACAAACTACAATAGACAATTGCGTTTTCATTAGGAACATTTTTTTGAATTTTAATTTGACAACTATTTATTTTATTGATATTTTCTTTAATTAATTTATTTTTTATTTATGATTATTATTGGATTTTTATTTATATTTATTTATATATTTCCTTTGTTTTAAAATACCTGTATTTAATTTTATCCGAAAGTACTGTAGAAGTTTTATTTTCGTGATTTTAATATTTCATCATTTATTTTGTGTTGTATTTGTCTTTTTCTACTTTTTTACTTTAATTTGTTTAATTAAAAAATTGTAAAATATAGCATTTTAATATTTGGAAATGTTTATTTATATATATATATATATATATCTTTTTTTTTTTTTAAATGGTCTATTTATTTGTAATAAAATAGTTCTATTTTTTCTGATTTATTTTTAGTCCTTAATTGGTCATTTTACCTATTATAAAGTTCACAACTTTGAATATTTATTTAGAATGTTTTATTTATTTTTAGTTTTAGTTTTACAATTTTAATTTGATCCATTCACATTTGATTTAAAATGCAATTTTTTTTTTAAATGCCCAAATATAAATTTTAAATGTGTATTTTCTTAATTAGTGTCAGACCGCTGTGGGGTTGCTATTGATTTATTTGATTAATTTGATTCATTTTTTTCTTTGTTTACTGTATTTTGTTTTGTCATCGTTGTCCTTGTATTTTTGAAATACTGAACTTAATTTCGATATTCAATATTTTCATATTCATACAACAGGTTTTCGGCTCTGTTACTGAGCTTCAATAGTCTGACAAAATGACTCTCAACACAACTATACAACCACAATCATAAGCCCATTGTTGAATAAACACCTCAAAAACATTTGAAAAAGGAAGAATGTTTTTTTTTTTTTTTTTGGGCTACAGCTCACATTTGCTCTCACACATGTAACTGTGCTGTAACTGAAGACTGTTGCCGTATTATTTTCTTTTACTTATCTTCCTTTCCCTCCTCCCTCCTGCAGCTGCGGTAACAGATGTCCTGGCTCACTGATGCTCTTAGTGGGGGGAGCTGAAATCACACAAGGAGACCACCAATGATTGATCTTACTTGGGACAAACTTGAGTGAATGCACTGACAGCATCATGGAAGAAGAGGAAGACAATGTAACTCTTGGAGCTGTCATAAGTCACATGTGCAAGTCATAAGTAAGTAACACAAGTCTTAACCTTCTAGTTTCAATCAAATCTCAAGTTACCGTGACAGAAATCAAGCAAGTCAATTAGTCTCCACTTAAATTTCCAAAAAGTTGAGTCTTGTCTTGGGTTAGGCATGTCATAACTCAAGTCAGACAACAGCTGATGATTCGCTTTGCACTTAGTGTCAAACAAATGTGTTTTATAGCATAAAAACACCAGCTTTCCAATCAGGGCAAATCATCGATCATGGCCAGACAAGACACCTCGCACCTCCTCCACGGCTTCGACCTCAGCGGCCACTTTGTCGACGTCCGGCCCCTCGGCGCCGGCGGTACCGGGCTGGTCCTGTCGGCCGTGGACCAGCGTACCGGACGTCGCGTGGCCATCAAGAAGTTGGCCATGCGTGACGCCGTCACGGTGAAGCATGCGCTAAGGGAGGTGAAGATCACCCGCCGGCTGCATCACGAGAATGTGGTCCGGGTACACGAGGTCCTGGCGCCCCACGGACGACCGCCAGCCAAAGACCCAGCCCAACTTGGCGCCCTGTACGTCATCCAGGAGTGCATGGAGACGGATTTGGCTCAGCTGCTGGAGCAAGGAGCGCTGTCAACAGGTACGGATATGTGAGACGTCGTCGTAGGCTTGGTTCACACTTGACAGTTGGTTTGGTTAAAAAAAAAAAAAAAGATTGTGGTGCAGAGACTCTTAATTTGTTTGGTGTTTCATTCATGTCGAAAGCAGTGGCAACACCAAAATATTTAAATACTGCACGACACTGTACGAAATGTCTACAGGTCACGCCACACTGCTGTTCTACCAGCTACTGCGGGGCCTGAAGTTCATCCACTCCACCAACGTGCTGCACAGAGACCTCAAGCCTGCCAACATCTTCATCAACACTGACCAACTGCTGCTCAAGATCGGAGACTTCGGCCTGGCCCGGATAGTCGACCCCCACTATTCTCATAAGGTAGGCTCAAACTAACAGACAATTCTTTTCTTGTGCTGCAAATAGTGTGACCAAAGTTGCTAAATTAAAAACCTTGCAGGTCACTACAATTTTGCAGAAAATACACAATAAAACACAAGAAAGACATCATTCAAACACATTGACTTCAAAGTGTGTTAGCAAAAACATTATCGGGAGTTGTCTTGGCTGGCCAGCTTATATTGTAAACCTCTAAAGTAGGTGATAGAACAATTGTGTTACTATTCTCCCTATTAGAAGCAAGTGTAGCATCAAAAGCTGTCGTTGGAAGAGCACGCTACTTCTATTACATTTTTGTTGCAGTCAGGAACATTGTTTGTTTGCTTGTTTTTGTTTCACAGCTCCCCCTATAGTTTATTAAACACTTTTAAACCACAGTTGTAAACATTCATTTGTCAGGTATGAATACTCTTAATTTTAATAAGCTAATTAATGTATAGGTAGATGCTAGGCTGGCTCATCTGTGCTATATAACATGCATTAAAAAAAAGGAAATATTTTCAGTAAAACGCTGCACGCAATTCAAAACTTAAGCAAGTCCGTGGCTAGTCCATCAATACTGAAGCCCTTTGAGGTATAAAAGCAATAATAAAATAATAGATTTCTGCTTTTGACAAGCAAGTCGGTGCGCTATGAGGAAAGAGATAAGGGCTCCTCGGGACTAGAAGCATTGTTCCGACGCAGGAATTGCTGCGCGATAAGGGATAGCATTTCAAATAAAACAACCGGCACAAAAGGATCATTTGTGGTGCTTTAACGTCCTTTACTGACTAATGGATTTGCTCTGTCAGCATGCTAGGCAAGTGGTTAGAATGTCTGTCCCACAGATTTCAAGTTTGGGTTTGAAACTCAGCTCTGGCATTCCTATTTGCAGTTTGTATGTTATCTTGGCATGCGTGAGTTAACTTTTCGTCAGGGATGATAAAAGCCCGTTTTTCACAGGGATATGTTCCAGACCAGCCTGCAATAATAGGTGAAAATCAGCAATGCAGACTGTGTAGGGGTGTTTAATGAAATTACATGTGATTCATAGTATATCTACATACACTACAGTGTACCGGCGTCAACCTGTCCAGTGTCAGGTTTAGTACAAATCCGGCCCTATGATCTGTATGATCTGCCTCAGTGTCAACAGGAATACTGTAACATTAGTCGACGTGTGCGTGTGTGTGAGATGAAAGGTGAGCTCTTTCAGATCACATCACGGGGCAGCGGATCAGCTGGATGCTGTGTGTGTGCTTTTGTCTTTGCTACATTGTGGGGCCAATACACGTGTGTTTTTACATGTTTAACTACCATAGTGGGGACCGACTTGAAATTGTGGGGACATTTTGCTGGTCCCCGGAAGTTCAGACCTCTTTTTGAGGGGCAATACTTGGTTTTAGAGTTTAGGTTTGAATTGGGTTATGGTTGAGGTTAGGGTAAGGAATGGGGGTAGGCAATCATTTTTTATGATTGGGGTTAGGGGAAGGGGCTAGGAAATGCATTATGTCCATGAAATGTCCCCACGATGATACTAAGACAAGTTAGTGTGTGTGTGTGTGTGTGTGTGTGCTCTTGTTTTTTTATATAGTGGGGCCAACATTTCGGTATTTCACATAGTTGTGGGGCCCACCCGTCCATGTGGGGCCATTTTGCTGGGTCCCACAAGTTTAGACCTCTTTTTGAGGGTCAAGACTTGGTTTTAGAGTTTAGGTTTGAATTGTGTTATGGTTGAGATTAGGGTAAGGAATAGAGGTAGGCAATCATTTTTGATGGTTGGGGTTAGGGGAAGGGGCTACGAAATGCATTATGTCAATGAGATGGCCCCATAAAGATAGTAAAACAAATGTGTGTGTGTGTTTGTGTGCGTAGGTAAGGGGGGGCGTGGTTTAGAGGACAAATCGGGAGAAGAGGTGAGAAATATTTAGGCATTAATTGAAGCGGAGGGTGACAGAATGCGAAGCATCAATATGGCCGATGTTGCACTTTGAAAGACTTTTGACTACATTAGCCCTGCTCACAAATTATTCAAGAAGAAGGAAGAAATAGCAACTAGGAAATCGACAGCATGTGAATAATTGCAGCTAATATAGTACTGTATTTTAAATGACTATTTTTTCTTGTGTAACTTTTCCAATATGATATATTTAGTACAATATGCAAATATATCAGAGCAGATACCTCACACTTGTTTTTTCTTATTGTTGTTTGTGGTCTGTCTGCAACACACTGAGGGCGTTTCTTTTTCTAACATTTTGCTCTTTTCATAAAGTGTCCAGTTGCTGGGTGTGCCAAATATTGTGTCTGTCTCTCTTGCATTATTTTCATCCCAGGCTTGCCGTTGCCACGCACCTGATGGATGTAGAGTAGTTTACACGGTGTGAAACGCAATTTCTCACGCCGGGATTGAGACATCTCACCTGAGCTCAGTTTTAAATCCCTCGCTGCCTCATACGGTTGACAAAACTGAGCAATTACTCCGCGACAAGTACAAGATAAAGTAATAATTAGTTAGAAGGAAAGAGCGGATAATGAGATAGCAAGAAGAGGAGTGCTGTAATTAAAACCACACACATGCCCTTTGAGTTCAAACTTAATAATTACCATAAATGGAATACATTAATTTATTGCACAAAAGCATTGTTAAGGATTTTTGCGGGTTGTTTAATATCGCAATATTTAAGATACAGGCATGAAGGACATGCATATAGAGGAAAAACAAGTACTTTGTGATTTAGGCTAATATCAAGTTAGTAATTATTACTGAATCTTTACGCTCATTCTTTGAAGAGGACTACTTCGTTTATGTGAGTGTAAGCAGCACCAAAACAAGAACTACCAACAGTATCTTGCATTTCAACCCCAAGAATAAACAAATTTATTATAAAAACTCAACATAATTTTAGGGTTTTATTTTTCTATTATTGTCCTATTTATTTGTCATGTTTGGCGTTGTTTTTAAGAAATTACAATTAACGATAAAGTCTGCAATAATAAAGCTGCAATCCTTGCTTCACTAACCCCCAGAATACCCTCATGAATGTACACATGACATCAGCTATACAATGTGCACCATGTACAAGCCAACGTTAGCTAACCCTTGCCAAAAAGTCGTATACTTTAAGTACATAATATAGAGTATACTTAAGTACAGTATAAGCAAGTTTAATTTCCGAGTGTACTTATTCTTGTACTAAAAGTGAACTCCTTGGGACTAAATTGGCCCATTTTAGTACATTTAAAACTATACTTAAGTATCTTATAAAAAGATGTTAATAAGTATACTTAAGCATACTTTCAAGTATATTTTATAGTATATTTAAGTATACTTTATAGTATATCTGTCGGCAGTATTTTATTTTGAAATGCTTGGCTTGGTCAGAACCATCAAAGAGCCCAAAACGGGCCACAATACCGCCTAGGGGTATACTATTACTTAAATATACTTGAAAGTATACTTTGTGGTATACTTAAGTTCACAGTTTAGTTTACAGCAAAAAGTGATGAATTGACAGGGATCAAACCAACAAACTCGAGTACCAAAGCTACTAACCTTAACCGCTAAGTTTTCCCAGCCTGTTATGGGTTTTATAAATAAATTTAACCTATAATTTTAGTCCGTTGTAGCATATACAGTAAACTTTTGGTATATGTTTCAGTATACTTACAAGAACTTATCATTTACTTGGTGGAGTATACTTCCATTTAGTACAAGAAAAGTACATTTTAAGTATACTTTCCTAATTTTGAGTATACTTCAAGCATACTTAAATATACTTCTTTTTGGTAAGGGAAGGCTGCTACGTTGTTAGCATGCATGATTCTTGTTGGAAAGGGAAGGAAATTCATGGACAGCATAGCTGCGCCCCAGCATAAAAACTGGCATATCCTGATTTTTATGCTGACGCAATGATGTACTTGTTTAGGAATTTGGCTCATCTCTCTGCGCCAGTGTTGTGGTGTGTTTTTGGAAAGTTAAAAATAAAATTGTCAGAAGATTCCCCCACTGAAGCTTCTTTGTTGTTCAAACAATAATAACCACTGTATCGGATTAAAATGCACAAAGAGTGTAGTAAGTAAGGCCTCACTCATTGTTTTCCCACAGGGCTATCTGTCCGAGGGTTTGGTCACCAAGTGGTATTGTTCTCCTCGTCTGCTGCTGTCCCCTAACAACTACACAAAGGCCATCGACATGTGGGCCGCGGGATGCATCCTAGCTGAGATGCTTACTGGACGTATGCTCTTTGCAGGTAAAGGTTTAGAAAGAAAAAGAAGACCCACAAAGGCTATTTTTATTCATTTTCTGTCACAATGTTATTCAGAAAATAACTGTAATGTTACAAGAATGAAGCTAGAATTTGACTAAAACGGAATCAATTAGGTGGTTAATCAAATAGACTATTTTTGTTTCTTCTCAGTCTGTCCCTAATGCGCTTGTCCAATTGGGAAGATTGTGAGTGGAATTTTAAAAAGCTGTTTCCCTTATATGATGAATCCCACTTCCATAATTCAACATGACGTTACACAAGGTGGCGTCTGCTGAGCGATTGTCTGTCCTCAACTGAAGAGACTCGATATACTCTGTGCAGTCGTGGTGATTGTGTGAGCGGAATACTAATGATTCCAGAGAAAGTCTGCATGTTGTTCCTCCGCCAGCAGTTTATTTGACCTCCACTGGCCTGCGGGGGAGCGCATACGGCAGGAGACGCTCAACTGCCACAGTCACACATCCAGCTTTTATTTTCACCTAACACCACAATACTCAAAGCAGCTGAGCAATCACTTTTTATTGCTATTGCTGTTTTAACATTTGCCACGGGGGAGCCAGTGCACTTTCTTCTTAATACACTGATGGTGTTTAACTACAAAAGAGGTGGCAAACATACGGCTTGTGGAGGGGGAAAAGCCCAAAAATATTCAACCCAGAAATGCTCATAAGTAACTGTAGCGTTTATTAAAGTGTACCTGGTGGCTTATGTTTTGGTGTAGCGCACTCTGCTGGTGTGTTGACGTCACTACAATAAATTTGCTGGGGAACGCCATTTATTCTTTCTTGTTGAAAAATACAATAAACAGATAGCACAATCGAATGTAAATTTACAAGGTGAAAGATTAGATGAAAAGTTTTATGAATATTTAATGATTTATTTAATTTTAATGTATTTATTTATATTGAAGAGGGTTGGAATACTACAAGAAAAAAAAATAAAAAATAAAAAAAAATTGCTGCAATATTGAGAATGGAATATTACAAGAACAAAGTTTTGATCTTACGAGACAAAGGTTTGCGAATGTTTGCGGTTTGAGAATGTTGCAATGTCATGAGTAATTATTGGAATGTTACATGAATGAATTCTTATATATAAATAATATGAGCAAAGACAAGATCTTGTAAGAATAATGTCATGTTTTAAGAATTCAAGTCACAATACACGAAAATTTATTTTTTTAATGCAAAATTTACAAATAAAGAGAAAAATACAGTATACAGGCTGTATTACTAGAATATAGCTTTAATGTCACAAGAAGAACAGTTGTTTTCAAAATAGAAAAGTGGTGGTCTGATGAGTGAACTGAACTGACAAAAGAATGTCATGTTACAAGAAGAAAGTGGCGCATTTTGAGAGGAGGTAATACATAATATTACGAACACTGTAATGACAACAATCTGTCCTTTTTGTCAAATAAATGTTGTAATTGCCATACAATTATCATTCTGATGACACTAAATGGCTGCCTTTCAATTTGTTATTTAGAGACGTGGTCCTAACTGGTCTGTGATAGACTCCTCCATTTGCAGGAGCTCACGAGCTGGAGCAGATGCAGCTGATTCTCGACACCGTGCCGGTAATCAGAGACGAAGACAGACAGGACCTGCTACAGGTGGTTGCCTCTCATTCTTCATTATATAAAAATAATAATAAATATTAATCACGTAAATATTGTTCCGTTTGCCCGGCTAGGTAATGCCTTCATATATTAATCATGGCTGGAAAGTCAAGAAGCCGTTTTCTGTGCTGTTGCCTGAAGTGAATGCAGAAGGTGAGCGGATACATTTAGCAGAAGTTAGCTTAGCTGGTGCCAAATATTGTTTGATGCTTCGCCTCCCCTGAAATCCCATTAACCTCGATGAAATCCTTTAATGTCCAAGTAATGTGGATGTTCATATTAAAATACAAAATAAAATAGTAAACAAGCAAAAATAAAAGAAAAATAAAATACATAAAATGGTAAAAAAAAAAATGGTTCAAATGTTCTGACATTTAGCTATTAATGGTAAACTTGCTGCGTAAACAGTTACGAAATCACGACAATTACATTTCCAAAAATGCACAACACTGGGACTGCAAAAACTGAATGGCCAAAGTGTGCTATAGTCATATTAAAAAAAAATGTTATATATTTTTTTTAATATAACGACGATAAATCTGACTTGATAATTGTCATTGTTTTAATTTCAGCTGTGGACTTCCTGGAGCAAATCCTGACATTCAACCCCATGGACCGTCTGACAGCCGAGGCGGCATTGTCCCACTCGTTCCTGCGCCAATACTCGTGTCCCGAGGATGAGCCCACCTCGCCGCACCCCTTCCGCATTGAGGACGAACTGGAGGACAGCCTCGTCATGGGTCACAGTCTCAGCAACAGCCTGAGCCGGGCCTCCAGCATCCACTGGGACAGGTGAAACCCGCCCACACAATGTTAACCCCACAACAACAACAAAGGTCAACTTTTTTTCCCCCCATTCTTGACAGTTTGTCAACAGATGTGTTCTGGCAGCAGTTGGGCGGGAGCTGTGGATGCATGCCGTCAAGTAACATGACCTCAGATATGGAAGACACGACAGAAGAAGAGGAGGTGCAGAGGGACCCCCGAGCCAGCTGCGCCTCATTTCTCGAGGAGGCCCAGGTAGGACACGCCTCTACAATTCACATTTTTTTATACACATTTTTATGGACTTTTTATGAGATTTAGATGCAGTTAAGCAGATACAGTAGATCTGTAAAATACTGATACGGTCATACCAATACAGTATTATCAAAACAGGAAGTGTTTTTTATGACAAACCACTCATCATTTTGATTACTGTTATCATGTTGAAAACTGGACTGTTGATCCCTGACAGTCTGTCATCATAAAGGATTTTTTAATCTGCATTTGGAGAGCCCAAATAAATCTCAACTATGTGGTTCTATCAGGCTTTTTTTTTTTAGAATGTACCATATTTGGTAACGAAAATGGGTCATCAAAATGACATAATCAAATGCAAGTCGAACAAAAATAGGACTCACTTAGTTTCCCATCTTATTGTTATTCCGTCAAGGTGGATCCTCGTAAATATTCCCACAGCAGCTCCGCCGAACGCTACCTGGAGCACTCCCACTCCTCTCTGGACCGGGCCTGCGGTTTCGGGTTCGGCGACATGGATTGCGGCCGCTCGTGCGACTACAAGGTGGGCTCGCCGTCCTATCTGGACCGGATCGCGTGGCGGGATGGCAAACCTCAGCACTACTCGGAACCCAGCCTCATTCTGGATCTGTCTCACTGGAAGCGCAACACAAGCATCCCTCCGGTGCCCATCCAGCCACTTGGTGGAAGCGTGGAGGACGTGAGGGAGATGAACGTGGATGAGGTTGCAGGAACAGGAACTGGAACGGGGGATTTATTCCAGGAGATCTCCCGCTGGGTGGAGAGCACACAGTCCCGTCCGTACTCAACCAGTCCGAGTCCATCTCTGGAGCGGCACTGCTACACCTCCTCCCCGCCTCTCCCGCTCTCCCCTACGGACCACCCAACTCCCGTCTTCCACTACCCGGACGTGGAGCCTCATCACTTCACTGACGATGACAGACTCAGCCCCTTTCCGCCCATCACCCCTCCATCTCTCTGCTCCCTCCTTCCGTCCACTCCCACCTCGCCTCTTCTTCCCCCCCCAGCTCTCCCCACTACCACCACCTCAAAATCCTCTGACGTCCAACCCGACGAGTCGCTTCCTGTTAAGCAGAAGGAACGCCTTTTTGACTTGGATGCGTTCATTTCCCGAGCGTTGAAGCTGTGTCGGCAGAATAAGGAGAAAGGTGACGGCAAAGGTCGGCGGGAGGAGAGCAAACAAGTAAACGTCAACTGCAGGTTGCCCAGACCTCCTGAACACAGGACGCCACCACCCCCGCAGACTTAAGACCACACAGCAAAAGGTTTCCGAATGCCACGGTTCATCGTTTAGTCGCTGCTAAATTGTGAGCTCATCATAGGTTTTAAAGTGGTACCTTGACTTACTAGTTAACTTCTGTGATCAAGCTTGTAATTCAAATCACTCATACTATATTTCAATTGCATTCTCTACATTGTGACAGTGAAATGCCATATTTGCATTCAAGACCCCCCCAAAAAACACCACTAGTGTCTGGTTCCAAGGAAAATAGCAATACAGTGAACTCCGCATACCGATTAAAAAAAATAAATAAATGAAAATTTCATTATTTTGGGAGAGGGGGGTAACCCCCATTTTTTTCATAGAAAACGTTTATTGGTGGTGCAGCCCCATTAATTAATAACAATAATAATAATTATTATTATTATTTATTTGTTTATTTATTTATATTGGGGGTAAAAAAAATGATAAAAATTTTGGAGTAAATTATTTATACGCAGATTTTTTTTTTTTATATTTGTGGTCCGGCCCGGTCCCTATTCCTCCACAAATAGCAGGAATCCACTGTGCTGTATAATATAAATATAGTGGAACCTTGACTTACAAGTACCTCAATTTTCATGATTTTTGAGTTACAAGCTTTTTTTTCTCTTTTCTTCCCCTCTATGTCTCAAGCAAGCTTTAGATATGTCGCTGCTCAGTAAAATAGCAAAAAAAGACCCAAAAAAAAGCAGAGCCACACTCACCAAAGCACTTTCAGTCGTTCATTGGACGGGACAAACATACAATTACAAAATGAGTTTGGGACACAGAGATTTTGGTTCACTATATAACCAAGCTACAACTGGTTAAAGCAATCGTGTTGCTTTGTGCAAGGCTTTTCTCAGGCAACAATGAGCCATAAACTCACACACACACTCTTCTAAAATTGCTGAGTCAACTCAAGGCTCAAAAGTAACCCAAATTGGGTGAAATGGGCCAATGCTGGGTTATGTATACCCCAGTGCATTGGGTTGAGGAATTGACCCAGCATATTGGGTCAAGATTTTTAGCCGATGAGGGTTAAAAAAAACAATAAACACACACACCAAGAAATGGGTCACCAAGTAATCAATATAGCTGTGGTTAAACTTAGCCTACTCATTTTATCATTAACATTTTCTGAGAAGAAAACTCATCTTTTCCCCTTCCAGTCTTCAACCCAACCTCAAAATAATCAACCCAATCAGCTCAAAATCCACAAAATTGCAACCCAGCATTTTTTATGTGTATGACTATATGGCTGCAGCCAACTCTTTGGCATGGGGGTAGATACGGCAACCCACATCATTTTACAGAAAATCTGTACTGAATCTGTAATTTACTTCACTTTGGTGAGTTTTACAAGCATTTATTTTCACCAAATCCCATTTTTAACAAACTGGACAATAGTTGTACTGTATACTAAAAAAATAACTACCCACTATTTTCTGTGACTTCTGATTTAAACTTCAATTTGTTGTTGAAAAATGTATATACGATAACAACTACATGTGTAGGAGTTATTGCGTACAGTATACTTTATGCTATATATATGTCTATATGGTTTTCACAGTCATAAGTCATAAGCCTCACAGTTGTGAGGGTTTTTCTGGGAAACTTTTCTGTAGCCGCTCTGTGGAGGTAGCTTGACCACTTTAAGCTCAATCTTGTATTCATCCCAGTCACATGAAAGTAACATTTCAGAGTTAATGGGGTTAATTGTGTGGTGTTGGGTCTGCCTCACAGCTCAGAGATTCAGGGTTCAACTCAGCTGCTGTCACCATTTTTGCTGCACTTAATACCAGACAACTACACACAATGGCTCTTGGTCTTTGTTTTCATAGCCTAGACCAAATACGGCCCGTTATGCGTTTCAATCCGGCCCGCCGAACTTGTCCAATAAGGCTAGAATTTTTTTTATTTTTTTTTATTTTATTTTTTTGTTCAGCTCAGTGGCCGAGTGGTTAGAGTGTCCGCCCTGGGTTCAATTCCCGGCCGGGTCATACCAAAGACTATACTAAACTATATAACTTCTACACACCCGGAAAATATGATCACTGGGTCGGGGTCTCACTGATAAGCTCATTTACGCGCAGAAAGGGGACAGAAAAATACGCAGGGTACATTCATAACAACGTTTGCAATTTATTAAAATAAACGGGAGAATGGCAGTAAGCTTAACTCAAGATAACTGATTCAAAAAATATAATTCTTCCTGGATTTGGACATTTACAGCAGGAGACGGCACGGTTTTGTGTTGAACACAGCAATAATGTCCTGATAGTCCAGAGAATCGGTCAATTCTTTTTTGAAAGAAAGCAGGGACAAAGAGTTCAGTCTATCAGTCAACATTGTGGCACTGTTGCGTGTTTTGATCCTTTTGACAGCTGAAGATAGTCTTTCTACATGTTGTCATGGGTGAGGTGAGGAGCGCGCATGCAGGAGACTGTTGATATTGGTGAAGACATCCCCGGGGCGTGCGTCGAGCACTTCTATGAGCGTTTCCTCGTTGGCTTTTGGCTTCTTTTTGAGCTGCTGCACAAACACCGTGTGCTATGCGTCCCCCACGGAAATGGAAAAGTGGTCAGAGACGGATTGGATGTACGCGATTTGTCCTCAGCGCGTGACAGGCAGCAGCGGCTATCATGCAGCCGCAGGTGTCACACGTACTGTGGGCCTGGGTTAAAAATGGGTGGCCCAATGGAAAAAAATTCTTTAACTTTACGCCTTGAATTGAAATCTATTAATAATAGATGCAGTCACCAGGTTTGACAGATCACAGTGTATGTGCTATTATAATCTATTTACATTTCTCCTCCCACTTTGCCAAATAGTGTGTAAATGCCGCATCTTGCATATTCATTGAGGCAAACGTACTACCTGGATTAGGGCTATTTTATAATAATCATAATAATAATACATTTCATTTAAAAACAGCACCTTTCAGAACACCCAAGGTCACTTTACAAAGCATAAAAACACAGCAAAAGTTGAGCTAAAACAATAAAAATGAAGCTATTAGAAAAGCTGTTTTAAATATGTGGATTTTGCACATTTGAAAAACGCAGTCCTAAGTGCACACTATAAGTAAATTGGGTTGTACATTTATCTGTGTGTTTTTACTGTGCTATGAGGTCCAAATGCTCCTGGTCCGGCCCATCTGTCAAAATTTCAAACCCATTGTGGCCCGCAAGTCAAAAAGTTTGCCCACCCCTGGCCTAGATCCTAAATTATGAACCCAAACGTCTTCCACACACAGGAAGGTCTTCTGAATGTATTAAATGCCATGGAATAAGAAAATGAGACTTTCTACAACTCCTCACATGTTAACATTAATCTGACTTTCTTTTATCTTTTTGCTGTTGTGTGGTTTTTACAGATTTGTTGTGTGACTTGTTTGTCTTTTAATGTGCAATGCTAAACTTTTTTCTTTGGACAGCAAATGTCGATCTTGGGACTAATTTGCAATAGATTCGACAACATTCAACATTAGCCCCCATATTCTAATGCAATCAAAAACTTTGAACAATAGAAACCCTTTGTAATATAATTGGAAAAACTAATTTAACGCATCCCATTGTAATATAAGTCAAATTTACATGTATTACATGCCTAACCTTGTAAAAGACAATACATTCTGATATTGTTACTAATCGTGCTGACGTGTGCCTAAATGAGTTGCATTTGATGTCGCTCCAGCTTTCTACAAGGACGCAATAAGAATTATTTAATTCAGTAAAACCTTGGTTAATAAAACACATACATTCGCTGTAAAACTGGATAAATAAACTCTATTCACAGTAGACATACAGCACAATTAAACTCACAAGCACATTTAGGAATGTCGGTTTTCTTTAGTGTAGCAGTGATGTTTAATATACAGTAAGGTGCTGCAAAATCAACTAATTTCAATGATGATTCCGGTCCAGTGAGCACATTTCTTCTTCTTTTTTCCCCAAGTACACTTTCCACGACACCAGCAATAACTTCTCTCACACAAATTGAACACACGGTTACTGAGCTCATTTTCTATTGAATGAAAAAATGCAGCACACGTACGTGCCTCTGTACACCTCAATGCTTCCCAGCTTGCTGAATGTAAACACAAACTCCAAATCGCAATCTGCATGCTTTGAGAGTAATGCAAATATGTTCAACTTCACGTGTCTTTGTACTTTTTCATTTTGGTAAAGGCGAGAGGTTCGAATGCCCGAAAGTAAATGATTGTTTTTTTGCACCTTTTGTGGTGAAAACCTAATAAAACAAATACAAAAATGATTGTGCTGTATCATTTTTATTTAAATATTCAAAAGTGAACTGTGAAAAAAGTTCAATATTTGGTGTGTGGTGAAAAGTAGGGTTCTAAACTAGGGTTAGGGTTTCAAAGTAGGGTTTTAAACTAGGGTTAGGATTTCAAAGTAGGGTTTTAAACTAGTGTTAGGGAAAGTAGTTTAAAACCCGAATTTCAAACCTTAACTCTAGTTTAAAACCCTACTTTAAATCCTAACACAAGTTAAAAACCCTACTTTCAAACCCTAACCCTAGTTTAAAACCCTACGTTGTAACCCTAACCCTAGTTTAAAACCCTACTTTCAAACCCTAACACTAGTTTAAAACCCTACTTTCAAACCCTAACCCTAGTATAAAACCCTACTTTCAAACCCTAAAACTAGTTTAAAACCCTAATTTGAAACCCTAGTTTAAAACCCTACTTTCAAACCCTAACACTAGTTTAAAACCCTACATTCAAACCCGAACACTAGTTTAAAACCCTACTTTCCAACCCTAACTCTAGTTTAAAACCCTACTTTGAAACCCTAACCCTAGTTTAAAACGGTTAGGGTTTCAAATTAGGGTTTTAAACTAGGGTTAGGGTTGGAAAGTAGGGTTTTAAACTCGTTTTAGGGTTTGAAAGTAGGGTTAGGGTTTGAAAGTAGGGTTTTGAACTAGTGTTAGGGTTTGAAAGTAGTGTTTTATACTAGGGCTAGGGTTTGAAAGTAGGGTTTTAAACTAGTGTTAGGGTTTGAAAGTAGGGTTTTAAACTAGGGTGAGGGTTACAAAGTAGGGTTTTAAACTAGGGTTAGGGTTTGAAAGTAGGGTTTTAAACTTGTGTTAGGGTTTGAAAGTAGGGTTTTAAACTAGTTAGGGTTTGAAAGTAGGGTTTTAAACTAGGGTTTGGGTTTCAAAGTAGGGTTTTAAACTAGGGTTAGGGTTTGAAAGTAGGGTTATATGGTTTGAAAGTCGGGTTTGAAAGTAGGGTTTAAAAGTAGGGTTTGAAAGTAGGGTTTTAAACTTGTGTTAGGGTTTGAAAGTAGGGTTTTAAACTAGGGTTAGGGTTTGAAAGTAGGGTTTTAAACTAGGGTTAGGGTTTGAAAGTAGGGTTAGGGTTTGAAAGTAGGGTTTTAAACTAGGGTTAGGGTTTCAAAGTAGGGTTTTAAACTAGCGCTAGAGTTTGAAAGTAGGGTTAGGGTTTGAAAGTAGGGTTTTAAACTAGGGTTAGGGTTTCAAAGTAGGGTTTTAAACTAGGGTTAGTGTTTGAAAGTAGGGTTTTAAACTTGTGTTAGGGTTTGAAAGTAGGGTTCTAAACTAGTTTTAGGGTTTGAAAGTAGGGTTTTAAACTACTTTCCCTAACACTACTTTAAAACCCTACTTGAAACCCTAACCCTAGTTTAAAACCCTACTTTCAAACCCTAACACTATTTCAAAACCCTACTTTCAAACCCTAACCCTAGTTTAAAACCCTAATTTGAAACCCTAACCCTAGTTTAAAACGGTTAAAGTTTTAAACTAGGATTGGGGTTTGAAAGTAGGGTTTTAGGGTTTGAAAGTAGGGTTTTAAACTAGGGTTAGGGTTTCAAATCAGGGTTTTAAACTAGTGTTAGGGTTTGAAAGTAGGGTTTTAAACTAGTGTTAGGGTTTAAAAGAAGGGTTTTAAACTTGTGTTAGGGTTTGAAAGGAGGGTTTTAAACTTGTGTTAGGGTTTCAAAGTAGGGTTTTAAAATAGTGTTAGGGTTTGAAAGTTGGGTTTTAAACTAGGGTAAGGGTTTGAAAGTAAGGTTTTAAACTAGGGTTAGGGTTTCACATTAGGGTTTTAAACTAGGGTTAGGGTTTCAAATTAGGGTTTTAAACTAGGGTTAGGGTTTGAAAGTAGGATTTTAAACTAGGGTAAGGGTTTGAAAGTAGGGTTTTAAACTAGGGTTAGGGTTTTAAACCAGGGTTAGGGTTTCAAAGTAGGGTTTAAAACTAGTGTTAGGGTTTGAAAGTAGGGTTTTAAACTAGGGTTAGGGTTACAACGTAGGGTTTTAAACTAGTGTTAGGGATCCAAAGTAGGGTTTTAAACTAGGGTTAGGGTTTGAAAGTGGGGTTAGGGTTTGAAAGTGGGGTTTTAAACAAGGGTTAGGGTTTCAAATTAGGGTTTTAAACTAGTGTTAGGGTTTGAAAGTAGGGTTTTAAACTAGGGTTAGGGTTTCAAATTAGGGTTTTAAACTAGTGTTAGGGTTTGAAAGTAGGGTTTTAAAATAGTGTTCGGGTTTGAAAGTAGGGTTCTAAACTAGGGTTAGGGTTTCAAAGTAGGGTTTTAAACTAGGGTTAGGGTTTCAAAGTGGGGTTAGGGTTTGAAAGTAGGGTTCTAAACTAGGGTTAGGGTTTCAAAGTAGGGTTTTAAACTAGGGTTAGGGTTTCAAAGTAGGGTTTTAAACTAGGGTTAGGGTTTGAAAGTAGGGTTTTAAACTAGGGTTAGGGTTTCAAATTAGGGTTTTAAACTTGTGGTAGGATTTGAAAGTAGGGTTTTAAACTAGGGTTAGGGTTTGAAAGTAGGGTTTTAAACTAGGGTTAGGGTTTGAAAGTAGGGTTTTAAACTAGGGTTGGGGTTTCAAAGTAGGGTTTTAAACTAGGGTTAAGGTTTCAAAGTAGGGTTTTAAAATAGTGTTAGGGTTTGAAAGTTGGGTTTTAAACTAAGGTTAGGGTTTCAAAGTAGGGTTTTAAACTAGTGTTAGGGTTTGAAAGTAGGGTTTTAAACTAGGGTTAGGGTTTGAAAGTAGGGTTTTAAACTTGTGTTAGGGTTTGAAAGTAGGGTTGTAAACTAGGGTTAGGGTTTCAAAGTAGGGTTTTAAACTAGTGTTAGGGTTTGAAAGTAGGGTTTTAAACTAGCGTTAGGGTTTCAAAGTAGGGTTTTAAACTAGGGTTAGGGTTTCAAAGTAGGGTTTTAAAATAGTGTTAGGGTTTGAAAGTTGGGTTTTAAACTAGGGTTAGGGTTTCAAAGTAGGGTTTTAAACTAGTGTTAGGGTTTGAAAGTAGGGTTTTAAACTAGGGTTAGGGTTTGAAAGTAGGGTTTTAAACTTGTGTTAGGGTTTGAAAGTAGGGTTGTAAACTAGGGTTAGGGTTTCAAAGTAGGGTTTTAAACTAGTGTTAGGGTTTGAAAGTAGGGTTTTAAACTAGGGTTAGGGTTTCAAATTGGGGTTTTAAACTAGGGTTAGGGTTTGAAAGTAGGGTTTTAAACTTGGGTTAGGGTTTGAAAGTAGGGTTTTAAACTAAGTTTAGGGTTTCAAAGTAGGGTTTTAAACTAGTGTTAGGGTTTGAAAGTAGGGTTTTAAACTAGGGTTAGGGTTTGAAAGTAGGGTTTTAAACTACGGTTAGGGTTTCAAAGTAGGGTTTTAAACTAGGATTTGGATTTCAAAGTAGGGTTTTAAACTAGGGTTATATTTGTATTTATTATTTATTGTTCATTAATTTAATTAGAATAAAAACCTAATTATGTAATATTTTTACTGTATAAATCTATCTACACAAGATAAATCGCCAATACCAATTATTTAATTTAATTTAATTTAATTATTTTTATGTTACTACTGTATTTTATTACTGACAATAAATTTAAATTAATTTACCCAATTACTGTATCTAATTTGGACCATATAATACTTTGCTCACCACTACTGTACTCTTTACTTTTTACGGTAAAGTGACGGCGCATTTTTTTCTGGTTTTGTTTTTATAAAGGCATGCGCATATTGTTAGTTACGGTAAACGGCGGACTTGAATCCCGTCTTCTGATTGGCTGAGCGCGCAAGTTCCTCTCGACTGTGAGTGCCAATCTTCTTCTCTCTGTACATCTCTACTGTGGCTTCTGCTGCCACCGGAACAGTCAACGAAGTCGCCGGCAGTTATAGGAAATATGCCCCTGAAAGATTCACTTTAAAAGAACCTCGGTGACATAAATCTTCAAACCCAGGTATGTCGTCATTTAAAAACGTGCGCCATTGAAGGAACTTGTCAAGAGTTTTGAGAGGGTGCGTGATTTAATGAATATCTGTGACGTGCGCTTGCGTCAGTTCAACGAGCAACACGCAACGGTATGTGACATTCGTTTTTAAAATAGCTTCTTAAACACGTCTACCGTCTGTAAGGTCAAGCCTAATGGGTTATTGCTGTTATTAGCGGCGCGTGACAGGCGGCTAAGCTATCCATGAGCTTGCTAGCGCCGCTCCATTCATTCAGAATGGCGTACTGCAGCTTCAAGCTGTCCTACTGTACTGTTCTTTAACGAGACGCTTTATCACCCTCCCTTGTTTCACGAGTTACACAGTTCTCAATAAAGTCGCCACATTTGTCCTTCAAAGGCATTATGACTAGTACGGTATTGTTGGAATGAATGGTCGCTTTCACTTGGCATGATCTCCGACCTGACATCATAAAACTTCACACATGAAAGCATGTCAGTAGGTGTGTTTTTAATGTACGCTACACCTCGAGGCTCGAGATAATGGCTATTGTCTACAAAAGAGGAAACAAGCTTATTGTGTTACCTCAAGATCAACCAACAGAGTCTAATAGGTTGAACTTAACGTTGAGTTGAGAACCACTTTTTGCCAGAGAATTGATTGGAAATGAACTGCTGCCTTAAATTTACCTGTTCACTTTTATCCCCCTTTGGAATTTATCCACAGCTTGTCAATCCAAAACTCACCCATTCACGCTTTTTATGCTCATTCTGGAACATATTAAGATGCCAGTTGCCACAAGCTGGCGCCCAAGATAACCCCAAATTGGTGTCAAGGAATTATGTTGAAATGATACATTTGATTAAGAGCTAGCCTTAGTAGTAGAAGATGTTTGCTTGTTCAATGCCTTAGCCCCACTTTGGTCGTCATGGTAACAACATATGTGGTGTTGGTGAGTGTTGCCATAATTTAGCTGACACACAAAACACTGAACAGACAATTCCACACAAATCTGTTGTACCAGCTTGATGTTAGACTGAAATGAAAAAGCTTCAATCAACACTTTTAGTGGAGTCGTGTTGAATAATGTGGAGTTGTTAGTTGTTCTCAAACTGAGAGGAAGTGAAATAGAGATTGGCCCAGACTTGAAAATTGCTTACATATTTCCTTTGGGTTAACTAACGACAAAGTTCAAGTCAAATGCAGAGCAGCCACTTCAAATCACAATTCTACTTCAAATGCAGGCCTTCCCTAGTCACGTCACTAAATCAGGTCACCAAAATATTTGAAAGCACCCGCACCTTCCTGTATGTATGTAATCATTTCCTTCTTTCTTCGCGTGGAGCAGCAATGAGATAAGGATTATGTCCATCCCTCAAAGCTTTGTTTTCACGAGCACTAAATCACTGACGTCGACATGAAGATTAAAGACCTCAGTGTTTCTAATCCTTCACTGTGTGAATTGTCTCTTTTTACTGTGGTTTAATGGAAACCCTCCATATTGACCTTATACAAATAATGTACATAATGTCAAAATGAGTAATCTGTCACTATGATTTTAAAATATTTTTTAGATGGCAAGAATGGGGGGAAAAAAAGATCCCCAGGACCACTCACTATTTCAAAGAGAGAAAAAAGCAAAACAAAAGTATTTTCTGTCCAAAAACAACACGCACCGCTTCCTGATTTCTTCTGCTGCCATTTTAGGCAGTCAACTAGTTGGGCCTGAATTACGTGCATGCGCCCAAAGCTGGTTGCTGCCAACAATGTAATTAAAATGGCTATAGAACACGATGACGTTTTTATTTCCTGAATTCTTCTGCCGTCCCTTTTGCTTCATCTCCCAAGGCATTATTTCTCTTCACCCTTCCTCTCTTACTGTTTCCTTTCAGCTTTTCGGCTCCCAGACTGTCGACGGTCCATCATGTTGTCCCGGCTGAGCCGCAGCTTTTCTTTGAGGCCCGCCTTTGTGTCTACCTGCAGATGGGCACACACCAAAGAGAAGGGCAAGCCGTTAATGCTCAACCCCCGCACCAACAAAGTAAGTGTGCTTTCAACACGTACAATATATTATCACGTAATGAGCTTATAGTTATTGTGCGCCAGAGTGAAAAACAATTACTGTACATGTACTGTATGTCACACTATAATATAGTTATGGAATTCAAATGTCTCCTGTAGACCAGATTGATGCTTCCCACCTTTGCTTACCATATTTTCTCGTAGTGTTTATTTACTTACTATAACTTTGTCTAAAATGGGTGAATTATTGAATCTGTGTATAACTTCATTGTCATAATAATTATTTTGGGATTATTAAAAACAAATCATACAGTCCAAATAGTCCTTTACAAAAAAAAAACACCCCCAAGGAATGTTTCACGATCACACAACTCTCCACTGTGACTATAAATAGGGGAAAAAAAGGTTACATGTACAGTTCTGCATATCCGTTTATCCTTATTAACATTAAATAAAATAAAACAATGACTAAATCTGCACAATAACTTAATTTACACAGTTTATACTGCCAGTGCACATGCTGCCATCTAGTGTAGTGGATGCGCAATAACACTTAATTGTAGTGCAGCAAAAAAAAGAAAAAAAGCATGTGCACTGGGCATGCCCCACTTTTTGAGAAGGGCTGGTTTAAATTAATCTCATTCTTTTTTTTTTTCTTTTTTTTGAATAGGCATTATTCATTTATTTTCCGAACTGCTTATCCTCTCTAGGGTAGCAGAACAGGCATTATAGTTGTTATAATGTATAAACTAATCAGAATGACAATATCCAATCGTGTCTGTTTATAACAGAAGTTACTTTCTGAATAAATATGTATATAAAAATGATATACAATATCATATGTATTTTAATCAATTGAATATTTTGTTGTATTTTTCTTCCCCATTCTCCTAATATTTTTTGTTTCTCCAAGGTGGAATATAGGAAATCTCAAGGCCGTTTCCAGGCATACTTTGTGGTGTTCTGTTGTGTTCAATAAATCTAGTCTAGACTCCTCGCTCCTCACTAGCTTTCTCATTTGTGAAAGTGGAGACGTTCTTCAGATGCAGCAAATCAAATTTGGCGAGTCGAGACATCAGTCAAGACCGTCTCATTGAAACTACACAATGTACAAAATGATTTCTTACAGCAGGACTACAATTCTTAAGCATTATTTTGGTTAGGATTTCAAACCTTACACAGTTTTGTTGGTGTTTATTCATGCTGTGAATTTTAATGGCTCACTGCTGGTTTTTTTTTTTGTGAATGGCCAACAAAATGGGATTTGTGATGTAGCTGTAACATCACGAATGAGGCTTGGTCTCACCCTGTACTGGTTATGCCCCACATGGACCTGAAGAGAAGTGTTGCCGTGCTAAAAATAGACATTCCAACCTTAAATGTAAACAGGTCCCTCACTAACCAACTGTGATCAAGTCTTAGTAATCAGCTACAATGTTGTATTATGTTTAAGTGCAGCTAATACATTTTCAGCATGCATGTTGCAATCACTTATAGTGGCGAACTAGTGAGGAAAAATTTTCCATCAGCGTGACTTTGCATTTTGCAGAGGATCCCCTCACCCTGTCCAAAATAAGGAGCCTCAGATGTTAGAGATTAGTGTGAGAAGCCCTAACATAGTCATGTACACGAACATACGCCACCCCGTCATGTTTGTCTCATTTATTGGCTTCCTGTAAACAACGCCCCTCTCGACCCTTTCCAAAGTGCTTTTGCGAGCTCTCAGCTGTCGGTTTCTCCTGTCAGGAATGGAAAAAGTCCGCCTGTTCTAATGGCACTCTGCCACCTTGTAGTTAACATATATACAGGACTGGCAGACTATATACCGTACCTCAAATGGTGTCTTAATTTACTCAACTGTTGAGTGCCAAGTGTTCGACAGGAGGAATTTATTCTTACATTTAAAAATTTAAAAAGGAGGGGAAAAGAAGGAGTTTAACTGATGTGGCACATTTTTATTCAAGGGCACTTCTCAAGGAAAGGTGTTTAAGTGGATCCCTCAGGGGGAATTGCAAGCTTCGATTTGAGGTCAGACATTTGTTCAAGTGAAATAGTCAGCGGAAAAGATGTCTAATTGGGGTGAGGCATTTATTGATTGAAGTGGAATCCTCTGGAAAAGGAGCCACCTAATTGAGGAAAAGCATTTATTTGTTCCGGTGGAATCCTTTGATTTATTTGTGGAATCCTTGGGGTAAACGAGGGGTGTAATTTGGGGCGAGGCATTTATTTTTTACAAGTGGAATTCTCAGGAGAAAACAGAGGCATATATTGAAGTGAGATGTTTATTTGTTCAAGAGGACAACAGTGTGTGGAATCAAATGTTTGAGGAAAAACATGATACTGTATAAATGAATAGGATAACCAAACAATAAACATTTTGCCAGCCTCCTGTAAATGTGAACGCCACGCAAACCCTGACACTAATGTATTTGGTAGACGCTTCTCACTGTTGTCACTTTGTGCGTTTCCCCAGGGAATGGCCTTTTCTTTACAGGAGCGGCAGATGTTGGGCTTACACGGCCTGCTGCCTCCTAAAGTAGAAACTCAAGACCTCCAGGCCATGCGCTTCCAGAACAATCTCAAGAAAATGACGGATCCCCTTGAAAAGTAAAGACATGTTGACGCCAAGCATTGGTTAAAAAAAATCAAATAATTGCATTGTAATTTCTTCTGTGCAGGTACATTTACTTAATGGGCATCCAGGAGAGAAACGAGAGGCTCTTTTACAGAGTACTGATGGGCGACATTGAGGAACTGATGCCCATCGTCTACACTCCCACCGTTGGACTAGCCTGCACACAGTATGGACACATCTTTAGACGACCCAAGTAAGGAATCCATCAACTCTTCGTTTCACATTTTGACACTGTTTAACAGGAGGGGAGGGGTCAAAGTATATATTAGTTGCGTTAATTTAGCTGTTTTTAACTAAAATTGTTTAACTAAAATGTGCATTTTTTTATGTAGGCATTTAATTAAATAAATGGTTAATTGATCTGTCGTAATAAATAAATAAATGTTTATTGTGGGATACTGAGAAAACAATTGCATGCATGATGAAGAAATAGTTTGCATGACAAATAAATTTGTAAAATGTTTCCTTTTGACCAGATTGATGCCTCCTGTGGGGCGACATGTTGAATTTTTGATTTTTATATAAATATTTGAATTTTAGATTTTTATATAAATATTTGAATTTTAGATTTTTATATAAATATTTGAATTTTAGATTTTTATATAAATATTTGAATTTTTAAAAAAATGAATAAAATATATGGAAATAATGGTTTACAAAATAAAAAAAATTGAAATAAGTATTATTTTAATGTATAAATTAATGTCATAAAGTTTTGGGTTGAAGTATTTTAAATAATAAAAGTAAATAAGTAAAATAATATTTTACATATATATTGAAAAATTAATTAATTTTTAAAATACTTTTTAATAAACTATTTTACACATTTTACATACACATTTTATTTATTTATTTAATTTTATGTATAAACTATATATAAATATATATATATATATATATATATATATATATATATATATATATATATATATATATATATATATTTTTTTTTTAACTGATTCAGGAACCTGGCTCGTCTATCCATTTCAAAATCAAATGTTGTCCTTAAGCACAATATTTTGCCCGCCCCCTCTCCTATAGCTATGTGAAAGAGCACAACAAGGTATGGGAAGTCTAATTGTTTGTGTCCTAGGGGCTTGTTCATCTCCATTCTGGATAAAGGACACATCCGCTCCATCTTGGACAACTGGCCAGAGACCAATGTGGCCGTGAGGATCCTCTCCCAAAATCTCAGAATGGAAGTTGTAGTCCAAATACATGTTAACTAACGCTTGGCTCCTGTAGGCAGTGGTGGTGACTGACGGCGAGCGTATTTTAGGCCTGGGGGACCTGGGTGTTTACGGCATGGGAATCCCCGTTGGCAAACTCTGCCTGTACACAGCATGCGCCGGCATCAGACCTGAGAAGTGCCTGCCCGTCGTGATTGACGTCGGCACAAACAACGAGGTGACAAGGCGCTTTGTATAATCCCAAACTGTAAAATCGAATCATTCTCTTCATGCCCTCCAATCAGACTCTTCTCAAGGATCCGCTCTACATGGGCCTGTACCAGAGGAGAGACCGCTCTCAGGCTTATGACGACCTCATCGACGAGTTCATGGAGGCCGTGGTGGACAAATATGGGCAGGACACGCTGATTCAGTTTGAAGATTTTGGGAACCACAACGCCTTTCGCTTCCTTAGGAAGTACAGGGAGAAGTACTGCACCTTCAACGACGATATCCAAGGTTCAGTAATTCTTCTCAAAATTGGATACTGTACTTCCTCAAATTGTCTTTGTCTGTCTCGAAAAGCTTAGCGTGTTGAATATTGAATATTTAAACACCTTACCTTTAGTATATGGAGAGAAGCAGCGTTTTGATTCTTTAGTCCATCCTGGATGCATACAGAATTGAGAATTAAAAATCCTTGAATCCTTACTCCCAATAAATCCTTATACTCACACTGGTTAATATGCATTCATATGTATAATTGTGTTCATGTGTCTTATTGTAGGCACTGCAGCTGTGGCCCTCGCTGGTCTGCTCGCAGCTCGGAGGGCAACCGGGAAGCCCATCACAGACCACCAAGTGCTTTTCCTCGGAGCCGGAGAGGTAAACTGGTCGCTCCCCCAGTCAATCTTGTTGTTTTGTTTTACATTGAAATTTTGTACTTGCTGTCGCGTCCGCAGGCTGCTCTCGGCATCGCAAACCTGATCGTCATGGCCATGATGGAGTCGGGCATGTCGCAGGCGGACGCCAGGGAAAAGATCTGGATGTTCGACAAAGACGGTTTACTCGTAAAGGTCGTCAGAGGCATTAAGGACGCACGGAAGTCGTCTGCGTTGCTTCTTGTCCGGCTCAATGAAGTTATTTGCTTCAGCAATATGTCGTCGTTATTGATTGGCTGTGCTGTTTTGTGTCTTCAGGGAAGGTTGCAGGCAACGGACAGCAACCAGGAAGCATTTGTTCACGACAGTCCTGGTGACGTTCACAGCTTTTTGGATGCCGTCAACACCATCAGACCTACCGCTATCATTGGTAAGTGCGTGTTTATCAGGCTTTTGTGTTCAGCTAGTCGGTCATTAACCTTATAAATATATGAGAGAAAATACAGATTCTATGTAAATAGAGTATTTATTGGTACTTTTGAACAAACAAATGTTGTTGTTTAATCAACTTCACATACGACTTTTGATTTGTGTCATATTAGATAAATACAGTCACAATGCTTTCAATTTGTACATTTATAACTGTCAAAAATATAATAATAAACAGACATATCAAACATATTAGTGTTTCCAAACGTCAGAAAGAATATTTCCCACTATTAATAGGTGTCTATTTTGCAAGGGCACTGGAAAAGCCATCAGCTCGGTGATACTGCCCTCTTATGGATTATCCGTGCAATGCATGTATCAGATCATATACGTCAGGGTTTTAATGGGGGAAAAAATATTATACTCATTAAATAGAGGACTCAAAATGTCTTGTATTTAATATCATACGTTTGGCTTTATAGGGTTAAAATTATTATTTTTGAATGTATATCGGGGGAAAAAATATTATACTCATTAAATAGAGGACTCAAAATGTCTTGTATTTTAACATGATACGTTTGGCTTTATAGGGTTAAAATTATTATTGTTGAATGTATATTGGGGGGAAAAATGTTGGGGACCCCATGTGCTACCTCCTAATCTCACACCCCACTCATGTCTTAACTTGAAACGTTTATCTTGCTCACTGGCAGGCGTGGCGGGAGCCGGTCGGCTGTTCAGCCACGACGTCATCAAGGCCATGGGCGCCATGAACGAGCGGCCCATCATCTTCGCCCTGAGCAACCCAACCGCCAAAGCAGAGTGCACCGCTGAGGACGCGTACACGCTTACAGACGTATACACGATTGATGGTTTTGCAAATAATATACTGTGTAGTGAACTCCCGCATATTCACAGTTGGGCATTCTGGAATTGGTCTATTCTTGTGGCATTCACAGGCAATTATAAACCTTTTTGTGTGGGCGGGTGTCAATTCTGCTTATATTTTTGCCATTTACAGCAAATAGCGGAGGTTCACTCTTTCGGGATTTATTGGTATTCTAACAGCACAATATACACACACACACAGGGTAGATGTCTTTTCGCCAGCGGCAGTCCATTTGATCCCGTGACTCTGAGTGACGGACGAGTCGTCACTCCCGGACAAGGCAACAACGCTTACATCTTTCCCGGTGAGCAACACAACGAATACCAGTGTTTCCCACAGATTTGAAATTTGAAATATACTTGGGTGGGTGGACTCCGGCGGCAAGGTTTCGGGTGGGGGGTATTAGGTTCAGGGTTTGGGGGCAGCAAGGCCGGGGGGGCCTTTAGGGTCAGGGTGTTCCCCACCCCAAAAAAAAAAAGTTTGGGTCGTTTTTCACTTCATATGATGCATTCTAGTGAATTTTCAGACTAAAAATGTTGATAACACATTACTCAGTGACACCATATTTTTCGCACTTATTTTGTGTAAAAAATTAAAAAATAATAACATCAATAAAATAAGGCAGTCAGATGTAACATATACGGTATATCCGGTTGCGACACGTTTTTTTTGTTTTTATTTTTTTTAAGAAATTTTCTTGCAAACTTCTTGGGTGGCGGCCAGTTTACTTAAGTGTCCCGCCCAAATATGATCATGTTCTAGGAAAGACGATACGCTTTACTGTTCAGGAGCAGTTGAGCCTCATATTGTTTTTGTGTGTGACAGGTGTGGCCTTGGCTGTTATCCTGAGCGGAGTGCGCCACATCAGTGACACGGTGTTCTTGGAGGCCGCCAAGGTCCGTTATTGCCGCACAAGTTTTTTTTTTTTTTCCCCTCAATAATATGAATATATCCTCTTAACAGTCCCACTTTTTTTTTTCTTGTAAATTTGTGATTTATGTTGGTCCACTATTAGTACTGTATCTCTTGCTGTTGTTCCTGCAGACACTGGCAGAGCAGCTGACCGACAAAGAGCTGGAAGAAGGCCGACTGTACCCACCTCTGTCCAACATCCGAGAAGTTTCTCTCCAGATGGCTGTCAAGGCAAGACAAATACACTTTTCCCCCCACCCTCACTTCAGCCGCCCCGTTCCGACAATGACATCATTGTGACGAAGCGCTCTCGATGCGTATTTGCAGGTGGTGGAGTACGTGTACGCCAAAGGCATGGCGTTTCGCTACCCGGAGCCGGTGGACAAGAATGCCTTTGTGCACGCCACCGTGTGGAACACTAATTATGACTCCTTCCTACCCGACACCTATGACTGGCCCGGGGTCAGCTTCAGCCCCGAGTCAAGAAACTAAATGTACAATCACTTACTCCTTTAGTAACTTTGTGCACTTCACTCGTTACAATCACATTGCAGAGGGCAACTGAACATGTATTATGTTACATAACAGCTGCCATGTGACAGCGTGGACATTTTAGTTTGACATTGTTGCTGTTCTTTCTTGCCGCTTTAATCAATGCATTCAACAGCACCCTCTAGTGGTACAAAAAGGCTGCACAAAAATGTAGTTTAAGTGGTGAAAGCTTTTAGAGTAGACGCACAAGATGAGTAAACAACTAATTGGAAGTCAGATTAAGCGGAGCGCACACACATTTTTTAACAGATTAATCAATCGTTTGAAAGTACCAGACATCACACCAAATTTGAAAAAAAAAAGCCTTATAGTTTATGGTGTACTTGAGATGACCAATACATATGAATTTACGATCATAAGTAATGGATAAGTTTAACATTTATGATTTCAGACCTTTTTCGAGCATATTGGGTATGCATATTTATTCTGAACATTGTAAGAAAAAAATATTTGTGACATTGTTGTCTTAGTTTTATTAATTATTCATGTTGAGAAAGTTATAACTTTTTTGGGGGGAGGGGCAAAAACACTCCAAGCAGAAAAAATTATGGAAGTATCATGCAGCTATTCGTCCATCCTATGTTTTTGATGTGTAATTCTATTTGCTGTTGTATATTGTTTAGGGCACTCCTTTTAATGATTTACCATCGTTATTGTTCTTCCCAGAAATTTTGATGTGAAAACAGCATCGAATGAAGCACTGCTTTTCAAAGTAAGGGCCTGTAAATACAACTTCTCCGTGTTGTTGCTATAAGAGCCACGGGTGTGATTAAACTCATCTCACACTTGGAAAAACTACGGCTTTAAAATCTTAGATCAGTATTGCCTTCTCTATATGGTCCTTTTTCCAAAATGAAAGTTGTTGCTATTGCTTGTGTGTGAACTAAGCATTAAGTACAATTTCCAATCACAATGTTCAAAATTATTTTTCTAAATGTCATGCAGAATGAAGTACAGGTAGTTTCTAACCTATGAAATCCCAGTGTGGTAGCCTAATTGTATTTTCTGTACTTTGCAGATTTTTACAGCACATACCAGTCATTTTTGCTAAATTATTGTGGGGGAAAAAAAGAGTGAAAAATGTAGGTCTATTTTTCTAATGTACTGTAGTACTGTTCAGATGTTTTGTACACAAAATGTTTTGTTTTGTTTATTTCTACATGTTGCTGCATAAATTAGTCACTGTGACCTCATACACTGGATGCACACAAACCGCATGGCCTAACAAGAAACATGAACCTATTATGAACCTATTACTTTGATTAACTTGGTGTTTAGGGTGATGTCAAATGTCAGGATATCTTCTAAGTGGACAGTAAGTTTGTCTTGTGTTATATGATGGATTCAAAATGCAGCTTTAATTGTCATACTGTATGTCTAAAATGTATTTATTTCAAGAAAACTTCCATGAACTGTTAGTCTGTGTTGTCACTGTACCTAATGTTATTAGTGTACTGTATACGTATTTGTAGTACCCTATAATAAAATGTTTATTTGTACAATCTAAACAGTAAAATTGCCTTACCCTCTGTTTGCAGGGAACCCAATGTTGCTGCTGCTTAACAATACTTGTATGTTCATAGAAGTGATTAAAAGGACTTAAAATGTACACTTGTGTCTTTATTTTCCATCGATACGTTCTACTTGTGATGTTAAGATATCCTACTGTTAGAACGCACCACGTCGTCTCACGTCTGTCGTCATCTTTACGCGACGAATTTTGCAGGTAAAAGGTAATAATTCAGCGGAACTGTTCATTTTTTGTTGTTTTTTCTATTGGTTTATTAATTCAAACTCCAACATCCAATTCAAACTGAGCACACAAACCAGAACGTTGATGTCAAACAAGACACAAGAAAAACAAAACACACAAAACAAAAAGTCTAATCAGACAGTAAAATTTTCAAGTTATTTAATAACGGACGACAAGACTTGCTTCGTCTTAACCCTCAATGTCCTTCCAAACCCTTCACTTTCCTTACAATAAATCTTAAACAATTTGATACAACTTTATTGAACAATTGTAAACGGACAATTTCCAGCCGATCCTTTAGTGTGACGTCATATGTAGGCGACCCAGATACAGTCTAGCAGCCCGATCACATCTGGTACCGACACCGCTTTTAAGGCGACTTTTGAAAACAAGCCGTCTTGCATCCTTAGCGGCCATGACAATGGACATGACTTTCCTGGGGACGGGCTCGGCCTACCCGTCCCCGCACCGGGGCGCCTCGGCTCTGGTGCTGCGGAGTGAGGGTGACTGTTGGTTGTTCGACTGCGGGGAAGGGACGCAGACTCAGCTGATGAAGAGCCACTTACGAGCCGGTCTGTCAGAGTCGCTTTAATGATGTAGTTGGAGTACTTAGTGTAAAACTAATAATACGATTAGTTAAATACAAAAAATAACTATCCTGCATATTTTAATAGTTACTTTCACAGAGAGGTAAAACTGAACTTCTACTTCGACTCAGACCACCGTTCCATCGCATGAGATGTATTCAAGGTCCCCCAATAAAACAGGAATTCTGAGACGCAAATAAAAAAAATATCAGTGAATGAAACCTTACAAGAATAAAATGCTATATAGTGTCAAAGTAATACTTACAGAAGATTTAAAAAAGAAAAGCTGTGGTTTACTTTTTTCTCATGTGGTCAAATACACAAGTACTAAAAGTAAGATGTGTGTCTTAGGTCGTATCAGCAAGGTGTTCATCTCTCACCTTCACGGCGACCACCTGTTCGGTCTTCCGGGCCTCCTCTGCACCATTAGCCTCAACTTGACCTCCGACCCCCAGCCGGGTGTCAAATGCGTGGACGTGTTTGGGCCCCGCGGCCTGCGTCATTTCCTGCGGGTGACGCTGGGCTTGACAGGCTCACAGCTGCTCTTTCCTTACGCAGGTCAGTGCCGAGTAAAATCCACTTATTTTCCATTTTGAATACAATTCTTATGCTGGATATTGCTCCCCTTGTGCAGTTCATGAACTGGAGCCCACACAAGACCAAAGTCCAGAGGAGGGTCAGCTCAGTCTTGAGGTTTGTGCTCCTCAATCAAATACTAATCATTTGATGCAAGTATTGATGTCGCTTTTATTTTTCTAGCTGAGAAGTAACAGTTCATGAAGTAAAATAAATAAATAAATCATTTAATAAATCGTTATATGTACATTCAATTAACAAGTGATAAATACAAATACATTGATAACTTTTTTTAAATTAAAATGTCACATTTTTAAATTATTTTTTAAATTATGTTATTAAAATAGATTTCAAATTTTAATTTATTAAATACATTTTTCGATATGAATATAAACTACATTAACTGATTATTTTTTGTCTTGTGTTTTTTCTTTTTCCATTTTTTAAATTATTTTTTTAATACAATAGACTATATTGTCCTTTTTGTTTATGTATTTTTAATTTATATTTTTAAATTAATGAACCTAAACGAAACAGCAATTATTTATTTTATTCAAAAAATTTTTTTACTTTACCCCCTCTTTTTTTAAATGACTATTTTGAGATAAAAACTGTGATTTTAAGTTTAAGTTAATTTATAAAACACATTAAAAAAAAATCTAATTTTTTTTGTGCAGTATAAAAAAAATCTATTTTTTAAATCATTTTTTAAACTATGTTATTAAAATCAATTTTTATTGTAATTTTTTAAAATACAATTTTGCGTATGAATATATTTTCTTTTTCAAAACATTTTTATGAATATTTTTTTTTAATACAATAGACTATATTGTCCTTTTTGTTTATCTATTTTTAATTTATATTTTTATATTTTTAAATTAATGAACCCAAAAAAAACAGCAATTATTTATTTATTCTTCTTTTTTCCCCCTCTCTTTTTTAAATTACTATTTTGAGATAAAATCATTGATTTTAAGTTTAAGTAAGTTAATTTATAAACGACATTTTTAAAAAGATAAAACTTTTTTTGTGTGTGTGTGTGCGTGTGCAGTAAATGTGTCCTTTGCACATAGACAACAGCAGAGCGCGGTCCTCTGCACCCTCAAGAGCGGCCCGGCAGAAGCATCTCATTGGACGTCTCATCCGACACTTACTTCCTGTTTGAAGACGACAAGTTTGTGGTGAAAGCCTTCAGGTTGTTCCACCGCGTTCCATCTTTCGGATTCTGCGTGCACGAACGCGACCGACCCGGAAGACTCAAGACAGAACAACTCAAACAAATCGGTATGCCGATAATTGGATGGATGGATCATTGAGTTGGAATTGTAAACATTTTGTTGGTCGTCCCCCTCAGGCCTGAAACCAGGTCCTCTGTATGGCCGTTTGAAAGCGGGTCACCAGGTTCAACTGGAAAACGGGCGAGTGATTTTACCCGGCGAGGTTCTGGAAGAGAGCGTCCCCGGGAGGAAGGTGTGCATCCTGGGCGACTGCAGCTCAGCGCCGGGCGGCGGTCTGGACGTCTGCCGGGGAGCCGACCTCCTGGTCCACGAGGCCACCTTGGGGGAGGCGCACAGGGACAAGGCGGTGGAGCACGGGCACAGCACGCCCGGGATGGCGGCGGCGTTGGCGCGGGCCTGCGGCGCTCGGAGGCTGGTTTTGTATCATTTCAGCCAGAGGTACAAGCCTGAAAAACTGCACGCAGACGGAGACGACGACGACGTCTCGGAGCTCCGACGACAGGCTGAAGAATTTCTCCGTGACGACGACGTGGAAGTCATTCTGGCAGAGGACTTTCTCACCATCGACATTCCTCTTCGCAGGACTAAATCATCTGCGTTATAACTATAACTTCTCCAAAGACACGAGTGGGTCACTTCATGAGAAAGACAAATGTCTTAAAGATGATAATGCTTATTCCTCGTTTTGACATTTTGTCACTCCGACAAAAAGACAAACCTCATGAGAATTCACCTCAGCCAGCATCATTATCAAATCATTGCTGACTTTAGCTGGGGATTTTTAAAAATACTGTATTTTCTAAAAATAAACACATATTCGAATGTCTACAATCTACACATTTTTCCATGTAAAAAATAAAATAAAAATGTGCAATTCTATATTCTGTTTTTATTGGTAATTTTTTTAAATCATCCATAAAAAAGTGTTATTCTTCACTTTTTGAAAGATTCTTATTCAATTGTAATTTGTAAGCAAAAAGTAATTTTTTTAACTCAACCAAATTGTATTTTTTTAATTCAAGCTATCAATTATTGTATTTTTCCTTTGCATTTCTTTTTAATAGTGAAAATCTCCCAACTTTAATTACAAAATAACTGTTACATTAAATATATAGCTATTTAAATATGAAAAAAATTATGAAAAATTTCAATATAAAAGTACAGTACATTCTAAATTAACCTATCAAAAATAAGGTACAAATAAAAAAAAAGTAAACAGCTTTTAGAGCACTTTTAAAACCAAATGCAGCTTTAATAGTGTCGTGTGTAATATGTAAACAAGCAGCTTCAACTCTACATCAACTTTGTTTTTTATCTACGTAAGACTAATAGTATTTTGAATCCTGATTTTTTTTTAATATACAAAAATACATGCATACTTTTATTTATATGAGAGGAGTGAGCTAAACCCACAAAAACGAACTAACAGTCATTTTGAACTTTTTCCAGAGCTTTTATTTCTGGATCTGTACACAAGGTATTAAAGTACAACAGAAAATACAAAAGAATGTTTAACAAAATGAGCGAGAAGAGAGAGCAAACAAACAAACAAACAGAATGCCTATTTACAATTCTTATAAACAATAAAGATAACTTGTGTTCTGGAACATTTTTCATAGTGATGCCTTTTTGATTGTCTAGAATTCTGAATATATTTTTCTGGAAGGTTTTATTCACAAAGGTTATCTATTTTTTTGTTTTGTTTTTCCTGTAAAATGACAAAAACAAAAATATAAAATTAAATTTGCTGTGCTGGCTTACGCGCACACATACACACACACACACAATCGCACACCAATAAAATATCACATTTTTCCAGAGTTCACAGAGTGGTGGAAAAAAACATACCACTTCTAAAATGGCCTTTTACATTCTGACATGTGTTTGTACAAACCACAGAGTGAAATAATAAATAGCACTGCACCGCTACCACCACCTACTGCATTTATATTAAAATAAAAAAAAATAAAATAAAAAATCCAAGAAACAACAGAAGTACAAAACGTCATCTCCCCTAACAGCAGCAGCCATCCCTTTTATACTATCGAGAACTTTTTTTTATTAAAGTTTTTTTTTTCCTTTAACATTGACGCTAACCAGAATAACCACTCATAGGCATTTTTCGATCTGGGGGGGCCAGCATGCGTGGGGAAAGCCCGTCAGAGCATCATCACTTCACTTTTGGGGGGGAAAAACAAGACCATGGAATCAATAAAGGTCAACAGCCGAAATGTTGGAAGTCCAACATTTTTGTGTGGGTTTTGCCTTTCCTTTTCTTGTAATGCCACATTTGTAATAGCTGATAAGAAAAAGAAAACAAAAACACGTTTTTTTTCCCCAATAGCGAGTTTGACCCAGGGACGGACCAATTCAGTTTACGTGATTTCAAATTTTTTCGAAATTGCGTTCCACGTTGGCGAATGAAAAAAGAAAAAGGCAAACAATCCCAAGTCAATAATGCAAAATACTCAAAATTCTGTACATATCTACAACATATGGCCATTTAGAAACAAACAGAATAATAATAATAATAATCTTTGTATGCACACAAATGGACAATTAGAGGTCAGGTCATTAGACGTTTTAAAGGCTACTTGCTAATTCTTATTTACATCGATGGAAAGGGTGAATGAGTCGCTCCTGGCGCGAGTGGGTGCGCATGTACAGCCCCGAAAAAATGAACTGTTCGCGTCACAATGCATAGATACGTGAAGACCCCCGTGCTAAAACATGGTACGCTCAAAAAAAACTAAACAAAACAAAACACACTTTCTGCTACACGGCCAACATTCAACAGACGCGCGCAACACAAAGACACAGCAGTGCGGGCATCAAAGGTTAATACTGAAATTCTCGGCAAACGCAACCTCCAAAAAAAAAAAAAAAGTTAAACATACTGTTTACGTTTTTTGATGCTATCATTGCTAAACGTAAGGGCAAATGTTCTGGTCAAAATGGAATAAATTCAAATGTCCAAAATACGAACATATAGTATCTAAAAGGCAGTTTTAGTTGATCATGGTCCAGTCAGAACCGACTAGAATAGCTTACTAAAAAAAACTGAATTATTGTCATAAACGAGCAGAGTTCAAGTCCAATCAAGAGTTGAATTTTGTTCCATGACAATAAGCCGGCCAATTAGTTGCTAGACGCGTCAAAATGACATCAGAAGTCTTGTACTTTTTAGATGAACATCTTTGAACCATGAAGAGTGCGGCTGGGGAAACTGGTGAGACGCAAACACAATGAAAATGGACAAAAACAAGGATCGTTAAGTGGATTTTAAGCATAGCAAGTGACCCGGTCCGACTTTTGCTCAAGCTTGTGAACACAAAGAACACGACAACCGGATTTGAACAAGTGCTCCAGTTAGCCAATTACAACATTCAAATGACCAATTGCTGACTGTTGAATATGAATGACATCAAATTAGGACCAAGTTAGACAAATTCCTTTTACAACTTAACTGTGACTTTTATGTGCTCGTTGTACAACTAAATGCTTTTTTGTTGTTGACAGTTTAGATCGGTAGTGCACACGCTTTAAATGCAAATAAGTTGAAGTCTTTGTTTCTTTTGATAGGAAATTTGTGAAATTTTTAAATTCAAATTTTTCCCTCAACAAGCATTTGGTCATCGGTTTTCCATTTTTAGTTGAAAACTATAAAATAATAAATAAAATGCGGGGCCAATTGTACACGTAATGAGGTGATTTGTCATGACTCGCCACCCGTGACGTCGTGCCACGAGTCACAAATCACAACGGGTGCACACAAATCAAAAACACGAAAGCTAGCAACATGCTACTGCAACGTACCTGTAAACCAAACACTGATTAAAAAAAATAATAAAAGTACCACTTTAAATAAGCACCTTCCCATGATTTTGGCAGCGGAGAAGAAGAATGGCAGGGCGCTGTAGACCAACCACACCGTGCATGGACGTTACCATGGCAACAAACATAAAATGGCTATTATAAACTCTTGAGAGAAATCAAGATTTTTAGTTCTATATGAGAGACATCACTGATGTCATAGTACACAAAAATGAAAACAAAAGTATATTTCTGTACATATATATATATATATATATATATATATATATAGCGATATATATATAATCATGTGAGGTCAGTCTTTTATGTACACGGCAAAAAAACCCGGGAAGAACGAAGAAAGAAGATGAGGAAGATCAGTCGGACTGAAGTGCTGCGGCGTGCTGCGCGTGGTGGCGCGCGTGGCCGCCCAAAAAGCCGTTGGGCTCGCCGAAGTCCGTGACCGACACGGCCATTTTGGCGCCGGTTATCCGGTGGTGGTGCGGCGCGGTCCGGCGCGCTTCAAAGTCAACGGCTAGGTTGCCCACCGAGACGTCGCCCATGAAGGAGTCCGGCAGCGCCATCTTGAGTCTCTTGGAGGGACGCTCGCAGTCCTTGGCCACGCACACGCCGCTCAGCTGGCCCAGGTCCGAGTGGTAGAAGCCGGCGTCCAGCATGTTGAGGCAATCGGCGTCGGCGCCGCCCGACGAGAAGCCCAACGGCTCGTCGTGGTTGAGGGAGGCGCGGTGGAGGCCGTCCAGCGGCGGGAAGCTGTACGAGTCCAAGCACGTCACTTCGGCCGGGCTGCAGACCGTCGCCACGCTGTTGCTCAGGGCTGACAAGAACAAACATGTCACAGATTTGGACCCGAGTCCTTGTCCAATCACATTTCTTCGTTTCAATATGTACTACTTTCCTATCCAGAATACCGACCTGTGAGGTCACTGGCAGTGATGGAGTTGAGCAGACTGAGCTGTTGATCCGTTGTGCTTTCCATCCTTCCTCCGCCGCCGCCGCCTCCTCCCGAGCACACGGACGACGAGCTGTCCACGGCCAAACCCTCCGCTTCGTCCACCAGCCTGTCCATCAGGTCTCTGGCCACCAAACGTGAGGTTTTGGTTTCATTTGAGTGTCGACATGTTCGCTGGAGCACAACTTGGGCCGGATGTCGACTTACGTGACGCCGGGGTAGCTGCTGTACTTTTTCTTCCCGAAGCGATTCTGTTGCACAAAGAAGTCGAAACGCTCCGACTTCTTCCACATGTAGTAAAAGGCGACGCATTCTGCTACCGTTCGTGTTGTCACCTATGATGGATAATGTTTTTTAAAAGCCATCAAGAATCACACAGGTGGCAATTTTTTATTTTTTTTTGCTGCTGCTCCTCACATCACCACGGCAAGACTCACTTTGTGTTTCTGGATGAGGTGAAAGTTCTTGTCGTACATCTGCAGACCATGTTCAAAGTTCTTGCACTCTTCTTCAGACCACGGGGGAGATTTTTCTGCAAGCATCAATTTAAATACAACGGCTTCAAATCAATGTTAATTTTTTTTGTGTTCGATAATCTAGCCAAGAATACTAGAATCTAGACTTGTTTATAAAGAGAGTAGCATTTTTTATTTAACATTTAGAACGGGCCTTTGTTGGTATTTTTGTTCATTCTTGACTGCAACTCAGGGTTTAGAGATGGTCGTTCAGTAACCAGAAGGTCGGCTGTTCGATCCCCGTTCTCCCCAAGTAACGTGTCGTCGTGTCCTTGGGCAAGGCACTTCACATACATTGCCTCCAGTGCTAGTCACCATTAGTTCCATTCACATTTTTGGCATTGTAATTTATTTGGCTTACCTTTCGAGGATTTTAGGTGGCTACAGTATTGCTCGAGCGCCTCGTGGGTGTTGTAGTTGCACTTGACAAGCTCAAGCAAAGCCTGCGTGAGAGGAGAGTAAAGAGGTTAAGAAAAAGATATGATTAATATGAAAAAGATGTCTCTTCATTCGAGACATGAACAGCGCTCCACAATGTCGTGTCCATCCACGTTAATGCTCATGACATCTGCTGCCTCTAACCTTCCTTGGGTCTTGCCATTTCTTCATTATTTGTATTTGAAACCGCACTTGACAAATCTAATGTCTTTGTAACATTGTACAAAAATGCCTTCCCCTGCCTGCAATAAACTTCTTGCAAAGGTGCAGTATTTCATTAAGAGTACAAGCTGTTACTGAAACAAACGGTAAAGACAGATAAAAACGTTGCCGTGTTTTTCATTAAACAAATACAGCATTGATATATTTGTCAAACTTGTGTGAAAGACATGAAGAATGAGCAGATTCAAAATAAGACTGACCTGTTCGTTGTCTCGGACATGCAGCCTGTCGTGCGTCACCTTCTCGTCCGTCGTCCTTGACAGCACGTCGGTCAGGAAGCTCCTGACCTTGCTCTCCGGGTGGGTGCCCGGGTTCCACATGAGCTCATCTTCATCGACATACGCTGCAACGCAAAGCGTGGGGGGCGTTAAGTCAAACGGCAACATTTTAAAGCAGGGTGAGTTCACTGAGAACAAAGAGTAGTAGTTACGTTTCTCGTCTTCTGTGTAGTGGCAGATGGTGAAAGGAACTTCCGCTTGGTACTCGGCACCCACCATTATTTCCTTTTTATACAAATACAAAACAAAATGAACATTTAATTACCGGTAATATGCAAGAGCAGAGGTGGGCATTGAGGGGCGGAGTCCTGCAGGTTTTGCATGTTGCCCTTCTCCAACACAGCTGATATATGATCAGCTCATCAGCAAGCTCCGCATAAGCCTGATAACGATCCTGTTGATTGGAATCAGCTTAAGTTGGAAGTGAGAAACCTCCAAAACCTGCAGGACTCCGGCCCTCGGAGGACCGAGAATGCCCACCTCTGTGCAAGAGCGACCTAATTTTCTGTGTTTCAAAATGTACTATGCACCTTTCTGGAGTCTTCTGGACTTGGACCGTCATCGTCACACTCGGAATCTTTATCTCCGTCAGAGACTGCATTAGCTGAAGGGAAACATTCGTTCGTTTCATTGTTGCCTTTTCAAGATCAAGATTCAATAAAGTGTCCAGTGAAAAGCATGCTACTCCAAATTTTGATTTACATTGCATCTGAAAAACTTTGCTTGGACTTAATTGCATTTGGCTAGAAAGCTACATTGGAAACAGTGAAACCTCCAAAGTGGATTTTTAAAATCATTTTTCCATCAGAGCAACACAGTGGAGTCGTGATTAGCCTGTCTGGCTCACAGTTCAGGAAATAATAAAACATTAAATTAAATGGAAACAATCAGAGCATGCAGGAGCGCTGCTATGATATTTTTGGATTTATCCCCCAAAAATTTCTCTTTGGTGCTCTTCAGTGGAGGGATCCGCAAAAGCATGTTCAAAAAAAGAGAGAAAACTGAGGCAATCAAAAGGTGTACCACGTAAAAGGCCTTTATTGCCACATGGCCAGCTAATTAAAAATTGTAAACGCGTTTCGGCCTTGGTTCGTCAGGGCGAGCTTTTATTTGGAACACCTTTGAGTGCCTCAGTTTTATCTCTTTATTAAATTAAATTGTTCTAGTTTAGTAGTTCAAAAATATTCACATTGAAACAGATATTCACAATGAAAATAAAAAATAACTACACAAAATGAATGCAAAAATAATGAGATATAATAATATATGTATTGTATTATTTAATTATTTATTAAACAATTAGACAAAATTTTTTTTCTAATAAAACAATTTATATATTAAATACAAATTAAATGTTCCTTAGAATAAATTTAACTTGGAATATAAGTAATAATTAAAAATCTAATTAAAGAAGAGTTGTGTTAGTTGCTTACATCGAAGTGTTCTGGGGAAGAAATCGGTGGCCTCGTGGGAGGTGACCGAAGGGGTGAGGTCATCTGCAGACGACTGGGTCTCCTCCTCGTAGTCGCCAGACAACAAGTCTTTAGCAATTTCCTCCTAGGAAGAAATGAGTCAGGCTGACCAACGATCTTCTCTTAAATAGACGCCACGCATCAGGCGAGGTGGCTGACGCTCACCTTGTCCAAAGTCATGTCGGGCAGCTCGTCGGTGAGGTCGCCAGAGGAGCTGTCTATACTGGAACCAGCCGAGGCCTCGTAGCGATAGATGGCCAGCAGCTCCTCCAGCGGCATATTACCCTCCTGGGGAAGAGGACGCACGGACATTTTTGTAGTCTCATTGCATACTACTAGTTAAGCCAAATATTTGCTGCAAAAAATGCAATCAAACAACTAAAAATAAAATTGTATATCATCATTTGTCAAGCCAGCACATCAAAATGATAGCAGTGATAGCACCAGTGATAGCAAAGAGGAAAAGACGAATGATAACCACAGAACGTACTGCGACATAGCTAAGGTAAAGTCTTGCTACTAAGATAGACGCAATATGACTCATTACATATCATATATAAATATTAATCTTACCAAGCAAATGCTAAAAACTGTTGTTCGCTCCCTCTCGTACAAAGTTGTCATTTGTCCTCAAAGGTTTTTAATGTTCTTTTAAATTTGTAGGTAGTTAAAAAGTGAATACAAATATTGCATGACCGTATTGCCCCTTCCAAAAGTATTAGAACAGCAAGTTCAATTGCTTTGTTTTTGTTGCCAACATTTGGAGAGAATCAAAAGATGAACATGAGACAAAAGTTAAAAAATTCCAGCATTTATTTCATGGTATTTACATCTAGATGTGTTAATTGAACCCACGCACTTTTCAAGTGAGCAAAATTGTTGGAACATGTGACTGATGGGTGTTTCTAGTTGCTAAGGTGTGGCTTTTGCCTGTGAAAATGGCGTTTGCTGTTAAGAAATCATGAAGACCAGAGAGCTGTCTAACTGTTGCTATGTCAAGTCACTCACTGGACAGCATGCTCGGTAGTACTGACACAAAAAAATAAAATAAAATATAGGGATGTACGATAATATCGGTGGCCAATAATTATCGACAATTATCAACCAATTTGACATCAAACAGATAAACGAGATAATAAAGAAATTTGCCGATAATAGACATGCTATCTGTCCATCTGTTGTGTTTGTGGCTCAAGTTTTGCCCAACTCCTCAACCCCTCCCCTCTCCTATGGTAGTGTCGCATATGTGTGACGTCATAATACGCGCAACCTCGTGTTTACAGAAGATGCATCATGGCGACATGGCAGTCACCAGAGTGGGCTTTCTTTACCTAAAATGTAGTTTTGTGTTGCATTTTTAAAAACATGACTGTTTTGTTTTGGCAAACTCAAAATGAGTTACTGGTTGTCTTTAAAGCAGATATATCAATCAAATGCAGCTTCATGGTGCTTTACACAATGTTTTAATGTATTTGTACATGTTACCATTATAGTTGGAGTCAAAATTATATTTGTATTTATGTTAATTTTGCAAACAATTATCAGCTTACTTATCGGTTATCGGCATCAGCACTTCCTAAATTATTGGTTTATCGTTACTGGTTGAAAATAGCACTATCGTGCATCCCTAAATAAATAAAGTACCGACACCCACATTCCTACACCCCATCAAGATACCGATCTAATAGCCATATTGGAGAGATGCAGAGAGACAGCCTCCAAATCAAGCAAAGTATAAATAATTCACAGAAATGTAATGTTATTAAGTTTACCTTCTCCAGATCTGCAATCTCAGAGCTGAAATTGCCTCCCCCTTCCAGAGATTCTTCCTCCTCTAGGGTCCTCTCATCATCGTACTCATGAACTAGCATCTCTGCAGTCGGGTCAAAGTCATGATCTTCTGACGACAAAGAGCCAACTGTGTCAGAAAGAAAGATAAAGATAGAAATAATACATTTTAATTACACCCACACACAACAAAAAAGAACATTGGATAGATTAGGGCAACATTGGAATTTACAAGGCATGTACAAGGTGAGTCACGAGGAAAATACACAAAAATTATATATAATATATATATAACTCATCACCCTGGCAACACTGCTGCCAAACATTTGGTAACTTTTATTTCACTTGAACTGAGGGAAAGTCAATCACCTCGACCATTGACCGCAATGTTAACTTATCAGCAAGAGCAATGCATTAATATTTTACAAGTTGTTAACCTTTGTCAGTTTTTAGCTGATAGAAAAATGTACAAATTCGTAAACTCGCCAAAGCCTTTGTGTGTTCAAAGCAGCAGGACTTCAAAGCCCGAGTAGGTGGGGCACAGATGGCGCTACACCAATATCAAACGTCAAAATAACAGTAAATTAAAAAAAAATAAAAAAAGATAGGGTCATACAGCATGGCACAACATTTTTTTATATATAATATGAATCATATCATGATTACAGCTCCACATGGGCAGTGCCTTTCGAGACGGCAGCCTCCCAGGATAGTAACATTCTAGCTTTGTTGTGCTACTGATCAACGCAAATAAAAGGCTTCAATCCCGCAAAGAGTTTCACAGTGAGCGGGGGAGCGTTGTCTGGGCCTGTACCCCTGTAATTTTTCTCAACAATTACCCGTGTATTTCTTTTTTTTTATTGGCTTTACGGCTCGCCACACCGTACATGACGTCAGACATATTCTTCAAGCCACTTATGTCATGGCGTGGCTGCCACCCATTGTTCAGACTGAGACACCACAGTTGAATCGAACAGTACCTCAAATGTGTATTTTACCGTAAGCATGAGTATGAGAGCATTGTATCGATTTCTCCACTGTGGATGCCATCTTGCTATGTTAGCATATTTATATTCTAGCAATTATCACTGGAAATAGTATGAAACCTCTGGGAAAAATGTGTAATTCTTATCTCTATTTGTCAGAGCATTTTCTCCTTTAAGGTTGTGATCTCGCCAAATGTTAGCATAAGAACTGTTAGCATTTGTGCTATTTTTTCACAACAGTACCTGACAGAAGGCCACAAAGTTAAAATCGTATGGATCTGCTTTAGTACTTTCCTTACTTAGGATGTTATTTTGCTATTTGTTAGTTTATTATGAACTGTTCACATTTTTGCAATTGTTTTTTGAAATTGGACTAAGAGATGACTTTTTGATGAGGCTTATCACAAAGGCTGCGATTTGACTGGTTATTGGAAGAAGAGCGGAGGGGTTCAGAGCAGGCAAAGACGGCAACAATTTACTTAGAGCCTGCTGCACTAGGTGTGCATTGTTTTCGATGAGTTTTCCACCTCATGAGACCTCGAGGCAAGTAATGTTTGATCTTCGCCTCACAAGGTTGAAAAAATAAAACAAAACTTCACCATGTGTATTGTATAGCTTGTGTTGCTGCGGCTGCCGTCGCATGTTTGAGCATGTGACTGCTTGTGTGCGCGCGCGTGTGTGTGTGTGTGTGATGGACCTGTCATGCGAGCCACTACAGCTGTCTGATGTGTCGCCCTTTAAAGGGTTGACTTCGATTTACACATGTCTGAGGTCTGTGCACGCGCGCAGACACGAACGATAGCATGAGTTCTATTTGACCAATCAAAACGCTTCCCCTAATCAAATGAGTTGAAAATGGCAGCGCCCTGCAAAATTGTCAGCAATCGGCATATTAATTGAATAAATAAATCTGTATGTGGCCAGACTTTGCGTCACCCGAAAACATGAATGAAACTCAAGAGACAAAATGATGTTCCTCCTGATTTAATCAACACCGTTTGCACAGAAAAGTCTGGCGAGCCGCCAGGCTAATAAAGCGCTGGGGGAAAGTCTGTAGTATATGTAATAGTAACACATGTATGGCAAAATTATGTTGTGATGAACGCTTCCAAGACTGCAGGTTGAATGAAGTATTAATTACATTTACACATTGAAATGCTGTAGATAAACAAATTTTCATATGAATATATCATTTGTCTTTTTCTTTATATAATACATCTGATATTGTTATTTGCCTCAATATATAATGTATAATAGATATGACATTATTTAATCAACATTAACTCATTCACTGCCATTGACGGCTATAGACGTCAAAAATTCATTTGAACTATTTTTATTAGTTTAACATTTTTTCCCACTTGTTAACAAGAGTATGAAAACCTAGACATTTTTTTAATTGCACATTTAGAACAGATATAAAATTTGTGATTAATCAAGAGTTAACTAGTGAAGTCATGCGATTAATTATGATTAAAAGATGTAATTGCCTGACGCCCCTAATTTTTTAATATTTTTTTTTCTTTAAAAAAAAAGAAAAGATTAATAACAATTTGGGGCGTAATTTTTTTTCCGTAATTAATCGCATGATTTCACTAGTTAACTCACAATTAATCAAAAATTTTATCTATCTGTTCTAAATGTACAATAGTTTTTTTTGTAGGTTTTCATAGTCTTGTTAACAAAAGTGTGAAAAAAATGCTAAACTAATTGAAATTGAAATTAATTTTTGACATCTATAGCCGTCAATGAATGAGTTAATTGCTTATTTGTAAAAAAGAAAAAAGAAAAAAGAAAAAAAAGTATAAAAACAAGTACAACAACAATTTTTAAATCAGGTACAAGTACAAATGTAGAAAATAAGATTGCAATTCAAAATGTATATGTAAGCCTTTGTGCTAATTTATATATCTGTAAAAGTGTTATCTTATCAACTAAATGCACAATGCTGTTGGCATATCTATGCACATAAGTGCAGCTGTTAATATACGTGCAAGGTTATGTTTTTTTTTCTTGTAACGGGGTAGGACTTGATAAGTTTTTTTACTTCTTCCTACTCCCGTTTGAACATGTAAGCTGTGCTTAATGATGAGCATGTAAGTAAAAAATAGATATAATTTATTTTAAATATTTTAATTGCAATATTTCTGTTGCTGGTTTATATGTTCAATAAACAAAAACGTTGGAAAAGGAACTTCAAAAAAACAATCAGAAAGAAAAAAAAAATCTTATTTTTCAAAATTGTTCAGCCCTATTTAAAAAGTTCTCCAAGGCATGCCTAAATCGCAATTAACCCCCTACAAGTGAGAATTTAGGATTATTTTTAGTTGTTGTAATTTATAAAAAAATAAAAATGCTTTAAAAATGGGCCATCTTTTTTTTCTTTTTTACTTTTTATCTCAAAAACAACTTATAGAGTTCATAACATTATTTACAATTATTCTAGTAATATTACTTTAAAAAATATATAGGACTACTTACGAACTATACCACTTAAGTTCTAAAATATTTACCTCTTTGAGCGACTATAAAGGTTTTTTTTATCTGGAAAATCTATCACATTTTAAAAAGATCAAATTTCTAAACTTAAATGGAGAACTTTATTATCGTATTACTTTAAAAAACATGAGATCTTATCTAAAAATATTCAGATATGACAGCGTAGACCATTACATACTTGCAATTTTGGCATCCGCGGATTCACCTATTCTTGGGTTTCTTTCCAATATGTTTTACAATTTAAAAAATAATTAAAAACACATTTTTTCAAGACAAACTCTGTGTTGTTTGAAACACTGTTGTTATATGCCTTGTTAATAGCCCCTCTCCAAATAATTATAATCCAGCAATTATTCACAAGTTTTCACTATTTCAATATTTTCATTATTCACGGGCCAGCCCATTGATTGCGAACAGCAGGGGTCCTGCGAATAGCAGGGGTCCACTGTTCTTAATTTTGAAAATAGGCAGCTTTTTAATATCACAGAATATACAAGCATCTTTATGCAATATTACAATTTTCATTTTGAAAATACTACTTCATACTTAATTGTACAAAGAAACTCAAACATATACAACTACCTAAAATGATGAATTTCAAAAATATAAGTTTTCCGGAAACATTCTTATTTTTTTTTAGCATAATGACAATATACCTGTATTATTACAACTAATCTTGAAGATAAACAATTTGGACAATAAAATATTCAACTTTATTCTCATAAGAATACTACTGTCAGTAAGTCTTCTTAATTGCATTCTAGTAATATTACTTCGCAAAAATTATATAACTGTTTTTAATATTACAACTTAATTTCAAAAATACAGTTGATTCCCACATATTCGTGGGATAGCGTTTCCAGATTCACCTATTAGCCGGTTTTTTTTTTGCGTCAACCATTTGCGGATTTTTGCTTTTCGTTCGACGGATATGATCCTTAACCCCCATGAATTGCGAGCTCCACTGGAAGTTTCTCATAATTTAACATTAACCTTGAAAATTTTTTTTCTGCAATAAAAATGTATATCTTCCTGTCAAAATACACATGTAACATACATATCACAGGTGTCTGGCCAAAACCTTGCACCTCCAAAATCGTCACTTTTCAGGAGACCCCAAAAACGACATGATTTTTTCCCCCATTAGCATTGCATCATCAAACACAACAAGCCATTTTCAACACTTTAGATTGCTCAATAATTCGCAAAAATGACAGCCACACGTTTGGATTGACCAAAAGTATATTGTTTTGAAAAAAATATTTTTGCATAATTGTGATTTACGATGTTTTGACCCGACACCGGCAATGTACGTATAATCTTGTAAAGGAAATTGACTTTAACTTTAATTTCCTACATATGGATTTATAACTATATATTTTTCTTGAAAAATACACAATTCGTAATATTAAAACCCTAACCATGTTTTTTATCTTGAAAATATGCCACTGTTTTATTAGGGCTCTAAACTCGACCCCTAGTGGGTCCCTAAAACTCATTTGTAGGACACCAACCGCATCACTCATAACCTTTTTCGTATACACTTACCTGGACTTGAACTCCCAATGGAAGCCTAGGAAGAGGAAAATCGCATCATTAATTACACTTAAATATTGCACAATATATTAAATAACAATAATACAGCACAAAGTATAATTAGTGAAAAACATGTAATCGGAAATGCGCGAGGAAAGGGCAGCAGTTACCGTTACCTGAACGACAGTAGGGGGGCTAAGACGACAGGAGCCGCGTATACGACATATCGACAAATTCTGTCACAAGATTCGTCAATAAATGGCAACCGAGAAACACGAGAACTTTAAAACAATAAAATAGCACAGAGACGTTTTGAGAGACGAAAGTGACATTTGTAAGCGACGCTAGTTAGCCAGCGAGCTAACATCAGAGCACTGATGATAAACCTTAAACGTCGATGCATGTAAATATGTACATTTCGTCTGGCGCGGTGTAACATTTGACGGCTTTTGAGTTACCGGTGACGACAACGCGGTGGCGAATTAACGACTCAAGGTGCCGGCTTTTTTTCGCTCACGCCCCAAAAACGCGTAGAATGATATATTTTTTCCTCCAAGCAAACGTTGAAATTTACGTATCAATTTACACCGCCGCTATCCCGAAGCAGCTGAGAGCGAAGGCGCAGTGGCCTTGTAGTGAAGGATCACTCCAGACATTCGGGCACATCTCCGGTCAAATAAGAAACATTATTTTGACACCCTTCGCACTACACAGCCGGTAAAAAACACCATCTCTCCAATCGCTAGCAAAAAAGTCGAAAAACGCGACATGAAATGATAAAAATATCGATTTAAGAGCGCTCGCTTCTCCCCTGTTTTCCCTCTTACCTCCGCCATATTGGTACCTTAGCTAATGAGCCAGTCGTAGCGCAGTACCCGGATGACGGCTCTCGGCCAATCAGAAACCGCGCCGGCCGCCTAGGTCGTGACGCCGTTCAAAACCAACCGCAGATTAACGGGAATCCTTTGAAACGACGTAGAATTTACATTACAATATGTCTATTTTTAAATGAACTAACGTATCCCGTCGTGAAACACGTCTTTAATTCCCATCATTGCGAAATCTCAGGTAATCTTCCTCACCACGAGACGGTCAGTTGCCGGCTCTGTGGAAAGGTATCAGCTGGAATTGTCAAATGCCAACACACGTCGAGCATGAATGGCAAAGACACTCTAATGAGACCCGGTGCAAGAGACGTTTCAAAATTAATATTTTACATTATGCCGATGAAAGAGAGATAGTAAAAAAAAATACATGGTCATATTGTGGAGATGCGGCAAATGAGACGAAGAGACGAAGGCAAATAACTCCACACAAAACAGATTGTTTTCATAGCAAGCAATAATTGTGAAATTAAATGTAATATATAAGTTGAAATATCTTGGACACATCATCACTGCCAATATGGCAGATGATATCTACAGGCAATGTAGGATATTGTATGGCCATGCTAATACACTGCTGCGTAAATTTGGTTCATGTTTTGATGATGCAAAGTTGTTTCTGTTTAAATCATATTATACACCTTTGTATACAGCTCACATTTGACATAGTTATAAAAAAGCAAGTATATATAGGCTTCGGGTGGCCTATAATGATGCTCTACGAGTGCTTTTAAGAAGGCCACGATGGACTAGTGCAACTGAGAGGTTTGTCTCTGCGCCAGTGAACAGTTTGCAAGCTGTACTAAGAACTTTAATGTATAGTTTTATTGGTTGACTGGAAAAGTCTCAAAATGAAATTGTGGTGTCACTCCCGAATATTGGATGTAGTGCAATTCGCTACCAGTCAAACATATGGAAACACTGGTATGCCTGTCTTCTTAATGTGTAACTGTATTATTATTATTTTTAAATCTTTATATGTTTTTGTTGTCGTTTTGTTTTTTAGAGTGGACCCTGAGTCTGGAATACATTTGAATATACAGTAAACCTTCAACCCGTTGATGTCCATCACTTTGATCCAAGAAAGGGCATACTCCCGCCCCTCCCTTAAAGATACAACTCCCTGGTGAAGGTCTACCTTGTGGCACTGGTTCACCACACAAATCATCCATCCACAGCCTTTCCCACCCAGGTAAGGCTTCCGTTAAAACTGGTGGGCCGCACAAGTTCGTCTGACCAGGCCTCATGAGACGTCAGGATAAGGGCAGACCCGGTTGGCACGTTTTAACTATGTCAACGTGGAACTGGTGGCACCCCTGCCTCCTTCACTCACCATGGCAAACAGGACCACCAGTTGGTCAGAAGTGGCTCCCCTGTCATCTTCAACCTCAGATGAAGTGGCCCAGGCATTCATCGCATCCTGGGTTGCCCGCTTCGGCACGCCAGCTGACCTCACCTCTGACAGGGGCCAACAATTCACATCAGGACTCTGGATGTCACTGGGTTGACATGTTGCCATTCATACAACAAATTTTATTTTATTCATGTGTTGATATTACGAGAATGAAGTTTTATGTTTTCGGAAAAAAAAAAACATTTTCTATTTTTTGAGAATCAAGTTGTACCTTGAATGATTCAATGTGTTTGTCATTCCAATCAAATACTTCCATGCCAGGAATGAATTCCAGGGCCTGGCAATAAAAAAAAACTCTGAACAAGAATAGTGCACCGTAGGTAAAGTGAATAGTGTACAATAGGTGAAGTAAATGAGCACACATTTTCAGATATATTACATATTTTCAGATATACACATGATATATAAACAATACATGCTTCCATTCCTAAGCTGTAGTGTGTGTGTGCCAAAAGTGGCTGATCAATGGAGGTCACTGCACCAGCTCTCTGATCCTTCCTGCCAAAAAATAAAAAAATCCAGTGTTATTACATTTTGCAGTTTAAACTACTCCCACATTTAGACGGATAGCCAATTAAAAAAACAACAACTTTTCAATACACATGTATGGTTGGAACTTTAAGGAAAACACCAGTTCTCACATGTGGACACATATAAGAAAAATACTAATTAAAAAGGGAACAAATAACCGTTATTTTCATATATTGGGGGCAGGCCAGGTCTCAGTACGCCACACAGGACTAATTGCATGTGCTGATTGAGATGCCAATTAAGGCAATCAAATAACTTGTCAGCGGTGGTTAAAAATATAGAATTTCTGCCCACACAGGTGCAGGTCTAGTGACAATTTTAGTAATGAAAGCTGGGATGCGCTAACAAAACCTAAGGTCTCATTCATCTGAGCTCATACTTATAATAAGTCAAGCAGTGTTATCAATAACCAATCAGAGAAGAGGGTATTGTCCCAAACATATATTTGTCTGCATTCAGCTCAATGCATTCTAGTATTCTAGTAATGAATTTGTGATTGGATTTTCCAAGGCATATTATTTTTAGGGATGGGCTATTACAGCTGATGGGCCATATTTCAATGTACCAAATACTCACAAATGCTGCTGATACCACTTACCGATACTAGTCACTGGTGTTCTACCCTTACCTAACCCTAACCCCCTAATGGCATGCATGGCTGGCAGAATGTTTTTCTAAGTCAACTGCATACATGTCAATTCTCTCAAATGCCCATAAAGATGCAATTAAAAAAAATATATATATATATTTTTACAAGTATATAAGCCTATATCAGGGATAGGCAAGTTTGGGCCTAGTAAAACCTATGTTTATTTGCTAACTCAATTTGGGTAGTAGTATGACTTTCTCCATTCATTTTCTCTAGTTCTACCTTCCGTTCATGGTATTCTCCAGCTTTTCGTGTTCTTTTTCCCGGATATTGCTAATATTCGAGATTGCCACATCTATCGCAGTGGCGGTCTTCTGATGTTTATCCACCACCACTATCTCAGTGGGCCGTGGCAATGTTGGCTATCACCAGTTTGTCAGTCTGGATCTGGAAGTCCCATATTGGGCCTGGATGTTGTGAATATTTTAAATCTCAAAAATATAGACTTACTTTCTGGAAAATATACAACTATATTTTCATCAATCTATTCTATTCTGTATCATGTATCCCCATTGGGGTCACAGGTGCGCTCGTTGACTGGTTAAGAGGCGGGGCACACACATTTCCAGCAATGGAGTACCCTTAGAAAACCCACGCAGATGTAGGGAGAACATACTAACTCCACAGAGGAAGATCGGAGCCTAAATTTTAACCCACAGCCTCAGAAGTGTGAGACAGATGTGCTTACCGCCTTATTGCATTATGACTTGAATCTAAAAAAATTCAAACTTATTTCCTGACAAATACATGACTATTCTCAACCTATACCTAAGCTTGGTTCAAGTCCAAATTGTACCACTTTGCCTGTACCGTGCTTTGAAAATCAGGTATGCTTGAAAAATTACAGAAGCGATTGTGCCAAAAACAACACGCTTGCCGTGACGTCCGTTAGGCAGAGGCGGGTGACTATTCTTTGTGACGCTATCGCAGAAGCATACGCAGGTCATTAACACTGGTTCAAATGCACCTCCACTCTTTTGTGATCCAGCCAAATTCCCACGCATGTGTCATACTGCGAGGACCGCCAGCAAACACATTGGCATCCAAATTACCCCCCAACTCATTACAGCCAATATTAGATCTCCATCCATTCATTCATTTTCTATAGTCCTCATCCTCATCTGTGTCACAAAGCTGGCGTTGGCTGTGGTAAGCGACAAACACCCTCGACTGGTCGCCGCCAGTCATATAGTGCACTCTCAAATGTTTGACATCTAAAAAAGAAAATGGACCACAGCTACACGTACTGTATATCTATGGAGCTGTTTTGTATTTTAAAGAACTATTAGGAATCACCTTTACTATATCCAGGACAACGAGTGCTTGTTTTTGTATTTTGTGTATGGATTATTTGAAATGTAATGGTTGGGTACAGAATGTACTTCAGTTATCGAATGACCCACATTTTGATGGTTCAAGAAAGGTGCAAGGTCTTGCCACTTGGTGGCGCTGTGTCACAGCTTTCAAAGTTATTCATGACTCAGCTGAAGCAGAAAGAGTGCCGCAAACTCTTCCCCCTTCCACCCTCCAGACCAGCTGCAACATGACTGAGATATCCCTCTCTTTGTTGTGTTCATGATTAACGTGGACAATCATGTATAAACGGGTGTGCTGACAAATGCTCTATTGACTTCTACACTGGGTTTCTTAACAGGGTCAGCAGCTGCACAGCAAGGCTTTGTTTTTAGGGGAAGCCTTTTGAGGTTTATCTTACAAATACTAATGTAAACACATTGCTGTACACTCTCGAAGGTAAAAAGAAAAAGAAAAAAAGAAGAAGATAAATTTATGGCGTTATTGTGATGAACACCATTAAACAATGGGCAGCTGTGGAGCAAATGGAGGCAATCCTACAGACACCATAAATGTTTACACTGATGAGTTGCTTGCTCTTTTTTTTAACGAGCTATTAAGAGACATCATTGCATGAGTCAGTACTGCACTTCTATAAAGAGTGGCCGGGGGCGTTTATCTACTCAAGGGATATTGGGGAGGGGGCTGGGGTGCTGCTGCATGGATTTGGAGATTGGCTTCTACTATTCTATTTTTGTTTGCTTGTTCATTTATTTATTAAATAAATAAATACATTTTACTATCAACTTTTACTTATTGTAATTGATTCACATTGTGTGTGCGTGTTTGTGTAATTTTATACAATATACACACACACACGCATAAATAAATATATATCAGTATATATTGATTGGCATATATGTGTATATGTAACAAAAATTATGTTCTCAGATGTGGACTAGTGGTCCGCCAAAGTACTCTGTAGTGTGGTTGTGATGATCCTCACAAATCAGTACCGTCATTTAAGCTAATGCACTTGAAAAGTGGGTGGCTTCTAATAAAAGTAATAAAAATGTGTTATTCAATACATAATTTAGATGTAAATACTATGAAATCAAAGCTGATATTCTGAACGTTTGTCTCATATTGATTGTTCAATGTGAAACACAAATGTGTTCAGTATACAACAAAAACTGGAACTGACCTTGCCATTTTAACACTTTTAAAGCGGACTGTAAACCTTGAATTTCAAGACATACCAAATCAAACGAAGAAACAGAATCTTAGATTAGCTCCTCTGTTAGTGGTATGAGGTCATTTTCTTTGCACTCATGAAAGAGAATTGAAAAAGTTGTATGCTTCACTATATTTGGTTCTGATCTTAACCTGACAGGGTGTTCATATTTACTTTTGTCTGTAAAACTCACAGTGTTTGACTGCATGGCACAAATCAGCAAATGATGTCACAACCATGTAACATGTAACAGAATGAAAACATCTCACCCGTTCATTGATCTGAGGGACAGCTACATAAGCATTCGAAAATAATGTAGACTTTCTACCCTGTAACACAAGAGGTGACTTGAAGGTGGAGCCAACAAGTGAGAGTGGGCGCTGCAATTTCCTCTCTCTTGCACACTTCAAATCGTGGGTGTTTGTATACTGTATATATCCAGCACTTGCGTCATGCCATGCGCTGGCATGGGCGGAGATTCTCTGACTAACTCAGCAGCAGCAGCAGCAGCAGCAGTGGCGGCGGCGGTAGTGGTGGAAATGTCCATATTTGGTCCAATGACCTAATCAAGAGTTTTACAAGATTGACTGAACTTGAAAAGTGGAACTACATACATTCAAGTATTACTACTTCCAGACGGCCTCTGTACTGCACATTGACAAGATTAAATGTAAGCTGTGTTGTCATGGACATTATGACGAGCCACGTGGGTGACTCTGTCTCCATGGCAACCTCAGAATCCACCACAAGAGCCATTGGGTGGGTGAAGAAGAGAGAACAGAAAATGAAGTGGAAAAAAGTGGGAAAAACCTGCAAGAGTCTCACTTTTCTTTTTTATATGTGTCAAGGTAAACGTGTCAATACATCCTGTGTGCCCTGCGACAAAAGCAAAACGCTTTCAAGTCAAAACTCATTTCTTGCAGTGGTATTAAAACATTTTAGTCTGTATCTTCTCATAGGAGGCTGCGGGAAATGATGTACTCAACTGCAGAGAGGACCAAGAGCCCATTATATCTTTACTTGTCGTGAGGCTTTTATCTGAAAATAAGCGCATTTTCATAATATGGCATACACCATCAATTCTAAATATATGCTATTTGTATAATAATTGTTAATCTACGTAATTTAACATTTGTATGTCAATAAATTAAAATGTTACATTAAAACCACATCTAGGATTGTGGTTCTTAACTTGGGTTCTATGGAGGTCAAGACATACGCCCGACTTACTTGGCCGATCTGTGCTGCAGGGAATTCGGTGAGCTCAGTAGTCGACTTGCAACTGTTGTGATGAAAAAAAAGAAAGTGAATTCACATGTATAACAGAACATATGGTGTTCCACAGGGCTCAGTACTGGGGCTGCTGCTGTTTTCATTGTATCTGCTGCCCCTGAGTTCCATCTTTAGAAAACAGTTGTTGTTGTGGTTGTTTTAAAGTGCTTTATAAATATAGAGTTGAGTTGACTACAGGATTTGCAATGCCACATTGAGCAGTTCTAGTCCAGTACAACGAGCTATCGAGCAAAAATAAAGGAAACTTCCTTAAGATGCATGGAGATGGGGAATTCAAAGTGAAGAGAGACGGATTTGATGACAAGGCTACTCTCCCTGGCCATTTTGTAAATCAATAAACCCTATACATCTCTTGAAAAAAAAGAATCATATTTTTTAGTATTCCCAACAAGGTTAAGAACTACTGATCTCGGAGAACCCTATTTTCGTGCCAGGGCAATTCTAGTTTGGGAATTTGCCAGACTGTGTTGCACCTTGCTGGACATTCCACCAGACAGAGGGCGTTTTCTATTCCATCCCTCAGCCCACCAGACAAATTGGTGACAGAAAGTAGACTAGACTTTAGACAAGGTGAAATCAGGTCTAAGTTGTGACACAGGTGGTGTAACACAATTTTGCTGGATTTTTCCAGGCGCAGACAGAAAGATTCTGCACTCCAATTATTATCATTATTACCATTATTATTATTATTAATATCGTTAATAAATTTGTAAAAGCATCCTCGTACCACGGCACAACTGGTGCAGATGGTTGGTGCCTGTCATGGCGGCAATCCCTGAACCTGCTGTATGTATTTGTTCACTTTTGTCAACCACATGAACCCGATGACACGGTGAGCCATCAATTCCTCTTTTTAAAATTATTTATTACCTATGGAGCTACTTAAACATGATACAAACATTTAAGTGGTCCTAGCTAATGCTGTCTTTTGTTTGTAAGGCATGTGGAACAACCTCCTTTGATAAAAGTAGAAGTAGGTTTTTCAAAAGACAGGACCGACTAATTAAGTGGACCGGGCATCAACATGCATTTGTCCTAAGTAGAACAGGGCTAATGCTAGTCAAGTGCAGACTAATGGAAGGAAAACACTCGTGTGCTTCTCTTTTTTCCCCATAATGCAATCAGGTACAGACTTAAAAGAGACATGTCAGGACAAGTTGCCAATCAATCGCACAAATAGAGAAACAGCCATTCATATTCACATGGACAATTTAGAATCTTCAATGAGCGTAGCTGTTTTTTGGAGAAAAATCACACAAGCATGGGCATGGGTTAGAATTTGTAGCCTTGAAATTCATCCCCAGAACCAATTTGAGAGTCCAACAAGCAAACCACAGGTTCACCGTGCTGCTTGCACATGATTTATTTGCAGAAAAACAAAATCAAACGCCTGGCGAGCATTTGTGCACTGAAATAAGAGAGGCAAACGTGGGCCCTTTTTCTTCACACCTACAAAATTGATCCCCGTGTGACTCAGCAACGTGAGGCTGACATTTTTGCCGTTTCATTGGTTCGCCCACAATAAAAAAAAAAGTCAGATTTAGTTTTTTCTTTTCTTCTTCTTTTTTGTAACACTGACAAGTGTGCAAATAACTACTGGGACATGACTTTGCTTACAAAGAGAAATTGAAAGAAAATGTCTGTCACATCTGCAGTGAACTAAAACTGTTCTCACTTTTAAGTCTGAAACCAGTGCAGACTCTCATGTCTCTCTAGGTGGTCACGTGTTGAAAGTGTGTGACCTCTCTCGTTCTAATCCTTTTTATCACAGCTCCATTTTGCAGAGTTTTTTTTTATTTATCAGGAGAACGTAGGTGGGTGGATTGAGGAAGTGTATGGAAATCTCTGGCAGAGTCGCACACTGAGTGCTAAATTATGTAATAACTTTGCTTTCAAAGCTGCCGGCCTACATAGTGTATCTGTATTGTCCAAAATTTGTCTCATCTCCCAATGCACCGCTGTAAAAATAAAATAAAACTTAATAACTCTACATTGTGTACCAATTATTAACTACCGTACATGCTGTTTTTGTGCATTTTAATCCTCCCATCCTCTTGTGTCCTTGTTTTCCCGGCTGATCGGGAACGTTAGGCGCTAAGCTAACTTGCTCTCCACGAGTAGCTTTAAGTAACCAGTCCTTGCCTCCGTGGCAGCAAATAAGATAAACTATTACAAGTAGCGCTACTGGTCAAGGCGGACGAGGAGGAGCTAAGCATGCAAGCACACCAAGCAAGGAGAAAGATGAAGAAGCTAATGCTAATCGCTAAACTAATGATTAAAAACATTCGCAAAAGGCCAGAATTAAGTGCTGAGGTGTGCAGTGCACTTTTCACAGAATTCTGGCTGGAATCGTGTTAGCGTGGAGAGCAACATGCCACGAACAACAATTAATTCCAGCATTACAATTAATACATACCTAAAGATAAAACAATGTTTTTTTTTTAAATTGTTTTTATTTTGCCATAAAAAAAAAGGACAGAGGAAAAAAGTACAAAATAATGAAAAAAATATAAACAAATATAATTCCCTCACAACACAAAAAACCGACATCACAGACATGATCAAAAAACTCAAAACATATGGTACGGTTGTTAGAAACATACATATTGACATAACCTACAAATATATATATGTACACGTATCCTACTCCACACTCACACGTATACACACAAACAATAACAACAATATATTCCTGGTGCTACTTTCGACACACAGTCATTATGGAAGAAAGAGGGAATTTTTTTTTATTTATTATTTATTTTTTTATAGAAATGGTGAGTAAATAATATATCTAATACATTAGCTTAACTTAATGGGGCTAGCTACACAAGCACACGCTCAAAAAACAGAAAAATTGCACCATTTTGCACGCTATTGTATTGAGTTTTGGCATCTATACAATGATATGTGTGAAAAAAACCCTCTATACCTTCGTTTTTTGTTTTCCTCCAGATTTGCTAAGGAACTTTTGTGTATTTTAGAAAATGATATTACATTAAAGAAACAGCAGACATGTTTACATGAAAATACAAGTGTGATATCATCTGACCCTTTTCTCAGCTCCTCTTTGATATCACCTGGACAACTCTCACCCATTGAACTTAAAATCCATACATTAATTGATAATTCATGGTAATTTCAATAATTGCTGTTTGAATGTATAAATGCCAGCCACACTCAGACCTTTTTTCCCCAGAGTTTGCTGCACAGGATCTCAATAGGGTTGTTGTCAGGGGATGATGAGAAGTATTTTTTACTGCTTTGTTTTATTGCTAGTTCTGAGGCGCTGGGTTTAAATCTCAAGTTTGCATGTTCTTCCCAAGCCAGTGCCAGTTTTCTGTGGGTACTCAGACTTTCTCCCACATTAAAAATGATGCATATTTGCTTCATTCGAAGACTCCAAATTGTCAGACATGCGCAATCATTTGGAACACAGTGTAATTTAGGCACTGTTAATGCAGAATATTTGCAGCGACGGCGAGTGACAACGACAGTCGCTTATCTTCGAAGGATGTGAAACAGGTTGTTATATCTCCATGAGACTAAATATAGAGCCCGCGTAACATCCTGAAAACAAAGACAGAGCTGTAAACTTCCTCTTTCTTGCTCTTCCCACCGCTTTATAAATATGCACAACCATTAAACAGCAGCAAATATCATCCATAGGCTATATACGTATTCATATGGTAGTGTTCTGTAATCTGTAAATCTAATCACTTTGGCATTTGTCTAATATTCCTTACACTCACTCACTACCATTCCACAACATTAAAGTTTAAATGTCACATCCCATAAGTTTAAATGAGATTTCCTTTAGTGTGTCTGTCTGCATATCGCATATTCCTGTCCTTTCGCTGCTGTTACACAGGGCAGATATTGTCACTGTCAAATGAAAGAAATCCATCCATTCTTCTTTTTTTTTATATTGCATGTCCTCATTACAGTTTCAGGCAAGGGGCAATCACAGTGCACTATAGACAACCATTCACACTCACATTCACACCAATCACAATTGGTTGGTTGGTAGAGTCCAAATGCTATGTCAGCCAATCATAAACCACGGTACTTACGTGGTCCTCCAAGTTAATCTACCGCGCTGCATGTCGTCTCGTCATCGCTGAAAGATTTTCCATTTCCAGTGGAACGGCTTACTGCTGAAGTCATAAAGACAATAGTTGTTGATTTTTCAATAATTGAGGGTGGCCGACAGCCTTCTATCCCAATAGAATAAATCCACTCTTGCACTAAACAACAACCACATCCCATCTCCATCTTGTGAACCAAAACAATAGCTGACCTTTATTAAAGGGATACTTGACTTATTTATCCATTTACAGCAATAAAAAGTTCATATTTTGTCTGGAATTAATTTGATAACTTTATTTCTTTTCATGTACAATGAATACATTTAAAAACACATTTTGCCACTTGCTCTTGACTGAAAATGACAACACAGGTGCTCAGGGTTTAGGTAACGAACAATCATGGCTCAGTTTGTGAACGTCACATGACCAGGTGAGCCGTGCTCTGCTTTTTGTTGTTGTTGCTTTTACTGCATTTATTCTGCAGTCTGCAGAATCTGTTCTCTAGGCAGGTAAATAAATGAAAATAAATGCTAAAATGTATTAAAGGTTCATTAAGCCAGCCTGCTTTACTCCTTGATCGAGATAACGTTAAAATACATTGTCACGTAGGACAAGGTATACACACACAATAATGATCTAAGCAGACAACACACTCCAAAAGAGTGTCAGAGGTGGTCCACCATGTGGGACGTGCTCCCTTCTGCCTCTGTGGCCTCTGATTCACAAGCCCCTTGCTCCCTAACCTGGGTGGGGGCTGATTTTCACAGCATTGTTCCAGGGCCCTCCGTCCTACGCCATTTTGTTTCATGCGCCGTACAGGAAGTCCAACTTTTTTTTTTCCCAGCGCTGCGAGCTAAGAGTTTTTGCAGGCGCACGAACACACACACACAAACACATCCTCTTTGTTTGTGCTTCCCTTAAACTCGAGTTCAGGATGACCCTCTCTGATGTGACGATGACCCCCCCACCCCCACCCCCGTGGGACAAAGCCAAGAACACGTCTGCTTTCCTTTGCAAGTCAAGATCTCTGACGTACGATAAGAGGAAGTTAGGAACACACGTGCGAAGGCATTCCTGTAAGGATGTTGCAACAAAAAGGATTAAACGTACATTTTTTTACCTGCTCAAACATGAGAGGGAGAAGTGAGAATGAAATTGACGGCATATTTGGGAAGCATGACGTTTTTTTGGCAATGGCAAGAGTTTTTATGATTTTGCCAGTATACACCACCTCTGGGCAGCACAGTAGGTAGCTGGTTGCACATCTGCCTCACAGTTTTGAGGTTCGGAATTCGAATCTTGGTTCTGGCTGTGTGGAGTTCTTTCCATGCTCGTCTCTGGGGGTTTTCTCCCTCATTATAAAAGCATGTATGTCAGGATCATTGAACACTCTTGGGTTGGCAAGCAGTCCAAAACGGAGGGACTGATGAATACCATTATTGTAGATTTGGAAAACAACAACAAAATATACCGCCAATAAGGGCACAGTCAGTAAAGGCCCGATTATCGATCGAGCAACTATTTTTGAACGATTATTTTTTATGAGTTAGGTCTGACAGCAGTCTTTAACATTTTTTGGGGTGCAGAATGGCCGATTATCGATCGATCAACTTTTTTTTTAAATAATTATTTTTGATGAGTTGGGTCTGACAGCAGTTTTTAACCAATTTTTGGGTGCCCAATGCAAAACTGATCTCAGATTTTAAAATATAGGATCCTTGTTTTGTTTAAAAAAAAAAACAAGAAGAAATAAAACATAAAATTCAATAGTTACAAGTAAAAAAAAAACAAAAAAAAAAACAACATAAAACAAAATCTAACTTAACAATGGTATGCACATGGCTACAAGGTTTAAGAGAAAAGCCAGCAGTAATCCTCTGCTAGCTTTCTGTTTGCCGATATTGATAGTTATATTATTATTATATTTGGGAGCTGTACACACCTTTAACTGCATTGCTAGCCATGTAGTTGTTGATGAGTCCAGTCATATAATTAGCTCTTCTAGTCTTACTACAGCTAATCAGTGGAATTTTGCTTATCTGTGGAGAAAAAAAAACAATACGTGCTAGAAAAAAAGGACTGCAATTTAAAAATCAGCATGCCAATTTTAGTTTTAATCAGCATAAAAATGTAACTCAAAAGATAAAAAAACAAAACAAACATCCCCACTGTAATCTTGAGCGATTATATTAATAATAATAATAACGTATCAGATTTATATAGCGCTTTTCTAGACACTCAAAGACGCTTTACAATGGAATGGATACATCATTCATGCACTCTAACATTCACACTGTGGTGGCAATAAGCTACTTAAGTAGCCACAGCTGCCCTGGGGCAAGCTGACGGAAGCGTGGCTGCCCGTGTGCGCCTACGGTCCCTCCGACCACCACCAAACATTCGCACCTTCCATATACTAGTGTGAGTAGCAATGTGTGTGTGTGAAGTGTCTTGCCCAAGGACACGACGACGCATGACTTGGGGAGAGCGGGGATCGAACAGCCGACCTTCTAGTTACAGAACTACCGTCTCTACAAACTGAGGCACGGCCGCCACACTATACCATACCATACTACAGTGCGGAGTGTGATTTCCCCCAAAACCCCGCAATTGATCTATTTGCCGACTTCATTATAAAAAAAATACCTTACTTTATTTTCATAATATTACAACTTTTTTCTTCCTTTACTGTCAAAAGATTACAAGTATAGTGTCAAAACATTAGGAGAAAGAAGCCGGAATATATAATATAATATAATATAATATAATATAATATAATATAATATAATATAATATAATAATTGTTATTCTTACTTGACAGTTTACATTATAATATCACCTTAAAAAAAATCAATATGGCTGTCATTTTTCACCTAGAAAAAAAAATACATATGGAAAATGCCATCCATAATTATGCTGTTGCAACTAAGATATTGCCACTTTTGCAATGTCAGAATTGTCACCAAAAATGAAGGATGGCATTGCATACATGCTGTGCACTATATGTTGAATGAATAACAGTGACTAATAAAGCAAATCTCCTCTTTTCATAGCCAGAAGGACCACCCCCATAGGGATTTGTGTTTTGTTCAAACACATTCCCGCAATGAAAGACACTGACAAGCATCTTTGGGAATCGAAACGCAAAGACATGGCTGACATTCCATGTCATTAATTGGACTTCCTGTGTGAATGTGTTGCTTCAGGCCTCTAGAGGAGTGGGGCTTCCTCTCCATATGCTTCCTCCAAGGAAGGATGCCATCACACCTCCTCCTCCTCCCTGGAGGTTCCACCCTTTCCTCACTTTAATAAACTCCAGCCCCGGTCCGGTTCAGCGCTGCAGGTCCGGATTGGGTGTGCATGTAAGGTCTGATCGCTTTTCGGTGTGTGGTACAGAAGGTTAAGGCGTGTGCGCCTATATGTTGATATATGTACATGCTACATCGTCTTTGTGCACCTAAATCATCTGTTAAAAAAAACTCTGAAACTTCTCAGCATTGTTTCCAGATATATGTAATTCTCTTGTGGGTTTAAACTTATGTAATACATGTTCAATTGTCCATTACTATCCAGAAAGCATATATTTTTTAAATGAATAGACAGCCAGTATGTGATTAAAAGAACTGAGTGTTGCCTGAATACAATTGTTCATAACAATTATGCATGGAAAAACAAATGCAAACTATAAACAAGAGAAACTCGCATGAATATGTCATAGTATGTAGACAAATCAGTCATTTTTGTTGTTTTTTCAGAAATAACGTGTCCAATAATTAATTTTGTTAGAAATAATGTGAATGTTGACAGATTGTGTCACCAAGCCGAATATCACAAGTTTAGGAAATCCCTGTAGTGTCCAGTTGCTTTATTTTGCGAGACGCCCCCTCCCCCCCCCCAAAATCCTATTTAAAAAAAATAATACACTGATTAAACACACATAGGAAAAAAGCCCTGAAGCCCCGCCCCCCCCCCCAAAAAAAGATTAAAATAAAAAAATATATATTAAAAATGAAAAAGCATTGGGGGGTATCCACGAATATGCACATCTGAAGGTGCCGAAACCGTGAGTATATGGGGGTTGACTATATTATATTTATTTGCAGCTGTAAATTAAGAAAATAGATTTTTTTTGTAAAGATGTGCTGGAAAGTAAGTTTGTAAAAGGGGATACATGTATATGGGCATTGTAGTATGAAGCAGAAAATATATAGTCATTAAATTATATATCATTACATATAAATCAGGCCCTGCTCATATGTAAAGAGTGCCAGTAGGTAAATGGTGTTAACGGAAACGGACCTCTTCAAACTCGTAAACAGATCGGATATAGGTACTAAATCGGAAATGGGCATCAAGTGCCGCAGTATAAAATCCAGCCGACGCCACAACAGCAGCGCAGTTTATGGTGCAGAAGGGAGCACTATCCACCCTCAGAGGCCCAACTATATCAGCGCATTCACTTGTGAGTCACGTAGAAGACGAGGACATCGAGCTCACTGGGCTATGAGAGGAAGAGGAAGAGGAAGAGGAGGAGGTGTGCGAAGAAGATGCGATCGGTTCATACAGAAGAAGCAGAGGGTTGCAACTTGCACGCGGTGAATCATCTCATCGGGATCCCATCGCTCTGGGCACACATCAGAAAGAAAACACTCCCCCTCATCAGTTCTGAAAGAGACTCTCCCACATAGATGAGAGTTTGGGAGCCTCCTTCTGCAGGGCAAGTCGATGGAGACTTGGGAGAAGTTTGGGTGTGAAAAGCCAGAGAGGAAGTCAGGGTCACACGTGCTGCACAGCATCTGAAGCTCCTTCAGCTGTTTGCTTATTATTACTGCTGCTACATATCAACCATTGTTTTCAACCTGGGCTACCTACGACCTCTCATTTGATGAAGAACACCCATCACCTATTTTTGCATTAAATGCCTAATGCCCCCTCACATTAAATCATGCTCAATCAAGCACTTACATTACACCTGTGGACAGTTTTAGAGTCTTCAGTGAACCTTAGATAAATGTTTTTGGAATGTGAGCGGTGGGAGGAAGCCCGAGTTCCCACTAGAATTGTTGCTAGTCACTAAAGATAAAGATAAAAACAAGACCATAGCTAGAGAGATCAGAAAAGCTTTGATACCTACTTTCGATTCTTAATAATAATAACCCTAACCGCCAAACGGTGTTCCGAATGTGCTGGATTGTGCCATAAGATTTTGCTCTTATGGTTTGATAGCTATTACAAGATTTACTTTCAGGCAACCGACGACCAAGATGCTCCAAATGAACACAAAACGGTCACTTTACTTTGTGCTTGTATGGTTTAAAAATATATTACAAGTGTTGTTTTCAAGTGATAACCCGCTTCACTCCAGCTATACTGATGACTTGCACATTTATGTGTGCTTGAAAATGGAATTGTGTTTATTTGTTCTTAACTAGAGGAGCTACATTTGCACTGCATAATTCATTGGTTTTATTCTATGGTTTTACTCTCTTCTCTTGCCAATTCAGTAGTTGGCCATGGCACTTCATAACGCAACACAATGCACATATTGTTTGTCCTTTGGATGTTATTCAAGAGAGATTTGCCATGGGGTTCAATTCATAAACCAAACACAAATCAAAAGGGGGATCAAAAGTCGCTATATTTGGTGCTTGTCACTTTTTTGCCAATAAACTAGTTGCAAAAAAATTATGGAATGCCACTAAAGCTGGCAAAACTGACTTTGAGACTTATTTTCAAGTCTTTACAGGCTACAGCAAACTGTTGTCATGCACACAATCTGCCAAAAAGACAGATAGTGATTCGTTTTTTTGTTAGCATATATTTGCTACTTCTCACAAAGAGTCCAATCAGATTGCTCTAATGGCATCCCCATGCTGCTCACAGCCACTAAGGGGCCATATTTGCCTTGGGACCCTAGTTCTGTGAATGTCTCACTTTGATCAGGAAAAACAACTAAAAGCCTTCTCGGGGGCATATTTGCACATTAACCAGGGGATTGCTAAAATATGCTGTGGCACCACAGTTGTAAATTAATGTATTGTATTGCCACGTTAAATGGCACTTCATTTTATTTAGTGCTTTTCCACCTTACAAGGCCCTCAAAGTGCTTTGCGTTTAACTACTGATGACGCAGCATCAGGAACAACTGGGGGTTCAGTATTCTTGCTCAAGGATACTTTGACGTGGTCACGGTGGCATGGGATCAAACCCACAACCTCTTGTCCATTACATTTTGGCATTGCTTTGCATTTGACATCCTTAAATCGATTTGAACTTAAAGTATAAAACTGGTTCTCTTCTGTACAGGAAGACATTTTCGTACGATGGTCAAAGATGAAATCGTGACCAAAAATAACAATGAAAAGTCATGTTGTTGTCTATACTGCTCACAGCCACCAGGAGTCCCATGTGCACACATATGAGTATTGCAATGGAAGGCTGCGATGTATTTATTTTTATTTTTTTTCACTCACACAAACATGCACACAGACAAACACGGTCTCCCAGGCGGGGAAGCGAACCCACGCCAACCTGCATCGAAGGCAAGTGACGGTTCCACTCCGCCACCTGGAGCCCGAAGGCGGCGATGTATTCATTCACACATTTCTGATCAGTGACATCATTAGTGGCATTCAGTAGCCAATTGCATATTATGGATTTGTGGAGTCCTTTATGTCATTTATCTTTAACCCTAACACAACAAGTGGGGTACTACCAAGTGCAAAGTAGGCTACAATGAGCAGGTATTTGCAATTTGAACAGGAGACGGCAACAAGTGGAAAAATGCACCGTGAGAACTTTCCCTACTCAAAAGGGAATGCCATTGTAAGCCTTAGTATGGAGGGTCAGGTGATACAAGTTGATTGAAAAGTGCGTCAAGCTCGCTAGGCATCCGGATTACGTCATGACCATGGCCTGATGGTGTGACATTCCAAAGACAAACGGAATGCAAAGCAACCCGTTTGCACTTAATTGCATTCCATGACCGATTTTTTTATTTTTTTTTGCTGTCCTCTCATCAACAGATTGTTCAGATGGGTCAGTCATAATAAGCGATCATTCTTGTACAGCCTATTTAAGAAGTTTGTGTGGATCCGAATTTTTTATTTTTTTTTATCGGTTGAACTTTGACAACTAAGAAAAGGTACAACTTATTTCTTGTAACATTACGGTGTGTGTGTGTGTGTAATCCAACCCAACTTGTCTCAATGTCCACAACCTGAGTTCTTATAATTATTTTATGAGGTAGCGTTACTTCAACAAAACAAAGCGCCACAGGGTTTTTTCTCTCTCTCGCTTTGGCTTGTTTACAAGATCCATGTCATTGTCATGCAATGTGTCAGCATATAATGACATTGGTGCAGCTCAGCCTGGGAAAAACAATGAGGTCACCTTGAGGCTTTTCTTCCAGGATTGTTTGAAACATAAAAAGATGGTGGCGGTGGTGGGGGGAGGAAGGGGTAGACTTTTCAGGCCTTGGTTCCCATTCAGTCACAAATAACAATGATGAGAAAAAAGTAATGGAATAAACAATAGCTAATCATAACGAACTGCACTATGATTGCTATGTCACAATTTTCAAAACTAATTATGCTACAAATAAATCTTGCTTTTTGATGCTTTTCATTGGGCAAAACTAGGTGCTACACTACAATTTTTTGCAGTACTCTCCTAAAGTGGAAGACATTTTGTTGGACAAGGCCATGACTCATAATTTTAACAAAACATGTACTATTTGCAAGTTTTTTTTTTTAAACACCTTTTGCAAAAAAAATAAAAATGTAGCCAGAGGCATGTAGGAGTGAGTCATCAATTAAGGTTTGCCCTGGCGTTTCTTTATGACACTTTTCACCAAGCAGCAGCCACAAAGTTAAGCTTAATAGCTGTCATTGTTCTGGACATAATCCCTTAAGACGCCACTTCCGATGACTCATCAGAGGTTTGGGTGGCGAGCGGGTAAGCGAGCGGCGAAGGTGCTATGTTCTTGGGATTGGGCGCCAAAGCGTGGATAATTTTGCTCCGTCACAATCCACCATTGTTTAGATGTAGTCTGTCAAGTCACATTGCACCCCTGGTGCGAACTGTCATTTAAAAAATAGGACAAAGCGCTTGCAGATTCTTTTTATTCGGCTGACAGCATTCACAGGGAAAATGTTTGAAAACTCCTGCTGCACATGATTATGCAAGAGAGTCAAAATGTTCATTATTTTACATGGCAATCATCCATCTATCTTTTATATGTAGCACTTAACCTAATTAAAGTCACATACTGTATACACCAGGGATGGGCAACTAGCGGCTCATTGATTAATTTTATTTTTTTTAATACTTTAATTTGATTATTATCATTATTTTATAAACCCCCAAACTTCTTTTAAAAACAAAACATTCAACATACAATTTCAACGTAAAACCACGGGGCTATGGGGGGGAAAAAAATCTACAAAATCTCAAATCTGGAAAAAAAAAAAGTGATTAGGCAAATCTGTAGGTGCCAAACTGCGAATTTGCAGGGGTCAACTGTAGTTTTAAGTTGTAATATCACCATTCACCACTAGATGGCAGGCATATTTACACAATTAGTTGCACTTACACTGGGTCTTATACTGTCCTGTACTACTGTACAACAGGCCTTTTTTTGTGCAGATTTGGAATGATATGGCTCCACCAAAGATTCAAACATGGATCTTCCGCCTTTGAGAAAGTCTCGCCCGCCAAGGCCGAGATAAGAGCCCTATGGGCGGCCTGCCTCAGCACATTTGGCCCCCCCATCCTGGAGCGCCATGGACCAGGGGGAGAGCGCCTGTCTTCGGGGCTTGATGCCTGTTGGCGGGGCTCCATGGACCAGGGGAAAGCTATGCTAACAAGTAACCACCATAAAACCACGCTGCTTGTCCATCCATGTATTTTTATAGTGCTTGCCCTCATTAGAATCACAGGTCACCTGGAGCCTATTTTAACTGGCTTTGGGTGGGCAACACCCAGGACTGGTCGCCAGCCACTCGACCAAGTATTCACATTTACATTCACTCCAACGGATAATTTAGAGTCTTCAATGAACCGATACTATAATTTTTGGAAAGTGGGATGAAGGTAGCGTACCTGAAGAAAATCCATACAAGCATGAGGATAGCATGCAAACTTGAAATTCAAGCCACCATCACAAATAAAGAATCATTTCTGTAATTCTGTTTTATAATTCAAATGTTTTTCGTTTTTTTTTAACATGAAAGCACAGCAAATATTTGTGCGCTGCCATGCTCCACTTGTTGCCTCGGATGCCTCCCTTATCTGTTTACTCTTTGGGAGGGATGGGGAAAGCAAAAAGCAAAAAAGAGAAGCCTCTGTCTCCTCCTCCTCCCTTCATCTTGTTTACAGAGCTACATGTGTGCCCATTAAAAGACTGAGTGCAGCTGAAACGACAGCACACGGGAGGCCTTGTTGTCCCGCGGCCTGCGGTTTAGTGGGCTAAAGGGCACATTCAGTTAATGATCGTTGACCACGCTGCGGTTACGGCTGGCAATGTGCCTCTTCGGCAACATTGGATGTGCCTGCGTGCGTTCCTTTCGTGACACAGGAGGAAGAAAAAAAAAACTGATTCAAACACAATTCTATGATCGTGTGCGGCGGGAAAATGAAAAGATAGACAAGTGTGTGACCTTTGGAAGACACTCTGTGGATTGGAAAAGGGCAGCGCAATCTTGTGGAAGCTCCCCATGGTCAGTCAAAGAGCATTTGGGGCCGCATGACTGCTTGTAATTACACGTCTGGCCACGCGGATGAGAGAGCAGAGCAGTCACTGATGTCTGCGCAAGGCTGCAATATAAAGTTTAGGTCGATGTAATAGTTTCCGAAATGGAAAATCGCCTGTAAAAGCTATTCTGTATAAACTGCACCGATGCACGGGCGCGGAATAAGCGGGTAAAGTGAACCCTTCTATTTTCCAGCCGCGGATGTAGTTTTTGTTCACCTTCAACCTGGATAATGTTCTGGATAAACAGCACCAAAACCAAATGAAACGAACTACGTCAACTTAATGATTTTCTACCCACGCAGACCGAATCCGAAGTATCATTAAAAATAGGAAACCTTTCCTATTTTTTCACCAAGAGGCGTTTCTTTTAAAACAGCGCCAACATGGAACAAGTGGACAAAGTCAACCCAGCAACCCCTTTTACACTGCCTGTAGTGGCAGTTCTATATAAATCCCACTGACACTGGATTACGTAGACAAAGTCGAAGGTGATTTTCCACGCTTACACCACCATTCTTGTTCGTGTCTCTTTTTTCATAAACATGACCATCACAGAATGGGACGGGCAAAGTTAAGCCATTCCAAGCACAGAGATAGTAGCAGAAGTCCTTTTTATACTGCCTGTAAAAGATGTTTGGTGTTTTGCATAAATAGCACTGAAATGAAAAGGAAAGACGAAGCTAGCCTTACAATTTTCCATCTTCGCAGTTGGTTTAAGATGCCCTTTACTGACTGTACAAGTAGGCCTGTATAAACAGCACTGACACAGAATAGGAGGTAAGAAGTTGACTTTCCACATCCAGAGATAATATCAAAGGGAATTCTTTATCCTATGTTGCTGTTCTATAAATGTCACTGACACAATGGTCAACGTGAACACAGATATTTCCCAATAGGAATGATAAGAGGCTATAAAATCCACATACAGTATACTATACACCTTGTGAAGTATAATAAAAAATAACAAACCAGTCAGATTGGATGCTTGGTAAATGTGCGATGCCAAGACATCATCATTTCTTTTCCACAGCTTGTTATCCCCACAGATAGAATTTCATATAAACATGCACTGTTATGAGAAAAACAATAATACAGCCACAAGCAAAAGGGTTAGTAGAAAAAGGTTTGTTGTTTTCATTTATTCATAAAGGTTATTAGAAATACATGGATGTATATTATTCGATTCGTACAGTGATCCCTCATTCATTGTGGGGGTATGTTCCATACGATAAAACCTGCAATGTACTGGAGAGATACCACATAAAAAAAACGTTTTATGCTTTATCTAGTTTTGTCCCGCCTACATGCTTTAACACCCTTTAAAAATTATATATTAATTATACTACATATATATTTTGCAGGTAAAAACAAAATACAATTGTAATACTGTATGTATCATAGTATTTGTGTGTTAGATCTGTGCCTTTAAAAGGCGGGGCCTGATGGGATAGTTATGGTAAGTCTGTGTGCGAGTGTCTGGGTGTGAGTGGTGGTCAACAGCAGCTTCTGCGTAAGTGTGCACATTGTTTTTGATGCGTTTTGCTATTGTACCAATGTTCTGTAAATGCCTCACTGCAAAAACTAAAATCTCAAGTAAGATATAATTTCTTAAATTTAACCTAAATTTGCTTATTTTGATTTGACAAGTTATTTTTACTTAAAATAAAATTGTCAGGCAAGATCATTTTGCTTATTTTAAGATACTTATTACTTAATTATCTTATTAGATCAAGCAGTCTTGGCATTGAGTGTTAACAGCCAGTTTTAAGTACTGTGAGGATTAAAACAAGCATTTCCCAGATTTTAAGACGACAACTAACCAACATCAAAGGCCCTGAACTGGGGTTTCATAAGTTTTCTTATTTTAAGATTTTGCATAATCTAGTAATAAGATAAATGGGGGAAAAAATACAAGTATGTGCAATATGGTTCATTTCGTTATATTTACTAAGCTATTTTTTCCTTCTTTCAGTACCAGCTCAGTGGTTTAGTGGTAGAGTGCCTCCCCTCAGACTTGAAGGTTGTGGGTTCAATTCCTGGCTGGCTCATGACAAAGAAAATGGGACCTGTTACCTCCCTGCTTGACACTCAGGCTAAGTTATCCAAGTGTAAAAAAAAATACTCGTGTTTTAAGAAAATAGTTCTATTTATTACCGCTTGAAAAAAATCAACATTACTATTTTCAAGACCGCAGTGGTTGATATGGGCCTAGTATTATTTTCTTATTTTTCAAAATCTTTCAGGTAAATTTAAATAAACATTTCTTGTTCTGTTGACAGATAATTTTGCTTATTTGAAGTAATAATTTTCTTATTTTACAATTTTTTCCCCCTAAAATTTCTACAGTCCTTTTTGGAGTGCTGAAAAGTGCATCAGCGACTGTGGCTCTTCTTTCCCACATTTCAGATTTCACGATATGGTGATAGTAGACTGGTGACACAAACCGCAATATAGCTGGTTGTTCAACAAACAATTAAGCTCCAACAACATGAATGAAACGGTCTTCTGATAAAGGACAGAGCTACAATTTTGGGCCGTTTTGACTTCCAAACACAAAATTTAATCCATTTCAAATAAAAATGTGCATGTACAACTAGGGCTGTGCAAAATGTTCAGACAACAATAATGTATACTGATTCTAAATTCGTTTTAACATAAATTTAACATTCAGTTATTTCTTAAATGACACAATTAAGTAGTTGGTAGCTATTGTAAACATGTTTTGCAAAACACCCATCCAGGATGCTGCCCCTTGTGCAAAATTACAATTTACAAAAACATTTGAATGTAACACAACATAAGAACAACAGCTTTTAATAATCCAAAAGACAAAATTCGATTTCACGATTTAGCAAAATTTCAACGATTAGATTTTTGAAATGGCGATGTATCAAATTAATTCGATTTATTGCCCAGCCCTATGTACAACTACAAACGCGATGCATCCCGTGGCATGTGGCGAGCAACCACACGTACACCAGACTGAATATAATATTGTGCCATTTGATAGGATTTCCTTCATTCGTGTTTGAACATGTTGCATTGTTAACACTCCACCTCTGTGTCAAGTATGTGTGTGGGTGCAGGAGGAAAGGAATCTGTGAAAGTGTGTGTACCACGCATCTGTGAACCTGCAGTGTATTTGTGCCAGTGCGTATTTGAGCATGTGTGAGCATGCGTGAGCGTGTGTTCACTAAGTGTCAGCTAACGGCTGTACGGGGTACGTAGCGTGTGCAGAGTGTTGCGTGGTGTTTGGACTCCACGGCTGCTGCTCAAACATTCAGATGACACACACCTTAAACCAGCAAATGAGCAACTCATTTTCAGAGATTTACACAGGAGACAGTGGCTTGACGTCCGTTACTGTTTTGTGACCAGACCCTCTTTTTTTCCTGGTCTCATCCACTTGGGATCGGCTAAGAGCAGCCAAGATTTCATTGCCTTGTTTTAGTACATATAACTGCATGGAAAATATAACAAATGGGCTTCGTCAACATGGATGCTTGCACCTTGCTCTGACTAGTGTTTCTCTAAGTGCTGCCTGACTGTTTTGTGATTGACCTGTTTTTCTGAAGCAATCAAGGTGATTAGTAACCAGTGCTTGCAACATCTCAATGTCCTTAAAAGTAAAAATGGCGATTAGCTGATTATTAACAAAAATCAAACATACAAACAAAAACTAAAAAAACGCTTGCAAGATCTCAGTAGGTGTGTTTCCATTGTTGCGCAAAAGCAAGCGTGATTTTCGAAAAAATATCGCAAAACAGTTTTTACGCTCTCTTGAGATGGTTTCTAAGACGTGTCAAAATAGGAGTATAGTTAATATAAGTAACAGTAATTTTCTTTTCTTTTTTTAAGTCGACGCACAACTTGCCATAGCGGGCCACATAATATGAAGTTGCGGCCCAAATCTGGCCCACCGGCCTTGAGTTTGACACCAGTGCTATATAGTGTTCCACGCAATATTGCGGTTCATTGTTCGCAGCCTGCCCTCTGCTAAATCAGATTTTTTTGTGTGTGGGTAGAATGGCTCAATCTCGCAGGAATTCTTGTGTGTGTGTGTGTGTGTTTTTTAAACATATTTGCAATAAAGGGGGTGACGACAAGATATAAGAGGATAAGTACTTTGTTACTGGACTTAAGTAGCATTTGCAAATATCTGTGCTTTACTACATTACTTATATTTCTGGCAACTTTCACTTGTACTCTACTATACTTCCTGAATTAATTGTATACTAATATTTTCATTCAACAATTTCAATCGTTGACAAAATGTCTGCACCCGGAGCACAAAGTAGAAGAATAGTCCTGCCTTTCCTGAGCAAGGCACGCAATTTCCCGCACCAAGTGATTGATAAGCTGAACGAAAACATCTGCTGTTTACTCTTCACTATGCAGCAGGTGATGCCTAAAACATCTACAATGGTGAACTAAGTGGTGGTCATAATGAGGATAACGTAACAGACCAGTGCACATTGGTAAGTACCGGTATCTCTTATGTCTACCTAAAGTAAAAAAAAAACTCCCCGTCCAACCAGAAGAAGTACATCGAGGTAGTTTAAATCAATTAATATTAATTCAGTGAAATACATTTTTTTAATGTTCTTTTAATTATTATGGCCTTGTATAATAGGCATGTGGCTATTAATGACCAAGCTAATGTGCTAGCTAACTGCGCAGAGTTAAAAATAAATAAATGAAATAATTATACACAGTAAATACTGTAGAGTAATCTGGAGGCTAATAATTACACTTGGAAGAGAGTAAAATAAAGAATTGAAAAAAAAAAATGTCACTCAAGGGTTGAGGAATGAACTCACGACCTTCAGTTTGGGAGACAGTCACACTACCACCTAAGCTATGTCACTCCTATTGTCTGCTTATCTCCAAGAGGAGACCCAAAACAATCTTGGCGTTAGGAAGATTACCCGAGCTGACACGATATACTAGCACACAGCAGGAGCTGCGTGGCTCAGGGAGTAGATTGGCTGTCTCCCAAACTGAAGGTCGTGAGTTTGTTTCTGAACCCTTGAGTGACTTTTTTTTCAATTCTTTACTTTACTCTCTTCCAAGTGTAAATATTACTCTAAAACCGAGTCTATTTGGTCCCACTCTAAATAGAGTCAAAGTATATATATATATATATATATATATATATATATATATATATATATATATATAAATATAAATAGTTTTACTTTCGGGACGTAAAACAAACCTTAATTCCAATGAAGTTACGATGAATAAAATTGGAACGTTTATCAGTTTGAAAATTAAATATGTTGACTTTGGAATGTATTCAGTAGAATACAGGTTGAAAATGATGTCAAAATCATTGTATTCTGTTTTTTGTTTTGTTTTACACAACATCTCAATGTCATTGGGATTGGGGTTTGTACATTTAATATATAAAATAACTGAACTAGATCCAGAAAATGTCAGATACATAAGACTTTTATTCAAGTAATATTTTTTTACTTTTTATTAAGATTCTTTTGCACTTTTACTTTCAGATATTTCTCCTAGACTGGTAGAATTTTGGTAACAAAATCCGTATTTGCCATTGGCCCAACAGTGCAGTATATTGGCCATGCCTAAAGGAAAGTCTGCGCTCTCCAGAGTGCCATTCTAGTCTCGTAATGGACTTCACAGATCATGCACTTTTACATCATGACTGCCTCGCTCTTTAAACGAACCTTACTGACATGCTTCACCTGGCTGGAATTGGCCTTTACCTTGGATGACTGAGGAAGTCCGCAATGAACGTGTGAGGATATGAGTAAATGCTACATAAAGAGCGTTGGACAAAACATGCAATTTGAATGCACCTTTTACAGAAAAGCTGGCCATTAATAAAAGTTAAGTAGTTTTAATGGGTTTAACAGAAGAATTGGGCTCATTGTTTGCTTCATTTGCAGGAAGCACCTGATGAGATTTGTTATAATAATGGCTGCGTTTGACTCTTACATGAAATGTTTTATATGAGAAAAAAGACTTCCAATGAATATCTATATATAACTTCAAGGTTTTTTTTTTCAGCCCTGGCCTCAACTTGTTTTTACACCAAAGCATCCGCAGAGAATCACAGCCAATGACTGCAATGATGAAAGGGCATATGTGGCGTCACAAATCCTATCATAGACATCTAATGAAAAGTGAAGGCTCGCATATGCTGATAAGAGCCTAAAATGTCAGGGTTGCCTGAGAATGAGTCACCATACCCCCAAGTGGAAAAAAAAAAAAAAAAAAGCAATGTCACGTAAACTCGTGGCACGTCAATGTCTGGAAGAAACCAAAGGCAGAAACAATCCACTTTGCTATTCCGACAATGCGACTCAACAGCTTCACACTTGAGTAATCAGTGTGTGATGTTGAAAATGAATGGCATGCTAATGTTTAGTGAAACGCGACTGGTATGAACAGCTGGACACGACGTCATACTTTTGTCTTCAAATATATATATATGGCGAAAATCCAGCCCAAGAAGCTTGTTTCACTTAAATGCTTCAACGTTAGTACAGTCATTTCTGGACTATAAACCGCGCTAGCTAAATTTGAGGAATACTCGAGTTTGTTACACATATAAGCCGCACCTGACTGTAAGCCGCAGGTGTTTTAATGTTACAGCACCGGGTTTGTTTACGGTACTTTGTTTTCCATAATGAGGGCGCAAATTGTCTCGTTGTCGTTCTGTCCCTTCTACTGTATTTGGGCTCACTTAGTTTGTTTTGCTTTGCTTGACGCTCTTGCGATTCCTTAACAGTGCGCCCCCCTATTGATCTAATGAATAAGCCGCACCTTTGTATTAGCCGCAGGGTCAAATGCAAGTGAAAAAAGTAGCGGCTTATTGTCCAGAAATTACTGTGGGCATGCAATGCCTGAACAGCCAGAGGAAGTCGGCCATCTTAGCTTCAAGGGACCATTTTAGGGTCATGTTAAAAATGAATGGCATGAACACAGTTGGCATGCTTTCATGTCCAACTTCTACTGTACTTTGGGCTTTGCTGCACTTATTAGAATTTTGGGGGAAATTCAGTCCCCAAAGTCATTTTTACTTAGCAGCATCCAATGAGGGAGACATGTCTATAATGAACCGACCCATAAAAAAGTCTTAAGAACCCATACCGAAAAGACATGGATCATGTTGAAAATGAATGGCATGATAGTTGGTTAAACATGCCTGGTAAGAACAGTCAGACATGATGACATACATTCGTCTCTACCTTCTACTTTTGGCTCTGTTAGCATGATCAGAATTTGTGTGAAAATAGAGTACCCAAAGCCATTTTTACTTAACAACGTCTAGCATTTGGGATGGCGCTGTTAAGCACTATGCAGGTTCATAATTGGTCTTCTTTATAACTAAAAACTATAAAATAATTTATCAAATTTTATTTTGTTAAGAATAATAATATTCAAATAAATACCAATTATGTGTGTAAGGTAATTTCGTTATAAACCTATATGTAAAGAGACAGGAAGTTGGCTTTCTTGGTTTGAAGTGGCGACTTCAGCATCAGACACAGACGTCTTTCTAAAATGAACATTTAGACATGCAAATTTGTATTGGTGGAGACCATCTTCAAAGCAACAACCAACAAAGGTAACAGTTGTTCATAAAACTAATTCAGAATTAATCTAAGGTGTATGAAATGTTTCTTTTAGATGCTTTCCATTTATTCAAAGCAGAAAGCTGTCTTACTCACCAGGTTGTATTTGAGAAAATGATGTACAAATGCACCATAAAGCCTTTTTCTCTCTCTCTCTCTCAATGTACAGGACAGATGAGAGGGCTTAAATGACCTTACTTTATATCTCAGTCCTTCTACGGGTTTTTCTGAGTTCAATCTGTACGACGTCAGTATGTTTTTCCGATGAGCTGCATTAATTATTAAGGCCCATTTTTTTTAAGCTTATTGAAAGACTACCTACCACTTCAGCTTGCTATTAGATACCAAACTGGGTGAAGTGGGAGCATTTCAAAGTAGCCTCATCGCCCTGTGAGGTTAGCCGGTTTGTATGTAATGTTGCATCTGTGTGGCAGAGAGACATTTGAGGTGAGTGGAGGATAAGTGATGTGGTAGGGATAAAACAAGAGCAACAAGGTGAGTAGAACATATGGACAATACATATTGGGACACTAATGGAAATGTACCAGAGCAGGCAGCAGGATGTGGTCACATAATACTGTTGGTTTAACTGCATATACAGTACTGTAGCTTTTTATTCTCCAAGTTCAGAATAATTTCTGAATAGCAACAAATTCCAACAGGAGCAGTTTGACCCGAGTGGGTCCATAGCACTTTTAAATTGGATTCTAATTTCGATTTAATTAATAAAATCAACTGTAAGATCAGATTTGTTATATAAAAAAAAATTCACAGGTCATCTTTTAGGTCAACTTGTAACTGGGATAAATGGATGAAAGTGATGGATGACAATTTTTAGCTTTCACCCGCATAATTGAGCACAAGAGGTACAAATTTTTTTAGTCGTTTGTGTGATCTTGTCGACGATACCACTCAAGCAGATGCGACACAAAAGGTCTCATCTTCTGTTCTCCACCGGCTATTACAGAATGATCTAGAAATGCACTCTGCAGTGTTGCCCTAGTAGCCTCTGCTTGCTTGAGACTGCGAATAAGGAACAAATTACCATATTTTTTTCAATATCTTCAGAAACAGAAATAAGCCTAATGAATCTATTCAGTGGAAGCGGCTATCTAATTCACACGACTTTGTGATTTGTAAATGAATGTGCCGTGCACTAGGCGAGTCATTTGTAAGGTGATTGTCAACAAAATGAGTGTGGCGCTATTATGCCTTTCCACCTTATTTTCCCCATTTTCTGCCCTGGTCACGCCGCGTGTCGTATCGTGCCTGGCACCGGGTCGTGATGTCTCGCGTCTGAAGGGCTTATCGAGACAGGACCCATTACAGCTCGGGTGCAATCGATCAGAGCTGACTGCACACACGGTCAGGGAAAATGGTTTTTGGCGTGGCGTGCAAGAAGTGTCTGTATTGTATGTGTGTCTATGTGTGCGTTGGGTAATTACACACTGATTAAAAAAAAGCGTCAAGTCGTGCTGGGGTGTCTCACTCCAGCCGCTTTCAACCAAAGACAGCAGACAGCCTTCCTGCTTGGAGCAGCAGGGACTGCTTGGAATACTAATGTGCAAAGGAGGAAGGGAGGACGGAGGAGAGCGGAGGAGGAGGAGGAAGGGGGGGGGGGTAGTTAGGGGAGGAAGCGATAGGAAAAGCACAGGGAGAGGCACTTAAAAAGTAGGCCTCACAAAGAAATCTCAATAGCAAAGTGAGGATGAACATAAATCATGAACGATGCCAACCTCAGCGAGGACTGAATACAAAACGGCATGCACATATAGATAAACAATCATTCACAGTCACATTCACACTCGATGTTTGATCAGGGGATGTCGTTAATATTTGTCAACTGTGGGCAAGTGAAGCCCTTTGAGATTATGATTAAGGGCTATATATATAGGCCTAAATAAACTTGACTTGACTAACAGAAAATTTTGGGTCTTCAATTTCAAAACTGGAAACATATTTTTAGAATAAGGGAGGGATTTGGGAAGAACATAGAAAATCCACACAGGAAGGTCGAGGCCTGTAATTAATAACATTTTTGATAATTTATAGAACTACCAGTCAGTGCTTCCATAAGCTTTTAAAAGGAAAGGAGGAAGTTTATGTTATTCTGTCAATACGCTAACAAATGTGCTACTCAATGACAAAGGCATTATATACGCTTTGATTGATTTAATTTGGACCACATTGAAGTCAAGTTAAAAAAAAAATCTTTAGCATTCTTCAGTAAATTCCACCCGTTTTTATCCATCTCAGGTGGCGGCCATTTTGCAATGTTCTATTGCGGCATTCGAGGATGGTCAGAAGTCGGACTTTTCCGACTTCAAACCAGGAAGAAATGTGTACGGGAACTAAGAACTTGAACTCGGAAATCCCACTTGCGAGGTCGAAAAAAAAAAGGACCCCTACTTCACCGACGGACTACAACGTAAATGGTAAAACACAATTTACTCGAGTATAAAACGAGATTCTTCATTCATAAATATTTGACATAACTCCACGTAACACAGCGTGCGTGACAGTATGCCGCTAAAACAATAAATAAAGCAAAATTGCAAGGTCAAAATGAGTTTTGAGGACCAAAATAAAAAAACTATTTATCACTATCCGCCATTTTGGTTGTTTACTTTCGCCTCGAACACTTTTAGGTAACGACCAATCATGGCTCACCTGTTTTCTGAGTTTGGTCATGTGACATGTCGCAAGATGAGCTCTGATTAGTCGTTACCTGAGCCCTGACTTGAACAACTGTGATATTGTCAGTTGACAGCAAGAGGCAAAATGGCCACCCCCTGAGATGGAGAAAAAAATGGGTAGATTTTGCTGCTTAATTCATACTCCACAAATGCAAAATTAATTAGAATACCCTGTTTAGAATGGTGGAGCCACATAGAACTTATTATTGTAAACAAGAAAATGTTTGACTTGACTTTTGTTTCACCGAGATGAACATTTTGTTTCAGTTCATATTTTAAACACACAGTACCGTGGCTGTTACAAGGTACTAGACCAGATTGTTAAACAAAAAGGAGCTTACATAACTCATATAACTCTAACATTTGTATGCCTGAGGGCAGTTTGAAGTGAAGATAAATGGTTCCCCATTTAATCTCCAAATTAGAGCGTTGATCCGTAGAACAGACAAGAAACTCGGAATGCACGGATGATCCCTTTTGTTCGCCCCTCGCACCCCTCTCCCACTCAAATCAAATAAGATGTTTTGTTTGAACTTTGGGTGACTGATAGTGTGCAGCAGACTATGCGGATTTCTTAATTGGATACCTCTTATCAAGCCTGATGATGAGATGCATGTAAGGCTCTGAATTCTCCCTTGATTGCCATAATCAGCCCAAAGAAGATGCTGCTGGTTGGAAATTAAAAGTCAAAACTGATGAGAGTGCTGGAAAGACAATTTTCTTCAATGATTCACTGACATCATCACAAATCTATCTTACCCTGTGACTATACTGTACATAAATCTGTCTTATATTGATGAAATTAACATTGACCAATACTTGGAACTGGAGAGACACTATCGATTACATTTGTGTTTTAATCCCATTTTTAGAGAACCCCAAGAAGATAATTTCTTATAGTTCTATTTCTATCTTGTATCATTAGTCATGCTGTTCCTGACCCAATGTATCAGGTTACATTCATTGGTTTTAACAGTGTCATCAGTTATGACAATGTACAATTAGGACATGGAACTGCCATAATGAGTAATGTCAGCATAGTAAGCAAACTGTTAATGTGTCTCGCGAGACCTCATTGCAGTCATCATTAAAGGATTATCTAAGATGAAAAAAAAATGCTTTTGGCTTTTTGTGATACTCAGTAAGTAGACTCCAGTGTTGTCCAAGTCCTTTTGTACAGTGTTTGCAAGTATTTCAGCATGTATGATCACGGTGGGGGAGGATGGCTAGTAGTCATGTGGATGAGCTACGTTTAACATGTTAATGATATTATTTTGGCAGCTTTGCACTTCCTTTTTCAGTTCCCTTTTCCGTTCATTTCCTAGCTTTTTGGTATTAACTAACCTTTTGTGAATAAATAACTTTGAATTTGTTCTGTTTGAAGGACTGAATGATTGATTCACTGATTAAAGATTTAGACTCTGAATTAAGCTTAGAGATTTGCATTGCTCTGAATATTGGTAGAGCCAACGAGCACAGTCAAACATATTGTCTTATGACCGCAAAGACAAACCCATGTCAAATTAAAAGGCATTCTAAAATTTTCAAAAAAATTCTCCAAAATTACTATGATAACTATTATGTGTCCCTGGTTATGTAGAGATCGGAAGTTAAGCGCTTTATGTACTTTCTACACATGACCAGTTTGGATCAGGAGTATTTGTAATTGGGCGTGTGCAGCTGTGTGCCACATGGCCACCAGCCAGTTTGTGGGAGCCAGGCAAGGCAGAGCAGCAATAAAAATGCACCACATTTAATAACTTCCATATTGCGTGATTGTGATTATTATTATTATTTTTTTTTATTTTGTGCCTGTAGTCATAGTAAAAAAAAAAGTGGAAAATTAGACATAATACATTTCTAATCGCTGGCAATAGGCGCCGTACAATACAATGTCAGCATAATTATGTCTTAGCGCTCTGAATTGGAGCTTGAACAGGACTTCAGGACTTTGTCTCATTGATGTCTGTCACAACAGTTTGGGGCATGTTGTTGTTCACAAACTCTGAATAGACGAGCACATCGTCAGCCCTTATATCGCGAGGACACGCTTCCGGAAACAACTTAAAAATAAAAGCGCTACAATGCATTGATCTACATTTACTACTTGGTAAGGTAAGGTTTATTTTGAATTTTTTTTTTTTTTTAAGCGTTAGCCCCACGTAATGTCGTGCATACTGCCGTTAGCTTAATTGACTACGACTATCTCAGCGGGCATCGGAGGCAGAAATGATGAGGACTCGTTGCAGACCTAGTATTAATAATCGTTTTTGTACGATTATGCCCATTTTGTAATCGTGGAGGGTAATAATCAAAATCGTAATTGAATTTCGATTAATTGCACAGCCCTAGTATGCATTCAAATTAATTTTGAACTGGTGCACCTAATTCTTGTTAATGAAAATCACAGATTATTCCCTTCAAAACGAACTGTTGAAATGAATCAATTAATTAAAAGTTTAATCTTTAAAAAGATACCTTTCGAACTTGTTCATTAGATAACGCAAGCTCTCACTGTGGGGGAATGGCTGAATTTCAGTTAGGATCTAATCTCACCAATTTCTCTTTCCGTTTGTTGAACGTGCAGTAGCCACTCGACCAAGACTGATTGCAAATTGAGGAACAAATTGTAAGAACAGCAACCACACGCTACTTCTTTCAGTGTTCATTCAGTACTTCCCACAACAACAAAAACAAAATAACGTGTCGTCAATCGAAAGCAAACAAAAAGCAAGTGCGCTGTGTTTTTGCCTGCACCACCAAAAGGCTGAAGTGCACCTGTTGAGGGAAGTGGACACAATGGGTTAAAATGAGCTCATCTATCAACCCCATACGAGCCCCTCCCCGCTCTCTTGCCCCGCACTCAGCTTCCTGTTGTGCAGGAAGCATGGCCTGCTCGTCTCCGCCCACCCAGCTGCAGGGTTAACAACATCAAGTGAGTCAGTGTGCAAAAAAAATGAATTTCAAAAGGTCGCTCGTATGATGGAGGTCTAACTTTTTATGTCAAAAGACAAATCGTCTCTCTAGTAAACAACACATGCGCACACAGAAGGTCTCTGCAGCTGCATGCTTCTATTGTGGTGAGGCCTGCAGTGGCCCATTAGCTCAGGAAGCTCTCTGGCAGGAAAAGCACCATTTGGGTTCATTCAGGCTGCAGGAAGCCTTGTGCTTAGACAGCCAAGTCTTTCCTGTTGGAAGGGAAGGTGTGATGGCTTGTGTGCGCTCGCGCACCTGCAGCTGCAGAGACCCCCGACCTCACCCTCCACTTTCAATCATGAGCAACTATTCACATGAGGGCTTTTTTGCTATTCAATACATTTGTACTACTTGTCCTCATTGAGGTGGCAGCTGAGCTAACTAAGCCTATTTGCAGCTGACTTTTGGGTAAGAGGCGGGGTACACCCTCGACTAGTCGGCAATCAAACGCGTATACCAATGAACTTTATAAAAAAAATGTTTGGCTATATTCTGAGTCATCAGGTCAAAGTAATCATTAAAGGTTTAATCAAGGCAACTGGTCTCTTCTTTGTTTTGTTTTTTCTTGTTTTCCAAAAATATTCAAAAATATTGCAGCGTTTTTGCATTTGGGATAATACAGTGTGCGAGCTTACCAAAAATTACACATTACATTTCTAATTACTCCAGTTATCAAGTGTCGACCAAGTGATCAAAACACCACATCTGATTTAATGAACCATTGGCTGTTTATATGCAGATCTGCGTGTACATAGACTTGCAAGGATTCTTCTGAGACGTTCAAGTCAACTTTGTTTATAGGGCACGGAAACTACAACTACACCTGTAACAAATAAAGAGTAAATACCTATAAAATAAATCATTTATTGTCACTTTTTATGGTGTAGATCAGTGATGAAAAACACACAGAAATGCTTAATGCCGTGTTGCCAACTCCCCAGTAAGAAAAGTAGCTATTGGCTGTCCTAAAAGTAAGTTAGAGATCCCTAAATCACGTTGTTGCCTAATTTACATAATTGGCGCTTTGCATGTAATAGTAATAGTAAGAGAGAGGAATTTAAAAAAAATAAACACCACAAAAAGTCACTAGATTTGTTGCTAGTCACTTTTTGACAAAAAAAAAAATGTTGCCAAGAGGCTTTTGGAAAGTCGCCAGTGCTGCAGTGCACATATGGTCCATTATGCTATTTGGCTAGCAAAATATAAACAACCAACCCATTCACATTCACGATTAGCGAATGTCTCAAAGATGATCCTGAGCAATTATCCTTTTGTGTGGGGATCATTAAGAGGGATTTTTCCTGCTTGCGCTCTGCTGGGGTGACAAACATAAATATTCAGTTATTAAGCTCACTAAGTCAAAATTGTAAAAATCTAAAAGGAGAAGATTTTGTGACTGCAATCTTGTTATCAGATTAGCTAACTAATTAGCCTAGCTGCCATTTCACCACTGCTACACCACACACAATAAGAGTAACTTTTATGTGGTGATGTCTCATGTTTTACACCAACATTGGAAATACCCTCGCCCATTGGAATTGACAATCCAGTTTGATTCTCCACAGCGTCGATTATCATAAAATAATGGCTTCTGTCCATTTATCCGATTTTGGGCTTTATCATCAATAGATTCTTTTTGTCCAAGCGCTCGGCTGAGAGATAAAGAAAATGAAGCTTATCGTTAAATCATGTCATCTAAACTATTCAGCATAAAGATGAGACAAATTGACAATAAGCTGTCATTTTGTGCTTTCTAAGTCTCGCGCAAGTCGCTAGGAGCTGCAGCTTTTTGTTCACTCATCTCAGCAGGAAAGAAAAAAAGCCTTTGTATCACCTAATTGTTATTCATAAGGACTACCCTGATTGTACTCCCACTGTTGCAAATGTTTGGCAAGTAAATCACAATCTTATGTGGTTTGTTAGTGATGACATACAGGGCGTTGTGAAAGTACAAGTCCCCGCTAGAACTTTCTGACCTTTTGCCATATCTCTGCTTTATATCTTCATGTTAGTAAACTTTAAAAAAAAGAAAAAAGGCTGGTGAATATTCGACTGTACTGTATAATGTATTGTTTTTATGTACTGTTTTAAATTTACATCTGCATATATTGTTGCCATAGCCAGCCACACACACATTTTATTTCTGCTCAATTTAATTGCTGCATACATTATTTATACATGTTTTGATATTATAATTATGCTAAAGTTCACTTTCCTGTAGCAAACTGGAATTTCCCCACTGAGTGGCTAATAAAGGCTTACTCTATTGTATTCATGTGAAAGTGGCTAATCTAGCCAAAAACTAGTTGGGGTCTTGTGCAGCTATCTGAGAGTAAGAGAAAATCATGAATAGACACACACATGCTCACATTCCCGCATCCGCACATTAAATGACTCCTCCAGCGTTACGTTTTTTCTAGTGCGCCATCACTTGATTAGTAATAAGAGTGAAAACACAGTCTTGCTGTGAAGCTCCTGCGTCATCAATGTCGCTCTTACAATCGCCCTCCTTGTTTGGCCGGCATTTGGACAAGAATCCCACTGTCTCGTGAACAAGCCCCGCTAAGACGCAAATTGTCTCGGGGAGGACATTAAGCTCAGTCAGTTGATGTTACAATTCCACGTGATTGGTATCATTCATGGTACTGTATCAATATCGGGGTATGTACTTCGGGTTAGCTTGATTTGCACAAAAATGTTAAAGTGGTTAAATTGTGTTTTATGAAGTACTTGGCTGTGTTTATTGCTCCTAAAAAAGAATTAAGTAAAAAATGGTTTGTTTCAGATTGAAAATTCAACCCTCAAAAAATAGCTAAGTAGTAATTGTATAAGACCCTAGTACCAAACCTTGTGGCACTCCAGAGGGAATAATTGCAAACTGTAAAATGTATTTTTGTCTGTCCACATAGCAATTGACAGTCCTCCTAACACCATATCGTTAATAGCAAACCCTTCCTTTACCAACATTCCGAATGAAATGATCATTTGGACTACATTAGCGCTCACGATCGAGCAGAACTAAACATCATTAAAGATGCACCAGAAGCTCAGATGTCAAGGGTGTAGCGTTACTGCTTGTAGGTCATAGTGCAAGCACAGTTACCCAAGACAAAATGTCTTTGCACTGAAGTAAACACACTAAAGGGCTCAGATGTTGGTAGTGTCGCGTTACTCCTTGGAGGCTGAGACAATGCATTTATAAAAAGACAACATGTCTTCATGCGACATAATCCTCCAGTAGTAAAAGCCCAATGTATTATTAATGACGTCACTCCACAGATGAGGAGTAAAATGTTGTATAAGGCAAAGTGCGTCATTTTGGTGATTTCAATAGTTTTTGCTGCACAGCAGCGAGAGGTTCGAGGAGGGGAGGGGAGCCGGGTGCATTTCTAAAATTGGGTTACACACATCGATAATGCTTAGCAACGCGATGATTCCAGACCGTTCAATACTACTCACTAACAACGTGTTCTCATTCACAGCAAACTATAGGTGCAGAGATCCATAGATGGAGCTATATGGCATCGAGCATTTTGGAGACATAAGCATGAATGGTGACTCAATTATGGATGATTGTCTTCTGTCATGCATATGTTTCTATTTTAATGTAATAACAACTGGAAAATATCGGTTGCCTTTCTAGTTGAAAGTAATCCCCAACAGAGAGAGAAAGAGAAAGAGAAAGAGAAAGAGAAAGAGAAAGAGAAAGAGAAAGAGAAAGAGAAAGAGAGAAAGAGAGCGCGAGTTGGACCGTTGCTACATGTTTGGGGGCAGTTTGAAAAAGCTTCACAGACGGGAGGAGGCAATGGCGACCGGTATTCACTGGAACTTACGCGTAGCGAAAGTTTGAACTGAGAGTGCAGCGGCATGCTACGCGCTGTAGCTTCTTGCTAGCTAGCCAGCTAGCCTACAACCATAATGTGAGCTACACCTTTCAGACAAATCTTCCTCCCACCAATTCACTATTTAAACATCATACACAACATACACACGGCTAAACTTGTGACTGGGATAAAAGTTCATTTTGCAGTTGATGTCACACATCTATCTATCGATCTATCCATCTATCCATGAGGTGTGGTTGCTTTTAGTGACAGTTCGAAAACAGCATATGGCCTTCAATCAATCAATCAATCAATCAATCAATCAATCAATAGCCTACATGCTTTGTAATTACACAAGGATTTTTGCTATTTGTAGGCTGCCCGGGTGCCTATCACCCGCAAATAGCAGTATTGTATAGAATATATATTGTGGTGATATTTATTTTTATTTGGTCTTCATGAGCACACTCAATATTGGAGTAATCCAAAAGTAATCCAGTTACATTACTTTAATATTATGGTACTTAGATGACATTACTAACTACATTTTTTAGCAGGTAACTTGTAACTGTAATGGATTACGTTTTAAAAGAAACCTTCCCAAACCTGTATGTACTGTATGTAAATCCTTGTTTAAATTGGAGCATAGTAGAGTAAAGGTTGTCAAGTGAGTATATTGAAGTGACGAGAGACTAGTTTTGTCCAGAAGAACTAGATTTAGATGGGGTTGTGATTACATACAATAAACAAACAATTTATTTACAGTTACTATACCGGGGTCCTATTTTAGTCTCTAACATCCCCATGTAATAGAAACATATTGAAGAGAAAAGGTATGAAATTAAAAGCATAAACTGTTCGGAAGGGAAAGGATGAATATAATTCAACTTGGGTTGGAAATATAGCTCAGTTCCTCTGATAGTGTTTAGGCCAGCAAAAAAAGCCTTTCTGTCCTGGCCTGAACCCTTGCCACTGGCTTCGAATGCATGATCAAAATGGTTGCATTACTACATGCTTTATGTTTAGTCATTGAGTGTGTGTGTCTGCAGTACAACAGAAGAATCCATTGGTGTGATTAGCACGAAAACTGCATACAAACCTATTTTTTGGTGTTCCATGTTTGTTGTCCACGCGCTTGCTGCTCACAATGAGACGAACCACTTAGGTGTTAAGAAGTTTGCGTCTGGAACATTTTCACAGGCGACGGCGGCGTGAGACAACAATCACAATTTCACAGAGAATCGGAAAAAGTGTTGCGCAACACGTTCCCACAAATTATAACGATTATCGTGCGATGGGGACCAAACGACAAGAGAAAGAAAGAAAGACCACTATTTTGTGATGAAAAAAATAACTTCTCTGTACATTTGATTCTGAATCACTCATTGTGCAAGCAGGTAGAGGATTCTTTGATCATTTTTTAAAGTGTCTTTGTAGGTGCAGTTCAAATGAGTGCTGAACTCTAATGCAACCACAAAAATAACTTGCAAATAATTATGTTATATCTTTATTTCCTTCTAAGCACATTTCTACCTCATTCTGACCTTATTTTTCCATCTGATATAAGCAGCTTGCCTTTTGCCATTGAGCCGTGGGTGTGTGTGCCACAGAATTATTTCTTTATTTTCAGTCTTCATATTTGATGAACTTTTTACAATTATTGGCTGGGATGTATTACTTAGCTAACAAAATGACTCATTTTCTTATGTGCTACTAAAAAAGGGCCTCAGTGTTTGAGAATAGTAAAGTAGCCTTGAAATTAAAATTTCATCCATAATTGTGCATATGCCAACTGTCACTTTAACTAACATTTCAAAACCATTTTAGACACCATTTGAAGGAGAAAGTCAGTCCTTCCCTTATTGGTTTGAACCAATCATACAAATTGTTGACATTATACACAAATTTGTCAGCTAAATAGTTTAGTCTTTGAGGATTTTTAAAAATAAATAAATAAGAACTGTGTGCAGATCATGTCCACCAACAGACCATAGGTTCTCTAATGGTGTTACATTTTACATGTTTTATATTCTAAAGATTAAGATTGTTTTATTATTCTCTGTGATGAACATACCCTATGCGTGGTTACGGTGTATAATTATCCCAGAGTGGTTATGAATGAAGAGCCTCAGAAAAGACTGAACAAGAAGAGATTGCAGGTTAAAAAAAAAAAAAAAAAACACTGCCAGGAGAAAGGAATGCCTTAAGGCCAGACGAACTATCGTCATTCTTTATTTGGGAGGGTTTGACTGAGGCATGTCCGGACATGCTCAAACAAAACTTGCAAGTGGAGAGTTGCTATTGAATGAAAACATACCGATACTAGTCCTAGAGACTGTTTACATTGGTAAAAATAAGAAACTGTAATCATGTACAGGAGTGTAGACCTCTCCCAAGGATTAATCATTACCAGTTGTTGGATGCGTCAGAACATATTAAATAGGATTTTCCATGTTTTCATCCGCCTACATTAAGAACATTTTTAATGTACTGTGCTCTTGGATACACTTGGTGAAATTGTGACCACGTGTCAACATTGACTTTTTTTTACAAACAAAAAATCTGGACTGATAAGTCAACAACTGCATACCTTGCACACACACAAATAAAGCCATGCCAAATCAAATAGAACCCTGGCGAGGAGCGGCATTGCACGACCAAGTTTCAATACGGTATAAGTATACAGATATCATATCACAATCAAAACACATTACCAATAGGAAGCAGAATAGGCTAACATTCTGGGATTTGTTGAAAAAAATAATATTTTCTCCGCATATTCGTTTTCTTTCGGGTAGTGAGAATGTTGGTTATCCGAATGCAGGCTGGAGATCGATGAACAGTCACTTCGAAGCTTATATTTCTACAGAATATTCCGGGCACAAGTGAGTTCCAGACAATGGCTGCAGCCTCTCACAAGTGCGAAGTTACAGAGGACTTAGAACATTCTTATACTATCTTGAAAGGCGGTACCACAAAGCCCCCAGGAAACAGCCCACCCGGAGTTCATCGGACATGAGATACTTTAAAAACATCATACTAACACATTGACTTCAACCACTGACAAATTGTCTATTGTTGTGGAAATAGAGAAGGTCCTCCAGACATGCTGGCAGAAATCGCGACATCACTCACAAAGACACATCCACAAATAAAAGTTCTACTGAGAAAATAAGGAAATTAAAACAGTTATGACAAAATCTGAGCAGAAGACCCTCTTCAGATGTCATTACAGTACTTACAAATTAACATTAAAATGAAGATCAGACCAGTATTATATAGACCAGTACTCATCTGAAAGATATGCCTCTTTTTCTCTCTTTATATCTAGACTTAACAATGACAAACCCTCACAAAGGTTGCGAACTTGCAGGTGAGGCAGCTGAAAAGGATAGTACACTCAGGACTAGTTGGCAGGCAATCACAGGGCACAAACAACAATTCACACTCCCATTCACAGCTACAGGCGGTTTAGAGTCTTCAATTAACCTGCTGAGCAAAAAGTCATTCCCGACCATTTGCTCAGCAATCAGCTTTCCGTGTGCACTTATTTGAACTTTTCTGGCTCGCCAGGCAGGTATTGAGACCAAGCTCGAAAGTTTGATATACAGTATATTTAATTTTTTTAACAACTCACCATTTTCTCACTATTTGACCTACATGTTGAGAACAGAAATTCAGATGTCCAATCAAAATGCATTGTCCAATCCTTTTCTATGGCCAGGGGCTCGTCCACATTCTCTTACATAGTTTACCAGGTGAGTTATTCACTTTGCGAGTTGAAAAATATTAGATATTCGCCTTGAGGCCTTGTTAGACAGAAAACTCACTGAAAATGATGGATGCAAAGCGAGCTCTCTGCTGATTTGCTCCAGTGCTTAAGCTGTTGCCTGGCTCGCTTGCTTTTCTTATCGTGGACCTGTGCTATTTTGTAATCCACTCTCCCTGTTTAGACAAAGGGAATGTGCCTTAAATTGCACTTGCAATTGTATTTTTCATTATTAAAAATAAATAAATACTTTAAAACTAAAAACTTTGCCTTCATTTATAATTATTTTATAAAGTAATAGCTTTAAAACAAAACAAAACAAAAAATATTCAAAATGTCCAATATGGCCATTTGGATTTTAGGAACACAACTTTAAGTGCATTACGAGTGCAAAGTAAGGCATGATACGTTGTTATTTTATACATGGACCATGTATAAAATAAAAATTTAAAATAATAATGTATCTTGCCTTATATTGCAATTAAAAAAAAAATCATTTTTAAAATGTATTTATTATTATTTATATTTAATGGGCAAAAGCATTTTATAAAATAATTTAAGACCAAGTTTTATTTTTCTGATTTCATTTTTTGTTTTTTAACAATCCGATCCATGGCTTTTGTGATCTGTTGTACCACTAGGTGTTTAACAAAAAATGAATTGCAGTATGTCCAAGATTAGATCGCTGACAGAGAGGCAACAACTTCAAACTTCGTTCAACATGTGACTTGCAAAACAATGACTCACTCTCACCTCTGAAAAGTACTAGAGATATTGGTGACTACTCAAGAGCTCAGTACTCATACTGGTATCGGTCTAAAAAAAAAAAAAGTGGTACCAAAAATCCCTAATTATTCCAGAAAGTGTAAAACCTTATAAAATAACATCAATTTACTAACACCACATGTATCATTTAATGATCTATACTGTATGATGATTAATAGAAAATATAACATGCAATTCATATATGATATTATCATTATAATATCATTATCATGTTTGTGAATGAAAATTACAACAATCAATTAATTGGTATAGTATACATATATATTTCTCTATTAATAAATTTAAGTTAACTCAACATAATGCAAATGTATTGCATGTGCTTTTGGGGCAGATTCACATTTCAGTAAATTTTTTTAATAGTCTATGGGAAAAATAATTAATTAATCAATGTCATTACAAAAGTATGGATAATATTTTAAATATCAAAAATAAGTGTATTTTTTTACGTTAGGAAAAATCTTGAGTTCTCATATTCATTCAATTGACTTGACTAAGCTTCAGATTACAAACTATTTGAGAAAGAATCAACAAGGGCCTCTAATTATTATTATTATTAATCAGTGAATGGATTGCTTGGTAGTGAATGAAAGGCCCTTGTAATGCTGGCCCGTTGTGTATCTAATTGTAACCTTGTAAGGGCTTGCGGTGTGTGTGTGGGGGCGTGCGAACACTGGATGCCAAGGTACTGGTGTCGTTCCTCACCGAGAAAGTTGACATGCGTGATGAGCCACAAACAGCTGGACTCACTCTCTGGTTCAAAGTGATAACGATGACTCTCGATAATTGCAAGTTGAGAGCCGCGCATCTGTTTGTGTCAGCATGAAAGCCCACCTGGAGAATAAAAACTCAAGTCTGACTAACACCACCTCGAGTGTACCTGCACGGCATGTCTATTTGTAGACTTTTATCTCATTGGGGTGGTTTGCGTGACACGACTTTATCTGAAAACGGATGAAAGGGTTTGCTGGTTTTGGCTTGCTTTATGAATGTGACAACACTCCTTTGTAGTCTTAAGACTGAAACGTTTGTAAACATTGGAAGTGGTTGTCTGTGAAAACAGGTAAGACATGCTTGAGTCCATCACAAAAACTATGGTGGACCGCAGCAGCTTTTCTAGTTAAGTCTACTACACCGCTGGATATGAGATTAATTATATCAATTTAGTGATGCACCGAATATTCGGCCACCGAAAATTTTCGGCAAAAAATGGCAAAACGATGCCTTTTTTCGCCATTTGGCCGAAATAAAATTCAAGCCAAAAGAATATGGCCGAAAGAGGATGTTGTGGTGACGCAAGCAAAAAAAAACAAAACAAAAAAAAAAGCAGCTGCAAGCAAGTGTCTGTTTGAATTAAACACCAAACACGAGAGTGAGTGTCCGCCTTGTCCCTATTTCGGCCAAGCATTTCTCATTTTCGGTTTCGGCCCCAAAATTTCATTTCAGTGCATTTTTGTGAATATCAATTCACATACAAAGACTATTTATATTTAATATGGTACGACTAGTTAGCCAACATGTATGCAGTAATGTTTATGACTGTCCCGACATATGACATTTTGAAGTTATGAATGGCATGTAGTGTAAAAATATGTTGTCATGCAAGACAAGTAGCCGTGCAGTACTGTTTTACATTGGATTTGTGTAATTTCATGTCCTAGAAGTGATTTTCATAAAAACTATTACTTTACTGTAATTATGTACGCAACTGCCAAATGTGGAGTAAACTGTTTTGACTGGGCTATGTCTTTCGAATGTACGGCAGACTACTTTTAGATAAAAATTTCCCGTAAAAAAAATATAAAATATGACAAAAATATGATATAACAATTTTAAAGCAAGACCTGTATATCCTATTAAAATTTTGCAATTTTCTATTCTTTTAATTTCTCATTTCTAGTTCCTGATATTTAAACAGCCACAAGAGAGTGGCCGATATTGGCCACCATCGCAAGTACCCTCCATCCATCCATCCATCTTCTTGACCGCTTTTCCTCACAAGGGTCGCGGGGGTGCTGGAGCCTATCCCAGCTGGCTTCAGGCAGTAGGCGGGGTACACCCTGAACTGGTTGAAGCCAATCGCAGGGCACACAGAGACGAACAACCATAATCACAATCACACCTATGCACAATTTGGAGTGTTCAATCAACCTGCCATGCATGTCTTTGGAATGTGGGAGGAAACCGGAGTGCCCGGAGAAAACCCACGCAAGCACGGGGAGAACATGCAAACTCCACCCAGGAAGGCCGAAGCCCGGACTCGATCTCACATCCTCTGCACTGGGAGGCGGACGTGCTAACCAGTCAGCCACCGTGCTGCCCATTGTGAGTACCGAGAATGTTGTTGTATTTGTTAATGATATTCATTCATTTGTATTAATTCTACTATCTTCAAATGTATTTTTGTACTTAAATTAAAATAGACTTGTTTTTATTCACTTATTGTTAGAAATAAGTCATACTATTTTTTTTTTTTGCTGACTAACGTTTTGTAATGGCAGCTGCATTAGTGAATCACATGCATGCATGTCTCTTCCAAAACTGTATTTTTCTTTTTTTTCCTGTAAATAAACAGGTAGTGAAACCTGTGCACCAAACTCATGACATAATCTGATGACAGTATTCGCCCCTCGAGGAGTGATGACTAAGACGGAGGCCAAACGAAACTGCAGATGTTTACGCGCGGGGGACGACGATGAGAGCGCGTGCGAGAGAGAGAGAGAGAGAGAGAGAGAGAGAGAGAGAGAGAGAGAGAGAGAGAGAGAGAGAGAGAGAGAGAGAGAGAGAGAGAGAGAGAGAGGCGGTTGCCATGGAAACAGCGGCGTGTCTCCCACTCAGCTCGGTTGCAGCCTGCCAATTTAACAGCGAGGCATGATGGCGTGTGATTGGCTCGTCACTCTGCCTCGGAAATATTGTGCTTGACGACTCTGACCTCCCGTCAGGCTCATTTAAGGGCATGCGGCTTTTTATGAATGAGAGGAGGAGGAACGTGCTGGAGTAGTATGGGCGAGCGTCTGACGCCATGGTCACATGGCATTGCGACAGTTGGAAATCTTTCCTAATATGGAAGAATTCATCATAGTCATTTAATTCAAAGCATTTATAGCAACGTCAACATTTATTTTTGGTCCGATATTAAGATCTAAGGACACGCGGTTAAGAAAATGGATGGATGGATGTTAACTCATTCACTGCCATTGACGGCTATAGATGTCAAAAATTCATTTGAACTATTTGTATTAGTTTAACATTTTTCCCAATTTTGTTAACAAGAGTATGAAAACCTAGAATGTTTTTATTGTATTAGAACAGATATGAAATTTGTGATTAATCGTGAGGTAACTAGTGAAATCATGCGATTAATTACAATTAACTCTTTCACTGCCACTGACGTTTAAAGACGTCAAGTAAAAACCTACGGAGGGCTGCCAATGACGTCAAAAGACGTCATCCAATTTTTTATTTTTTATTTTTTGAAACGGGTGGGGGGAAGCCTTCTGCATCTGTGGTGAAAGTTTCAATTAGGTCTGTTGTGCCTAAGGACTATTTTTGGCCCCTAGAGGGCAGCGATGACTCTCTTTTGACAAGATCGGGTGGGCGTCAGTAGAGGCGGAGCTAGAGCGTCGAGCAGGAGATCAGAATGGAAAACAAAGGAAAAATGGCGACCGGTTGCGAGGAGCTCACGCCCGAGCCGTTTTTTTTCAAAGACCAAAAGCATCGACCAACGCTAAAAGAGCACATTGTTGACGACGATGATCATCATCGATGATGATGATGGTGAATGCGAGCTTGACGGCGAAATTGGAACCGCTGACGCGGCGGCTATGACGGCGTCATAAACGCGCAGCACAACCGAGCATGCACAGGCGGACGTTCGATCGGACGACGGAGAGTGCCCCGAGTCCAATGCATATTCATCGGAGGAGTGTGTACAGTCTGCTACTTGCCATTTATTCCCCGGAAAAAAAGGCGGTTAAGAAAGTGTAACGTTTGCACGCGAAACGGACAAAGTGAAAGTAAACTGTTGTGCGAGTCCTGGCGTCTCCTTGCACGCAGGAGAGCGTTACAAAAAGAAAAACTGTATTTGAAACATCCACATAATTGTAAGTAGTACCACAGTTGCACACATTTGTAAATAGTTTGCGAAATTGTTTTGTCAAATTGTTACACTTTTGAATGGAAATAAACGTATTTTGCAATCAAAAAACACTTTTTCATTGTTGGTGAAAGCGTTTTACAGAAGTAAAGCACTATTTAGGTGTTTGTGGCATCATTCATGGACAAAAAGAAGTGTAGAATTCACTAGAGTGCATGAAATAACATCGTTTCGCAAAAAGCTCTTTTTCTCCGTTTTTTGTTTCAAAACAGAGAATTTCGGTGAAAGTAACCATTTTCTATTGTTGATTACTGAAGAACGAAATAAGGTAGAAACAAACTTTTTTTTCTGATGAAAGATGAGAGTCCATTTGGTAGTATGTGTGTTTCCATAGTCCAAACACAACATTTTCTGTGGACCTTGAAAGATCACTCAAAATGCTTAAATCGGCTGGCATTGGGAACAACCCGTTTCTGAAAACGTCTGGCAGTGAAAGAGTTAAAATTTGTAATCGCCTGATGCCCCTAATTTTTAATAATCGTTTCTTAAAAAATAAAAAAAAGATTAAAAAAAATACTTACAATTATTTTATTAATTAAAAAAAATAATAATAAAATATTTTTAAAAAATTAGGGGCGTGAGGCAATAATAATAATAATAATAATAATTATTATTATTATTATTATTATTAATCGCATGACTTCACAAATTTTATACCTGCTCTAAACGTTTAAAAAAAATAACAATTATATCTTGTTAACAAAAGTGGGAAAAAATGTAAACTAATAGAAATAGTTCAAATGAATTTATGACGTCTATAGCCGTCAATGGCAGTGAATGAGTTAAGCAAATATTGATTTGCAATGACTCAACCAGTGAGTGTGTATTATGAACTATTAATGATTTGCGAGTATCGTGAGCGCTAACATGTGTTGAGCACAATGCAGCCCCACCCAGCACCCAATTTGGGACACGTCTGCGTCGGATTAGCTTTTTGTACGTCTATTTCTTCAGTGAGTCACTCGTTTGAAATGCAGCTTTGAAGCCTTTCGCACTTCCTCACTCAAACAGGCAGGGCTGCATTTAATAATCGGGCATGTTTCGGGGGGAACTTTGCTAAACGGCAATGGCGCCGTCAATTGCAACACAATTGCGTGGGAAAAGGAAACAGAAACTTAAAGAAATAGAATGTCAGATAAAGCATCAACTGTGCGAAAGGAGACACATGGAATTTGTATCCAGTTGTTTAAGCAACACTTGCATTGAAGAAAAAAGCCACTGTAGCAAAAAGAACATTTACAACATGTGTCATTGGGTATGCAATAACTGTCAAGTGGTTTGTAGATAGACACGTTGAAACATTTGAATAAGATAAATGGAACTCGCCCAGCAACACACCCCTGGATTTGTTGGTATGTACGGAATGTCATGTCTTGTGGCTTTTGCTTCTGCAAACAGCAATTACTTTCACACCTAAATGTGGCTCATATATCATCTGCAACACTGTCACGCTTCAATGATTGCAAAAGAACGTCTGAAGTTGTGGTACCATTGGGTAAACCTCTGCTGTAATGGAATGAACAGCAATAGGAAGTGAAAAGAGTGAGTTTTGGAGAGAGGAGTAAAGATCTGTTTCTAGCAACAGCATGGTAATGGAGAACAAGGAAGTCTTCAACATTTCACAGTTTCCTGAAATCTGGAATCATGGGACCAATAATAAAAGTAATTACTCTGTAATAATATGCAGTTTACTTTGTGATTCAAACATTTGCATAATCTCTTCTAAAGAAAACTGTAATGTGTCGATCAACAAAAGACTATGTAATAATTCACAAGTACACAATTATGGTTAAAAACTAAATATGAATATAAATAAATATAATATACTAAAATAAATAAAATATAATATAAATAATTAAAAAAATATGGTAAAAAAATTGTACACATGACACAATTACTACTTTTTTTGTTCTTCAGTTGCACAAATGGCGTATACTGTACACCATAGCGTGTAATATTTCAAATTAGGGCTGGCTGGGCGATATGGCCAAAAAATAAAATCTCGATTTTTGCAGTCAATCAGGACGATTACGATTTTAATCAATTTTAATCTAGTAAACACAACAAACATTTATTTAAATGTTTAATTTATTCAAAGATCTCTCCTGTGCAAAATGTTCAGACAACAATAATGTATACTGATTCTAGATCAGTATTAACATAAACTTAACATTTATAGTTTGTGCTTGAATGCTACAATTAAGTAGTCGGTAGCTATTGTACGAAACATGTCTTTTAAACCACCCATCCAGCATTCTGCCACTTGTGCAAAATTACGAGTCACAAAAACATCTGGATGTAACAGATCATAAGAATAACAGCTTTAAATAATCCTGAAGACAAAATTTGAAATTTTCAGCGATTCGATTTTTAAAATGGCGATGTATCGAATAAATTCGATTTATTGCCCAGGCCTATTTCAAATACAATATTATCGAGCCATACAGTGTATATACTCCCCCCCCCCCTTTTTGTACCACCTACATTCAATTGAATCCTTTATTAGAAAAGTAAAAGCTCTCTCTTGCCTGCTTGTTGAATTTTGAGTAGGGATGCACAATAATGCTATTTTCAACCGATACTGATAAACCAATCATTTAGAAAGCGCCGATGTCGATTAACCGATAAGTAAGCCGATTATTGTTTGGAAAATGAACTTGAATACAAATATACTTTTGAGTCCTACTACAAGTCTAACATGTACAAATACATTGAAACATTGTGTAAAGCACCAAGAAGCGGAATTGTATTAGTCAATAATTGCCGATAATTATCGGCCACCGATATCATCATGCATCCCTAATTTTGAGTGAATGTCAGAGATATTATTTTGAGAGGTGGACGTTGTTAGACAATATAATAAACCTACTAAATATTTCATGTCTTTCCACTGCACTATTAAAACCCGTGGGTGGTATTTTATTTTGAAATGGCTTGGTCAGAACCATCAAAAAGACCAAAACATGTCACAATACCGCCTAGGGGATAGCTAAAACCGTGGTTCTTAACCTGGGTTCGAAAGAATGTGTGAGCTAGTCTCAGGGGTTCGGCAGGAATCAAAACACACAAGCGCGCGCACACGCACACACACACGCACGCACGCACGCACGCACGCACGCACGCACGCACGCACACACACACACACACACACACACACACACACACACACACACACACACACACACACACACACACACACACACACGCACGCACGCACGCACGCACGCACGCACGCACGCACACACACACACACACACACACACACACACACACACACACACACACACACACACACACACACACACACACACACACACACACACACACACGATGATATGCCCCCCTTGGCCATATGAAGCTAACAAGTGCTATGGCAGTACCTGAGTCCGTCTTATTTCAGAGGGTCGCAGCTTTCACGCAATTCATTGACGCAATGTCCGAGCCACATCAACAGATTTATTCCAATTAACAACAAGTGTATAATCAGGTGCACACAGTCACAGGGGTCATCACTGAGTGCACAGTTGGCATATTAATGAGTTGCTTTGGATACTCTATTCCCTTTAAGTGCAGTTTGACAATGCACTCGAACCGCCAGCTTCTCATCCTTGATGTTTTGCTTCTTTTCAGACATCATTAATTTCATACTCAGAAATCAGTGCTTTTATACTTGAATAAGACTACATTTTCAGAAAGCATTACGTTTTTAATCAGTTGACCTCTAGTGTGTGTGTGTGTGTGTGGGCAATTCGGCACACCTACCGTATTTTTCATTCATCCTCTGAACATGCATTTAGTCATAAGCGCAGTATTCTGATTAAATGAACTAATTGGTTAAATCGCTAAAATGAATTAGTTACAGAATCAGGCATCAAGTAACTCTCAAGGATCAGAAAAGTAGACCAGTTTGTGGGCCTGTTCTAAAAATAGCTCACCAGTGATGAGTATATTGTAGTAATGGTCATTTGAAAAATGTTAACGCTGGCAGAGATTTTTATGTTTCCTAATTATTGTGAGAAGTCATTAACATGATCGGTATCGTCACATAAATGAATATCATTTTTATTGAAACGCTCTCACACACACATTATCGAATGTCTTTCTTGAAATGATCTCACATTCACGAATGATAACATTTTCACAAACAGTATGAAACGTAGGGCTGGGAATATTTGACTGTCTCACGATTTGATTCGATTCCGATTTTTGGGCCTGCGATCCGATTCAGAATCGATTATCGATTCTAAACGATTTTAGATTAGAAATTATTTGATTGACAATGACTTCTGTTTCAATTTATAGATATGCAAATAATCGTCATGATCTACTCCAGTCTGACTCGCTAATGCTAATTAGCGCGTGGCACTTTTATCACTCAAAATAACGACTATTCATACAAAACGCTTCAGGAATGTATGCAGAGAAGCATCTTAACATCCTACACAGCAACAACAACAAAAAAAAACTTTTATTGGAATAACTTGATAATTACTTTTTGCTTCTATGTGGCTACAACTTGTATCAGAATGAGCGGAAACCACACTGCCCCTAAGTGGCCAAATCGTGTACAACATGAACAGTGCTCCCAATAAAGGCACATACAAACAAGGGCAAGACAGTATAAAATAATTGAAATAAAATCGATTTTGGGACATTTAAAATCGATTCTGAATAATACTAAATGAGAAACCGATTTTTTTGGCACCCCCCTAATGAAATGCTCTCACACTCTACTGAATTGCTCTCAGACATACTCCTGAAATGCTCTCATACAAAGGGAAACTTTCTCACACTACACTACAAACATTTTTCTTTGCTCACTACTAAAACTCTCTACCGCACATTACTGAAATGCTCTCACACTTAAGTGAAATTATGTATCTCATACACTACTTAGACCCTCTCAAATACATTAAAAACTTTTATACTACAGACACTATCACCGGCACAAGTGAAACACACAAGGGAACGCTCTCACACATGAAATGAAATGCTCTCGCACACATGACAGACATTCCCATGCCCAAGTGAAATGCTCTCACACACAACACAGGAAAACCTTCGCTTAATTATGTAAAACATCTTAAACACACTACTGAAATACATGTGAGAGCATGCCATGAGAGGTCATGTGGAATTATGTCTCTGTCTACCCCTCATAACAATCATTTCTACTCCCACACTGAGTCATGTTGTTGCCTGCAGACAACTCAAGGGAAGAAGCCAATATAAAGATTCCCATTGTCACATCAACTCAAACTCAGCGCTAAGCCTGCCCGCACGCACTGCAACATCGTCTCCTCCTAAGTCGATATGACTCAGCAGTGGAGCTGCCTTGAGCCACAACAACACAAATTCCTGAATTAACCACTAGCGTTCACACTAATTGAGTGAAAAGGGTTTGGTCTCTTTAATGGAAAAGGAGATAAACCTACCAAAAAACACCTTTGTATAAACTTCTTTAGTTGTAAATTGGCACAATAGCAATTTAGCTAAATTGGATTGGATGACGCCAAACAAACATCAGCAATAAAGCCTGTTTGTAGCAAAATAAAGACATAAATGATCATTAGGACCCAAGCCAATATGGTGTGCTAGTGTTTAGCATGTCTGCTTCACTGGTCTGAGGTTCTGTGTTCAAATGTCGGGCCCATTGGACCTTTGCGGAGTTTATATGGTGCAAATTTGTACTTCTATGCTAACGACACTGTTATTTACTGCTATGGCTCAACTCTTTTTTTTTTTTTTGGGCTGTCAAATCTTTTGTGGTTGTCCAGCGCTCATTAATTCACTTGAAAGTTGTTTTCAATGCCGATAAAACAAAGTTGCCTCCAATAATTCCCACATTTTTCTATTATAAATGAAATGATACGAAATGAAATGAAATAGGGGTTGTTCAGATGTATAAATACTGACTCATTCACTATTTTTTTTTTTTTTTTCAGCTCAGTATTGTTCATTCGGTAATCTTACCGATTCGACATGTCATCATCATTGCTTTCTCTCTTTTTCTTTTTTTTGTATGTGCGTGAGTATGTGCATGTGCAGGTGTGTGTGGGCTCATTAATTCAGCTAAAACCTATTAAAAATCCCATACCGTTCACCTAAATCGAATACTTGAGAATCCAGCTAGAGTCGTGAGGTTGTCAGGAGACCCGAGGAAGGATCAAAGAAAAGAAAGAAAAGTGAAATCCAGCACCGACCAGACATCACCTACTACCCCGGTGGTCACCAACCAGAATCTTTCACCAACCCCAGAAACATCTAAATTCCAACAAATTAGGGAGACCTGATGGCAAAATGGAAATGTATTAAATTTCCACTGCATCTTCCAACCAAGAGCACCATCTAGGGGACTTTAAAAAAATCACAAGTGCTTCATGAAGCTTCATTTTGCCATCACTAGCAAGAGACCAAAGGAAAGACTGAGGAAAGGAAGGAAGGATAGATGAAGCAGAATTAGATCCACAGACATCAGCCTCCACCGATTCAACGACCAGAGGAAGAAGCAGATTGTGTTTGAATTTCGGTAGACGACTCATTCACTTTTAAATCCAAACATAGTTTTTGAGGCAAATTCCACAATATGCACTTGTCTTTCATAATGTATGTGTAAAATTATGTGTATGTTTGTTGCTGCCTCTTTGCCAGGACAGCCTTGAAAACGTGGTTTTTAATCTCAATGGGATGTGTCTTGGTTAAATAAGGGTTAGGTAAAATTAACTCAATTTTATATCTTGTGGCTATTTGGTCCTCATTGAACCTAACGTGCATATTTTTGGAAGCTGGAGTACCCAGAGAAAATCCACACATGCACAGGAAAAAATATGCAAGATTCGAAATTGGGAACTGTGCTAACCACTAGTGCACAGTACTGCCCTGAGTTATATCTTACTATTCGTACCAGTTAGTATTAATCAAAATTGATGTCCTTCACTCTCATTTCAGCTCAGCATCTCTCAGCATTCCCACTGGAGGGAAAATTGCCGTTTCTCTCTCATGCTGTTTTTCTGTTCCGAACATGCGTGCAACTATGTTTGACTCTTCTTCTCCCTGTAGGTCGGTTTTCAGGCGCATGCATGCATCTGATGCAACACAAGGTCAAAACGCCCTTCAATGCCACACAATGTCAACATCAACAGTCTATTTGGAGCTTCCATTACTGTCAATAGCACGGGGGACCCTGGAGGTATCACTGCATGAATAATTCCCACGCCTTCCCTCACGTGGAACGCCACTTCCTGTTCTGCCCTGCCCGAGTGGGTATGTCTACGCTTCAGCCGTGTATTATTGAGCTCCACTAAGCACTGATATTCTGAGGGAACTTCTGAAGGGGGATGACTCACTGCATCAACGTTGGACTGCAGTTGTTATATAAATACCGGTAAGTAAGCCCCAGAGGTGAAGAGGCGCTCGGCAGAACCATCAACTGAACATTCGGATGACAATGTGTGAGATCGATGGAAATGACCTCTGACTGACGTTCACTGAGAAGAGGGAGAGAAGTAGTACACGTTTTCCACCGACTTGAGAAGTTGCACGAAATGGATCTTTCCAGTTCACGGTCTTGACAGTAAAATATATCCAGGAAATTAAAACGAGTCAGTCAACAAAAAAACGATGGAAAAAGAATGTTCCCAAAATTGACGGATACAATTACCCGTAGTATAAGAAATAAAATCTGATTATAAAGTAAAACCAAAAATCCTCAATATTGTAAATTAGTAACAATAAAAATAAGACAACCCCATGAAGAGTTAAAATTAGTACATTAAATACAACCTTTTTCAATCCTTACAAAATGTATTTTTGTTTTTTTCCTCATCCTTCCACTTCCATTTTCTGTGTATAACGAATACTTAACTGAATGTTTATCTGCATTTTTTTGAAGAATTTTGGTTATGTTTAAAAAAAAAAAAGATCCATATATGCATTTGAATAGACATCAATTATACACAGAGTTTCGCTATTTACGGGCTGGCCCTATCCTATCCCCCACCAATAGCGGGTGTCCACCGTATTACAATTAGTGTAATGAATATACAAAATGTATACAATATAATTTTATATTTGGGGGGTTCAGGGGGATTCACACTTGGTGGATTAAAATTACTAAAATAAATGAAATCCCTTTAAGGGATTACAATACTATGATTTATGACATTTTCAAAATAAATAAATAAATAATTTTCACATGAGGAACTGAATTATTTCCCTTGTGGGATTACAATTCATACGATAAATAAAATAATAATAATAAATTCCCTGTGAGGCATTAAAATTGTATGATAAATACCATTCGAAAAATGAATGAAAATGACATTTGCATAACAAAAAACAATAAATAAAAAAACAATAAAAATAATAATAATAATTTTGTCCGTTTCCTTCAGATGGTAATGAGTCTCTTAGTGTGTTTGATCAAATAAACAAATTGGTTAATTAGTTTGGAGACAGCCAGTAGTTAAAGAGAGGGCCCCAAGAAACAAGTTAGTCAAGGTCACATCAGGTCATCTTTGTAGAGATGAGGCCTTTACTGTTGACATCCTCTTCTATCTTGCCCATTTCGATGCTCCAAGCACTAGCTAACATACTTGCTTTGATTTGGACCAGAAAAAGACAGGAGTGTCATTAAGGTCCATATAGCTTTCATTTCCCTCAGAAATTTATTTTTTGGAGTGGGGAAACAACTTTCAAAATGCTGCATAAAACATTTGTCTACAAAAGAAAAAATTATGTGGTATATATACACTGTATGAAGAAAATTGGGCATACAGTGGAAATCATTATTTGATCGGCTGATTTTGTAAGTTTGCTCACATTACAATGAAATGAACAGTATCACGTTTTTAAGGCTATTTATTGATTTTGGTAATTGGCAGAATATTATTTTAAGGAATGCATAAAAACCCACAACAGAATATGTGCTTTTTATTTAGTTGAAATAAACATATCATCCTCTACACCTATAATTAAGCCAGAATTCTGTCTCCTGGCTGGTGACGCAGTCAACCAATTGTGACATGCCTGCCATAGCAAAACGAGTCAGAGCTCGCAGGTAGATCACGAGATACTGTACAACGCAAAATTATTTAAATAGGTTAAAATTTTCAGTATTCAAATTTCATCAACAACAAAAGCTCAATTGACACCACTTTCATGGGTTGAAAGTCAGTTGCTTCTTTTTCATCAAGGACTACACACGTTGTAACATTGAATATAATGACACATTCAAATTTGTCCATTGTTATGTTTAACTTTAGTATTTTGTTGTAAAATAAATGCTATATACACCATGGCATTGGCTGCCAATTCTTCACCATTTTCAGTTGTCAACCAATTCAGACTTTATCTGGTGTCATTAAAAATAATCAAAGTTAACAAATGTCTTACCTCCATTTATGTTCCTTTCTTGTAAAAGCCTTCATTCTCTTGTCAAATCCTTTTAGTTTGTGCACCTGAGAAGCTGCCGTGAGTTTTACAATCATTCCCCACCGTTACTAAACATTAAGTCAAACAAACAGAAGCAGCTAGTTGGGGCGTAGAAGAAGAACGGCACCAAACGCTCCTGTGCGCTCTCTTGCGCCCCCTAGGTTGTGGTTGTCACAGCCACATTCAATAAAAGAGTGATTTTATGCATGATTCTTCAAAAGTTGTTATCTTGGTACGTTTTTTTTTTTTTTATGTCACAGAAAACCTGACATTCGAACACTGTTGCGCAGGCTTTATGTCCACTTTTCATGGCTCACGTTAAGATTGCCAATGGACATTAGTGGCATCAAACTCATTTTCATCACAGGCCACATTGTAGTTATAGTTTGCCACAGAAGCTTATACGAGTGATCAGAAACCATACATAAGTCATGTATATTACACACATTGGCTTGTTATTGACTTGTCAAATAGAATTTGAAATCAGAAGTCATGGAAAATAGTGCCACTGACATATAACTAAGCACACAACTCTTTTCCAAATTATGTTTGATGGATTTGGAGAATTGCAATTTCTGTACAGATTTTCTATATTAAATCGAGAAGAACAAATCCATTCAGCAAGAAACATGAAGCTTGTACTATTTTCCTTACGTAAAATGATGCGATGGGCCGGATGTGGCTTCGAGGGCTAAAATTTGACACTGCAAAAAATAGAATTAAATAGGAAAAGATATATTCACACACTCAAACAGTTTGTTTTTAAGAAAATGCATTTTATTATTAAATAAATAAATACGGCACTTTTTTGTACTCAATAAGTTATGCAGTACAATTTTTTTCTACCAGGGTGATAATGGCTCTTTAAGCATTCTAAAAAAAAAAAAGAAAGAAAAAAAAGCACCATCCCCGACCCCTGTGCGCTCAGTCTAGATGTCATTAAAGAGACAAAACACTGTCCTTTTTTTCTTTTTTTTTTGCATATTACAACCCTCCCACACACACACTGACTCATATATACACACACACACACAAATAGACGTACATATTTTTAAAAACACTTGAACCCTGGCCCATCCTCACACATATTAGCATGTTTCTGTATGGCAGGTTAGCTTACACTGTACATCATTTACAACAGTGAGACAGTCCCGCAGCCTCTTCTTTATTTTTAAGCTGGTGCCAGCCCAACTTTTCAGTCTTCACAAAAGACATCATCTTTGTCTCTCCTTATCCATCGTATCAACATTCCCGGGTCCGACCTAGTTGTCGCTCCTCCAGTAAAACCTCATCTTCCCTCCATTGCATGTAGTGACTTCTATGATCCACAGTCTGTCGTCCGTCCACAATTCCACTTGCGCTGTTCCTCCCCAATGGATGCAAGCTCTGCATGATGTGTGAGTCCATGTGTCTAACGCACATATTTATCGGGTCTTTAGCTGCACCTTTGTAGCAGCATGTTGAGCGAGTATAGCATGCGCTCGCGCAGGTCGGCGGGGCAGCCGGATGCCAGCAGCGAGCTGAGCTTGAAGGTCTTGGAGACGCGGTCCTCGTTGATGTAGGTCAGCATGTATTCGTCCCTCTGGCAGCACAGGATGATCTTGGTGTGGTCATGGTAAAAGTTCACCTTTGGGAATAATGACAAATGAGAATAACAGTTCATTTTAGGCACATGAATCCTTTTCATTTCGGCTGAAACATTTGCTATTTTTCTTCAAATCCCCTCCCATCAAACCCCTTCAACATTTTCCATGACCTTTGACTCAAAATTCAATCTGTCAGCCTATCGCAGGGAAATTTCTGCCCTCTCAAGTCAACCAAAACAACAATGAGGCCCAAAGTGAAAATTAGTTTGACAACCCTGAAGGGATTCTAAGGCTATGTGCTATTTTTTTGTTTAGATTACACCAAAGCGGTTTTCCCCTGATAAGAGTTTGTTTGTGTCTCCAGTTCTGGGCTTCCTGTTTACAGTTTCAATTTTACATTCCCGAAAACAGAGCTTTGAAAAACGAGCGTGTAGTGGACTGAAACGCAAAGTTTCCACTCGCAATTAGTGGGGGGAAAAATCTTGGTGGCTACTTAAGCAAACAATAATAATCATTAGTATTGTTAATATTAGTACAAGGAGCAGTAGTATTAATAATATCATCATCATTATTATTATTTTAAATAAATGATCGGAATCTCTTTTGGTGCTTTCAAGTTCCATTAAAATTTCTCAGTTATATATTACAGGATGGACCTAAAATGCACAAGATCCATACAGATGTTTATGTTCAACTTTTAACTTATCAAGTCCCTAAGAGACTATAAATAAATAAAAATATGCAAGCTATACCAAGAGAAAACTCCATCTTTCATGAATACAACAAAGTATATACTGTAGATGGTTTTTCACACTAAAGTTTAATCATCCATCGTCTACTTTATCTCTGTCAAAAGTTAACTTTTTTTTTTTTATCTTAAAAAAGAGGGTTGTTTCCAAACTCCCATTTTTCATGAATGCACCACAAGACATAGTTGCAAAACTTCATAATATCTAGGTAAAATGTTATCATTTTGAGGTTGGACTTTACAAGCTTCAAGAGAGATGTTTCCTAACTCCTAACTGTTTTTATGAGTGCGCCACAAGCTATAAAAATTTCATTTGAGTTGACCTTATCTTGGAACCCGGTACTTCAACAACTGAAGGATGCATACAATTCTAGTTGAATATTCTGTTCTCTGCTGTTGATCTGAGTTGAGTACTGTTATCTGGTTTCTCCTAGCAACCACCGGCGTTTCCCTGAGAGTGTTTACCTGGAAAGTGCCATCATTGAAGAGCATCATGAGGGCGCGGTCCGATTTGAGCCATTGGAGAAGATAGAGTCTGGGCATGTGTGCATCCGTCATACTGCCCAGGTCCCCGCCCTGAGAACACAACACAGTTAGCATCAAACACGCCGCGACATGTTAGCATTTAGGAACAGAATGAATGAAAGGCTTACATCCATGAGGTTCTCCTCCATGTAGTGGGAAAAATACTTGAGCACAGTCACTTGGCCCACGAAGTGTTCAGGTACCTCACAGGTGGGGAAAACAGAGCGCTGACCCAACTCTGCATAATAATGGATTGTCCTGGTGATGAATTGGAGATAATCAGAGTGAGAGAAACCCTTTAAAAAGCTCAAGTAGATACTTTTTTGGCAAGCGCTTGGCAACATTTGCATAATCATAACATTTGGGGAGGCACGTACTTTCTGTCTGGCAGAAGGCTCATGTGAGTGCCATTGTTGAAGAGAACGCCCACGGTGTGGTCGGACAACTGGTATCCGAAGCCGTACTTGTTGGAGTAGTCCACCCACTTGGTCACCCACTGAAGGCTGCAACTGTTTGCGCTCTGAGGAATGCTGTCGGCTGTAGGGCGCAAAACAAGAACAACAAGGGGGGTTAGAACTCATTTACCAGGAACATGGTGCACCGATATCACAAATGTATTTCCGTAAATAGTGGCTGGGCGAGGGGGCTATTAGGGGGGAGGCCTTTGAAAAGCTTAATAAGGCATATTTCCCAGTTTTCCTGAAGGCACCACAAAACATCAGAAACTGTGCGTTTCTGCGAGGGGGGTGTTTATTTACTCTATTGTGGATGGGGGCAGGTGTCAATTAGGGGGTAGGCCTTTATTTTAAATAAGTTCTGTAGCTTCCCTGGAACATAAAGTATGCAACACTTGCTGAGCGGGAACCAATGAGTGGCATCTCTCCCCGGAACAAACATGGATTTATCTCGACGACACTGTGGAGCGACCACATAAACTTGACTCATTGCTAACTTACAACAGGCATTTAGTCCCCATGCTTTAAACTCGTCAATAGGTGCTGCTGTTTTGGTTAACAATGGAGTTCAATTCCAAAATGGTGACAATTACATCCATGAAGGAGTCCACTTGATGTTTATCCCCTTGGCAATTGACATTGGAGCAACGTTGCAAAATTTTCCGAAATTGCATTTCAGCGCCAGATTGAGAAGCTTTATGGTCATCATACTGCTCCAACATGCAGTAAAATTCGAATGCAATATGGCAAGTTTCTCAACATGGGATCTGTTCTTAACAAATCACATCACAGAAGACATGCTGCTATCACCCCCAAACTGATATAGCAGGCTTTCGTACAGGTAATCTATCCAGAGGGCTGTACTCGAACTCAGCATCCACAAAAGCACGATTCAGCAGATGCTTAGAAGAGTGATAAATCTTTACGGAGTTCAAATTGTTGGGCGTTATAATCTTCTGCTAGAAGCCTTTGAGACGGTATGGGTAACGTTTTATCACACCCGCATATGTTTCGTATTTGGCTGTAAACGACCTCACCTTTAGGCATGTTCTCCAGGCAGCCCCTCAACACACCGGCGACCGTGTCGGCGACACTCCCCGTGGTGTTGTACTCTAAACCTACAGGGACAGCGTACGGACTTTAGGGTTTGTTATGTTTATATACGCACATTGAACATTTCATTAGGTACACCTGCACAGTGACATTGGTATGTGAAATGGAAGGAAAATACTACAAATCCATAAATTATTAAACCTTTTAATTTTACAGGCATTTTTTTTTTACATGTATCATCCTTGAAAGCCACTAGGACACAGTGCTACCGTCATACTGAAAGTATAGAAGTAACTTTTGTTTCATGTCATTACATATCAGGTGTACCTATTGAAGTTGCCAGGGTACCAATGTTGTCAAAAGAACTCACATTCGCTGCTGCTGCTGCAACTCCCCAGACTCCCCCTGACGATTAGACGGATGGTATCTCGCGTCGTCGTCAGGGATCGGCTCTCTGTTGCCAGGGCGACGGGGCTTTGGGCAGATGGCGGAAGTAGACTTCCATTCTGAGGCGGATGAAACAAATGACGACAGCGTTTGAAAATGTGCGATGACAGCGGAGTAGGATTCGTCTCCTCCCACTATGACTCAACTCAAAATGCTTGAAAATAACCGGCTTTCTGAACAGGCTGTAGAACCTGCTCACTTAGGGACTGAAAATTGCAAGTGTGAATAGTTAATTCTTACCTCTGCTGTCTTTTTGCACTGCTGCTGGCTGATGACAGTTCGTTCCAGGTCATGCTGCAGTTTGTAGATCTCCTCTTCCTCTTTGGTTAACTTATCTGTAAGAAAAAGTAAAAAATAAGATAAAATAAAATAAAAAATCTCCAATTCTTATATGTTTTCATTAAATTGTATTAAATCTATTCTCTTCATTTTGGTGTGTTTCTCTACCTCCAGTAAGTGTATGTTAGATTGTTTGTCCAATCAGATTTCACCATCAGAAGTGTTGGTCAATGTAATGTAACATTGAGCAATAGGACCGTTCCTTTACCCAATCAGAGTTCAGATTCACCTCACACGACCTCCTAACTGGCGCACAATAACGTCAAAACTCTCTGGTGGATCTAGAGCATTTTATTGATTTTTTTTAAAAATCATGTTATTAGATAAATATTGATTCCGAACTGCTACTGATTTATTGCATTTTTGGATACTATTGCTGGTTTGCATAATTGTGACGTGATAGTAGTAGTATTAACAGCAATATATTATATGCAACCCAACTGGTCTAAATACGGTATTCTGTTTAATATAACAAAATAATAAAAATAATTTTTAAAAAACAGGTGAGCTGTGATTGGTCGTTGCCAGAGCCCTGAGCAACTGTGATGTCATCTTCAATTGACAGCAAGTGGCAAAATGGCCGCCCACTGAGAACGACTGGATTTTGCTTCATAACTCATATTCCACAAATGTAATATTAATCAGAATGTCATGTTTACACTAGAGAGGTCACATATAACATATTATTGTCAAGAAATGTTTAAGGTTGACTTCCCCCTTGAGTTGTTAATTTCCCACTGCATGTTGCTCAGTAAATCAGTCTTACTCACTCAGAGTCTCGTAGTATTTGACCTTGTCCCGCCGGCCTCCAAATAGCGCCGCCGCCGCTTTCTTGAAAAAGCTCTTGGCGGGACTTGAAACGTGAAAATCGGGCGTGGAGTGACAACAGTTCGCTGACAGACGTTCGGGACTGAAGCCCTGCAAGGGGACATCAAAGTGGGTCAGCAACCTGCTGGAAGCCTCCTACACTCCCGCCATTGAGAAAATTGTATCTCACCTGTGTGAAGAAGTCGTGCCTCAAGATGTGCTCCAGGTCGGGTCTATCCTCTGGCATCTTGGCCAGCAGGCTGGCAATCAGCTGCTTAGCCTGCGGCGATAGTGAGGAGGGCAACGAGTAGCGAGCCTCGCGGATGCACCGGTACGTCTCTTTCAGATTGGTGGTTTCAAACGGCGGCCTTCCCAAAAGCATTGTGTACCTGGAGTGATATCGAATATGCTCGTTAGACTCTATCCATTCATTTGCTATAGCACTTTTGGCCAGTGGGGTCGCTAGTGAGGTTTTTGGAATTTGGTAAAAAGCCAAAGTAAAAAAAAAATAAATGCTAATGCTACATAAGAGGGCCTTGAGGACTTGAACCCTTGTGGAGTTATTAAGTGCAAAGACATCCTGATAGATGACTACCATGTATGTACCCAATGTATTCCAGATTTTGGATTTTCTTTCTAGATTAAAAAAATGCAAGTTATGTTAAACCTTATTTTCAAAATTGCAATATCTAAGATAAATGCAAAATTTACCATGATGTGCAATAAATTCACATTTTCGACGAGCTTAGCTAACTATTATTAGTTTCACAATGGGGGAAATGTGCAAATTTAAAATGTATCCTGAGCTTTTTTTCCAATGGAAAAACAGCAAGTTACAAGTCACATCCGCCAATTTATTATATTTTAAAGCCTTTTTTAAAGCATATTTATTATGTTGTAGCTGTCAAATGAAAATCATGTACAACAAAAATGAATTTTCCACATTTCTATTAGCCAGGAAAAAAACAACACTTTATTATACAGTGACGATAAAGCTGTTGATGTACATGTCAATGATATATATCCTATATAATAGAAGAAAAAGAAAAATGCTAAATAAACACTTAAGTTTGACCACAATTGGATCTGGGCGCAGCCAAGGATGACTGCATTTAGCAAAAATGGGGACAGATTAAAACTGGAAAGTACCCCGGCAATAAAGGAATGTCCTTTAGCGACACGCGAATGACAGCAGCTAAGATAACTAAAACTATTCCTACACAACCCTCATTTACAACCATGCATTTCAAGTTATACTCTATACCAGTGAACTTTCTGACATTTTAATATAATCAGTGATCAGAGGGTTCACATTAGGACTCATTTCGAAGCCTACTCACATTACACAGCCGAGGGCCCAGATGTCTGATTCACAGCCGTGGCCCTGCTTGTTCAGCACCTCGGGGGAAAGATAGTTGGGAGTCCCGCATATCGTCTTCCTCCTGTTCCCCGCCGGTTCCAGCTTGGCTGCCAGACCAAAGTCGCCCACCTTCAGCTCCATGGATTCGTTTACAAAGAAATTACCTACCAAGGGAGAGTGAGAAAGATGAGAAAGGGCAAGATGATGAGGCTCCTGTTCTTGCCATTGAATGCATACCCAGTTTGAGGTCCCTGTGCAGGATCTCCTGCTCGTGCAGGTACTTGAGCCCAGAAACGATCTGTCGTAGGTAGTAGCGCACCTCTGGCTCCGTGAGTACTTTGCGGGCCTTCAGGATGTGTGCTAAGGACTGCAAAAAAAAGAAGGGACAGGTAAAAAATTTGCCAGAGGAAACAAATGCTGACTAGCTGGGATGCAATGTAAACACGAACAGGGTATGAAAAGATCAATTCATTGCGTTTCTGCACATATTTAGTGCACCAGATTAAATGGCATGCAGTAAAGTAGATTTACTACCCCTTTTTAAGTATTTGGATTTATTCCATGTGCATGGACTGGGAAGGCAGTGCTGCCATGTGAGGAAGGGAGGCAACATAAGATAGGATGGTTCAGGAGGGGACAGGCCAGGAAAAGTGCATTTGCAGGCAAGGAAAAAGGTTGGAGAAAAAAAGTTGCCCACCCCTCATGCTTTAAAGTTGTGCATTAGACTAACTTTTCTGCTGCAGTACTCCAGCAGGATGTAGATGTTCTCCTTGTCCTCGAAATGGTGATAGAAGTGCACTATGTGCTTGTGATGGAGTATTCGGTGAAGGTCGATTTCTCTGTCAATCTAGACATGGGAAGGGGGGAGAGGGGCAACATCAAAATAGTTAACACTATATTTTTTCCCTTAAGTCATTGTGATGATTAATTTGGGAGACAATTGCATGATGTGTGGTCTTATACCTTCTCCCGTTGGTGCGGCTTTGAGACGCGCGCATGCGGGATGATTTTGGCTGCGTAAACTTTACTGGTGGAGAGGTCGGTCATCTCGTAGCACTTTGCAAAGCCTCCCTGAAAAGACAAAATATTGTTTTCATTATAATGACCAAATTCATGCATACATAACAGTTAAGTGATGTCTCTCTCTCTCTCTGTACCTTTCCCAGAACTTTGCCCCGGCAGTAGCACTTGCCGGTGGCCGGGTCGGTAATGATCCGAGAGGTCTCCGAAGGAGCGCCGCGCTCCTCGGCTTTCTTCCGCCGAGGCTCGCATGACCTCGGCGTTGACTCGCACATGTTGCCGCTCTTGGGTTGCTGAAGCCCGGTAGTCCTCTGTACTTCCATTTATTGCGTGTGTGTGTATGCGAGTGCTCTCCTTTCTATCGTGCCTACACTTTGAATGCACACCCAAGGAGCGCTCTTCCCGTTTTATACTGCGGCGCCGTCTGTACTCCGCCCCTTTTGTGACGTCACACCAGTAATCTTACGTCCATTGCTATTAAAATGCAGGAACGGTGCGCAGGCATCCAAACCGCATAAACAATACTTGCATTTATATTGTCTAAAGCAGGACTTTTTATTTATTTATTGCATCAGTTGTAAAGTGAAAAAAAATATAGGCCTATACAATAAAAACAAATCTAAATAAATTCAATTTGAATACTTTTAACATTTTAATTACATAACATTTTAATTGTTGTTACATTTCATATTCATTAGTGTATTTAGTCGTCCTCAAGCGCATACTTCTGGCTGGAGTCTGTTTTTGCAGCTGTTTGGAGCACGAGCGCCCTCTGGGTGGTGGTGTGCATGTAGTGCAATTTAGCTCAAGTGAGTGTGCATTTCCGTACATCAGACTTCAAGATGTGTTTTCTTCCGTGGTGGATTTTTTTTCTTTGCAACTTCCAGGCTAAAATGTGGTTGATCCATGTTGACTTAAACAGCTAGTTCTTGTGTGAAGTTTTCTCAGGCACTCCAGCTTCCTCCCACATATCAAAAATGCATTATTGAAGCCTTCACATTTCTCACACGTGTGATGAACGTAAGTGGGATAAAAAATAAAAAAAAATATTTAGCAACTGCTTGGCAATCAGTCCAGTTACCCTAATGATGACAAATGCTTCAGAAAATTGATGGGGTAATAGCCAAAACTAGCCCACTAGCCTTACAGCGATTTTTTTCACTAATTTAAGTTTTTCAATGTTTTTAATTATCTTTATGTAGCAATGTACAAGTAGGCATTTCTTAAATAATTATAACTACAATTCCAACCAACTACAAGTGATCCAACCAGAAAAGACATCAAAATTTCATATCAGTATTTATTTAATTTCACAGTAATTAGGACGAACCATTGAGATGGAGGAAATTCAGTGCAATGAAAAACCTAATCTGCCCATTTTTGGCATGTTAAAATTTACACGCGAACATGAAATGATTTGTCTTATCAAAGGTGGTCGACTAGTGCAGGACATTCAGAAATGCTCCATAGATTCAGTCTCTTAAATCATCATCCAATTCATGAAAAAAGCATCCTCAACATTACTTAACACTTCCCCTCTGACTGGACCGCATGGCGCCGATATCAGAGGCCCACGATTGGTCGAGTCCTGAGCCAAGAGTGGACTGGTAAGGCCAGCTGGGGAAAGGGTAGCGGCAAGCGATGACGCGCACATCATCGGGAAGCTCTTTCAGCAGCTTCTCTCCGAGCACTTCCATCTGTCCGGCCATCGGGAGAGGCCGCATCAGCCAAACTGCGATTACGTAATGTTAAGAAAGCAAACTCACCACTCTTGTAGCAAGAAAAGACGTCACGTTGTCCTATTGTGATAAATCAGTCTATGGGAAGAAGAAATAAACTGTTACTATAACATCCATATAAAATAATCACACATCCATGCTTGTGGATATTCTAATTTCTGCAAGTCGTTTCTTTCTCAGAGCATTGAATTGATCACAACTCAACTGCTCTGTTTGTCTTAGAAGACATTTTGCCTCTCATCTCATCAGTTTATGCAAGGAGGCTTGGATAAAAAAGTTAAAAGTCTTTTTTTAACTAAGGTAGCCTGGCAGGAAGGCACTGCGGTCCAACGGGCCTTTGACCTGCCATATGCAACAAGGATGGAGTTAATCTCGAAGCCGGTGCACTTGATGCCAGCAGAGGATGCTGCAAACATCTGAGAGATCACAAAATTCAAATCATGTCGTTTCAGATTTTGCATCAGAGATTCTGTTTTCTATAGCGCTGAATCACAGGGCGTATTTACAGCACAGTAGAAATATAACCATTGATAATCATCCCTTTGGGTTTAGATCAGGGAACGTCATTAATATTTGTCAACTATTTGTCTATTATACTATTTGGCCCCACTCAAAATGGAGTCAAATTTACTCTAGAGTCAAATTTACTTTACAGAATTTACTGTGCAGTCACTATCGTCACCTTCTCCCTCTTGGCCATCCATACGCTTATCTCTGTTTGGCCAAAGGTTTTCATCCACGCCGCAGCCGATATTTTCCCTTGCAATGAAGCGAGGGAAAAAAACAGTGTCAATGTCTCAACCTCTACACTGATCCACTTTGATATGCTCGACTAATTTTGACAATTGAACAGATGATTTTGCACATTATGATTTACACACTGAAATCCTGCTGACATGTTTTGGAGAGGATAGCCATTAGACTGAAAAACAACTAATCCAGTTTGATCAGCAAGATTAATTCATTTGGAAAATGTGCTAAATGTAGGCACATTGTGCTAACTGTAGGCTAAATGTACACAACCACTGAGGCAATTGAGACATGAAGTAAGACATTGGCAATTTGATGAGAGCAATGAGAAATGCCATTCAGTTGGCACCAATTGTAAGGTGGTTTGGGGATTTGTCCATGGTATTTTGAAAATGTCATCTCAGTTTCAAGAAATGTGCCAAACGTATGGAGAAAAACTGTAATAAACAACTGCAATTAAAATGGGCCGAAGAGCTTTTGTATTAGTGTAGCTCTGACATTTTCACATACTATATTAGAAGACAGACAGACAGAAAGCAAGAAAGACTTTAGAATGTCCATGGCCTGAAGGCAACACCCATCATGTGCATACAGATATAATAATAAATGCAAAGGTTTTTTATTTTATTTTTATACCTGTACTTGCGTATTGTTTTTATGTAATAGTAGCTACATCTGGTTTATGTTGTCTAGGTCTAAAATAGCAGAGTTGCACAATTGTTGCCCTTATTTTGATCTGAGTTTGGCCTTTAGTTATTGCCATCAAGCCGATTATTTTGCCAACAAACAGAGGGCGCTACTTTGGACCTTTTTAGCCCACAAGAGCTTCTAGAAATGTTCGACTCCTGCACTCAGCACTATCTGGTGGTGATTAATACAAATATTTGCTACTTTTTCTACAACTTTATCTACGCACGTCACTTTTCACAATTGACCGCCAACTGGCTGCAAGCGTGGCGAAAACACCACAGGATGAAGATAAATGAACAGAATCGATGTGAAATATGTGGTTTATTAATAAAAAGCAACGACTGGGTTTGTTAGTGCAGCCTAACCTACCTGCTACTGGAGCGTCTGTACTGCGTACTATCTATCCACTGAGTCACCATTCTGGGGAGGGCGGCGCTCACCTTAGCCGGCCTATGAGCGCACTCGCCCGGCCAGTCGTCCTATCACAGACGGCCTCAAGCACCATAAAATCACCCTCCACCCCACTGACAGCTGGATCCACCATAATAGTAGTTTTTAGTAGTAAGCAATCAAATATTATTCAGTTTTGCATATCTTTAGTTACCTTAACGAAGACACGATGGACTTGTACGGGAAGGTAAGACACGCTATAAAACACCACCATGAAGTTCCGAGATGGTATTTATGACACGCAAGCCATAAGGTTATTTATTATTTATTTCCCCGCCTCGCCATCGTAAATCACACAGCTGTTTACGCACGTACCGCGTTGCATGCTGGAAACTGTAGTAAACGTTCCCCTTTTCGGCTGTGAGCGCACTTCCGCGTCGGAGATATAAGAAAACTTCAACTCCCATGTTCCTTAACAGTTGTTGACGTCAGAAGCAGGCTCGTGCCGCGACGGGAGGGAGCGGGGTAAAGGAAAGCGAGAAGGGAGGAGGGAGGTGGTGGGAACAGCTCCCTGGTGCTGAAATTGCTTCAGCACAGCCAACGAGCGACGCGGAGGGGGGAAGAAGAAAAGGAAAAAAGCCCCCAAAAAGCCCAAACATTTAATAAAACAAAGGAGGACAATTTTGACACAGACTGAACTCGAGCCAAGGGCCTTGGAGACAGGTTTGTTTAATCAGCATGTCTACTAGCTTCATCTGTGAATGGTTCATAATTCGTTATAAAATGACCTCGCTAGCGTTAGCCGGTATGCCCCCCTCCCCAACACCACCAACCGTCCTCTACCAATTCTTATCACATTGTGTCATTTTTTCCATATGCTAATTATTATTACACACTATGCGTGTGTAAATGACAGCTCCTCTATGGTGTGTCCTTGCTAACTACACCATGCATGATGTTTTTCATAGAAGACGCAAAGATGCTAAATGTAACACTATGTTATTCTGTTTTAAAATGATCGTAAGGCTGCACGTTTGTCACCACTGAATGCGGTGCTTTTGCTCGCACGGTTCACCTTGGCGCAAAGATGACTGTGTGTATGTGTGCGTGCGTGCAAGCGTGTGTCATCTCAGGTGGATGGTTGCTGACGTAGAAAAGAGCAGTGTTAAATGTAGTGACACATTTAGTTGGCGACTCTGCGTTAGGGCAGGGAATGCAGTGCCCCACCTGATACGAGACTATTTTTGTGATTCCACCAAGTAAGAAGCCATGCAAAATAATCATTATTAAAAGTAAAATTATGAGGAAACTAGTCGTAACGCTACGTGAATTTTCTATTAATGCCGCAAGAAAAAAAGTTGTAATATTAGGAGAATAATGTCGTAATGTTAGGAGAAAAAGTCGAAATGTAGCAGGAATGAATCCATACAGTTAAGAGAAAAAAAGTTGTATGCTTACGTTAAAAACAAACAAGCAACAAACTCCACATTGAGAGCTAGCTAAAACTTATATCTAAAGTTTTTATAGGGCGTTACACATTATGACATCCTATTTTGGTCATAAAAGTCTCAATCATGAAGTTGTCAATTTAAGCTGTGAATGTATGAAAATATGTGAAAATATGACCCTCGCATACATACTAGCTTTGTGAAATAGATATCTGCAAAAGCTGCTGTTGTTATTTGGAAAGAATGTTTTGATGCGTCACATATGCTATGTAATTTGTTTTTTAGTCAGCCACAGCTACATAGCAGATAACAAATATAGTTAAGTATGAAAATATAATACTGCATTGGTATGCCTTGATTAATGAAAAGTTTATGTGATATGATTACTTTTTTTTTAATGTCTGTTCACCTGCCATTCAAATTTCAAATAACAGCAGCAGCCTAAAATTAAATTGAACTTGAATGACACTGAGACGTTCGCCAAGGTTGAACTGCTAACAAAAATGATTTGTGTTTGTTTCTCCATTTGTATGCTAGCCGGCCACTCCCTGGTAGATGGCGTAAGACTAAAGATGAAAGCCGTATCATGCCTAAAAATGTCATCCCTTTCTATCCTTTTGGTTTCTGAGTACCTCCTTAAATAGCTTCTGTACCTTCTCATCCTCTTTTCATTGTCTTTGCAGATGGCTGCCACTCAGGATGCGAAAGGCAAGGGTGAGGGCGGTGACCAAAACTTCGACTACATGTTCAAGCTGCTGATCATCGGCAACAGCAGCGTGGGCAAGACGTCATTCTTGTTCCGCTACGCCGATGACGCCTTCACCTCGGCTTTCGTCAGCACTGTCGGCATCGACTTCAAAGTGAAGACGGTGTACAAAAACGACAAGAGGATCAAGCTGCAAATATGGGTACAAAATGTTTTGACTGACTGCTCCCTGTCGTGCCTTTTCATGATGACTGGTTTTAATTTGAATCAACCAAAAAAAGGAGCCTTTTTAAGTCTTATCATTAGCGTTAAAAGGAAGATTACTTGATCTTAACTTGACTTATCTTGTGTTCTCTGTTCTTATCTTGATCAATCTATCAATACATTCATTTGTAAGGTCAGGACTTTATGTTTAGAATCTGTTGCGCATTCATTCTCTCTTAAGATGGCTATGGGATGAATCAGGAAGTATTTCTGATCTTTAAGATAATTGCTGCTTTATTTGCAATGTTTTAAAAAGCCAATCAGGAACTATTTGAAGAAGATGGATGAATAACATACAGTACAAATAATGGCCAACAACAACCAATAATTGGGCCTGATTTGATCTTGATCATCTACCCACCTGGTTGTATGTCTTAAGAATGATCATCTTAAGAAAATGGTCAGGGTCGACAATCATAAATGTTAAACCTGTTCAATATTTAAGATCACAAAATAATTCACCAAATAGTGTGGAACAGCAATGTAGTTACTGGATGAGCTAACAGTTAGCTTAGCTTCTTCTATTTCTAGTGCTATTTTGTTTTGGGGCACAATGTTGAAAATCGGTATGTATGTACCTGGCTTTATCTTCTTTTATTTTCTGGCAGTCTAGGTACACTTTGCAGTGCCTCAAAGGTCAGTTTAGGTAGTATGGAAGGTTTAATCTTATGATTTGAGCGATGAAATTCTTGATCATCGTTACATCAGATTTAATAGTAGGAACATGAAGAACATACATGATCTGCAATATATGTGTGCACCTAATTATTAGGGTAATTTATCAGGCTTGGTATGCATAAAAATTCTTCCTCATTTTTTAAACGCTCCATAGTCAGTTGCAATAGGCTTTTTGCCCCAGTGAATCTAAACGGGATAAAATGGCAATAAAATGCCAACGGGGTGTGGCACATCCGCTCTGTTGTTGGTTAAAAAAAGACAAAAAAAGTCATCTCAAGGGATAATGCGTTTTGTCTTTGTGCTTTGACATTCATTGGAAGTGTGGAGGCAGATGGAAGTCTGAACATTTATGAGAGTAGACCAGTAAGTGTTAGCTTGGCGCCCAGCGGGAGGGGAAGAACACACTGACACCTTCCTGTGTGTGTGAGTGCGCGTTTAGAAGTGAAGCTGAACTGGAGCTTTTTTTAATTAGAAGTTGCACAAGCACATGGTCTCATTCTTTCTCTGTCACCTATTTCTCCTTCCCTTTTTTGAAATTCACACCAAAAATTAACCTTCCGGTTGAGATTGTGATCTCTTGTCATATTAGACTATTTTGCAGCCCCTGACATTCAACTTAATCTTTAAAGGTGCTTTCAACAGCGCCGCGGCAGTCTAGTCGGATGTGTGCATTTTCATTGCTAAATGAATTGTCCTCCTTGCTTTCAAGTAACTGTGCCTGCTCATCTTCTAATTGGACTGAGCCGACACTTGCAGTAAGCCTCTTGTTAATGTAATGTCTGCTGGATGGCAGCGACTCATTGGTCAAAAATAACCCAAATTGGGTCAAAAAAGGGACTGACCCAACTTTGGGTTATTCAGTTGACCCAATTTTTTGTCTTTAAATAACCCAAAAGGTTGGGTCAGTTCATATATGACCTAGTTCAAAAGCTGGGTCAAATGAATACCCCCACAAAACGACAAATTGGGTTGCTTTGTGGGATATTAATTCAATTTGACCCAACTGTTGGAGTTATATAAATCTTTGAGTTATTTAACTTTTCAACGTCAGTCAGTTATTTTCTGACCCAATTCAATTGGGTTATTCAATCAACCCAAAAAGTTGGGTCAAATTAACAACCCACAAAACAACCCCCAAAATGGGTTACTTTGTGTGGGTTATTCATTTAATTTGACTCAAATAACAAAAAAAAATTTGGGTCGGTCCATTCTTGACCCAATTTGGGTTATTTTTTACCCAATTTATCCCTCACTCCAAAAATGATGACTACACCCCTGTAACTACCTACAGTATATTAATAATTTCCAGTATACATACTGTAGGATAAACCGTGAAACCATAACATTTCATATCACTCCAAACGTATCATTAAAATAAATGCCTCTGCCTAACCGCTCTCTACTTGACGTTGTCAGCTGTTTGCATTGATTTCCTGTGAGCATCAAGCCCAGCTTTTAATTGAGCTCCAATTTGCACGACTCAGCAGTTTTTTTTTTTTTTATTCCAGTCATTCTCTTGCCTTTTAAATAAGAACAAATCACTGGAGCAGTGCATTCAACTTTTCTCTAATGAATCTCAGAAAAAACATCTTGCTTAATCTAGCAACAGAAACACATTCCCGTCCGTGGTGCTTTTTAAACATCCTTAGTTCATTTTTGTGTGTGTGTGTGTGTGTGTGTGTGTGTGTCATTGCAAGCGGTTAAAAGGTCACCACTGCGTGTGTGTGCACGCAGCAAGCTCAATCTCTGCAGAGTGAAGGTCAGAGTGGGCCTCAAGCTACATTGCTGTGGTCGTAGCCATGCACACGCCGACGGATAGCAAAGCGCGCTAAAGTGCCGCCAAGTGGAGCAGCCAAAAAAGTCCTCCATCATGATTCACACACAGACGCTTCCCGCTAAACACACTTTGCTGTGGGCGGAACAAACTGCCCAGCGCAAACGGCAGGCCTCGTGTTGTCGTTATGTAACTCGCGGCAAACATGATGAGGAGTAAACAAATAGCACTAGCCCACACGTCCTCTAATACAATCAAGCACATCAAAGCGTCGTCATTAGCATTTTCATTGAGATTTCAGAGCAAAAGATGCAGCGGCGGGAATTCGTTTCCACAGTGATTTTTACACAATGTTCTGCTTTTCCGCCAAGCAGGATTTCCATCAGCTACCGTACAGTACAAGTAATTGTTTAGTTTATGCGGGTGCATCGCAATAATTCAGATTTGTTTGAGTTGAACTCTTGAAATATCAGTAATTGAACATAATTCAAATAATTATCTACAATACATCAAAAAAAAAACAAAAGAAAAACACACAGTCAGAGGGGAGACAGCAGACTAAATACACGAACACTAACGACACAACAAGACACACCTGGGCAAGACACAAGTGGCTGAGGGCACTGATTGGATAACACGAGGAAGGGCAGGATCACACTTAACAAGACAAGGAAGACACACAAGGAAAACATAATCTAAACATGACAAAAATATGGCCAATTACTCGAGTAACTGATGGAATAATCAATAAGATAGTGGCAGCCCTAGTTATTATTGGAGACATTCATTTATGTGACGACACTGATCATGTGAATGATTACTGAATAATTGGTAAAGAAATACTTATTTGCTTTCTAAACTATTGATTTAGAGTATATCGGGTAGAGCAAATCGGAAAATGATGCAATTAATTGCTATCCAAGATGAGCATTATGATCTTTATGACAGCTGAATTTTTTGCTCCATCCCTTGTAAATCGTAATAATAATAATAATAATGACGCTCCACACCTGCGGATTCACCTAATCGGCGATTACTACTTTATTTATTTATCTTTTAATTAAATTTTTTATTTATACATTTTTTGGGGGCGAGAGGGGACAACCCCCGTTTTTCATGAAAAATGCTTATTAGAGGTCTATTCCTGGTTAAGTGTTGTCTTGTCATTTTTTTTATTGTGGTGACTTGGGAGACGTGTACAAATCCTCCAAAAAGTGGCTTCCTAGTCTGAGGCTGATCCAAACTTGGTGTTGACCACACACATAACCATTTTCCATCATAAACGGTTGAATAGGTTTAACATTTACATTTGTCGACCAGATTGTTTTACAACACACTCCTCTTCTGTTAGGATAATCGTCCGAGACAGGCCTTTGTTGACTTTGTTGGGGGCAAAAAATGCTTAAATTTGTCCCAATGATCATTATGTGTCCCTAATGTAGTGGTGAATGAACTGCATATCATAACCATCTCATCATTATACGACTGAACTCTTCAAGTTGTGTTTACACATCTCGCATGGCTGAGCTTTTGGAGGAGACGCTGAAATTGAGTCACCGTTGTATGTCAGTGCAGATTTATTATGAGGCACTCAGCAGAATGATGTCTGCATCGTGAGCTCAATACAGATGAAATGCGTGCATCGCGTCCTGCATGCTTTATGCTCTCTTGTAATCACATTGTCATGGACAGTTATGTATATGCACATGACAGTGAACAGCGCACGTGCGTGGCGTGCATGTGTGTGTGTGTTTGTAGGACACAGCAGGCCAGGAGCGTTACAGGACCATCACTACGGCCTACTACCGCGGCGCCATGGGCTTCATCCTCATGTATGACATCACCAACGAGGAATCCTTTGGTGCCGTGCAGGATTGGTCAGTCAAAGTCTTTTAATTTTTGGCACCCATTTCGTAGGAACATTTAATTTAGAAACACTGTATGTGCACAATAGACTTCTAAATGCCCGATATGTTCATGAGTTAAATAATCAAGCTCGCATAATGTTGAGTCGCTAACTCGCTGGCTAACTTGGGTCACATTCAACCATGCTTATAAAGCAAGTTTCTCGGTTGGCCGTTCTCATAACTGCCTCGAAAAGAGTAACAATGTCTTAGCCTCAGATTTGTGTAAACGTGATTGCGGATGAGCGATTATTATAGCATCACATGCAAACATGCTATTGACGATATATCTCATTTAGAATAATCTGCATATTTATCTTTTTGCCATCTGTACAATCTCAACTAAAGTCGATAAAACCGAACGAGCAAAGATTTTGAATCACGTCTGTCGAAAGCTAACGCGCTATGTTGGACTGACAATAACCATTAAGGCCGACGTCGATGCTCATCACTTCAATGGCGGCACGTGACACTCAACATGCAGAATCTGCTGCGTGCGACCTAACTGTGATAATCAGCACAATTGAGGCACACGACCTGCAGGACTACTTAAGACTAAATCAACGAGCCGCTGCCAAGTTGCGCATTCCATTTTGGATCAATTTGCTCTAGAATCTAGAATTAATCAGTCAACTATTCCACACAATCGACATAATTCTTCGTAATCAATGAACTCATTCACTCCTAGCCATTTTCACTGATGCAACCACCTTCGCTCCCGGCTGTTTTACTGGATTTTGACTGATTTTGAAAGGCCCACAGAATATTGTGTTCTATTGCTATAAAACATGGAACCGACCAAAAGAAAGATTAGCGTCTACTCTTTCTGTTTCTGTTTTGCTGCAATTAGCATTAGAATATAGCTAAGTTTCATTATTATTCACTAATCTGTTTTAAACACTGGCGAAAAGAGCTTTTTTGCAACATAGCCTTGGTTGATCTCTTATACTCTGCTGCCACCTGCTGGCCGTTTTTTGGAGTAACTACCATTGCTTTAAGCGTCCTCTTCAGGTCAAAGGCCACATCAAAGCTTTATGTATGCTCTAGCATTAACAAAAACAAAAAAAAACGTATAAATACGTTTTTGGGGACCATGCTAAATATTTAAAATATAACGTTTTTTTATGTTTTGGGGAGCAAATGAGTCAATTGATCAATTGACTATGATGTCAAGTACATATAAAGTATTGCTACAAAAAAGTTTTCACTTGCCATAAAATAAATTGCCGCTCTGTAATCCCAAACAGCACAAATACTTAGCAATTAGCTTATCACAATCATGCGCCATTTTTCTTTGTTAGTTTATGGACTGCTTGTAAGATTGACGAGCGATATCTCCTTCAGCTGTCCCAAATGACGCAAGAGACTGCTTTCAACCAAACATGAGCCCAAAACTGAACACAAAACAGTTCTGAAGTGCGTCATTCTTTTGTGATTCCGCATTTCCTGTTTTGAGTGACACTGCATTTCATACAGTAATAGAGTCTGCACCCTGTATCGACTTTTTGTGCCTCTCGCTTTCATTCCGCTTCCTCCCATCTTCCATTGCACCCTGCGACATATAGCACAAAAAAAAGGCATCGCCATGGCAACCGCTCCTTCCTCAGCTGCTCCTGAATTAAACTGTGTGACGTCTTCATATCCTGTCTGTGACATGCGCATATTTCTATTCTGGTTCCATTTGATACATACATATGCTTTTTCTAACTTAGTGAGACACATCTTACACAGCGCTACGTACACATACACAGAATGTCTGGCCGCCTCTTTCGCTCTCTTGCTCTCCTGTTTTTCGGAGGCCGCCGTGTTCACTGGCCTACTTTTTAGTCGGGCTGCAGCACCGCAGGAGATATTTGCTCCTTAAGCTCTTTCTCTCAATGCGCCTCACTGAGTCACAGGGACCGTTTTGCACTCACACTGACGCCCCATTTTGGCTGCAGGACTTTTTTAATGATCAAGTTCAGGGGACCAGCTGATGTCGATTGGCCAAAAATGGCACAAGTTAGAGTTCAACCTAAGTTTTTGGGAGAAAAAAAAATGCTAGTCAAGTCAAATAAACCAAGAAATTCATTCAAATTTATTCAATCACTCCCAGCCATTTTCACTGAAGCAACCTACTTCGCTCCTGGCTGGTTTACTGGATTTTGACTGCGTTTCGCAAGGTCCACAGAATATTCCGTTCTATTGCTATAAAAACATGGAACCTACCAAAAGGAAGATTAGAGTCTCTTCTTTCATCAGGAAAAAAAGTATATTTGTGTCTGTTTCCGTTTTGCAGCAATTAGCACTAGAACATAGCTAAGTTTCATCATTATTCACAAACCTGTTGAAAAGACTGGGAAAAGGAGCTTATTGCAACATGGCCCTGGCTGATCTCTTATACTCTGTTGCCACCTGCTGGTCGTTTCCTGTAATAACTACCATTGCTTTAAGCAACCTCTTTATGTTAGAAGCTGTATCAAAGCCTTTCTGTATGCTGTAGCATAGAAAAACACATATGTTTTTGGGAGTGCAGGACAAAGTATTAAAAAAACGTATTTATATGGGTTACACACACAAATTATTTTTTAAAGCAGATGCTAATGTAAATACGCTTATTATACCACATTATTTATAGTGGTAATTACAGAACACCACTCTGTGACAGTTCCCTGTCTCCGTTATTTGTCCATCAGACATCGTCTAGGGTGAGTAGTTAGGCAATTGGCAAAAAAAAAAGAAGAGCTACCAATAATCAAACCTTTGCTGACTGATCGGAAGGGAGGCAAAATGCTATTATGCCAATATGTATTGTAACACGCTTTTGTGACTAGCATCCTTCTTCATAACTCTCGACTTGCACAGACCAAAAATGCAAAACCAAAAACGCATCAGTCGTAATAACAAAGAAAAAATAAATAACTAATTAAAAACAAAAACAAAATTAACCTACAAATGAGTGCACATGTTCATCCCAGAACAGAACTTGACCCACTTTCCCTTATCTAACCAGCAGTGAATCACACAACAAAGCGACCAACAAACGATGACGCAATCTCGACCTATGACCTGTCCAAATGGCGGATCAACTTTACATCTTGCCCATCTCTCTGTTTGGTGCTGAAAAGATTCTGAGCAATCCGGTGACCCAGAAAACAACTTGCCTTTGTTGTTTGACCGAAGCGTGTGTTCTCGTGTTGTTGTGCGCAGGTCGACCCAGATAAAAACATACTCGTGGGATAATGCGCAAGTGGTGCTGGCTGGTAATAAGTGTGATATGGAAGAGGAACGAGTGGTGTCGGTGGATAGCGGCAGGCTGTTGGCGGAACAGCTGGGTAAGTGTGAGGAAAAACCTTATTTGCCCGTTGCACTGTCAACTAAACGACAAATTAGACGTGAGATATACTATCAACTATATTTATCTGTATTTAGCGAAATATGGCCGAAAATGTGTCAGGAAATAATAACTCTAAATACTAATGTAAAGCAAAAACTGTATAAAGACTATATAATATATGTATGAACACAGGGATCATCACAGAAAGTCTGTGTAAGGGAACGCTAATGCTAAATGCTAATGTTGCGATAAACCACTAAATCACTACAGTATAAGGAATATACTGAATTCATCTTTTTGTCTTGGTTACAGCAGGTATCTAAAAAAAAATGACTAAGAAAATGCTAATTCTAAATGCTAATGTAAAGCTAAAACTATACTGTATAAATTGGATTTATCTGTATTTGTTGGCTATAGCAGATATAGCGAAAAATGTGTGTAAGGAAAAGCTAAAGCTAACGTAATGCTAAAACACTAAAACAGCATAAAGACTAAAGAAAGTAGATCTGTTTTTGTTGGTTACAGATATCACAGAAAGTGTGTCACGAAATGGTAATGCCAAATGCTTAATTGAGTTAAGTTCATTTACATTGAAATGCTAAACCAGCATGAAGACTATAGAAACCAAATTTGTATTTATTTCTTATAGTAGATATCGCATAAAGTGTGTGTCAGGAATTGCTATTGCTAAATGCTAACATAATGCTAAAGCACTAAAACAGTAGCAGGAGTATACTATGAGTATGTTGATCTTTTTTTTTTTGTGGTTTCAGCACTGTATGCGTATGTAAGAAAATACTAATGATAACCCTAAAACACAAAAGCAAGATAAAGACTAGATATTGCAGAGAATGTAAAGTATTGCTAATGCTAATATAACATTAAACAAAACAAAAACAACATAAACAAGATGAACCTACAGTACATTTATTGCTTACAGCAGCGACTGCAGAAAGTGTACGTACGTAAGGAAATGCTACGACTAAATGCTAATGTAACGCTAAAGCACTAAAACACCAAACTATATGTATCGTATTTATTTATTTTTTGCTGTTACAGCACATATGACACACAGAGCGAGTTAGAAAATGGTCATGCAAAATGGTGATTAAAAAAATGTTAGGCAATGCTAATGCTAAATGCTAATGTTACGATAAAAAGCACCAAAAATATAAGGACCATGCTAAATGCCGATTTGCATTTATTGGTTCTAGCAGCTATTGCAACGTCTTTTGAGGACATGCTAATAGTAAATGCTAATGCCAAAACTGAATAGGTATCCGCTTATATCCACCTGTATTTGTTGGTTACAACAGATATGGCAAAAATGGTGTCAACGCTAAATGTACAAATTTCTCGTTAAACACTCGACAAAGGCTTCGAGTTCTTCGAGACCAGCGCCAAGGACAACGTCAACGTCAAGCAGACCTTTGAGCGCCTCGTCGACCTCATCTGTGACAAGATGTCCGACAGCTTGGACGGCGACCCGGCCGTTACTGCCGGAGCGCCCACCGCCAAACTGACAGACAGTGCTCCGCCCCTCCAACAGCCCGGCTGCAACTGTTAGTTCCACTTACTGTCCTGTGTTTTTTGTCCCCCCCCTGCCCTCAAAAACCCTTCTCTCTTCTCCCCTCGCCATCAGGACCCTTTAGTGGTAGAGCTACTAAAATGCTGTCGTACTAGCGCCTAACCTTCGTCACCTTCTAACGAGAGCAAATAATGTTACAGGATGTGCTCTTAGAGACACGCTCAATAACCTCCATGTTTGTAGTCCACTTCATTGTTAAGCATCCAAACTAAACCTAAAACCTTAGTGGTTATGTTTGTGTAAGTTTTATTTAAAGGAGACATATTATGCAAATGCTTTCACAATCTCACCACTTTTTGTGGTGTTATTGGAGACTCAAAGAAGGAAATGTTCAGTCCAGACTGCAAGGGAATGGTGTTTGCACAAAATCACTACTAACTAATTTAACCATATCCACCCCCCCCCCCCCCCCCCATAATAAAGCAAGCTCCCATAAGGATTTGATTTGTATTTTAATTGGTGGCTGCAGAATTTAATCATCAAGCTGCCAAACTCTTGCTATGTGGCTACATGACACCACTAAGAAATTGACAACTAGCTTGGTTATCAGAAGCTAACACTGCTAATACTGTTAGCTAACGCAACTCAAGCGCCCCATTGAGCAGACTATTTGAATACAAGTCATTAAAAAGTGAAATCTCCAGCATATGTCCCCTTTAAATCTTGCTGAAGGAGCTTGTGTGTTTATGTGAATGAACTTTTTGGGAGTTTTTAGACATTCAAAAAGTGGCCTTTTAGCATCCAACACGGCCTGTTTACGTTTTGATTTTCTCCACGTGTCGTCCTCCTCCGAGGTCCTCGTACATCATCTTAGCATGCCGCCGAAAAAAGCCAATCACGTGTTCACCTTAAAAAGACAAAATGTGCATTGGCGTTTTCGATGTCGTAATAACAGTTGACCAAGCACGGGAAATGTTCTACACACCCATTGGGGATGGGGTGAGGGATCTGACAGCCATAGTTTCCCTTGGGAGTCAGCATGCTAATAGAGCAAGAGCTCCTGCTAGTGGGCGCTGAGGGCACTGCAAATGTGAGCTTTATCCAGTTGTAGTTTTTTTTTTTTTCAATCCTCAAGGCCTTTTTGGTTCTCTTAGAACACTTGCAATCTATGAAATATGTGTGCCAAAAGAAAAGTAAAAAAACCCAAAAAAACCTCCCCCCTTTGTTTGTTTGTTGTAGGCAACGAAATAACAGCAAGAAAATGCATGACCTTGCAAGTAGATTTATATCCCAGTATAAATAAAATATGTGTGTGTGTGTGTCTATATATATATATATATATATATATATATATATATATATATGAAGGCTACGTTAACAGATTTAAAAAAGCATGCTTGCGGCGCTCGCCGTGACGTGCAAATGGGCCAATAAGTGCAATATTTTATGACTTTAAAAGCCTGTAAATATTCTCTCCATCACTATGAATGCAGTGTGTGTGCAAAGGTGTGTTGTTTGCGTGTGTGTGTGTGTGTGTGTGTGTCCCATATTGCTCGGGTATAAACCTTTTTTTGTAAGGAAAAAAAAATAGATGGTGTGTCCCCATTACATGTCGGTCGTGTCAAACTTAAATATAACAAAATGTGTGTGTGTGTGTGTGTGTGTGTCTGTGTGCGCGCGTGACAGTGCGAGTGTGTGATGTTAGCATTTGATGCTATGACTATAATTAAAACATTATTGTGTGGATCTCAAGTGGAAATGTCCATTTTAGAGCGTGGTGAGGATTTGCCTAATTGACGGGATATGCCAGAAGGTTGTGTTTGAGATCGTAGGAAATAAAAGTCATTCAATGTTTTGCTTATGTCCCGTGTGTTTATTTGCTCATCTTTCCTGGGCTTCCAATATTAGTGACAAATCTTCAGCGCCACCTAGTGTTGAAGCTGCACACAGCACTTCCTCTACAGTGCAGTTTTTTTAAATTATTAGTTTAAAGATAAAAAGGTAATACATAATTAAATAAATACATGTATATTACATTTGCTTATATAAAATGTCTAATGTTGTGTAACTTATTTTAAATTTACAAAACATTGATTGTGTAGTTAAAATGGGAAGTCATTAATTATTTTTATTTTTTTAAAATATGTTCTATGCAGCCCCACTAGTCTAAAAACGGTATTGGGATTAATGTGTGTGGAATATGGATAAAACAGGTAAAACATTTTTACCCATCTCAGGAGACCATTTTGGCACTTGCTGTCGACGAAAAATGACAGAGCTCAGGTATCAACCAATCACGGATCACCTGTTTTCTGAAACTGCGTCATGATTGGTCGTTGCCTGAGCAACTGTGGTGTCATTTTCAGTATATATATTAAAAAAAAAGTATTGTGTGTAGTGTATTTGAAATAATTGTGGTTCAGAAAATGGATGGATGGTTATTGTAATTGCTAAAAAAAAAGTGCAATTCAGTTAAAGATTGATATATATATATATATATACAATATATAGATATATATATATATATATACAGTATATACAGTATATATATATATATATATATATATAGTATATACAGTATATATATACAATATATACAGTATATATATATATACACAGTATATATATATATACAGTATATATATATATATAATTTTTTTTAATTTAATTTTTTATTTTATAGCTTAATAAAAAAATGTGGAAAAATTGGATAATTATTTTTTAAAGCATCTATGTGTAATTTATGTTAAGCATTTTATTTTTTAATTATTTTTATTTTTTTATTACAAATAATGATGGAATACCCAGATTAGGCAGAATCAACCCATGCTTTTATTTAATCCATTGCATATAAAACATTTTTTTTTCATTCTTTTTCACTTTTTATACATAAAGTCGTATGCTCTACAGTTCTATCCAATAGACTGCAATCAACAAGGATTCCATTAAAATAACATTTGGAATTGTCCTGTGAAACGTCCAGACAAGTTGGCATTCTAAAGACATAACCCAAAAAAATAATTGTCCTGAAGACATTTTTATTTTCTTCTCTCTCTCTCTTTTTTTAAAAGTTACAGTTTGTGTTTTTCCTTTCATACCGTTAAAAAATAGAACACAAAAAAAGAACAGACTGTTTCCATTGGGCCAGGGCTGTTAAGCGTCTACAGTATATGTGTCAAAAGAAGCGTCTCTGTTAGCCGCTGCGTCGGGTTCTATTGCCAGGGAAGGAAGAAAGGAGGGAGGGAGGGAGGGAGGGAGTTAGGGAGGGGTGTCCATTAGCGACATACACACACAGTCAGTGTTTCAGCCAAATTTAATGCAGCAGCGGCTGAACGTGCACGCGTGTGTGTGTGCGTGTCGCTAAGTTTGTGTGCTTTCCTTGAGGAAAAGTTTGGCTTCAAACGCGAAACAAAAAGGCAATTTATCGAGAGGTGAGGCCATCGCTTCGGTGGCCCAAAAGTATCAGAAAAAAAAAACTACACAAACACAAAACAAATGTGCTTGTTGTGAAAGACACAAATTGTTGATTGATGAAAATATGTCAGGTTATTATCGTTGGGCTGCCGAGAGTTAACGGTCATTTTTTTTATGATGCCATTTTCCCCACAATCAACTTGTGGCTCCATTTTGCTTCCACAAAGACCGTCGAGGACAGAATCGATCGTCCAACCCGAACAACGTGAACATTTGTTTTGCAACTTTGTCCTTGTAAGCCACCGTATATACTTTTCTAATGCAGCAGCAGAAGAAGAAACAAAAAAAGGGCGACAGAGTGTTGAATTTAAGGCACAGCCCATGGGCCAAGCAACAGTTGCTTTTTAGAAAATAATTTGGCTTAAACCCCCTCCCCCAAGCAACCATTTTTAAAAATCGTATTTTTTTTTTCTCTTCGACACATTCTCTCAACAAGAGGTACGTGATTACAGTCACACCATCACCAAAAGGGATGATTAAGAGTCAACCATTTACAACAAACGGTGTTATGATAGTAATAACATTAATAATAATAATAAGAACTATATAGTATATACACAACAATAAATATCATGTTTGTAAACAGCGATTGAACTGAAAAACAAAATGGATTACTGGTAAGGGCATTGGGTGAGCATGAGAATAAAATGGAGGTGGATCAAAGAAAATTTGGCACAAAAAAATGATAGATTAAATAAAGTAAAATAAATAAAATGAAAAATAAAATCAGTGTGCAGTCTTCAAGTTTTTTTTCTCTCTCTTTTTTGGTAACTGCTGTTTATATTTTTGTACACAGAAGAACAAATAAGAGTTGGATTTTTGAACTGGCAACCTGTCTACGCTACAGTGACTTATTTACTCTACCAACTTTATACGACTCAAATTAACCAGGGGAAGTCAACCCCAAAATGTTCTCGGCAAAAAAATGGTCAATGCGCTTCCACTAGTCTAAACACGACATTCGGATCAATATTGTGTTGTTGGAATATGAATCAAGCAGCCGTTTTTATCCATCCCAGTGGCGGCCATTTTGCCATAATCACAGTTGCTCAGGGCTCAGGTAACGACCAATCACGGCTCAGCTGCAGAAAACAGGTGACAAGTGATTGGTTGTTGCCTGCCGATGTATGAGCAACTGTGATGTCATTTTCTAGTTGATAGCAAGGAGCAAAATGGCCGCCGCCTAAAACGGATTTGTTGCTTGAACTAAATATTCTATAAACGCAATAGTCATCAGAATGGCGTGTTTAGTGGGGGCGCATACAGTACAACATATTGTAAAGACAATTTTAAAATGCAAAATATAGTAAGAACGTGTGGAAATGGGGGGGAGGTGAAAAAAAAAAAAGCTGAATGTGCGCGGGAGGCATGTTAGCATGTTAGAGTAAAACAAAAAATAGAAATCAAATAAACTAAAGCAAACACAAAATAATAATGATAAAAATACAAAAAAGTCATCAAAAACAAAATCAAATTGAGTAAACTAAAATATACGACTGGCTTGAACGTGGTGGAAAAACAACAAAATAAAGTGAAAAAGCAACAAAACACAAAAATCACACACACAAAAAAAAACACCCCACTAATTGTAAATGAAGTTGTGTAGAGCACTTTTTAAAAAAAAGGGGGGGAAAAAAAGGTGCTTTTTCATTGTATGGACTACAAAGCATTGCATTGTCTCAGGATGTGTTCAAAAAGAACTTTAGGCAACAACAAGATTTCAAGGCTTCACCCACTTCGACTTGTTTCTGCAACTTCACTTCCTCCGCGGGCAAAACAAAAGCCAATCGGAACGTCCCAGCAAGTTAGCCGAGTGGGAGTACGTCTATTAAGGAGTATAAATGCTATCGGAGCAAGTGCAAACGCCTCAGGAGGGTCAAACACACACACACGCACGCACACACAGACGAACGAACGAACGACCTCATCGTATGCTCTTGAAACAAAAGCGTAGAAAATATCCCAAGACAACAAGACAAAGACAGCGAGCGTCCCTCTGCTTTCCAAGGAAGACTTTCACATCCGTAATGTGTTTCGAAAGGCCATCGCACTCTCACGATCACACACCCTCTCAGACAGAAGGACAACGAGGGGGCGAGCAGGGAATGCGGCACCTCAGTGTGAACAGGAATATAAAGTTTTTTCCTGAGTGAAAAAAGAAAAAGAAAAAAAGTGTGCGAGTACCGGGTGTGTGTCATGTTTGAAGCAGACGTGCGCTTGGCGTGTTGGAGCAGCGCTCGCGTGTGCTGCCTGGCGGTTGAAGCCCGATCCATACTGTGACCCCTTTTGCGGTCCGAGGCCATTCCCAACCGTGCTGGATTTGCACAAAATGTTCCCTCCGTCTTTACTCGGTGGATTATTTTGAGCTGTTGTGTTCATTTTTATTTTGAAAAGTGGCAGTTGTCATAATTAACTGGTAGGAGGAGCCTAATCATTTTACTTAATTATATGACAGAGTTTGCTGTGGATTTCTTTTTTACTTTGTGGATTATTGAGAAAGATACTAGTTGTGTGCATGTGTGCCGACTAATGAGTTTGTGGATTATTTCTCGTCGTTCTATTAATTTATTGTTTTTTTTTGTTTCATTTTTTTTAACTCAGTGGATTATTTCTAGTTTGTGCAAAGTGGTGGTTATCATGATTGATACATCATCATATGAGTCTGCCGTGGACTTTGTTTTGCTTTGTGGATTATTGAGTTAGATGCTAGAATATCTGTCAAGTGGACTGTTTGCATCAATCATGTGACATGTAAATAGCACATGCGTCTGTTCCGTGCGTGCTGACAATTTTTTTTGCCGTGGTAAAACAGTGAATTTGTGGATTATTTCTAGTTGTTCGGTTCATTTTGATTGCGCAATCATCATGAATAACTGGCGAAAGGAACATAAGCATTAATCATATGGCATGAAAATTGCACATGCACCAATGTCTACCGTGTTGTTGTTTTTTTTCATTTTGTGGATTATTTCCAGTTGTTCCTTTTATTTCTATTGTGCAAAGTTGTGGTTATAAATAACTGGTGACAAGAGCGAGCACATGAATTAAAGGACACGGACACAGATTATTACCAGTTGTTCTGTTGACATAAATTGCAGGTGCACGGGCACATGCGTACCGTGAACATTTTTTTTCGACCATGTGTATTATTTCTCGTAATTTTGTTTATTTCTATTGCGCAACGTGTCGAGTATTAAGAATAATTAGCAAAAGTAGTCATTGCGTAATCACAAGAGTGTGCTTGGAACTGTTTTGGAATTTGTAGATTATTTCAATCCGTTCTATTTTATGCCACTTTTGATGAACGAACTGTCACGAGATTGCGTACTTGTGCCTACATGCGACGTGGCCTTATTTTTTTATCTTGTGGCTTACTTCCAGTGTTTCGTTTGAGGACTCGAGCATGGTTGGAATGGCCTCGTGGAATTTTGCAGCCTCATCTTTTGCTGGCGTGCTGCAGTCTAGAGCAGGCTTCAAAGGAGTGTCTGAGCAGGGCAGAAGGGGAACATACAAGTAAGAAAAAAACATACCCCCCCCCCCCCCCAAAAAAACCCCAAAACAACAATTCTATAAATAATCATTACTAAGAAGAGCAGTTCATCTCATGACTCCCTAAACTGTTATGTGTCTGGAGTTTTGGCCTCCTCCTCCTCCTGGTTGTCTTCCTTCCCTTGCGCTAGCACCTCTTCCTCTTCCTCTTCTTCCTCCTCCTCCTCCTCCACGACACACGTCTGCGAGCAGGAAGCGTCCCCCTCCTCGGCCACCTCCCCCTCCTCGGCCACCTGCTCGTCCAGGGGAATCTCAGTGCATTCCGAGTCCTGCGCGCAGAGAGTTTTGGAGTCCGTGCAGCTGTTTTCCTCCTCGTCCTCCTCCTCCTCCTCCTCCTCCTCTTCATCATCCTCCTCCTCCTCTTCCTCCTCCGGCTGGCTGCCGCTGTCTTTCTCCGTGTCCGACTCGCCGTCCTCCTCCAGCGTCAGCTCGAACTGGAACTTGTCCCCGCCCGGGTGGCGCCCGCCGTCCTCGGGTTCGTCCAGGGCGGGCGAGGGGCTTTGGGGGATGGTGCTTTGGTACCACTCCCGGTTGTCCTCGAGCGTGTCCAAAATGTCCTGAGCGTCCGGATGCACCAGGTCGGCCCACGTCTCCCACAGGGGGTGCACGATGTAGTCGATGAATCCCACCTGCGCATGGGGGGGTGGGGGGGTCAACAACACAACATGAAAGCTGACCTGACTGGCCTAAATAATATGATAAACCACTAAAGCAGTATTTCTCAACCAAGTACCACCTAAAAAAGTGTCTTCATAATGACCAACATTAAACACAAGTCTGGTGTACCACAAGGGGGCAGTATAATACATACCTCGACATGCATACAGTCTATAATACAAGTAGATTCGATTATGAACCACAAAGAACATCACAACTAAGCAGCAGTTATTTTAGTCATGGACCCGTGAGTATTCTTATATTTTCTGTCAAATAGCAGCTGTTTTAAACGATCACAAAAGGTTTCGTAGGCCCGTCTATGGTCTCTTACATTAGTGGAATTTGGTCAGGCAAAGCTGTATAGTGTGATTAAATACATATCTAATTCTTGTTGTTTAATTTGTATTATTACAGAAAAAAGTGGGAGTGGCAATAAACAGCAACACTAAGGCTTTTTTTCTCCTTTGGAAGAAGTGTTCGCTATCTCCCATACTGTACATGGCATGCTCAGGGAGGGCAGAACAGACAATGGTAGAAAATCATAATTAATCGACAATTTTGATAATCAATTAATAGTTTAGAGTTGTTTTAACTTACAATTGTCCAAATCGTCTTATTTCAGTCTCACAAAAGTCTTAGTCCTTCATGAAAGCAGCGCTTTTACTTTGGAAAATGTGACAGACCAATCCAGTTATGGAATCAAATCAATTGATGAAGTTTTAATAATAGCTAATTTAATCAATTTAAAAAATAATCACATAAAACTGCACCCAAGAGTGGCTGTCAGTTTCAAAAAAGTTGAAAGTTCAGTACCTCTCGTAGGATATTGCTTAATTCTTATTTATTTGGTTTTGTCTCATCATTAACCAATACCAAAAAAACAGCAATAATCGGTTATAAACAGTAATCAGAAAAAATATTTTTCATAACATTTTAATGAAAAATAATTTTGTATCCAATTTTTCGATTAATCAAATAAAATATTTCAAAGCAATTCTGGAATAGTGACAGTCAAATTTTCGCTCGCAACACAAAGAAAAAATAAATAAATGAAAAAATAAATAAATTAAATAATAATAATAATAATAATAGTAATAATAATAATAATAAATAAGCAAGTGATGGCCCCTCGTATGTAATCTCACCTGACTCTTTTCGACGGAGGCGTTGTGTTTGTCACACATGGGGCTGATCTCCATGCCTCGCTCCCTCTCGCGATCACCCTGGCTGAAGAACTCCTCCATGATGCGGTCGGTCCACTGCCTATACAGCTGCAAGGGTTTCGTCGGGTTGCTGAGGTCGGCGCAGTGCACCATGTTCTGCAGGACCTACAGAAAACAAGTCCACATTATTATTATTTTTTTTTTAACGCAATATCCAGTGGAGCTTTTGCATAAACCATGTTTGGGACCAGTGATTTGAGAGCGCACCTGTATCCGGTCCGAGTAGTTGTCCAGCAGCAAGACTCCCGAGCTGGTCACCTTTTTGGTTTCCACCATGGTTTTCAAGTCAGCCAGTAGATTCATGTGCTTGGACATATCAGTAGCTAACACCTAAGACACAAAAAAGCACGTTAGGACTCATCACTGGGAAACAAGCACCTCACGCAATTTCCAGTGTTAATGCAAGGTGAGAAGGGACCTGGCTGGTCCACTAATATTATAAATTACTGAAGTAAGCAATGACTGAACGGAAGAACAGACAGATAGACATTAAACAATGGATGGATGGATGTAGATATATATATATATATATATATATATATATATATATATATTAATGATAGCAACATATCCGCTAACTAGATCGAAAGATAGACACAAATAATAACGCAATATCAGTGTCCTAGCTAGCTAGCTAACTGGCCAGGTAGCTAGCTAGCTAGCTAGATAGATAGATAGATAGATAGATATTAATGATAACAACATATTAGCTAACTAGATAGAAAGATAGACAAATAATAACACAATATCAGTGTCCTAGCTAGATAGCCAGCCAGCTAGCTAGCTAGCCAGATAGATAGATAGACAGATAGACAGACAGACAGACAGACAGACAGACACACAGATAGATAGATAGACAGACGGACAGACGGACAGACGGATAGATAGATAGATAGATAGATAGATAGATAGACAGACAGACAGACAGATAGATAGACGGATAGATAGATATTAATGATAGCAACATATCCGCTAACTAGATAGAAAGATAGACACAAATAATAACACAATATCAGTGTCCTAGCTAGCTAGATTAAATAGATCATCTACCATTCCCCATTGCTGTTTTTGCACTCACAATGTCGATGACCATTTTACGCAGTGATTGTCGTTGTTTTTTGGTGAGGTTCTGGAAGATGTCACAGTTCTCCTCCTGCAGGAGCTTGAAGCCCACGGCCAGGTGGTGGTTCTCCAGCACCGACGCGTCGTTGTACATCAGCGCCAGCTCAGAGTCTGTCGGGAAGGAAAGAGCACCACCCTTACCATGACGCTAAGCTATAAGCAAGCTAATTCTTTGTGTCCACATCCAAGATGCTACTTAAGTAAAGTAAAGAATACGTTTTTCTTCTTGCATGTAAAGCTAATTCAGTTGTAAGCTTCTAAGTTAAATCAACAAAGTTTGAAGGTGTCCTGGCTGGTCCACTAATATTAACTAGGGCTGGGCAAAAAGTTGACACAAACATGTATGCCTCAAAACTATAGTAACCCGACATAATTAAAAAAACATGGTGTGTTGTGTGTAGAATTTCAGGGACAAAATAAATGAAATCCTTTTTTTTTTTTTTTTGTAAGGCTGTAATGTAACAAAAGGTGAACTGAAAATGTAAAGATTTTCCGGATGTACAATAAGTAATGACGCTGCTTTAAGTCATTCGTAATGGCCGTGCTATTTCACTCAAGTCAGCTTGTGAGCAAGTTGTCCTTTAAGTGACTCTGCTTCATTTCCCGGAAGAGCAGTTAGCGTGAGTGGCTAATGATGTTGAGTTGAAGCTAAAAAGCACGATTGATGATCCACTGAGCTCCATCCACTGCCTTACCAGCACGAGGTTTCCCGTCATCACACGTGACCACGCGCACACACGTGAAGATGTGCTCTGGCACGTGGACGTCACATCTGCACAAATGGGTGTGCGTGGCGGGGGCGTTAACATTTGTTGACGTACGCCTAGTTGGGTATGTTTACTGCACGGGAGTCATGTGCAGCAAGGCTTTAAATAACTTAATTTGAGGAGTATTTATTGTGCAAATATAAAAAAATCAAAATTAAATATATATTTTTTTAATTTGAGGAGTATTTGTTGTGCAGATCTAAAAAATGTAAATTAAAACTCAGAATTGTATCGTGAAAACAAGCAAATAACTAGTTAGTGATATTTTTGTTGATATTAAATATTCAATATACTATTTTAATATACTTTTAATTTTCTAGGCCCCACCTCCCGGGTGACATACGCTGTAACGTAACATACAGTGATTAATTTCTGTTTCTGTTTATAGGTCTGTAGCATAATTTGATTTTTTACTTATTTGTTTAGCCAGGTGTGTAGCATAATATTTTTAACTTATTTGTTTAGCTAGGTATGTAGCATAATTTTATTTTTTACTTATTTGTTTAGCTTGGTGTGCGGCATAATTTTATTTTTATTTATTTATGTAGCATGGTGTGTAGCATAATTTTATTTTGTACTTATTTGATTAGCTACGTTTGTAGCATAATTTTATTTTGTATTTATGTTTAGCTAGGTGTGTAGCATTTTTAATTTTTTTTTACTTATTTGTTTCGCTAGGTGTGTAGCATATGTTTAACTTGTTTAGCTAGGTGTGTAGCATAATTTAATGTTTTACTTATTTGTTTAGCTAGGTGTGTAGCATCATTTTATTTTGTACTTATTTGTTTAGCTAGGTGTGTAGCATTTTTTCCCCCTTATTTGTTTAGCTTGGTGTGTAGCATAATTTTGTTTTGTACTTATTTGTTTAGCTAGGTGTGTAGCATAATTACATTTTTTACTTATTTGTTTAGCCAGGTGTGTAACATAATATTTTTTAACTCATTTATTTAGCTAGGTGCTTACCATAATTTTATTTTTTACTTATTTGCTTAGCTAGCTGTAGTGTGTAGCACAATCTATTATATTTATTTGCTTAGTTAGGTATGTAGCATAATTTTATTTTGTACTTATTTGTTTAGCTCGGTGTGTAGCATAATTTTATTTTTTACTTATTTGTTTAGCTAGGTGTGTAGCATAATTTTATTTTTTACTTATTTTTTTAGTCAGGTGCGTAGCATAACATTTTTTAACTCATTTGTTTAGCTAGGTGCGTACCATAATTTTATTTTTTACTTATTTGCTTAGCTAGCTGCAGTGTGTAGCACAATATATTATATTTATTTGCTTAGTTAGGTATATAGCATAATAGCTATTTTGCTGTTGAAAAATGGCTGGGTAGGGGTACTCTGGGACCGGGGTTGAGAACCACTGTTCTAGGACAACCAGGACAGTTGCGATCGATTAAATGCCCCGAGAGTAAACTGGATGAATGAGAATATTCACAGGCATAATCATTGATTGTGAAAATGACTAGTTACTCAAACGTGTGCGTGTCTGCGACAGTGGGACGACCTGAGGTGAGTGCGCCGTGTGAACAAAAGTGACGCAGGTGCTAAGATGGCGCCGCTTTTAGACTCACTGGTGTTGATGAGGAACTGGTTAGACACTCCCGGGTGGTCCACGTCATGAATGGCGCTGGCAAAGATGGCGGCCAAGATCTCCAGGTCCGTGAACACCGCCTGCCAGACAGGGAGGGAGGAAGGGAGCGGGATTCAGAAAAACGCCGGTTAAAAATATCCCCACAAGCACGAGCCAATGATTGGAGTGAGCTCAGGTTTGATTGAAGCTTATTGTGGCGTGCTCACTGCTGCGCTCATGCTAGTATGCATGCGCATGTGTACGTGCTTCTTCTTGAGTACGCAGTGTTACGAGACTAAAAACATCACGTTCCGAGAAAAAAACATAGGTTGTGTTATGTGAAAAAAAAGAGACATGTTGTTAAAGGAAAATGTCACAATGTTGTGAAACTAAAAATATTTTGGTGTTGGTATCATTGACTACTCAAGAGTTGAGTACTCGTACTGGTATCGGTCTGGTAGAAAAGTGGTATCGAACATCCCTAACAATAAAAGACATAATTTTAAAATAATTTTGTATTTTTCATTTTTTACAAGGATAAAGGTTAAATTTTACAAGAAAAAAAGTCAACATATGATGAGAATAAAGATGCAATTTAATAAAAAATAAATAAATGGTGTCAATAATCCCAGAAATAAAATACGAGAGGAAAGTCACAATGTTACAAGAAACAAAATCCAATTTATATATAATATACTGTACAGAGATTATATTAAAGTTGACTCTTTAAGAGAAACATAAAGTCTATTTATAACAATAGAGGTAATTGTATGAGGGTAAAAAAATCTCTCAAAGCAACTTGAATACAGAGAAGTAAAAAACAAAAAATCTGAATAACACACGTTTCAATGTTAAGGTAGTAATTTCACATTAAAAAAGATGCAATGTTACACCAAGACGTCATTTTTACCAGACAAAAATGTTCCATTGTAATCAGAATACATTTTTATGAGGAAAAACAGTACCCATATAATATGTGTACATTTATGACATAAGAATCTTACAGAGACTAAAAAGGCAAAAGGCGTAATTTTTGCATGAAAAAAGTTCCAATGAGTTTGTGTGTGTGTGTGTGTGTGTGTGTGTGCGCGCGCGCGCGTGTGTGTGTGGTCCTGACCTCCAGCGCAGGCGTGGAAAGCAGCACATGTGTGGACTGTGTGACGTCAGCAGCGTGGATGTTGTTATGGTAGGCCACGTCGCCGTGGTAGTGGTCCTCTAAGGTCATCAGGTAGGTGATAAAGGTGTCCAGTGGAATTTTAAAGGTTTTTAACAAGTCCCGCTCCTGAAACAAACACCCGAGAGCCTTGAAAACCCCAAGACGGAATTCATGCTGTTTGGTGGCGGGAGGTCAGAAGTGCTACCTGGAAAATGGTGTACATCATGACTGTCAGTGGCCGATTCCCAGAGAATTCCGAGATCTTAAAAACGTTAAGGCCCCATTTATTCACATGTTCCAGCTCCTGGTGGGGAATCAAAAGACAAATAGTTTGTTTTATAAAAAAATAAAAACACAAATCAACGACTACTTTGGTGCCATATTGGTGTTAGTTTGAACTCCTGGATACGACTGGGGGGAAAGTTGACGAAGTGGACCACAAAAATTAATTGACACAATTTCCACAGTCTATTAGCACCCCCTATCGGTGGAAAGTTGATACTACAGTCAAGCCATTCTCCATCAGGGGTCACCTGACACGAACGAACAGGGTAGTGTCGTGTCAATTACTCATAAATGTTGGCTCCAAATAGCAAAAGCGTACCTTGCCCAGCTCGTCCTCCGTCTCCGTCTTGACGCCAAAGCGAGCGATGTTGGAGTTGGTGAGGCTGGACGAGTGTTGCAGCTTCTTCACGCCGCTGATCTGAGACATGGGCTTGTTCTTCTTCTCCTTGTCCTTCTGAGACTGAGGCGACGGCATCTCCACCTCGTGCTGCTTGTCTACAAAAGGCGGGAGATTCAGACAACCGGCAAAAAAGATGAGAAGATTAAGACGGTACTTTAAGATGAAATAAGACACGATATTACGAACATTAAGACCTCATTTTAAGAGAGAGAGAAAAAAAAGAACGGTAATGTTATTTTTAGATGAAAAAGGTGGTAACTAAATAAAAATACATTTTTAGAGAAAAAAGTCATAACATTATGAAAAGAATGACAACTTTACAAAAACAGTCTAGAATATTCCCAAAATAATATTTATTTATTTAAATACTTTATTTTGACTTGTGACTCTGACAATAACAACATAATTTGAAAAGAATAAAAGTGTAATTTTGCGAGAAATGTCAACATTTTACATGCAATTTTTTTCCACAAAAAAAGTTCAGAGATAACAAAAAAATAAGCACAGTTTAACAAGAACTGAGACAGAATTTTAGGGGAATTACAGAAAAGCTGCAATTTTAAGATAAAAAAAGTCATACGGGTATAAATCATTTTGCAAGAATAAAAACAACATTTTCTGAGGGAAAAAATCATGTAATAGGAAAAACGATGCAATTTTACAAAAAATATAATGATGTTAAAAGACCAAAAATAATTAAATAAAACTTTATAAGATGAAACATTTCCTAAGAAAATATTAAAGTAAAATTACAACAAAAGTGAAGAAGAAATAAGATTTTTTTTTATTAAAAAAAGAAAAGAAAATATAATATATCAAGAATTTTCTAATTTTATGAAAATCCTCCAATGTTACAATGAAAAAATTGATCAATTAAAATGAAAATATTTGGAGAATTTATTTAAGTAGAAAGAAAGATGCACTTTAATAATAAAATGACAAAACATGAAGCCATTAGGAGCAAGTAACCAAATAATAAAATAAAGTGAAAATATTTTAATCAACAACAACAAAACTACAGAATCTATCAAGAAAAAGTAAAGTACTTTAAAAAAAAAAAAGTAATTTATTTGTGACGTCACAAGAGCAAAAAACAAATTCTAAGGCTCAGTCACAATATTACACCTGCAAATATGCAGAACTTGGATGCTTGTCTGAGTTGATGAAAAAAGCCCAACAACAAACTTCAACATTTCAAATGCTAATAATAATAATAATAATAATAATAATAATAATAATAATAAAAAAATATATATATATATATATAGATATATATATGTAAAATAATGCATCAGATTTATATAGCGCTTCTCTAGACACTCAAAGACACTTTACAATGGAATGGATACTGACACTGTACATATTACAGAAATGACATCTTATATAGAATATTGAAAATCGTCTCACCTAGGAAGGTGCTGGAGATGAACTCAGACACCTGATTCCCAGAGCGACTCATCTCTGACAGGTGAGTCAGTTCCCGGTTCAACATCCTCTTGAACTGCAAAACAAACACACATATAAATATCTATCCATCTATCTCAATTAAAACCATCTAGCTTGATGTTGAAACCTATGACTGAAATTGTAAAATTAAAAGAAAATGGGAAGAAGCTGTACCCAATAATGTCATTATTATAAACACTTCTGGGCCAAATTCCTCTAGGGCAGGCTCCATCTCACCCGCAACCCTAAATAAGAACAAGAACGAGTGCCGTTCGTTACCATGACAACCGGGGCAGAGCTGGAGCATGCGATGAAGCGTTGTAACTATATTTAGTGACTTCTGACCCCGTAACCACTATTTCAAAAAGGAATGAGCAACTTTTTTAGTGCTGACTCCAGAGGAGGAAATGTTCACCCGTCTCCATCTGGACTGCAAATAAATCTAAAAATCAAACATCACAAAGCCTTTTTTTTATTTTATTTTTTATAAATTGGATCCCTTGTGGGTGTACCTAATGTTTAGTCCAGCATTCCTTGTCTAACAGTGAGTGTGTGCTCGTGCCATACGTCAATCAGGTCTAATTGGAGTGGCAGGAGCTCACTTATCAGCAGAGGCTTTGTGATTTGATGGAACGAGTGCGCTCGAAATCAAAAGATTTTCCATAGTGCTTCCGTGCAAAATCGCGTGACCGTACCTCTCTTAGAAAAAAGAAAAGTAAAAAAAAAAAAAGTCTCGTCCTAAAAACGCCACTTCCTTCAGGCTAAACACATCATGTAAGCATATTGACGGAGGCCCATGAATCGGTATTGATCACTTGAAATAGACCATTACGGCGCCGCTCGAGTGCTTACCGCACTATTGTGTACGCTATTGACCTCCTATGAATAACCCACTCCCCCCCCCCTCGTCTTTTTTTTTTTAAATGGACACAAAGGTTCATGTGAAGAGCACTATTGTGATTCAAAAATGAGAAATTCTGAATACTGCTAAACTGATGAATACACATGACTCAAACACATAAATAAATAAATAGATGTGTATAAATAAATGAATGGATATTAACCAACGTTTCATTGCCCTGTTCAAACCTGAAAAGGTTTATGACGCACAAGAAGAAGAAACTGCACAAGGACGGCTAAGCATATGTGCAATTATTGAGTCTTACATGTTGATATTCATGATATAATCGTATCCTCCTTGCTTATCACAAAAAGGAAAGTAAAAAAAAATAAAAAAATAAAAATAAAAATGTTAGAAACATACAACCATCCATTTTCTGAACCGCTTATTCATCAAAATTATATAAATTAAACAAACATGAAAAATAAGAATAAACAAATAAAATGATTACTTTCCATTAATCAGGACTATCAAACATTAATTCAATGTTTGCAACATACAGCAAAGCTTAAAAACAATTTGATCTGTAAATCATTTTGTGTTATTATTAAAGGGCATTCTGAAGCACTGCTAGTTTCATTGCACTGAGGACTTAACACATAGCCAATGAAAAAAGAGATCTCTGAAGGTATTTTGTTTTGTTTTTGCCACAAATAATACATCTTAAGGAGAAAAACGTTCTAATCAAACACACTGAAAAACACAAACATCTTTAGACATTATTAGAGATTGGCAGGTACCGATACCAGGGATTGGTATCGGGCTGATACTTGTCTTTGTTTCAAGGCTGTTTTACAATCAGGAATTAGAAATTGGAATAATAGAAAACGGCAATGAATTTCCATTCTTTAAAATTATTTCATTGTTTTTTGGGGCAGAAATCAAAAGTAGCCTACTAGTGGTATCGGTATTTGGTATTAGTATAGAGTTGAATGGTTTTGAACATCAATAAAAAAATAAGCATCTGAATGTATTTTTTCCCATTTGCAACCCAAGTATTAATAAATCTCATGGAGGAAAGGGGCTAATTAAATACATTGAAAGAAAAGCGTGTTATTAATGTTGATTTGTTGTAAATGTAATAATAAGAATTAAATGTTTTAAAATGTTAGAAAAGTCAAATACAAAAAAAAATAAAAAAAAATGGGTTCAGCATTTTTTCAATCAGTACCCAATAAAGTGACCGAAAAACAAAATGATTTGATCTGGTCAACATCCTACCTTAATGTATCCCCAGGACACAGAGAACAAATAATTTGCTTCCGGCATTTTGAAAACAAGCAAGAGTGAAATCCACACAAGAGAAAGTCTGAGGATTAAATGTGAAGTTGCGACAGCGTCCTCATGGTGATTCGCATCCTGCTAGCATCCGTGGAGGAACGTCGGATGGAATGCGGCTCCCTCACGGATCAGCATTGTGACGACGGACGGCATGCGAGTACGAAACAACGGCTGGCTGGCTGCCTTCTTCCTTCCCGCTGGGCTGGGCTGGGTGTGAGCGGCACAAGCCTCCCTCGCGCCGCGCCAGCCAATCGGCGCCAGCGGACGGTGAGCTCGCCCCTGCTTTTTGATTGGCTGGGACGGAAGCAGACTTGAGGTCACCAGCTGCGCCATTGGCCCGGAGTTGTGGAAAATGTGCAATCCATGCTTGGGGATGCGTGCGCATATTCATACGTGTGATCACATGTGAGCTGGCGTGTACAGTTAGCCAATATTAAAGGAAGCTGAGCTCACACATTTAACTCTGAGTCAGTGGGATGATGTCAGCGCGCCGGAATCAAGACAAAGGAATCAATGAATGGGGTGAAATCAAAAGGTACTCACGGGCTGTACTTTTTCTTGTCCGATATTGAAAATGTGTGAGTCGCCAAATTTACATGTATTTAATTAATTGCCGACTTGAGAGCATATTGTTCACGTGACAGCCGAACGACACGATCTGTAACGTTAAGTCATAGTGAAATTGGTAAGCAGAGCTGCCATGAGCTCTGTTGGATGCACATATTAGAGTCAGCTAACAACTTTTGATTTGTGAAAATGTGTCCTCTGTCCGCTAGGATGGACCAAAAGCCGCCATTTTCAACTGTCTGATTACGTGGAAGAAGGATAGCGTCAAAGCCAAAAGATAAGCAGAACTGCAGTGTTAGCATTAGCATACTAGCTTAGTACAACTTGACAGTGCTCGTTTCTTTTTTATGTATTTTTTTTTGGGGGAGCTTTTAGCCTTTAATTGAGAGGACCGTTTCTGATAAACGGCACATACTCGAATATGTGGTGAAGTCGTGCAGGCAGCTTTATTTGTGTACGCTGCATGCACAGATTGGCAGACATGTTTTTCGCGACAAAGGAGCTGTTTGACATTTTGATTTAAAAAAAGAAAAGAAAGAAGGAGCATAATCTGAGCAATGGGAATATTACTAGGGATGTTTGATACCACTTTTTTCAGACCAATACCAGTATGAGAGTACTCAACCCTTGTGCAGTCACTAATACTGATGCCAAGTACCAATATAAAGCTTTTGATACCTAAAATTTCCCCCCCAAAAAATGACAGATAATTTGAACAAAAGACCCTTACATCCCATTATAGCATTTCCCTTGAAATTGCATGAAATGAATGTCAAACTTCTATTCTTCTAAATTCTAGTTCTTGATCGCAAAACAGCCACACAAGAGAGTGGCGGATACTGGTATCGGCCCCCAAAGCGAGTATCGATATCTTGAAATGAGGCATAATAAGGAAATAATATCGGCACGTGCCCATCTCTAAGTCTTAAAATCCCACTTGCTACAACTTGGACTACAACTATGCAATTTTTGCCATGAAAAATGCCCCATTTTCTGCCAAATTTCAAAACAGTAAAGCCAGATCAATAGAATATAATGCATATGTGCGTATTGTGAGTGTCTGTAGGTAAAATGTATCAAAAAGGCAGCAAACACGTTTTTTTTTTTCTTACTTAACACCATACGAAGTGAGCGTCATTTATGGCTACAGTGAAGCAGATGAGGCCACAGACACACACACACACACACACACACGTGTCTCTGTTCCGCGATGCACACCCGTACGTATGGATAACCAGGAAAAAGAGGTGTGAACGAAAAGCATCGGGTACAAATTGCAAAGTGTCACACCAGGCTGAGCAAGGCCCCGAAAGCAATTTGTTGTTTGGCACACAGACCAAAAATATCAACTCCTTTCCAAACGACACCTGCACCTGCTAATGGGATTGGAACTGAAATAACAATCTAAGCTTTAAGTATGTGACTACTTTGTTTTTGTCCCAAAAAAATATGATGCTGTACTTGAGTCCATATGGGTCAATGTACGTATACCGTTCATTATATTACAATCCCACATATTTTGTATTTACCTTACTATAAAAATCATAGAGTATTTATTGTTGTTTTCCACACTGAATTCAAAGTTTCTTAAAGAAGACATTAATTTTTTTTTTAAAGTGAAATAATTCTGAAACAAAAATTATGAATCAACCTATTACAATTACCTTAATTTTAGAGAATAGAAAGACTTTAAAAAATGACTTTAAAAACATTTAAAATACACAAATAAAGACAAAGTTGCTTTATAATATTTTGAATTGTAATCAGCCAATCTATGGCACGCTATTGTCTAAACAAACAGCATTTGTGATAATAGGATGTGGTTGCTAGGTGATTAATCTGCTGAATATGAATTTAGGGCATAAATGTCTTTCATTTTTATTTTTCTCTGCTCCTTGTATATTTTTCTATGTATAATGGATGAATAATTTTTTTTTTTAATTTTTTTTAAATAAATAAATAAATGCATATGTATATAATGTTGATACATAATTGGTTAGTTATATCTATAATTCAAAAAATAATAAATACATAAAAAACACAAGAATGCTTATGAATTCTATTAGTTATTATAGTATATATATAGTTATTAGTTTATTAATTATTTTTTTTACATTACATAAGCTATGAATAGAAAACTATTTTTGAAAAAAAACACACATTTTAAGTTCACCTTTGAATCACGGTGTAAGAACTAAATAAAATAAACAAAAATGACATTTTCTTCCTCAACACAACAGCACCACCTGTTGGTGTTCGAAGCGTACTAGCTCGAAGGAAGCGTCATAAAAACACAACTTACACAACACTAGCTCACTCCTTTGTACCTACGTGCTTCTGCAAATAAAGTCCCATTTCTGTGTCCCGATTCTTCCGTGGCACGTTCCACACCACACACAATTCCAATCAGACTGTCCTATTTTGAGAGAGAGCAATGTGTTTTTTTTCTCTCCAAGGCTGTCCAATAATTTGAGCCACTTTTCATTTGCACTAAAAGGGGAAATAAGGGCGGCAAAATGTGAAGTACATGCAACAATTCACTCAGATATGTTAAGATGATCAGATTTGCAACATATTATTATTATTATTATTATTTAAATCCCAAACAATAGATGTTTTTTTTTTAAATTCTAACAAAAAGTACAGGGAGCTCCCAGGCACAGCAGCACGTTTAATTGTCCTAAGTTAATAAAGTTGCCCCAAATTCTTATCCAACTGAAATGTTAATCTTTCACTTATCTTTGTTTTAAGTTAAAAAAAAAAAAAAAGGTTCAGGCCATCAAATGTTTGGGAGTCTGCTTTCCCACATTCACCGCATGAGGAACGGCCCGCGTGCGTCTTTAAGTGAATGCATCAGCGACAATGTGATCGCGGTGCCGCTTGTAGGGCTGTAGCTGTTGCCATGGCAACCGGATATAGTAAAGCCGTGGATGCTAGGGCGAGACACAACACATATTCCAGCATTCGTGTGAGCTCATGTTTGCGATGCCAGTTGACATCAGCGCCTTTTGTCTTACCGTTCCCATGACCCACTGACTACCCTCTTTTTTTTGTTTTTTATTTTGAGTGTGACATCACAGGGTGTGACATCACCGCAGCTGATCAGCATTCAGAGCGAGTGTGATGCACACACACCGACGCTGACTGAGCATGCTCCTTGGCTGCACGATGACGCCATCGCTGGCACGGTAGAAGCGACGTGCTGGCAATGCTAATAGACGAGCGGCTGTCATTAGCGACGTATGCGTGGAGACGACACGCAGTCAGCATAACAGCGCATTGTTACAGTATACGTACGAGCTTCAAATTGAGGTGATGCTGAATGCGCGAATGGACCAAAATGACTTTTGATCACTTTGTTGTCCTTGCACACTTTTCAACTCATTCTTTTTTTTTTTTAATGGTTTCTGAAATGCCATGAGATGTCACAAGATGTCGCCAAAGCCCTGTCTACATAGAAATTGGTGTCAAGGAAGTACGTGAAGGCCACAATTTCATGCGCATGCACAATTGCACTGCATTTGTTCGAATTCAAAGTATTTGTAAGCCATTTAAATTTAACGGTAATGTAGTAAGACAATTTTAATCAGTGGTTTTACATCAAAAAACACCCACAAGAAAATATGTGGCTTTTCAAGTTCCTATAACATGACTGACATAAAGGTAAAGATATAGAAGTTTAATAAAAAAATAATAATAAAAAAAGTGTATTTAAATGATGCTTCTATTAAAATGTATCACACATAAAAGTTGAATAAAAATTATACTTAAATAAAAGTTTAAAAACAAACAGTTCTTAACAAATAAAATGCAAATGTACTGTATCTAAAAAATACAAAATTGAATTGTCATTAGTCAGCATTTTATTTTAATTTTTTTTTTCATAACACTAGAGCGAACCACAGTATAGCTAGTACCTACCACACTTTGAGAATCCTAAATTGAAATAATACAAAAGGGCAGTAGTTTTTGTTACATTTGCAATTGAAACTATTAACATACATTTAGCAACTTTGAGCATTTCATGGGAAGGCATAGCTTAGCGGGATGGGGGGGGGGGGGTGATGTGCCGAAGCAGGGCCTGGTGAGGTAGGATATAAAGTCTGCAAGGTTGGCTCAAGCTATGCTGAATCTGCGTGTGAGTGACTAAGCGTGAGCTGTGGCTGACAGCAGCTCCTGTTTAAGAGAGCTCATTGTGTTTGTATTTGACTCATTCCAGTTCAATTAAAACGGGCAAAATGAATTACATTAAGATATACTGCAAAACTGCATAAAAAAAAAAACATTGTTGTAAAGATATTTTTATGCAAGGATTTCCGTGTAGGTACACATTCCACACACAAAAAATTGCCATGTAGCAGTGTCGAGGTAAGTGAACGGCGATGTTACAGAGGAACACTATTCACAAAATTCAAGACACACTGTGCTTTACACATTTTTAAAAAAGGAATAGTTTTCCCACAATTTTGACTTCAACAAACTAAACACAAAAAAATGCAAAAGAGGCGTTCAACAAAAAAAAGTTTCTCATCCTTTAAAGGCATTTTACTCTGTCAGACGTCTACATACTCACACTCTTCAAACTTCTAAATATTCTCAAAGTTAACAAACAACTAGTTCTCCCACTATTCCACATTTTTATAAACATTTCCAAATCAAGAGCAACCAACTTATTATGGGTATTCGGGGTCTCACAATGGGGGGCTTCAACCCATGCAAGCTTGCCCATTAATGCGGCCCTCGGCCTTTATGTCATCAGAGTGAGTCTTGGGTAGCAGCTTCTTACCAACAAAACAAACATACATGGCATATTTGTGGACTTTGAACAACTGCATTTCCTCAAATAGCCGCACCTGCAATAGTAGACACCATGCCCCAGTTATCATCGAAAAAGAAAAAAAAACAAAAAAAAAACAGCACACTTCAAAATAATGACTAAATTTTAATCCTGCATACTTAAAAAATAACAACAGTGAAGCAGAAATGGCATCTGTAAAGCTGATGGTGATGTTTGAAGAGAAAGACCGACCCTTCCACGCGTAGTATATACTGTACATATTATTAGTTTTTGAAAGATTATTCTAAATAAGTACCATTACTTAATTGCTGACAATTAATGAAAACATACAGAAACTGTATTTTGACAAATAAGTGCCAGCCTTTAATTCAAATAATGGAAATAATCATTAAAAAAAACTATATTTTCATAAATAAACACCATAACCCCAATAAAATAAAGACAGTAAATAGTTTAACACAAGACAAACCGCAGACGTGGCAACTGTAAAGCTGACATTCACGGCGGGGCTTCAAGAGAAAGAGCTGCTATTTAGTGAGAGATTAATAAATAAAGCCATGTATTTATATTGTAGTATTATGAATTAAGCCCTCCACACAATAAACACCATACCTCCAACATTATCATGTTGAATCATGCTAACAATATTTTTGCATGGTCTGCAGAAACCCTCTCAAATTCAAACTTTTTTTTTTATACCACAGATGCCTGGCACTCTCTGCAGTTGAGTAAACAAACCCCGGGGCCGCCATATGAGGAAAACCAGTACACCAAGCCACTTGTGCTCATCCTTACCTTATTGGAGGCCATCTCGCTGACCGAGTGTCTGGTTTGCAGGGTCTCCAGCTGGTCCAGGCACCAGTCCAGCTCCTCCAGAGTCTCGGTGGCCAGTTTCTGGTAGGCCTCCTCTGCGGGGACCAGACAGGACGGTAAGGGGTCAGTAAGGGCCCGCTTCAGGGGCCCAGGCCCGGGGTCTCCCACCCCACACACGGCTAAGCTGGGATACCCCGAGTAGACACATGGGTGACTCTTCATACTGGACGGTCCAGCTCTTAGGGGTGTGTGTGTGGGGAGGGGGGTCTAGGGAGTAGGGCCTTGAGGGTCTCTGTGTCCAAGAACCAAATCTGTAGTCCTTTTTTCGGAAAGTCAGACAGATTCGATGTCAGCCAGTCAATTAAGGGTGTCCAGATGCTAACGTTTAGCCATAGAAACGGGAGAGCTGCCCAACGCACGCACGCACACACACACACACACACACACACACACACACACACACACACTCACTCACGCCACTTCCTGCCTCAGCAGCTCCACAATGTCATTCATATGAAAGGCGCACTTCCAGTCATGTAGCAGGATGAAGAGCAGTCTGCCCAACAGGCCCGCGAGGAGGGAGGACGGAGACGCGCCGGATCCGAGCGGGGGGCTCACAAGCGCCTCGGATGCCCGCCGAAGCATCCTGACATGACTACCAAACACGCTCACACGCAGCGCACGTAACACTAGCACATGACGCTTCAGCCTCCTCGTGTGTGCATCAAAACAGCCGTCACGGTAGATTCCTGCATGCTAGCCAGACAGATGCTGTGTGTGTGTAAAGGGATGGAGGTGGGGCGCGGGGGTTGAGGGGGGGTCTGCTGTTGCTTCGGCGTCCCTGGTAGCCAAAACGTGCTGTACCTAAAGCCTGAGAGGACTGCACTGTAGATGGGGAAGGGACGGCCACAACACATGGACTGGATTACAAGCGGAGGAGGAGAGCTGCTGCTATATGGTGTGTGCGTGCACATCAGATATATGATTAGCATACAAATACGCTGAGCAGGGGGTAAACAACTAACATGCCGGGGGTGGGGGGGGGGGGGGGGCAGATGCCAACGCTCGGGATTTTTAATGCTATGTGAGCAGGAAACATTCACTTCACCTACAGCCATCCAAAATGTATTAGTGGTTCACTATTCACAAATTCTAGTCCCTCAGCTACTGCCATTTTCTGTACTCTTTCCTTAAGATGTCCACTAGATGCCGCCAAAGTGCTGTCTGAACGCAGAAGTAGCACAATAATTGATGTCACGTATGTTGATAACGTTTTCGAGGTCAAACTTGAAAGAAAAAAAGAAAATATTTCAAAAATATCATATACCAGAAACACAAATAAGCCTAGTGATTCACTATTCACAAATTCTAGTCCCTAAGCTACTGACATTTTCTGTACTCTTTCCTTAAGATGTCCACTAGATGCCGCCAAAGTGCTGTCTGAACGCAGAAGTAGCACAATAATTGATGTCAAGTATGTTGATAACGTTTTCGAGGTCAAACTAGAAAGAAAAAAAGAAAATATTTCAAAAATGTGATATACCAGAAACACAACTGAGCCTAGTGATTCACTATTCACAAATTCTAGTCCATCAGCTACTGCCATTTTCTGTACTCTTTCCTTAAGATGTCCACTAGATGCCGCCAAAGTGCTGCCTGAACGCAGAAGTAGCACAATAATTGATGTCAAGTATGTTGATAACGTTTTCGAGGTCAAACTTGAAAGAAAAAAAAGAAAATATGTCAAAAAGGTGATATACCAGAACCACAACTGAGCCCAACTGAAAACCTCGCACTGTCCTTACACATGGGCGGCCTTCCAATGCTGTCACATCTCTTATAACTACTGAAGTCACACAGGATTTGGTTTGGATCATCAATGATATTTGAAGCACATTTCTGGCTGACTTCCAAACCGTATGACCTCGAATCACATGACATGGTCGCTAGATGACATCATCTACCTTTGGGGCTTTAGCGACATATATAACGTTGCTATCGAGTGACAATAGTGTCAGTGCGGTCACACAAAACGTCAACAGGATGCCCGCTCATCAAGAGTCTCCCGTGTCAGCCCAGCTCTTGTCAACAATATCCTCCTTCTCCTCTTTCTGTCACAATAATCCTCCTTCCTCTCCCACACTCGTCTTATCTGTCCGTTCTCTTTCTTCCCCGTTTCCTCTCCCTGGCTGGGGTGTCATCGACTGGGGTGCTACCCTTTCTGACAGCGAATGCGCTGACGTCAATGACATTCTTCTCATGCTTAGTGCGACATCAGACACCGGGTGCTCGGAGAGGCCACTCTGCTGCTGCTGCTGCTGCTGCTGCACAGACGCACGGCTGCAGACAAAGCACGAAGCGGAGCGGCTGGGCAGGTGAAATGGGACTCGGAGGGAGGGAGGAAGACCTTGAGGGAGCCTGAATCACAAAATGTGGACTAAAGAGTTTAAATAAAATAATTATGGATTAGTCTAGGCAAACATTTTTGATTATAAAACGGATTGTTGTATTTTCTTTCATTTGACTAATACTACAGTATAAATACCGATGCCTACACATATTCTTATGACATTAATGCATATTACATTCTTGAATAATCAACTAATTCATTAAACATTGTGACAATTGATCAGCATAGCGGTTTCAAAATGAGTGTGTTCATTTTGAGTTAATTTGAAATTCCTTTAACGCCTCTATTTTTTTTTTTTTTAAGTGCGATTAATGACCGCCCCTTACTTGGAAAGCCTGTACTGGGGGAATTCCAGTCGCAACACAGCAGACACATCCACGTTAAAATTTAGCGAATAAATAATAATAAAAAATAATAATAATTTAGCGGTAATAAATTTAATAATAATTTGTGGAGACTGGGGTCAAGTTGTATTTTACAATGTTAAAAATGTGCAGAATTTCACAAGTTACTTCATGTTAAAGATTAGACAGCTCTTTATATGTAAAGAAAAATGCACTGAGCTGTCATCGTCTTACAAATGCAATTATGCCATTTAGTGGCAAAAAAAATGACCACAACACAAATCAATATCACACTCATTTTTTACAGTACAGTACATCCTTTTAATTTTTTTTAAACTCAATTTTATGACTTCTTATGAAATTACTGTATCAATGACTAAAAGATGCAGCCATATTACTATTAGTCCATTTGTTTCCACTTTTGTTAACAAGAGTATGAAAAGTTAGAAAAAAATATTTTGTTGAACATTTAGAACAATTATAAAATTTGCAATTAATCGTGAGTTAACTATTGAAGTCATGATTAAAAATGTTAATCGCCTGACACCCCATATATATATATATATATATATATATATATATATATCCTATTTACTTCAACCATGAGCTAATCTCCACTGAACTCCCTGCCTTGCCGTTACAGGTCGTCAATATTCTCAAACAATCACGTCTGTGACTCACAGCTGTCACCGCTTTATGGCAGGGCCCATAATGGCTGCTAACCAGTATGATTGGGCTCTAAATATAGCGCGGCATCGACAGACGTCCCATATAGGAGCGGGCGATTTATTGGAAAGTCATTCCTGCAAGGAGACAATCTTGATGTTTTAATGTGGAGATACAGTACCCTTCATTTCCATGCATAAATACACTTGACTGTGAAATATGGATTTTGCCATGAATGGTCTATTTCTGGGGCATATCTGGAATAGCAAATTAATTATTGTTAGTAGTAATAGTAGTCGTATTAAAATGGCTATGCGTTTCTTTTTTCCGACAAATATTTTTTCTAGTATCGAGAAAGCAAGGTAAAAGATTTGTCAGAATTCATTATTATTATTTTTTTAATCAAACATATTTCACATTTGCCAATTCTCTTTTTTCATTCAAATAACCACAGCTTGCTCACGGTCACATGCAAACGGTATTATATGCCATGGGCACGAAAGAAAGGATGTTGGGTCATAAATAGCCCTCCGGACCGCAGTTTGAATACCCATGGTCTACATTGCGAGACGTTAGGTCAAAGTAAAGTGCCACTCAAGGACAAGTGTGTTCTACCGTCAGACAGCCAGCACATCTCAACAATGACAAAAACCATCATAAAGTAGGTCAGGCAGTCTCACATGATGGAATATTGACATGACAGACAAACCTGTAAAGGTGGTCTTGGTGATGGGCGGTGGGTTGCACATGGGTGATCTCCTGTTGGGGAAGGGGGGGGGGGGGAAACACATACTGTATGTTTACACCAGTGGTGTCCAAACTCGGTCCTCGGGGGCCGGTAGTCCCGCAGGTTTTGGATATTTCTCTCCTCCAACACAGCTGAAGCTCATCAGCAAGCTCTACTAAGCCTGATAACAATCCTGTTGATTGAAACAGGTGCGTTGGAGCAGGGAAACCTCCAAAACCTGCAGGACTACCGGCCCCCGAGGACCGAGTTTGGACACCACTGGTTTACACATTATTGAAATGATATTAAAAAACTGATAGCAATAAGTAAACATTATGTCATGGTAAAAGTTGTGGACGAATGTATTAAGAAGGTCACGTGGATATACACAACATTGTGGAGCAACCACAAATTAGAATCGACTTGGTCGCTAATAGTCAGTAAAGATGTCATCTCCAACACAACTAAAGATTGTCTGGAAAACTTTACAGAGAACTCTACTGTACTGTTTAATTCCACTGAGAGACTATTGACATGCTTTAATAGGTGCTGCTGTTTTGGTTGGCAACACAGTTCTAATGGGCTCACCATTTAAAATAGTGTCAACAACAGCAACTATGAACTGAGATAATTACATATGTTTGTCCCAGATGGGGACAGGAAGGAATCAACGTATTTGAGGGCGGCGTCTCTTCATTTTAAGCACCCAGCCACTAATTGCTGCAACTAACAATAGTTTTTATGAACTTATGAACATATAATAACACTGACTACCCAATTTTGTTATCTGAAAGGAAAAGGGAAGCATCTATTTGAGAGAGGCATTTATTTATTTAAGTAGATGGGCTACCCAGGGACTAATTGGAACATAACTACAGAGTAGAGTAGTTCAACAGTAACTGAAATTTAGTCTTAACTTACTTATCTAATTCAAATGGGCCAACCAGTTCAATCTTTAATGTTCAAATGTGCACAATTGGGTTTATAAACTTGGATAAATAAATAAATGTTAAAATGGAGGCATCTATGTGAGGGAGATGTTTATTACAATTAGATCATGCAGCCAGCAACCAATGGTGGTACGTTGTTGCTGTAGTACCACTGATGAACAGAGGAGGGGGCACAAAGCCACATTGTGAGAGAACACGACTTAGGCAGAGCTAAAACTGTTGCCTGAGGATTTCCCAACTAACTACAGTAAAGTGGTGCAAACGTACTTATTAGACGCTCTGTCTTGCTGCAGGTTGGTTAATGCACCAAAGTTATTCCGTACAGTTCTTAGGCTGGCAAGGACCTGAAAAGGAGAAGGTGAGAATATTGTTTTTTTTGCAAGGGATGTACAGTACAGTAAATGCTGAACAACCAACAGTGGTGAAAAAGCTCACCTGTGCAAATGGCGTTACAATCATGTCGTCTCCATGGCTGGAAAACACACAAGAGAAACTTTAAAGCAACAGCATGGAAACTTTTTTATTTTAAAGGCTTTAACATCTTGACACTGATGTTAAGTGGTGCGGTGGCTACCATGGTGACCAATTAATGTCCAGTGTCCATATTACTTTTAGTATGAAGTCTTGCAAACATTTTTTTATAGTGATCCATTACATTTTGCAGTAAAAATATATTTATATAAGACTCATAGATGTAAAATAGTTGTATTTATTTTCATGCAATTTTTTTTTAATTACGTCACAATAATTTATAATGCAATGATTACACATGAACACACGAGGTTAACATAGAGATTGCAGTTACGCTTTAGGCCAGAGGTGGCAGTCACGAGTAAAAAAAATGTGACAAACTCCACAATGCTTTTTTTTTATTTTATTAAATATACTGCAGCAGAAAAACATCATCAAAAGTGGCTCAAAAGGTTAAAACATTTTTATTTTTATTTTAAATAAGATATATAATAAAAATGGGCATTTCAAATTTTACTTTTGGGATGAAACCCCAAAATGACATTCATTTCAAAATAATAATTCCACAGTTTAATTCAACACAGAATAAATTAATTCAATATAATTATTAGGGCTGTTCACGAAATGGCGATGGCGCAAAACGAGTTGTGAATTGACCGTTGAAAACAAAGGCCGAATCAGAATTTCTGTATTATAGTCAGAATGGCTTATTGCCTTTTGGACACGCACATAACGTAACAAAAGGTCAGCGTGAGGCGAAAGAAGAGGGGTGTTATCATATGATACTAGTTTTGTATCTGTCATGCACTCCATCACTGCGACATGTTGACTTCACATCAGCAGCTGGTTAAGGCACTCGTCCCTTTCAAGTCGGCTTCCAAAACCTTGCGCGGGCGCTGCAAAGTAGTGACGCAGGAAAAAGCTTTTCCACGCACGAGGATTTCCTATTCCCTAATATCATTCATGGATTCTGGGAAAAGTCAACAGGATGGCGGGCGAGGGAGAGGCCGTTACGTATTTTGCTCCTTCTTGAAAGGAATTTTTTAACTACGCGGACCGTGAGTCACACGCACTCGTGCCGCTGCCCTCAAAGCTCACCATCAACATTTGATCAGGTGATCACAAAACACAAACGAACATGACATGACATGCTGGCTCTCCATGCGTCACATGGCAGTTGTAATGTATTTAAACGCTTGGAAAGCAACGTGACTCCAACTTGGAGCACAGTCTTGCCTTTGTTGAAAAAACATTTTTTTTTATTTGGAAAATTTAGACATGAATTTGGGAATTGTAGAATGTCAAGTCTTAATAAAATTGTCACATGACAGCTTCTTAATCGTAAAATGCAGGCCGGCCTTCTTATAATATTGTGACTTTTTGACGTTTAAGCATGACTTCTTCACTGCAGTAGTCGACCATTATCTTGTAGTAAGTATTAGTATGATTTTTCTTAAAAAACATTTTTTTAGTTTTAAAAATATGTAGAATATTTTTAATGAATGAAATTCTGATTGTTTTTTAGGCCTGATTTTTTTCACTGCAATATTCTGGCATTATCTTGCAGTACTATTCGTATTATGGCTTTTTTAAATATATTTTTTAACGTTTTTAACTTTTAAAATTATGCGGAATGTTTAATTATTTTTAATAAGAACATTTTGATTATTATTCTTTTGGGCCTGTTTTCTTCATTGCAATATTCTGGCATTATCTTGTAGTATTAGCATTATGACTTTTTTATTATTATTATTATTATTATTTATTTTTTATTTTTTTACATTTTTAAGCTTTAAATAAATGCAGAATGTTTTTAATTAGCAAACTTCTGATATTATTATTTTAGGCCTGACTTCTTTACTGCAGTATTCTGACATTATCTTCTATGACATTATGACTTTAAAAGAACAAAACAAAAACATTTTTAACTTTTAAAAATATGTGGAATATTTTTAATTAGCAAAATATGCTATATATTTTTAATTAGCACAACTCTGATATTATTCTTTTAAGCCTGACTCATTCACTGCAATACTCTGGCATGATCTTGTAGTAGTATAACTTTTCTTTCTTTTTCTTTTTCTTTTTTTTAAATCCATTTTTAAGTTTTAAAAATATGCTGAATATTTGCATGAAATGTGTTTTATAAATGAAGCCGAGTTGGGGCTATTTCAGGATTCTCTGTGTACCAAAAAGTGTATGTTTTAATAGGGTTCATTGAAAAAGAAAAAAGAAAAAGCTGCAATAAGGGCCACCTAGTGTGCATGGTGAATGCAGGTCATTACTTTTCATCAATCCATTGCTCCATTCCCCATCTTGCCTTTCAGGCTCCACCAAGAAGCAACATTTCCAGCCAATAATTCCATTTCCTATACGACTGCTTCATGTCACCGGATAGCAGCGGTGGAGCATGCTATCAACATGTGATGGAGGCAAGTGTCAATCCAAAACGAGCATTATTATCTTGCGAAGACTGAATTTTCAGCACCTGTATCTGACTCGTTTGTGCAGGAGTGTCGAGTCGATAAAGGCCAGTGTGTCAACGGCAAGCGTTTAGGCTGTGATTTAAGAGACTTCACTACGGGGCCTGCGCGCGATGCATGATAAGAATAGATGTGACACCACTCGGTGGGCTGTTGGTCATGCACACTTCCCACCGGAGCCAAAGGTGGCCCATGTGGCAGCTTTATGACCTGTGCTGATAAACATCCAGCTGTGGCACTCAGACATGCACTCAGACAGGCACAAAAAAAGGTCTAAAAATAGAATAAAAAGCTTTCACCGCAACAGGGGAACACGCAGGTAAGGTTTAAAAAAAAAATAATTAAAAAAAGAGGTCCGAAGCACTTACATGTCGCTGGCGATGGAAGAGTTTCGGGACATGGACTTGGGCGAGAGGTCGTAGTCGCTGTCCGAGCGGTACAGGAACGACTCCCTCCGCTGGCTGTGGACAAAGTTGGCCTGCAGGATGAGGCCCGATCCTGGACTGGCCATCGGGTCCAGCGGGCTGCGACCTGATGATGTTCCATTGTCCACGTCGAAACTGCGCCAAAAAAAAAAAGAGAAACAGATTTGGATTAGCAACTCATTTTGAAATCGCCATAAAACAACCACCTTCTGCGGGTACGATTCAGAAACACCCAAGATTTGTGAAATGCAAAAGTAATATGTCAATATTTATGTAATTTATAATCTGAAATTTTCAAAACCTAACATTGCCCTTGAGCACCAAGCTTGTGCCAGTGACGAGCACCTGTGTCACAGGCAGGGGAGAGCTGTTGCTCAGCCATCCCATAATCCCGTCTGGTTGTGAAGGAGTGTGGGGGGGGGGGTATCCCATGACGCACAGCTATGTCACCCACCACATAATCATCATCCTCAATGTGGATAAGGGCACGTCCTTAATCCGAGGTGACGTACTCTGTGGCTCGTTCGCTACAGGATGACGTCGGCGGCGTGTGGAGGCATGCGGGACGCACGTGGACGCTTGGAACGGCGGACAGGGAAATACATTGTGAGAGCGCATGAATAGTTTCTCATCAGAGATGATTCATAGCTTTTGCTGTAAAAAGTGGGATTCAAAGAAATGAGGTATGTAGTGGCTGGCAAATAAAGACTGTGAAAAGTCCTTTATCAGTGTTCACGTAGTCTTAAGGCTGAACAAAATTATTTCAAAACTACAGTTCCCATTCCCCCCCCCCCCCCTCCCATATGCCCTACAGGAAATAGTCTTATTTAAAATAAATAGATTTATAACAACTTCCATTTCAATATTCTTGACTGGCATGGAAGTGTAGGATGCAAAGAAAGAAGCAAATATGACACACTTGTCATTTTAATACAGTCGTAATTAATCGATGACTTCAATAGTTTTAACTCACGATTAATCGCAAATTTCATATCTGTTCCAAATGTAGAATACTTTTCATGCTTTTGTTAGCATAAAAGTGGAAAATAATGTTAAACTAATAGAAATATGGCAGCATCTTTTGGTCAATGATGCAGTGATTTCATAATTATACATTAAAAAATGGAGTTAAAATTAAAAAGGTACTGTAGTGTAAAAAAACAAGCCATTGATTGCGCGTTAAAAAATAAATAAATAGTGGTGTTAAAGGAACTAATTAACGCACTAATTTTGTCAACCCTGGTAAATAGACTAACCACAAAACCAACTAAACACCCCAACTAAACTTTGATAGAGTAACAATGTGCGCTTAGTGAAAAATGCTAAAAAGTATGTGTTAAGTTCAATCCTTTTAACAATGTTGAAATCATTAAATGTGGATGTTATCTGTGTATGCGCGTGCGTCGCTTTGCTACAGCTCAGCAAAGTCACAATGAACACACACGAACACGGGTCATGCCAGAAATCCCCCCCCTCCCCAACAACTTCAACACTGGGCTCTAACCCTCTGTTGTCTGGGTAGCAGCAGCTAAGTGAGTGTCAGCTTTGGCTGGTGAGGAAAAGGGCAATCGAATTGTCCTCTCTCTCCCTCTCTCTCACATTCTCACACAAATACATGCATGCGTGCACGCAGCCAGCATGACTCCAGTAACTCCTTGTTTGTGTTGACGGGACATCACTGGCATCTCTGTACCAGATTCCTCACACCCCCACATGTCATATTTGGTATCAGGCAGGAAAATGAAACCACACATGTACACACGCACGCAACATTTACACTGTCTAAAAAAAAAAAACGGTGGCATTTTTACACCTCTTTTCCTCCATGTTGCTGTTTTGTATATTAGGATTCCGGCTTCTGAGGTCGTTTCAGAAGACCTTGTTGCATTGCCTGTAAAAAAAAGGTGGCATTATTGCGCCTCTTAAATAATGTGTGGCTGTTCTGGATGAACGATAGTGATCCCTAATGGTGGGACTCCGCAGCTATTTTTCACTTTTGAACATATATATATATATATATATATAAATAAATAAAAAAAATATATATATATATATATAAATATATATATATATATATATAAATATATATATATATATATATATATATATATATATATATATATATATATATATATATAAATATATAGATATATATATATATATATAAATATATATATATATATATATATATATATATATATATATATATATATATAAATATATAGATATATATATAAAAATATATATATATATATATATATATATTAATATAGATATATATATATATATATATATTAATATATATATATATATGTATATTAATATATTAATATTAGGGCCGTGAATTGCCTAGTACCTGGCGATTCAATTCATATGTCACGATTCGATACCGATTAATCCCGATACGAATGTATAAATTGATTATTGCGGGGGTTTTTTTACTCAAAATTTAGGAAATGCTAATCAGTAAACTTGTTCATGTACACTGTAAGATTTGTATAAAATTTTATTTATTTATCTGAAAATTCTGGTTCATAACTGAGCCACTGCATTTAACAAACAGGTTGCAGTCTGTTTCACGTTTGAACAGCACTGAAATAAAATGTTAAGGCTTAATGTTCCATTAATATAAAATTTTTCCATGCTTAATGTGTAAATCCTAACCCTAAGTAAGACGTTTTGTTGAATATTCCCATAAAAAATTGTTTAAAAATCGATTCGAGAATTGCGCGCTGTAATATCGCGATTACATTGCCAAATCGATTTTTTCTAACACCCCTAATATATATATATATATTTATATTAGGGATGAGCCTTTTTCCCCCCGTGTTGCGATTTTGTGTAAATGGCACTGACATGAATTAGGGGGGCAAAGTTCATTCTGAAATTTTCCAACTCCAGAAGTCGAATCAGAAACCTTTTTTACACTACATTTATTATTATTATATTTATTTATTTTTGCTGTTCTGACCATGTTACAGTTTAAAAGCACCTACCGGGACGTGTGGGTGAGATTCTAACCTTTGGAGATGGAATCCCCTGTACATGTGTGTACACATTTTCCCACATTTTTAACAATTTGTTGCTTTCCAAACGCGTCTGTTTAAAGTCGCTTTTAATGTTTAGTATTATGAACGCTTAGTTTTGTACTGATTTTATTATTGTCATTGATTTTTTTGGACTCTGTGAAGCATCTTTGTGTATCTTGAAAAGCGCTATACAAAATAAATATATTAGTAATAATAATAATGATAATATTATTATTATTAGTAGTATTATGAAAAGGTTATATGCATCACAAGCCTGTTTCATAACACAAAAAGTGTCACTTTTTTTCCTCCATTGTCTCTCTCCGGTGTAAATTACACCAGCACTTACTTTTCTTCTTTTTTTTCTCCCCCATGTGGAGTGTGTGTGGCAAGAGACACACCCTTTCTGGGAATGTCTTTTTGAGGTATTGCACCAGCTCTGACATCACTCATAGCTCTTTTCTTCTGGCCTCTGACGCAAAGCTCTTCCACATTTCCCAACAAGGAGAGACTAGAAAGGACATCTTTGAAGAGTCAGCAGATTCCAGATACGCTTTTAATCTGCCTTTGCGATAAAACACTATGTCTGGTTGCGGACAGTAACTTGTCCAAAGATGGAGCTTCAGCGGCCCATACATAGCGAACGCGCTAGACACCCTGCAGGGAACAATAATGCTTCCCACGCGGGTCAAGTTGCGTGCTTGAATGTCAGGAAACTTCACCGACACCGACTCCTCCTCACACTACACAAACAGTGTGAGATTAAACTTGCAGAAGATCCCTGGACACTACATTAGGTTCGTAAAAGAAGACAATTTGAGTTTTTATTAACAAAGGTGGTTTATCGTCATTTACACTGAGAAGTGTTAACTTTCGACCACAGTTTCAATGTTATTTACATACGTTAGAGTGCCATGTTAGACACAGCTGTCAGCATGATGCAGAACCAATCGACATCGCTGCAAACTACACTCAAAATATTGACCACTTAACTCGCTCACTCTCAGCCATTTTCACTGAAGCAGCCCCCTTCGCTCCCGGATGTTTTACTGGATTTTGACTGATTTTGCAAGGCCCACAGAATACTATGTTCTATTATTATAAAACATGGAACCTACCAAAAGAAAGATGAGTCTTTTCTTTCATCAGGAAAAAAGTATATTTCTATCCGTTTCCGTTTTGCAGCAATTACCATTAGAATGTAGCTAAGTTTCATCATTATTTACAAATCCGTTTAGAACTGTGGGTGAATTAGCTTTTTTTTCAACATGGCCCTGGTTGAGCTCTCATACTCTGCTTACACTTGCTGGCTGTTTTTGTAATCACTACCATTGCTTCACCCATTCTTTGCAGTTCAGAAGCTGCATCAAAGCATGCTCTAGCATAAAAAAAAGTATAACTACGTCTTTGGGACACTTAAAACATTTAAAATAAAACTTATTTATACGTTTTTGGGAGCAAATGAGTTAAGGATGTAACGTTATGCAGTACGGTACAAAGGTTGAACTGAATTAATAGACAAGCCCACCAAGCAGTTTTCTTCATCAAGATTCCTGTCCTATTTGTTAAAAAAAAAAAGTCTTTGTATTTTTTGTTAATTATACGTATCATTTTGTATTCATTTTTATTACGTCATATTAATGAAATGATTTATAGAATAAGAATGAATGGTTATGTTAGTGTTGTACACTTGGCCCATAAACATCAAAAGTGAACACAAAATGTTGCCCAACCCACTTTAGCCACACAGCAGCTCTGTAATCAAATACGCACAATGCAGGTCAGAAAAAAAAAGTGCAATGCAAAATGAAATGTCCAGTAGCACTTAAACAGACCTTGTAACCAAAGCAATAAATAACCAATGCCATGGTTGCTTTCTAGCAGTCATTCAAGATTCAGTGACTGTGAGAGACTGCGCCGCCGTATTTTTTATTTTATTTCATCTTGTCACTTATTTTCTTTATTTTGAGACTTTCATTCATTTGAAAATAAATTGCTAGCAGTTTGAAGTTTAAAAGTCACTAAACCTGTTCCCAATCACAAAAACAATAAGCAGCTTTGTTTGTTCCGTGACCTTAAAACCAAAGTTCAAAACAGTAATTTTTGGTGCACCCATGATAAACACAAAAGTGCGAATTACATTTATATTGGATCTCGTTGGATGCTAAGATGCCTTTACAGTACTTCAGCGATCTTCCCTTATTTACACACAAACGCCAACGGTGACGGAGAGCAAATTAGCATACACGTGATGAGTAGCCAATTGTGTCATCTGGGTCCATCTGGTTTGTCTCGTTCTGCCAGACGGAGCGTAAATTAAAGTGGCTTGCTGCTCGTCGTCTTTACGCTGACTTTCAATGCTCCATTCAGACGAGCCGTTCAGTCGTGACATGCGTGCAAATAAAGGTCACGCACTCAACCAGTTCTGCTAGTCTGCCACCGGGAATCCAAAGACTCCCATGCGGCTAATACAAAACAGGCCCCGCGCACATGCGAGCGACATCATCGCTCAGTCAGGTCATGACAGACAAAGTCCAGATGAATGCGCTTCAAGTCAAAGTCAAACATTCACGTTCTTCCACACTTAAGCTCAGCATCCTGTTTTTTTTTTTAAGTGGGGGAGAGGTGTGAGAATGCTGGTTGATATTTATTTAAGGATTGGATCTTGGTATGGCTGTGAAAAAAAAGTGGAAGATCTCAATATTTTTTATTACCACATGATAATAATAATGAAAAAAAGAATAAAAATAAATGAAAACATGCCTTTTTGTTATCCACTTGAAATCCAGACCCCCCAAAAACACCCAATATGATTTGATGAGTGTATGAGGTTCTAATTAGGAAATTGCACAAAAAAAAGTTAATTAGCAGCACATGAGGTTGAAAGTTGGCGGAAAATGTTCTCAAATGCGCTGGAGTGAGCAAAAGTGTCAGCGGGGAAAAAAAAAATCGACCCCACTTCCCCACTGGTCCCACAAACCTGCTATCATGTCAAAGCCAAAAGGTAAGCAGAGCTGCAATGAGGTGCGCGACCGTGAGAGTTATTGTCCTGAATTGCAAAAAAATAAAAAATACACAAGCCGACTTTTGGGGGGGAAAATGGACCAAATTGGAAAGTTAACCAGCATTTGACTTTATGGTTTCCACTTAAGTACTCAATTCAACGTAAACAAACATCAGCTTTGTAGTGGTATTGAGGCAGATGTATCGGCTCCACATGCAAAATCACACACTACAAAAGATTACAAGCCCAGTAAAGTGCTGTCTTATCTTTAAAGACAAAGCCAAACTATCACCCACGCCCATCAGCGCTACTTGCATATCTCACTTGAATATTAAGCGATAACAACAATGAGTGAGATTCCACTGATGAAAGGACGTCGATAAAGACCTCCTTCACGATCGCAGCGACGATTCGGAGAGATCTATTTCCAGCGCTGTCTGACGATGTGACAGTGGAAGAGCATATTTACTGGGCGCCCTCCCGGCGTGCAAAAGCGACAGGAGGACAATTCGTCAGAGGGAAAAGAGAGCTGACAGCCAAGGACGAGTGGAGACAGGACGAGGGCAGGGCAGGTTGCGCCTCGGGCTACGTCTTTGTTTATCAAGAAGATACTACTTCCTTGTAGGACAAATGGAGATGGTGAAAAACCTGAAGTCTTGCCTATGGCCAAATGGGGGTGCCGCCGCTGATAAATACAACTTGGATAGTTTGGACGTATTACAGCGCTTGACCTACAAGCTGATTTTGGGGCGAGAGACAGGACTGGTCGCCAATCAATTAGCAGGAAGCACATATAGCCAAACAACCATTTATACTCAAACCTATGAAGAAGAATAGATTCTAAAATTATGCTACTGATCTCTAAATCACAGAATGGCTTAGGCAATTCATATATTGCAAATACAATGCTCATTGAAGATAAACACAGTAGGGTTCTGAGGTCAAACGAAGGTCAATTAGTGGAGCCCAGAGTTCAAAGCAAACATGGTGCATCAGCATTTAGCGGTTATGCTGGACACAAAGCGAATAAGATGCAAGTTAGTCCCAAACACTTTTAAAAAATGTGTAAATGCTTTTAAATCACAGTTAAAAGCTATGCCCCACACCAATCAATGATTAAGGTATTTTAGAACATTTCTAGAACCAAATTTTCCAAAAATCATGTTCTTGCACAGTACCTTCTTTTAGTAATTCCAGTAAACTTTGTATTTCTTTACTTCGGCTTTTAATGCGAATCTGAATCAGATTTATTGGCAAAGTATGTAAATATACACAAGGAATGTGTCAACAGTCACAACCCGTGCGAGAAACACCAAAAAACAACAATGATCAACAGAGGGAAACAGAATGGGAAGCCTGGCAGTTCGCTAGTTAGCGCCCTGAGTTTCTTCAATGGAAAAAAATGAAGTTTTTTCGTTTTTCAAATATCTTATACTTGTTTGCCTCTAAAAGTTGGTTTGTAACTTTATGTATGAAATGTGCTATATAAATAAAGCTGCCTTACACTGTAGGACTTCAGAAAAAAATGGCTGCGTAATATGAGTCCAGAGTTAGCAACAGCATATCTGAGTGCCCCCAAGATTCATATATCATGTCAGAAAAGCAGACAACAAGCAATAATACCTCATAATGATAATGTTTTGAATTTTGATTTTCTTCATCTTAAAAATTCTCGGCTGTTGGCCATAGCATGAATTTTGTCCATGAGGAGACTAAGGGCCATGCAACAAAGTGGAGACTGTGAAGCAAAATATGGCTAGGGCTATCTGAAGTTAGCTTATGCGTTTATTAAGTCCTGTAAAAACCATACGGCCTCTACACAGACCAGAAAAGTTAACCGCAGGCGCTACAAATTGTATCTGCTGGTTGTAATAAAATTCTTGAGTTTAAAAAGTTTGTTAACCCAAAAATATCAACATATCGACTTTGACATTTTAATGATATAACATTAAAGCTTTATTTTTATCGGTCGGCGATAGTGAGAATGATATCTGATAGGAGAGTAAGGGCTGCCGCAGCCAAGCGGAGACTGAGGAGTATAATACGGCGAGGGTTGTTAGCATAGGATGGATGTAAACCAACAGGAGGTAACACTCAAACAGGAAGGAAGGAATGGTGAACAATAGCATGACACACAGAGACGACAGGATGAAGATTGCAAATATTTCCATTTACCATATTCCTTCAGTGTTCTTCAGCGAGCTGGTGGAGCGCGACCTTGGCTTTAGAATGATACTCATTTTCTCACGTTCCCGTCCGCATCCACTTGCGCTACTTACACACACGCACATAGAAACACGCGCACACACTTGAGGGCCACCTGGACCTCCAGTCCTGATTGCTCCGTAGTTTTCAAGTATTCCGGATGATTCCCGACTCCTGGACAGTCTCGTTTGTAATCCCGACAACTTCCTGGGTTCGGCTAGCCCCACTCGGCACCCTCGACCCCTCACCCGGGTGGAAGAGTTACATGACTCTTCACGCTCTCTCTGCCTCACTCCACAGCTACAGCCTGGCTTTTGAGTGCGAGTGGGAGGAGTTGTTTTGGTCATAGTAATTCCTGAAAGGGCGGGACTTGTTTTCACTCCTCGCTGCCTCCGGGGCGTCTTTACAATCTCACGCGTCAATCACCCACGCTGCCTCGGTAACCTCAAACCAACGGCTACAATGCCAGGAGAAGCGGCCGGGGACCCTATGCGTTTTGGCCACGGCTTAGTAAATGTGAGGGAGTGGATGAATACTGACATTTTGATAAGTAACCTATCATAAAAAAACTCATTCCAACACTACTGCTGGCCAGGGTTTGGTGACAAATTTAATTCAAGAGGAAACTTAAGAGGAGACAGTAACACAGCAGCAGCCAAGGAAAAGCCAGAGTTAGTGCGTGTGCTTATTTTGAAGCATATGGAACTACAATGCTAGAGAATATAACAGCAGAATCTTTACATCTAAAATAAACAAATGTGTGTCCTTTTGTCTCAAACCATATAAATATTACTTTTGGAGCCCAGCTAGCACTTGGATGCAATATAAAGCCACAAATGCATAGTTCGCAGAATACTAATGCATTCCACAGGGAATCTTCTGGACTTTCTTTTGGATTTGAAGTATAAGAAAGCAAGATAAGATAATAAGATAATACCCAAACTAGAGCAGGAAGTCTGTCATTTTTCTTAAGTCAACCATCTTGAGCAAATTCCAGGACTCGGATTTGGACAAAGTATTTGAACGAGCCAGTCAGAAGTGGGTATCTTCAACCAGTGTTTCCCAAACGTTATTGAGTCAGGAGACACGACAACACGGCGCTAACAAAGTGAGAAAGCCAACTTCAAAAGAAAATATTCCCAATCACAGTGATACACGGACATTCATGGCAGCACGTGATAGCGTGGCGGCTAATTTGTCTGAGCCCAGTTAAAGTTTAAGTTGCCATCACAAACTGTTGCCACCAACATCAACAAAACGTCATCCTAAAATCAGGTTCAATCGCTAATAAAAAATGCTAGCAAAAAAAACTACTTAATTACATTGACATTGTAGAATGCAGTGTCTGTTCCCAGCGTTAGCGGCTAATGAATAGCAGCTAGCCGCTAATATAGGTTGGCAAGAACAAAGGCAGTTCAATAGGCAAAAATGACTGTAAACTTTCATGCTGACAGCCTGACAAAGTTGCAGTTGAGTTATTTTCTCTCACAAACCAGGCTTACTCAAATGTGCTGTTTATGAAAATTCAGCAAAATATTGACAATTATCTAAACCAATAGGGTGTTTATTATGTGTATTCATAATTGCAGCTCTTTATCCAAGCAAAAAAAGTATATATATTTTATTTAAACATTTCATTTTTTGATAGTTTTCAGTAGGATATCCAAATGTGTTTGGGGATATTCTCATTCATCCATGTCATTTCTTTCTCAAGGTGTTAAATTGATTGCAACTGGACCAAAACATTCGATAGCTGCAGCCCTAGAATAAAAAAGGACCACAATGGCTCATTCATTGTTGCTTTTGTTTTTAGAATTGCATAGCGGGTCGACTCAAACGCTGTCGGCTTGTGTTCCCAACCTCCATCATTCAAAACCGTACGATGAGACTGTGGCTGTTATATACAGACAAAAAGACATCCAACACCAAGACGCCCCGAGGTCAACTTAAAAGCAGCCTTGAACATTTCCACTGACTGGAGACGTAAGCGACGTCAGAGCGACATCAGTCAACGCAAGGTTCCTTTTTGTTCGCAGCAAGCACGGCGTACATGAAAGACATGCAGATGGAAAAGTGTCCATCTGCAGTCCCATTCAAGCCAAAACAAACGGCCTGCCGGACCCTTTTGACTGATAATACCGCGGTCATCCACTCCAATCGCACGCACGGGCTTTCATGTCAAGAAAGGAAGGCGGCGACGGCACAGGCGGCGGCCTTGAGGTGAACGCAGGATGCTAATGCTGTCATCACAGACACACATCGACGTAAAAGTGAAACAAACTCACTTGGGAAAGTTGCTGCAATACTGCAACTATACAAACACACTCTTTTGAACTATATATCTCATTATACTGCAAATCCCATTTAACCCTATAATGCCAATCATATTAACTGGAGAACCCACGGGGTCAAATTTGGCCCCTATAAATTCTGCTACTCAAATAACAAAGACCTTCTTTTTTTTTTCTTTTTTTTTTACAAATTTAACTTCAAAAGTCCAGAGTGCCACTTCTGACCCCTGCATGGGGCCATCTAGTGGATGAATATTGCACTTACATGAACCAGAGTGGTGGTGACAAGATGGCTGGCAACATGCTGTTTTGTTGAGCTGGAAATCAATCCAAACAAAACCATCTTCTTAGCAAACCATCAGATGGTAAAATTGTGTTTTTTTTTGTTAATCTATTTCATATCATGTTTCAGAATGCCTAGGAGTATGTTTTATATATATATTTTGATAAATTAGCAACTCTGAGCTAGTTCAAAAAACAAGGGTTAAAATTGAAAAAAAATTATATTTTGGTGTTCAGTGAACTTATAGCAGTCATTTAATGTATAATTCATAATTTTCCAAAGAAGAAAAGGGTTCTTGGGTTCTCCAGGGATAAATACAAGACATTTTGAGCCCTCTATTTGAGTATAATATTTTTCCCATTATATGCACAGACAATCCATTAGAGGGCAGTATCACCCAGTTGATGGCTTTTCCAGCGACCTTGCAAGATTGCCCCAATTGAGAAAGGAGACACCTATACTTACAGTTTTTCTCTATAGGTTTGGCACATTTCTTGAAACTGAGATGACATTTTCAAAATACCATGGACAAATTCCAAAACTACCTTACAATTGGTCTTAACTGAATGGCATTTCTCATTGCTTTCATCAAATTGCCAATGTCTTAGTACATATCTCAATTGCCTCAGTGGATCTGTGCAAATGATTGTGTACATTTAGCCTACAGTTAGCACACGCTGCCCACATTTAGCACATTTTCCAAATGAATAGTTCTCGCTGATCGAACTGGATTAGTTGTTTTTCATTCTAATGGCTATCCTCTCCAAAACATGTCAGCAGGATTTCAATGTGTAAGTCATAATATTCAAAATAATCTGTTCAATCGTCAAAAGGTTGAGACATTCACTTTGTTTTTTTCCTTGCTGCATTGCAAGGGAAAATATCTCTAATGTGTAAGTAACTTTGTGTGAACAATTTCCTTGACTGTGAGTATGTCAAACCGCAAACTTTGAATACTGCTCTTGTAAAATCCTTTTTTTCCCTTCAGTTTTATATATAATTGTATTTTGTTAGCTGTTGTGAGAAAACGTCTAATGATTTTGACTTGCGGTGCTCACAGAATGCCAAAGGGACTATGCGTTTTGGGAGCACTGACTACTTGTATGACATAGAAATTTGATTTTGACACATAGGTGAGCAGTTTTGAGAGAGATATGAGCTTTTGCAGATGATCCAAAGAGTTGTGCAAAATCATCCAAGTTCTTTTTGGCAAAAGAACTAAGTGAATGCAGATGAGCCAAAGCAATTGAGAAGGATCTTTGAAGTTGTGACTGTGCTGACTCTTTGTTTGCTAAAGGAACTTGGAGTGAAGCATGTGTGAGCAGTTTTGGGATGGATATGTGCTTTTGCTAATGAACTGTTGGTTGTGGTTGGTTGTGCACAAATGTAAGTATGTTTGGCCAAATGAGCTTGCACTTTTGAAAATGTCATCTCAGTTTCAAAGAAATATGCCAAACCTATGGAGAAAAACTGTAATATTAATAGTGAGAAATGTTATTTCTGATTTTTGGAAATACTAATATGTTTGATATGTTTATTATTAGATATTTGACAGTTATAAATGTAAGAATTTAAAACATTGTGACCGGATCAAGGCTGTATCAAATATGACACAAATCAAGTCATATGTGGAAGTCAAAAGACAAAAACGTTTTGTTTGTTTGTTCAAAAGGACCAATAAATACTCTATATACAAAGAATCCTAATTTTCTCTTATATATTTCATGGTTCAGGTTTTATAGGATTAACTCACAGAAAAAAAACTAAATAAAATGCTAAAACAATGCTGAATAGAATCTAAACTGCTGTATTTATACTGAATGGTACACTTTTTAACTCATTCACTGCCATTGACAACTATAGACGCCAAAAATTCATGTGAACTAGTACTACTAGTTTAACAATTTTTCATTTAATTATTTTTTTTATGAAAACCTATATATTTTTAATTGTACATTATTATTATTTTTAAATTATCATGCAATTAATTATGATTAAACGCCTCTTATTTTTAATATATATTTTTTAATTAGGCCCGTCAGGCGATCAATTTTTTAAAATTGTAATTAATCACATGACTTCACTAGTTAACTAACGATTAATCCCAAATTTTATATCTGTTCTAAATTTACAATAAACATTGTTTCTAGGTTTTCATACTCTTGTTAGCAAAAGTGGATTTTTTTTATTTAAAAACTAATAGAAATAGTTAAAATTAATTTTGTGTTTTCCCTTAAAGCTGCAATATGGAACTTTCCCCCCCAAAAATAACTTTACAGTAAGCTTTTTTTGTTTTAATCATTTATGAATGAAATGCCTTCTAATTAGTAGATTAACACCTTAGCTGTTCACAATGGGTACTCCTGCAAGCTTTTGACCAATAGTTTTCAGACTGGAATCGGGTTAGAATTTCCCGCGCCCTGTCTGCGGATGTGACATAATGTGCGTGGTGTGTATGTGAAGAATAGTGTGTGCAGTTTCATTTTTCGTCAGCAGGTGGCAGTAGCGATTCGAAATGGAATATTCTACGTTCAGTAGCTTTAAGAATACATTAAATTAATGTTTGTTTGCTCTCATCTTTTTTTTTTTTTAATAAAAAAAACATGTTACGGAAGAGCCTTTAGTTGTTTTGCCTGTCACTATGTAATACTTAACTTTAAAAAAATCATAACAGAATAACCATTATATATTATAAATTAACAACAAGAATACAAATATCCACACCATGGATATTAATAATGCAAGTCAAAGACAAAATTATATTCAAGCTCAGTGAGGCTGTTTCAAAAAGCTCCAAAAATATTTTAGCCACAGATATTCATAATAAGTAATAATTCGATCAACAATAAATAAATAAATAATAATAATGCCAGTAAATGATCAATAATGAAATGAGTATTGTTAATAACCCTAAAGGTCCCTCATAGGTAAAATCGTACCCATCCTGATGTACAAGACAGCCACCTAGTGCCGATTGTTGTGTAAGTGCAGCTTCAACCCGGCCATAAAAGAGCAACAGCACACATTTAAGTGACAAACATCACTTGACAAAATCATTGATTTTGTTTAAGGTGGAAAAAAAGAGAAAAAAGTGTATGGTCCCCGTAGAGAAAGCGCTCCGGGTAAACACTGATATAGCACTAAACGAAGCACAGCACAGATGGCTCAGGCGTGCTATTGACAAGGCTCCATCCATATCTATATGTCTACACACGCATTTATCTTAAGTTCATAATATGCAAATACACCACGCGCATAAAAAAAAAGAAAAAGCCACGTACAATCGAATATCCATATTTCACATATATACATACATACATGTATACATCTGGGTTGTTTTTTTTTTTATGTGTTCACTCAGGTCACTGAGTGTACGCTTCTGGCAGAAATATGGCGGCATGATAATGGACCTAATAAGGTCTTAAAATTTGCTGTGCGGGGCCTTAATGGACGCAGAGTGCTCGGATTATGAGCAGTGCGCCTGAACACCTTGATTGAGCGTTCGTTCGCCGTTAACCTTGTTGTCTGAAAAAGCTCAAATGAGGAATATGGCGCACGCAAGATGCTGCAACAGGGCAGGCGATCGCCTCCAGCTCAAGCTATCCATCAATGCTTTATACCATACAAACTAACATAATACGATTCCTAAATTGGAGCACATGTTTACATTTGTATGGCTTACTTAGTGTCTTGATGAAATGATCAATGCAGCTGTGTAGTTAGTGGGTGCGTGTATTTTGCTCAACTGCCTCATCAAGTGCAACTGCTGGGGCACGAGTTTGCTTGTCACAAAAAAATAAAATAAAAAAATAAAAAATACACTCATTAGACTTCTATTTGAAGTAGAAATGTTTGCCGATGCCAGTACGAGTACTCAACTCTTGAGTTGTCACGGATACCGATACCAAGTACCGATACCAGTAGTACTTTTGATGCATTTAAAAAAGACAACAACAAAAATGACAGAAGTATCCCAATAGAGCATTTGTCCTTAAAATTATATGAAATTAATGTCAATTTTCTATTCTTCAAATTTCTACTTCCTGATCAAAGGCTGGGTATCGGCCCGATACTTGGCATCAGTGCTTTTTAAGACAAAGGTGCACGGGTGCAGACGAACAGAATGTGTCTGTCACTCTTAATAATGGCTAGACTTTTTTTTAATTACTTCTATTCATATATTTACATTTATGCAAAATTTGTGATCGGCAGTAATGTCTTAATTTGCCTGATCGATCAATGATGTCATTGATCAGTTTAGTGGAAAAAAAATTAAGTTATTTTTTGAAGATTTAAAAAAAAAAATAGATACAGTATATTGGTCCATCTTCTGATATAATTGATGATTGGTTATCTTTTATTTAAATTTTTTTACAAACTCGATCGGTGATTGGCGAAAAATCTAATAATTACACTAAAAATTGTTACATTGTGCAATCCAAATCCAAGCTATTGCTGGTTCATTTGGCAACATTTTTGTACCTCAGAATTACTTTATGACGGTTAAAAATTTTGTAAATGAAAAATCTGTTCTGCTCATTTTCGGTCGATACTGATCAGCTGTAAATTATGTTACCGGCCTCGATTTCTGATCATGTGATCATAGTGGGACAACTCTATGTGAATACTCGCATAAAGCCCCATAAAAACAATAACAGTTTTAAAGAACGATCCCTTATATAGCATTTTCCCTTAACTCATTCACTGCCACTGACGGCTATAGACGTCAAAAAATCATTTGAACTATTTCTATTAGTTTAACATTTTTTCCACTTTTGTTAACAAGAGTATGAAAACCTAGATTTTTTTTTTCGAAATACAGATATAAAATGTGTGATTAATTAAAATTTTTAATCGCCTGACGCGACTTAAAGATTATGAAAAATTCGGGGCGTCAGGCGATTACATTTTTTAATCGCATGACTTCACTAGTTAACTCACAATTAATCACAAATTTTATATCTGTTCTAAATGTACAATAAAAAATCGAGGTTTTCATAGTCTTGTTAACAGAAGTAGAAAAAAATGTTTAACTAATAGAAATAGTTCAAATGAATTTTTCACGTCTACAGCCATCAACGGCAGTGAATGAGTTAATACTGCATGCAATTAATGACAGTTTTCTTTCCAGGTATCGTACGCTCCTAAAAATAGTTGGGTCAAAAATAACCCAACTATGGGTTCAAAAATTGACCGATCCTCTACTTGGGTCGTTTTGACCCAACTTTGAGTCAAGAAATGGGTCTTTTGGCGTAAAAACAACTTTACTTGGGTCAAAAAATTTAGTAATTTTCTATAAAACAACCCAGAAAGTTGGGTCAAATTGACCCATGTAGTGGATAGGTCCATTTTTTGATAATAATTAGGTTACTTTTGACCCAACTGTTTGTAGAGTGTATCGGCCCGATAGGTTACATGGTATCAGTACTCGCCCATCAATTGCTTTATGTCAATTATTCAATAAAATAAACAATATCGTTGTTTATCCATCACCTCATCTTAACAGCTAATTTTTTTTTAGGGTGTCCTCCATTGACCTTTTTGTTTGGGGCCCCCAAGAGATCAAAAACGCCTCTACACACACACACACACACACACACACACACACACACACACACACACACACACACACACACACACACACACACACACACACACACAAACACACACACACAAATCCAGAGAGTAAACAGTGATAGACTACAGCAGGTGGAGCAACTCAACAGATACTCAGTCATAGGCATGCAAACAAAGCAAGCGCTTCAAGTTCATGCTGACTTTCTGGATCTCACACAAACTTTTCTCAACTCCTTTCATCCAAGCCAAGCCGTCCGTCTGTCTGTCTGTCTGCCTTGCGTACCCTCTCCTGCCGCGAGGTTTGATGTCGATGGGCTTGTTGGTGGCGTAGGGCGAGCCGTTGGAGCAGGCGTGGCGGTAGCGCGCTATCTTCTCCAGCGACAGGTAATCGGAGTTGACCGGTAAACTCATCTCCAACAAGGGCGGGGGTCAGGGAGGGGTGGGGTGTGGGAGCCGGGTATGAAAAGCCAAGCGAGCGCGGCGGGCACCGCCGAAGGCTTCGGCGGCGAGGGTTAGTGAAAAGAGGAGAAGAGCGGAGTGTGGAGAGCGAGGGAGGCGGTGGGTGTGACTTGGAGTAAAAAAAGATGATAGAGGGAGAGAGAGCGAGGGATGCAATAGGAGGGGGCAAAGTGCAAATGCAGAGCAAACTAATTTATCATATCTGCCAGCTCATAATCAAGTATGTTTTCAAGTAATGCTGCATGCGGTCCTGCAAGTCCCGTCGACCATAAATTACACTCACCGTCTGCCTTTTATTTGTCAAACTGTTTTGACAGTTAACAGCTGAGTGGACATTATTATTGGAAGCTCATGTTTTTTCTTTTGTTTTTATGTTCATGAAAAAAAAAAAAAACTATTCAAATGAAATGCTTTTGTTTGTCTTGTAGTAGATAGTTTTTTTCCCCCCTGTGTGCTGTAAGACGTAAAAAGTTGCCTATTTTGAGAAAAAAATCGTAGTGACAATAAATTCACATTTTTGGGGGAGAAAAAAAAACATGTTAAACAAGTAAGTAATATGGAGTCTGGGGAGAACAGACAGGACTGTTCTTAGTAATAGACATATTTTAACAAGTGAATTTCAAAAATACTACTTTATTTTTTTTTAATCTTTCAACTTGTATTCTGGAAAAATAATTAATAACAACGTTTAGAGATGTTCGATACCACTTTTTTTCCCAGAATACGATTCAGACTCAAGTTATTTATACAGATACCATTAGTAGTACGTTTTATACATAAAATAAAACAATGGCAGATAACTTTGATTTCTAAACCTCATTACTAATGGAGCATAATTGTAAAAAAAAAGAAAAAAAAAAGATATATTAACTAGACATTATAAATCCTTAAACTGCTATCAACACTCAAGTCATTACTAACTAATTAATAAACAGTCCATTAATGATCTATTAACTAGTTCTAACCTATAGTTATTGTAACGTGTTACCAACTGTTCTGTTAAAAAAAAAGCCTAAAGGAAACGTTATTTTCAAAATAAACCATAAAAAAAGCAATTTAATTAGGAGTGTGCCCAAAAAATAGATTCTCATAAGAATCGCGATTCTCATTTAGTACGATTCAGAATCTATTCTAAATGTCCCAAAATCGATTTTATTTAAATTATTTTATACTGTCTTGCCTTTGTCTGTGTGCCTTTATTTGGAGCGCTGTTCATGTTGTACCCAGTTTGGCCACTGAGGGGCAGTGTGGTTCCACGCGGTCTAATACACTGTCAAATTGTAGCCACATTAGAGAGTAAAAGGAAAAGGCACGATCAAGTTATTCCAATAAAAGTTGTTTTTTTTTTGCAGTGTGGAGCCGTTCTTTTGAGAAATAAAAGTGCCGGGAGTAGCGTGCTAATTAGCATTTGCGACTCAGACTGGAGTAAATCATTACAATACCTTGCACATCTATAGATTGAAGCAAAAATCATTGTCAATCAAATCATTTTGAACAAAAATCGTTCTTAATCGAAAATCGTTTCTGAATCGAATCGCAGGCCCAAAAATCGGAATCGAATCGTGAGACATTCAAAGATTCCCACCCATAAATTTAATATTTGAAAATGAGCATGATCAAAAAAATACTACAAAAACAAACTACCTTTCCAAACTCAACTGTTAAAAAGACTTTAAAAAAAAAGAATATACAACATAATACAATACAAATATAAAAATAAGTAAACTACTATTAATTCTGCTACTATTACATATTGTTAATGTATTATTACATTATTAGTAGCAGATAGTATTGTTATCATTTTCCTAATCAAACTAAACTGTGAGAAATGAAACCTGACATTAGCCAGTATAAATCTTTCCCTGTCAGACTGTAGCGGTGACCATTTGGACACAAGATCAATTTATATGAGGCCACTAAACCCAATCATTCACATTTCTTTCAACACCTGCAATTCACAGTTTTCACCAGTAGGAGGAAGTAACGCACCACAAAAGCAGCCAAGAGTCAACAGAGGACAACTCATCACAAATCAAGTTATCACAAATGAGAGGAACAGCAGAAATGCGGTATGGACAGAAAGCAAAAAATAAAAATAAAAACACTGCAAAATAAATCTCTCATTTAAGTGAACGTAGATAAGGAGCAACATTTCGAGACGAGTTTGTTTCAAAATGTGTGCCTCGGCGGTGTTCCGCTTGCTTCTCCGTTCTGTCACACTCATCCAGCGTGTGACAAGTAGATCATGTGTGTGCGCGCGCATGACGATGCCGTCACATCGGTGGCCCCTGTGACACCCGCGTGTACGCACACAGTCTCCATGTAGTGACTTGAGTGCGTCGGGACAGGTGACACGCACGCTCCAGTGCTTAGACAAGCATCTCCTCACAAAACAAAGCATAATGCTTTACACACGCTGTCAGCGCATCCAATGGCGCCACTGCCGTCACTCGGGTCTCCAGTCGTCCCTGACGCACGCCCACCAAGTAACCACAGGTCCTACAAGTACTCGCACTCTATCACAAAGTCCGAACATCCGGGCATTTTTTTTTTTTTTTACATTTCCGCAATGCCATCCGGGCATTTTTTACATTTCCGCAATGCAAACGCTTCAATCCTTTCCACGGTGTCGACAAACGAAATATTGCATTGCTTTTGCCTGTGACTAGCATACAAACCAGGCAGATTGTTATAGCAGTCAAACGACATTTCGTCACATTTTGAAGTCAAAAAAAAGTCCAGAATAATAATAATAATAATTTCAAAATATCCTTTACATGTTCTAATCAACCAATCAAATGATGCAAAAAAAAAAAAAAGCTCCTGTCATATAGTTTAAATTATATGGGCCAGTACTACTGATTCTGAAGGACATAACACATGGCAAACAACAAATTTTAGTATACAGTATATACATTTTGTGAAACTTTAGTATGGTGGTGTGTATGAGGTACACAGTAAATTTTGTGCAGTAAATTTTACTCTAAAAAGAGTCTATTTGGTGCCATTCTAAATAGAAAAAATAATTTACACTTGGAAGAGAGTAAAATATTCAGAGTAAATTTTAGCATGTACGGGAGAATTTGCCTATCCCATGAGAAAAACCTATTAAATATTTTTCACTCAGAAATTCTAAGTACATTTTGTAAGGAGAGATTTTGTCTAAATTTGACAAGTTTATTTTGAAAAAAAGTCACTGAAGGGTTGAGGAACAAACCCACAACTTCAGATTGGGAGACAGCCAATCTACTCCCTGAGCCATACAGCTTCCTACTGTGTGTTAGTATATCGCTGGAATCGTCATAACTCCAAGAGACCAAAAACATCTAATTTTGGATATTAGCAAACAGCAGGAGTGGCATAGCTCAGGTGGTAGAGCGGCTCCCAAGCTGAAGGTCGTGAGTTCGTTGTGTAACTTTTTGTAAATAAACAAATAAAATTAAATAGAAAAATAATTATCTTTTTTTATTTTTTTTTTTACTTTACTATACTTGGAATTTTATTAGATTTTGGTCATGGGATAGGCTAATTCTTTTGTAAACAGTAAAATACTTTATATTATATATATATATATTTTACTCTCTTCTAAGTGTAAATTCGATTCGGTTTAGAGTGGGACCAAATAAACAATGTTTAGTGAAATTTACCGTGTAAGATCAAAAAATATTGGGAAATTCTGTGTAGTAGAGTACACTACTTCTACACAAGCACTTTGTCAGGTTTTAGTGTAAACCAGACTTTTTCTTTTTGTGCTATTGTTTCTCCACAGATAACGCAAAATGTGAGTGACAATCCGATTCGACAAAGAGGCGGCGATTGGCCATGCAGCCATCTATCTTGCACCACTGGCTGACAGGCTCGTACAGAGAGCACATACATCAGAGTTAATTGAATTCTCCGCAACGGTGGATAAATGGTTAAAAAAAAGAAAGAAAAGAAAACATTCTCTGTTGCTCCCGCTAAGGTGGCAGATTATCACCATGGCAACTGCACCTCGTCCACGGGAAAGCAGGGTGACATTGACTGACTATTCATCTTCCGGTGTGCATGAATGAGTAAAGTTATGGCGAGGAAGAGTCGGCACGCTGCTTTGATGCCAAGCAAGCGTCTCTCGACCAATGCCGCGCCTCGAATTAAAGGGGAGAAAAACGGGCCGTTTTGCGTGACCGGGGCCAATTCCCTTCGCCTCACCTTGGATCTCACTTCCTGCCTACCTTTTGCCGTGCCCGCCGAGTCATGTTTATGATGTGGTTGCCTTGGCGATGTGGCAGCTTTGAAAAGGGAAAGGTAACCAATCAGCATGCAGTTGCTAAGGATAAGAAATGATGACAAAATAGAGGATGACGAGAGGGGACGCGCTGGAAAGACAACACAATGGGAAGTGAGCCAAAAAAAAGAAAAAAAATTGCAAGGAGCCATTTTTCTTTCACAATAAGGCAGTTTGCAATGCATTCAAATGACAAATGTAAATAAAATACTTGAGCATTAATATAATTAAATGTAATACAAATATTGTGCTTTTAATGGGCTGAAATATTCAATATTGTGTTTCCACCGTAACCGGGGCTGTTATTATTTACTCAAATGCACATCACATGGGGGAGGTGTGTATTTGGGAGGAGGGGGGGGGGGGGGGTATACAAACATTTGTTAAGTAATTAATCCATTTTCTATAGCTGGATGACTTTGACTTTGCCTATCTGCAGGGCAAATACAGACAATACTACCTTTATTAGTAGCTTCTTTTAATTTTTTTTTTTTACTTTGAATTGATAAAAAAAAACAAATAATTTAAAGTTTTGTTAGCTGCTTTTAATGATGTTTTATTTATTTTTTATATATTTTTTTTTATCAGGAATGATTTTCCCTCCCTGATCAGATTTGAAAACTGAGTTTGTACGAGCCATCGATTCCGTGATTGCAACCTGAAACATCCAATAGCCAAATATAAGTCACATATTTCTTCACCTACTGCTAACTTTGCTTATTCTTTATATTTTCCCACAGCCTGGATGGGCTGTGGCACCATGCTGCCTCTCATAGGTCTATCTTGGTACTACAGTATAACAGACATTTGATTTGCAGTACGTGTACAGTGTGATGTATTGGTCATCCAAGTACATCCCACATTGGGATAGGGCTGTGCAATTATTCAAAATTCAATTACAATTTCAATTATTACACTACACAATTACAAAATTAACATGATTGTAAAAAATAAATTTTTAATACTAATTTTGAGTTGTTTGAGTTGTTTAAATGCATACATTTGCACCTTTTTAAAAACTTTAATAACTAATTTAACTAATTTGCTCCCCAAAACGTATAAAAACGTTCTCTTTTAAACTAGTGCCATGGTCCCAAAAACGTATGAATACGTTTTTTAAAATGTTTTTTAAAATGTTTTTATGCTAGAGCATGCAGAAGGCTTTGATGCAGCCTCTGACCTGAAGAGGTCGCTTAAAGCAATGACAGTTATTACAAAAAAACGGCCAGCAGGTGGCAGCAGAGTATAAGAGATCAAAAGGGCCATGTTGCAAAAAGGCTCTCTTCCTCAGTGTTTTAAACAGATTTGTGAATTAATGATGTAACTTAGCTATATTCTAATGCTAATTGCTGAAAAACGGAAACAGATAAAAAAACGTTCGCAAAATCAGTCAAAATCCAGTTAAACGGCTGGGAGCGAAGAGGGTTGCTTCCGTGAAAATGGCTAGGAGTGAATGAGTTAATACATTTTGTTTCACCCAAAAGGAACTTGCATAATTATAGTGTTTCAAAGAATTGTATTTATCCTAATAATTATTACGTTTGAAAACGTTCATGTTTTGCACCAAAAACGAAATTATCGTCCTAATTGTGATTTCAATTACCAAAATAATCATGATTAATATTTTCTTCATAATCAAGCAGCCCTACATTGGGGTGGTAAAAATCATTTAAGATGGAAAAAAATCTTTACACTTGAGCTATTCCAGTGCAATACGATTTATTTGAATGAACTGGCACTGCTAATTTGTTAGCATTCCAGTGATGCGGCGACAACAACGACACAAAGAAACAGATGTTCAAGTGTTACCCGGGAAGTGCCGTCGAGCCCTTGCAGGATTTACGTCGTCCGCGCACACTAACTGTGAAACCCGCTTCCTCTTTTAAATTGATGGACAGATGAATGGACGTGGGCATCCTTTTAAACATCACGCATGGCCACACGCACTCACACACATGCAACCACCGCACTCGAGATGCCGTACGGCGCGAGCACATGGGGCAGCTAATAGGTTTAAACTGGCAGCGGGCCCGGTGATGTCAGAGTAATCCCTCATTAAAGCCCTGATGACATCACTACTACGCTGGTGAGAGTGTGTGAGCGAGAGTTGAGGCCACATGCTTGTGGACAAGCTTTGTGTGTGTGTGTGCGTATGGCTCTCCCTTTCTGTTTGCATGGCAAAACACTCGCCATCCTACCTTTATTGTGTGGACATTTCTTTGTGTGAACATTTTGGACGGTCCACAAGAGAAACCCCATTAGACTGAGAGCGTGTTTGTGCGTGTGTAAAGGGGACAGCCTGTCATTGTGCGCCAACACAGAGCAGGTAATCCAGGATGTTCCCCAACACTCACACACACGCGCAGACACGCTCGGAATGGAACGCTAGTGTTTTTGTGTGTGGCTACACAATGTGTTCGTGTGCAGTTTATATAAGCGCGCCATCACCGCGTACGCTCACACGAACAAGAACATACGGTTCTGCATGGGATTAACACGACCAGGAATAAATCCTATTAAAAAGCAGCGCAAAAAGAGAGTTTAATGCAAAAAACACTGGAAGTTAAAGAACGGTGTAAAGAGTGGCAGAGATGAAAAAATAAATAAATCCTTGTATAGAAACATTATATATAATTCATAATTGTACATTTTATATACAAAGACCTGGACAGGTGTAATTCTACATTACTAGTTATTGTTGTTATTTTTTGAAGAGTCAACAAAAAAATACTCTATAACATTATGTACAGTATTTTAATTAATATGACTTAGCAGCAAAATCCACCCGTTTTTAGCCATCTCATGGGACGGCCATTTTGCCACTTGCTTTTGACTGAAAATGACATCACAGTGCCGAGGGCCTCAGTTTGCAAACAGTTTGGTCACATGACCACATCCATGAGTCGTTGTTACCGGACTTGACTGACTTATTTGACGTGACTTTCCCTTTTAAGTATTATTATGGTGAAAGTCTCGCATCCCTGAAATCGTACTATTCTGAATTTGGCGAGAATTTACAGGAGAAATGTGAAACTCACTTTAAGTACGGTGGCCATAAAGGGATCAAGAAGGCTCGAAATGAGACAAATTGAGAGTGACGGGTGCATGATTGTCGACCAAAAAAAGCATTGTTTATTGTAATTCTGACTTACCCACTTGCTTAAAAAATTGAGGCAACATCGCCGCTGTACAAATGGAACTCTGTCTTAAAGGGGTTATGTTATATGCGACCTCATTAGTCTGAATTCTGATTAACATCACATTTGTGGAATATGAGTTATGAAGCAAAATCCAACGTTTTTATCCATCTCGGGGTGCGGCCATTTTGCCACTTGCTGTCGAGTGAAAATGACATCACAGGTGCTCAGGGCTCAGGCAACGACCAATCACAGCTCACCGTTTTTCTGACGCTGAGCCACGATTGGTTGTTACCTGAGACCTGAGCAACTGTGATGTCATTTTCACTCGCCAGCAAGTGGCAAAATGGCCGCCGCCTTCTGATACTGATAAAAACTGCTGGATTTTGCTGCTTAACTCATATTCCACTAACGTAATATTCACCAGAATACCGTATTTAGAGTATTATTGTCAAGAATTTCTTTGGAGGTTGACTTCCCCATTAAAATGAGGACCCCTGTATAGATTGAATTTTAATAGTAATATTATGGTAAAGGTTGAACACCACTTTGGTCATACTATTCGGAATTTGGCACACATTTTTAGTTAAAAACTCGAGACGAGACCATGGCCTTTTTGTTTGGTGTATTGTTTATCTTTTCTTCTTCTGCGACACTTATTCAAAGTACGGTGGTCATAAAGGGGTCAAAAAGCCTCAAAAGTAGATTGAAACCATTGAAACCAGCCCTTAATTGAAAGCAAACGAATGCACGTACACAACAACTATAACAGATGGAATAAAAAACCCTGCGGCACATTTGAAATGTTGTCAGTTCATCATGAGCGAGTCCTAGATGACTGCTGACTTGAGTGTTATTCTACACACCGAGTTATAAAGTAACAGTTGGGATTGTGCAAGTGGGAGTGCGTTTCCTCCAAGGAAGCCGTTGCATTCATCGTGTGCCAGCGCGCACGCACACACACAGGAAAGTGTTGGCTAAACATTGGTTCTAAATGTTTGTACAAATGTGGATATAATGCCAAGTTTTCGGGGGGGGGGAGTGAGCTAGCGAAAGAACGTAGCGGTGCAGAAAGTTCCAAGTCTGTCATTATGACTCTGATCCGGCCAGGTACGAGGGGGGACTCCCTCTCTAAACCCGTCTAAGCCGTTGATTACGTCCAGCCATAAACACTGTCGTCATCCAAATCGCCAGCGTCATCCAGCTTCGCCGCTAATGAGGGCGATTCCCGGAACGCGTGTCAGGCGCCGCCTCCGGAGGCCGCCGACCACGAGGGACGCGGTTGCGCCACAGCATCTGGCCATGTACTAAGCGCTTATTACCTCCTCCAAGGGCGTGAGGGTTCTAATCACTGTGTGTTTGTTAGCAGGATTAAAAACGATTTATGGAACACATTTCTGTGGTATTTTCCCCCTTCATGTTTATTGACATTCTTAAAATGCTGAATAATTACTGAGAATAATCTTTTACAATCACGTGTAATGAGGTGGGAAAGGTATAGCCCGCGGGCCACATATGGCCCACTCCGATTTTAATCAGGTCCACTGATCTCATCCTGCAATGGTTGTTGCTTTCCTTAAGCCAAATATTTTCTAAAATTGCTTAATTAAAATATATTTGTACACACTCACACGCACGCACATGCACATACACACCCACACACAAAATAAAAATTAATAAAAAAAAATAAAAAAAGAGAGCAACGATGATGACATGTCAAATCGGTAAAATTACCGAATGAACTGAGCTCTCCAGGAAAAAAGAAAACAAATATATATATATTTGTTTTATTTTTATTTAATAGTCATTAAATGTTTATGTTTATAGTAAGTGAAATGTGAAATATTGTAAGAATAAGTATAATTACATAAATAATGACATGTAGAAAGTTTATTATTGTAAATTTAACACATTTTAAATGTATTTAATCATTCATCCAATTGATTTTTTTTTTTAAATAAAAATGTTACCAATTATTTATTTGTTTAAATAATTGAAATAAAAATGAGAATGAATTATTTTATTTGTAAAATGAACCATTTAAATTTTTTATTTTTTTTTAAGTTATCTACTAATGACCTAACCACTCTTTTGATGTTTTAAAAAAATATATATATATATTAAATTGCTGTCTGTTGTTGGATTGGCACTGCAAATGAGTGTCAATTGTGTTCATAATTGCCTTAACAAGGTGTCCAAAAATCGATAGATGCAAAGGCCACTTAGGAATTTTCTTACTTTAATTAATCAAGCCCACCAAAATCAATCAATCAAGCAGTATATTGCATATTGTTTATATATTACTTTTTTTTTTTTTTTTTTAACTGCAAGGATTTTACAAGATTTTGGGGCATTTGAGACCCTGTAACCCAGCAGAAAATATGAGCCCCCAGTCGAATCCCATTTCTAAATCAATTAAGTAAAAAAGAAACAATCTGTCATAAGATGATCATTTTTGTTTGTAAAAAAATAATATATTTATTTACCACAGTGTTATGGAGAGAAATGTTATTTAATTGAAAATTGTTCATTTACATATTTAGAAAACCTTGACAGTCTATAAAACTAATTTATTAGTGCATGTCGCAGGCCGTTTAAAAATGAATAGTGGGCTACAAATGGCCCCCGGGCCATATTTTGGTCACCACTACCTTAGAATAACAAATACAGGCCTTGAGGACACACCAGGTTAATACAGGCAATTATTATAATTTTCTAGCGGTGCCTTGACGGAGGTCTGCGCCATTCTCACACAGCCAGGTTCGTACCCTCGGTTCCAACTTTGACAAAGGTTACGTCCAAGAGTAGCCCTCCGAGAGCAAGACGTCTAGTCGTCTACAATATTATTATTAGATGATTTCCTTCCAACGCAAATACAACACTCCATCCACATTGTTTTTGCTTCATTGCCATTTATTAGCAGCGGTGGCACCATTGAAGTGGACGGCTCCTTTGTTCATACAGGAAGGACCCGCGCTTGATAGCATCTCTGGGCTAACCCCAGGTTTTGTTTGGGTCAAAGGCTGACGTACATGGCCGCACAGTGGCACTCTGATTCACCGCGCGTATTACGTTTCACAGAATCAGCTTACAAGGAAAACTACAAAGGTCTGTCTAATGCAAGTTTGGGGGCGGGAATGTGGCTAGTGAAAGGATTAGCCTCCGGGGCTAGCCATTAATTAGCTTCAAGAGGCTACTATCTAATGAAATAGATTCCAAAACAGGACATGATAATCTCATGTGATGGCCTGGTAAAGATCATCACTTGACTTGACTAAAACAGAAGAGTCCTATGAAGCAAACCACATTTCAAATCCCAAAACCAATCAGTCATTTCCAGTCAGTTAGTGAGTCCAAACTGCGGTGATGTTCCTAATTTCCAACAGCTCACAAAGACATGCGTCACGACCGCCAGCCCTGGGGAGGGTGCCAGCTCGCTCGCTCTGTCTTTCTTATTGATCTGTCCGTCTTCTCCCCTTTTGTGGGCGAGATGAATGCCAGATTGAGCGGCCCCGTGTAGCAGCTGCTGTGCGGACAGCGCGGCCTGATAAATCAAATTGAAAGAGAAATGGATATTTAGAATCGATGTGATCTCAAAAGCTGCCTCAGGGCTTTGGGGAGCCTTATTGCTATCACCCCCCCCCCCCTTCTCCTTAAAGTATGGCGTCATGTAGTCATACCTGCCCCTTTCTATCATAGAAATATTGTTGTGTCGAAAGGCTCAAATCTTTATTGGTCATGGTCGAACTTAATTTGCACAAATCTATTTCTACAAGACCTTCGGGGGTTGTTTCAGGCTCCAAATGACCATTTTGTGTCATTCCAGAGACTTTATTCAACTGACCAGTGACAACCTGCTTCACTACGATCAATGCCCAGGGAGATTTTCTGTCCGTTTTCACCACTAAAGGAGACATATTATGCCACTTTCCCTCAAAATTAAATAGTTCTCAGTAGTCTTAATAAAAAGCCTGACATTCATCGGTTAAAATGCCTCAAGGATGAAGAATTACAGGACGCTGATCAACCTGATAGTGGTTATGTGCAGTCAGTCTTAATGTAATGTAAAGAGTACAAACACTTCATTACTTCGATTCAATAATCACTTTCAGGTACACGAGATTCTCACAATCAGAGAAAATTGTGTGATGGTTAGAGAAATCTCCAGGTGACATTATTTCATTTTGCCCAACTGTGAAGATCCCAAATCTGAATCTATAGGCCGTTCACAAAAAAAAAAATCTCACACACACAGTTGTCAAATTTCCCACTTGATGGGTGGGCAGGCCCACCAGAGACCCAATTGTTTGTATACAAGTTATTAACTCATACAATGCCATTGACGGCTATTGACGTCAAAAATTAATTTGAACTATTTCTATTAGTTTAACATTTTTTTCCACTTTTGTTAACAAGAGTATGAAAACCTAGAAACATTTAGAACACATATCAAATTCATGATTAATCGTGAGTTAACTATTGAAGTCATGCGATTAATTACAATTAAAAATGAGGAAATCGCAATTAATTGCATGACTTTACGAGTTAAATTACGATTAATCACACATTTTATATATGTTCTAAATGTACAATAAAAAAAATCTAGGTTTTCATACACTTGTTAACAAAAGTGGAAAAAAAACTAATAGAAATAGTTCAAATGAATTTTTGACGTCTATAACCGTCAATGGCAGTGAATGAGTTAAAAATACATTTTCCATAATATCCCCCTTTTAAATCGGCTTCAGTAAAAAGGCACAAATCTGTGATTGGCATTAGACTCAATTTTGACAGTGGAGAAAAGTAACAAATGAATGAATCTTACTTCATTTTGCTCATTTGATTATTTCTCTCGGAATGTTTTAAACTCTTGTTTCAATGTCTACATCTTATCGAGTTAGACTAATAGGGGTGGCGAGTGGCCATACGTGGCTGTAGCGCAACTTCCCATTTCCGTTGAGACCGAAACAATAACACCTATGTGACTGCAGACAAATACTGCACTTCATTTTAACTTGTTTAATTCAAAATTTGATTAACTAATTCACTACCATTGACGGCTGTAGACGTCAAAAATTCATTTGAACTATTTCTAGTAGTTTAACATTTTTTCTACTTTTGTTAACAAGAGTATGAAAACCTATATTTTTTAATTGTATATTTAGAACAGATATAAAATGTGTGATTAATTGTGAGTTAACTATTGAAGTAATGCGATTAATTAACATTAAAAAAAAATAATCGCCTGACGCTTTGAATTTTTAATAATCTTTTTTTAAATTAATTACACATTTTATATATTTTTATATTTTTTTTACTCTATTTATATTTTATATTATATATTAATCTATGTTTTCATACTCTTGTTAACAAAAGTGGGAAAAAATACGTAACTAATAGAAATAGTTCAAATGAATTTTTGACGTCTATAGCCGTCAGTGGCAGTGAATGAGTTAATCAATAATCAATTCCATGCAGTAGACAAATTCTTAATCTATTAGTCTCTCATTAAGTCAATTCCTGGTCTGATTCATGTTTCCGCACACTCACACGCACTTGATATACACGGGAAATCAGAATTTCAGTCAGTTAGCAAAATTTTATGAATTTCTGAAAAAAAAAAGAAAAAGGCCGAATTATTTGTATTTATTTATTAGTAATAAAATGCCCTCTTATTTGAAACATTCATAAGGTTGAATGAGAAACCACTGAGATACACTGCATTCATGCAAAGCAATACAATACTGTACATTGAGGGTTTTGAAATGCAGGCAGCTCACAAAAGAAGAAGTCGGTAGTAAAGAGAACGCAAGCGCAACAATGTGTGAAGTTGAACGTAAATGATGATGATGATGATGATGATGATGATGATGATGACTCAAACATGCAGAATAGTGTGGGGGAAAAAAAACATTCTGGACATGAAGGGCCTCGAAGCAAAATACACACAATGAAGTAAACACTGTTTCTGATCAAGCAAGTCGTTGCTTCCTCTTACAAAAAAAAAATCAGGAGGTGAAACAGGGAGGTCTTTGTGGGTAAGAACTAACATTCCACGTTAGCGGCCATGCACACAAAACGGAGACATATTGGTGAGAAACATGTCTGTTATGCTTCAAGTCAGTTCTTAATCAAGTTACCACTTCACCGCGCTCCTCGTGGGATGCATCAGTGTTCTCACTGACTACATAACATATGCGTTAGTACAGACTAATATTTATAAGGTTGTGACAGTCAAAAATCTAGTTGGTCTATCACTAACCAATGCTAAAGTTTTAACTACAAAACACAATTGTAGTCTAAACTAGTTTAATAATATGAAACCTTTATATGTAAATACTGTCGTAAGCAAAATAAAAATAAAGGCTGGATGCCAGTACAACAGGTGGCGCTGCAATTCCAAACCATCAGATCTAATTGCCTCATGTTGGGCGCTCGGTTTTCTACAAATTCAGAAAACTGTAAAAACGGCACTGCATTGAAGCATTTACTGCTAATGAGACGCATAAACAACAGCAACAACAATGGAGACAGAAAATGATGTCCTGTATTTACTTCCAAGGGCCACAATAAGCGTTTTCGCATTGTAGTTAGAGAGTCAAAATTAGCATTTTGCGCTTCGTCAAAACATATTGAATGACGAAACCAAAAATCACAGACTTGTACGTTTTTCCAGATAATTAAACCGCTGAGACGGTCCCAAAAGCTTCGCTGAGGTGGACATGCTCACGTCACGAGATAGTCAGCTCGGTCCTATTTGCGCCGTACCAACTAGCTAGCATGGAGCTTTGGCTAGCTAGCTAGAGCAGCTAAACACATTGCGCAGTCGCTATTGAGTAAGCTACACTTCCGACAAGTATCTTTCGCACAATAGAATTCTGACGAAAGACGGATAGGTAATGCTAATTGCTAACTAATCTAAAAGCATATCTGTCAGACATCTATTTTTAATTATTTTTGTTTTAATGTCATGGTCGGCTGTGGTTTTGGACCTAAATGTTAGTGTGTGTGTGTGTGTGTGTGTGTGTGTTGGGGGGAGGGGGTGGGGGGCATACAGCGAGGAGGCCAAGGTGGTGCAAAACGTGCCGACAAAAAACAACAAAGTCCTAAATCAAAGCAAACTCAAGTGGCATGACGAGTAACCAGCAAGACATGGCCGAAGCGACAAAACTTGCGACGCGACAGTGGACCGACCCAGACTGGACAAACACAACAGACTAAATACGCCGACACTAATGAGACCCACCTGGGGAACACAAGAGGCTGATGGCACCGATTGGTCAGACACACTGGCAAGGGAAGAAACGCAGGTGGACGTGATCAGACATAACGAGACAAGGGGAGAAATCAGGAACACATGACAAACGCCAACCACAGGCTAAAACAACAAACCTACCCATAATAAACAAAATCCAACCCCTACAAAACCGAAACCTAACATTTAAGAGTAATATTGTCATATGAGATTCAAATGATATTGACATGTTTCGGGTGCATCGTTTGTGGTATCATTCTGGTGTAAACCATTAATATCGGCATTTTTTTCAAGATATGTATTCTTCTCAACTTACCACTATACAAAATCTGCTTAATTAAACAATGAGAAAACAGCCATGGTTTACACCACCCATATGGTGATAGCAAAGCTTCTACATATGAAGGATTTTTGCCACCAAGCTTGTGTTTTCTCTCTCTCTGCCACATCACAATTCTGATGCAGGGAAAAGGTACGACGTGTTGAGCTGCTTGGCCTCGCCGTGGTTAGAGTGTGGAGAGCGTAATGAGAGCCAGAGCGCTGGCACCACACAAACGAGCAGGAAGGCAAGATTGATACTGCAGTTGAGCAGCACCTCACGCACGCACACACACACACACACACACGCATGTATGCACACTCACACAGTGCTGGTAGGGGTCCTTGGCATACCCTGCAAACTGTGACTGATGTGTTTGTGTCATCACAAGTGACAGCAGGTCTCAGGTCTCTCCAAAGTAAAAAAAAAAGAAGAAAAAAAAAAGCCAATTTCAAAAGCAAAGCAACTGGCAGCGATAGAAAGTCATCTAAAGTTTGCTCGGGCGCGACTCGAGTCAATGACACAGGGCAATGGCAGACGAGAGTGAGATAACAAGTGTCTCATTGTCTGAGGCGAGCCTGAGGCTAATGCGCAAGAGGTACACAGGAGGGTGTCGAGGCACAGGAATGAAAATTGACCATTAACCAGCAAACTATGTGAAAAACGCATTCTCCGTCATCCATAACTGCTCAAACAAGCCAAAATAGCTCCGGTCCTCAGACCGGAGGTCTGGGTTACATTTCAATGAATTTAAAGCAGTGCTGAAGGCAACACACATTTTCTTCAAATGACAACAACCACATCAATCACACTTAAAATTGATTGTATAGACCATATACCCCCCCATGTAATAGCTCAAAATGCACAGACTGTCATCCATCCATCTATTTCCAATGTCGTTGTGGGGTGCTGGACCCGATCCAAGCTGATTTCGGAAAAGGAAGAATAGGGCACGTATAGAGATAGACGATCATTCACATTCACACATCAGTGGCTGGGAACTGAACCCACGCTGCCTGCACACAAGCCAGGCAAACAACACAAAACCATCTGCGACTCCTACCCAGAATATATGTATTTTTTCTTCAGATGGATGGATGGATAGATAGATAGATAGATAGATGGATAGATGGATATATGGATGGACGGATGGATAAATGGATGGATGGATAGAGCAATGGCTAGATGGAAGGATGGATAGATGGATGGATAATGGACAGACAGACAGACAGATGGATAGATGGATAGAGGATGGATGGATGGATAGATTGATAGATGGACGGATGGGTAGATCAATGGATAGATGGATGGATGGATAGATGGATGGATAACGGACAGACAGACAGACGGAGGAGACGGATAGATGACGGATGGATAGATCGATAGATGGATGGATGGATAAATGGACGGATGGATAGATGGTTGGATAGATGGCTGGATGGATGACGGACAGATGGACGGATGGATAGATTGATAAATAGATGATGGATAACGGACAGACAGACAGACGGATAGATGACGGATGGACGGATGGATAGATCGATAGATGGATGGGTGGATAAATGGACGGATGGATAGATGGATGGATAGAGCAACGGATAGATGGAAGGATGGATAGATGGATGGATAACGGACAGACAGACAGACAGATGGATAGATGGATAGATGATGGATGGATGGATAAATTGATAGATGGACAGATGGATAGATGGACGGATGGGTAGATCAATGGATAGATGGATCGATGGATAGATGGATGGATAACGGACAGACAGACAGACGGATAGACGGAGGAGACGGATAGATGACGGATGGACAGATGGATAGATGGATAGATGGATGGATGGATAAATGGACGGATGGATAGATGGTGGGATAGATGGCTGGATGGATGACGGACAGATGGACGGATGGATAGATTGATAGATGGATGGATAGATGGATGGATAACGGACAGACAGACAGACAGACGGATAGATGGATAGATCAATGGATAGATGGATCGATGGATAGATGATGGATAACGGACAGACAGACAGACGGATAGATGACGGATGGATAGATCGATGGATGGATGGATAAATGGACGGATGGATAGATGATTGATAGATGGCTGGATGGATGACGGACAGATGGACGGATGGATACATTGATAGATAGATGATGGATAACGGACAGACAGACAGACAGATAGACGGATGGACGGATGGATAGATCGATAGATGGATAAATGGACGGATGGATAGATGGTTGGATAGATGGCTGGATGGATGACGGACAGATGGATGGATGACGGACAGATGGATGGATGGATGGATAATTGATAGATGGATGGATGACGGACAGACAGACAGACAGACGGACAGATAGATAGACAGCGAAAGAGATGATTTTTTTTCACACTACTCCAAACATGGACAGAAGGGAAACGCCTCCATTATCAAGGTGCAATTAATTATAAACATCCTCCTGACACTTCCTTTGGCTATGCAATCACACACACGTGTGCACACACACATTTGAGCTCAACAATGATGGTGCCCGCTGGTTACTGATCGAGTACAAGCAAATTCCCTGCCTGGGTTTAAATGGAGGCCATGCAGCTCATCTGTCACGTTTCATAGGACGAATAACTTGCATGTGACAAGCATGACAGCTTATTGAATTGTGACCGCACAAAAGCTTTTAAAGGGCATGACGTCACACTCAGGCATCTGCACAATTCAATTAGTAATGAAACAAATGCCTCATTGATAAAAAACAAAAAGAAAAGAATAAAACCGCTCTTGACTGCGGCCTGTACAAGTATCAACAAATTACCCAAAAACTAAGAAGTTTTAAACCTGATCTGTTCTCACATGTTTGAAAAAGTGTAGCAGTGCGAGCTTCGAGAGAGCAACAAGGATGTTTGAGCGTGTTTAAAGCAATCGCAAAGGTTATTTGACGGCACCTTCCTGTCTATAAAGCCCGCCCTCTTCCGTGCGTGCGTGACAGTGCAGTAATATAAAGACACTCTACTGACGTCTTCATGCACGTCAATGTCAAACTTCCGCGACTGGAACAGTTCAACTTCTTGAGGGACAAACTCGCTGAACCTTTTAATGTGATGATAATAAACAGAACAGTCTTGTTAAAACTGCCTAGTGAAAAGCACCGACACGGAACGGGGGTACCAAAAAGTCGGCCAAGCAATATTCCTAAATAAGAGTAAATAACAGTAGGGGTGTGCCAAAAAAAAAATCGATTCACATTTAGTATGATTCAGAATCGATTTTAAATGTGCCAAAATCTATTTGATTTAAATTATTTTATTCTGTCTTGCCTTTGTCTGTGTGTGCCTTTATTTGGAGTGCTGTTTATGTTATATGTTTGGCCACTGAGGGGCAGTGTGGTTTCACACGGTCTTACACACTTTTAAGTTGTAGCCACATTAAAGAGTAGAAGGAAAAAGTCACGATCACGTTATTCCAATAAAAGTTGTTTTTTTTTCAGCGTGGAGCCGTTCTATGGAGTGATAAAAGTGCCGCGAGTAGCGCGCTAATTAGCATTAGCGAGTCAGACTGGAGTAGATCACTACAATTCCTTGCACATCTATAGATTGAAGCAAAAATCATTGTCACTCAAATCATTTTGAATCAAAAATCGTTCTCAATCGAAAATCGATTCTGAATCGAATCGCAGGCCCAAAAATCGGAATCGAATCGTGAGACATTCAAAGATTCCCACCCCTAGTAAACAGAAACTCTTTGTACAGTGCGCCTCCACAGTAAAATTAGAATTTTCCCACTTTTTGCTTCAACCGGCAAATTTTCTTTATTTGCTTTATAACGCGTATCAGAATTCGGAATTTCACACCTTTTTTTTCGTCAATGTTCTGGATGGATGGCAGCCACACGGACTGGAGAGGTGACAAATTTGACCTGCGAAACTTCAGAAGGAGTAGCAGCTGCTTCTTTTAGACTTCTTTTAGACCCACTCACCACTATCCACCCCTTTTGCTCAATGGCTATTGGTAGCACCAGTCCCACATTGTAACATTGGAAATATGCCACCATGCTCTGACCAGCAAGCAGTAAGACTACATTTCCCATGATTCTTAGGCACGGAAGCAGGAAGTAGTTCCAATATGACGGCTCCCGATTAGATACGGATGAGAATGATAACACAAACAAATAGGAAAGAATTTAACAGGTACATTCGCTTTTTTAATGGGTTTATCGTATGAATCGCTATGACAACGCATGGCATTAAAAACGAGACGCCGGGTTGGGACCTGTGTAATATTGGGACAAAACAATGGGATTGGCGAAATCCACCAGGAAGCGGCACATTAGGCACAACCGAGACTGTCCCGGGGCAATACGGGACTATCCCCAACAAACCGAGACGTCTGGTTTAGCCCAGACAAATAACAATAAATAGCGTGAGAATTTACTACGTTCAACTTAATATGACTTTTCAAGATAAACAACGGACAAAGTTCTCGAAATGGAAGAAATTTGCCACCCAACTAGCACTTTCTGACGACATCCCCATGCGTTTCCTCTCGTTTTCGAGTGTAGCTCTGGCACAAGTACAATATTCCCGCGAGACCTTGTAGCCTCATTGGAGATGATTAAAAAAAAAAAAAAAAAAAAAAAAACAGACAGCGGTGTCAAAGCCCAACAACTCAGCGCAACATTTAGCTGTTGAAAAAACTGTCAGCACTTACTACCTTGTTTACGTTTGTTGCCGAAGAAAAATAACAGGAAGTGTCGGTCCCGTTTCACAATAGGTTTCCTGTCCTGCGATTGCACGGGGGGACTAAAGGGCAACAAGAGTAATTTGTTGAAACTCACCATATCCAGGAGTGTCTTCTAAAGGGAAAGTGGCTAAGGTGCTTCATGGTCCTGTCACTGGAGACACCTGGACACAGTCCGGGCTTCATGCCGAGGCTGACTCAGCTCTTTTCGGACTCGGATTCTACTATTCTATCCACAGGTGAAGACCCGGTATCATGAGTGGTGTCCCATGCTGCAGTAGACCAGACGAGTCCAGCACAAAATTATAAATAGAAGTCTTTGGTTGCAATAAAAAAAAAGCACTTAAAAAATGAAGTAGCACCATCAAAAAAAAAATCCACTATCAAAAAAAGGCAGACGAAATCCCAGTGTCAAAACTGCAGCGTCTGGACTCCCAGCAGTGCGGCCACCCACGCCGAGCCCTCTGGGCCGCCGCCGCTCCTTTTTTCCTGGGTATTCTTCCGGCAAAGGTCTGGAAGTGACGGCCCCGCATCCACATGGTGAGCCGGCTTCAGGAAGTCATTCCTCTGGAGAACAGCTGACGGGGGGCAGCGGCGGCGGCGGCGGCGGGACGAGGAGGAGGAGGAGGAGGAGGAGGAGTGGCGTTAGCGTGAACGAGCATGTCGCAAAGCGCTCTGCTTTGTCTCGCTCGCTTTCTCAACATCCCGCGGAGGAAAGTAAGGAAATAGGGAGGGAGAGAGGGAGGGATGTGAAAGAAAAAAACAACAACAATGAGGCATCTGAGCCTATCTGAGCCTATCTCTGCCTCCCTCCCCCCTCCCCCTCCTCATGTGGGATGTCCTGAACCCTGTGTGAGGTGCGCCTTCCCTTTCCACGCCGCTAAAACCGATTGATCCTCTTAGCATACGCGGCCGCGCTCCATTCCCGAGCGACGTGTCTACACACGCGCACAACTCAACAGAAAGCCGGTAGTGTGTGCGTAACGCGCACGAGTCATCCCGCCCACTTATATCCATCTGTCGCCGCACCTTTCTTTTCTTTGCGGAGTACGCCTATGTTTGTCCGCCGACGTCATTATGACCACGCAAGCAGGCCACGCCGGTCTTATGTTGCATTACATGTGGTTCGTGTGATGTGCGTGTGAGTAATGCCACAAAAACATGCAAGGGGGGATTCTTGGAAACTCGTAACGCAGCACGTTAACTGCCCTGTAACGACTAACCAGGAACAGACATTCCTCTCTTCTTGCACCAGCACCTTTGAGACTCAGTTGAAAATTGTCTGTAAAAATTTTAGGGGGGTTGTGCATTGCGCTTAACTCATTCACTGCCATTGACGGCTATAAACGTCAAAAATCATTTGAACTATTAGTTTAACTTTTTTTCCCCCTTTTTTGTTAACAAGAGTATGAAAACCTAGATTTTTTTATTGTACATTTAGAACAGATATAAAGATTGTGATTAATCGTGAGTGAGAACTAGTGAAGTCATGCGATTAATTAGGGTTAAAAAAAATTAATCGCCTGACGCTCTGAATTTTTGATAATCTTAAGTTATACACTGCCATTGACGGCTATAGACGTCATAAATTCATTTGAATTATTTCTATTAGTTTAAAAAAAAAATCCACTTTTTTTAACAAGAGTATGAAAACCTAGATTTTTTTTTTACATATAAAACAGATATAAAGATTGTGATTAATCGTGAGTTAACTAGTGAAGTCATGCGATTAATTACGGTTAAAAAAAATTAATCGCCTGACGCCCTGACTTTTTGATAATCTTAACTTATTCACTGCCATTGACGGCTATAAACGTCAAAAATTCATTTGAACTATTAGTTTAACTTTTTTTCCCATTTTTGTTAAAAAGAGTATGAAAACCTAGATTTTTTTATTGTACATTTAGAACAGATATAAAATTTGGGATTAATCGTGAGTTAACTAGTGAAGTCATGCGATTAATTACGGTTAAAAAAAATGAATCGCCTGACGCCCTGAATTTTTGATAATCTTAAGTTATACACTGCCATTGACGGCTATAGACGTCATAAATTCATTTGAATTATTTCTATTAGTTTAAAAAAAAAAATCCACTTTTTTTAACAAGAGTATGAAAACCTAGATTTTTTTTTTACATATAAAACAGATATAAAGATTGTGATTAATCGTGAGTTAACTAGTGAAGTCATGCGATTAATTACGGTTAAAAAAAATTAATCGCCTGACGCCCTGACTTTTTGATAATCTTAACTTATTCACTGCCATTGACGGCTATAAACGTCAAAAATTCATTTGAACTATTAGTTTAACTTTTTTTCCCATTTTTGTTAAAAAGAGTATGAAAACCTAGATTTTTTTATTGTACATTTAGAACAGATATAAAATTTGGGATTAATCGTGAGTTAACTAGTGAAGTCATGCGATTAATTACGGTTAAAAAAAATTAATCACCTGACGCCCTGAATTTTTGATAATCTTAAGTTATACACTGCCATTGACGGCTATAGACGTCATAAATTCATTTGAATTATTTCTATTAGTTTAAAAAAAAAAATCCACTTTTTTTAACAAGAGTATGAAAACCTAGATTTTTTTTTTACATATAAAACAGATATAAAGATTGTGATTAATCGTGAGTTAACTAGTGAAGTCATGCGATTAATTACGGTTAAAAAAAATTAATCGCCTGACGCCCTGACTTTTTGATAATCTTAACTTATTCACTGCCATTGACGGCTATAAACGTCAAAAATCATTTGAACTATTAGTTTAACTTTTTTTCCCCCTTTTTTGTTAACAAGAGTATGAAAACCTAGATTTTTTTATTGTACATTTAGAACAGATATAAAGATTGTGATTAATCGTGAGTGAGAACTAGTGAAGTCATGCGATTAATTAGGGTTAAAAAAAATTAATCGCCTGACGCTCTGACTTTTTGATAATCTTAACTTATTCACTGCCATTGACGGCTATAGACGTCATAAATTCATTTGAATTATTTCTATTAGTTTAAAAAAAAAATCCACTTTTTTTAACAAGAGTATGAAAACCTAGATTTTTTTTTTCATATAGAACAGATATAAAATTTGTGATTAATCGTGAGTTAACTAGTAAAGTCATGCAATTAATTACGATTAAAAATCACCTGACACCCCTAATTTTTAATAATCTTTTCTTTAAAAAAAAATAAAAATGAAATCTTTGTTATTATTTTTTTCAAATTTTTATTAATCTTTTTTTTTTTTGAGAAAAGATTATTAAAAATTAGGGGCGTCAACATTTTGTGTTCAAAGAGGAGGATTTTTGTTTTTCATAGAAAATTATGCCTGAGTACGTTATGTAACAACATTGTGGTAAGACATGATAACTTCCAAAGGCAAATTTAGTAAGAAATCATGAACAAATATTTCACTAATGATCAAGAGTATTGCCTCCACGGCACTCGCAGGTGAACTGGATCGATTTACTTATTTCTTTAAGTTATGGGGAGAATACAAGGGACAGATCTGCAAACTCTCATTTGGTGTGAAACACCAATTTTCTCAACAGCAAAAACCAATATGCTTGACATTTCTATTTCACAACAGTGTGCCTTTTAACTCATTCACTGCCATTGACGTCTTTAGACGTCAAAAATTAATTTGAACTATTTCTATTAGTTTAACATTTTTTCCCACTTTTGTTAAGAAGAGTATGAAAACCTAGAATGTTTTTTATTGTATTAGAACGGATATCAAATTTGTGATTAATCGTGAGTTAACTAGTGAAGTCATGCGATTAATTCTGATTAAAAATGTTAATTGCCTGACGCCCTTAATTTTTGATAACCTTTCCTTTTTTTAATCTTTTAAAAAGAAGAAAATATTATTAAAAATGATTGGCGTCAGGCGATTACAATTTTTAATTGTAATTTATCTTATAACTTCACTAGTTTTTCTTTTTTAAGAAAAGATTTTAAAAAAAGAAAAGATTCTTAAAAATTAGGGGCGTTTGGAAAAAAATGTTAAACTAAAATTTTTTTTTTAAAAAAGATTATTAAAAATAAAAAAATTAAAAGTACAAAAATGTTAATCGCCTGACGCCCCTAATTTTTGATAACCTTTCCTTTTTTTAATCTTTTTTTTTTTAAAAGAGAAGAAAATATTAAAAATTATCGGCGTCAGGCGATTACAATTTTTAATTGTAATTTATCTCATGACTTCACTAGTTTTTCTTTTTTAAGAAAATATTTAAAAAAAGAAAATATTCTTAAAAATTAGGGGCGTTTGGAAAAAAATGTTAAACTAAAAAAAAAATTAAAAAAAGATTATCAAAAATAAAAAAATTAAAAGTACAAAAATGTTAACTAATAGAAATAGTTAAAATATATATATATATATTTTTTACGTCTATTGCTGTCAATGGCAGTGAATGAGTTAAACTGTGGCGCATGTAATGGGCATAAGGATTAGATTTAAAAAATATTTTTCATGTAACCTACCAAAATAAGTCAATATTCGACTAATGACAATGTTTTAACTTGGTACAAAATCCTGCAGCATTCTCGTGAGAACAAGCTGAAGCCTATTCGAGTGTGAAAGGGAACCATACGTCATGATGTCATTCATAAGCACTGAGGTGTGGAAGATAACTGCAAACCCCCGTGCGCATGATTGACACTGATTGTAGAAAGCGTGCGTATTTGCGTGCGTGCGTGCATTTAGGAATTTAGGTAGGGGGTGTGGCTTGCGAGGAAGTTATGAGTGAAGGTCGGCCGTGTTGTGTGTGTGTGTGTGTGTGTTGTGCATTACAAGCCATAGCTGTGGCGCGCCTCCAGTTGCTTGCGGTCTGAAAAACAGGATCCAGCACCGCTTCTTGCACACTTCCTGCCCAACACGCACGTCAGCAGCCTCTCAAACGCTGCCAGGAGTCAAAACCGCCTCTGTCGGCTTGCACCTCCGAGCGACGCGGGCTGGGTGGGGCAGCCGGTGACGGGCGAGGGACCCACTTGTGGCCAACGGCGCGAGCGAGATGCGGTCCCGCTGGGAGACTGCGGTCGCTTTGTGCGCGCAAGCGGATGACTTGTGTCGTAAAAGCGGCGACAGGGAAAAACATTTTCATTTAGGAGGCTTCAAAGGACAGTCGCAAAACTAAGAAGACCTCTTTCAAGGCTTAACTGAAGTCGGAAAAAAAACTGTGGGGTGCCATATTTGTGGTTGTTTGTAAATTCATTCAAGTTTAACTCATTCACTGCCATTGACGGCTATAGACGTCAAAAATTCATTTGAACTTTTTCTATTAGTTTATTTTTTTTAAATAATCTTTTCTTTTTTGAAAAAAAGATTTTTTTTCTTTTCTTTTCTTTTTGAAAAAAGATTATTTAAAAATTAAGTCGTCAAGCGATTAAAATTTTAAATTGTAATTAATCGCATGATTTCAATAGTTAACTCGTGATTAACTCTTTGACTGCCAGACGTTTTCAGAAACGGGATGTCGCCGGTGCCAGCCGATTTAAGCGTTTTGACTGATCTTTCAAGGTCCACAGAAAATGTTGTGTTTGGACTATGGAAACACACATACTACCAAATGAAAGATTGAACTCGTCTTCTACTGACGCCTACCCAATCTTGTCAAAAGAGAGTCATTGCTGCCATCTAGGGGCCAAAAATAGTCATTAGGCTCACTAGACCTGCTTGAAACTTTCACCACAGCTGGGCAAGGCTTTACTCCACCCGTTTCAAAAAAAAAATAAAAAATGGGTGGACGTCTTTTAACGTCTTTGTCACTCCTCCGTAGGTTTTTGCAGAACGTCATTTAACGTCTTTGGCAGTAAAAGAGTTAATCACAAATTTCATACTTGATCTAAATGTACAATATTTTTTTCCCCTAGGTTTTCATACTCTTGTAAACAAAAGTGGAAAAAAATGTTAAACTAATAGAAAAAGGTTCAAATGACTTTTTGTACGTCTATAGCCGTCAATGGCAGTGAATACTGTAAGTTAATGGTGCCATTTGTGCTGAATTTGCGTCATTAGATATAAAAATGTCATTTCTTTATAAACATGTTGAATATCACAATAATATTCAAATCACAACAGCCATATCGCATATTTGCTTTTTTCCCAATATTGTGCAGCCCTACTCTGCACCTTTTTTGTATGAAATTAGAGCAAAAAAAAAAAGAAAAAAAAGACAAAGTTGAACATTTCAGTTTTTTGAAAATTTGGAAACATTTAATAAACTATATAGGGAGCTACTGTATCTACGTAATAAAATCTTCATTTAACTTTTTAAGACATTTTAAATACTGTAAAGTAATGCAATATTGTCTAGAAAAATGTAAAAAGAAAAATGAAATTAACTCTTTCACTGCCACTGACGTTACAAGACGCCAAGTAAAAACCTACGGAGGGCCGCCAATGACGTTAAAAGACGTCATCCAATTATTATTATTATTTTTGAAACGGGTGGAGGAAAGCCTTCCCCAGCTGTGTTGAAAGTTTCAAGCAGGTCTAGTGAGCCTAATGACTATTTTTGGCCCCTAGATGGCAGCAATGACTCTCTTTTGACAAGATTGGGTAGGCGTCAGTAGAAGACGTGAGGCGGGGCGAGAGTGTTGAGGGGACATTGGCTGAAGAAGCCATAATCGCGACCGGTTTGCAAGCAGCTCACGGTCGAGCCGTTTTTTTCAAAGACGAAAAGCATCGACCAACGCTATAAAGAGCACATTGATGACGACGATGATCATCATCGATGATGATGATGGTGACTCCGAGGTTGACGGCGAAGTTGCAAGCGTTGACGCGGCGGCTATGACGACGTCATAAAAGGTTCACGGGCTAGCGATGCCAAAACCGGAAAACGCGGAGCACAACCGAGCACGCTCAGGCGGACGTTCAATCGGACGACGAAGAGTGCCCCGAGTCCAATGCATATTCATCGGAGGAGTGTGTACAGTCTGCTACTTGCTATTCCCCGGAAAAAAAGGCCGTCTGCACGCGAAACGGACAATGGAAAGTGAAAGTAATCTGTTGTGCAAACCCTGCTCCCTCTCCTTGCACGCAGGAGAGCGTTACAAAAAGAAAAACTGTATTTGAAACATCCACATAATTGTAAATAGTACCACAGTTGCACACATTTGTAAATAGTTTGCGAAATTGTTTTGTCAAATTGTTATACTGTTGAATGGAAATAAACGTATTTTGCAATCCAAAAACACTTTTTCATTGTTGGTGGTAAGTGTTTTACAGAAGTAAAGCACTATTTAGGTGTTTGTGGCATCATTCATGGACAAAAAGAAGTGTAGAATTCACTAGAGTGCATGAAATAACATCGTTTCACAAAAAGCTCTTTTTCTTCGCTTTTTGTTTCAAAACAGAGAATTTCGGTGGAAGTAACCATTTTCTATTGTTGATTACTGAAGAACGGAATAAGGTAGAAACAAACTTTTTTTTCTGATGAAAGATGAGAGTCCAACCTTTCATTTGGTAGTATGTGTGTTTTCATAGTCCAAACACATTTTCTGTGGACCTTGAAAGATCAGTCAAAATGCTTAAATCGGCTGGCACTGGCGACAACCCGTTTCTGAAAACGTCTGGCAGTCAAAGAGTTAATAACTTCAACATTTTGCAAATCTGAGAACATTATGCTGAAACATGTTTCAACAAAGAGTTGTTGCCAAAATTTTCCCTTTTATTTTCCCAGCTCAACATATATGTTATTGGCCTTCTTGACTACTAATTATCGGTATTAGCCCTGATAAAAATAAATTAATTAATTAATTTAAAAAACACACATATCAGCATATCTCTCTCTATGAATTGAGGTCATTACATATTTATATCCATCAGCCTGACATGAATTTCCCATCTTGCAATTTATGCTCGCTTAAAGTTAGATTTTCTCCACTATCACAATCACCCAATCACATTCACACCCATAAACAATTCAGAATCCTCGAAAATCTGATGCTCATTCTGTAGATTTCATTCCGTAAGTTTTAGTGGCGACGGAGCCAACACTGTGTCTCCGCTTGTCATATTGCATAATCGCAGACATTTCCCCGGCAGGCTCTTGGCCTCCGATCCACTCAGCGCTGGTGAGTTGTCACGAATCATTCTGCCGGTACACACAAATAGGAAGAGGAAGGGCGCAAAGGCTAAAACAAATGTGTTAAGAGTGTGCAGGCGTTGAGATGTACAGAGGAGGTTAAGGAAAGGTACTCGAGGGGTCAATGACGGCGTTTTTTATTATTATTATTTTTTTATGTTCCCAGTCATTTGCAGACAACTCTGTCCCTTGCAGCAGGTTCATCTGGCAGAACAATGGACGGTATCATTCATCAGATAAATACAACATCCCATCGTACTGTTGAACCGGCACTGCCGTGTGGCCCCGGACGGTGCGGCGGAACAAGTTGGTATTGATTTCGCGTTAGCAGAGAATTTAACCTCGTGTACTGTATCCCCGCTTCCATCCATCACAGAACGGAGTGCGCAACGGCTACTGGTCTTGTGACTGCTTTCGTACCAGATGAAAGGCAAATCATTGCAAAAATCGGGATTGACAGACCAAATGATTGTAATTGGGGCTTCCATTATCAAAATAATTTTTTTACATGTTTTTTAATCTTTTTTTCCCACCACATCTCTACGAATGACCTAGCCCCTATAGTATGCTAGTTTTAAAGGGGAAGTCAACCCCTCCAAAAATGTCTCGACAATATCATGTTCTATGCAAGCCCACTGGTCTAAATACGGCATTCTGGTTAATATTGCCTTAGTGGAATATTAGTTAAGCAGCAAAATACAGCCGTTTTTTATCCATCTCAGGGGGCGGCCATTTTGCAACTTGCTGTCGAGTGAAAATGACATCAGTTGCTCCGGTCTCATGTAGCAACCAATCACAGCTCAGCTTCAGAAGACAAATGAGCTGTGAATGGTCGTTGCCTGAGCAACTATATATATATATATATATATATATATATATATATATATATATATATATATATATATATATATATATATATATATATATTTATTAGGGGTGTGCCCAAAAAATCGATTCTCATAATAATTGCAATTCTCATTTAGTACGATTCAGAATCGATTTTAAATGTTCCCAAAATCGATTTTATTCAAATTATTTTATACTGTCTTGCCTTTGTCTGTGTGCGCCTTTATTTGGAGCGCTGTTCATGAGAGAGTAGAAGGAAAAAGTCAAGATCACGTTATTCCAATAAAAGTTATTTTCAGCATGGAGCCGTTCTTTTGAGTGACAAAAGTGCCGCGAGTAGCGCGCTAATTAGCATTAGCGTGTCAGACTGGAGTAGATCATTACAAATTCCTTGCACCATCTATAGATTGAAGCAAAAATCATTGTCGATCAAATCGTTTTGAACCAAAAATCGTTCTCAATCGAAAATCGATTCTGAATCGAATCGCAGACCCAAAAATCGGAATCGAATCGTGAGACATTCAAAGATACCCACCCCTAATATATATATACTCATATTCCACAAATGTTAATATTAATCAGAATGTCATGTTTAGACTAGTGAGGTCAAATATAACATAATATTGTCAAGAAATGTTTAAGATTGACTTTGCCTTTAAAAAATGAAATGAGGCCTCAGTCCCTTCTTTACCGGATGTATTTTGTGTGATTTTGTTCAATTTCCATTATTTCCTCCCATGACGTAAATTGAAGGTTGACCAGCATGCTGATGCCGCCACAGCTAATCTCGATACCAACACTTGAATACTCCAGATACGATTCAAATGTGCAAGCGACGCTCTCCAGAGAGGTGGAGAAAAGTGGAACCCGGTGCTGGTTTTAGCTCTTTTGAGGAGGGCCGGCTGTCCATCACGTCGAGCCGCAGGCAGCTTTTATTCGCACACGCGAAGGCGGTGGCATTTCAGCGAATGGTTATTCATTCCCAATTGGAGACAGATATTTGTAATCAGATCAGCATCTACTGAGGGCGACATTGAGGCTTCAAGGGCCATTTGGAGGATATAAAGAAGGTTTAAGTGGCAAGAGAAAAAAAAATGCTCGCTTGATAAGTGAGGGGAATTTTTTTTTACCGACTCTTTGATTTTATGGCCAAGTGAAAGAAAGGAACGGGCTTCTTTTTATTCCAAAAAAGAAAAAGAAAATCCAGACTTCAAAAGCCGCTACTTTGGCTTCAAAGAGCTGCAGGATTTTACAGATGGGGCACTTTTTAGTTACTCATAAAAGGACAGGAAGCAGAAAGCGCTGGAAGTTTGGAGTTGACACTGTCACCTTGCTGTCATATCACCGCCAACATACCCAACTTACTCTTTTTGTTCTATTAAGCACACTTCCATTTTTGTCACTTGTAAAATGAATAGAAATTTCAAATAAATAGTTGTCTTATCAGCCGTCAGATTTTTTTATTATTTTTTTTAAAGCCAATATATCAAATATCGGTGATAAATGGAATTATGCGTTTGCTACTTAAACTTAGTGAGATTTCAATGACTTTATTTGTAAGTTCATTTTTCAGTACTTCCTTGTTTTGTATTGGGGTGAGTTTGCAGTTGCGCCGTTTGCTTGTGTGTGTGTGTTTTTTTTTTCAGGTACTCAGGCTTCCTCCCACATTCCAAAATCATGACTCTCACCTGTCATGTATCAGAATGACCGACCGCAAATAGATGATGATTGCCTAGAAAATTCTAAATTGTAAACATACTTCATTGAGACCAATTCCTGGTCATGGGGAAGTCAACACAAACATTTTCTTTACAACAATCTGCTCAATGTGCCTCCACTAGACCACAAAATTTGCGTTTGTGTTAGGCAGCAAAATCCACCCGTTTGTATCCATCTCAGGGGGCGGCCATTTTGTGTTGCCACTTGCTCAATCGACCAATCACAGCTCAGCTTAAAAAAACTGGTGAGCCGTGATTGGTTGTTACCTGAGCCCTGAGCAACTGTGATGTCATTTTCAGTCGACAGCAAGTGGCAAAATGGCCGCCATGAGACAGCTGGATTTTGTTTCTTAACTTATTATTAATCTATACTATTAACTCATTCACTGGCATAAAAGCATTTGAACTATTTCTATTAGTTTAACACTTTTTTCCAAACGCCCCTAATTTTTTAATAATCTTGTCTTTAAAAAATAAATAAATAAATAATAAAGAAACTAGTAAAATCTTGCGAAAAATTACAATTAAAAATTTTAATCGCCTGACGCCGATAATTTTTAATAATATTTTCTTCTTTAAAAAAAAAAAAGATTAAAAAAAGTAGTTTATTAAAAATTAGGGGCGTGAGGCGATTACATTTTTTAATTGTAATTAATCGCATGACTTCACTAGTTAACTCATGATTAATCACAAATTTTTACACTCTTGTTAACAAAAGTGGAAAAAAATATCAAAAGTGGAAAAAAATATCAAAAGTGGAAAAAAAGAATCAAACTAAAAAAAAAAGATTTTTTTGACGTCTATAGCCGTCAATGGCAGTGAATGAGTTAATCAGAACACCTTGTTCACATGAGCAGGGGTAGACTTCCCGTTTAAGAAAGACCCTTGCGCGCCATTTTGAGGCATCATAAGCATTACAAAAACATGTGAGGAGGATCGTTTCCAAAAGAAAAGTGTAAATAGAACAATTTGAGAAAGCGCAAATAGGCAGCAGAAAAGTCCGCCGACACGCTTCTCATTCACAAACCCACTGTTGCATCGGCACCTTGTCCTAATTTCTCCCCGCCCGTCAAACTGTGCGCCCCGCAGCACCTCCAATTCTCAAGCCCTCCCAAAATAGACCTCTCCTGCATTGCACCAACGTTGTGTCACTGTTGCGGTCAAGACGCTCGGGGCTGACTTCTCTTCCCTCGCGCCGGCTGACTCGTCGTAGCCTTAATCACTCCGCTGGATGGATTGATTGTCAATGCGAGCGTGATTAGTAATTCCACAGAGGGATGGTACGGCCCACAAGTGACCCGGTGATACAGTAATTACCGGGCTCGTGGGGGGAAAAATATGTCCACTCTTGGTCTCAAAGAAGAAAGATGAATTGAAATGATTCTACGTTTACGGTGGGTGTAACTGGGAACCGAGAAGTTATGCTGATGGTACACCACTACTCATGTTGTTAGCATCAGCGCTAACCTGACAATGCTATTCAGAGCAATTAGATATGATGTCATAGCATAGATAAGTTATGTTAGTACTAGGGGTGTCAGACGATTCATTTTTTAAAATTGTGATTAATCGCATGGCTTCAATAGATAAATCGCGATTAATCACAAATTTTATATCTGTTCTAAATGTACAATAAAATGTACAATACATATTAAAAATACATTTTCAATCTCTTAACATAAAAGTGGAAACAAATAAAATAATAGAAATATGGCTGATACAGTAATTTCATAATAATTCATCAAATTGAGTTACAATTAAAAAGATGTACTGAACTGTAAAAACGAGTGTGATATTGATTTGTGTTGAGGTCATTTTTCTGCCACTAGATGGCATAATTGCATTTGTGAGACAGCTCAGTGCATTTTTCTTTTCATATTAAGAGCTGTCTAATCTTTAACATGAAGTAACTTTTGCACACTTTCTGCACATTTGTAAAATACAATTACTACACAAATATATGCATTATTATTAACTCATTCACTGCCATAAATTAATTTTAAAAAAGATTATTAAAAATTAGGGGCGACGGGCAATTTTTAATTGTAGTTAATTGTATGACTTCACTAGTTAACTCACGATTAATCGCAAATTTGATATCTGTTCTAAATGTACAATGAAAAAAAATCTAGGTTTTCATACTCTTGTTAACAAAAGTGGAAAAAAAAACTAATAGAAATAGTTCAAATGAATTTTCGACGTTTATAGCCGCCAATGGCAATGAATGAATAAAAAGAAAAGAAAAGATTATAAAAAATTTGGGGCGTCAGGTGATAAAAATTTAAATCGTAATTAATCGCATGACTTCACTAGTTAACTCACGATTAATCACAAATTTCATATCTGTTCTAAATGTACAAATAAAATTTGTTTTAGCTTTTCATACTAAAAAATGTTAAACTAATAGAAATAGTTCAAATGAATTTTTGACGTTTTTAGCCGCCAATGGCAGTGACTGAGTTAAATGTATTCCTGCTCAATTTTGACATGGACGTGTCTGCTGCGTTGCAACTGTAATTTTCCCAATACGGGCTTTCCGAGTTTCATTAATTGCGCAATTAGTGGCGTTAAAGGAACTTTGAATGAACTCAAAATGAACGCCCTCATTTTGACACCCATCGTTAGTACATTTATTGATTGGCTTAAATTGTTCCTTGCGGTGCTTCAAAAGCACTTGAGGGTTAAAAACATGAAGCAGCAGAAATCGCTGAGAATACTCATCCTGACATTCGAATTCAGGCTAGGACACATTTGAATTACTTTTTAGAGCAAAATAAATGAATCACAAGGCTTTTTGTGTCCTGTGTTTTTTTTTTCTCTCTCTCCGCTGCCCTGAATTTCGTTCAAGCCCATGAATTATGAAGGCGGAAAGAACAGCACACAGGAAGTGCGTTGTGAATGTACATGAGGGTGGACTTGTGTGACATTAAACTGTTAAAGTAATTACGGGTTAGGAGGATCTTTGCGGGATATAAAATTATCTTGCAGCCCAAAAAAAGGGCTGTGCTTAATTTTCTGTCTACAAAGTGTGGAAGCAAAACCACCAGACTGAGCGGCACACGCCCTTTCGAACCCACCCCCAAAATCATCCACGAGAATATTAGTGGAGCGGCTCGGACACTTCAGCGCTTTCAGCTTTCTCTCTTTTTTTTTTTCTCAGCTTGGTTATGTGGCAGTTACAATTTCCACTTTGCAATAATGCTGCGACAAACTGGGAAAACACACACACACACACACACACACACACACACGCACACACATATACACACACACATGGCGCATAGAATCGAACTGGCCCGAATCAAAAAAGTCAACTATGTGAACCGCTACGCTACCATTCATCCATTTTCCCATTTGAGTTGCAGTCCCCGCCCCCAATACGATAAAACTGCACCTTTCAGGGTGGCCTTTTATCGTGGGCAGTCTAAGGCACACCTGTGCACTAATCATGGTGCCTAATCAGCATCTTGATATGGCACACCTGTGAGGTGGGATGGATTATCTCGGCAAAGGAGAGGTGCTCACTATCACAGATTTAAACTGGTTTGTGAACAATATTTGAGAGAAATGCTGTTATTGTGTATGTGGAAGAAGTTTTAGATCTCATAAAAAAAATGTGTTGTATTTATTTTTTTGTTGAGTATATAAAAGATCCAACCTTCAACAACAAAGGTTTTGAACAATAAAAAATAAGTGCAAACTGTGATTTTTTTTTTCAGTGCAAAGGGCTCTCGCATAAAAAAAAAAACTGTATTCAAGAATGTCATAAAATTGCTACTAGTACTACAAAAATGAATTTAAACTCATTCACTGCCATTGACGGCTATAGAAGTCAAAGGTCCATCATTTTATCTGGACTGGCTTTGAATGAGTTTTTCATTTTTTTTCATTCCCCCCCACAAATAACTCAATAATCACTCAAAATTGTAATATTATCCTATGTTTGTCTTGCATGTCAATCCAAATCCCCAATTTATTAAGCCTACTTATGCTGAATGGTGATAATGCAACTTCAAACTATAGAGGGAAAACTGTTTCTAATTTTCACCCCCAAAATGAATAATAATTAAAAAATTAAAACGGCCTCAAAACAGCTGAGAGATTTCTCGACTGCGATGCAGACAAGTTAAACTAAAACTATTATGTCATATTTGATGAACTCCCATAAGTTGGTACTGCATAAATGTTCGTGGGTTAATGTGTCCCGTCGCCTATGTAAATGTTTATTTTGACATAATTGTTGCAGTGAATATTAAATAATAAACTGCAGCAGGTGCTATTTGCGCCCTAAAAAAGTTTGAGCATATAATGCACATAATAAAATTTAAAATAAATGAGTATGTCCTAAATTTTATACTACTGCTGCTTCCAAACCTAAGGATAAACTCGCCTTAAGTTGTGTATTCGGTAGGGGTGAGCCCAAAAAATCGATTCTCATAAGAATCGCGATTCAGATTTAGTACGATTCAGAATTGATTTTAAATGTCCCGAAATCAATTTTATTTAAATTATCTTCCCTTTGTTTGCGTGTGCCTTTATTGGGAGCGCTGTTCATGTTGTACCCGATTTGGCCACTTAGGGGCAGTGTGGTTCCACCAGGTCTGATACACTGTTAAGTTGTATCCACATTAGCGAGTAGAAGGAAAAAGTCACGATCAAGTTAAGTTGTTTTTTTTTTTTGCAGCGTGGAGCCTTTCTATTGAGTGATAAAAGTGCTGCGAGTAGCGCGCTAATTAGCATTAGCGAGTCAGACTGGAGTAGATTATTACGATTCCTTGAACATCTATAAATTGAAGCAAAAATCATTGTCAATCAAATCACTTTGAATAAATAAGAATCGGCATTAATCGAAAAATCGATTCTGAATCGAATCGCGCACACAAAAATCGGAATCGAATCGTGACACATTCAAAGATTCCCACTCCTAGTATTCAGTATCCCCAAATTTTACAGATCTGCTCGAAAGTGTGCAATGGCCCAAAATGGATTGTAAAAATGGCTTCCACAATTAGAAAAAAAAACGGTGTCACTTAAGCAAACATTCAATTACGAGAATAGGACTATTGTAGATTAAGCGTTAACTATTCAAATAATACTCTTGTGGTCTCCTCTCAGTATTTCTGTTGTCCTTTCTCTGTGCCGATGCCGCAGCGTGTTGTGGCTTTTGTGTCTTGACTGGATGTGACAGCAGCGACTGAGGGGCACGCAGCAGCGACCCGGCCACCCCTCTGCGCGCGCGCGCGCGCGCGCGCGTGTGTGCATGTGTGTGCGTGTCCATGTGCTCATGGCTCCCGTGACATTTAAAAGTCAAACTTTCACCTCCTTTTCATTCACACGTCGCCGTCACCCAAATGTAACCCGGCTGTCACTCTGCTGGGACTCCCGGCAGATTGGGGGAGGGTGGAGGGGTTAATAGAAAGCCGGTCCTCCACATTGGGAAGGTAACGAGTTAAAAATGTATGGACAGTATATCTCAGTTGTTGTTTGTCAATGTCAAAAATTTTCATGACCATTACAGCACTTTTAGCATAATTTTTTTTTTTGCATCGGACCTCATTAGCCTGAATGCTAAATGAAATGTTCTGACGCCGAGCGTACACTCCATAATGCAAAGAGCACTTAAGAGTATGCACCTCCTGCGGCCACGTGTTAATATTTTAGTGTGTCCCTCCCCGCCCCCAGCGTGTAACGGCTCCAGGTGCGCCGCGCAGTATGTGAGCCTCCCCGATGACGTCATCGGTGCGGACGCAGCGCGCAGGCAAATACTGTTGAGAGCTTCCCCGCCGAGATCAACAACGTGTCATGTTACGGCTATTATTGTTCGGCCGGGTAAAACGAGCGGGCCGAGCAGGCCGCACCTGCTGCAACAAAGAGCGCCTTAGCACGATTTATTTTTACGCACACTATTGTGTACTGACTGATGGATTGATTGGACTTATTGTTCTGTCAACTTACTGTACTCGATTCAACTTTATTCATAGAGCACTTCAACAACAAACACAGCGGGGACAAAGTGCTATAGATACGATTGGATATTTGCAATTAAATAAATAAAAGTAAAATAATCACATGGATTATGGTTTACTCATTAACATATACAAGAGATCCCTTCACGCTGACGTTTGTCAGTTGTGTGAAGTTGTTCAAGAAGTTCACCACTTCAATATAAGTCCACTTCCCACCTTAATTCTCCTGTGGTGTTAAAATTATTTTTATATTTATTTTTATAACATTTTATTTTTATTTATTATTTTATTATAATATTTTATTATTATTATTTATACCCAGGCTAAATTTGGAATTTAAGTGCATTTTTATTTGGTGTGTGTATTTTTATTTAGCTGTTAATTACATAATCAAATGGTAAAAGACTGTAAATTGAAAATATAACGATGGCATATATGCAACAATTTCCTTCTTTTTTTTTTTTTTACATTCAGAATCTTGTAAAGGAGTAAAAATAATTCAAGGAAAACTAATTTCTAGCATAAATTAGAACAGGGATTAAATAAATGAAATATAATTATAAATATTATTTAATTATTAAATATTATATTATTTAAAAAAATAAAATATTGAAGTACTTTTTCCTAGTGTGATTATTTCTAACAAAATAAAAAATGTAATTGAAGCATTTACCTTTCTCACAAAGTTGTACAGCTGAGGCAAAGCAAAAAAAAAACCCCAAAAAACATATTGTTATTATTGTATAATAGTGTCATTAAAAAAAAAATTCATATTCATATATGTAGAACGATCTATGGATGAAATAGTGAAGCGTGTCGTCTCATCGGCCCGAATGAATACCAAGTACGGGCGATTAAGGCAGTCACTTAAAAAATATTCACACTCTTTATTTTCTACAGATACTGAGATTCAAAACAATATTTAACTACATTTATATATATTTTACAATGAAATGGCAGTGAATGAGTTAAAGTCTCTTCTTCCATCAAAAAAGTATATTTCTACCTGTTTCCGTTTTGCAGCAATTCGCACTAGAATATAGCTAAGTTTCATAATTATTCACAACTCTATTTAGAATTCTGAGTAATTGAGGCTTTTTTCAACATGGTCCTGGTTCATCGCCTATGCTCTGCTGCCACCTGCTGGCCGTTTGTGTGATAACTACCATTTCTTCAACCGTTCTTTGCAGTTCGCTGCATCAAAGCCTTCTGTCTAGCATGAAAAAACAACAACATAAAAACTAGTTAACTAGTTAACTAGTGAAGTCATGAGATAAAAAAAACAAAAACATATTTAATCGCCTGACGCCCCCTAATTTGTGCCCCTAATTTTTCCTTAAAAAATAAAATGAAATAAAATTTAAAAAAAGAAGAAAATATTATTTAAAATTATTGGCGTCAGGCAATTAAATTTTTTTAATTGTAATTTATCGCATGACTTCACTATTTATTTATTTTATTTTTTTAAAGAAAAGATTAAAAAAAGTAAAGATTATTAAAAATTAGGGGCGTTTGGATTATTATTTTTTTTAAACTAATAGAAATAGTTAAAATGAATTTATGGCAGTGAAAGAGTTAATGGCGAGGACACGCTTTGAACTATAAAAGGTGCAAAAAAAATAAAATAAATAATAATAATTTAAAAAAATAGTTTTCCAGGAAAAACAACCCCCCCCCCCCCCCCCCACACACACACACACTCATCTCAAAAAAAAAAAGGAAAAAAAGAAACAATAAACTCAAACTAATGGACATACCATTAAATAACGGAAGTGAAGCAGTGAGCAAAATACTGGACACTCCTTAGCATCGTTATCCTCAACTGTGAAGTGTCAGCACAAAAACATCCCCCTCAAACACAACACAACCAACCGCGCCTTGGAAAATGACCACACTGCAGACAACACAACAAGTCGAGAGCCCCTGAAAGTGAACGTGTGAGAGGAGCATCGTTACGTAACAGCGAGGAGCAAGCGGCATGGGAGCAGGCAGAGGGGAGCTCCCGGGGTTTTCTGCAAGTCGCAGTATGACGCATTGCCCTGGCACACACACACACACACACACACACATGGGCACACACGCAACACACCGCAATACACGTTCGCAAGCATAGCCACTCCCACGCATTCCTCACGTTGCGGCGACATCAACGCCACCGTGCAGCTCGGCCGTGACACATGACGTCCATTCAAGCCATGAATTATTCAACACGTGTGCGCCATCGTTATAGATTTACATCCATATGTCTTATTTAACAAGAGGGGATTATGGTTTGGGAGATAAAGACAACCTAGAGTGGAACCTTAGGTTGAAAGCTACAAACGCTGTACAGCTAGTTGAGGCCAGTTTGTATTGTCGTCAAAAACTGTTGCCACCAAGTCATCCTGAAATCATGTTCAATTGCTAATTGAGGATGCTAGAATGAATAAATAAATAAATAAAAATCCATTACACTGACGCCTGTCGCCAGCATTAATATCTAGCTAGTAGCTAGTAGCTAGCCGCTAAGCTAGTAGCTAGCCGCTACGCTAGAGCCTCACATAGGCTGGCAAGAGCCGTCCGACTACTTTTCAAAGGCAGTTTAATAGGCGGAAATGGCTCTGAACACTTTTTTTTTCTGACAACCTAAAACAGTTGCAGTTCATGTTGATCAATTTAAAAACTCCCAATGTGCCGTTTTAGCCAACAAAATTGCTACTGTGGACCTGGCGTCACTTCACCCATGTTCACTAACTAAAGACCGCGTCTCGCCGATTGGCGAAGGCGTGCGAGTGCGCGCGCATGTAGCAGATGTTGTTTTCTCGTCAGGGTTCGTTCGAGGTTGCGGGAAAAGACGTTCGCCAGATGTTCACAAACACTTTTTACACGTTTCTCTTGTCGCAAAGACATTTTGACCTTGTTGATTTTGAAGTTTAAGTTGAGTTGATAAAGATATTTAACACTTTTGTAGAAATGAATAATGCTTAAAAAGAAGACGTGCAAAGCCTTCATAATACTTTTTTTTTTTTTTTTTTAAAGACTAAGCAGAGGTTAAGTTATTTTCACAGTGGTACATAAAATGCAGCCATTTACCATTTTAAAATGCTCAAATGTGTTGCATCACCGATAAACTCAACCTTTGACCTTTTATGACTTATTTTGACACTTGAATGGCATTTAACAAATTTCAAATATTACTTGAACCGGAGCATAAAGTCAAGCAAGAATTAATGTTGGCTAGCTTATTTCTCATTATTTTTTTCCGACGTGAAAAATAATCAAAATGTCAACAAACAGGAGGCCGACGACATCCGGAATCAGGTTGTGTCAAAACTTTCAAGTTCCGCAAGTATTTTATTATGATAAGCAACTTGGTTTGGAGAGGGAAATGAAATGATGTCTTAATTTGAATACTAAAATATGAATACACGAAAACTGCGGCGCCTCTGCTAAGATGAAAGTCTTCATTCATCGCAGATGCATTTAAACGTTGATGGTTTGTTTACACTCTTTTTTTCCAGCTCACACTTCAAACCGTATCTCCAGGAATCCGTGTCTCCTTCGCAAGCTATTTTTACTTTTGCAAGCTCGCACACGCAGCAACCCTGAGACGAGGCGGGATCGATTGATGAGGGGGGGGAGAAAAAAAAGAAAGAAAAGAAGCTGCATTCCTCCCCATCTGGGAGCGCAGCCGTGGGCCCGCCACAGAAGACAACGCGGCGCGATCAATATCCCGCAAGTTAATGAGACAGAGCCGTAACCTCAGAATCTGATTAGATAAACAGATTAGCAGCCAACCACAACACAGCCAGCGGGCGAAAAGACGCACGGCGCTCCTCGGGCGAGGGAGAAAAAAACCCTGCTTTCGTCTTTTTAAGGTTATTAGCATATTTCCTCATTTAGTAGCCCAAACTATATTCAAAATAAATATGTCGCCTCAAATGCCTACTTACTATTTTGCCGCCTTTTCCTATTAAAGTATTTTTTTTTTCTAACTTTAGTTACGCTTGATTAGGGCTGAAAAATAATAACATTCAAAGCAAGATCGCAATATATCAGAATGCAATATTAAAATTGCAAGGGCTGCAATTTTGGGGGGATTATTTTTTTTTTATGCCTTAAAAAAACCAAACATATTTCATTATTTTTTTATATTGTGTCTATAAGTATTATATTTATTTATTTATTATTATATATAATTAACGCATTTTTTACTATTTTGCCGCCTTTTCTTATTAAAGTCTTTTTTTTTTCTAACTTTAGTTACACTTGATTAGGGCTGAAAAATAATAACATTCAAAGCAAGATCGCAATATATCAGAATGCAATATTAAAATTGCAAGGGCTGCAATTTTGGGGGGATTATTTTTTTTTATGCCAAAAAAACCCAAACATATTTAATTAATTTTTTATATTGTGTCTATAATTATTATATTTATTTATTTATTATTATATTTAATTAACGCATTTTTTAACATTCAGCTGTACATATAATATAAATTTTAATGTACCCATTTATTATTATTCCAAAAATCCCTTTGATTCTGCATTTGAGTAAAAAAAAACAAAAAAAACAACGCCTGGCCGCTATATGAGGAAATATGTAGTGATTGAAAAACTTCTGCAGTGCATTGAGTTCTTGTGGTGCTGCTATTTATTAAAATGCCACCATATGTAAAAAAAAAATTTTTTTAATCACTATTCAACAGACATAACCTTCCAAATCAGGCAGATGACTGCATGCTTTACCTTAAGAGGCACCTCATGCTCACTTCAGGAACTTACCTGTAAAAAGAAGAGAAGAAAAGGGAAAGAGAGAGAGGCAAATTAATCCATCGACTTTGTACTCCAGTCAGGTGTAATTTGTGCTGAAACAAGCATAGGAGCACATTTTCGATGACTGCGGGGAGCCCTTGACCCCCTCTGCTTAATGGACACACACACACACACACACACACACACACACACACACACGCACACACACACACACACTTAAAGGGATTCTATATCCATTTACTGCAGTGGTGAGAAAACATCTCTTTCTTTAGTTGTCCCCGCCCCCGGTGCACTACGGCTTATTGATTATTTGAGTCGAGCCTCCTGCGAACACCAGCCTTCGTTATCAGCATAGCTCTCATCCTCGAATAAAAATAGAATATGTCTGCAGTGGTAAAAAAAAAAAATGTTGGGGGGGGGGGAGGGGGGCATTGCACTATAATGATCATTTTTTGTAAAATGACATCCCTGAAAGAAAAAGGACTAGTGGGACTACATTTCCCGACAAGGCGAGCGTTACCTGAAGGTCCCCTTTGCGAGGTGAATCACCTTTTTTTTTTCTTCCTAATAATAGAACCGCCTCCTTACATTTTGAAGCGGCTTGAAAGTTGGCATGCCGTGATGTGTAAAAGTTTTGGCTCCATAAATTTGCAACATAATATAAAGAAAATCACATATAGCTTTATGCTAACGCACAATACAAAACACCATAGGTAGTAGTGGTGCAACAGATCATCATTGATCCCATGGTTCGGACCGCGCACGATTGGTTGATGGGGGGGGGATGTCACAGTCGATACCATTCTGACATGTCAAAGAAACTGAAACATAATCAACGTAACACGCTAAGCCTAACGTCAAAATAGCGTTATGTAATGCAATGCAAATAGCCTTAGTACACTTTTATTTTGAAGTCGGCCCACGGCGAGGCGTGATGCCTAGCTTGACTTCCCTTTTAGACGTTTCATTATCGTACTCATGTTCAATGGCTAATTTAGGACGCTAAGAAACCGCTAATCACGCCGTCATTGTATGATACGGCAGAAGTCACCGATGCAAGTGGCTAGCGGCTAGCTGTTAGCATTAGCAACGAGTGTCTGGCTGGTAAGTGTGTTTGACGGCTGGTAGCTGGCTTACTTGAATTCTTTTTTAATATTCTGGACCAAAGCTACTTTGTAATTCACTCTCCATGTTTAAAGGAAGGGAATGGGCCTTAAATTGCACATTGAGGTATTTTCATTAATACAAAAAAAAAGATAAATATAACTTTGTCTTCATTTATTTTATAAAAGACTTTTGCCCATTTAAAAAAAAAGAAAAACATTCAACTCAAAATGTCAAACTCAGTTGTTTAGATTATAGTAACACAACTTTAAGACAGCAATAGCTTGTTATTTTACACATGGACCACGTAAACATAAGATAAGGTTCTGCCTCATACTGCACTTAAAGTTGTGTTCCTAAATCCATTTCCACATTTTGAATTTATTTTTTTTTTAATGGGGAAAGGCGTTTTACAAAATAAATGAAGACAAAGTACTATTTACGTTTTTTTTTTTGCTGATCCAAAAAAACCATCCAATCCGTGACTCAAATCCGTGATCCGATCCAAACCGTGACTTTTGTGATCCGTTGCACCACTAATAGGCTAACGAAACTAGCATCTATTTTACAGCAATTATAAAGAATTTATATTTGAACACAAGCGATAAATAAGCCTACAACACTCACAGGTATTTGTTCTTTGTCATCTGCGAAAATCACTAATATTGCAGCATCAAATCTATGTGTATGTCTGTATGTATTATACTGCCCCCTTGAGGTGCAAACACTAGAAAGCAGCACTGCTGTTTAATTCTCTTAAATTATGGCATTACTGAATGTTTTTTTTAGTAAAAAAAAATCATTTTGTTGGCGTTTTTTGGAGGGCTGGAACAATATTTTCTAGTTCCGCTATTCATTTTGCGCCGTTCTTATTTCAGATCCTGCACCTTTAGTGCACAGCAGACAACTACACGCGCATCAATGAGGCGGTTGGCAAGACGTGATGTGATACGATTGCTGCTTTACTTCAGCACTGGTGTGCGGTGAAGCTTGGGAGGTAAAACAAAACTCAATGGGGCTGCTTTTCATCCATAAAGACACAGCGTGATGCGTATTGTGTTTCACCTATACACCGACAACCTGGAAGAGAGGTTCATGGTTGCTAGGGTACATATGCTAATGTAGAAATAATGGCTCATGAGTATAGTCGGGGGATGCATACTGTGTATTTGTTATGATGCTCCATTAAAATTATGAGGAGTGAATATGGACAACCATATTTATCATATTTAGAGTATGTCAACAAAATGGTGGTAACCTGCGCAAAGATGCGCCGCCATCTTCCAGAATTGGAACATGTCAACGAAGCAGGATGTTTATAAATCATTATGGAATTTAATTGTTTTCAAACCGTTACATGCATGTTAACTACACCAGGACAAAACCTAACTAACATGCACACAATGCGAGACGCGCAGTAATAGGGCGAGCCTTTCCAGTCGCATAATCCTAATGAGGCCCGTTACCGTGGCGACGGGATACTTGGCCGGGGGATTTACGGCATCAAACAGTCGTCACCTTCAAAGCGTGTGGTCGTAAGTGAAGGGCGACAGCTTGCGCCTGGTGAAGCAGCTGCGGGAAACAGGTGTGCGCTCCTCATTACGGCCCGAGTGCCATAACGATGCCTTTTAATCACTTGCCGGAGAGACCAGTGCGAATACTCATGGATCTTTTTCACTTTTTTTTTTTTGTCATTGTGTTACATTCAATTTCATATACAGCATCAAAAGTACTAGATGTGTCGATGTAAGTATCACAGTGTACACTCTTTCTAGTATTGGTCAGAAAAAAGTGGTATCAAACATCCCTAGTGAAAAGGGCTTCAGCTTTTTCCGATTGACTTACAAAAATCGAAATTAATTGAGTGCAACGTGCGTGAGGAGATAATGCACTTTTGAGTTGCATTTTAATGCATGAAAGGTTCTATATAAATAAAGTTTGATATGATTTGAATAAGTCCAGAATTTTTCAGTTATCATTAGCTCATTTAGCAGTTTTGTTAGTCAGTTCACACTGCTAGCAAACCTATGACAACACATTGCTTTAATGGCATAAAACTGAGCCGACACGAAGCTAGTTTTGTTTTCTTAGCATGATTGCTATGCAAGCTAACAGAGGGAAACTCTATTGTGTGCAGTTACGTTTTTGTTTTTTGCCCCCCATTGCGCCAAGTTGTGTCTAAATTAGTGCTGTCAAAGTTAAAGCGTTAATTGATTAATTAATCACCCCAAAAATATCACATTAACTCATTCACTGCCATTGTCGGCTATAGACGTGAACATTTTCCCCCCATTATTGTTAACAAGAGTATGAAAACCTAGGTTTTTTTATTGTATTAGAACAGATATAAAATTTGTGATTAATCGTGAGTTAACTAGTGAAGTCATGCGATTAATTACGATTAAAAAAACCTGACGCCCCTAATTTAAAAAAAAAAAAGATTATTATTTTTTTATTTTTTTTAAAGAAAAAATTATTAAAAATTAGGGGCATCAGGTGATTAAAATTTGTAATCGTAATTAATCGCATGACTTCACTAGTTAACCCACGATTAATCACAAATTTGATATCTGTTCAAAATGAACCCCCCAAAAAATTCTAGGTTTTCATACTCTTGTTAACAAAAAAATAAAAAAAAAAGTTAAACTAATAGAAATTGTTCAAATGAATTTTTGACGTCTATAGCTGTCAATGGGAATGAATGAGTTAATCATGAATTAACGCAGATTAATTGCACTATTAATTTTGAGCGCAGATGATCCTATAGCGTGACAGTTGCTGGCTACGTTTAAGGTAGCACAGGTTGAGTTTGAGCAATAAACATAATCTCATGCATTAAAGCAAAGCATTTGATGAATGTTTGCGTATCACATTTAAAATATTTGTTCATGTCAAAATGTCTGGGTCATTTTTTCCCCATTTTAAATTATGCAAGCAATTAACTGATTAAAAAAAGAGCAGGATGAGTGTGTGCAGTGGATCAAAAAATGTTGAAGACGTCCTCATAACATTAAATGTCAAAAAGAATTAACACATAACCAGTGCTCTTCAAATTTGGCGGTAATTTTTGGGGTACAAAAAAGCCTTTTTTATTAAGCGATTAATCGTGATTAATCAGAATTCTAAAATGTGATTAATCTGATAAAAAAATGTAATCGTTTGACAGCTCTAGTCTAAATACATTTATTGAGCACATTTTCCTTTTACAATTTGAATCACTCCTTCTACTTTTCAATACGGAGTACATTTACATACTACATACGTACTTTTGCCACCTCAATCAGATACGTGGACAATAAGATGCAGTCAAACAAGGAACGAAGGCCTCACCTCTAAGCGGTACTCGCTTAAGAACTTAAGCTCCATAACAAATAAAGAGAGCAGACCCGAGCTCCGCGCTAATCGGAGCAGCTTACACTACTTTCCCCACAATTGGGAAGCCACTGTTTGCCGTTTTCCCACCCTTGACAGACATCCTCCGCCCTCTCCCGACACACCGCGCAGGCATGCATGTGCGCGCCAGCAAACAGGTCGAATGAGGGGAGGCCTTTTTCAATCGTTATTAAGCAATGTTATCTTTATATTACAAGGTACACTTCTGTGCACCATTGATGTTTTTAGGCTGGTATCGGCATCCTATCCGACACCTTGAAATAAGGCCGGTATCAGCCCAATACTAATATCTGGTATCAGTACTCGCCCATCCCATGATCTAATAAAGCAGGGGCCACGATTTGAGTAAATGGGAATAACCTTAAAACGCAAGTAAGAAATATATTTAAAAAATTGTATTTACATAATATTACATAAAAAATCTATCTTTAACTCATTCACTGCCATTAATTCATTTGAACTATTTCTATTAGTTTAAAAAAAAAATCAAATGCCCCTAATTTTTAATAATCTTTTCTTTAAAAAAAAAAAAACTAGTGAAGTCATGATAAGTAACAATAAAAAATTGTAATCACCTGATGCCGATAATTTTTAATAATATTTTCTTCTTTAAAAAAAAAAGATTAAAAAAATGAAAGGTTATTAAAAATTAGGGGTGTCAAGCGATTCAAATTTTTTATTGTAATTAATCGCATGACTTCACTAGTTAACTCATGATTAATTAAAATTTTTTTTTATCTGTCCTAAATGTACAAGAAAAAAATTCTAGGTTTTTATACTCTTGTTAACAAAAGTGGAAAAAAATATAAAACTAAAATAAATAGTTTAAATGATTTTTTGACGTCAATAGCCGTCAATGGCAGTGAATGAGTTAATACTGCACAGGTAATTCACTCACAACATGGGTAACATTGCACACCTGTTTCCATGCCTTGGTAGGTTCTGCACTTTTGGTTAGCAAATTATTGGGATTATTGCAATTGTGCCACAGATAAACCATTTGAGCAAATGCGATATTTGCCGTGGCAACATTATCAGCAAATGTGTGAGGGCTAAGTTGCGTAACTCTCTCATGAATCATTAGAGTTAATGACGCAAATAAATATTTAATGAAAGAGCCAATAAATGCGCACTGACATTTAAGAACGCATGCTGCAATCAGACAGTAAATGTGTCAAATAATTTATTTTTTGACAAAGATTAAAGGTGTTCACCGTGTATTGTGAACCTGCAAATTTGGAGGATTAGAGGAGGAGAGACTGTGGGAAAAAAAGATTACAATTTCATACTGCGAGACGTAATAATGTTACGTCGCTGGCTCACTTTCCCCTCCCCGTGCAAGCCAGCAACTCAATAAATAAATAAATAAAAACCAGGATTAGGGCTGGCAAAATTCTCCCGGGTGCGTTTCAGCCTCCAAACGGGAGCCGTTTGCAGTCACAGTTTGAAGACGCTCATTAGTGTGAAATGACCCACTACGTCTTTTTAAAGGTGTTTATACGAGCCGTGCGGGGAGTCTCAACCTCACATAAATCACGGGAGTGTGCTGCTTAGGAAACGTGAAATATTCCTTGTGTGACAAGTTAACGCTTGCATGACAAAAAAACTCCAGATCTGATTAACCTCACAGCATGTTTCATCTCCATGAATAATAGAGACGTCCCCTCGCGGTGAATGCTAAGAGCGCAAATCGGCGCTCTACGCTCTACCAATTTAAGTAATGATATTCAAATATAAAAAATGGATCGAGTTCAGTATGGATTTGAGACGCTCGTATTTTTGCCAACAACGAGGCGATTCGCGCCCGACGCTCGTAAAATCGCATGATGAGGCCGTGAGAGGTCAGCGGGGTCGTTGAAATTCAAGCGTGTGGTCGCTGCTGGATTTCGCTTTCCTTTCTTTGGTCCTTCCTCGGGTCTCCTGACGGCCTCACGACTCTGGTGTAAGTGTTCAGTTTAGGTGAACGGTATGGGATTTTTTAAAATAGGTTTTAGGTGAACTAATGAATACACACACACTCACACGCGCACGTACACAAACTCACCCACATACAAAGTAAAAAATAAAAAATAAAAAATAAAAAATAAAAAATAAAAAATAAAAAATAAAAAATAAAAAATAAAAAATAAAAAATAATAATTAAAAAGAGAGCAATGATGATGACATGTCAAATCGGTAAAATTACCGAATGAACAATACTGAGCTCTCCAGGAAAAAAAACAAAAAGTAAAAAAAAATTAAAAAAAAGAAATTCAAGCGTGTGGCCGAGTCTTCGCCGTCGGCGCTGCCTTAGAGCATTACCTTGTTCCTTTCTGCGCTCGTGACGGCTCTTTGTACGATGTCGCTAGAGTAATGCTGTCTACAACCTCCCTTAACATCATCCCACCCTGAGTGGCCAAAGACCTTCGACGACAACGTTGAAAAGACTTTTCCCGCGGTCTATTCATATCGCAGAGAAACTTAAAGCCTTTTTATGCAGCTTCTACATGGTGTCTGTTTAAGAATTTTATTTTATTTTATTTTTTCATGGGGAACGGCAAAAAAACATGCGGTATCTACAGTGACGCCAATGACTATTTTTCTGAACCCTCCCGCCCCCTACAGCAGGAAAGTAGCGGCACGCGTTAATGGGCTACAATGGCAAGGAGGGTGAAAATTTTCCACTCAAGAGCATTGACAGTCACTTTGATGAAAATGACATAATACACATGCGCAAGGTGGACATGTTAGATTGCCGATGAAGTGTCAGGAGTGCTTTTTTTTTTTTTTTTTTTTTACTCGCCGCCGCCGCTACGTGGAATTACCTCCTCTCTTGCCGGTGAGTGCTTTCTAATCTGATCATACAAAGACTTCCCCTTTATGTGTGGTTAAAATGCCACTGCAGTTGACGGTTTCACGCAAGTCTTGGCAGTGTTATTTATGCACGTTAGCAACTTAGCAGCTACTAAATCGGCCGCCGTTATTTATACCGTAAAAAGTCTTCTTTATGGTGTTGGTCAGTTATTAAATTTGACTGTGTAATATCTATTAAGCCAGATAAACAGATAATTTCCCCCCACATCTTTAGCATGTGGTAACAGTTAGCATCTGCTGATTTAGCCACCATGTACAAAGTGCAACATTGGCTACGCATTGGTTCCTCTTTAGGTAGCCTGTAGCATGCTCGATCCTTTTTTTTTTGTCTCTTCTCCTGGTCCAGCTGGTCTACAAAAGCTGTCAATCATTGTTAACGTGCGGCGTTTGTCGTTTAGTCAAAGTGGCAGACGCGTTTTTCTATGCTGCCAAAACGTTTTGGCCATTTTGGGATGCGTGACGTCTACGTCCGGAATCTCTATCGACCATTCTTTTTTTTTCTTCCTTTTTTTTCTTTTCTGGAGAGCTCAGTATTGTTCATTCGGTAATTTTACAGATTTGACCGATTTACCCTTTTTATTTTATTTTTTAAATTTTTTATTTTTTTGTATGTGGGTCTATTGACCATTCTTGATTACGTCACTGCTTAGCTACCGCTCAGCCTCATGGAGGACATCCCTCCATAAGGAATATATGGAGAGAGCTTTATTTTCAGTGAGCGTTTTCGTTTAAAGGTTTGAAATATGTCAAGTGTCACAAAAAAAAACGCTACGTTACATTACTGCGACTCATTGGAACCAGCATCTACAAAGTGGAAACCAAGTTAGGTTGCTTTTGGTTGAAACCGTACGTCGATCACTACTTTAATGGTGTAAATTGTCATTCATTAAATCATGTGTGTCTGGATAAACTCGTCTTTCTGTATATTGAAGCCTTTAAGCTATTTTAGCTTGCTAGCTGCTAACAAAGAGACTAACAAAGAACATACGTTTGCAACATATTTCTCAGCCTCTCTTTAAGTTCACCATAGCATTGGTCGCTGATTTATCAACCGTTTGACGCATTTCCTAAGTCACACTGATGAGACAAACTTTATACTATTGGGCACTATGTGCTGCTCCAGCAAAGTGGAGATTATGGAGCATAATACCGCATCCTCCATAGCTAAGGTCTAACAGATGCTAACATTGGCATTTGTGTTGATTTTTTTTGACATGATCGTGATGAATTTGACAAATCTACTCGATTCATGAGACAAACTTAAAGAGGAGACTATGGAACACAAAAACAAGCATAGCAACAGGCTAAGCTACAAACCCTTAGCACTTTGCTTATGTTTACAGAAGTATGACAGTGAGTGAAGAATATGAATGATTCTTCTGTGGATGAAAACAACATGTCTAACTGTCCAAAGACAAAGATTATTATTCTGCAGTAGGGAATAAACAAAAAAGTCAATGCAAGACGTGACCACATGGCAGCCAAGACAGCAATCCCGTTTTCATCCCCCCCCCCCCCCGACTTGTAAACCCCCATCCCCGCTTGCTTCACCTCCTCCTCCTCCTCCTCCTCCTCTCTGGCTCCAGAGATAAGCTTTCTGTCGAATACCAATTTCGAAAGAAGATTACGCAGTTCTGCCTCTCAAATCAATTTGATCCACTCCGCCGCAACATGAAGACAAGCGCATGCACACGCAGACGCACAAGCTCGCACCAAATGCATCACGAAGCGCGGGCTAGTCGTAGCATGGCAGCCCATTAATTAAACACACACTGCACAAGTCATTAAAACAAGCCGTTGCATGATTCCAAAGTCAAATATTAGGGTGCCGTATATTAAGTTCCCATTTGCTATTAATATTTCAACACAAAATTGTTGAATTTTGTGTTGCTTGCCTGGGTTTCTCCAGGTGATTATTATTATTATTTATTTTTTAAGTTTTAATTGTAGTTTTTTATGTATTTATTTTTTTAAGTATTGAATCTTTGTTTAGTACAAGATTATTTAAAAAAAAAAAGGTCACTGTGTAACAAACTACAATTCCCAAACAACTGCATGGCCTTCTTTCCTCTTAGGGTTGACACAATCCCGATTTTGTAGCCGATCACCAATCAACGAGTTTAAAAAAAAAACGATAACCGATCTGATCAGACAATGGAGCAATCTATCCAATCTATTTCAACAACTTTTTTTTTTAAATTTACTGTAAAGTTGACTCCCACTATTTGCAGTGGATTGGGACCGGGCTGACCCACGAATAGCCACAAGTCTAGTATAAACTGAAATGCATTGGGGGAAATCAATAACAATTAAACCTTAAAAATTAATCCCAAAATGCTGATAATTCAATATACGAAAAAATAAAATTAATTGGGGAAAAAAGTGAAATAACCTTTTTTTTTTTAAAAGAGCAGCACAAAACGTCCCTAATTGTGTTTGCTGTAATGCCTTTTTTGGTGGATGCCATCAATGACATCATTAATTGATCAGCAAATTATGACATATAACGTGACGATAAATGACAGATTTTGCATGAAATATAAAATATCTGCCAATTTGATCTATGTAAAGTCTACTTCTTCTGTACGGATCTAGGCCCAAAAGAGATAAATTTGAAAGCTTATGTACAGTATGATATTAACTCATTCACTGCCATTGACGGCTATAGACGTCCAAAAATCATTTGAATTATTTCTATTAGTTTAACATTTTTTCCACTTTTGTTAACAAGAGTATAAAAACCTAGAATTTTTTTTATTGTATAGATATAAAATTTGTGATTAATCATGAGTTAACTATTGAAGTCATGCGATTAATTACAATAAACAAATTTAATCGCCTGACACCCCAAATTTTTTATAATATATATGTATATTTTTTAAGATTTAAAAACATTTCTAGGCTTTCATACTCTTGTTAACAAAAGTGGATTTTTGTTTTTTAAATCGAAACAGTTATATGAATTTTTGACGTTTATAGGCGTCAATGGCAGTGAATAAGTTAATTGACAAAAAACAAAAAACAAATGTTATTTTCACTATATTTATAGTTGGTTTTATGAAGGTAAAATGTAATTTCAGTTATCTATTTTTTTTTTTAAATACCTTTTCACTTTTATTTCAATATACGATTATTTTTCTCTGTTGTTTTTCTTCTCAAGTACTGTACTGTAAATTCACGATTTGGGGCTTGCACAGGACAACCGCATTAACCGAAAGGGTGAGGAGTGTGCCATAATTGTTGATCCTGTTTTTTTTTTTTTTTTTTTCATAGAGCAATTTGATCAAAACACCTGGGAGCTGTTTCAATCAGTGGGAAAACTGTTTCTCTTTTAATGCATTTTGGATTTCATACAACTCCGATCCAACCTCATGCCAAGAAAAAGACGGGAGGAATGCAGCAACTCAATAAGACAATTAGCCCTGCGAGGAAAATGAAGGCAGGTGCTGGTGGGTTGGAAGGCAAAACCAACCAACATGCATGAACAGATGAAGTAAACACATAATGCTGCAGGCACGAGGAGGAGCTCACATCCAAGTGTTGTCAGCGGGAGTCCGTGACACGAACGGGGGGGGAAAAAAATCAATGAGCAGGACGGATGTGACAAGGCCCTCTGGGGAGCGTCTAAAAACCAACAGCTTGCTAAGAGGCACGCGGCATCTTGGAGAGCCCGGTGGCTCGCATTCTCGGGAACGCCGTCAACTTCAGCCGTAGCGATCGCTGTAGTGGGTACGAAGGCGGCACGCAAGCATTAGCGCGCTGGAGATAAACTAAGACTGCGGGTCATTCGGAGTTCAGCGTGTGTGAATGCCTCTCTCGTCCCGCTGTTGCAACTGCAAGATGGATTTGTTGAACAATTCAACGTGTAGATCATGCATGGATTCTGCTTAGAAATGGCTTTCGACCCTAACCCTAACCCACATACAAAATAAAAAAATAAAAAATAAAAAAGAGAGAGCAATGATGATGACATGTCAAATCGGTAAAATTACCGAATGAACAATACTGAGCTCTCCAGAAAAAAAAAAAAAAAGAAAAAAGAAATGGCTTTCGACAAAAAATATATTGGATATTGGGCTAATCACATGAGATGCTAAGAGTGGAAAAAATAAATAAAATTGAAAGCCCCCCTCCAAAAATTCTTTTAAATTTCCTATGCTAATCATTTAAACCTAAAAATTCTTGACACTAATCTGCTCTGTGCAGCCCCACTAGTCTAAATACAGTATTCCAGTTAATATTGCGTTAGTGGAATATGAGTTAAGCAGCAAAATCCAGACGTTTTTATTCACATCAGAAGGCGGCCATTTTGCCACTTGCTGTCGACTGAAAATGACATCACAGTTGTTAAGGTAACAACCAATCACAGCTCAGCTTCAGAAAACAGGTGTGCTGTGATTGGTCGTTGCCTGAGCCCTGAGCAACTGTGATGTCATCTTCCGTCGACAGCAAGTGGCAAAATGGCCGCCCCCTGAGATGGATCAAAACGGCTGGATTTTGCTTCCTAACTCGTTCCACAAATGTAATATTAAATGTCATGTTTAGACTAGTGAGGCCATATAAAACATTTTATTGTCAAGAAATGTTTCAAGGTTGACTTCCACTTTAAATATACCACAAACTATGATCCTGAAACACTATAGTCATTTCAAACTCTCTACACTTTTTTTTTTTTTTTTTTTTAAATGTCAACACCACATCTCGTCTGAAGGATACAGACCGAATTGCCCTTTTACTTCAATATAGAAATAATGTTTAAAAAAAGACTTCACAGCTAATCTGAGATGGCTCTTTTGGGGGACCAAATATGTGTCAGCGAGGGCAAATGGGCTATAAAACACATTTTACTACCGCCTACCAAAGGAGCAGTAGATGCTTTTAATCTTTCAAGTACAGAATATCGCAACAATATGGTGGCTAAAACACTTGGGTCGGAGTTTTGAACACTTTGGCTGCCATACCTGGACTACCTGCACACCTGGAATTTTGGCTATTTATGTGGGCCAAGTACTAAATGAACTGTGTTCCATTTCTCTTCAAAGGCATATTTTCTATGTTTTAAACAAGACATACACAAAATGTTTGAAGTACTTTAGTCTTTCCTCTGTTCTTGGAGGGCTGTTATGACTGAATACAAAACAAATTGATGAATAACTAGATTTGAAATCAGAGGCCAGTTACATTGTTTGTTTAAATAATGGTGGCATTTTTTTTATTTTTATTTTGCAATATCAGCGTTTTTAAATGTGAAGTCAATTTGTAATTTTGGTATTTTTACAAGAAACATCGAGGTCGATGCACATAATTCGTTTTTGGGGGCCACATGAAATGATGTGGCAAGCCGGATCTGGCCCCAGGGCCTTGAGTTTAAAAACCTGTGGTATTTGTGATGATATGATGAGGCAATCAGACTTTTATATGGTTTCAGTCACTAGGGTCCTTTTGAGGGAAATTGTGACTACAATGTTGCCAATCATTTTCTAGGACCAGATCATCTTGGAAAGTAGCCTAAAATGGCCACTTGAAAGCAAAATCGCAGAATTTCAGACATTGCTTCTTAAGATGAATTGTGGTTCTACTCATGATAGACATGAGTACAAAATGTCAAGCCAAATGAGACTGGCTTTGTGAGCTGAATTTTGAAACCCCAAAATACATTTTCCCCCAAGACGACAAAAGCTTCCCCACCCCCTGAACTTGCACCATTTTGTTGTTTTGTCCTTTCCATGTACCATAATCCCTCGCTTTACCTCAAGTGTTGCAATGAAACAGACTCGAGGCAGACGCCAGAGATAAAAAAAAAAAAAAGAAGAAGGATATTTTCAGCTCTACCTCTGCACATTTTGAAGCATGCACATCCATTTGTGCCTTTTGTATTTGTGCATGCTGTGGGTGGGATGTGATGTAACTGTTGTCTTGTGTGTTTTCCTGCTTCCTTGTTTACTTGATGTGTGGGCATTACTGCAGTGCATGTTGCCAAGATACGGAGACATTTGGGATTAAGGAAGCGTTGTTGAGTTTGCTATGAAAACTCACCAGGTGGCATAAAAAAAGAAAGTACATTCCAAGTCCAATTAGGGTAAAATGTGTTCCCCTTAGCTACACAAACGATTTCTTTGACGACGATTGCGCAACATGCCGGGTTAATGAATTATAAAAGCGCAGTCTTCCCTTGAACTCCATTGCGACGTCCACTGAAAGCCATGAGAGGTGAGCCGAGGTCGTCTTCTGTTTTTAAGTATAGGTACCTGGCACTAATCCTTCCACTCCACGTCAATACCCAGACAGCCGCTGAATGCTAGCAGAAAGGTTTTGTTAATGCAGGCCAGACGCTGCACTTACCTGCCACTGCGACACACTCATAACGTGAATTATTTATCACAACATACCTGAAAAGGGGCATTGGAAAACACATCATTTCAAGGTTTTAATGCAGAGGCTTCACACACACACAAAATGTTGGAAGAAAAATCACCTCTATTTACGTGCTATTTTCAAGATGCAAACGGTTTGGGCTTGGACGAGCGGATGGATCTTTGTTCAATCCAATCCACTTTATTTTTACAGCACATTTTATAAACAAGGGTTTCCAAAGTGCAAGTGTAAAATCAACTATAATTTTTTTTTACAAATAAATAAACAGTCAATAAAATACTAAAACACAATAAGTAAAGTAAAAAAAATCTATATATTAAAATGAAAAAATAAAAAGAAATGAAAAAAATAAAAAATAAAATAAACTGTCAATAAAATACAAAAACACAATAAGTAACGTAAAAAAATCTATATATTAAAATAAAAAATAAAAATAAAAAATAAAATAAACTGTCAATAAAATACTAAAACTCAATAAGTAACGTTAAAAAAATCGATATATTAAAATATATATTTTTTTAATTAAAAAAACAAAAATAACATAAACTGTCAATAAAATACTAAAACACAATGAGTAACATAAAAAAAAATCTATATATTAAAACAAATAAATAAATTAAAATTAAAATAAAAAAAACACGAAAAGAACACACTGCACTTGTTGGTTTTTTGAATATCGAGTCAAAAAATTAGCGGGGTAACCTAAACATTGTCCCAAAATCATTTCATTATTATATATATTATTATTATTATTATTTATATTTATATATATATTTTTAAATTAAATTGTATAGCGCTAACGGTTTATATCAGCATAATCACGCCAAAATTGCCATCCACGTATATCGCAAGGCGGGAACTTCCACCGACATACAATACATTTAACCAATCACAGATGCTAGAAGCACACACATTTTTAATGAAGTAGGAAGTAGGTCACATGTCGACACGTTGAACTTTTGCTAAACAAATAAACAGTACTAAATATACCATTACACTATATACTTTATTAGACTGACAAAATGAGTTTGCTAAAATCCTCAAATGAAATGTGTTACAAAGAAATCTTTTAAAGGACAATGCACCAACTGACTTTTGCAATTTAAACTATGGTTTGTTTAAACATTTACCAATGGGTTCTGCTCTCTTCCTGCTCTCTAGTTTTATAGATGAATCTACTAGCATTATCCATGCATCCCCTTTCTATACCATTTAGGGTTCGGGGCCAGCTAGAGCCTATCACAGTTGACTTTGGGTAAACGGTGGTCAATCACAGGGCACTGTCTTTACTAAAGACGCTTACTTCCAACCATCTACAAGTCGAGCGTGCAATGCATATAATCAGATAGCTTGACTTGTGTACTTCTTCCATGCTTTGATCACGTGATACCAGCACAGAGATGTTCGCCACGCCAATTTTATGTATTCATTTATCATCACAATTTTTATTTTTTAATTATCTTGTCACTACCAGTTCCACATCCTTAGAAATTATTAATGGCCCTCGGTGCTGAAAACATACGCAGCCTGACTGCCAGGTAAAGGGAATAATGAGATGTTAATAAATTCATAAATGGGGAAAAAAAAACGAACCTAAGATAATAATCACCAGAATAAACGCAATGAAATCCTCAGAAGTGTTGCTTGGCTGTCAAATTGAGGACGAAAAGCTCCAAACAATTTTGCCAGAGGCTGATAAAAAATGACAGCATTTATCCCAAATCACCGAATCCACTTAAACTTTTTCTCTTTTTCGGACATTAGACATACGTGCTGCCCAAACATCTGTCAGCGTGCAAACCTCTTTTTTTTTTTTTTTAAAGAAATGAAGCTAAGTTAAATCAAACAAAACCAAGAGGATATCTTAAGTTTATGATTCGGCAAATATTTTATTATTGACCCCTTCTGTCAAATGAAAGGCACATTATACCATTTATCCACAAATGAAATCTTTATACTTCAGATTTTCATCACCTGCGATAAACGGGGGATTTTCTAGCTCAACCGACCTCCTCCCGAGCAACTCGTTGCAAACCTCACGGTCGCAGTGCTGCTCATTTTTGCCGTTTAACAGCACTGCCGAATCGATTCAATCAAAACGGGAGAGTGCGTCGGTGGCACAGAAGGCAGCAGACGAGTGGTCATCAGGACAGTTTCGGACAAAATAGTGCACTCGCGCTCGTAAACACGCATTCATTGCAGGTGTACTGTATAGACGTATAATGCACACAGACAAAAGGCGCCGGGTGTATTTACACAGTCTGCAGTATATTTCCACATAAAAAAATCAAAATGCTTCATCATAAAAGAGAAATAAAGCAGGATATTGGGAGGCAGCTGTGAAAAGAAAATCAAGGGATGACATCAATGGCAGAACTACACAGGAGGCATCTGCATGTCAATTAGACATGCAGATCATTAAGAGGTGGACTATCCGCCTTGGAGGTCAAATTTGAACAAGCAACGTAACATGTTGGATGCCAGCTGGTTTCCTGTCCAAAGACGAACAACGTGATGTAAGGCAAGCAATTGATACGCCACACTGAACTGCCTCCACCTAAACGACGTCACCAAGCAATCACGTATGTGCCACTTATCAGATATGGACGACCAAAACTGCCATAATTAAAAATAAATAAATAAAAGTGAAAATAAAAACAGGTATAAAAAAGATATCCAGATGGTGACAGTGGACAAGATAATTGTCCATTGCTGGAGCTCTCCATGCAAGCCGGCGAGATTTCCTTATTCGCCGACCCGCTCACTCGAACATTTGAAAGGCAGTTTGCAACAGCGGAGTCCAACCAAAGACACGCTTAGGACTGCCCCCTCATTTGGATAACATTTTGTGCTGACTTTGCATCTGCAGCATGAAATAAATAAATAAATATGAGAGCAGAGCGGTTTTATTTATTGATTGATATTTAGTTGCATTTATATATTTATTGTTGTATTTATTTCCACATATTTTCTTTTTTTTTTTTTAAATGTTTTGCATTTATTGTTTTACTTTTTTAAATAATTATTTATGGCTATATATTTATTGTTGTATTTATTTCCACATATTTTCTTTTTTTTTTTTTTTTTTTTTTAAAGGTTTTGCATTTATTGTTTTACTTTTTTAAAGAATTATTTATGGCTATATATTTTTGTTGTTTTTATTTCCATTTAGATTTATTTTGTTGTATTCAATTTTTTATTTATATTTTTATATCAGTTATTTATGTCTTTATTTATTCATCCATTCATTTATTTATGATTATTTTTGGCAGTTTTGGTCCTCCATAATCAGAAGCTAACACTTCAGCTACCACTAATATATGCATCCAGCAAACAATGGCGGAGGCACGTGGCATGTTATGAATTCACAACATATGCTCTGAAAATATTTTATGCAGCCCACTAGTCGTTGCTTGCAGCCCAAGGTCGGCATGTGAACGGGGTACGGCTGCATGGTTAAGAACCACTTATTTAGACATTTTAGTTATGACCTTATGGCCACCCCTATATGAGTCATGGTTTCACCCTGGCCACCCCAATAAAAAAAAATTCTGGCTACGCCCCTGCCAATAAGATTCAATGCAGTTCTGCTTACCTTTTGGCTTTGACATAATAGCAATGATTATTTAACCCTGGAGAACCCAAGAACCCTTTTCTTCTTTGGAAAATTATGAATTATACATTAAATGACTGCTACTGTATAAGTTCACTGAACACCAAAATATATGTTTTTTTCAATTTTAACCCTTTTTTTTTAACTAGCTCAGAGTTGCTAATTTATCAAAATATATATATAAAGCATACTCCTGGTCATTCTGCAACATGATATGAAATAGATTAACAAAAAAAACACAATTTTACCATCTGATGGTTTGCTGAGAAGATGGTTTTGTTTGGATTGATTTCCAGCTCAACCAAACAGCATGTTGCCAGCCATCTTGTCACCACCACTCTGGCTCATGTAAGTGCAATATTCATCCACTAGATGGCCCCATGCAGGAGTCAGAAGTGGCACTCTGGACTTTTGAAGTTAAATTTGTAAAAAAAATAAAAAGGTCTTTGTTATTTGAGTGGCAGAATTTATAGGGGCCAAATTTGACCCCGTGGGTTCTCCAGGGTTTTAAACACGAGAAAATGTTAACTTTGATTTGGACCGTCTACAAAGTTCTATCATTCCTTAAGGCGGCCATCTATAGGCAACCGTGACCAACGGCTTGAACCCAGCAATTTATCATTGAGGCATCTCACCTTCCAGATATTAAGGCCCACTCAACTAAATGTGATCATGAAAGCCTTAGGGCACATTGAAGCTTCATTTCCAGTCACGCACTGTTAAGTTGTCCCTCTGAGATGAGATGTGTGGCAAATGATGGAGTTATAAAGTCTTTATCTTTGAACGACGTACGACTAAAACGAGTTCAAATGACTATACGACCATTTTGTCCAGAAAGGACACTCCATTAAAAACTCCCCGGCACTTATCTCCTCCTCACACTCTTGACTCCTCAGGCTATTCCGCAGAGGGCTTTTCGCTAGCCGGCCGCATTCATCACAGGCGCGGCTAATCATTCGCTAAATTCTCCCACTGCAATCAACTATTACTCGGAGGACGCGCGGCGAAATCTGTAAGAATTCAGCTGAAAATGACAAAGATGGATTGCATGTAATATTCATAATATATCATACTATTAGTAGAAATTTATTTTTAAGGGTAATGTTTGAAATGATGTTTAACTATTACAGACTGACAATAATCCAAATGACATGAATCGTGCCGTGCAAAAATAAAACCTCAAACCGTCTACTTTTTTCCATATTCAAATGAAATTTAAAAATAGAACGAGTGAGAGACGTGCACGTGTGTGTTGCGGTAGCCACTGGCAGGATCCTTCCGTCATTTGGGTTGAATCAAACAAGCTATCAGCATATCAAAAAAGTCTTTGATGAAGCCCCGCAGCTGGGCCCATTTAAGCCCCATTCATTCTTGTCACGGTTTAATTAAACACGCCGGCGTGCTAACCTCGGCCGAGACACCTTCGTGCGTCGGCACCAGTTGAAAGCGACTCATTGTCAAGATGTCTACCATGTGGCTTTTTTTTTTTATTTCCAAAATGCAAAAACACTGAACACAGCCTCGTCTACTACCTGCCACTCATTTGCACAGATGACCGCACTACTTTAAGTATGTCCAATGAAAATTGCTGTATTTCCTCATACGGCGGAACGTCAAGCCTCTTTGACTTTTAACAGTGAGATTCCTAAATTGTCTTAATTCCTGCTCAAGATCTTTAAGTCACTTCAATGGACTCTTTAAAAACTCTACATGTGGTGTTTCTAATAATACATTTGAAAGTCCTAAACCAAAGCACGGAGGACCAAAGTAGACAACTAGGATTTAATGGATGCTTCTTCATAGAGCCACTCAAGTCAAGTTCATCTTCTTCCTAATGTTGTGATTACATTAGACATATAGGTTATCAATATGCTTATGAACATACCAGATTAGTGCTGGATTTTATGAACAGATTTTTTTTGTTTTCTGGAGAGCTCAGTATTGTATCTAAAAAAATAAATTAAAAAAAGAGCAATGATGATGTCATGTCAAATCGGTAAAATTACCAAATGAACAATTCTTAACAGACTTAATTGAAAACAACAACATACATTCCAAAATACAAGGGAGAACAGACTACATACATATATTAAAAAAATGAGAACAAGGAAGTTGGGGTGAAAGGAATTCAAGTTGATTTTCCTTCATATAAGAGGCAGTCCCTAACGAGTACAGTGGACACCCGCTATTCGGGGGAGATAGGAAGCGGCCTTTTTTTTTTTTTTTTGCCAGAAAAATTCTTTGAAAAATGCTAAGAAATCTACAATGTACAGAAAGAAATTGGGAAATCATCTACGAATGGGTGAATCTGTAAATTCTGAATCGCAAGTATGTATTCAGGTCTGAATGACCTTGCGGTTCAAAGAACTGGCACAGTGTAAAAACAAAAAGCATTTTAAAGCAAAATGTGGTCGTTGATTTGCAACATTGCCACAGTGAATAAGAAACTTTGCAAAAATTACGAGAGGGACAACATATATAATAACTATTTTTGTCAAAATTAGATAACGCAAATGTCTAAAGTGCATTTTCATTAAGGGTTCAAAATTAGAATGGAAATGATTGAAATCAGTCCCAGAACAAATGGGATATTGTTTCTTCTGCATTGTCACATAAAGAGCACGATGAGTCAGTGTCGATCTTATATTTTAGCAGTTTAACCCTGGAGAACCCACGGGGTCAAATTTGGCCCCTATAAATTCTGCTGCTCAAATAACAAAGACCTTTTTTATTTTATTTTTATTTTATTTTTATTTTTACAAATTTAACTTCAAAAGTCCAGAGTGCCACTTCTGACCCCTGCATGGGGCCATCTAGTGGATGACTACTGCACTTACATGAGCCAGAGTGGTGGTGGTGACAAGATGGCTAAAATGCAACAAATAAAACAAAAAAATTATATTGTTCAATGTAGCTGTGTATTTGATTGATTATTTTCTTAAATCCTAAATAGTTTACTGACAGTTTTTGTTATTCAGATTTTTCAAAATGATAGCCCTAAATCCCAAAGGGTCAAATTTCGCCCTAATCCTAAATTAGGGAATAAATTGAAAAAAACATTGAAAAAACATATATTTTGGTGTTCAGTGAACTTATAGCAATCATTTAATGTATAATTCGTAATTTTCCAAAGAAGAAAAGGGTTCTTGGGTTCTCCAGGGTTAATAGTGCTAGAATTCACATGTGGTAATGTAACGTAAACATCTCAAAAATATCTAACGTTGTGTATTTCTGTTCTCATTTTGGGAAATCCGTGGTTGATTTTGGATCCCAATGCTCACATTGGACCACAAGGGTGATCATGGTATTGCTTGTGTTGCTTTTTGGGGTGAAGTGGGGGGGGGGGGTATGTTTAAAGACTCGTACTCAAGACGATATTGAAAACATGGCTGGCATATTTCACATAACTGTAACGAGGTACAGCGTATTAGATGCAATGATGATGTCGCTTCGTCATATGCAAAGAGCCATTCATCGTATTTATGTGTATACACACACAGACGTCATCCGTTGCGACTTATCAAGATGACACAAGCACTTTATTTAGCGTTACCCGTCTGCTGTAACGGTTGCAGCATATTTAACGCCTGCCCTTCAATAACCTGTCGTTAAGGTCATTGTTTGCAACCCTCCCTGCAGAGATGAGAAAAGAAAGACCCTAACTCGTCAACAATGAAACAATGCGGAGAAGGAAGCTATAGGTAGCTTTACGGATGCCGGAACCAAATGATTAATATGTCAAGACTTCTGAATCCTCTCTTATCTTATGCCGACCATCGCCGGCTCTGTCACAAGTACACCAAGTCAAAGCTGAGTCACACAACCCTGACTAATCCCCGATCGCCAGACAGAACGAGTCGCTGCGTGCCCGTTTGCGATAGCGTGCGTGTCGCAAGCAAAAATCGCGCATGCCCAATCTGTCTGTTTTTGTCAAACGACGTGTCGACGCTGAAGCGGCGGCGGCGCAAGCGGCGGCGCTCATATGTATGCAAATCACTTATTCTCCTGGGCGGAGACGACTGTTTGGCCTGATAAAAAAACCTGACGAATCCCTCCTCGCTTTGCCGCCGCCTCAAAAGAAGCGGCCATTACTTGAAGAAGAAAAACATGTGCTACACCTTTAAAATGAAAGGATGAGCGTGGACTGACTGCAAAGCCCAAACAACGGGCGACGTGGCCCTGAAGGGTCTATTAATAGAAATGCCACAATCAAAAGGTAGCTATAGAGCCTGTGGAGAAAAGGAGCTGAGGGCTTATGTGAAAAAAGGGAAGAAAATAACCTCTGAAGCCAAGGACAGCATGTACAGAAAGTGGATCACTTTGTATACATCTTGTATTATCACAGGAAATATTTTTTTAGTAGGCATGCAACATTCCCTTAAAGAGACATAGAGTACTTTTTTTTAACAAGCGTAAATCAGTTCCACATGTCTTTTGCTCCCATCTTTAAATATTGCCATGGTCCCAAAAACGTATTTATACGCTTTTTCTTCTTCTTCTTCTTTTTTTTTTTAATGCTATAGCATACAGAAAGCTTTGATGCAGCCTCTGACCTGAAGAGGTGGCTTAAAGCAATGGTAGTTGTTACAAAAAACGGCCAGCAGGTGGCAGCAGAGTAGAAGAGATCAACTAGGGCCATGTTGCAAAAAAGCTCTTTTCCCCACTGTTTTAAACAGGTTTGTAAATAACGATGAGATTTAGCTATATTCTAATGCTAATTGCTGCAAAACGGAATAATCTAATCTAATCTTTCTTTAGGTAGGTTCCATGTTTTAAAGCATTCTGTGGGCCTTGAAAAAATCTGTCAAAATCCAGTAAAACAGCCGAGAGCGAAGGGGGTTGCTTCAGTGAAAATGGCTGGGATGAGTTAATAACATGTCTGTGAAATTATTTGGTCAAACCATCACAACGATTAAGAATTGCAACACAATTTTCAACCTTCTCTTTCCAATTCTTGCCGTCTGATTTACAATCAGTGCAAGACTAGCATTCCGAGCGCGGATATATCTAAAATTCAGCTTTTCCAAACTAAAGGTCGGTTTAGATGGGGGCGATTCCTCACTGTGTGTATTACTGTGGTTTCTAGTTTTGCAGTGGTGTCCAGCTGTATTGCATCAATCCGGCTAAAAGCCATGAAATAAAGATGCATAAAACGATGATATCAGCCAGTCGTGCACTTTGGTCCTCCGCTCCGAGCCAAACATGAAAGATTCATCATCCGTCCGTCTGTCCGTCAATCATCTGTCCACAGGCTTCCCCATCAAGAGCCACTTGGCCAGAGAAGAAGCACTGGCATCAGCGCAACCCAGCCAAAGCCACCTGTTACCCCCCCCCCCCCCGCTCCCCTTCCCCTCCCTCCCCGCCTCACTGATATGGCCCACTCTTCCTGTTACATAAAGAGCCAGTCGCACTGTTGCAATGCAGCATCGGATGCGGTTGTGCAACAGCATTAAAAATAATTCAGGGTCAGTAGGGAGGAAAGTTGAAAACGGCGACTATGGTGGAGGGAATGCAAAGCGGAGTCGTGAGTGTTGACGGCATGCTGCTTCCAAGTCAAGCACACAATGTGAGGATGCTGTGATTTTTGTTACCTCCACCAAGCACAAAAGTGAGAGCCTAGTTACTGTTTGTTGGTTGGTTGGTCTATGTATTTATTTTTTTATTTTTGTGAGCGAGAATATGACAAAAATGTTGAACACCAATTAGGGTTGCTAAGATTTTAAAAGAGCTAATATCAGCCGATGAAATCAGTTCGGCCCAAGACATAATACATTAGGAATGGACAGACAGGAATCTACCACTTATACCAGTTTAAAAATGGCATGTTACGCTATGATTATTTTTATTTTTTTCGGTAACTACTTCTCACTTTTCCAAACTACAAATTAGTGATAGATCAATATGTTCTTTAGTATCAATACCGATAATTAGAAGTCAATAAAGCCGCTAACTGATATTTTAAGCCGATATTTGTTTGCGGTAAAAATTTAAATATTATTTGAATGCCTTACTCCAAATTTTTAAGCATTTCAGATTTTCAATACGTTTTTCTCCCTATCTTTTGTTTAAAAAAATCTCCCCCCCCAAAAAGAATAAATAAATAAATAAATAAAAACAAGCCCCATCCATCCTATCCCACCCACCACCCCACCCAACTCCGATCCACCCGCTTCCCCAAAAAATGTATGTGTGTGTGTGTGTGTGTGGTGCAGTAAAAAAAAAAAATAGGGGGACATAGTGGTGGGCCGAGGACAAAAAAATTCTGTTTAAAAATTCTTCCAGGCTAAAAACAATAACATTAAAGAAAAATGTGAACAAATGAAAAGTTCCCCAAAGTTTTCTACAGTAAAGGTTTTATAAAATTTCAGTACAATTAAAATTTTCTCACTAACCAGTCATTATCATCATTATTTTTAAGTTAAAAAACAAATAAGTGTATCCTCAATGCATCTACAGGCTTCAACCAGGCATCTTATGGGCCGTTAAATTTTCTAAAATGGCCGCCGATAACCGGTTTATCACCACTGCAAACGGTCCCATCAATCAACTTTAACATCTTACGTCATTTTCCAGCAACCAGAATGTGCCTGGCAAACTAAGATACAAAGAAAATGACATTATCACGCTAACACACGTTGCACCATGAATTTCCTCGCTGATTACAGAAACTGCTACTTGCCACAACGCGGTCTGACGACCCGACCACAAAAACGGCCCTCTACGTTGTCGTTTCTCTACATGGGCAGAGGTCTGCGCTCCACTGACAGCTATTGCAGTCGCTGATGAAATCAACGTTCATGTTGATTGCATGCAGCAACACAATGCAAGGGACAAGCAAAGTGCTGTTATTGTCTGTGCGTCTTACACAGCAATTAAATCCCCGCGTGTGAACTTGCGGCGCGAGGTGCGCTGCTCTGCTAACGAAGGTGTCACAGTAGCTGAAAGGCTGTCACTTCAATTGCGCAGACTACAGCGTAGCTCATTTGCATTCATGACCTGCATTTATGTGCTCATGTCAAGGCAACATCCTTTTACAGACACCAAACCCTAATTCCATCCCTTTCCAGCGAGGTACGCTAGCTTGCTGCTTGTTAACAGTAGTGGCTTCTTCACAAGATGTTATTATAATCCCAAACGGCCAGGTCAAGTCCCCTTGAGCAGTTATAATACTGGCAACAATTGCATTGAGGCACCAACCACATTAAACGCATTATGAGCTGCTTACACATGCACAACTTTTGTCAGCTCATCAATGGGCAAACTATGGCCCACCAGGCACTAACATTAAAGTCATGTAATATTTGTTGCATAAATTTAGTCATTCCACCATCACCACCCTAAAATTGTTTTAAAAAATTCCGTTAAATTTTCTTTGATCTCATCGAGAGAAAAAAAAATCACGTTCACTGCCATTGACGGCTATAGACGTCAAAAATTCATTTGAACTATTTCTATTAGTTTAACATTTTTTCTATAGTATGAAAACCTAGAAAAAAAATTATTGTACATTTAGAGCAGATATAAAATGTGTGATTGATCATGAGTTAACTATTGAAGTCATGCGATTAATTACAATTAAAAAAATTTAATCGCCTGACGCGATTTAAAGATTATTAAAAATTAGGGGCGTCAGGCGATTACATTTTTTAATTGTAATTAATCGCATGACTTCACTAGTTAACTTACAATTAATCAAAACATTTATATCTGTTCTAAATGTACAATTAAAAAAATCTAGGTTATCATACTCTTGTTAACAAAAGTAGAAAAAAGGTTTAACTAATAGAAATAGTTCAAATGAACTTATTTATGTCTATAGTCGTCAATGGCAGTGAATGAGTTAATAAAGTACATTTAAAATAGCCTTGGCGTTTTGTTTTTTGTTTTTGAACCTTGATGGTTTGGTCTGGTTTGAATGCCTCAGCCACTAGGGGGCTGCATAACAAAAAGAAGCATACGAAGATAAGATTCACAATTGAGTCGGTAAGCAACAATAATTGTGTTATTTTTATTTATTTTTTTTAAAGCATGTTTATAAATATAAGCCTATAAGGGTAGGGCAAAACAATATTAATCATGAATATTTTGGTAGTAATTGAAATCATGATTATTCAAACGGTTATTTATTTTCTGGTTTTGATGTAAAAAAATATTAAGACAAAATTCTTTGAAGCAACACGGTTATGTAAGTTCCTTTTGGGCCAAACAAAATGTAGTCATTAAAAAAAAGTGCAAACTCAAAATTATTATTATTATTTTTTTAAGGATTAAGTGATTCTGCTTAAAGGTGTATAATACCATGACCATTGATGCTCTTCATTAGCCCATCGATGTTTTGCATTGCATGTTAGCATTAAGCTAACGGAGATGCTAAAGGCAAAGTTGTGTGGCTGTTTTAACGACGCAACGTGTTTAATGTCACAGTAAACTACAACTGCTAGTGGGAATAAACATTTTGAACCTTTAAAATATGTGTATATATATATATATATAATTTTTTTTTTAGTTTTTTTAGTTTTAAGAAGAAGAATTGTTCCACTATATGTCAAGCTGCTGCTTTTTGTGCTTCGGCTCATTACTCGGAAAACTAGTTTAGTTTATTTCTTAAGTACAGGTTTTGATGTTTGTTTTGGCCAATCAGCATGTGGTTCCCATTGATGATTGACGAGAAAACAATTTGCGAGCAGTTTCCATTCGACTGGAGCCCCCATAAGAGGAGCAAAGCTGTACATCAGTCCAATCAGTCCGCCGAGAAGCATTGTCTCCTTAATGAAGTGTGGAGTGTCGCCACTGAGGGCTAAGTGTGTGTTTATGTGTGTCTGTGTGTCACTAGAATTTAGCACCCAGCAGCCCTGCGAATCCTAGCGGCGGTTAAACAATAAGCAGATGATTGAGGTAAATTGTGTGTCTCTCACTCTCTCACAAATGAATCGTCTCTCCCTTTGCCCTCGCTACAACACCTCTCTCCTCGTCTGTCACATCTTCTATATCTGGTCTGTTTGGCGCTTCTTATTGTTGTCTTTTTTCCCCCCCGCAAATGTCAAAACAGCACATTGCCTTGATTAGCCGGGCGCCGTCTTCGCTTACTGGCTCGTACTGTTACTCTCTCGTGAGCCTGGCGCCGCAGTCACGACGAAAAGGATGTTTGTCTTGCATTTGCATATGTAGTTGACACATCTTGGTTCGTATCAACACCTACGGGCAGTTTGAGTCACGTTTCTACCAAGCACCGCAAAGATCCAATCAATAAAACAGATTTCCGTTTGTACTGCAAGGTTTATAGGTGGGGATGGCGACATCAGTGTCAAATATGAAAACAGCAAGGAACAACCGATTTTCATCATAATCATAATCAGTCAATGTTTTTTTTTCTTTCTTTTTTTCTGGAGAGCTCAGTATTGTTCATTCGTTAATTTTACAGATTTGACATGTCATCATCATTGCTCTCTCTCTCTTTATTTTTTAATTTTTTTCAGAAAATAATACTAATAATAATAATAATAATAATCAGTCAATGTGTCCTAATTACCGTCCTTGGCGGCCCTCCGTAGGTTTTTACTAAACGTCATTTAACGTTTTTGGCAGTCAAAGAGTTAAACACCAATATAGTCTTGATTTCTCATAAAGTGGACAAACGTCGCGTAGTATGATGTCCGATGACGTGGTTAGCTCACTTCTTGCACGAGCACTGCCAACATTTACAACAATGGTGGACAACCGTGTTATGTTGGTGCTGCCAAAGCCTCAGAGAAAGGACATTGCTTGTATAGCAAAAATCTTCCACATCTCCGTAGAGAACCGTTAGAGAAACTTAAAAAAATATATCTCCATGTGGACGGGGGGTGTGTCCCCACCACTGTTTTCTACAGCCAGGCAACATTGCAGGAGTGGGTTGACGGGAGCTTTCTGACAGCTACGTTTAAAACGACGTGGTTAAAGTGCTGCTATGATGTCACACTATTTACATGGCTGACAATGACTATGACTATGACTAAGACTATGACCATCCCGACACACCCCATGATGGAAATACAAGCCAGATCTGGCTTTACTCTTTTCAAACCATGCTGTGGACATCTGCCTCAGTTACCCAAACAGAAAGCTGGAAGACCAGCAGAGTACATGACAGAGTCCACACAGAAAGGATACAACAGTTTTGAATTTCCTACTGGGAAAGATTCCGACCTACTCAAGAAGCAAAAAAGGTCAAGGCCAAGCTAGATGGTGTGTTACAAACAACACCAGAAGACCGCAATGTTTTTAAAGCTTAGCATTTAAAAGGAAATCTAGTTCTCCTGCTGCAACGACTGACTGATCAACTTCAATATGACTACTGTTCATGTTTCACAAGTATTGATTATGAGCGCAGCTTTCATTCTTTTTGCCCAGAGAACCCCGAATATCGAACTTGGTATCACATATTAATCATGTAACAGAGCACAGCGGTTTTCGAAGTGGGTGCGTAAAAAAACGAGTTGGCTGGTATTTAATTGCATTTGCATCATTTAACCACATCAAAAATGCCGCTTCCATCCCCGAGTGTGGACTAATCAGGAAGTTCCTCTTTAAATCAAGATGCATCTACTGTATAATGAAGTTAGGGCACCATTTGCGGCCACATCCTATTTCCACCATATTACCATGGAGAAGAGCTTCAGCCAATGATAAAAAAAAAAAAACAGAAGATAAAAAAAATAATGATAAGATAAATTCTCTGGTTATGAACTGGGAATGGTGGAAAATAAATCTTTTAAAAAAAAAAAAAAAAAAAGATTAAAAAAATAATAAGATAAATTTTCTGGTTATGAACTGGGAATGGTGGAAAATAATATAAAAAAAACTGAAGATAAAAAAAATAATAATAAGATAAATTCTCTGGTTATAAACTGGGCATGGTGGAAAATAATATATATAAAAAAAACTGAAGATAAAAAAAATAATAATAAGATAAATTCTCTGGTTATGAACTGGGAATGGTGGAAAATAAATCTTAAAAAAAAAAACAGAAGATAAAAAAAATAATAATAAGATAAATTCTCTGGTTATGAACTGGGAATGGTGGAAAATAATATATAAAAAAACTGAAGATAAAAAAAATAATAATAAGATAAATTCTCTGGTTATGAACTGGGAATGGTGGAAAATAAATCTTAAAAAAAAACCAGAAGATAAAAAAAATAATAATAAGATAAATTCTCTGGTTATGAACTGGGAATGGTGGAAAATAATATATATAAAAAAACTGAAGATAAAAAAAAAATAAGATAAATTCTCTGGTTATGAACTTGGAATGGTGGAAAAGAATAAAAAAAAATTAAAATCTTTAAGAGGCAGATGGGGTATGATGATGATGATAGTGTGAATGGTTACATAATCCAAAATAACCACCATGGACGCACCGTTGCATTCGTGTGTGTGTGTGTGTGCGCACAGGCACAGATAATGAAGTCATAAAATTGAAATTACACAGACACGCTCGCAACATACAGTATATGAGCACTGGGCGCCCAAAGATGGATAACAGTGATAATAAAAGTGATGGGAGAGTTAATAAAAGGAAAGACTCAAGTGAGATTACGCAGGAAACAAGCAAAGTAAAGCCACATTTAACACAAGAAATGAGAAGTTCTACAGGCAGAAGTGTAAAAATAGAACTATACTTGCATACCAATGCCTGCGAGGCACAACATATTCCGGAGGTGCATCAGACACAATGCCGGTATATATCAACGGAGGGACATAGTCAAAATAACAAGCAACTCATTGTGTCATACAAACAAGAAAACCACCAAATCAAATACACAAACTAGTTCGTAACTTCAAAACATCACATCCTAATACTGTCCTAAACCAAAGACACCCGTGTAACATGCAGAGAGCCAGCGACTGACATCGAGAACAGGATATTGCGAGTCATTGAGGCAAGAAGAAACTGGTTAACGGGGGTCGGGTGGAAGGAAGAGAGTTATGGCGGCGGATAGATGAAGGCACGAGGCGTGGGCGGGCGCAACCAAGCTTGATAGACAGCTAAAAATAGAGCGCTAATTAACAGTCCAAAAACTGCTGGCAGGGCAGGGTAGGTGTACGAAGACGAACGCGCTAAAAGTGATGGAGGGCTTTCGGTTCGAGGCTGATAGTAGATTCTACACAGTAAATTTCGTAGAGTACATTTTACTCTAAAAAGACTATATTCGGTCCCACTCTAAACACTTTTACACTTGGAAGAGAGTAAAATAGTACAAAACAAACAACAACAATAAAATACTCAAGGGTTGAGGAACGATCATGGAAGACAGCCACTCTACCACTCGAGCTATGCTAGACTTATTGTTAGCTAACATATTGCTGTGTCTTCCAACCGGAAGGTTCTGTGATTGTTCCTCAACTTTTTGAATATTTTACTCTCTTCCAAGTAAAAAGTTTATTCGGTTAAGTCTGGGACCGAATATTGTCTTTTTCAGAATAAAATGTACTTTTTTAATTGACAGTTTATTTAGAGCTGCCAAAATGTAATTAATTAACAACAATTTTAATAATAGAGTCGTTTTGGGCAATTTCTTGATTAAATTGTCGAAACGATCTGATTTCAGCGTCTCAACAGTAATTAATCACTGATTTCTGTCATCTTTCATGGAAGAAGAATGATTATCTTCAATCAGTCAATCTAAATAAGACAAACGTAATGATCGAACCGGCAACGTAATCAGTTTAAAAAAAAGTTGACGAGTACAGTACATCAATCCCCATATTTTTTATCACTATGAATACAAAAATGACTGGTTAATAAACAGTAATCAGGGGGAAAAAATGCTTTTGTAAAACACTACGCCTCAGATTATTTGATTACATAATTGATAGAATAATCGATTTTAAAAATAATTAACAGCACAAGGTGTATTTGAGTACAGTGAAGCCGGGAGGATATGTTCTAATCTAGACCAGTGGTCCTTAACCTTGTTGGAGGTACTAAACCCCCAACGATTTCCTAAAAACTGGAAACAGCAGAGGCTCCAGAATTGAACCCTGCGGAACTCCATAATCCGCTATACATGTTAATTCATATTGCACATACAGTATTTATCCGACCACCTTCTTTTTTTTGGTGCTCAAAATAGTATGAAGGGATTACAATAAAAAATAAATAAAAATATATAAAACTACTGAGCGCACCAAAGTCCCTGCAGCAAGGCGTGATCACATGCAGCCAATGATGGCCAAGCGGGGCGCATCATCATGAACTTCTGCTGAACCCCTGAAACCGACTTACACGATCGAACCCAAGTTAAGAACCACTGTGCTATAAGCAGCTATAGGGATCTCTGCATTGGTAAAAACAGCTGTCGCATATGAGAGGAAAGTGAAGTTTTATGCCTTAAATATCTCATCACTCCTGCAGCTTCCACAAGCAGTTCTTGAAAGTTTGCACAAGGAGGACACTTTTTTTTTTTTTAAATCGATATTTACGGAATCTCGTCTCACCATGTGTGCGCCACGGTGAAGCGCCTCTGCTTGTGGATGTTGTTGTTGAGCAGCATGCGGCGGAGCAACCGGGGCGAGTTGCGCGGCGAGAGGCGGGGGGAGACGGAGGAGGGCGAGCGCCGGTGTCCTCGGGGTCTCTCCGGGTGCAGCAGGTTCTCGCGCAGGATCTTCACCAGGTCCTCGTTCAGGCCCGAGTGCTTGGGCATGGGGGGCACGGCCAGGGTGTCCTGGTGCGTCGGCCCCATGGCTGCCTGCTGGGCCATGCCTCTCCCGCACCTCGGCCACGGGCACCACCACTAGCACCAGGAATATGCCCCCGGATCCAAAGAGAAAATCACCTCAGTTGTATCAGTCCAGATAGGAAAGAATCGTCAAATTCCCAAATTCCTCCAGATAGTGAAAAATAAAACGTTTGCAGGTAAAAAATAAAAATAAAAAATTGAAGTCTTCCTCCTCCTTGTGAAGAGATGACCAGGCAGGCAGGCTGCTGCCTTTGTCTGAAAGAAGAGAAGATGAGGGGACGATGCAAGAGAGGAGAGAGGGCGGCGGGCAAAAAAAAAAAAAAAAAAAAAAAGGGATTTCCGTTTTTCTCAGCGGCGGCACAGTCGGGCAAATCCAAATCTGGCAGGAGTTGAACTAAATCATTGAGCGCGTGCCCCCTCAACGGCGCAAGTGAAATCTAGCCATTGGGAACCATCGCCAGCCCAGTGCGACTAAATCCAGTAAGGCTTGCTGGAGTTCTGCACCATCCAATCCAAGCAATTCATCCATCCTCCTCCTCCTCCTCCTCCTCCCATCTTCCCTCCTGACACACACACACACACTCACGCATAATGACTGCTGACTGCAGCCAGTTTACAAGCTACTGATCCTTTGGAGCAACCGGAGTGTGTGTGAGAGTGTGTGTTTAATAAAAGGATAAAAAAAAGAGGGAGGATTGGAGTCTGCTTGAGTGACGCGGCGAAGATGTTTTAATCGAAGCGTGCGTGTGAGAGCGGTGCTGCGTGGCGCTAAAAGCCCGCATGAGTTATTAAGGGAGCTGAAAGCAGGCTCCACATCAAGATATGTCGAGGAACAGCCCAAAACCACAAGTGTGTGCCTACGCGTGACATACTTTGAAAAATGGACTTTTTCATGGCAATAGCAAATCGATCAATAAAAATAACATTTGCTCTGGAGTGCCACCCATCAAGTACAGCCTTTCCGAATCACACCAAGTTTTTCTTCCCATGATTTGACCAGCAAGGGCAGGGATGCCAAATGTAAATCCTGGGGGGGGGGGGGGCAACATTTTTCATCAGTTCTACTGGGGGACCACGTAAGGACTGTGCACAGCCTAACCAGATGTATGACCAAAATTGCCGTTTGAAATATGGACATAAGTGAAAAATATGCACTCTTATTAGTGTTTGAAGCAAACAACCAAATAACAACATGAGTTTTTTTTTTTCCCAGTGCATCAGCCTCTCGCATAAAAATTATTAGGGATGGACACGTACCAATACCAGGTATCAGGTATCGGTTCTCATGACAATGATACCAGAATCGGTCACCCTCTTCTAGAACTAGAAATGAGAAATTCTAAGGCTAAAAAATTACCATTCATTTAATGTCATTATAAGGAAAAATGCTATATTGGGATATACAGGTCTTTAATTTTAAACTCAACAAAAATATAAACGCAACATGTTTTCATTTTTGCTTCCGTTTTTTTTTTAGATGCAGTCAAAGATCTAAAACTTCTTCCACATACACAATATCACAATTGCTCTCAAATATTGTTCACAAACCAGTCTAAATGTGTGATAGTGAGCACTTCTCCTTTGCCGAGACAGGTGCGCGACACACTGTCTAAGGCCCCGTCCAGACGGAAGACGCTGAGGACGTTTAACGGCTGTAATGTATATGCCAAGTCTGGAGTGGCGCTGTAGCGCAGCCACGGTGAGTTAACGGAAAGCGTAGAAAAAGAATCAGAGAAGAAGATGAACACTTTTTTTTTTTTGCAATCTACAGAACAAACATGGCTTTTCATATATCAAAACAACATGAAAAAGACGAACGCGGTAGAAGTGACGATGGTGTCACACCTGTGAGGTGGGATGGATTATCCCGGCAAAGGAGAAGCGTTCACTATCACAGATTTTGACTTGTTTGTGAACAACATTCGAGAAGAAACGGTGCTATTGTGTATGTGGAAGAAGTTTTAGATCTTTTAGCTCATCTCATAAAAAATGGAAGTAAAAACGAAAAAGTGTTACGTTTATATTTTTGTTGAGTGCATAGTATCAGTATTTCATATTAGCATGGTCTGAAAGATTGAGCACTTGTATTGGCATTGGTCTGAAAAAAAAAAAACTTTCAAGGACAGCACAAAACTGCTAAATAGTAAACTAACATTAAAAGCAAGTGCTTTTTTTCCCACAAAAATCAAATCACTCGAAATTTTAGTATCATTCAGGTACTGTTGGTCCTACATGTCATTCCAAAGACACAAAAAAATTATTAGGCTTATTCACGTTGTAGAATAGGGCAGTATACACTCTAAAAAGAGAACTGTTGACCAACTTAATTAAATTGCTTCAAGTGGTAGCACACAATTACGTTAATTCTAAATTAATATATTGCCTTAAAGGAACTCAAGTGATTAAACTGAACTCATTCACTGCCATTGACGGCTATAGACGTCCAAAATTAATTTGAACTATTTCTATTAGTTTAAAAATGTTTCCCCCACTTTTGTTAACAAGAGTATGAAAACCTAGAAAAATAATTATTGTACATTTAGAACAGATATAAAATGTGTGATTAATCGTGAGTTAACTAGTGAAGTCATGCGATTAATTACAATTAAAAAAATGTAATCGCCTGACGCCCCTAAATTTTAATAATCTTTTTTTTCTTTTCTTTTAAAAAAAAATAAAAAATAAAAAATGTCTAGGTTTTCATACTCTTGTTAACAAAAGTGCGAAAAAAGTTAAACTCAGAAAAAAAGTTTTGGGACGTTTATTGGCGTCAATGGCAGTGAATGAGTTAATCACCTCACAATTAATTAAACTTAAAACATTAACTTATTTCAATTGTGCGTTACCACTAGAAGCAATTTATTTAAATTTGTTCAACAATTCTCTTTTTGGTGTGTAGTTTGAACTCTTAATATAGGAACATCAATTAATTGCATTTTTTGTTTTTTACTATTAGCAACAGGGCTTATCCCTGACAAACAAATACTAACATATACTATGTGAAAAAAAAAACAAAAAAAAGACAATCCCTTAAATTAACCAAACAGCCAAAATCTGTCAATAGAATACAAATTTCCCTGCAAAATTGCATGCTAATGCCGGCATATGTTGAAATGACAAGGAAAGACCATAGAGGACATGACAGCATAGCAAAGTGCTCATCAGTTACTGCCAAACATCAGCCATTTCTGCCAACATCATCCCCAAAACTGAGCATGTACTGGCAAAGAAAGAAATGAAATGGACCATGACGCGATCATAGAATCCCGCGATACTGGACGAATACGCCCTCTAGTGGCTGCAAAAAGCATAAGGATGACATAAGAGCCATTTCATCGTTTTAGACTGCCATATGAGTTCTCCTCCTCCAAGGCAGCATAAAAGCGTTGTTCTTCATCAAGATGGCCGTTTGTCTGCCAATCCTGGCCCTCGTCTACTCAACGCTGGCTCGTGGGAATCAAATTCAAATGAGTCGGCGGGGTCTGGCGCGTTACGTCACGAGATTGCTGATTTGGCGAAGCGCAAACTGCGACACATTCGGCCGTGGCAGCTTGCGTTCCGGCGCTGCCAGCCATCTTCTTTTCTCTCTCTCTCTCACTGTGCTGTTTCTCTCCTCACCGCCTTCACTTGTGCTTCTTTTCCTCTGACCTTTTTCTTTGCCAAAGATTTTCCTCAAGACCTCAACACGTGACAAAACGCACGCACCCCCCTCTGCAGCTCATCTAGTTACCAGAGGCAACGATTATGGAGAAGGACAAGTGGATTTAAAAAAACTAAAAAGAAAGGCTGAGGGAATAAAAGTGGGGTTAATACAAAAAAGGATGTAAGGATGCTTTACAAATGGTAGTTAGGGCCATAAATATTGGGACATCAAAACAATTCTTATCTTTTTAAACCAATTACAACACTCCGTATAGACCGTACGTTTACTTTTGAGGGACCAAAAGTAATGGGACATTTGGCTGCTCAGCTCTTCCACGGCCCGGCGGTGGTCATGTATGGCTGCCAAAAGAATCGGTTCCCTTGTATTTATTGATGATATGACTGCTGACAAAAGCAGCAGTGAAGTGTTTCGGGCAAGATTATATGCAAACTGCAGCCAAATGCTTCGGAACTTGGACGGCGCTCCACAGTGCAGATGGATAATGACCTAAAGCATAGTGTGAAAGCAAGCAGAGAGTTTTTCAAGTCAAAGAAGTGGAACGTTATGCAATGACTTGACCTGAATCCACTCTAAAAACACTTGGGTCAAAAGTAACATAAATTATGGGTCAAAAATGGACCGAGACACTCCATGGGTCAATTTGACCGAACTTTCTGGGTTGTTTTATACAAAATGACCCAATTTTTTGACCCAAGTAAAGGATTTGACCAATATTTATGCTGAAAGACCCATTTCTTGACTCAAAGTTGGGTCAAATCGACCCTGGAGGATCGGACCATTTTTGACCCATTGTTGGGTTATTTTTGACCCAACTGTTTTAGAGTGAACTGTAGGGAAAATGTCAGAGGAACAAGTCAAAACTGAACGCAGTTGCAGCAGAGGCCTGGGAGAGCATCACCAGGGACGAAAAGGGAAATTTGTATTAATAAAAAATAAAAAAAATCAACAGTTTGTTGCAGTCAGAAAAGAAAAAGACTCCTATAGTATATTCTGATTAATATTGTTATCATGTAAAAAGAAAGAAGCTGAATAATTCACCCGTTTTCAGCCATCCAAGACGGCTGACATTTAATGCGGCAGCACCCCCTGCTGTCGACCAAAATTGACCACAAGCTCGCGTTGCAAACACACGGCGCACATTTTCTCGATTTGGTCACGTGACGTTGACAACCGAGCCTGTGGGCACTTTGAGGTCAATTTCAGTCGAGATGTTGTGCATCCAGTGTAGATGAAGGACCACAACATGCAACAAAAAGAAGGCTATAAATGCCACTCTTTGACATCATTTATCCTCACTGCGGAAGGATACATTAAGAGGTGTGACTCATACCCAGAGGCATAAAGAGACACAATATTTAACTCATGGTCAGACTGTTTTTTTTTTTTCCACTTTTGATGAAAGTGTTTATTTAAAGACAACATAAAATGAGTGTGCATTAGTGAGCAACAGTGTAAATGCTTTTCCCCTGAAACAGTGTCAAGCAGGGACAGCAGTCGAGAGTGTGGGGGGTTGTGAAGAGGCTCTCCGCATGATGCTCACAACACGGTTCTCACACTAATATACATACAGTATACAATGAGGGAATGCACAGCTCTAGAGCAATAATGAAGTCAGACAACAAAAAAAGTTATGGTGTATAAATTATGCATTTTTCAAGAGCAAACGTTGAAAAGAGTTAAGACTTATAGTTCAGCCTTACAGCAGGTCGGGCGTGCAAATCAGCCTTAACGCAACTCTGCCTCCCTCTAGTGGACATACATGAACTCAATGAAGATCAGGAACCCATTTGTTTGAACACGCTTTTTAGTCATCAGTAATTCCCTGAAAAATATACATATGAGAAATCTGAAAACAGCATGATCTTGAAATTATTAGTAATTATTATTTTCCCATTAACAGACAATATTTACTAAGGGAAAATACAATAACACAGCCAAATTTAAGGGTCAGAGCTGCATATACTCTGAAGAGTAACGTGTTTATCAGAGGTGAGGCATTAATTTGAACAAAGTCAATTTATTCGCAATCATCTCAAACATTATATTTTCAAATAATTTCCCACAATATATAATTAATTAAAACACAACTAATAGAAGAATATGTGCAATTCATTGAAATTAAAATACAATTTCAATTATTTCACTCCACAATTACCAAATTAGCATAGTTGTGAACAAAAATAAAATATTATTAATACTAATTTTGAGTTGTTTCAATGTATATATTTCTATTTAAAAATAACAAATTTTATACAAATGTTTGGTCTAAAAGAAACCTCTATAGTTATAGTGTTTCAATGAAATTTATTTGTCTTAACATTTTTTTTAGGTTTAAACATTTACTTTTTTTGCGCCCAAAAAAACAAATGATCGTCCTAATCATATTTTCAATCATGACCAAATCAATCATGATTAATATTTTCCTCATAATCGAGCAGCCCTTATTGTAGATGTACATTTTCTTTAAGTAAAAAAATGATATGGAGTGGCTGAGCAACAAAAAGCTTGCATACTGTTTGAGCATATTTTTATTTCAACTTCAACTTTACAGATGACATTTCAGCTCTGCAGGCAGCAAGCATTATGATGTTATGAATATTAATTATGACAAATGTAACTAAAACATTTACGTGGCACAACTTGAGGGAAAACGGTGGCATCTGTCAAATATGGGACAAATGCATTATATAGTCAGTTGCATGACACAGCCAGGGATTATTTAAGAATAGATGACATCATTTTGAATGAAATGTTGTTTTTAACTGATGACATTTGATAAGAATTTCCAATAAAGATTGCGGTACATACATGCCACACAAAATATGTGAAACTTGTTGCCATCTCCACTATGGTTGTAACTAGTTTAAATAATTTGCCTCATAAAAAAATAAAAAATAAAATGAATTAACACATGTACAGTAAATATTGCATGAAGATGATTGTACATGGATGACGACATATCCAAACTAAATCGCAGTAACACTAGTTGACCAATAGAGGGGAGCATCGGTGCAGCAATCGCCTCTTAGATGGCTCACCGTTCACTCCGGCATATTGGCTAATATGATGGATAGCAAATGTATGTTTTACTATGCTCATTTGCTTTACAACAATTTCCTCAAAATGTCACTTTCTCAGCACTATTACTATATTATAGGAAAACATATTTGATTTCTACCCGGTTGTGAGTGCTGAAAAGACTGACACTTATTTATAGCATGAACATCATTTATGGAGCTTTCAATTTGGATGAATCACAAGTCAAATGGAGGTAGTTTGTCATTTGACAAAGAGACACATGGTGGTTGAGCGTGTGTTAGGAACATCACAGAAACCTCAATTCATATGTCTCCTATGACCACAAGCCTTTACAGTAAGTGACGCAGATGATTTCACCCATTTACCCATTTCCTGTTTGCTTTCCATATTGCCCTCATCACATTGCCATGTAGGTCACTGCAGGCCAGCTCGCCCAGCTAGCGCAGCTGCCATAGTGACCCCGAGTGGTCCTGCTGTCTTACATGGGGTCGGTCAATAGTCCAAACCAACCCCTCAAGTCCTCCACCTTCACCCCTTCTGGCCAAGAACACAGAGCAAACGGCACTGCTAAAGTCATGTGTCAGGCAAAGATATAAATTGTGAATAACAGTGTCAGTCGGGTTAAAGAGGTGCCACAATTTGCATATCTGAGCTCCACAAATGGCCCTATAATAACTGAATATGCCATCTATCAATATTTCATATTACGCAAACGCGTGCACACACTCGCTCATATAGATTTTAATTACCTCCATGAGTTATTGTTAGGTGTCCTTGGGTCCACCGAAAGGAGCTATATAAATATAAAATATTATTATCATAATTATAAGTGTTAAGTATTTAGTGTGACTGCCTTTTAAGTGAGCCATAGTTTCGGGTAGAAAATGCCTCCAAAGTCAAACAAACTTGGGAGTCCATGTATGTCTTTTTTGGCTTTTTTTTTTTTTTTGGATGACAGATGGAACACCAAATTAATTTTCTTTCTTCAAGTCAGGGTGTTTTTTGCTTTTGGTTCCATTTTCAATCTATAAGCATTGTGTTGTATAGCATACTAGCACTTAAGCTAGTTGGTCTGTTTGCGAACTCCCTTTGTTGCTAGGGTGGCAACAGCGAAGTGACGACGAAGACATTGACACAGTGCCTTTGTTGACTAACTGCTTAAAACAGTTTGATTTAATGCTCATTAGCTGACTAGATATTGCCACGCAGGTGCAAAGGCTTCTCGATGACGCACTTGTAGGCAGCACGCTTTCACATTCACCGCATTCATACGTCGCACATACTGAGATGCGAGTGCTGCCATTTAAGCATCCCTCTGTGAAAACACATGTGACAATACGCTATGGTTTGTTTTGGTTTGAATCCCAAAATTCGGATTTGGCGTTTGTTTTTTAACGGCCAATTTGAATCTAAATTCACGCCACCACCGATTCATGCACCAGGCGGATCGGTGTAGCGTCTGCAGTGATGCAGACTCTGTATCGGTCCGTTGTGGTGAAGAAGGAGCCGAGTCAAAAGGCAAAGCTCTCGATTTACCGGTTGGGCTACGTTCCTGCCCTCACCTACGGTCACGAGCTGCGGGTCGTGACCGAAAGAATAAGATCTTAGATACAAGCGGCCGAAGTGAATTTCCTCCGCAGGCTATCCGGGCTCTCCTTTAGAGATAGGGTGAGAAGCTCGGTTATCTAGGAGCTACTCCTCCGCGTTGAGAGGAACCAGTTGAGGTGGCTCGGGCATCTGGTTCGGTCCCTGGAGAGATGTTCCAGGCATATCCCACCGACCGGAGGCCCCGGGGACGACCCAGAACGAGCTGAAGAGACTATGTCCCTCGGCTGGCCTGGGAACGCCTTGGGATCCCGTCGGAGGAGCTGGTTGAAGTGGCTGGGGAGATGGAGGTCTGGGCTTCCCTGTTAAAGCTGCTGCCCCCGCGACCCGACCCCGGATAAGCGGTACATCAGAGGTCCCCAACCCTGGTCCTCAGGGACCGGTATCCAGCCTGTTTTCCATGTCTCCCACAGCCAACACAGGTGATTCATATAATCAGCTAATCAGCAATCTCTGGAGAAGGCTGATAACGATCTCCACCTGTGTTGGCTGTGGGAGGCATGGAAAACAGGCTGGATACCGGTCCCTGAGGACCAGGGTTGGGGACCTCTGCGGTAGATGATAATCCACAGCATCTCCTGAATCAGGAAGTGGAGAATGTGATGGGATCAAAATGTGAGCAAAAAATAACTACAAATTGAACACACATCTCTCACTCATAATTCGTCTGACACATTGTTGAGAGGCTATTGCAATTTCCAAAGCATTACTAGTCAGGGGCAGCGCGCGCCTTCGACGGCATAATGACTCAAAAAGTCTAACTTCGGGGAGTCCTCACTGCCAAGGAAAGATGTAACATTATAGACCCGGGGCCGGGATCCATTAGCACACTCCTGGATGCTTTGATTAAAAGTGTGCATGCGGCATCGCGACAAGCCTACGTGTGTGCGTTTCGGTTTTCTTCCGCATTTATGTCACAGGCGCACTTCACAGTACATGCGAGTGTTTTGGCTTTGGCAGAAGAAGGAAATGGACCAGGTGGGAGGAAGAAGAAGAGGAGGGAGGGAGGGAGGAAGGTATGGGAGGTAAATGAACAGGAGCAGCTTGCCAAGTCTGACAGGAGCTGAGAGCGGCCGGTAACAGACGCCGGGTGAAAGTAAACGGATGAATAAGAATGAGCGCATGGGTGAGGAATACATACACACAAATGTGGAGGGGGGGGGGGGGAAGGGGAAGACGGAAGTTGAGGGCAGCGCCGCAAATAGCCGCCAGCTACTGTCATGATGGTCCCAGCGAGACGGAACCTAGCTTTGGAGACCCCATCTGTTCCTGCTTATCGTCAGTCGCATACCATAAACGCCCAAGTCATTTTAAACTTACTATTACAACATTAATTAAAAAATAATAATAACAATGAACCCTTGCTAAAAATTGTGTTCCTTCTTGTTTTACGATGACTTAGCCATTAGCCAAAGATTCTATTACGCTAACGATGTAGCAAATTCTAATCAAGTGGAACCTCAGTTTTCATATGAGTTTGCAAATGTTGAATCGCAATTGAATTTAAGATTGTGAAAGTTCGAGCAAGTAAAAAAAAAAAATAATAATAATAATAATTCACTTAAAATAATTTTATTTGGGAAAAAATATTACACAGTACGAGCACACTATCACGACCACGTTCTTTTCACACAAAATGAACAAGGAATATGTAAATGTGGAGGGAGACAGGCGGCGATGGAGAGAGACGCCAGGCTAATATCATGTTTGAATCATTTTCAGTGACGGTGGGTGACACTAATAATGTAAGTGGCCCGTTTTCTTCCTTGCACTCATGTATGCTAAGCATGTGTTTAATAAGATGATTCCAAAATGAATAGTTCATTGTCAGCATAGCGATTCACTGCAAAAAAATATATTAAAATCGAATGCAGAGAAGTCAGTTGTTAGAGTGTGCCCATAATCTGATCAGAACCAGGCTAAAATTAGGCCAGATTATCGATACACATGCCTTCCACTTAAACTGGTTAGTCACTGTTCTCCTTTATTGAAAAGTCAGGCTAGCAAAAATGCTTAACTCATTTGCTCCCAAAAACGTATAAATATGTTTTACTTAATATTTATACATTTTTGTGTGTGTTTTTTTTTATGCTTGAGCATACAGAAGGCTTTGGATGCAGCCTCTAAACTGAAGAGAACGCTTACAGCAATCGTAGTTATTACAAAAACGGCAGACAGGTGGCAGCAGAGTATAAGAGATCAACCAAGTGTTTTAAACAGATCTGTGAATAATGATGAAACTTATATTCTAATGCTAATTGCTGCTAAACGGAAACAGATACAAATATACTTTTTTTTTACTGATGAAAGAAGAGACTATAATCTTTCTTTTGGTAGGTTCCATGTTTTTATAGCAATAGAACACAATATTTTGTGGGCCTTGCAAAATCAGTCAGGAGCAAAGAGGATTGCTGCAGTGAAAATGGCTGGGAGTGAATGAGTTAATTAATAAATACAATTCAGGTTACATGTCACTTTTTTCTTAGTGAAAAAATTATATTTAATAGAGGTGGGAATCTTTGATTGTCTCACGATTCGATTTTTGGGTCTGCGATTCAATTCAGAATCGATTTTTGATTCAAAATGATTTGATGATTTGATTTGCTTCAATTTATAGATGTGCAAATAATTTCCATGACTTACTCCAGTCTGACTCGCTAATGCTAATTAGCGTGCCACTCGCTTCTGGAATGTTTACAGAGAAGCATCTTAACATTACTCACCGGCATATGCTCTTCCTACGCTGCAAAAAAAAAACTTTTATCGGCGTAACTTGATCGTGACTTTTTCCTCTTACACTCTAATTTTTAAACTCTAATTTAACAGTGTATCAGAATATGTGGAACCATACTGCCCCTAAGTGGCCAAAATGTGTACAACATGAACAACAACGCGGAAACAGAAAAAAACATTTCCATCCAATCTTTCCATGTTTTTACAGCAATAGAACACAATTTTCTGTGGGCCTTGCAAAATCTGTCAAAATCCAGTAAAACAGCCGGGAGCAAAGGGGATTGCTTCAGTGGAAATGTTTGGGAGTGAATGAGCTAATATAGTATGTCATTATCTTGAAATGTGAATGTATGAGTCCAGTAATCTGTCTATTTACAACGTCTACAATAAATGAATCCAAAAATGCAAACAAAGTCTTTTACCTCCAACCGATATGAGCTAATCTAACAGAAAACAGACAGAAAAGCAAACTGGAAGAGACATTTCTGAAATCGCAGCCAATTTGCCTTTAATTTGGTCTCATTATCGTCCCAGTGAATAAAAAATGAGGACTTCCACTGGGCTGTGCGCTTTGAGCCGCTGGAGCGAAATACGAGAAAACAGCTTGCAAACTCTGGGGACCCTCCCCAGAGACATGGCATCAAGGCTGAACAGTGAGGCCTTCCACAATGTTTAGGGTCTTCCCTTCCTTCCACATGACCCAAATTATAAAAATTATTCATCTCAATGTCATGTTTTCCCTCTATTCACACGTGTGTTGCTATTTCTTCAACGGTAAACCAATTCCAAGTGAACACTTGGGATGCCACTGCTGAATGCAGCTTGTTTTGATCAAACCAAGCATCCTTGAGTTTGTGGCTGTCGACTGGGAATTAGATAAGGAAGAAGAAGTCAAAAACATGCAGAGCGGGCCTTTTTCCTTAGCTTATTCTAGGTGTGCAAACAAGTGCGTGCTTCCGCTTGAGCGGAGGACATCAAGAGCAGAACCCAGGAGACATTTTAACACTGTTTAAAGAGAGGGAGCGCATGTCGCAAAGACCATGTTGATGGGATCATATGCTGGGTGTGCCTGAACGTGGATATGTACACATGGGAGCAGGCCAACACGGGTTATGGCGCTACGCTATTTTTATTTTTAGACCACAATGTCTCAGATAAACGCGCACATCCTTACACAGAGCAGACAGATTCTTATGCATGGTTGTCATCACTTTTTTTTTTATCACAAGTCATGCTTTTGTCGCTCTACGACTAATACCTTGCTAATCGCGGATGATAGTGACAGAGACCTAAAGCAAAAAAAATGATGGGGGGGGGGGGGGGGTAACACAATTACAGTAACCCCTCCTACGTCACTGCTTCCCGTTTCATAGTCCTGCCATTTTGCAGATTTTTTCACCTTGTAATAACTCAGTATTGTTGTTTTTTGGGGTGCAATTCCACTTTATGCCACTGGGGGCGGCACATTATTGTTCAACACCGTAAATTTGTAAGAAGAAGATTAGCCTCCTTCTTGCTGATTAAAAAGAGATGATCAAATGTCTCAATATTTGTCCATCCACCATTTTTACGTTTTGTCTTATAATGTTCCTCTTTTGACATGACAATTTATGTATATTGTGAGATGATACATTTGCTAGTGTGGATGGGGGGGGGGGGAGATTTGTGTACTGCATGTTGATGGGATAATGTTAGATGGTACACACTTAGACAGTTAAAATATCATATTAATGTGAACAATTTCTCTTGGTCACTCTCCATATATTACTTTTTTTTTTTAAAACTCATTCACTCCCAGCCGTTGTCACTGAAGCAACCTCCTTCGCTCCTCGCGGTTGTACTGGATTTTGACTGGTTTTGCAAGGCCCACATAATATTGTGTTCTATTGCTATACAAACAAAGAAACTACCAAAAGAAAGATTAGAGTCTCTTCTTTCATCAGGAAAAAATAATAATATTTCTATCTGTTTCCGTTTTGCAGCAATTAGCATTAGAATATAGCTAAGTTTCATCATTATTCACAAACGTGTCCAAAACAGTGGGGAAAAGAGCTTGCTGCAACATGGCCCTGGTTGATCTCTTATACTCTGCTGCCACCTGCTGGCCGTTTTTGTAATAACTACCACTGCTTTAAACACCCCTTCAGGTCAGAGGCTGCATCAAAGCCTTCTCCATGCTCTAGCATTAAGAAGAAAAAAAAAAGAAACCGTATAAATACGTTTTTGGGACCATGACAATATTTAAAATAGAACATATTTATACGTTTTTGGGAGCAAATGAGTTATTAAACGATTGTAGTATTTTGAAGTATGTTACAAATTTCAATTCAAGCAGAAAGAATATATTACTCATTCTCCGTGTCAAATGATTTGTAAAAGTAAATCGGATCGTACTGTTGAAGGCAAGGGGAGTTTTTCAATTAATCGAAAGGCAGTGAAACATATTTCTCTGCCATCATCAGTTCTACTATACCCGACCAAATTCCATTTATAATAACAGCCTGGAGATACAGTATTTAATTCAACTCAAAGAAACGATTTCTGCAGCGCTGCACCTGTGCATCAGTAAGCTTTTGCTTTTCCAAACGCAGCTGTCCAGCTTTACAAAGTGTGCTGAGCTCGCTTGGCAACTCCTCCGAGCCTCCCGACCATCCGCTCTGTACACCCCCTTCCTGCGCCCCCGTCCATCTATTCCATCATCTCCTTTCCAAACATGCGCTCTTCCAAGCCTATGGCCCCAGAGGACGATGTCTCTTTGACCTCGTTGGAGCCTGATGGTCTGTTCTCTGACCACCACCACCCCCACGGCAAAAACATCCTCCACGGGGACTAGACATTGTTATTTTGTCACACAAGCACAAATATAGCTTTGTTGCACAGCAATCTTTTGGAGGCTGAGCTCTTCACACAGTGCGCAAACCAACTGTTAACCAAGTGGGTTAACTCACTTTGAATTCGAAATAAGCCTATTAATCCATTAATCAATTGGTGAATCAATAATTCGGTCAATTGTGTGGAATAGTGGATTAATACTTTCTTGAAGCCTAAATCCTTGTCTGCATTTGGGTCCTAACTCCGTACTTCATGATGACATGTCTATTTACAGGGTTGGGAGGGTTCATTTTACCTGCTAAAAAATGTAGTTGGCAACAAAATCCAAGTACCATAATATTAAAAAGTAATGTAACTGGATTACTTTTGGATTACTCCAATATGGAGTATACTCATGAAGACAAAATAAAAATAAATATCACCACAATATATATTCTATACAATGTGCCCCTGCTATTTCCGGGTGATAGGGACCCGGGCAGCCTACAAATAGTAAAAATCGTTGTGTAATTAAAAAGCATGTAGGCTATAGATTGATTGATTGATTGATTGAAGGCCATATGCTGTTTTCCGAACTGTCACTGAAAGCAACCACACCTCACAGATAGATAGATAGATAGATAGATAGATAGATAGATAGATAGATAGATAGATAGATAGATAGAACTGTAATGGAATACAGTTACACTTTTTTGTAATCTGATTACGTAACGGCGGTACATGTATTTCGTTACTCCCCAAGCCTGTCTATTTATTAGGGGTGGGAGTCTCATGATTGAATTTGACTGATTCTTGGGTCTGTGATTCGATTCAGAATAGATTTTCGATTCAAAACGATTTTTGATTCAAAATGACTTGAATGACAGTGATTTCTGCTTCAATCTATGGATGTGCAAAGAATCATGATCTACCCCAGTCAAGACAGAATGACGAACGGAGACATTAAAATGACATTAAAAAATTTTTAACACATTCATTAAGTTTTGAATATATTATTTTAATTGACTTTATTCCTGGCTCATAAGACATGCTCGGTCTACCTCACTTCCTGTAATGAGTGCCCTCACTCTAATCACTCCCCCAAGCAATATGAACTCAAACTAACAATACCATTGTTACAGTATGAAGCCATTTATTACACTCCAGTTGAGGTTAACTGTCAATCTAAACATATGAAACGAAGATAATTACACACAATAAACACTTACATGCAAACACACTTTGTTTAGCATGTTTCCCAAACATAGATAGCTCAAGGCTAACGCACATGGTGTTGCAATGGAAAGCACCATTGACTCGCTAATGCTAATTAGCACGCTACTCGCAGCACTTTTCTCACTCAAACAAACGTCTATACAGAGAAGCATCTTAACATTACTCACCGGCATATGCGCTACGCTGCAAAAGAACAACTTTGATTGGCATAACTTGATCGTAACTTTTTCCTTCTACTCTCTAATATAGCTACAACTTAACAGCGTATCAGAACTTGCGGAACCACAATGCCCCTAAGTGGCCAAATTGTGTACAACATGAACAGCGCTCCCAATAAAGGCACACACAAACAAGGGCAAGACAGTGTAAAATAATATAAATAAAATCGATTTTGGGACATTTTATATTGATTCTGAATTGTAGTAAATGAGAATCGTGATTCTTATAAGAATCTTTTTTTTTTTTTTGGCACACCCCTACTATTTATTTTTTTCCCCTGGGACTTGGCATTGAAACTATGCGCTATAAAAAAAACATTTAAAAAAAATAAAAATAAATAAAAATAAAAAAATAAAAGAGAGCAATGATGATGGCATGTCAAATCGGTAAAATTACCGAATGAACAATACTGAAAAAACAAAAAAACAAACTATGTGCTTTCTACAGGATTAAACAGTCGCTCCGTACAAAGGAGCCCTTGGATCTTTAGCTTTGACTTTCCGTCGCAGCGCAAGCTGTAAATTCAAAACGCAACACAACACACAAGGGTTTTTAAAACTAAATGGACCCAGTCGCTCTGAGGCTCCCTTGTCAAACACATGAAGCTGATCAAGGATGCCGTTTCACTCGACCCTTGATTGGCCACATCCCTTTGCACTTAGCACGAAAGGCTCTCTATTCAGTCCCTGGGGGAGGGGGAGTGGTCACCCGCGGGCACACAAATAGCCGCCAGCTACAGCTTGAGAGACTTACTTTTCCGAAGTTCCTGACAAAGTTAAATAGAAAGTAGAGATGACCGCATGGCGGTTGATATGTACTTTAAGTACAAGTTGCAGATTGAAACTTCACAGAAAAGAGAAGTTGCGTCCATGGGGGAACAAAAGGGAGTCCTTTGGCCCCCCTCACATTCCCTTTACTTTCTTGCTTGATGAGGACTCAAGAGTCGCTTCAAGACCTCCTCTGGTGAAAAGCGATCGGGCTCCTTAGCATCCTCGCACCACTTTAAACGACAAGTGCATGTCTCTAAGGGCCCCTCTTCCAGTCATCCTGATCTATAGCCTATTAAGTCAAACATGTACAGTATACAGTATGTGCACTATAGGAAAGTCATAACTTATTCATGCGATCACCTTAGAGACCCTTTTATGGGAGCTGAGCGCTCGCGGACGTATACTAAATGTCAAGATTGTTCCATAATGTTATTCTATGGCCTGAGGCGATCACATTTAACGCACTTAATCAAATTTTTATAGATGAAGATATGGCACAAAATTTGTGCTTATTTTTTTTTTTTATGAGGCTAAAAACCTGAACCGAGTCCTTTCCATATTTCAACTGCTTGCACATACATTCATTACTGGTCTCACTCGCAAGGTGGAAGATGGATGACTTCATCCAAACTTTCAAACTCCATTTTATTCCTAGCTTGATCCTTATATTGAAAACTTAATAGCAACAATAGCATTGGTGCTTGTTAGAGGCAATGGCTTCATTTGAGGAGAGGCATTTATTTGTACTAACTAAAGGGAAATGGGAGCCTAATAGAGGCAAGGCATTTATTAGACAGGTAGTTTATTATTTGTAATAAAAAAAACACACACACACACCAATCTAACAGACTGCAGATAGCACTACTTATAAACGGTAAGGCATTTAGAGAAGAGACCTTTATATGTGAGATTCTTTTCTATGTATTCATTTTTTAGAGTAGCAGGTCTGAGGCATTTATTGGAGAGGAGGACGTTACTACAAAAACTATTCGACGCAACTGCATGCTAAGAGTATCAAGTGCTGGATTTCACTTTCCTTTCTTTTTTTTGGTCCTTCCTCGGGTCTCCTGACGGCCTCACGACTCTGGCTGGAAGTGTTCGGTTTAGGTGAACGGTATAAAAAAACGCGGGAAAAAAAAAGAGTATCAAGTGCTTTTAAAGATAAGGCTTTTATTGGAAGGAGCATTTCTTCGTACTAATTCACTTCTATCTACTCAATTGCAGACAGTCGATGCCCACGTACGCATATGTTAGAGCGAAGGTCTTCTTTTTTTTACAAATGCGATTCCATCTACAGTATTGTAAATGGAGTGCACTCATATGTGGCGCTTTTTATCATTCCTGCAGCAATGGATCGGCTGCTGCCATGAAAAGCGCTGTGCCAGGGCCCTTCGGATTCAATTAGAACTCAGTGGCTTGCCCGTGGACATTTCAACAGCAGGCAGTCGGAACCGGGATTCCAACAGGCAACCCTTCGGCCACTTGGATGACCTACTCTAATTAAAGTTGAGGCGTTTATTAGAGGCGTATGTTTTTATAATTCAACAGTAATAATATTACTAGTAATAAAAGTTATGCTTTTCTGCAAATAATTAAACTATATTGTACATATTGTGATCATTTCTCAGTATCATGAAATGACTTTGACAGAGAACGAATAAATATTTAAAATGTCACCATTTAGTGAATTTCAAGTAAGGTGTTTATTTTTTAAGGTTGGCGACAAATGAATAATAAAAATAATATGTATCAACTAGAAAAATTCCCGCGGAAATTTTGAATGGGACTGCTGACTCTTGTAAATGAGCTGAACAGTTTAAAATTTAAACGACTGGAATCGCTCAAGAAATGTGGAAGTTAACCATAATCAACATCAACTAAAAGTATCTCACTGTCCCTGAAAATGTATTTTAAAAAATGTAAATGAGCTGAACAGTTTAAAATTTAAACGACTGGAATCGCTCAAGAAATGTGGAAGTTAACAATAATCAACGAATAAATATTTAAAATGTCACCATTTAGTGAATTTCAAGTAAGGTGTTTATTTTTTAAGGTTGGCGACAAATGAATAATAAAAATAATATGTATCAACTAGAAAAATTCCCACGGAAATTTTGAATGGGACTGCTGACTCTTGTAAATGAGCTGAACAGTTTAAAATTTAAACGACTGGAATCGCTCAAGAAATGTGGAAGTTAACCATAATCAACATCAACTAAAAGTATCTCACTGTCCCTGAAAATGTATTTTAAAAAATGTAAATGAGCTGAACAGTTTAAAATTTAAACGACTGGAATCGCTCAAGAAATGTGGAAGTTAACAATAATCAACGAATAAATATTTAAAATGTCACCATTTAGTGAATTTCAAGTAAGGTGTTTATTTTTTAAAGTTGGCGACAAATGAATAATAAAAATAATATGTATGAACTAGAAAAATTCCCGCGGAAATTTTGAATGGGACTGCTGACTCTTGTAAATGAGCTGAACAGTTTAAAATTTAAACGACTGGAATCGCTCAAGAAATGTGGAAGTTAACCATAATCAACGAATAAATATTTAAAATGTCACCATTTAGTGAATTTCAAGTAAGGTGTTTATTTTTTAAATTTGGCGACAAATGAATAATAAAAATAATATGTACCAATTAAAAATGCCTGTCATGACACTCAAGAACATGTGCTACATCAGATCAAATAAGAAGCAGAGTGAGTAAAAAAAAACTTTCAGAACCAGGCTGGGCCAAAAGGTTGCGAAGATAATTGAGGCGCGGTATCTATTGGAGCGCACGCAACTATTTCCGGAAACACGGAAACTCAAATTTATGTCACTTTGCAGGATGGGTGCCTGCGGGCGAGATGACTGAATCCCCCCCTGGCTTCTCGTTTGCTTCCTCAGGAGCGTGCTTGCTTAGGTTGCTGGGTGGTGCGACTAGGGAATTATATTTGCGGCTCCCAGGCTGATTAGATGCCCCACCTTTGTGCTGCTAGGACGCAGACGCTTCAATGCATGCAGTCACATACACATTTAACCTTCCTTCTCCTTTACAACACAACCCGCCCCCCCTTCCCACTCCCCCAAGATCTTGTTAATCACGAACACCTTGGTGCTAGCTAAAACGCGCGACGACCTTCCAGCAGCTAATGTAAAGATCATTCGGAGTCTATCATGATGACAAGGCAAGACTTTTTAGCTATTAACAGTGAGCATTATGACGGTCCGCCGCAATTGAGCCATTTAGCTGAAGCCAAAAGTGCTCGAGCGATCATAACACAATTAGGAACCACAGTCAAGCTTTTGGGATTGAGGAACGTCACCCACAAACGAGAAGCTCTCCGGTATAATAAAACATCTCCAATCGTTTTTGCAGTTTATTGTTCTAAAAGCATTCAACTATATCCATCTCTTTTCCTTTTTTTTTTTCTTGGAGAGCTCAGTATTGTTCATTCGGTAATTTTACCGATTTGACATGTCATCATCATTTCTCTCCTTTTTTTTTTTTTGTGTATTTTTTGTATGTGGGTGAATATGTGTATGTGCGTGCGTGCGTGGGTGCATTCATTAGTTCACCTAAAACCTATAAAAAATAAAAATCCCATACCGTTTCCCTAAACCCAACACTTCCAGCCAGAGTCGTGAGGCCGTCAAGAGACCCGAGGAAGGACCAAAGAAAAGAAAGGAAAGTGAAATCCAGCACTTGATACTCTTAGCATGCAGTTGCGTCGAATAGTTTTTGTAGTAACGTCCTCCTCTCCAATAAATGCCTCAGACCTGCATACCTGTCAACCTCTGCCGATAACTGCCCTTATAAATGATTATGATTCCCCTTACAAACCCCAAAAAAACCTTACAAACACCGTACGACGCATGTTTACTCGCGGTAACCAGACAGTGTAATAGAAATAACAAAGGTAATTTGCATACAAAGTCTTTTATTCAATTTAAAAAGTTTACAATGCAATAAACTGTGCCTTCAGTGCTTCCTATTGTAAGCCAATGTGCATGATTTAGCAGACTTTATCTGCTCTAATGAGGGTCTCACTTGTGAGCAACAGTTGTCACAGTTCAATTTCATCTGTAATAAAGAAGTAAGAGTGTCTGTTCCCATTGTCTTTCTGTACTCTGTATGAATTTTCCTCACATGGCTGAAAACCCGCACGCTATCAGCATTACTGTGAGGAAGGCTGAGTAAAATTAGATACATCTTTCTCATCAGTGGAAAGCGATCCAGCCCCAAACCAGTTTTCATTTTGAACACATGAGGCCAAAATGTCTCTGGACGAATTGGTTGTCCATCCATGCGCATGTCAGCGCATTTTTTTTTCCCCGTACAAAAGTCGGTGTACGGCGTACATGATTTGAAATGGTAAAAAAACGTATAAAATACATATAAAACGTACAAGTTGACAGGTATGGACCTGCTACTCTAAAAAATGAATACATAGAAGTGAATCTCACATATAAAGGGTCTCTTCTCTAAATGCCTTACCATTTATAAGTGCCATCCATCTCTTTTCCATGTCCCAACTAGAATTGGGTAACTAGAGCCTATGACAGCTGACTTTGGGAAAACAGCCAGGCAAGACCGCGGATTGGTCATCAGTCAATCACAGAGCACACACACACACCGAAAAAAGTCGTACTCAAATCCTTCAATTAACCTAAGAAACGCATTTCAGGGATAAAGGAAACAATATTTTAAAATCAATGACATTTTTGAAAATCATCATCCCGTGGTGTGTCCGCAAAAAAAACAATGTGTTGTCTTTTGACACAGAATCTATCTGGGAAAGAAATGTCCTCAGAAAAATTGAAGAACATTGAGAAAATCTTGACCAATGTTGAACTCATGGCACACACAAAACATCGATGTGACGGACAGATGACTTTCAATCCAACACAATAGCATGCCCCAGCCTAATCTCTTCAAAATGATGGCAAAATAATACTTTTTCCAACAGCATCTTCAATTGGTCTTCCTTTATTATTATTTTTTTGCCAGGGTAGTGGATGGAAAGAGATGTTTTAAAGTTACAACAAATTTATAAAATAGGTTTCCAGAAAAAAAAAAGGATGCACTCTTAAAATGTTGCTGCGGATCTCGATAAAGGTGATTGAAACGCAGTCTTTTCCAGTACGGAGGGTTCTCGGTTTTATGACAGTACTGACAAAAAAAAAAGTTTCAAGATGAAATATGTTGTCACGAGGCACAAAAAGGCACACTCGGTTCTTGCAAATCTTACTGTTCATCCGATGTTTCATATTTGTAGTTACATTTATGAATTCACCACTGTATTAGCATATTGACTAGATCAGTGGTTCTAAACCTGGGTCCTCGGGCCTGAGGAGTTTGGCGGAAGTCAAAACACAGGCCCGAGTCCAGCACAATTAGCTATCTAGCCAAACTAAAGGAGCACTTCCTTAAAACTCATTCAAACCCAAAAACATGTAAATACGTTTTTTAATACTTTGTCCTCCACTCCCAAAAACGTATTTATACGTTTTTAATGCAAGAGCATACAAAAGGCTTTGATGCAGCTTCTGACATGAAGAAATGGCTTAAACTAAAGCAATGCTAGTTATTACAAAAAACAGGAAGCATGTGGTAGCAGAGTATAAGAGATTAGCTAGGACCATGTTGCAACAAGCTCTTTGTGAAAATTGATGGAACTTTGCTATATTCCAATGCTAATTGCTGCAAAACATTAACAGATACAAATATACTTTTTTTCCTGAGGATTTTTTTAAAATCACATTTCATTTTTCAGCAAACTGGTGGGGGTTCAGTACCTCCAACAAGGTTAAGAATCACTGCTGTAGATGAACAAAGATACATAATTGATAGCAAATAGTAATTTTTGGGACCAATTAAGTGAAACTGGCTAATTTCACACGGCACACCTGATGAATTCTCCCTGCTCAAGCCACTCATTTTGGACAGAGAAATCCACCCCGATCTGGCATTACAGTTTTTCAACCTTAGCTCATCTGCACTGCACGGAGTACCGTTCCAGCTTTTGAGTGAGTTTGTGCAGGTGCGCAGAAGGTCCCGCAGGTGCAGTGTGACGCTAGCGCCAATAGAAAACAGTGCGCTTTATCATCATCATCATTTTCAGAAAGAGCTTCTATTGGATTTCTTCATCAATTCTCATAAGGCCATTCCCACAGCCCACCGAGTCGGTGAGCATTGACTCCCTCCCCCTGGGGGCCTCCACAATCTGTTCATTCTTTACCATTTCACATTTGAGTCACCTTGTGGAGAAGATACGAGCTAGCACAAAGCAAAGTCATGCCCGTGCTTTATGTGTGGGTGGTGACTTTCTCTTCAAGGTTTTGCTCACCTCCCAACTGCTTTTATCAGCTCACAAAAATTTGGATTCCATAGAGAAAATGTTGACCCACATGTGAGATTTGTCCTAGAATAGTGGAATATTTCTCCCACTAAGATGGTAGTCTCTCAGTCTCAACATACTTTTTTTGGACAACAATTACTACTTTCCTCTCGCCAGGGCTTTGGTGTCATTTTGTGACATATTCAAAAGCCCACAAAGGTGAATTTGAGTAGCAAACCTCAAATAGGTGAGTGTCCGCTGTACTACACATAAAACAAACATGGCTTGAGACTTGTTTTTGCATTTTAATTAACCGTCCACAATCTCGCTAAATGTTCTGCCCTTTAGATAAATGATCAAAGTTGGACGCTGCACCATTGCTGGCCCGTGCCAGCATGTAAAGCATATAGACTAATTAGTCATTTGAATGTGGCAAACAAGGAAGAGTAATTACAGCAGCATGTTCGATTGTAAATCACGACCGACTGACTCGCTTTGACTGCACAGTTGCTTGTGTTGACAATATTTACCCGCGAGATCCCGAATCTATAAACGCAGCCCAGAGCAATCCTTTAGAGTCAAAGCAAAAATAAACATCAATAAGTAACAAGGCGATGACAGACAGCTGAGGTTAGCAGCAAGCGTGTGATTGGATGCAATTAAATTGGCGAGTCACTTCGTATTCTGACAACGGTAAACACTTGGGGTGTGCATCTCTCCAATAAAAGACTATTGACATAAGACTATAAGACGATTTGAAATGTTTCGATGCATGTGGTGTGATACGATTTAAGGATCGTTTCTTTTTAACTCTTTTATTGCCAAAAACGTTAAATGACGTTTAGTAAAAACCTACGGAGGGCCGCCAAGGACGTTAACTCTTTGACTGCCAGACGTTTTCAGAAACGGGATGTCGCCAGTGCCAGCCGATTTAAGCATTTTGACTGATCTTTCAAGGTCCACAGAAAATGTTGTGTTTGGACTATGGAAACACACATACTACCAAATGAAAGATTGAATCTCATCTTTCATCAGCAAAAAAAAGTTTAGTTTCACCGAAATGCTCTGTTTTGAAACAAAAAACGGAGAAAACAAGCTTTTTGGAAACAATGTTATTTCATGCACTCTAGTGAATTCTACACTTCTTTTTGTCCATGAATGATGCCACAAACACCTAAATAGTGCTTTACTTCTGTAAAACGCTTTCACCAACAATGAAAAAGTGTTTTTAGATTGCAAAATACGTTTATTTCCATTCAACAGTGTAACAATTTGACAAAAAATTTTGAAAACTATTTACAATTATGTGGATGTTTCAAATACAGTTTTTCTTTTTGTAACACTGCCCTGCGTGCAAGGAGAGGGAGCAGGATTTGCACAACAGATACGTTTCACTTCGATTGTCCGTTTCGCGTGCAGATGTTACACTTTCTTGACGGCCTTTTTTTCCGGGGAATAGCAAGTAGCAGACTGTACCCACTACTCCGATGAATATGCATTGGACTCGGGGCACTCTTCGTCGTCCGATTGAACGTCCGCCTGAGCGTGCTCGGTTGTGCTCCGCGTTTTCCGGTGTTAGCATCGCTAGCCCGTGAACCTTTATGACGTCGTCATAGCCGCCGCATCAGCGCTTCCAACCTCGGAGTCACCATCATCATCGAAGCATTGACGCGGCAGTAGAAGACGTGAGGCAGAGCTAGATGGCTGAGGAAGCAAACAATGGCGGTTGCAAGCAGCTCACACTTGGGAATTTTTTTCAAAGACGAAAGGCATCGACCAACGCTAAAGAGCACATTGATGACGACGATGATCATCATCGATGATGATGATGGTGACTCCGAGGTTGGAAGCGTTGACGCGGCAGTAGAAGACGTGAGGCGGAGCTAGATGGCTGAGGAAGTGAACAATGGCGACCGTTGCAAGCAGCTCATCGACCAATGCTAAAGAGTACAGTGATGACGACGATGATGATGATGATGGTGGCTCCGAGGTTGACGCCGAAGTTGGAAGCGTTGACAGAGCATTTCGGTGAAACTAACCATTTTCTATTGTTGATTACTGAAAAACGGAATAAGGTAGAAACAAACTTTTATTTCTGATGAAAGATGAGAGTCCAATCTTTCATTTGGTAGTATGTGTGTTTCCATAGTCCAAACACAACATTTTCTGTGGACCTTGAAAGATCAGTCAAAATGCTTAAATCGGCTGGCACTGGCGGCATCCCTTTTCTGAAAACATCTGGCAGTCAAAGAGTTAAAGTGGAACGATTCAATTCGGCCGGATTCAGTGGGATTTGATTTGATAAGGTGGGGCTCAACAACGCAAACAAAGTAAAACTTCACCTTCAATCCCACTTTTCAGCAGTGGCTCCCATTTATAGCCATCCCATGTAGGACAAAAAAGGTCCTCGATGCTTTCGATCATCCAGCTTTACAGAGAGGCAAATTTAGGAAAGCCTCTCATTAGTGTGGCACAAATCAGGTAAGTGTCATCTGCAGAGGAGCCAAGCATGTTAGCAGACTCATGCTTTTCAGGCCGGATGGCGCTGATGAATCCCGCAGAGTGCTCGTCGACAGCGAAAGACGTCACGTATTAAAAGACTAGCTTCGTTTCTTCTCTCAAGGGTTTCCCCGACAGTTCTTAAAGGTAATTTACAGAGTGGTAAATACAAAGGGATTGTTGTTCAGGGGCTTTGGTTGAGAATTGAAAGCACAGGAACTTTTAACATGCACTTTTAGAACGTGTGAAACAAAAACTTGTTGAAAATGTTCATGGATGTATAAAGACCAGTTCGCTTCATAAAGGTAAATAAAGTTAATAACTTTTTTTAATTTTTATTAAATAAAGCTGAACAATTTTAAAATGGCGATGTCGTCTTCAGTCGACAGCAAGTGGCAAAATGGCCGCCCCCTGCGATGGATAAAAACGGATGGCTTTTGCTGCTTAATTCATATTCCACAAAAACAATATTAATCAGAATACCGTGTTTAGAGTAGCAGGGGAGCATAGAAAATATTGCAAAGAAAATGTGGGGGTTGACTTTAAGCTATATCACACGAGAGGGATTGATGAACCGTCTTGAAACGGATTCCTTGTTTTCCAAAGTAAATGTTTGCAAAAGTCTTATTTTGATGACTAAAGTTAAGCAGTCTGCTTTCATGAAGGATGAGAGAAATCAAAAAAATATATATTATATTAGAAAAGTTGTCAATGAATATGATTTAATAATCAATTAGTTGTCAATTGATCTATTCTTGACACATCTAAACTTATTATAATCAAACTAATCCCCAACACCTAATATTTAGTAGAACTCGATTTATTTTTATTTTTTTTTACAAAATTTTGTATCAAAGTATACTTGAGTCTTTCTGACACCTTCTTAACAACTTCATTGTGTCTGCTTTCTCAAACACCGGATTCTCACACTGCATCCATTCACTCTTTGACACAGTGTGGAACAATCAGTCTACTGGAACGTTCATCTTTTTTCTTCTTTTTACAACAGACAAATCAACTGGGAAGCTGCTGTTAAAACAAGCTCAGCATTTTATAGGATAATGTTACTGATATTAGGCATTCAGGTCAAATTTGAGGGAACTTAATTTGACATTCTCCAAACATTTTAATGCATCGGCCGTGAAGTCCGAACACGTAAGCGGTGTAAGTTGGTGAGCGGCAGATGGCTCACATTTAGAATACGCATAAAGTTATTCAGCTTTCAGCTTTAGGATGACCTTTAATCCACTAAAACCTGTACAGGTGAACTTCATTTGACCTTCTCTCATCTTTTGAATGCACATGACCAACGGTTTGATCTGTCAGTACTGCAAAATTCACAACAGGTGTTTGATGCTCAATCAACTGGTACATTTCAAAGGGCGTTCGCTTGTACTACTTTCTGTGACTCTGCATGTGTTGCAACCTGCTGATGACATTCTGTGACACTGGAGTGGCCGCTTGCCGTCCTGTTTGAAGCCTCAGTTATTTTTGATGCATTTTTACGAGTCCTTTAGGTCTACTGATATTAAAATGTGAACAGCATAAAACATATATATATTTTTTTTTTCTGGAGATAAATAAAATAGTCATTCTAATTGAACCAGAAATATAATGGTCCATTTGTGGATCAAACAACTTTTGTGAATTTTGCCATTGCAGCTCCCTGTTAGAGAACAGTTGTGAAAAAAGTACTGAAACATTGAACGTTCAAAAGTTTTTGAGAAGGTCAATCTAAATTCAAATCTAAAGGCCAGGGTGGATTATAAATTCATCCTGAAGTTTCACCTGTGAGTCCGATACGCTTACCTTTTTTGGAACGAGTGTGACTGTAGTTTAAGCCCTGTTGTGAGTATCATTGTTTACGTTCTCAATCAACAGTTCGTAATTCATGAGAAAAACTCACAATCTGGTCTTTTTTCCCAGAAGCAATGATTTCCAGTGGACGAGGAGCACGAAAAACAAGCAACCATTCTACCAATTTTTTTTTTTTTTAATTATTATTATTATTTTCTGGAGAGCTCAGTATTGTTCATTCGGTAATTTTACCGATTTGACATGTTATCATCATTGCTCTCTCTCTTTTTTATTTTATTTTATTTTAATTTTTTTTGTATGTGGGTGAGTATGTGTATGTGCGTGTGTGTATTCATTAGTTCACCTAAAACCTATTTAAAAAAATCCCATACCGTTCACCTAAACCGAACACTTCCAGCCAGAGTAGTGAGGTCGTCAGGAGACCCGAGGAAGGATCAAAGAAAAGAAAGGAAAGTGAAATCCAGCACCGACCAGACACCACCCACCACCCACCGGGCCACCAACCAGAGTCCTTCACCAACCCCAGAAACATCTACCAATTTTAGAAAGCAGAAGCTCGTCAAGAAGAGCAACCCTCACTTTTCCCCCAAAGCCTCCAGCGGCAGCTCGCAGCGGCACATTTACGAGCGCCAGATCGCTTCTTGAAGCGTGCGTTCGTGTTGGGGTTGGGGGTCAACCTTGATGACTTCTTTCTAATTGGGTTTTGTGAGAGGAAGATGTTCATAAATACTGAAAAACAGTATCCAGGGCACCCGTTTATTAGCTCGCTGCTTTTGCCATCTCAAAAGTTTACTCAAGGACAAATGACACTGCTGAGTGTAACTGTGGATGCTAGAAAAAATGAGAACACTTAAACTGGTTTATAGTGTCCACCCCCTGCCATCTACTAGACTGCACTTTAATTCATCGGAGAGACTTTTTATTTGCCTCAGTAGGGGCTGCTGTTTTGCTCAGAAGTTAACTTTTTTGCTGGATTTCACTTTCCTTTCTTTTCTTTGGTCCTTCCTCGGGTCTCCTGACGGCCTCACGACTCTGGCTGGAAGTGTTCGGTTTAGGTGAACGGTATGGGATTTTTTTAATAGGTTTTAGGTGAACTAATGAATACACACACACACACTCGCACGCACGCACATACAAAAAAAAAAGAAAAAAAAAGAGAGAGCAATGATGATGACATGTCAAATCAAATCGGTAAAATTACCGAATGAACAATACTGAGCTCTCCAGGAAAAAAAAAAGAAGTTAACTTTTTACGTTCCACATATGAGGAATTGCATCTATGAAATGAGATCATAACAGTATCAGTACTTTTCTGTCTGACAAACTGAGGCATCTATATTGAGAATGTTGTTTTTGTGTTATGTCGATTAATTTCTCGGCGACTAATCATATGTTTCAGTAAAGACAGACAAATATCAAAGTATCACTATTTGACACCCCTCTTCATCCAAAGTACTTTGGTAACGAAAGGCTGGAGCCACACACACACACTGCAGTCCATTGATTGGTTGAATGAGAATCAAGTGGAAGTGGGAGGAACGCAAAAATGCCACCACTTTACTGTTGCCGAGTCAATCAGTGCATCAGATTTATATAGCGCTTTTCTAGACACTCAAAGACACTTTACAATGAAATGGATGCAATATTCATGCACTCACACATTCACACTCTGGTGGTGGTAAACTACTTTAGTAGCCACAGCTGCTGACGGAAGCGTAGCTGCCGGTGTGCGCCTACGGCCCCCCCAACCACCACCAAACATTCGCACCATTCATACACCAGTGTGAGTAGCAATGTGTGTAAAGTGCCTTGCCCAAGGACACATGACTTGGGGAGAGCGGGGATGGAACAGCCGACCTTCTGGTTACTGAGCGACTGACTCTACAAACTGAGCCATGGCCGCCACAATGAGTACAATGGTAAATAAATGAGAATGTGATTTTGTAACAATGTCATTGAAAGCCATTTCTAACTTTGGAAAGGTGTATGTTGGGACAATTTTACGGTTCACTATTCACAGATTTCCTTTTCTTTTCTTTTTTTTACTGTGGAACTAGCCGCAGCCATTTGTTGAAAACTCCCTTTTCCACATGTTTGGGTTTGGTATGCAGAATGTGGGTTTCCTAACTTTTGGCCATCTTTCGATTGTGGAAGAGTACCTAAAAGGTGGAGCTTTATTTGCTGTAGCCTGTTGGTGAGGAGATGAATAAATCAATGAGAGGATTCATTTAATTGAATAATTATTGATTTAATAATTATTTGGACCGCTTTCCTTTACACTGTTTACCATACTTGGCTGACGCATCGCCATCCCGCCTACACGCTTGTGGAAACAAAGCCAATTACTGTTCCAAATCATTTCCGGGAGAGCTGTACACTACCCCTCGAAAGAGCAAAAAACACAAACTATGAAGAAAAGATAAGCAGAAAGTTGGAAGAAAAGACTGACACTGAGAACGACATTAATTATCAGTGAGCGGCATAGTGAGTCACACGTCATTTTAGCCTCTTCTAGGAGAGGACTGTAACAAAACAGGTTATGCTCAGAAAAAACAAACTTAACACTTAATTCAGGAGATGTTTGGTGCTTGGATGACTAAAGCACTCAAAATATGTCTACAAGAAAAGCTGCAAATCCAAGATAATAGTGATACTCAAGACAACACCTTGAGACTACATGAAATGGATGACATACAGGTATACCGGTACTTTATATATAGTGGACAGGGAATCGACTAGATGTATCTTTATTCGAGGGATATAGCTTTGAAATGAAGACAGTAACATCTTGAGACCTGTTACTTTGCACGCATGACACAGCACAGCACAGCTAAACAAAATTGCACAAGATGGACGGATGCTTCAACACCCCCGAAAAAAGAAAAAAAAAACACAACCAAGATGTGCAGACAAATGCTCGAAAGCGAATGGAAGTAAGGCTCTGCTCTCGTGTGATATTTACAGCCACATAAATCAAAGTCTCCACACGGAGTCAACGATTAGACACTTCTGTAATCAGGCATGAATATTTCAGATGTTGTTTTGACTTCCAATTTTAATGTGATGTGTGAGAGAAAAGTATCACAAATAGATATACAGTGTTCTATCGTTTCTCGCCGGTTCATCTTTCGCGGCCTTGCTGTTTCGTGGATTTTTTACAGCGTGCTTTTTCTTTTTTTTTTACAGTGTTTTGTTTTTTTACAGTGTATGCACGCGCCGTCCGTCACTGCCGTCAGACGGCTTAGCGTGCCGCCTGCCACCCGCCCCGTGGTTCGCGCAGACCCGCGCCGACCACAGCGCTCGAGTGGAACGCGAGAGTGGAGTGTACGTGTCCTGCCTCGTATCTTCATCATTAAAATTAAGATTGTCCGCCCCGAACCAGTCATGGTCGTTTGAAAATCCTCGGTGTCCTGCGTCCCGGAGATAAAGGGCCGACAAACGATGGATTTTTACCCAGGATGGGAACCACTGCCGGCGGGGTAACTTTTTGAAATTCTTCGGTGTCCTGGAGGTTTTTGGCCGGCCGTATCTCCCCTACTCTGGAACGCTCGTGCGTCCCCCACCGCCCCTATGGCTCACCCCTAGATTACACCGCATGCGTGTGCATTGCAGATCCACTCCGCAGTTTTGTTTTCATTTCCAGCTTGTTCATATTACACCGGCTGCGTATGCGCTGCGGATCGACTGCCGACCAGCTTGTTGTACCGAGACCGGCAATGCGCTCCCGAGCCTCCTGGTCAAAATAAATTTTTCAGCCTCGTATCATCGTCATTAAAATTCAGAGTGTCATTTCTAACAGATGTTTTGTTGTTGTTGATGTGTGTGTGTTTTTTTAAATTACTATTTTTATTCATTTATTTTAGAACAACATAGCGGCCGGAAAAAATTGATCGATCGCCGTTATCTTTTTGTTTCTAAAATAAATGTTTTGGATATTAGTTTAATTCTATTTTATTGTTATTATTATTATTTTAAAATGTACAAAGGTTTGAACAATGAGAGTGTATAGGCCTACTGTATTTAAAGTATGTGAGAAAATGTTAACACCTATCAAGAAAAGTGCGTGTATAAAGTGTGTGGAGAGGTGTTAAAACATATCTAATTAATGAAAAAATATAGTATGAACAAAAAAACATTAGAATAAATGAAAAAATATATACTGCGTTGTATATGTAAATTAAAAAATACTTTTAATGGGAAAATATGACTAAATGAAAAAAGAACATATATGATAAATGAAAAAGCATTCATAATAAACTAAAAATCATAACAAAATGAAAAAAAAACATATATAATAAAATAAAAATATATATATAATTAACGGAAAAAATAAATAATAAAATTAGCGCGGATTTCCATCATCTCTAAATGAGGGAACACTGTATTCCACACCCAAACTTAAGTATAAATGATGACTTTACCGCTTCAATGTGGGCCGGATGATCAATCCAAAAAGCCAAATTGTGCCGTTCGCTTTGTTCAATGAGTGACAAGAGGCGAGACTTGTGGCAGGACAAGTTGCTGCTGCGTCACCATCACAACCCTGTGCCTGGCCAAGAAGAACATTGTCTTGCCAGAGCATCATTCCCTCTTTCCTCAAGGGGGATGTCATTAACTCTTTGACTGCCAAGCGTTTTCAGAAAAGGGATGCTGTGGGTGCCAGCTGATTTAAGCATTTTGACTGATCTTTCAAGGTCCACAGAAAATTATGTGTTTGGACTATAGAAACACACATACTACCAAGGCTTTCCTCCACCCGTTTTTAAAAAAAAACAAAAAACAAAACATAGTTAACGACTTTTAACGTCTTTGGCAGCCCTCCTTAGGATTTTACTAAACGTTATTAAACGTTTTTGGCAGTCAAAGAGTTAACATGGCCATGACGACGGGGGAAGTGGAGGACTTCGGAAGAATCCTGCCAGGAGCATGGCAGAGAAAGCTGGGAAAGGGCATAAGACTCCAGAACTTGGAGGATTACTTCCAAGTGGAAATCTTTAATGTGATGTTTTGGATTTGAACTATATATTTTATTACACAGGTCCTATATGGCTCGGGCAAAAATTCTCACTGGTATTTGAATAACAATAAGTTGTGAACACAGTCACACCAGGCTTGTCCTTGCAAGATAGCTTTCTGATTGCCTTGGAGTTTACTAGTTCCAAATATAGCAACTTGTACAATCATGCTACTTTTTGGTACATAAGGACATGGCAACATTTCTCTTGCAGGACATTTAATTTTGTTCTTTGTATTATTTTTACAGGCCCTAGTGTATGCCTATCTAATGCCGCTTTTCCATTGAACGCATCAGCAAAAAGCAAGGAAGGAGAAAATGGGCATTTCTGTAACTATTGGCTAGCTCACGTAAGAGCCAGTGCAGCAAGGATGAGACTTTGGAGTAAAATACTACAGCATCCATAGCTAAAGCAAAGTAAATGACCAATATTCAGAACCACAACAAGAGCAAACTATAGTAAACTGACCATTTGCTTAAGGATTATTAATGCTCATAAATCGGACCTTGACACAGAGCAGAAAGTGGAAGAAACAATGCTTGTAAATGATCTTTACTCACCACAGTGTTTTGAAGTGAAATTGTGTTATTATTTTAGTTGTAAATAGTTTGTTTCTTTGCATACCTAGAAAAGCTTGACAGTATATGAACCAATTTATTTATTTATGTTTTTAAAAATACCCTCGTCAAATGACATCTTCAATATATGCCGCGGGCCGCTGAAAAATGGATGGTGTGCCGCAAATGGCCCCCGGGCCGCAGCTTAGACCCCCCTGATCCCATTACAGCATGACACAATGCACACACTTTAAACTCTTATCTAAAGTCATTTTAAAATGCTAACATCTATTGTCTATCATTTAAGTTTGGATTTCAGCACATCTGACAGAGAAAGGACGTTGTTTGTGGTCCACAACAACCCACCCCCAAAAAAAACATTTTGAATAGAAGTATCTGATGGATGTTTTTCATTACTCCATACCACAAAAACAAGTTACCACATTCTAGTACTATTCTATAATACAGCTTTAAAAGAAAAAAGAAAAAAAAGTCAAAACACTCAAACTTGACCCAGTTCACAGCATACACCAAAGTAGAGATGGGACCGGATTAGAGCCCCCCCCCCCCCCCCCACACACACACACACACACAAAAACAATGACTCAATATGATGGACAGTCCTGCAGTCTCATTAAAAAGTGACTCAGGGGAAATATGCTAGAGGGCATACCTCACTCACAATGCCACACGAGCTTTATATCTTATTTATGTATTGTGCCTCTTGCAACTTTGGAGACAATCTTTGTTATTGGATCTCAAATATAGCAATAATTTCACAGTTCTTACAGACGTCTTTTAGTCAAATGTGAAAATCAGTATTTTCGATTTGAATGTGCTCACGCCTCGTGTCAATGGGTTGGAAATCTAATTTCCTCCATTATTTCCACACAGGCCCGCTGCTCGGCCCGAAACGAGACAAGGCGAGACGAATGCAGATGAGATGGCGGTTCCCTGAGAAAACATCTGGGTGCCGCTGCTCAACGAGGAGGAGAGGGGGGAAAAAACATCAGCTGGGACTTACTGAAATGAGGGCGGTGATCAGGAACGTGCGGCGACACTTAAACGCAATTTGGAGAACATAGAGATGGTATAATTCTCTATCCATTGAGAGTGTTTTTATTATGACAAGTGAAATTATAACTTGGCTGCAAGGTGTGCTAGTGGTTTGTCGAGAAGTTCTGGGTTTGAATCTCCGCTCGGGCGTTCCTGTGTGCAGTTTCCGCGTCTTCTTGTGCTTCCCGGCTGGCTGGATGGATGACTACCACACCAGCCTCACCACTGTTTTGTATACTTTACACGTCATCCTTCACCCCTGACACTTTCTTACACCCCATTCCAATCTGCACTGATTTGCTGAAAATGCTTTGTCCAACTGAATGTGAATGCTTTTGTGTTTATACTGTATGCGCATGTGATTCACCGGTAACCCTACCTAATACCGACTAGTATTCTTTTCTTTTTTTAATGGATGGATGGATGGTAAATTGAATGGCTAGTTCTTGCGGAGATCATTAAAATATATAAAGACTAATAGTGGACCTAGATGGGGTAACCTTTTGTGCCACAAAGAGGAAAACAGCAAAGGAAGGATGGATGGATGGATGGACAGACAGACATATCGCAAATTGAATGGCTAGTTCTCACTGAGATTATTAAAATATATAAAGAATAATAGTGGACCTAGATGTTTACCCTGGGGTACACTTTTGAGCCACAAAAAAGAAAACAGCAATAAAGGATGGATGGATGGTTATTATAATATATAAAGAATAATAGTGGACCTAGATGTTTACCCTGGGGCACACCTTTTGAGCCACAAAGAGGAAAATAGCAATAAAGAGTGGATAGATGGATGGATGGGAAATTGAATGGCTAGTTCTCAGAGATTATTGAAATATATAAAGTGCAATAGTGGACCTAGATATTTACCCTGGGGTACACCTTTTGAGTCGCAAAGAGGAAAACAGCAATAAAGGATGAATGGATGGATGAAAGGCAAATTGAATGTCTAGTTCTCACAGAGATTATTAAAATATATAAACAATAATAGTGGACCTAGATGTTTACCATGGGGTACACCTTTTGAGCCACAAAGAGGAAAACAGCAATAAAGGATGCATGGATGGATTTATTGTATTCCTATTTTGTCCGTTTTATGATCAGGGATTTAGAAATTAGAATTTAGAATAGAAAATTGTCCTTAATTTCATGCAATTCAAAGGACAAATGCTCTATTGGGCTATATACTGTAGGTCTTTCTGTCATTGTTTTTTGGGGGGAATTTCGGGAATTTTGGTACTAGCTATCGGTGACTACTTAAGAGTTGAGTACTCATACTGGTATCTGTTTGGTAAAAAAAAAAAAAAAAAGTGGTATCGTACATCCCTAATGTTTGATATTATAAAATGGATGCATGGAGCAAAATGACTACTCGTCTCCCTCATGTTTCAGTCTCTTCCTGTAGGTAACGCATGATCAAGAGTCATCCTGGCCTCTCCAGAGGGACGTGAGACTCAGTCAAGCACTACTCCCTGCAATATTCCCCACGGACGCGTCACTTTTGCTATCACTGTTGCAACCTGCAAAAATAAAACCAAGTGTAGCAGACCATGACCTTTTCCATGATCATGATTGACTTTACCAAAAGGTGCACTAATCTTCCTGTTGTGTGTGACTCAGTTAGCTCAGGAAGTTGACTGCGGCACAAACAGATGGACACCAGGGATTAAAAAATACATATATATATATATTTTTTTTTATTATTATTTTTTTTTAATGTACATCCAATGTAGCTTTCACCCAATGCTATTAATTTAGTGCATTTTGTTTTAGGAACAATCGTCATGAACCCAGGACTTCCAGTCCTAGCGTCTGATGGCCAGCTATTAAAAGGCCGTGTTTAGGCCTTTTGGACTCTCTGCAGGAGGTTTTTAAACTCACACTGAGTTAGTATAGTGTGAAAATGCCTTTGGGCTCGCATTGGGATCTCCAGTGCACTTTAAAGGGGCGCGACAGCCTCAGAAAAAAAAATAAAGAAAAATTCAGGTTCAACATGATAATTTCATGTTAAATGGCAAAAAAAAAATCAAAATGATTGGCTTCTAGAAAAAGTGTTTTTTTTCTGGGTCATATTTGTGGTTTCATAATCACGCCACACAAAAGTTTTCAAAGTAACTCACGCATCTCCATATTGACAGCATAATTAAGTTGTTGGATGAAAACCAAAAATCTTCCCATCTGCTCCGCACACCCTCAAATAATTTCGCCGTCCTTCTTCTCCCTTCCTGCCCTATGCCCGCTGCCCTCGAAGCGTCCTCGTGAGATCTCATCACTAATGAAATCAGCGCACCCGTCTAACTAATGTAGCCATGGCGACGATTTCCCAAATGATCGCGGTGGCCTTCTGTGAACGCATTCCGAGAAAATGCATAACCGATTATGATTCAACCAAACAGGACGCATTCATTTCATACTTAATTGATCTAATTCGATGTACAAGAGAACATCATGCAAACAAACAAAGCTAGAAAAACGATGGGTAGGATTCGTGGATTAGAAGGAATTGTTAATGTTGGGATCTCTAATGAGCAAAAAATCTCCATGAAGTTTTGTTAATGCACTATTTTGTGGGAAAAGTCGGCAGCTGCTGTCACACTAAATAGAAGCAGCCTTGTGGTCACTACCAAAAATTGTAAATAGTAGGGCTCCGTTAAAAAAATAAAAATAAATTGCATAATGGATATCGAATTATGCTTTTCCAGCCTGATATCGATTCATAAAACCATGTATCGATTTTTTTTTTTTTAATAAGATAAAATAAACCACCCTCTCATGGCCGCTAGCCAACTTATTATGTAGTGCCACTGAGGTTTGAAACTAACTCAAGTGAAACGCATCCTGAACAGAAAACACACAGAGAGAAAAAACGACCTCTCGCATCCTTGGCCCAAACCAGCCAAGGACCTTTGCTGCATAACATTGCCCGTTTCTTGCTCCCTTGATATCCACTCGCCTATTTACTTTCAAATTCTTTGCCTGAAGCCCTCAAAACACACTGGAAGTATGTGAAATAAATAAGCACCAAGACAAATTATTATTAGCAGGCCTCTTAATTAGAGGACCTGATCCCCTAACGCCACAGAAAAGAATGTAATGTTTGTTTACCGTAACGTGTTAGGTGTTAAGCAGCTGCACTCACAATTTATTTGTATAGAAAGTTGCTTTTTCAATTCATATGAATATTTTAAAACGTGCTATGTAACAGACGAGAATCCTAATGGTATTTTTCCAGACGCAATGCATTAATGACATCATGTGCTTTGAAACCTATTATTTCTAAATGGTGTTTCTGCCACCCAAAAAAAAATATATAATAAATTGAATAATGATTGGTTACATTGAGCAAGCCATACACAGAAACAAGGTTCGGGCTTGGCTAAACTATAACTGACGCACTGCACACGAGGGGTTGTACAGACAATTCAACCAGTCTCTTGTCAACTTTGCTACTGATTCAGTTTTTTTTTAAGAGTGTGCTGACTGAACTCCCCCCCCCCACACACACACACCCGCCTCCTTCTGGGTGAGCAAAGAGGGGAGGGGTGAGCAGTTATGCACTAACAAAAAGTTGATTAATGTGCATAAAATATCATTTAAAAATGGTGCCAGCAGGTATTAGTTAGCCCCAAGGACAACATGAACCGCCAATTGGTTTCTAACAAATCGACGAATAGAACATTCCTATTCACCATTGTTGACTAAATAAAATGTAATCCTATGGCTATCGCTATCTAAAATCGTGAACCAAAGCGTTCATGTTGCGTGTTCATGTTTAATGCAAAACAGGGATTGATTTAATCATGCCCGAGAGCAACTACTATAGAATATAGATACAGCAGGAAAAGGAAAACACACTCGGTTTCCGTACAATACATTTTTCGTCAGCTTAAGACCAAGACCTGATCATTTATTAGCTGCAATCTAACCTCATGTTTGTTTATGTACCAATAGGGATTAACAATAATGAGGAAGATCATAGAAAGAAACTTGGCAAAGAGGGGAACAAAAATTAATAATAAATCAGATGAGGGAATGGACCATGAAGACACGTTGAAGCACAGCATGACTGACAGCTCTTATAACACGCTCCCTCGTGGTCACGGCATAGGAGGGAATCTTGTTCACGTTCCACGAGCTCTGTGGAAGCATTCCGCCACAGGATCAAGCAAAAGAGGCACATGACTCAAGCGAGAGAGATAACACCCATGGGTGCTTGCATCAGACGCTATATGTCTCTTTACAAACGACCACGCGGCAGCTCCGCCATCTCGCTTCTGCGACACCTGTGACGTGCTGTCGGGTTCTTTATCAGCTCAGCAGCGTTCATTCTTGGCAGGTGAAGGTTGTTGGCGGCTGACTCTTAAGTCAAATTTTCAGGTAGGCTATCTGTAATTGACTTGAGGGTTTTTTTGTTCGTTTTTTACGACTGTTAACTTTTAGTCCGTACATTAAAAAATAGATACTTTTTGTATCTTATGTACTTTGTTATAGTTGGGTTTGTTTTTAAACTTTTTTAACCTCCACCAATGACAACAATGTAAACAAAGAGCGTTAACCACAGTTGAGAGAATTATATAAAATAAAATAAAAACGCCAGCTTTTGTGATTCAAAAATTCTTTGTTATCTGAAAAAATATACATAGGTGTAGGGGAGACCGGGGCTAGTTGTATCATGGGTAAGTTGTCACATTGCAATTTTCTTCTCTTCCAGAGGGCGCAACAAAAAGTGGACCAATAGTATTCTTCGTCGTGTACTGTCTGAGAAGAGAATAGCACATTGTGAGCTGAGATGAGCGCCAGTTATCTGTTTTGCACAACCCAAAGTAAAAATGTTCAACTTCATATATTTTGAAACAGGTGTCATATATCGACAAATTCTAGCAGCAAATCATGTGGACTCGTTAGAGGAGAGATTCAGACATCTTGTCATGCCTCAGTCACTGCTCTGTTTTAAGCTAACTTTACACTAGAGCAAGTATTAGCCAACATGGTGGTTTGGGGCAACTTGTCTCAGTCATTTTGGGGTTTGTTGTCACATATGCAAAGAATGGGCCAATGAAAAATGCAACTCGGTTTACATATGCCAGAATTACCCTTCAGATGATGAGTCTGAAGAGTGAGGAAATTAGTTTGCTAGGTTTTGTTTCATTGTTTGAAAATGGATTTTCCAGTTGTTGATGGAGCTACAGTATGCCCACATGTCAGGACTGGTTTAAATTTCATGATGAACCATCCATTAATCAATTAACCAAAATGCTTTATTTATTTATTTTAATTCAAATTAATCTCAAATTTCAAGTTTAAGGGAAGCAAAACTGTTATTTGAGCCCGAGAGCTATGACCTACATGCCAGCAGTTCCTAAGGACTTTAATTGATTTCATAATACTGTATTTTATGCTAAAGTTTGCTTAATGACGATAGTAAATTTTCAAGATCAATGACAAACAATTTCTCTAGCTGATAATTTTGTCCTTGTTTTATTTGATAAGTTGCAAAATCCAGTGTGACATCTTACCCCATATAGTGTGACAACTTACCCATTTGTGGGGAACACTTGTTCACTCCCTCTATTTGATGGCTTATATCCCTGCCCTGGAAAAAAATGACATGAAAACAAAAAATATACCTAAGACTTTGGTCTTTCATCTGGTATACATTTTGTTTACATATGATATATTCATTCCAAGAACTAGATAAAAGTATAAAAAGTGATACAACTAGCCCCGGTCTCCCCTATATTTTTCAATTTTTAGCGATAATTGAGCCTTTTTGTTACTCTGTTACAGTAGTAAAGTAATTGCAAACATGTTGTTTTGATAGCATAAAAGCCTGAGCCAAAACTAGCTATAGCTCTTGTTTTAAACAGCAACACGCAACAAATAAAAAAATGTTACCAGTATATTATCTAAGGCAAGTTATCAAAATAGATAGAGCATTTGAATGACCGCAAAAATATATATTTAAATTTGGTACTTCTATACTTTATAAGCACATTTTGGGAAGTCAACCCCAACATTTTCTTGGGGCGGCCATTTTGTCACTTGCTGTCGACTGAAAATGACATCGCAGTTGCTCAGGTAATGACCAATCACGGCTCACCTGTTTTTTTAACCTGAAACATGATTGGTTCTTACTCGACAGCAAGTGGCAAAATGGCGGCCTTCTGAGATTGATAAAACACATGGATTTTCCTACTTAAAGATTCCACAAACGCAATATGAATGCCCTGTTTAGACTAGTGAGGGGGGCCATACAACATATTAAATGGATGGACTTCACTTTAACTAGTATCATTAACCAATTGCTTTGACTTTACCCAGTTTTTTTTTCAAACAAGTGTCTATATTTCTATATTATTATTATTATTATTATATATTGGGTTTAATGGTTTCAATCTCAGACTGATAAAACAACTAGGACCAGATTTTTAAAATCAGGTACATAAAACAATCCCACTCATCATGTACGATGTGAGACCATAAAAAAACAGAACAGTGGTAGTCACACATATGACTCAATGGCAATTGGCTTGCTGCCTATGTAATCATGTTGCGCAACATCTCGCCACTATTCTGTTAGAATATTCTTCACTTGACTCAATCTGTGCCTTTTTTTTTTTTTCCAGGTTTTAGTTTAGCGGGCTTCTGTCACCGCTTTGTCACACAACTATTTCGGCTTTTTACTCGGAAATGACATGACAACTTAAATTAGGTGCCTGCCACATGGTGGCTAATTTGTACACGACGGGATCAAGGTTAGGAAAAACAAATGCGCCTGGCAAGCAATTTCCAATGTAATGTCTTGTTCCTTACAGATCCAGGCAGCATTAAAATCTTAGGTCAGCACAGCCTCCTGCGTACATGCAGTATATCATAGCCTTCACTGGCAAGTCACTCTCAGTGTAATAGTACCATGTGATCCGAACGCAGCCAGCCAAGACTGCTGGAAATCACTCTGTATCAAGACAGACGAGGTTCTGGCTCGCAGTAGCAGTCCTGTCTTTCCATGCATTAGATCAATCCAGCAAATGGAGCAACTCTGTCGGAGGTTGCAAAAACGCCTTGGTAACACACGTGACGTCGCAATTTGTAACATCTTAACCGATTTAAAAAACAAAACAATAAAAGCAAGTGGCTCAGCCAAACTCCATGTTGACATCTGCCATTGAACGGTTTTTCATTTGCGATTGTCAGCTCCAACCATTTTCCAAGCAGATTAGGGAGGGGGTGGGGGGGAAATCAACACATCCCACACCAAATAGGACAATAATAATATAATAATAATAATAATAATAATAAATATATCCAACAACAAGGCATCGGCTGACTTAATTTAAAAAAATAAAGAAAGAAGAAGAAGCTCAAATTCAGCCCAATTTTGTGTAGACATTAAATGACCACTCTTGCACAAGAGTTCAGAACTTTCAGGTATTTCTCACACCAATGAATCAAAAAGGAATTGATTAATATTAAACGTGAATCCAAGTTTGCTTGAAAATACAAAATTGTAAATCGAGTACTTTAAACCTAACACAGATCACCAAAAAAAAAAAGGATTTATTTTCCCTCTGCTTACAAATGAAGCAAATTACAGTATACTTAACTGTCGCTTCATTTCACCAACAAAGTGTGCCAGTTGGCAAAAATGTGCAAAACGGTCTATTTACAAAACACAGTCAGCTTCCTCACTGCCTTGCAAACTCGCGGCATAATTAACCAAAAATATCATCTTACAACTTGCTACCAAGGAGTAAACAGACACATAATTACCCAAGATGATTGAGCTCTTGAAAGAAATGAAAATAACGGCAAAGAACGGGGAAAGTCTGTTTATAAATGGGTATTCCTTAAAAAATATATATATATATCACCTTCATAGAAAGGCAAGAAGAAAATACTACAAGAGTGAAAACAACATGACATCATGAACCAGCCATAAACTTTTACAGCATTCTTATGCTCGGCTCAATTGAAAGGCTACTTGTAATATCGTCTTTGCTAGCTATGTTTTTATTGGCTTTCTATTGTATCTCATGTTACAAAAGGCGGAAAAAATAAAACCTCAATTAGCAATCAATGACGCTTTCTTTTTCATATGCAAGATTTGAAAAAAAAAAACATTAAGAAACAAAGGGTCTCTGAGCGAAACAATTTTTTAAAAATCAAAAGATAGGCTAATGCAAGTGTAAAAAAACAAAAAAACAAAAATCATCGACCAACCATCTGTCCATCTTCTATACTGCTTATCCAAAGTCTACCCTGGATTGCTTGCCAGTTATTTAAAGGGCGCATTATCGAGACACCTTCCCTGAGTGAGAATTAAGTCGGGCAAATGAACCACGACACCATCAGCGACCTATTAAACACACATTCAATCAAAATATAAGTACAGCTGGCTCAATAGTGGAACCAAATTGACATTTATGCAGCGTTATATTGTCTAATGCTCAATGAGTTCATGCAGGCTCTTAAAAATAACTCCTCGTCAGTTGTGAGCAAGTCAACAATGAGCGTTACTCGTGAGGAAAGCTTTTTGATGAGCTGCCAAGGTTAGCAGCGAGCGAGGTTGCCGGTGCGTAGTGGCTGCCTGTGCTTGTGCATAATGTTAACGTTGATTATTTGACTCTGATGCGAAATGCTTGGTGACCTTTTTAGCGTTCTTCATTCAGCGGGCGGAGGCTTTACACCGCATCCGACTGGCTGAAATTGCCTCGACGGGGCACCTAAATGCGTCTGCTTCTATAAGCTCCTAATGTGTGAAGTCCTTGAAAGAAATAATTTTTTCAAAAAAAGATGGGATAAACTGCTGCGCTCTTCTAAAGGAGCAAGAAATGAGTCCGCTTGATATGGCGTTTCCATTGATATTGTTACACTGGAACTTTAACCTACCTTTGAATTGTTATTGTATATAAAAGCCACAAATAACCATTTTGTGATCCAGTTCATAATGCGAGCTATGCAATTTTATGCTAATCTGTACTAATGGAATGTGTGGTACCACATCTATTAGCACATTCCAAGCGTCTTTTGTAGACTACGGTCATACAAAATTCCTCACAAACATAATTAGAATTCAACAGCAGTCAGCGGCTTATGTAGACATACTGGTGAAAATCCTTCTTGGAAATGGCAGCCACAGTCGGACTTACTGCAGAAAAAATAAATAAATTAAAAAAAGATTAATTACAATGTGGGCAGAAGAAATTATTCTAATCAGCTATTGACCTGAAAAAATGGTGATTTGTGGATGGGTTTTATTTTTTGTATTGGAATTAATCATAAAAGTAAAATAACAGCAATTACATGAAGAGTAAAAAAATAGTGTTGCAACAAACTTTTTTTTATGTTTGCATTTGCAGTTACGGGTTATTGATTGTTCCGTCAGTTTGTAATATTCAAGTAAATTCATTCATCCCAAAGGACCCCTAAAGACACAGTTATGCATATCTAGGTGAAAGAATAGATGGTGGCGAAGTAGCGTTAACGTGAACTTACTACCACGCGGGACAACAGAAAGCTCATTTCTTGTAGAGGTAAATTACATTTGAACATAAAGCACAAGTTTACAAGTAAAATAAAATTTAGGAGAGAAGCAGCATCTGACGATATTTATATTCTAATCATGCTACGTTTGATCACCAGCTGTGTGAGAAACCACGGGAAATAAATGCAAAAGAAAATTGCAAACGAATTTCTCTGTAGGGGGCGGAAATGAGCGTAAGTGAATTTGAAGTGTAAATACTAGCGGTGCCAGAAATCATGGTTGAGTACATACTTTGGTTTTAAAACCAACAAAAGCAAAACAAGCACACACAAAAATGTCCCTGTGTATCCAGCCCTCCTTTCTCAATCGAGGGTTCTCAGTCAAGGTTCCTCTATCGAGTTTTTCTTTGAGGTCATCCGAATCCACTTTGTATTTTTGTATATAAAAACTGTTTGGCAACTTATTTGCGCTTGAATCCTAACTTTGCACTCCATGTGACAAATTGTCCAATAAATGAAATACTCTCAAATAAATGTAGAAAATAAAATTGTTGATTAGAAAAGTGCAACATCACTGCTTTGTCTTCTTTTTTAGGAAATGAACGATGCAGAGAAGTGCATCAGTAACCGTTTGAATAGTCTGAATTGTTATGCTATAAAAAAAAAAAAACAATGGCATTTGTTATTGCTTTGACGCCATCTAAAGAGCTCAGGACAGGCTGTCTAAATGCCACAGGTTTTTTTCTTCTTCTCCGTAGTAATATTCACGTTGGTGTCGTTTCCAATGAGTTAACAAGTTTGACGTACTGCCAAAAGCATCCGGCTAACCAGGACTTCTGATAGCCGGAGGCTGACCTACACCGAATTAGCTCACGGAGTAGATATGTGGGCAGAGCGCCAAGCCGTTACACTTGCTGACCTAATATCTTCCACACCAATATAAATATAAATACATTTACCTCTAAACTTTTTACTAAAGGACTGCCACTTCAACTGTTAAATCCAATTTGTAATTGGAGGACCCAGATAAGACGCCAACAGCCCAGATCCTACCATTTCCTCTGCTTTTATTTCCTCATCTCCTTTTCCAGTCAAAAATTGGACCGAGAGAACAGAAATCCGAACGTTCCCTTTGACAAAGATGTCTGCCGTTACAGCGCCAGCCCTTGCAGCATCCCTGCATTGCAACAGGGTAGAAACTGGAGAAATGCCATGTTGTCATCAGAGGATGCTCCAGATTCTCGCTGAGGTCTCGCAGAAGCCTTGAGCGGCATCCAAGCCCAGCCTGCACTGTGACACATTTGGGTGATGTGTTCTACCTGGGGGGTTCTGCTGGACTTTGCACTGCACCAGCCACTCAGGGACACACTGTAACATCCACAGTCTTTGGGGAGAGGGCCGCTGTCTCTCCGCATATACGCAAGATCGTTGGAGTGAAAGGCAACGGGGGGAGCCGGCTGTTCCTTTTCTTCTTCTTGGGGGACAGTGCCCGGGTACTTGTTTATATCTGTCTGCTATAATCAGGAGATGTGTCAGCGTTATTTGACTTAAAGCGACTTGATCGCTGAGGTTTTCATGCGAAGAAGTGAGGCGTGCGTCAGCCTCGCTTAATGAGGGTTGTTCCAAAGTATGGCTCACATAAACAACAAGCCAAAGGCGTCATATTCCTCATCTTCTTGGGCGGCTTGAACTTATTTTATTGCACGTCTGGGAAGGACGACGAGAGGCCTTCAAACAACACATTGCGCCACATAAAAACAACAAGTCACTCATAAAATAGCACGGCAAGCAATTTGGCAATACACACTGTAATAACATTTTGGCATGCTTTTTTTTTTAGGATAAATATAATAACGTCAGTTGATTCGTCGGCAGAGAATCACGACCTCTAAAAGACAAAAATCCCTCATTTTACCCATTTTTTGTAATGCATGCCAAGAAGACAGAATCCAAGACAATGGAAGTCGTCCATTATTGTACATTGTTTACTTTCACCTTCCTTTTCATTACGGAATTGATTGTTCCCGCCCTACTATGATACCTGTGCTTCTCGCCAGATGAGGGTTTACCATTCCAAACAGTTGTGTGCCAAATGATGCCACTTTTCCACTGCAAAGTGACACCTCAGCACTTCTTTTTTTAAACTACAATTGTAAAAAAAGAGGCAACCACATCAATCAGAACAAGATAGACAAACAAACAGGGTCTCTTGTGTTTACATTTGCACGTGGCTGTTTTATTCGGGAGACAACAAATGGCTGTTGCTGTAAAGCGGAGACTATGGTGAATAATATTTTTTTCTTCTTCTAGACTTGCATTTTCGAATGTTACGAAACAACAACAAAAGATGCAGTTTGTTCCTTATTCAACGGAGTACAGTGGGAAACTACGGGGAAAAACACACACACATTAAACGAATCAGTCAGACTAACAATGGAGGACAATGAGGGTGTCCTGCATTTACATCTCAGCATGTGGCCATTGGACATAAGGGCAGCGAGTGAACAGACCGATTTAGTAAAGCGCAGACGGTATCTGTTGTTTCTAGATGTGTAACCTCAAATGTTTCAATAAAGCAGTAACGGAATGGGGCTGCCTTCAAAATAGAACTACAACAAAATGCAAAAAACAGTCAACATTGACTCATTCACTGCCATTGGTTATAGACAAAAATCATTTGAACAATTTCTATTAGTTTAAAAAAAAAATCCACTTTTGTTAACAAGAGTATGAAAACCTAGAATTTTTTTTTATTGTACCTTTAGAACAGATATAAAATATATGATTAATCGTGAGTTAACTCATGAAGTCCATCCATCCATCCATCCATTTTCTTGACCGCTTTTCCTCACAAGGGTCACGGGGGGGGGGGGACGGGGGGTGGCTGGAGCCTATCCCAGCTAGCTTCGGGCAGTAGGCGGGGTACACCCTGAACTGGTTGCCAGCCAATCGCAGGGCACACAGAGACAAACAACCATACTCACAATCACACCTATGGACAATTTGGAGTGTTCAATTAACCTGCCATGCATGTCTTTGGAATGTGGGAGGAAACCGGAGTACCCGGTGAAAACCCACGCAAGCACGGGGAGAACATGCAAACTCCACCCAGGAAGGCCGAAGCCTGGACTCGATCTCACGTCCTCTGCACTGGGAGGCGGACGTGCTGACCAGTCAGCCACCGTGCTGCCCACTCATGAAGTCATGCAATTAATTACGATTTTAATTGCCTGATGCTGCTAATTTTGAATTTTAATTAATCACATGACTTCACTAGTTAACTCACGATTAATCATAAATTTTATATCTGTTGTAAATGTACAATAGGTTTCCATACTCTTGTTAACAAAAGTGCAAAAATAACTAAAAACTAATAGAAATAGTTCAAATTCATTTTTGACATCAATAGCCGTCAATGGCAGCGAATGAGTTAATCGCAACAAGATGCAGGAACAAACAACTACAATGACTACGTTCACATGCAGTCAATATTCGGGTCAAGGTCAGAATTCCGGTTTCTGAAACAATCGAGGTAATACGTTTACATGCGTGCCGGAAAGAGTTACTCTCGTTTACAGGCTCATTTGTGCTCGATTGGAATAACCCGTTCCGATTACGTAATTACGTAAATAACGTCATTTCCTCTTTTAATTTACTAAATGTCCAATAAAATAATTATATTTATATCACTCGCCAGGCTAAATAAAGTAGTCAATGGGAGATATCAAGGGTCAGTCCAATACAGTTTTTACTTCTTGATTTGTGCCTATTAGTCACTTAAAGACGCACAATTTTATTTTGGAAGAAGACTAAGGACTGCTACAGAAAAGTGGTGACTGTGGGCTATAACACGGCAGAATTTAGAGCTATGGTACAACTACAGGATAACGGAAAGTAGGTGCACCAAAAATAAAAAAAGACAAGATAGGTCAGTTTGTTTCCCACTTCAAAATGGTACTGTAGAAAACAGCAAAAAAAAAAAAACAGGTTTACCAATACATTATTAGATTTAGAAAAAAATTGCACTATATGCACATGCAACTAAGACTCCATAATATCAACAAAAATGACTCAGGTTTAACGTAACTCTTTGGACCAATTACTGTAATACTTTCCTATTTATACAGGACTTTAGGACCATGTTGCAGCATCTTAGGGTGTTTCAGATAGAGCTTAGGGTGTTTCAGATAGAGCGGGAAAACACATAATTGGGAAGCTTTTCAGCAAATTGCTGGAGAGAGCTGCTGAATTTGTAAATAGGAAATGTGCAGGAATTACAGTGCAGGGTTTCCCCCAGCGCTTTAAAAGCCTGGAGGCCCGCCACGGCCAAGCGTACCCCACCCCTCCGCTGATGAATAGCAGTCGCTGCATATCACTTCCCCCATATACAAACTACAAATCGTAGTCGCTGGAAGTTGGTCGGTCAGCCCGCGTCCACCCTCCCCCCATCCAGGTATAGAATTTGGCGTTTTCATTCGTCATCCGCAACATACCGCCCCAACTCCTAGACCCGAGCGTCAAATGTCACAATTGAATTGACTAGAAAGTTGTCATCCAAAGCAGATGGATTACAAAAGCATAAGAAGGCCATAATATGTAATGTAAGTAAAATGTTCCCTGCGATGCACAGTCCAATGTATCTCTAACATAATTAGTTTTTGTTTTAAAATGTAATTTGCTCGGGATACCACACAGGCCATTAACCTCCTGAATGCTTGCCCTCTATTCATGGGGGTCATACTGCACACAACGACCATGTTGGCAAAAGAAAGACACATTTTGATGTTACCCTTTTTTCTTTTCTTTTTTTCTTTTTTAATGACATTGGTGTTTAAGTGCAGCAAAGCGGTTGCATGGCTGTGTCATTTCCATCTGTGCTCTGGTCTCGCGTGCCCTCTCGCTCGCTCGCTCGCTCGCTCTCCCTCGCTCGCTCTGGCTTCTCCTCCCTGTGACTATTCTGCCACTAAAAGACAGGAACTATTCTTGTCAGCCAGCCAGACAAACCAACAGCCTTTCTGTAGCCGGCCAGCGAGCGCACTCGCAGGCTCTCATCAGCGGAATATTTGAATAAAAGGAGAAAATGGAATGAGGTTTACATGAAGTGGTTTGACATAAAACCTGCATCCCTAACAGTCACTTTAGACATGGGAGCTGAGGTGACCTTCTCAGATTTCATCCTCAGATGCTTTTTTTTTTCTCCCTTCACTCTCTCGTGTGCTCTCTTCTTCCCAGAACATGTGAGTAATTAGAGCACTTACCGCATACACCCAAGCCATTTTTTTTGCCTTTCTGCCACTGTGTATATGTGTGCAGGAAGTGCTTCATTAAAACGTTGCTGTCATCACTTTTGTGTGTCAGTATAAAATGCTCGGGAGGGAGGGGGGTAGCGATTGTGGACATCATGTATCCATAAGATACGTCAGAGATGAGAAACCATTTTTATCCTAGAATATCTTTTGAGGGCTATACTGAATTTGAAAATGAAATGTAATTATCATACATAATTAGTGTTGTGGGTGAGCTGGAGTCTATCCCAGTTGACTTTGGGGCAAGAGGGGGCATACACTTTGGATGAGTCACCAGCCAATCACAGGGCACATATAGACAAATAAACATTCACACTCGTATTTACAACTATGAACAATTTAGACTCTTCAATGAACCTAACATGCGTGTTTTGAGGATGTGCAAGGAAGCCTAGAGAAAACACAAAGAGTAAATTGAACCCCGAACCTCAGGACTGTGAGGCAAACATGCCAAGCACTAGATTCAAGTGCTGCTTAATTGTGTAAAAAAATAAAAAATAAAAATACATTATGAGCATTCATTTGCTTCTCTCAAGTTCTATTTGTAGAATTGCATGGGGGTGTAATGGTTCATTCACCCGACTTAAATGCATACAGAGTGTGTTCAATTACCACTCAGAATGGTGTGATTCTAAGTGTGAAAGGTTGTCTATCTCTGTGCCCTTCGACTCATAGACACCAGAACCTGTCCTGCTCTCCAGAAAAAAAATAAAATTAAAAATTAAAAACCTGTCCATATACAGAATAGAATGGCAGGCCAGATCAGATGCTCTCAAGGTCCGATCATGTATGGCCCAGGGGTCATAGGTTGGCCACATATGTAACTGTAGCATATACGTTTGAGTATGCATCAAGTACGAATGGGTTTACACAGCTGAATAGCAATAATCCTAGAGGATCAATCCACAACATGTCTACTCATTTGCATATGTTATTCTAATTTCTGTGACCTGCCTGTGGGGCACACCTTAGCTCAGTGTAATATGCACCTGAACGCATCACTACCTTGTGTCACATTATGTTGTCATTTTTATTTTCCTCTCTTTTTATAACCTCCAAACTGATCATTTTGAGTTAAAACACAAAAAGTTGCAATGATGTCATGTGGAAAGGCGCTATAATTGTTGCCGTTAAAAGCTGCAATAAGCAACGTCCATCGTCACAAACTGATGCAAAATGCGGCTCGTGATTTTAAAATAGAAAGAAAACAAGCAATAAAGCATCGAACCCGCCCAAAGTTCTGCAAGAGGGAACCGGAACAAAAAGACCGGATCGCTCATGCACACAACGCCCATCGCGAAGCACTTTGTCCACCGCCACCTTTTCCTTTCCTCTCCCACGGTGCAAAAGCTTACCGTCGAAGACCTTGAAATGACGACGGCCACGACATGCGAGATTTCTTCAGTCCGGGTCGGTGTCCCGTGTCCACGGCATACGTCCGGTCCATGTTGAGAGGGCTGAGGTACCGCTCGGTATCGGAGAAGCCTCGCTGTCTGACGCGCTGGTGGCTTTTGCGCACTAGGAGAGCGTGGTGGAGCGGCGAGAGCGCAGCCTGGTTCTGCTGCCTCCACAGATGTTTGGGCGCCTTTGCACTCGCGCCGGCGGTTCCGACGCTGCCGCCGCCGCCGCCGCCGGCCACAGAGGACTGCGTCCCCACTTTGCCGTGCTCCATTTCACCCCTTAGCTTTCTTGTTTGTTTGTTTCTTAAACGCTACTTAGAATGCATTCAAATGCCAATGTATGGTCGAAACATTAGTTTAGGCAAACTTAAATCTGGTTAAACTCAACTCCATAAACTTCCTCTCCATTGAAGTACGGTACATCCATGTGGTCTAGAAAGGGTCCAAAGTTGCTTTTTTTTTTTCTCCAAGTGTCCCGGAAGTCTACGTTCACTCCCACTCCAGAAAAAGGTGTCACATGTTCGTCCCAGGACTAATTATGCACGTGCACAACTTTTAATGTGTAAAAATAATCAACTTTAAGTATAAATAAAAACAAAAAGCTCGACTCCATCCCCTCCTCGAGTGCTCCTGTGCAAGATCCACATCCGGCGGCAGATATAGGGAAGCAAGTAGGATTGTACATTAAACATGAGAGACCCACCCAGAGCACCTCCCCTGCTATCCTGCGTGAGTGAGGAGGCAAAAGGTGGCAGTGGGCAGACGCACAATCATTTAAGCACACTCAGAGCTGGAAAATAGCCAAGTGCACCCAACATGAGCGGGTTAAAACATGTGGAAGTGTATTGTATTCACTTGAAGAAAAAAAAAAAGAATCAAAGAGAGAGAGAGCGAGAGAGAGAGAGAAATCTTCTGAGTAATAGGCTATTTGGGTGTTTTTTGTTTGTTTGTTATCAGTACCGGTATGTTCTGGGAGTTTTTTTTATTTTCTGTTTTATTGATTTTTTTCTCTCTCTTTTATTCCTGAGTATTTTTTACTTTATTTTATTCTGTTTTCTGAATAATATTTTTTTCTGGGTTTTTTTTGTTTTGTTTTTCCAGAAAAAAAATGGTCTGAATTTTTTTTCTGTTTTTCTGAGTAATTTATTTTATTTATTATTATTATTATTATTATTTTATTATTTTATTTTATCTAATTATTTCTGCCTGTTTTTTTGGAAAAAAAACAAGTTTTGCTGAATATTTTTAATGACAGAATAAAAATAAAAAAAATCAGAAAATCAGAAAATCAGAAAAAAATCAAATAAAACAGAAAGTTCAAAAAAATATGTTCACCCCCCCAAAAAAAAGTTGTCAGAAAAACAGTTTTTTTTTTCTTTTCAAGTGAATGCAATACACTTCCGTAAGAACATGAACATGACTTAAAATAGGATAGAAGCTAGCAAATTTGGTCATTCACATACTTTATAAATCCAGTACAATGTTGGACACAAAGTTGGTTCATCTCGCCTAAAGAGGGATTTATTTTTTTCCAATTTAACATTCTTATCCATTATACAAGTGTAAAAATAAGTCATTTTCACATTAAAGGAAATATCCATCCATCCATCCATTTTCTGAAGCGCTTATGTGAATCGAGCAAGAAAGACAACATTTGTGTGGACTGACGACAAGGTAGAATTTCAGCTTTGTGACGCAAGCCAAGATCACTGACAAGATAAACGTCATCCGACACTGTTATCAACCAATGTTGTAGTTGTTGGGGGTGGTGTTAGTGCATGGTCACATGACAACTGGGTCAACCACATAATTGTCTCAGGAAATATGTGTACAGTATGTATTGTACACACGGAAATGAGAGGTTGCAAAAATGATCATAATCAGACTCGCAAAACTGCGATTACGTGTAGATGAAAAAAACAAACTTTGCGGAAACACCATTTCCGTGTGGATGGGGTCTCAGTATTGCTAACTTAGCAAGTATACCGTTTGTTTGTTTTTAATCCAATTCAATTCAAAATTTTACTTGAATCTTGAGTGATCATTGTGGGCAAGCTTTCATTTTCAATGAAGTTGAGAGTACATAAGACACAACAACAGCAGGCAATTGTGTAACTAAGTGACTGATGAAAATTAGAAGCAGTCTTAATCCAAGGATTTAAAAAAGAACAAAAAATAAAAAGACAGGCAACAAATCTAGTCACTTTTTGTGGTCTTATTAGGGCAGCTGGCAGAGCAGGTTGATTGGACGGTTGACCAAAAGGTCAGCAATTCCGAATCCTGCTCTCATTGTCTGCTGTCGAAATGCCCTTGGGCAAGATACTGAACTCTAAATTGCCTCCAGGTCAGCATTGTAAATGAGAAACTTGTCAAATGCATTAGCAGGTTCATGAAATAATAAATTACGAGAGACTGTTGCAGACTCCCTCCAGGAGGACGACAATGTTTACCCATCCATATCCAGAATGCAAATGAACGGTGCTTTTGTGAAGCCACCACTGACTAACGTAACCACATCCGCCTCCATAAAGTGAACGCCTTTAAAGATTCAATTGCAGCTCCCCTTAAAGAGGTTCGCCAAGCCGCGGGATTACCCTTTGTCGATTAATGTAGTGAATCCGCGCAGACATATCGCAGGTTCTTCAATGTTCTACACTCAAAAAAAGATGGATCAATATTGACTCAAGGCTCACAATGTCTTAACTGTGTGTGTTTATCCTCCGCATAGGTCTCGAAGTACACGGCCATTCCTCCAGAAACTAGTAGCAAGGGGAATGCAATCGGCGCTCTTTTAACAGCCGAAGTGTAATCTTCCTCGCAAATAAAGTGAGAGAAAACAATGGCGGCAGCTAAGTGTGATAGCGCACCGCACACAGCATAAGAAGCAGCAGCATGGCCTTGTGCGACATATGTGTGTGCTCTTATGCGGCCCTGCACAGTGCACACACATTTCATTTCATTTAAGTCACTGTCCAAGTTTAAACAAGGTCGTTGGCAGGAGAGTGTCCCGGCATAACCTTCAAACAAAACAACAGATGGGCAATTTATTTTTAAATCGGGAAAACCTTGCGTACAGTACTCCCTGTTCGTATTCTGGGTTGCGCTTTAGACATAATATTGATCATTATAATAAATTATTACTTAAGGTAATGTGTTTTTTTTTTCTGTTTTGTATTTGATGACCTCCGCCAAAAATAAATAAGCAGCAAGATCGTGTGGTTTATTATCCATCCAATTTGGTTGTAATTTAATCAAACTGTAAATGTAATGCAATTGTGGTAGTTGTATGCAAAATAATATCCAAATTAGATGTTCAAACACTGGCTATTTTTTTTGTTGATTATAGTACAGTAAAGTTGCCAAGTGTGGTTCAGTTATATTTAACTTTAAAGTATAATACATTTCTTTAAGAACTGTTTGTTTTCAAACACTTAAGTACAACATTTATTCAACTATTATGTGCAATAAATTTTAATTAAATCATTTTTAATTAAGTAAAATATATATGTATTTATTTTACATATTCAAAATGTGCATAGTATTTTATTATTATTAGTTTTTATTGTTCTAATTGTGCATAATGTGACATGACTTACAATAACGAACAATTACAGTATGACATGCTGGTTGAAGCGGTTTCACTCCAGACCATTAGGTGGCAGTCATGCACATTACAAAGTGGCACAGAACAGTTTTTTTTTTTCTTCTTTATCTTCAAGCAACAGTTCAATCTGCAGGATACAGTGGGTCACTGCCCGTCTTGGTCACAAATGCAAGTGAAATGTTATGACAAAAATAATTCATTGATCTGCACCATAATGTAATCCATTCTTCTTCTACATTTAGAAATGTTGTCAGTTATTACATAATACTGCAAAATAACCCCCAAAAAATAACATGACCTACAAAATAAAGCAATCAAAATGTAGCTACTTGATTTACGCACTTAGCAGAGATATTAAATGCGTGTGTCAATTCTGCATCTGATGTCATTTTAGCTTTTGCATGCTAAGTGAGCTAACTAATAATAACTAAATTAACTGATAGATTATGTTTACAGTATACAGCAAGCTTTTTTCACTGTAGCGCCGTATCTGGCGGTTGGCCCTCAAGAAAGTGGACTGAAGCTGCAAAAAGTATATACTGATACATAGTTTTATCCAGTTCTGCACCAAAATGTAATTGCTTTTCTCTGGGTCATGTACAATCTCTGGACAAAGTTCAGTCCACAGAGATGTCCCGCAGCACCAGAGGGATCTCATTGTTCAAAGGTATCAGTCAGGAGAAGGGTACAAAAGAATTTCCAGGCATTAAATAAATATGTGACAGTGACATTGTCAAGAACTGTAAAGATGAGAAAAAGAAGTGGTCAAAAAGGAGCTGCAGGAATTTCAGGGTAGTTTCTAACAGAAAAACACAAAATCCAAGTTTCACTCTCTCTAACTGCGGCCATGCAACCCCCCTCTTAAAAGTTCCATGAAAATAAGTTAATTGCCGCAGCAATCCATATTAATGACTGCAAAACCGAGGAAGGGTGTTGATGACCTCATCAATCTGAGGTGCCTGGTTAGGAACCTGTCTTTGTTTATCTTCAAATGCACACATTGATTACAATTAGCATGAGCATGCTGCCTTAACTGTTTGATGACTAATTACTGCCTAGAGTGTTCAAAACAATCACCATCGACATGTTTGCGTCGTCACATGAACATCTGGTGGTTTTGAGTTTTGGTCCTGTCTGAAGCTTCTCCAGAATGTTGTTTAAAAAACATTTCCAAATGCTCCTCCGCACAGTTTATCACTGTCATGCTGTTTAGCAGAAACGGCTACCTCACTGCTAAACACTTGCATGCACTCCCACAATATCACGTGTGTATTTTGTGGCACTGGATGCTTTTAATCATGAGCCAGTAATGAAAACATACAGTAGCACACTTCATTACATTGAGGCATTTGTGTTCATACCGCACACCGTTTTATCCAAATGCATGTTTCACTGCCTTCTACCCCTGAAAGTCAAAGTTGAGACTATCAAAGTGTGGCACCTTTGTATAGCTCTCCACACTGTGTACTGAATTATAAATGAATGAAGCCTGAAGCCAGGCAAAGATGCATGGCCATTGTTAACATTCTCTGCATAACTCATTTCCTCACCATTTTTAAATTTTGTATTCTTCCATTTCATTCAAAATATATGAGAGTGCTTGAGGGTCGTCACACAAACTGGACGGCTTGATAAGCAGGGTTGATGTGGAAATATGTGGATTTCGACAACCACAGTTAAACAACCACAATTAAAGTATTGGTAAGTTGTTCACCAGGGCGACCAAGTTCCAATAATAAATCATTTTTTATTATTAAAGTTACACATCAACAAAAACACCAACGAAAACTTGGCTCCTAGACGGAATTTAAAATAAACATATTTTTTCTATACTTAAAGAGCGATCGCACACATACATGCCAGACTTTTGCCTTCTGGATTGTCATTTAACTTATTCATTGATGATGACTATGATAAACAGTATTAGTATCAATTAGGTATTTTTGTACACACACACACACAGTCGTGTCATTGAGCTACTACTTATTATAAACCACATTGTTACACTGGATTACAGTGGAATCTGTGAAATTCAGATTGGAGCTGATATCTCCTTCTGAGAATATTAAATTGATCACAACTGGAGTGTTCTGGTTGTGTGAAAACGTTTTGCTCTGCATGCCTACAACAGTCGTTTCGGTGGCCTCTCTTCAATGCATATCAATAACTGTTGTTTTGCATCTCAAGAGAGTGATACCATTTCGTGGTTTGGAGTGTGCCTCTAATTTAGGGGATAGTTTTGTTGGGCTTCCATACCAACACAAATTGTCGTCAACAACCGTCAAAACAATAAACGTCTTCTAAAACAACATAACAGTCCAGTTGCGATTGATACGCAGCTCTAGATTAGATTAGATTAGATTAGATTAGATTAGATTAGATTAGATTAGACTAGATTCGATTATTTTTAATGGACCCTATAAAGAAATTCGGCTTCACTAATTGTAAAATTGCACAAAATTGTAGCGTCTGCTTATGATGCTACCCAAGGATTCCCAAAATTTCACAAAACTTCATTTTGGCGAGTATGCAAAGATTAATCTGACAATACACTAAGAGTAACAGTGATGGCAATGTGGAAAATGTAATGACGACCACAGAACCATATCTTCAAGTTGTCACGTGGAAGCAGGATGGTAGCACTGTCAGGGCTGTTCAGCACAATATGTCGATAACCATCCATGACAAGAGTGTTGTAGTTAACCAGTAAAGTGGTTAAGTGAAACAAATTTCACTTAACCATTGCAGGTCGATACATGAAAACACATTCATTCAATTCCCATTGCCTGTTCGTATTTTGTTTTAGACCCAACTAAATCTAATGTTGTGGAAGAGATAAGGAAAGGACCTATCCATCTACTGACCCTATCAATCCATCCATCATACCTCTACTATATCTATTTATCCAGTGATCCATTTATCAGCATTCTGAGTCAAAAATTCAATCGTGGTTTCTCTTAGTGGGGAATTTCATTTCCATCAGCTCTTATCCCAACAACTCGACTTCATTAGAATCAAAGAATGAAAGTAGCCCCTGGTGAGTACTGTTATAAAAACAATGATGACATAACAAACAAGTAAATTGTTGCAAAATTTGATGTTTCCCTCGAAACATCTTTCGGCTTCTTCCTATGTCGTTTCCACACCGGCTGATGTCAGGAAGATTCAGCTGAAACTACAAGTAGCAACTTTTTTGCTCGGTGACGCATTGTAAACAAAGCCACAGAAATGTCAGAAAGGCAGACAAAAGCTCATTATAAAGGAACAGTAACAGCGTGTGCGTGTACTGCATCAAAGTTGCCTGATCATGTAATCCACACAGCATACTGATATGTCCTACTTCTTTTTTGTTACTTCAACGTATCAATCATCCTTCTTTGCCTTTGAATTACATTAGCAGAGCTTGATTATCCAGTCTCTATAATGAAAGCCCCCGTAGCAAGTGAGCCTTCTTAGTAAGCGGCCGCTCGTGTCCTTGTTGTTTATCCACTCGCTGAAGGTAGAAGCATTCTTGGCAAGGAGAAAAACAACATGAGGAAGAGGCAGGAAAAAGTGTTTTTCAGTCCTTATTTGGAACACTGGCAGAGCGCGCGTGTTCATAACGTGACCGACATGCAATATCGGCTGTTGAATCAACGATCAAAGCCAAGAGACCATGCACTTGATATTTGTGGACAGCGCTAGCGCTTGAGCGTCAAAACGATCAAAACCAGTCTATTACGCCCATGCCCATATTTACGCTATCAATATAGGGCACCTTGTCGCTCCTTGCCGGACTGGCAGTGACAGATGTATATGACGGTGAGATAAATCCATTGGAAGTACTTGAGCTTGCTCCCCGATGGCAACAGTCTTTTAATACGGAATGCGGTATTAAAGGTTTGTTTGTCTTTCAAGAATCACATATGACAAACACACCGTGGTACATTTTCATATCTGGTGGGGGTGTTATTATTCCCTCACTTATCGCAAGGTCGTGTTCTTTAAGTGGAGACAGACTAATGCACTCTCAGTAAAGCATTGTTTAAAATGTTTTTTTTTTTTAATACAGTGGATAGCCTAGGCCCTAGACCCTTCAAGTTGACCACCCCTGAAGTTCAACCAGGGTTTTCTAGGAAAAATATGCCCCAAGTACAAACAAACCCATCATGAGACTTCCGTGGATTTGGGATGCCACAACAGGAGGTCGCCAGTTATGGAAAAGTGGACAAGTGTGATGATAACCATAGAACTTAAAATGGCAATATACAAAGGATTTGTTTATGTGACTGTATCGCTCTGCAAACACCTTTTTGTTCCTTCCCCTTTCAGTGTCTATTGGAGTAAAAGTAAAATGAATTGAATTGTAAAGTGAATTGAACATTGCATGTAAAGTTAGTGTGAGTATACTGTATGTGATCCAATTAAATCTACTTTTACATGATTAAGGAATGAGTACGCTCTAAAAACAGTTGGGTCAAAAATTAAATGAAAAGCTAATGTCGTTTTACATTATTTTAGCTTTATTTAGTTAGCTGGTTAAAATATTACTAGTTTTGAGGCTAGAACAAATTTCCCCTGCGTTTAATATTTTTTTTAGGACAGCTGGGAAGCAATTGGGGCAGCACGATGCATAACTAGTTAGCATATTTGACACGAGTTCTGAAGATATGGAGCTCAGCACGGTCATTCATGTGTGGTGTTTGCATGTTCTCCACATGCTCGCATGGGTATGCCAGCTTCCTTCCACATTCCAAAAATAAGCATTTTAGGTCCACTGAAGACGCTAAATTGACCATAGGTGTGAGAATGTGAGCCTGAATGGCTGTTGGTGAACACGTGCTCTGCAATTGCCCGGAGATGCAGTAGGTGTATCTCTCCCATTGTCCATTGGCTGGATGGATGATGGATGGATGGACGGACAGATGGCATGACTGGATGGATGCAGGGGTAGGTTGAGAGGATGGATGCATAGATGGATGGACGGACGGATCGCAAATTGAATGGCTACTTTTCACTGAGATTATTAAAATATATCAAGAATAATAGTGGACCTAGATGTTTACCCTGGGGTACACCTTTTAACCCACAAAGAGGAAAACAGCATTAAAAGATGGATGGATGGACGTAATGTTGGATAGACTGATGGATGGATGGATAGATGGAAGCGATTTTGTTTGACTTTGGAGATTTCACTGTAATTATCTTTGCTTTAGAGTATGGAAAAAGGCCATCAAACCGGTGTTATATTCTGTATGCACTGCCAAATATGAAAGACAAAGAGTTGTTTTACATTACATTCGGCAAAAGACTGTTATTAGCTAGTCAAAGGCATGTTTTTAGACAAGTGACAGATTCATCTAATAAGCGTGATGACTCACACCGGCCGGCAGTTAGTCATTTTAAAGAGATTTGCAAGTTATGAGTCCACCACATATCCAGGATAAATGACCAAATCACACTCTAGAATAAATTAGGACCCTCAGTCTGGAGGGACTTGAAGCGGCCATCCAATGAACATTTACATCCTCGTCATCATCTGCAAACTGACTGAAGGTACAGACTTTAACCTTTTTTTTTTAAATTATGTTTGTTAGACTAAACCAACATTTTTAGTTACTATTCACAGCAGACCTGAATTGGCAAATCTTTTATGTTACATTGTGTATTCAATGTACAGTAAATAAGAATTACCTTTGAGTGTCATTTCAACAGTTGGTGTGCTGTATGTTCTAATATAGAGGTTTGCAGTGTATGATAATTAGTGATGGCAAAATGAAGCTTCATGAAGCATTTGCGATACTTTTTGACTCCTCTAGATGGTGCTCTTGGTTTAAAAATAAAGGCAAGTGCAATAAAAATTGATTACATTTGCATTGCATCTTTGAATCATGAGTGCCATCTTGAGGAGTCAAAAAGTATCGCAAGTGCTTCATGAAGCTTCATTTTCCCATCACTAATGATAATGTATTCTGCCTGTATTCTTGGTCTTTTCCCTATTCAATTTTAAATGAATGTCCGCAAATTTAAGTTCTATCTATATATGGAAGATGAGTATTACACCAGGTGTCACCAACAGGCACTCCTCCACTGCTATAGCCCTCATTGACAGATATAAACAAAGTTTACCCGAAAAGCTCTCGCTCCATGTTACATAAAAAAACAATCCAAAAGCCTCCATGTCCTCCTACCTGCTGGTGTCAGCCGAGGTGATGGCAATGAGAGGCGGCGTGCGAAGCGGCAGGGTGTTGGGCCGCGGAGGAGCGGTGAACGCATCGGCCTCCGGTTTGCGGTCCAAGTACAAGTGCTCGGCCTGTCTGAAGGCCAGCGGGGGTAGTTGCACCGTGCGGCACGATAGCCTCCGCACCAGGAAGGGCTCCATGCAGGTGACCGGACCCAGCTCTGGGGAGTCCGTCGAATCGTCAGACACCTAAGGAACCAGGGAAGGGCATGATAGAATAACCACAATTGTGAGGACTGGGGGGGAAAAAAAGCAAAAATGAGCAAGATCAGAGAATCGATGCCAGGGTCCCTCCCGCCACTTCTTTTGCAATGTATGTTGATCCACAGGCGAGCGTGTGGAACATAGACCTGACATTCTATACGATCAATGCAATCGTTCCCACTGCCATTTGCTCATGATAACTGTCACCTCGCATCACAGAAATACCCAGAACCACTTGAAATAACCCACAACATCAAAGCCCACGGTATGTTTGTTGATGTACAAGCACAAGCACAAACGTGTCACGAAATAATCAATGGGGTCGTTTTTCATGCTTGTTGTTGATAACTGTCAACGCACATAGAAATAAGCAAAAAGGCTCAAAATAATCCACAACATCAAAGTCCAATCAACACTCATTGATGGATAAAGATGGCGTGCAACATACTACCGGCTAGTTATGAATATGATTATAACATTTTAGTTACAGTTGAAATGACCCAAGAAACAGGGAATCATAATGAAGGACAAATGAATCGCAGTGGCCCAGCGTTACATTTCTATGTCAGGAATTTAATTAGTTTTTTTTTTTTTGGGGCTTGGCCGCTATTTTTCCCTTTTTTTGATATATACATATTTATGATTTGTTAGTTCCCAACTCCATCAATCATTTAACACAGAAACACAAGTTTAACATGTCTCTGTCTGATTCATTTTATTGGAAAGAGATGAAAGATGACGGAGATGAAATCATCTTTTTTTGATCATCACAGCATACACACACTGTTAGTGGTCTTGCTCATGTGTCCGGGTGGGGGTGGTCTTGAATCAGGGTCCCCACAGTGACAGGTGATGATCTGAATCGCTTGGCCACGCTGTCCAGTTTCCATCCTAGATTGTGATGGATTTGGATCTGCAAAATTTGCCGAGCAGTTTACTTCAGGTGAAATTCCCTTTTTTTCAGCTTCCTGAAGAAGTACAGTCTCTGTTGAGCCTTCGTGATTACATGCTGTGCATTGGGGTCCATGTTAGGTCATCGCTACCGACTGTTTTCACTCTTTCCACCTGAGTCACACTGACGGCAAGCAGTGCAAGCTGCTCATTTTTCCGCCCTGGGTCAATAATCATCTGGTTATTCTTTACAGCATTTAAGGAGAGATTATTTTCATATCACCAAGACACCAGCTGAGCCACCTAATTGTCTCTTCTCCACCAGTGATCAAACCTTGTTCATATTGGTGTCATCCTGGAAGGAGATTCAAGATTCTGTTGTTTTTGTTTTGTTTCAATGATTATAGTATGCTCCCATTTGGAAGCATGGCTTGAGCCTTGACTTTTTCCCCCCCAACATCGCATCTTCCCTTCTTATCAAAGATAACGGGGCACTTTTTAGTGAATGCCAACAGACCTTTTCGTCCTATCTCCTTCTGCTGTTCATTGTTTTTCATATTTCTAGGACAGGTTGAGTCTGTTAAAGGGGAAGTCAACCCCCCAAAAATGTATTGACAATAATATGTTCTTTGCAGCCCCACTAGTCTAAATATGGTATTCTGCTTAATATTGCGTTAGTGGAATATGAGTTAAGCAGCAAAATCCAGACGTTTTTATCAATATCAGAAGGCGGCCATTTTGCCACTTGCTGTTGAGTGAAAATGACATCACAGTTGCTCAGGTCTCAGTGGTAACGGGGTAACAACAGGTAACAACCAATCACAGCTCAGCTTCAGAAAACAGGTGAGCTGTGATTGGTCGTTGCCTGAGCCCTGAGCAAGTATGATGTCATCTTCAGTCGATAGCAAGTGCACTCTAAAAACTGTTGGGCCAAAAGAAACCCAATTATGCATCAAAAATAGACTGATCAACTTTAATTTGACCCAACTTTCTGGGTTGTTTTATATAAAATGACCCAATTTTCAACCCAAGTAAAGGGTCTGACCAATAAATATTGGTCAGACCCTTTACTTGGGTTGAAAATTGGGTCAAGAAATGGCCAATCTGACAAATTTTTATTAAATATTTGCTAAATATTTGTCAGATTGGCCATTTCTTGACTCATGTAGAGGATTGGTCAATTTTTGACCTATAGTTGGGTTATTTCTGACCCAACAGTTTTTACAGTGTGGCAAAATGGCCACCGCCAGAGATGGATAAAAACGGCTGGATTTTGCTGCATAACTCATATTGCACAAATGCAATATTAATCAGAAGGTTGTTTAGACTAGTGAGGTCACATATAACATTATTATCAATAAATGGTTGACTTGCCCTTTAAGTGAAATTTAGTTGTTTTGTACTTGTACATGTGCAGTCATAATAAAGATATTCCATTTCTCTAAAACAGTTTTACTATACAAGACGGAGAGAAGCCAAGAAGGTGGTTGGAAGTTTCCCTAAGTTTTTTCAGAGCAAGCCTCAAGTGGCGGAGCATAGCAATCACAGGGCTTGAGAAACCGTGCTTGCGGAGATCCAGGGAGGGGTCCCCTATGATGGCATCGTGTAATGGCATGCCATATCTGTAAAATATGTTTATGCTTTATGTGCAAAAAAAACAAAAAAACAATAGAGCCGAGCAACTATAGAGTGTACACTCACACACTCATGGCATGGGAACAAAAGGTGATTCAAACCTGCTGTAACAGTGCAATTACATGTAAGCTGCACTGGCTTAAATGCCAGCAACCGATTTACATCAACGACACAACTCTAAACAGACATTGCGATGAGGAAAATAAAACAATGATAGTTGCTAAGTGTTGCATCTATTAAATGTAAAATGTAGTGCTCCCAGTTTGACCCAAAAAGTTGACTGCACAGTATTAGGCTAACAATAGTTAAACAGCAAACACACTAATAAATAAGTTGACACAAAACTATGTGACCTGCTTGAATTTATTTCCACATAACAATCATATGCCATTAATAGCTATCTTGTATGAGGTCAGAAGTTAGACCTCGGAAATGACCGTTCTTATGGCTCTCGGAACACTGCACTCTCAGAGTAGAGTTAGGGCATCAGATTGAATTTCCAAATGCACCCAGCACAGAGAGAAATAGCGGCCACTTCGTAATTCCAATTCTCATTTCCCGCCAAGACATGAGGGCAACACGGCGCAGTCTTTCTGGCATTGGAGTGCTTGATAAGAACGAAGGCAGCAGGAAAAACGCACAAGAGGCTCCATGCAGCAGCATCTTTATAAATAGAAAGAATTGTAGAAAGGCATCTCAAGATGACTATGACAAAGAACGTTAATTATAGATCTATATAGAGAGTATAGATTCAAGGCTGCAGAAGTATTTACATTTTTGAAGCAAATGTGACAAATAAGTGACTTTAAGACTTGTGTCTCGATACAAAATCAAATCGCTGTACATTTTTTTTCCATTTTTGGATGTCAAATGTTAAATATTCAATTAGATTTTATACTTAAAAAGTAAGCACACAGAACTAATACTTTCCCACTGGGTAAATAATATAGTATAAAGACGTTAAATACATTGAGGTTTCCTATGCAAGCTGTGTTTCCATTCATCCAGTCCTGCTCTCTCAATCAAGATTTCTCAGTCAAGGTTTCTCCGTCAAGGATTTTCTATGAAGCCATCTGTATCCAGGCCTGCTCTTTGTTGTTACTTTGTATTTTTGGATTTAAGACTCCTGTGTCTTGTCTGCGTTTGGGTCCGAACTCCGCACCTCACTTGACATAAAACACAGTTTAGAATTACTGAATGGAATTTGCTTAATCGAGGCCTCCCAAAAAAAAGTCAAACAAAGAAACAAATGTTTCCCTCGCCTAAAGGATCAAAACCCGTGACCCGCAACATGACTCAGTTATGCAAAGCTGCTGCTGCTGCTATTTTTAATATACACTTTTGTGGCTTGCAATCACACTGAGGTGGATTGCTTTTATTGCAAATGATAGCATGATTTCCTACGAAGTTACACCTAAACGCTAAGGTAACTCAAAAGGAGCCCACTAAGGTGACCGATGTAGCATAAAGTGAACAGATGATTTTAATGACAGTGAAAGCAGCTGCGAAACTGAGAAAGCCAAACAGACTCACTCCATTACAGTCAAACAAATGACTCATTTCTTTCAGTCAGGCTCGTGATGGACTGAACTCCAGAATGAGTTTCTTTCTTTCTTTTTCCCCCCCATCTTATTGAACACAATAAACCCAAGGCTCAGATGGCTGGAAGTGGACTAGAGTTCCATTTAACGTCTTCTATTGTTTGTTTTGTTTGGGTTTCCTTTGGTAAAGTGTCCCTAGGGAGGGTAGAAAGATAATCAGTTATTTGCCTATTGACTGCTCGCAGGAGTATCCTTGATTCAGGGCACACTTGAATACACAGGTGCAAATGCACAGGCTGGAACGGCGTGATAAATTGAGGCTGATATGGCGCCCATTTATCTTGCTGCAAACCGTGCAGAGTTTTCATTTGCTGTGCATAAATAATGAAGCTTGCCCTGTTAAGTAAGGCTCAGCATGTACATTCCACGCTGTTCTTTTCCAGGTGATAGTTCCACACCATGTGTACAAGCCACGCCCCCTCACTAAAAATAGACACAATCAAATCCACGGCTCCCATTTAAACATTTTGGTTTACCACAAAAAGGTCAAGGTTGGCTTAGCCTGAGACAATTTATTTGCTGTTGGGTCCCGAGTCAAACCTTATCTTTCCAGTTAGCCCCGCAAAGCACTCCTCTGCTGGACCGACAATATTTGAGTTAGCATAAAGTAGTTTGTACAAATATTGTGAGACCGCCATCTATTTAACTAAACAGGCATTGATGCACAGGACCTTTAATCCATCCAGCTTTACTGACTGGTGTCTGCTTAAGATTTAAGGCCCTAATTAGTGTTCCTTGAGGAACTGCCCGTTTAATTGTCACTCAACAAAGACTACAAGCAAGCTTGTAAACAACCCTTGAAGAGATTAGTGCAGAAGCTGATTTAGTAGAATTACTCTCAGGACCGTCTTTGCAAATATGATATCAATTCATCCCATTTCCTCTGGCTCGTTTTGGAATCAGGGACGAGTTCGGATCTGAGTTGACAGGGAGGTAGGAGGAATGATTGGCAAATGATTGGCAGCTCTTCGGCGGTTATACGACGACCTGGTGAATTTCTGTCAGGAATGTGCAATCTTACAACCCCCGATGTGGTTTAACAACAACACAAATGACAGGAGGGTAACCCCTGCCAGCAGACCTCCGTATCTCACACATCATCCATGTGCAAACACCATCAATCCATCCGTTTTCTATACTGCTTATCCTGTTAAGGGTCATAGGGAGCTCGAGCCTATCCCAGCTGACTTTAGGCCGACTACACACTGGACTGCTCACCAATCAATCGAAGGGCTCGTAAAATAAATACTAGTATTTTATATATCTATTCACACTGTCACTTAATAGGAACTGAAGCCATACTGAATGCATCATTTTTCAAACAAATTAAGACTAAATATATGTCATGCTAGCGGCCTACGTGAACGGGTGCATCGCTGGGCTTGGAAATCTAACCACCAACATTAATGTTCTCACTGGGTCATTAGGTAACATTTTTATTGACTGGAGAGTCCAAAAAATGACAACATCAAACCGCTAACGTTTAGTGTTTGCAACTTACACAACATAGCAGCCAAGGCTAATATCAGCTCTCATACTTTGCATGTTATGTTACATACAGTACATGTCCCGTGCACGTTTGCGAGGGGCGTGGCTTAAGTCAGGGATGCCCATAGGGTGAGTGAATTGAGGCGACGTTCAAATCTTGCTATCTTAGATTGGAGCACCTTGATGTATTGATTGCATTATTTTCTAGCATTAGCATACAGAGCTCAGATAAACTGAAACGCAGATTAGTTTTTTTAAAGCGACAACATTTTGAAACACACTCTAACATATGGACTGGGCCAGTGCAATCAAATGTTTCTGTGGATTAACATGAGGCTCCTATCTTAAACAGCAGCACACTGTACATCTTTATCAGTCAAGAAAACGCATCACAGAGCAATAACTGGCATGCTAGTGCGCATCCATCAAGATGTCACTCCTCATTCAAGAGGCCACTGCGCCGCCATTTCCACATAATTAGGTGCATTACACTCACCGCCACAGACAGCGACTTGAAGTTCGGGGGACAAGGGTGCCGATTTGATTAACCTTGTTGTTTAAGCAGGTTGAAGGTAAAATGATTAATCTCATCATCCAATGAGGTAAACTGTAATACCCGTTAACATCCTATTTGTGATAAGAAAAATGAGATATTGCTTTAATATTGCTTCATCCATTGCAGTCCTTGAGTGTAACTCGCTTGTGCTAGTCTTCCGTCCAAAGGCTTGATTTACTGAGATCCCAAATAAAAGGTGCAAATTTGCATGCTAGCTCTCACAGATTGCGCACGCTGTTGGTAGGCATGTGGCGCATGATTTACTACGATTTAAATTGGGTGTTCGCTCACTCTAACAGATTGCGTGTGGCGTGCGCTGTTGGCAGCAGGTGTAAAAATGGCCACAAAACTAAACAGTGGATATGAAAGGCAAAGGAGTTAATAGTTGAAACTACAAATAATTAGCGTTTCAGTCAAGGAGTGAGTTCTCCGGTAAAGACCGAGCCATTTGAATCATTGCGTGTGCGCTAAATTTTTCTATTGACATATTCTCCTCCCGCAACGTACAAACGTGCAACAGTTTAGCGTGTTTGGCAAAAGCAATCCTGGTTGAGCGCTGATAAGCTTCCACATCTGGCCGTCCGCACACTCAAGTTTGGGCCTGCTTTTGCACATGCAAACCTTTCGTAAAGCAGACCCCAAATGTCTGAAGAGGCACTTAATGATAAGTGGGATCAGTTAAAGGTTAATTAGCCTGCTAGGACTCTTCTGCACTCTTCTGCATTTGATGTGCCATTCCATTGGCGGTGCAGTTATGTTGTTTGAAATGTGGAAGGTCAAATTTGCTGCTCCACTTACAGGCTTCTGCCTTTGAGTAAACAGCTTGTGTCTTTAAAAGGTATGATTTTATGTGTAGGAGAAAAACTCATGTGTAGGCTTTTTTAGCTTTTTTTTTTTTTTGTAGATTAATGGCAGTAATCACAGCATGCCTCTGTTGTTTTGGGGGTCTTAAATGAGCTGCGCTCAGCAGTGTTAGGATCCCCAGTGATCAAGGCTGCTGATGTAGTATGTGGCTGAGGAATATGAGTATCCAGTTCAACCTTAAAGACCAAACAAAAAATTTCCATCCATCTATTTTCTGCATCCCTTTTCCTTATTATGGTTGTGGATGAATTGGGGTCTGTCTCAATTTACGTTGGGCAAAAAGCAGGGTACATCATGGACTGGTTGTTAGCCATTGCAGGGCAAACATTCGGACAATTTAGAGTTTTCATTAACCAAGTTACCAACCATGCACGATTTGTGGATGTGGGAGGAAGACAGAGTACCTGGAGAAAACCTATGCAAATGCCACACGCAGGAGGGATAGAATTGAAAGTGATAAAAACCAACACCCAGAATTTTCAGTAGTAATGTTGGGTTTAAGGAAATTGCTTACCCCAGGACAGATAACAAAAACTACAGTTTTGTCCTAGTTAAACTGGAGAAAGTTTTGCCATCAAGGATTTGCTGTTTAAAGGCCTAGCTAGCTACACCAATCCGACGTCAGCCAAATGTGACCGACGCCTTCCCCCTGTGGCGTCGGCCCAGACGTCGGCACGTTGCGTAGATAAATGATGTAATACACACCGCACCGACACCCACTATTACTTACCTTCAGCACAGTTATTATTCCTTTTTTTTTTCTTCTTTCTTTTCTTTGGTCCTTCCTCGGGTCTCCTGACGGCCTCACGACTCTGGCTGGAAGTGTTCGGTTTAGGTGAACGGTATGGGATTTTTTAATAGGTTTTAGGTGAACTAATGAATACACACACACACACTCACACACGCACATACACATAATCACCCACATACAAAATAAATAAAAATAAAAAAAATTTAAATAAAAAAGAGAGAGCAATGATGAGGACATGTCAAATCGGTAAAATTAGCGAATGAACAATACTGAGCTCTCCAGAAAAAAAAAGCAGTTATTATTATCAACAGGAAACCTCTCTACGGGGGAGGGATATAAAAACGTAAACAATGCATACAGGTGTTGTGGAAACGCGGCGGCCAGCTGGTGAAGCTAAAACGGTCGCTGGAACAAGCTTCGTCCCCTGCTCGTTCCCGAACGCATGGATGTACTCCGTTGTGGCGTATCCTGGACCGTGTCGACTCCTGGCTGCTACCAATCGTCAGCTCACCGGAAAAGCTTTCCTCTGCCTAACTGAGACCTGGACTGTCGGCGGTGAGTCCATTGCTGTGATTCATTTACTACCGCCTGGCTGTGCTTACTTGGACGCTCCGAGGACGTCGGGCCGAGGTGGAGAAACGGCGACTATTTTTAAAAACAAATTTAAATGTAAACGATGTCTATTTACCACATCGATCAACAGCTTTGAAGCCACCTTCTTTGAAGTCTGCCAAACTACCGACCTCCAAAATACAATAAGGACTTTTTAAACAACTTTGCAAATCTTCTTGCCGAAATCGTGCTGAAATATGAGCATATCCTCTTTATGGGGGACTTTAATATTCATGTGTGCTGTCCTGAAAAAACAAAGTTTTCACAGCACTTTTGTAAACTTTTAGTTGGCTGCGGAATGTTTGGTAATTTGCTGCGATTTTGTTTTCTCCACCTTCGCTCTGCAGCCCTGCAACTTGTTTCTTTAGGTCTCCCGTTTTCCACGAGGGGTTTGTTTTTTGTTAATATGCTTTTTGTTTTTGCTGAGGCAACCAGATCCAAGCTTGACTGAATTCTGCTGTTAAATTTGTCAACAATAGAACCACAGGGAGCAAGTAAAATGGGAGGAGAACATTTGTTGAAAGCAATTATAAATTTTTGCAGACACTTGAGGGGTGAGAAAGCGTTTCGTCACAGTTTACACAGAGGCCTCTCGCTGGATAAAACCAGTGATATTAAAAAACACACCTTGAAAGCCCATCTTATCATTAATATGTTTTTTTTTCTTTCTGAATTATTGATTTATTGAGGAAGAAATACAAAGAATGCAATGTAAAAGACGATATTGCTTAGGGACATTGCTTAGGGGACCTTCTCACGCCTGCAGCCTTGACTGTTACGCTCTGCGTGACACCTAAAGAACAATTTCTTAGAGTCCAGAATAATTTGCTGGTTTCACAGGGCCTGTGTTTGGGGTTTTGGCAGCTGCGAAACAGCAAAACAAATAAATGCAAACAAGTTCCTGTTCCGTCTTTGCACAACCCTGGGGAAGCTGGATAGAAATTCAAGAGGAAATCTGTTTTTACCTTCTGAGTCTATGGGCCTTAATATTGTGCATTCACAACATAGTTCATTTGATTGATTTCCTTGGATCTCCATTTCCAATCAGGCTCTATCATGGGGGCTATTAATGTTTTTTAAGATACACTTTAATGCATAATGGATGAATTAATTCATATCAAATAAATGGCAGTGTCAGCAAACAGGAAGCCATTGCTGATTATTCCCACCCCCACCGTTATTTCTGTAGTCCTTCTGAGTGTTTCAGGTGGCAAATATTGTGGTTTGCGTGGGTTTTCCACTTTTGCACGGTACACTTAGCATTGTGGTAAAACTATGTGGAAGAATATTTGATCTTGTCAGACATGCAATTCAGAAAGCAAATAAAGCTTCAGTGTTCACTTTCCACTGTTACAAAAATTATCAAATCATTGAACCCACAAATGAGCATAATATACACCTTGAGAAAAATAGGATATTTCATAGTTTAATAGCACAGTCAATTCTCGCTAATTTACTAGGTTTAATATTATACCCAACAAAAATATAAACACTTTAGTTTTTGCTCTCATTTTTTTACAAGATGAACTCAAAGATCAAAAACTTTTTCCAACTACACACCATCACCACTTCCTTCAAATATTGTTCACAAATCAAATCTGAGAGAGTGAGCACTTCTCCTTTGCCGAGATAATCCATCCTACCAGTGTGCCATATCAATACGCTGATTAGACACCATGATTATTGCACAGGTGTGCACAATAAAAGGCCACTCTGAAAGGTGCAGTTTTGTTTTATTGGGGGAGTAGTCTGGGGACTCAAAAACCAATTAGTATTGGGTACTCAGGAAACCAGTCAGTACTGACTGGTTTTCGGAGTCCCTAGACCACCTAACCCTAACCCTCGGCAAAGGAGAAGTGCTTACTGTCACAGATTAAGGCTGGTTTGTGACCAATATTTGAGAGAAATGGTGATATTGTGTATGTGGAAGAAGTTTTAGATCTTTGAGTTCATCTCGTAAAAAAATGGGAGCAAAATCAAAAGTATTGTGTTTATATTTTTGTTGAGTATGAATTCAAGCTCAGATTTTGATGATGTCAGTTTAATATTTTCCTTTTTCTTTTTTATTCAGAGTGACAAATGACATTCACTCGCAATAAAAGCAAACAATAGCATTTAGTATAAAATAAAAATAATACATTCTTGGAAGGACATCAGAATTGTTTGGTTTCTTCACTTCCTCCCATCAGCACCATCTGCTCTAAATGCTGCAGTCTTTCCTGAATTTACAAGGCTCCTTCCCTGACTTCCTCTTTGGGTTTCAGACCGCAAGCTCGCCGAAGGCACTGTAATAAATATGAGAATTTGCCACCATCGCTCGGAGCCACCAGGTAACCCGCGCACAGTATCCCGAAAAAGCGCAACTTTTTATCAGCAGTGCCATCATCCATCTCCGCCCTATGACTTTGGCAATCGACTATCTGAGAGTGAATCTTAAATGAATGCAGAGCAAAACCCAGGAGCGAGGCGAGGGAAAGTGATCGGGAAAGAAGTTAAAAAGGGGAAGGGTGGATGAATAAGAAAGATTACAATTGGAGGAGAAGTGCTCAATCACAAGCTTTGAAAAAAGTGCTTTAATGCTTCCCTTTTTCTGCCAGCAGTCTCGCTGGCGGAACAACGTTCTTGAAACACACTCGCAATGAGCTTTTGTCTACAGTTTATTGATAGCTTATTTTGTTCTCGTTGCATCCTGCGGTGAAGGCTTGTGATTGCGTAAACGCAATCTGAATGTTTCTTGTTATTTCGTAATTTCCAACACACAGTGGTGGGAAGTAAAAAAGTATTATTCCTAGTTGTTATTGTTCTTAAAGATATTTTTAGGTATCCTATACTTTACTTGGCGATTAATTTTTCTGACGACTATTTACTTCTACAGATATCTACTTTTGTCAAAATGTGCTTTTTTTCAATCTCCGTGGATGATGACATTAAAAAAAAAGAGGAAATAATAGAGAGAGGTAAAGCAAAGCCTATTTGAGATCTAAATTGATTCAGATCCTGGGTGATGATAAAGCAGAAAAAATGGGACAGGAGCAACAAGGAATAAACTAAGGCGCGCTGACAACAACGGCAACAGATTAAGACAAGCCAGATATACTAAATCCACCGCCTTATTTACGGTAATTGAAATGTTTAATGTTGTTGGCTATAAGAAGATTTGTGGTGAATCTGTTGTCTTGTGCTATCCTAAAAGCTACCAGCTTCTGGCCTTGAAAAATTCTCTGTCTACACATACACATATATAGGCTTGCGGCTTGAGTAAAAGGAGACGTTTATCTGTCGCACCCTGGAATTTACAGCCGTGTGTGTGTGTTTTTAACAGCTTGATCTGCTGTCTCACCTGCCTGAGAATCCCAAAGGGTGTAAAAATTAACTCAGTTCGTCTGTTTGACTAGACAGAGGTCACGTTTTTCACAACACATTACTCCCATGCACTGCAAGGGAGGAGGGGGAGATGATTACGGGCTGTTTTTGAAATTCTTCTTTGTCAAATTAGATTTTACCACCGCAGCCATTTTAAAACAGAGGTTGTGCCACGATTAGTCGCCGGCTGCATCATACACAAACAAATGCATCCCTCTTCCCCACTTAGGACGAATAAATGCCTCACTTTTATCATCAGGGAAAAAACTAATGAGCTCAGTTCATATACTGCATTGCTCACACCCAAATAATAAATAGTTGACTGAGGAGTTAATTAAAGTCTGGAGCCTTACCATATGTTGTAAACAAGTACACTATTAAGATGATCATTAATGATGATTCGACTTCCAGTAGACACTGATGTGATTATTCCACTATATTTGTTTAAACTAAATAGCAGTTTAATGTAACTTAGTAGTTTTAGTATTAATTATTGTGTATTAATAAATGCCCAAGGCTACTTACTACCTGAAAGAATGTAGTACTTAACTCCATTTATTTATGAGTGAATAACTACAGCCTATCAACCAATATAACCCAATTTGGGTCAAAATGTGACCGACCCACTTTTTGAGTCAATTTGACCCAACATTCTGGGTTGTTTTAACCCTAAGTATTTGGATCAAAAAGAGACTGAACCACTACTTGGGTCAATTTTTTTGTTTAAACAACCCAGAAAATTGGGTAAAATTGACCTAAGTATAGCAGGTCAGTCCCTTTTGACCCAAATTGGGTTGTTGTTTAAACCAAAACAGCCTTGAAAGTTGGGTCACATTGACCCAACTTCGTGGTTCAGTCTCTTTTTCAGCCAAATTCGGTTATTTTTGACTATTTTGTGTACTACATTGATTCTGGGGGTTTTCCATGTGCTTGAAATCTTCTCTTTGCTTCAACAGATTACTTCTCTAGAAATATTGTGTAGTTGAACGAACATCTCTACAACTCAAAGTGTACACTCTAAAAACAGTTGGGTCAAAAGTAACCCAATTATGGATCAAACATATACTGGTCCACTCTATGGGTCAATTTGACCAAACTTTCTGAGTTGTATTATACAAAATGACCAAATTTTTGACGCAAGTCAAGGATCTGACCAATATTTACGAATTGTTTTACACTAAAAGACCTATTTCTTGACTCAAAGTTGCGTCAAATTGACCCAAGTAGAGGATCGGTCCATTTTTGACCCATAGTTGGGTTTTTACCCAACTGTTTTTAGAGTGTAAGGATTGGAATAGAAGACACAGAAATAGCAAATAAGTCATTAAATGTGGTAGCAAGAGTGGCAGTAGGGAGTGCATACAGGCACATGGAGACCATACCCAGACAACCAATATTATGAGTTGTCCATCCCTCCGTCCATTTTCTACCGCTTATCCTGTTTGGGGTGAAAGGTGATCTGGAGCTTTTTTTTTGGGTGGGAGGAGGCTAGGGCAACGAATGCAGCACATTTTCTGTAATTTTGTCCAAAATGTCAGTGTCACAGAACAGAAATAAAGAACAAGAAAGAACATCCTACTTGCTATTTATTCTGACATCACGGTGTAAGGCTCTGATTGTATATTTGGTTTGCAAAGGGAAGGAAATTCACTATGGCAGCCATGAATTGAAAGCTGCTAAACTTTGACATTGACGGCAAGGTGCCTTTATTGAGCCATGAAATCTCCATAACGACCTTCCCGAGAAGAGTTCACACATCACTCTTCATACATCAAGCCAACGTTCTTGCTGAGCATGCGGCCAAACACCTGCGAGATTAATCACACTTTAAATGCGCTCAACAGGCTGTGAAATGAGAATGGTGGGCGGCTGGTGATGTTTTCTTTTAGTCCGGGTTTAAATAATAAATAAATAGCGGGCCTGCTTACCTCTCTACCTCAACACGATGCCAGAACTCGTTTAGCCAAGCGTGCAGACAAACAGACACAATCAAGTATTTTGGGACCAGATAGCTAAAACAAATGAGTTTTGGCAGGCTTATTTATTTAATTGTTTCAAATATGCAGCGGATTGCACACCACCCACATGAATAAATAAGAAGGTAGATAAGCAGTGGCTCAAAAACAAACCAATTGGCCTGGCCAATCAGTGATATGGAGGACACGGATCCCTCTGTTACTTCCACTCTTTATAATGGTGTAAAATGTTAGTGAATTACCGTACTTCCTTAAATAACAGCCTTCACTGTAATAGACGTCATCTCACAATTAGTCACTAGGTGAGTCATTAAATAATGGCTTCCTTCATCATGGCATTTGAGGACATATAGTGCTTAATTATGGTCTGGGTTGGTGGCCTCATGTCACGGGATGACAGTAATCGACAATATTTTAATCGTTGAGATTCAGTGTGGAATCAATTGTTCTTGAAAAAATTGCAGTCTAATCAACATGATGTCAGCTATGGGGAGTTGAGCTACAGCCACGCAGACCTCTGCTATGGCCTTGGGCGACATTATTGTGAAGACAAGACGGCATGGGAGCACGAGTTCAGAACTTTCAAAGAAAGATTGCCCATTAAAAATCACAATCCAGAAGTCAAAAATGCAAACTTTGGCCTGGGGGCAACAAAGAGCTTTTCCAGTTCCTAGTTTAGAGTTCCAATTAGGAACAACTAAGACAAGTTAGCGGTTGGTCGTCAAAATGGAAGCACACGCTAAAAAATATTACAAATAGGTCCACAATGTTGAGTGGAGAAAAGAAAATTGGATTTCTCAATATGTTAATAGTGGTGAATAACTTACTAAGACTGTGAAATTCGATTAAAAATTCAGCATATGTGAAAGTCACTGTAAAGTAAAAACAAATGTCTTTTAAATGTAACACACCACAAAGAAGAGTGCTGATAACAACCCTGTCAAATAATAAAGATAAAAATTGCCAAGTATATAAAATGAGGCTTTAAAAGTGTGAAAAATCAAGCGAGTGCCTCCATTCTCAAATGTTATGGGCGTGTCGTGTCCACTGAACGTGTGAAAAATCACCCCACAAAAAAAAAGACTGGTAGCTGGAAGTCGCAGTGGGGAATTCCCCGTGTAAATTGTAAATTATAGCATCAAGATAAGAAGCATTTACAGGGTGTAGCCATAGCTAGTTAGTTGACAGCACACTGTTGTGGTAAAATTTCAAAAGTAAAAGCCAATCAGAGCAGGTTTTCCCTCTCTTTCTCTCGGTTTGCAAGTTGAAGACATAAACAAGAAGTAAAAGAAACAAGAAGTAAACAATGACCGAATGAGCTAAACAAGCCACGACTTGGCGTCATCTTCCCAAGACGAAACCGTTTTGACAAGATTGTTCTTACCCGTCGTTTAACTGGTGGTATCTGAAGTAAATGAAGATGTTGTGCAAGGTAAGTACTCAAAAACTGTTAACACGACAATCCTGTTGAATCATTAGAACAAGCTAGTGGAGCGACATGTGGAAAGCATGCACAGGCTGCCGACGTACCATTAGCGGTTTAGCCGCTACTAAGTAGCCGTGCAGCCGTCAGACCAAAGCAGCAATCATTCATGTCATTTTTTTTGATCACCCCAACCCATGTAAATTGCAAATGATTGCTGTTCTGCGAAAAATGTGTTTGAACCATTCTGTGGCGCAACAAAAGGTTGTGGTTGGGTCTTTAAGTCATGCAAACAATTATCGTTGCATGAGAAATGCCTCCCAGTCTGTCATTTTTTTTTTTTTTTAATAAATCAAATTCGGGAGCACCATCACACTTTTTGTGCTCAGGGCACCCAAAGGGTTACTGACTACATCGATGTTTTTCAGTGTCAGCTCAGAAAAATAACATGCTTTACATAACAGCTCTTGTGGCGCTCACGTCTTCAATTAGATGCGTCCGAACAAACTGCTACCAAATAGTAAGCTTTGCTTCGACATAACAAGTGCACAACATCCCCTTTTTTTGGCACAAAGTTTAAAAAAAAAATCAATATACTGAGCACTTAAGCCCATCATTACTCAAAAGCACTGTTCACATAGTTGTTGTCAGTACAAAGAGACACGACCTGTAGAGTGGTAATAAATCATCCGCCTTTTCATTCCATTGTTCCATATCATGACTGTTTATTTCCTGCAACTGTTACTCTTCCATCTCTGTTATGATGTTGTTCAATCTAATTTCCCAGCTCTGCTCATTTAATATCGTGTCATCCACTTTTCCTCCCATATGCCTTCCAGCTTTCACGTACACAACATGTTTTTTTTTCCAGTTTTATTTGACATATTCAAATGCTCGTTTTTTTTTTTCTTCTTCTCTGTTTTCCACCCATGAAATGAAATCCCTGTCTATGGTCACCTGGCTCTGTGCCCTCTCTTGGACCTCTAAGTGGGCGACCAAGACTGACTGGAGACAACAAAGTGCATTTGGCCCATTTACTCGGCGCATTTACAGGGGCTACAGTTGCATCTGTGTTGCCATGGAGATGCTGATAAGGTGACTCATGACTATTCATCAATAGCCGCGCTTGATTGGACGGGCCACCCCCAAGAGCGTCGTGAGCGGGAACACATTCATCAGTGCGGTGCTGCGTCCCTGTGGTACCTCTGTAAGGCTGACTCCATGTTTGCATCCTAACCTGTCTTTGCCGCCTTTAATTACCTGTCCTCTTGATGTCCACGCCTTCTTTCTTTCCGCCACCTTTACCCGATAGCTTCACTCAGCTTAACTGATGATGATATCTAGTAATTAACTATTGGGCTGACCTTGACAAATATCTTCCACATGACCCTCTTGTTTATTTCTAATCAGGCCATCTGTCCATTATTACTTAGATATAGCCTCTGCTTTAAGTACAAATATTGTGTTATAATGTAACTACTACTAAGTAACATCGTGACAGCTCAGGCACATTTTCAGAAAACAATGATTTACTTGGTTGTTTGATTTTACACTTGATGGGCAGGCGCTCCAGAGACACAACTACTACCAAACTATTTTTAAAAAATACGATTATAAACTTGCTACTAGGTTGTCATTGATTTATTTGGCAGCAATCACACAGTTACACGCTTGCATGGTTGCGCAGTTGAGTCCAAATTGGAATACTGTCGCGTCGGATTTAAATTGCTTGCAGATTAATGTCCTTTTTCAAGGTCAAAGTCAAGCCCTTTTTTCAAGATTAAGCTACAACCTTTTTCCAGCAGCTTGCCACTGTGGTAAACATATTCACGCTACGCTCCAAAAGTGGAGGAAGAGTGAGTCTTTTTTTTTTTTTCTGGAGAGCTCAGTATTGTTCATTCTGTAATTTTACCGATTTGACATGTCATCATCATTGCTCTCTCTTTTTTTTGTTTGTTTTAAAAATATATATATATATTTTGTATGTGGGTGAGAACGTGTATGTGTGTGTATTCATTAGTTCACCTAAAACCTATTTAAAAAAATCCCATACCGTTCACCTAAACCGAACACTTCCAGCCAGAGTCGTGAGGCCATCAGGAGACCAGAGGAAGGACCAAAGAAAAGAAAGGAAAGTGAAATCCAGCACCGACCAGACACCACGCACCTACTGAGTGTCACGGCTTGAGAAAGGAGGACCCAGATGCAGAGAGGAAGGCGAGCCAGGGCAGGGATGCGGATAACTTAGATTTAATAATAGTAACAAATGAAAACACAAAATCACGCACACAGGCGGATAGCAAACAAACACAAAAGCATGCACAGTGGCAGCAAAAAGGTAAGTCATGGAGATCAGCAGCTGGTTCTCGGATAAGCGTTTACCAGTCGGGTCAAGTGAGTAGTGTCACAGAGGAAATATCCCGACACTCCTTGCTGTTTCTCTCAGGCTTTTAACTTGGCCTGATGAGCTAACTGGTTACAGGTGAGTGTGGTGGGCTCCGCCCACCAGCTGTCTCCCCAGCAACTGCAACGGAAACAGCACAGCTGATACTAATCATGACAGTACCCCCCCATCAACGAACGCCCCTAGGCGGACCACCTGGCAGAGAAGGATGTGACGAATGGAAGTCGCGAACCAGTGACTGGTCCAGAATCCAGGAGCGGGGGATCCACTGGCGGTCCTCGGGGCCGTACCCCTCCCAGTCGACCAGATACTGCATCCCCCTGCCGCGCTTACGAGAGTCCAGTATGGCCCTAACCGTGTAGATAGGCTGCCCGCTGACGACCCGGGGAGGTGGTGGGGGCGCGGCCGGCGGGCACAATGGGCTGGCCGAGACCGGCTTGAGCAAGGACGTGTGAAAAACTGGGTGTACCTTGAGCGTGGGTGGCAGGTTGAGCCGAACTGCCACCGGGTTGATCACGGAGTCGACCTCAAACGGGCCGACAAACCGAGGCCCCAGTTTCTTGGAGCTCCCTGCCAACTGCAGGTCCCGGGTGGAGAGCCAAACTCTCTGACCCGGTCGGTAGGATGGTGCCGGAAGCCGGTGCCTGTCCGCGAGCCGCTTGTTGCGGTCCGAGGTGCGGCACAGGGCCTTCCTGGTGTCCTGCCAAACCCTGCGAGCCCGGCGGAGGTGAGTATGGACCGAGGGGATGGCCACCACGCCCTCCTGGCAAGGAAACAAGGGGGGCTGATAACCACAGGCCGCGTGGAACGGGGACAACCCTGTGGCCGAACAGACGAGAGTGTTGTGGGCGTATTCGACCCACGGGAGGTGGGACGCCCACGAGGAAGGGTGCTGATGGCATACGCATCGGAGCGCCGACTCCAAGTCCTGGTTGGCCCGCTCCGTCTGCCCATTAGATTGGGGATGGTGGCCTGAAGACAGGCTAGCCGTAGCCCCCAAGGACTTGCAGAAGGCCTTCCACACCCGGGACACGAATTGAGGCCCCCTGTCGGAGACGAGGTCCACTGGTATCCCGTGGATCCTAAAAACGTCCTTTATCAGGACATCAGCTGTTTGCAGCGAGGTGGGCAATTTAGGCAGGGCGATAAAGTGGGCCATTTTTGAAAACCGGTCCACCACTGTCAAGATTACCGACTGCCCGTTGGAAGGAGGTAGCCCGGTGACGAAGTCCAACGCCACATGCGACCAAGGACGGTGGGGAATGGGCAGGGGACGGAGCTGGCCGGATGGTTTCAGGCGAGAGGACTTATTACGGGCACACGCCGCGCAAGAAGCGACATAGTCCTCAACGTCCTTGCGCAGCCCGGGCCACCAAAATCTCTGCGCCACCAGGGACAGCGTGCGACCCACCCCTGGGTGACATGCCACCCTCGATGCGTGCCCCCACTGCAGCACCTCTGGCCGGAGGTGAGTGGGCACGAACAACTTATCGCCAGGGCACGCTACCGGGGTCTGCCTGCCGTCAGCTGCCTCCACCACCCTCCGCTCAACCTCCCACTGGAGAGCTCCCAATACTCTGGACTCCGGCACAATCGGTCCGGGTAGAGACCCCTCGGCGGCCGGACCGTGCAAGCGGGACAGGGCATCCGGCTTGGTATTCCGGGATCCAGGTCGGTAGGTAATGAAGTAATTGAAACGCGTCAAGAACAGGGCCCAGCGTGCTTGGCGGGGATTCAGTCTCCGAGCGGACCGTAAGTATGACAAGTTTTTATGGTCCGTGAAAATTTGGAAGGGTTCCGCCGCGCCCTCCAGCCAGTGCCGCCACTCCTGCAAGGCAAAAATTATGGCCAGCAGCTCACGGTTGCCCACATCGTAATTGCGTTCTGCCTGGTTGAGCCGACGAGAGAAGAAAGCGCAGGGATGCAGCCTCTGGTCAACCGGGGATCGTTGGGACAACACCGCCCCCACTCCTGTCTCTGAAGCGTCAACCTCGACGACAAATGGAAGAGTTTCGTTAGGGTGTGTCAAGACCGGTGAACGTGAAAACAATGACTTCAATTTAACAAAGGCGGCCTCAGCCTGCTGAGTCCAAATAAACTGAATTTTTGTAGATGTAAGCCTTGTCAGAGGTTCCGCTTTCAAGCTATAATCGCGGATGAACCGACGATAGAAGTTAGCGAACCCCAGGAATCTCTGCAAGTGTTTTCTAGACGTGGGTGTTGGCCACTCGACCACAGCCTGGATCTTGGCCGGGTCAGCCCTCAATTGACCTCTTTCCACAATATACCCGAGGAACTGGACCGAACGGGTGTGAAATGCACACTTCTCTGCTTTCACGTACAGCCGGTTTTCCAGCAGCCGCTCCAGAACCAGCCGAACGTGTTGCTGATGTTCTGCTAGGTCTCTGGAGAAAATCAAAATGTCGTCCAGATAAACAAAACAAAAATGATTAAGCATGTCACGCAAGACGTCATTGATAAAACACTGAAATACTGCGGGGGCGTTTGAGAGGCCAAAAGGCATAACTAAATACTCAAAGTGCCCAATGGGTGTTTTAAAAGCTGTTTTCCATTCGTCACCCTCCCTTATCCTAACCAGGTAGTAGGCACTACGAAGGTCCAATTTAGTAAACACCGTAGCAGAGTGTAAGGGAGCGAAGGCTGAATCCATCAGTGGCAATGGGTATTTGTTTTTAATTGTAATATCGTTCAAACCACGGAAATCGATGCAGGGGCGAAGGGTCTTGTCTTTTTTTTCCACAAAGAAAAATCCTGCCCCTAGCGGTGACTTGGAAGGCCAAATAAGACCGGCAGCCAGCGATGTTGTGACATACTCCTTAAGGGCTTGGAGTTCCGGCTTAGCTATTTGGTATAGGCGTGTACTAGGCAGCGGTGCGCCGGTAAGCAATTCTATCGCGCAATCATAAGGCCGATGTGGAGGGAGAGATAAGGCCCGGTCTTTACTAAATACCTCCCGTAAATCGTGATATTCCGCTGGCACATTTTCCAGGTTAATTGATTCCCCAGTTGCCTTCGCTGGGCCACCGTGGTAGTCCACCGCTGACCGCAGGCAATGGGAGTGACAAAACAAGCTCCACCTCTCTAACCTAGGCCTGCCCCAGTTTATGTCTGGGTTGTGCCTGGCCAGCCAAGTCAGACCCAGGACCACTGGGGCTGACCGGGAGGGCATAATAAAAAACTGTCTAGTCTCCACGTGATTTCCTGATAAGCGCAGGTGTAGACCCTCTGTTCTATGGGTAATCACCCCCAAGAGGCGCCCATTAAGGTCATACATCTCCTTTGTTTTCTCGAGTCTAATCATCGGACATTTTAGGATGTTGACAATTTTCGGGTCGATAATACAATCATCCGCCCCCGAGTCCACCAACGCCGTCATTTTTACATTCACCCCACCCCAAGTCATTTCTCCCGACAGTTGTAGTCTTTTAGTGTCCAATGGACTGTTAGGATCACATGCTCCTGGAGACTGAGAGTACTCACACTGGTCGTTGCGTTGGGGTTGAGTGGTTGCAGCTGGAACGGGTGCGATGTCCCGACGTCTATCCGGCCGCCTCCAACACGTGGCCGATTGGTGTCCGAGCCGACCACAATATTGGCACGCCTGATTTCTCCATCGGTTCCTGTGTTCCGCCGCAGGGAGCCGTCCTCCCCCCAGCTGCATTGGCTCGATACCATCTCCCGTCGGAGGGCGTCGCCACGAGGCGTCGGGAGGCGAGGCGCCGAAGAAGCGCCCCGCGGACGTGGTCGAAAACGGTGAAGCAGCCGTGTCTGCCTCCTTTGGTCGTCAGTCCTCCTCCCGCTCCCGCCGTCGCTCCCGCAATCTATTGTCCAAGCGGATGGCCAAGTTGAGGAGTTCTTCCAGACCGGACGTCTCATCCCGTGCTGCCAGCTCATCCTTGATTCGCGGGCTGAGTCCCCGCCGGAAGATACCACACAGCGCCGCTTCGTTGAAATGGCTCTCGGCGGCCAAAACCCGGAAGGAGATGGAGTACTCTGCCACGGACAAGTCGGCCTGTCGGAGGTCCAGCAGGCGGCTGCCCGCCTCCTTCCCTTTTACGGGGTGGTTGAAAACGTTCCTAAATTCCTCCAGGAAGGCAGAAAATGAAGCTCGGAGCTCGGGATTGGATTTACTCACCGCCATCGCCCATAGCGCCGCCTGGCCGGAAAGTAGGCTCATTACAAAAGCGACCTTGGCGCCATCAGTCGGGAAGGTGTGCGGCTGTTGATCTAGAACCAGGCTGCACTGATGAAGGAATTGGTCGCAACCCCCAATTTGGCCAGCGTAGCGGGGAGGATGGGGAATATTGGGTTCCCGAGCTACAGCATTGCCAGCTGATTGGAACGCGGAGACGACAGGTGACGCCACGGCTGCACGTAAGTCCTCTGCTGCCGTGGATTCCGGCCTCTGCTCCACCTTCAAGGTGAGCGACCCGATCTGGGCGGTCAGCGTCGACAGTGCCTCCTTCAGCTCGCGGAAATATAGTTCGTGCTGTCCGAGTAAGCGCCCATGGCTGGCCATGGCCTGGCACAGGCTGTTGGGATCTGCGGGGTCCATAACTGGTCGGGATATTCTGTCACGGCTTGAGAAAGGAGGACCCAGATGCAGAGAGGAAGGCGAGCCAGGGCAGGGATGCGGATAACTTAGATTTAATAATAGTAATAAATGAAAACACAAAATCACGCACACAGGCGGACAAAAGGAAACACAAACTCACGCACACAGGCGGATAGCAAACAAACACAAAAGCATGCACAGTGGCAGCAAAAAGGTAAGTCATGGAGATCAGCAGCTGGTTCTCGGATAAGCGTTTACCAGTCGGGTCAAGTGAGTAGTGTCACAGAGGAAATATCCCGACACTCCTTGCTGTTTCTCTCAGGCTTTTAACTTGGCCTGATGAGCTAACTGGTTACAGGTGAGTGTGGTGGGCTCCGCCCACCAGCTGTCTCCCCAGCAACTGCAACGGAAACAGCACAGCTGATACTAATCATGACACTGAGTGAGTCTTAATCTCTTAATTTTCTGTAAATGAAAAAAAATTGACAACGGGGCTAGTAAAAATGAGCTTTTATTTCTTGTGACTTCTGAGTTTGTTTTGCTGCTGCCATGTGTTATTATCCATCAATGAAAATAAGGAAGCCCGTTTCCAAAAAGCCCTGAGTATAGCCTGTGTACTTTGGAAGTTTAGTGTTCGTAATAATTAAAAGTTGTTGAACAATTTCAAGAACTTTTTAACGGTCGAAAGCACTCTTCTTCAAAAGTCCCGTACATCAGGTCATTGGCAGGCCAGTGAAGTTTTTGTATCGACCCTACCGCGTGTTTGGGGACCACCTCCAGGGCGCCTATCAATTGGACGTGCCTAGAAAATCTCCATCTTAGGAGGCATTCTAATCAGGGGTCTGAACTCCCTCAGTCAAATCCTTCTGATGCAAACAGCTTGTCTTTGAAGCGAAGCCAAAACACAGAGAAGACTAAAACTTACTTTATATTCTCTTTTGGAGACAAAAGCCTTTTCGATGCGAGTGGTAAGTACTGTATTAAGCTAAACAACATATGAAAACATGATATATAATAACAAATATCTCACCAGAACTGTCCATCAAATCAAGTATATCTACTTACAAACATAACTGGTGAATATTGGGCGTAGATGTTTGACCTCTTCAAAATATCAAAACATGAGACCACAGCAATGGCTGTGAAAACAAAGATCTATTTCAGCTTGAAAACAGACTTTTTTTGTGTGTTGTAATGAAATGCACTGCTGTAAATCAGCACCCCAGGCTTCCAAATTCAATGGATCATCATAACCCGACTGTAATAGTCGTTTTGACATTTCAGTCTCATCCTACCGCGTGACTCATACATTCCAAGTCATGTAACAGACACTCAACAGCGATAGAAGATGCTTAAATCTGCCATTTATATTTCACATCATATTATCGTTTTGGCCTTTTTTTTCCCCCACGGAGAAAACTGTGCCATCTGTGCACCCAATACATTTCCTCTCTCACGTCAGCCCATTTGGAAGACTTCCATCTGGGGGTCGACAGCTATCGGGAAAAATCGAATTTCTTGTTCAAGCCTGAGAGGAAAAGGCCACGCTCATCCGCGGCGGGTCAATGCGAGCTGCAGTTCCAGTTAAACACGACTGCTCCGACCTGCCCAGCGATTATAAGGACTTCGAAGAAACGTCTATTAAATCCAGACAGCCCCCAGTGAGTGGTAGATAGCTCGCACACAGCTCTGACATCATCTGAGATGGAAACATTCTGTTTGGGGGCTGTTTTTCTACAGAGGGTAACGGGCGACATCACCGCATTGATCGGCCAATCAGCAGAACCATGTAGCGTAAAATATTGGATCAAAACCTCCTTTACTTAGCAAGAACATTGGAGATGATTCATGGATGGATGTCTTCTGACATGATGATGAGCCCAAAAAAATGCCAATGTGGCTCAAGATGTATATTAAAGTCATGGAGCGGCAGTCGGTGTCCAAACTTCAATCCAAGGCAAAATCTGAAGTGAGAATTGAAACTTGGACAAAAGTAGAATGCCAAGACTGATATTGACTGATATCCTGTCTGTTAACATAACAAAAATAATAATAATAAAATAAAAATTATGAACGGGTGAGAACCGATACCATTTAAAATGGAGGAAGATGTTAGATTGGGATATTTAGAGTTTTCTTAAGGGGGGGGTTATGTACTACTGGAATCGGTATTCGGTATGACTACTCAAGAGTTGCGGTCTGAAAAAAAGTGGTATTGAATATTTAATAATCAGGTCTTTGACAATCTTCATTTATTTTGTTCCCTTTTATTAATTGAATATTCCATATACTTGTGACTCAACACAATATTATATTTTAATATTTTAGTCATTTATGCACCTTTTTTTCCCCATATATTGTTTTTTTTTTTTTTTTTATTAAAAAAAAAATATATATTTTGAATGTAGTACTGTGTCAGCTGGAGCATCTGGATAATTCAATTTGCCATTGGGCTTATTAAAGTACATATCTATCTATTAGCAAACATGAACACCTGATGAATATTTTTTTTTATCAGTGTTTACAAAGGTAATGTTGTTGGGAGATAAGAGTGTATAAGGTAATACAAATAACATCTCTCTAATTATTTGCCAGACTCAACTAATACAAATAAAGGCGTCTCTTTTATAAATGTCTTCTTTCTCCCATTAGAAAAAAAGATAACTGTAACGGTTATCTCCATGAATAGATGCTATCACACAAAGATATTATAGTGAACTGCTGGGCTGTAAACAAGTTCCATGCAGAGTATTAAAAATTCAAAGTCGTCAGACGATTTTGCAATTAGTGTTCCCGTAGACATGTGATCACTCCAACAGTTTTGTGGTACCACCAAGTGTGCCCTTGGTTCATGTCACTCTGTTTTATTACTCTGTAATATATATATTTTTTGAGTTCTAAACTTCAATTTCAGTTTGACATACATTATAACATACTGTTAACATTGTTTAATATCAATTAAAAATCACATATAGACACACACCCCTGTCTGAAGTTAGGGAAATATTTCACGCGTCGCCACTAATTGCAAAAAAATAATTATGAAATGATTCCATCTATCCCTGCATGATCTGTACATGTACCTATAATGCCATTGTAGATTATTTCTTTTTATAAGCAAAAGTACATGAAAAAATAAGGATTATAATAGAAGGGCATAAAAAGTGGTTGAGGTATGTTTTACTCACGCTGTCCCGCTGGGTGTCATCCACGGACAGGTCATTTTTTTGCATGGTGAGCGCAACCTCCAAAAACAAGGCAGGGCTCACCCACACACTTAATCAGGAAAGGTGCTGGTAAAGAAAAAGAAGAACATAATGTGTGTGTTTAGCAAGAAGCTTGACAAGATGTTCGAATAGCATTTGTGCATTAACAATCAAAAACCACATTGGGATTTTTTTTTTTTTTTTTTTTTTTGGTTGATCTCATAAGAGCACCCTGATGCTCTGATCTCCTTGACAACCTTGTATGTGTATAATACATGTGTGTGTATGTGAGTGTGAGTAGGGGGGGTCATACAGGGATCCACTGGCCTATTAGAATGCATTAGGCTGTAAAAGGTAAAGGTCAGTGAATTAAAAGCCAGAGTTACACAACCCTGTTCTGTTTACCTGGCCTAATAACCCCCATCTCACACCTGTCTCCCTCTCCTTTTATTGTCTTTTTCTGACAGGACTGAACTGAATGTCCCGCACCGAGTGGAACAAGTCGTTTGCAAGAAAAATCCGAAGATCTGAATGTGGAAATACAAATCGAATTGCACCGTGACTTGATTGAAGTGTGCCCACACAGTCTATTTGCGTCTCAGCATTCTGATCACATCCCCTTTTGTTGATATCAACAAGTCAGCAGGCAACTTTGCCCTCTCTGGAAAGTTGGATGCATGTATGCGTTCCCCAATAATACCTTTACCCAACAACGAGGAAATAATAGCAGCCCCCTCCTCGCTTGCCATTTGCAACATGAGCCATGCGTGAGGGAACCCCCTCTTGACCCTGCCAGCAACATTGTGACATGCTACCAATGAGCAAGACCTTCTCCAGTAAATAGATGCAGACTGACAGCCCGGCTAGGCAATTACTTCAGACTTGAGATAGGATGGAAACAAAGTGGAGGAGATGGTTAGCACACAAGCTATATGGTTAAACTGTGTATATGTACTTTATAGGATTATAAATTGTTGTAACATACTAAAATTAACTCTGTCTCTGAGGAAGTCATATGAAGCCAGGAAAAGAGTTGCAAGAGAATAAATTTGGCTTTGTGGGGGGAGTTGGGTCATATTGTAATAAAGTCATAGTTAGAAGAATGCCAAAATATTACAAGGAGTGGGAAAAATTATAATGTACATCTTAATGTCAATAGCAAAGAATGACAGAAGCAAATGTCATAATATTATGAGAGAAAACAATAAAGTGTTAGAGAATAATGTATTATTCTGAAATAAATGCATGAGAATGAAGTTTTATGTTTTTTTTTGTAAAAAAAAAAAAATTGTGTAAAGTAATAATAATTTTAAAATACTACAAGAATAGTCATGGGTTTTGAAACTAATGTAACCACTTAGCTATGAGAATAATGTTATTTTATTTGGAGAAAAAAAGTTTAAATTTTTTTAGGAAGGAGTTGCACTTTTACAATATTTATGATAATAACATCAAATGTAAAAGTGATTATATTACTAGACTAAAGCTGGACTTTTGGGGGATAAAAAGTCCTACAGCAATGTTGCCAAAATAACGTGATCATTTACGAGAGCAAAATTTTATTTATTTTTTTGAGAAAAAAATCAGTTCATGTTAATGAAATCCGTGTATGATGATAATAACACTGGACTCAACTTTGTTGTATTGCAGAGGTCAATACAGAAAATTTGGAAAATGTCATAATATGAAAGAAAAGTTGCAGTGTTCTAAGAATAATGTTATGACTGTGTTTTAGGTTGTGTCATGGGGTCATTGTGCTGTTATGATGTTAATGTTGTCAGTTGCTATGCAGTCGCTATGTCCCTATTAGAGAAAAAGGACACGTCGAAATCAGATACTTGTGAAAAAAAATCGGAATTGAGCTGCAGTACTGTGAACGTAGCCTTAGTTTGTCTAGTCACTCTTATTTTGTCATACAGACTTTTAATCTGTCGTACATAATTGTGCATTGCCCTAGCGAGAGTTATTGCATGACACTTTAGTCAGTACGTTGAGGTTGAGTTGAGGCCATCTGAATCCAGCCTTGCTGCATGTTGTTACTTTGTATTTTTGTATATAAAGACTCCCTGTTTCCCAACTCTTGTCTGTGTTTGGATCCTAACTCCGAACCCCCACATGATATTAATATTAAATAATATTACAAAAATCAATTTACAAAATAAAGTCTGAATGTGATGAGAATAATCTCATAATATTACAAGGGAAATGTATTAGTATGAAATAAAATACTTTTTATGAGGGTAATTAAATTTGCAAGAGTAAATAATAATGACATTTTAAAAGATATATATATATATATTTTACAAGAACAAATTTCTAATTGAGAAAAATAGTTCTAATAATTATACAAAAGTCAAAATAGTCTGAATATCAGAAGAATACAGCTTTGAAGCAAAAAAAGGAACAATAAAATTGTAATATAATGAGTAAAAAAAAAAGTGTAATGTAACCAGAATTAAAAAAATAATAATAATTTAAGTTTCCATATTGTTTTGAGAAAAAGGCAAAGTTACATGAACAAATTTGTAAATATATTATGAGGGGGGGATATTACTTTTACGACAATGACATTGTACCACACAAACATTGTCCTTTAGCTCAGTTTATAATGTTCAGGTTTGGTTTGATTTCACAATAATAATAAAAAAAATTAAATGTGGATGTTTTTTATGGTTTTACTTTGCAAATGCACTGACTCATACCAATATCTATTCAGAATATTTTACCCCTCCCGAATAGCAAAATAAAATAAACCAAACACTGCACAATTTAATATAAAAGTGAATTCATACATTTCAGTCAAGGCCTCTCTTCTTTGGAGACTTCAGCGCAGCGTGTCAATGCCAAGAGATGCTAATGAACATCTTCTCTCCTGAAAGCGCTGACATTTTGCATCTGTCGAGAACGCCGGCAAACCATGCTTGCATAATAAGTCACTCACAAAAATAACTTAACGGCTCAGCTATTTCTTTCTCTCAATCCAATGTGGGCTTTGAACCCTTAAAAAGTGGCACGATGGATTCAGGTTTAAAAAGCCATTGTCGCGATCGAGACACGTTTTGGCATACAAAATATATCAATTAGCACAGTCTGCTCATGCATCGAACTGGCTGACTATGATACAGGGTTCCATGAAGTGCAATGACATCATACATATTTATTTATACCATAAACAATAAAATAGTCCTTTGTCACAAAGCTATGAGTCTATTTGATGATCAATAAAATACTGTATATTAAGATTACTATTATATTATCCTACTCTTGGCAATGCTCAACCAGAGTTTTGGTCCGAGCTGATTAGAAATAGTACCAGGTACAGTTTCACAGTGGGCACTCCCTGGGCCCCAATGCAAGTGGATTGTTACAGCGAAAAAAATCCTCTATATGCACTTTTACCAGTGCAGCAACTGTGGAGTATAATACTGCAGCAACAGGGTAAGCTAACTTTAGCATATAGGTTTATTTGTGTCATTTCAGTTATGGTGAATTTACCCACATCACGTCACATACACTCTAGGAAACTACGTCTGACTGGAAATAGTAGCAGGCACTAGAAAATAGAAATAGTGCAAATAGAAAAACGTCAATAGCGAGTAGAGCCATGTTGAAATATTATTTAAAAACTTTAGGTTAGTGCATAAAAAACTGCTGACAGGAAATATATAAACAAAGACACATCCATGTCACAGCTCATTTGGTTTGAACTAGATTCACTTGTAATGTGTTTTTCCCTGTGCCCCTTTTGTCAAGTTCGGTTTTTGTGTCTTCAAGTCTTGTCCGAGTGTTTGTTGATTACTTTGACTCTTTCTTTTTGGAATTTTTGCTAATTTACTATTCTTGATATTTTCATGCTCTTTGGAAAATGAATTATTTGGAAATCCTCCCATCCTGGTTTCCTGCGCTTTGGTCCTCAACCACGCAAAACCATAACAAGTAACGCATCAGTCAAAACAAGACAGTAGAACGAGGGTCTTCTCGTATTTACTTCTCAACGTGTGTCTGTCACTGACAGACTGTCAGCCACTACAAGTGCCATATCTGTTTTTATTTTCTGTTTCAGTGCTTGGTGGGCTGGCCTTGGCATCACCTGTTTAAGAACAGCTGCAGCAGTGGCTAGTGTCAGACTATTAAATTGCTTACCTCCATGTGCTCAGTAACATTTGACTCATCTGTTTCTGTGATATTTTTCCACGTTTACTGTTTATCATATTCCCCTGCCAACAGTAAACACATTTTGAGTTTTTGTTTGTGCTTTTTTTTTTTTTTTTACTTAGCTTTTGTTACTTGACACACTTACAGCTTTTGTTACATTTTTTTTATCACTATCGCTTTTAGTTTCTATTGAGTAGCTTTCTATTAATGTGCCTACCTTTTGTCGGGTTGTTTCAGGTTGTACCTTTTTACGTCCTTGTGGTATTGCGTGCATTGTAAGGTTTTGTATTCACGATTTTCATGCTCCTTCATTTAATTATGGTATGTGTTGTATATTTCGCCTCAGAGTCTGCTTTTGGTATTAAGTCTTCACAACATAACTCTTTTCTGATACCAAAGAGGCTGACGTTATATCACTTCATCGATGACAAATCTGCTCGACCGTCAGTGGTTTACATCTTTACATTACATTAGAGCTCTTGCTAAAAAAAAATGCTACTAGCAAGTCCGCTGGATACCGACGGCCACAGATCGCTTTCATTCAAAAGTCGAATAAGGGCTGCTGCAGCAAAGCGGAGACTGTGGACTATAAAACTGCAGCGTCCAGGCTAAGTTAGCAATGTTCTTTTCAATGTTATTGAAGTCAGGGAGTCAAACTGAGTAAGTACAGGGTTAATAGGTTCAGAAAGGCGTAATCACTTGGCCCCAATGCAAGTGGACTGTAACTGCAAAGAGTGGTAAAATATGCTATTCTGCACAGCACAAAAATGTCTCATCATAATCTCAATCCTTAAAGAATGCCATCCTACCATTCAACTAAACTAAACAAGGAGAAACAAACAACAAATGCATAACCTTTTCGTCACCTCTCTGAGAGTGTCAATCAAAAGTGAGCATTTTTATCTCTGCAAAAGGCAACACATCCATTCGATTGTAAAAAACGTACCTAATATTGTGACCGGGGAGTGCGAGCTTTAGTGGGGAGCTGCTCTCATCTGTGTGCTTTTCATGTGCGTGTGTGCCCGTGGCGCGACCACAGGGGGTTGATTTCTGTCTGAGCTCAAACTTCCTTCGGTTTTTAGAAGGCTGCACATCCCTCACGGGGAGACTTTTTTCTCTTTTTTTTTTGCCTCTCAGTGAGCAAAAGACCAGCAAGCAAGTTGTCCACAATGGTTAAGGTGAATGATGGATGGAACACCAACTGTTTTGTTTTGTTTTTTTGTCAAAGACTTGACACACTGTAACAAACATGGCAGCTGTGAGCACAAACATACAAACGCAAACTTTTAGAAGCTCACTTACTGTAGCTGTTTCGCAAGGTTTGCTGAGGTTAAGTGTGACGATAGTTTGAACTCTTAGCTTTGTTTGACTTTTGGAACATAATTTTCCAGGATAATTTGGTTGATCAAATTTGCATGGGATCACTTTTTAGGTTCCACTCTAACAATTTCATAATCTGTCATTCGTTCCAGCTCAACCCTAATGAGGAAAAGCGCTATAGAAAATAGATGGATGTTTTGGATGAACTAGTCCAGCGGCCTGCAACCTCCGGCTCTGGAGCCACATTTGCCTGTTTAGTCCCTCTCCTGTAGGTCTCTTAAAAATAATAGTAGAAATGGGTTAATGGGTTTTTGCATATTGATTTTTTATTTTTTTAGGTTAAAACATTTTTCAAATTAATTAATGATTAAACAAAAAATTTAAAAACAATTTTTTTAAATGTTAGTCCAATATTTTAAGTTGTCGGAAAAATAGATTAGTTTTGTTTGTTTTTTAAATACCTAAAAATGCCCAAAAGGTGACTATAAAATGTCCAAAAAGGAAGAGCAAAAACAATTCTGCAGAAAATGTCCACAAAAATGTCCAAAAATTGATAGCAAAAAAGGCAGAAAACATGTCCAAAATAGCCATAAAATGTCCCAAAAAGGAAGAAGAGAGGCAGAAAATTACATTTGTCCATAAAATTTCCATAAATATCAGGAAATGGATAGAAAGGCAGAAAAGTCTGAAATGTATGAAAAATTAAGTATGAAGATATTACAAAAAAAATAATAATAATAATTAATAAATACAAAAATGGATGACGAAAGGTAGAAGAATCTCTACGTATTGGATGCTGCATGTATTTTTTTACGGTGCAGCTCTGATTAGCTCTTGAGCCCTCAGTACATTTGACTAACACTAACACACTGTTTCCTTCATCACAATCTTCAAATGTTTTGCGACTCCAGACAAATTTTGGGTTATATATTTGGCCAAAAATGGCTCTTTTGACAGGAAAGGTTGCTGACCCCTGAACTAGTCAAAAAGCTTGACTACTAAATAATTCTGCTTTCTGTGAATGCCATTTTGCGTCACTGATATGTCCTCCGTTTAACTTTCTACCATCAGTAAAAGTGCAGCGACAGTTCATCACATTAAGTGTGTGGGGGGGGGGGGGGGAACAATTTAGACTACAAGGCCCATCGGCCAGGGAAGGTCACGGCTGTCTAACGGGGCTTCTAAATTTTAGTTTGCCGTGCGAAACGTCTTCTTTTTTTTTCCCCCTATGTCAAGGCTGCTTATTGAATAATCCCTAGAAAGTAACTCAGTCTTTTATCGTGGCTGTCCAATCAGCGGAGAAGAGCTTGTTGAAGCTTTTATTCCCTCTGAAGGCAAAGCGGCGCACGCGCCATATTAATCAAGAGGGGTTTTTTGTTCCATTTGTAAAAAAGTCCGTGGGCGCTTGTGCGTTACCGCCACAAACAGACAAAGCTTAGATTCTTATTTACTAGAATGGAGCACCTGTCAAAAAGAGCTTCTGCGAACCTGCATCTGCACAAGCATTGAGGGTCTACGTTGAAGCCGATCATATCATCGATCTTGCTCACCTCTTTGATGGATGACATTTATCATTTCATGTTGGATGCCATGGCAACCACACAACTTGCTGCGTAAGAAAGCACATCCCTGTCCTGCCCCTCAATATAATGCACTTCTGTTGACAATCATAAAAGAAGAAGAATGAAATGTGCACTAGTGGAAAGTGACTTGTGTGGAGTTTGTATGTGAAGGACTCACCTCCCGAGCTACAATCACTTTTCCTCCAAGATGAGGAAAGGTACAAAATGCATCACTTTATACCAGGGCTGGGCAATTAATTGGTTAGAAACTTTTAGCCCGTGGTATGTGCTTCCAAAACACCTTTTTTTTTTTTGCTGAGTCACCTGCCCTCACCTGTGCAATGCTAGAGTCTAGAGCTGGAGGAAGTATGAGAAAACACAACAGGACCAGCAGTTGAACTTGTTAAATGTTCATTTATAAACGATAACGGTCACATACCGTACATGTTTTGATTAGGGATGGGCAAGCGCTGATACTAGGTATCAATTTGGTACTCACTAGTATCAGCCACCCTCTTGTGGTCGTTGATTAGGAACTAGAAATTACAAATTAGACTAATAGAGGATTGCCAGATTTTATGTACTATTGGAATCGGTATTTGGTATCGGTATCGGTGACTACTCAAGTGTTGAGTACTCCAGCTGGTATCGAACATATGGTGTAGAAAGTGCTATGTGAGTTCTGACCGTTTATCTTGCCAGGTTTTGATAATAGCACCGTTATTTTCCTACAGCCGACTACTGTTTGTGACGCATTCAAGCGCTTTGAGCACCATATGGTGTAGAAAGTGTTATATACGCTCAATTCAGTTAACATTTTACCATAAGGAGGCACTTAATTTCTTGGTTTGAAAATGTGTATTTGTCATTTGCTTTTTCTTTAATGGGGGAATGACTGATATGGAAAATCTGATTTGATGCTATTTTATGGCCATATTGCATAGCTATTATTACATTAAATCATGAACGGTGGGTAATTTCTTTGTACACTTGCATGTTGACAATTAAGACTATGAGTCATCCCACCTAAGGGCCGTTCACGATTTACTGGTTTGGCAAATAATTACTGGCAAAAGTATTTTTTTTTAACAAGTACAGTATTAGTGTTAAGTATGTAAATATGTTAATTAAAATTTCCCTGTACAGCAAATAACGGCTGTTTGATGATCACAGCTTGACTCGGGAATAAATTGACTATTTCCTGTGGGTGAAATTAACTTGAAATTCAAACAAAATGGAGGTTGCCTGCATTTCCAGAACAGATTTGATTACAACATCAGCAGCACCACTATATGTTCAATCGTTCAACATGTAAAATTGGCTATAAAACCTTCTAATATAATCCAGTTTTCCCAAATTGTCATTGTATCAGGCTAGTATTCCCCAAAATGAACATCCTGGTTATGAAGGTGTGGGGAATCACCTCCTTGCAGGATCCAACGCAGCAGTGGCTCCTCCAAGTGGTGTAATGCTCACTCAACATGCCACTACAAAAAAAAAAAGTATAAATAGAAGAGATAAGTTAAAAGCTCACTGGAATGATATTTTATGCGGGGAGACACAGGAGAGGCGCAAATCCTCGGCAGCTTGGCTAGCACGACCTTGCCCTGTCCTTTCCACTCCCGCTGCCTCTCCCCACATAAATCAGCTGCAATCAAAGCACCGAGGGGCTGTCAGATCATGTAATGCAATCACACTCACACCATGGGAAACAATAGATGTCACTTGGTGCAGGTGGGATTAGTACAGTGTGATATCCGACATATCAACCTGGATTTCCATTGCCATTCATCTGTTGACATGCGACCAGGATCTTCGTCGCACCTCAAAACAATTTCACAGCAATTGGGCAGGAGGATGAAATATATTTACTTAAAATGTAAATCAGCTCCCGAAAGCCTCCGGACGTCTTGTCTCCCAGCGTCAAGTATGACTCATGCACTTCATATCATTGTTTGTTTTTTGTGCTGTGAAATTGGGTCATCACAGTGGAGAGTAGAGTGTAAACTGTGTGAAATTGAAGGTTAAGGAATTGATAATAAAGATGAAATTACTACTAGGCTTACACACAATTTGAAAGATCACTCCACATTTTGGGAGACATTATGAAACTATTTTACAGTGGAACACCCCAAATGCTATAATTTGGAGTTCAACCAAAACGTTCTAGGAAAATATGCCTCAAAAGTAAAAGAAACTTGGACTTCAATCCGTACTCAATCCGTGTGGTACTCATAATCCGTAAAGTGGAAGAAAATCTTTTGAGACTTCAACTCTGTGAACATCACACGCCGTGGAGTGGCCGGCCGTAGTGGAACCCGGGACCACTGTGAGGCAGACATGACACTTAGCAATCAGCATCTAAAATATTACATTTGATTGACTTGAGCTTTTTCTTCCACAGGGATGTGATGCCAAAAGGGACAAGTGTGATGATATCTAACGAACACTAAATAGAACTTACTACAGCCCAGGAAAGGGTTTGACTGTTCACTACCTACCATACAAATTATACAGTTAAATATAAATTTCATACAATAAAGTACATTCTAACAAGCAGATGCCAACAATACAACAAGATATCATTCCTTCCTTACAGTACTTGCAAATGCCTCTTCTGTGATGCAAAAAAAGAAATCACCATTGCTAACCTAAAAAGAATAGCGCCTCTTACCAGTGAGCTGCATATAACTTAATCTTTTTTTTCAGTATCCAAGTTTCAATAAAGTTGGTCAGATTGTATTTATCCTTTTCTACATAGAAAAACTGATTAAAAATATACAGTTTGTAATATAAACGCTGATTTTAACAAATGATTTAAATATCAACTTAGCAGGAAGTAACACAACGAGAGTTGCATTGTGGGAAATGTAGGAGTGGGCACATTCACAAAAATACACTTTACTGTGACAAAACAATGCAACACAACACGTTAGCTGGCCATAAATTTTAGTTGTTGTTGTAGTTGTAATTTTATTTTTATATGAGGGGGGGGCACACTATGGATAGACCAGCTGTGCACATATGTTAGCTAATGAGCTAATTTAGCTAACCTGTGTATTGACCTCGGATGTGCTAACCGTTTTTAGCTAAAAATAAAATAAAATAAATATTTTAGAAGTGAATTAATAATTATCTTCCTTACTTTTTCCAGACTTCGGGCGTGTTTGCGTCTTTTATCCGTTCGTGGTCCATGTTTGAAATCCGACTGTGCCAACATATCACATAAATGAATTGGACTCATAGTGGTCAATTAATTACTGCACGGTCAACTGATAATTCTCCCATTGCTACTGGATCTAAATTGAATACACTGGTGTGGCTAATATAACACTACATTAAGTCCTGCTACAATTAATGCAGTATTCATTTGGAACTGTCACACGTAGTACTCAATATAAACGCATCCTGTCGTCGAGCCTGTGCGTGAGTCGGTAATTATTAGCTTAAAACTTGTACTGCACTATTCGGCCAGCAGATGTCACGAGAGAGCTGCAGACATTTCTGTGCACACAATCCACAAGCAAACTGTAAATAATTGTAACGCAAAATGCTTATTTCCATCATAAAAGCTGATTTTGCTTTTATGGGGCTTGAAGATGAGTCACTCGTACATGTGCAGCTCACTGTACTGTAGCTTAATAAGTGAGCCAAACAACTGAATGGCAGTGCCTTAAGGCGCACGTCATCTGAGCATTTGTAATTTATTCAATTGCCACTTTTGATTGGGACTGTAACCATGACAACGCAAGTGAATAACGCCCACAGCAACTGCAATGTGAATGAAAATTCTGCCCTTACAAAGATAATGGTGCTTAGTTTTGATTCATGCTGTCAGAGAGCTGTTCGTTTAACAATGTGTTTATTTATTGTGGTTGTCGGCAATGGCATAACGCCGCATGAAACTGCATTTCATCCTGCTGAGTACATTTTAATATGAATATTTTGTGCCTGTGTTACACCCAAAAAGGTAAGTAAAATATTTATGTTCTATGAAAATGATATAAGAATCACAAGACCTACATGACGTCACAATATGGAAACGATAGATAGTTAACTATTTGCTTTATTTATTTATAAATTTAATTTGTTTATGTTTGTTTGTTTATTTATCTGTGGGTTTCTTTATTAGTGGTTTGCATTTATTTATTTATTTTCATGTTTATGTAGTTATTTGTGTTTATTTAGTTCGCCTTGCATTCATTTTACACTTGTGTGCTTTCAAATCAACCAATGCTATGTTTAATGTTTGTTATATTTGTATTTTTTATCAGTAATTCAGTCTGACTGCAATGTCCTTTGTTGTTTTCCATGTGGAGTCTATTGGAAGTAATGATTTTCCTTTGTGGATGACTAAAGTATCTCTATATTTGAATATTTATCAGTGTGTGTATATCTGTGTTTATATTAATATTTATTAATTCATTTGAATGTTTGTGTTCCTTAGTTCTTATTCATTACTCAATGTATTTATCAATTTGTTTTATTATGCATTTTTTTCATATGAGCACCTACTGTATCTGTGTACTTGTCTTGTTTATTTTTAATATTTATCCATTTCTATACGTATTTCTTTATTTGGTTTTAGTTTTTTTTTTGTGCAGCCTATATTTATCTACTTATGTTCATTTATTAAATGTATTAGGTTTTGTTTCAGTCACACATACGGCTGCTGCAGCTTTTTCCTTTTAAAGAAGTTGGGATTCTTGGGAATTTCATTAGCAAAGGCCATAGAGGAGAGTGACATTGCACTATGCCGGTCCAAAAAAACAGCAAAAATGTCAACAGTTGTAATGGAAACATTTTCCAGGGTTCCGGAACAAAAAACAAAAGTTGTTTAACAAGCTTCCGGATGTACTCCATAGCACATCGCATCATTCTCATGAGATATCATGAATCCAACCCCAACGTCTACACCCCCCAACTTCCATTCCCAAATCCCCGCAGTGTCTGTGGTCACAGTGTTTTTAACCTTTTGCGGGGTACTTTTTTTTTTTTTTTTTTGAAGCAGGCAAACAAACACAATGGCAGGACGTCCAGGCGGACGAGGAGAAAAGAAAACACAAGTTGAACCCTAGGACACAGCTGCTTCTCTCTTCTTCTGCGCTTCCTCCACTCACTCGTGTCCCTCCGAGCTCATTCCTGATGTTCCCGTGTCACATCGTGTCGTCATACACACTTGCACAGCTCGCACACACGCACACGCACGCACACACACACGTCCTCTATCATCATCAGCTTGCAAGTTTACACAACGCCAAACCGATTCAAGTTGTCAGACTAAAACCTGGGGACCTTTAGCCACATGCCACATCCGTAACCACTCACCCATGGCTTATAAAAGGTAGAGTGGAAGTCTAAAGTTCCAACTACTATTAAGTCATCATGACCTAACTACACCTCCGTGGAGTTAGAATCAAAGGATTAGTGTCTGTTTTGCTTTTTCTTTGGCTTGTTGGCCACACTCATTCCCTCTATCCAACCTATATAGCTTATATAGTTGGCTAGATAGCTATATTGCTCTATAGATAGCTAGCTAGCGAGCGAGCTAGCTAGCTAGCTAGCTAGCTAGATAGATAGATAGATAGATAGATAGATAGATAGATAGATAGATAGATAGATAGATAGATAGATAGCACCATTTTGATCCAGGAACACATTGTCTCTATTTCTTAGGGAAAGAACTTCAGAAATCAGGATTGTGTTTGACCTGGAGATTCCACTAAACGACAGTATGCTAGGCAATGTAAAAAGGCTAGCCTGTGTGTGAGCTATATATCAAGTGATGACCTAGGTACACGGCTGCCTTTTAAGGAAGTACAAAGTGGGAACGCTTCATTATGGCTTCAAAAGTCACACGGGTCTTTGGATTTTGGTGGAGGCATTCATCACTAGGATCATGACGGTATCCACTAACATCTGCAAGCAGGGAGCCTCGTTAACATGATAGCTTGATGAGATATGTTTAAAGAAAGAATAAATAAAACTGAGGACTTATATAATGGTTTTGAATAGCAATGAGTACTTGCTTGGTGATTGTTTTGAGAACCAACTATTCAATTAAAGTGTACTTAAATACTTGTAATGTGTGAGTGTATGGGAGCACTACTGGATACTCTGCCTCACTAGGAAAAACAAACAGCCTTATTATTACAGTCATGAATATGCTTTAATAAGCGCCTTATATAATATTCCATTAAGTCTCCATTATAAAATGGCAAAAGTGGCTCAGGGAAATATGTGACATTTAACTTTGTTGGCACCAAGGCCAACCACTAGCCCCCCCATCCCCCCCCCCCCCCCCCACACACACACACACAAACACACACCACCCCCAATTCCTCCTCCTTTTCTGTAATGTAGCCTCTGAACTTTAACCTCTGATAAGCGCAACAGCGCATCTCTCAGCGTGGCTTTTCAAATGCGGCCCTCTCAAAGAGGAGGACCATCTGGAATACGCTAAAGTCAGATAAACATTTACACATATCCACGTGTTCCGGATCAAAGTGGTTGAATTGAGTGGGAGACGAGCAGACATGATGTGCACGGCTGCTTTGCATCGGAAAGTTTGGCGGCTGTTGCTTTGGAAGATGCTGGCGCTCCCTTTATGATCTAGTTGCACTGAAGTAAGCGGGGAGAGTTATAATGTTTTTACCATTCAAGAGTGAAAGAGTGAAACTCATTCATGAACTTGACTAATGTTGTCATCACAACACTTAACCTATTAATTTGAGCATTGGTATTTTTGATTAAAATTGCATTTGTGGAATATTAACTAATCAACAAAATCCACCCGTTTTTATCCATCTTAATCATCTTGGCCATTTTGCCACTTGCTGACTGAAAATGACATCACAGTTGCTCAGGGCTAAGTAACAACCAATCACGGCTCAGCTTGCAAACGTCACATGACCAAACTCAGAAAACAGGTGGGGGTAGTGGACCAAACTTGGTGCTGAACACACATAGAAGGTGATCGTAAATATTGAACAGGTTTAACATTTATGATTATCAGCCACAGCCGTTTTCCAAGCAGCTGAAGAGGGAAAAAATCCTTCGTAAAATCCAGCATACCTTACCATAAGATCATCTTTCCGAGACCCCAGACAATGAGGCTTTTTCTGACTTTGATGCAAGAGAGGGAAAATGCTCAAATTCAGCCCAATTACCAATGTGTATGTACCGTTTAAATGCATCTGTTTATGTACTATACTGTAACCTTTTTCACACAGATTCTACAAAATAGCGATAACCTAATGGTCCATAATAAGCCGGCCTTTCCCTTTTACCCAGAAAAGGTGAAACATTTCCAGAACCACTTGTGCTGTTCCACAGTGAGTCAGCATCTTGCAATTAGATAATTAGATGATGATGACGTCAGCTGGTGGTCTGGCGTGACGTAATACTAGCATTTATACAGGTTTCATCAGGCTCTGTTACTACCATCCAGGATGGAACTATCTGGTAAAAAAAAAAAAAAAAAAAGTTCAGTACTGGACTTCATTGGACTGAATGAGCTCTACAGCTCCGAAATGATTTAAAAAAAAAAAAAAACACTACAACACACAATTTCCTGCTATGTAGCCTAGCTTCTGTATTGTCAAAAATCAAGCAAGCTTTACAGTAACTGGAAAGGGACAAAAAGGCTCAACATGGACTGGCTGATCCATAAAACACTAAAGGTCCACAGGTCAGGTCTGTGTGGTTTATTGCTGTAGCAAAATAAGCACATTAAACAGCAAGAGAATAATGCACTTTTCCTGCAGCGTGTCCTACCCTAAGTGGTTCATATAAACAAACAGCTGCTATAATGCATCATCTCGTCACACGCTGTGATGATGTGAAAACAAAAAATTGCCAAGTCAGCGTGCCCACTTATTACAAAGTCCTATTGTGACTTGCTCTGCACAATAGATGCCTGATCGCTGAGCAGTTAAGGAGGCGAGACAATGACCCCCCCTGACCCCCCTCGTGTTTCCATGTTGGTTATACGGTTCATTCAGTGACATCAGGTGACGATAACGCGCAGGTGAAACAAAGGACTCAGTGTACCATTGTGCGGTTCCTTGATGTGGATGTGAAGTGCGGCATAACGAGGAGTATTTGCATGTAGTGGAGATCACATGAGGCTTGGTTTGCTTGTGCGTTTTTTTCCAAACTCATGTCACTTTAAGGGAAGTCAACCCAAAAATGTTCTTCACAATAATATGTTGTATACTGCCCCCAGTGGTGGAAATGCGGTATTTAATTAATATTGTGTGTGTGGAATATGAATAACACATAAACAAAAAAATATATATTTTTTTATTTATCCATCTCAGGGGGCGGCCATTTTGCCACTTGCTGTCAATTAAAAATGACATCCACAGTTGCTCAGAGCTCAGGAAATGACCAATCGCAGCTCAGTTTGCAAACGTCACATGACCAAACAAAGAAAACACCTGAGCAGAGTAACTGCGATGTCATTCTCAGTGGACAGCAAGACACAAAATGGCCGCCCCTGAGATGGATAAGAATGGGTTGATTTTGCTGCTTAAATCATATTCCACAAATGCAATATTAGACAAGTGGAGCTGTATAGAACATTTTCTTGTAAAGACTTTTATTTTATTTTATTTTTATTGCAGACTCTAAACTGAGCATAATTTTATGTCAGCGTGAATGGTTGTTTGTCCATATGTGCATTGTGGTTGGCTAAAAGTGAGCTGGGCTATGCGCCAGCTCTCTCACAACCCTCAAGAAAGTGGATGGATGCCATAAATGTACGACTTGTGTACATGGAACTGTCATATGATGTAATGTCAGCTTAGCATAGCGCCGCACTAGATTTCAGCCAGCGTCAAAGCACTGCACTGCTGTTTTATTATTTCTTTTGACATTTTTTAAGAAGGAACTACTTCCCATTTGCTAGCACTCTCGGCTGAAGCCTCTCATATCAGTGTTTGTAGTTTGACAAGCAGCAGCAACGAGTAAAGTTGTAGACGGCTACATTAGCTTCCGCGCTCACAATGCCAGCTGGTTAGCTGCCATATGCTTCTCACTGATGTGTTGTTTTTACATTAGCGTTGGCTTTCAAAGTATATTTGTGTTACAGTTGATGAGAAAACAGGCCACAACTTCCACCCAAGAAATGTGTAGCGCTGCTAAGCGAGTCGTCTCAACTCCATGTGCCAGTGAAACAAGGGAAAGTGTGACACATGCAAACACACCCATGCTGTACCCATGATTACCACCCACACACATGCACACAATTAAAAATGGGCAACCAGATTTACATATGTCATGATTTCTCAGAGTCAAAATGGGTCACTTTGTACTGGGTCAACTATTGTTGGTGTGAATTAACATATATGTTCATGTGCAGTACATATTAAGACAATATATGACAGCTTTGTTTTAGTTTGTGAGCATCTGCGGCACATTTTCCGACGCGACCCCTGAAAGTCACACCAGAGAAGATTTCGGGGAGGGGAGTTGAAGTCCTTGTGCTCTTCAGTCAAAGTGAGGCATTGCAGTTTGCAGCACTATCCTCCTGCTACCTACGCATCACTCCGAGCACATTAACTCAATGGATTCTAATGTAATGCTTTATCCTATAGAATGTGGAAAACAGCTGTGACAGCATTACACTCATCATCACAGCTATTGTTATTATCCATAAAGAAACTTACATGTATTGATCCTTGTCTGGTGTCTCCCCTCTCTGGTAGTCCCAGTCAGCTAGAACCAAAACAAACATGCATGCATCATCACAAGCACGCTCCCACTCCTGCTGCCTGCTCAGACTCTCTCATGATGGAAGGAAGGAGGGAACTCTCCTCAGTGAGCTGCCAGGCGCACGGGCCAGTGACGTCGCAGTGTTTCCTGCTCCCACTTACGGCCAATGGCTCGGCTCTCGCGGACGGGCCCCTGCCCCCCTCCTGAGTGGAAGAAACTGTGTGGAGCAAGCATGAGGTAATAGACAAAACAAAGCTGAGTTGATTGGGGGAAAGTAGGAGTGGTGATTAATGTTGAACACAATCCAATGTTTTCGTTTCCACGGCCCACGGGTATCGATCTGCACACTAGGGGTGTGGCCAAAAAAAATCGATTCTCATAAGAATCGCGATTCTCATTTAGTACGATTCAGAATCGATTTTAAATGTCCCAAAATCGATTTTATTTAAATTATTTTATACTGTCTTGCCTTTGTTTGTGTGTGCCTTTATTGGGAGCGCTGTTCATGTTGTACTCGATTTGGCCACTTAGGGGCGGTGTGGCTCCACGCGGTCTGATACACTGTTTAGTTGTAGCCACATTAGAGAGTAGAAGGAAAAAGTCACTATCAAGTTTTTCCAATAAAAGTTGTTTTTTTGCAGCGTGGAGCCGTTCTTTTGAGTGATAAAAGTGCCGCGAGCTGATTAGCATTAGCGAGTCAGACTGGAGTAGATCATTACAATTCCTTGCACATCTATAAATTGAAGCAAAAATCATTGACAATCAAATCATTTTGAATAAAAAAATCATTCATAATTGAAAAAGTGCTGCCTCCATGAATGAAAATGTGCATCTTTCTCTGCTCACCTTTCTCTTCAGCCACTCACCTTGCTAAAACGCATTAGCGCAGTGCTAGCTTTGCACCTGGTTGTCGTAGTGATACACACTCATTGACTATTGAGCATTTTATTTGATATTCTAAAATAGATTTACAAATTGTTTTCTCAGCCGCCCGCAATGTATCGGTCAAGCCGCCTTTAGCCACAGGAGAGAAGAAATCCTGGAGCCGTGCCTGTCCTCCCTCCCTTGAGTCTCTTTCGAAAGTCATGCCGCCCACTTAAGTGCACAAGCGAGATTCTCAAACACGCCCATTCATAATCTCAAGTGATTATAGACGGGCATAGTTGCGATACAGTAAATAGTCCGAGAAAATGGATATCCTGCTTCAACAAAATAGCAGCACTAGCAATTCTAAAATAGCATTAGCGCTTTAAACAAGCCAACAGTGTGTTACTATAACATTTTTATAATGTTATGCTTTTAAACTTTTTTTTTGGGGGGGGGGGGCAGCATACAATCTAACAAAAAGAGAAGTAAAGAGGCAATAAACGTACCTCTCGATCAGAAATGTTGCTTATTCCGTTACTTCTGAATCCTCAAATGAGACTTGGGTATTTTTATGTTAATTTTTTTGAAGGTGGATATTCCATCATAGTTCCAACAAAGCTCCTCAAGCAGGTCAGCACAAGGCTGCAGGGATGTACTCATATAAGTGCGAGGCAAATGATTGCACATTGTCACTCACACCTTCCGCATCTAATTGGTCGCTTTTGCACAGGTGCTCATGTTTTTTTTGCAAATCAAATTAGAGGTACAGGATGAAGCCAGACAGGGCTTTTTTTTCATATATAATTTTACTAATGCACTATGGTCTGGCATTACGAACAGCTTTAACAAACATGGCAACAAAAAAAAGGGATTTTTAGCTTCTTTTTTTATTACAATTGTCCCTTTTAAATGTGCTGTTTGACTGTAGAATGTCAGAGACCATTAAGACATTATTAACTCATTCATTGCCATTGACGGCTATAGACGTCAAAAATAAATTTGAACTATTAGTTTCAAATTGTTTTCCACTTTTGTTAACAAGAGTATGAAAACCTAGAAAAAATGTATTGTACATTTAGAACAGATATAAAAATTGTGATTAATCTTGAGTTAACTAGTGAAGTCATGTGATTAATTATAATTAAAAATTATCGCCTAATTAAAAAAAGAAGAAGAAAAGATTATAAAAAATTAGGGGCGTCAGACGATTACATTTTTTTAATTGTAATTAATTGATTAATCACAAATTTTACATCTGTTACAAATGCACAATAACAAAATTCCAGGTTTTCATACTCTTGTTAACAAAAGTGGGAAAAAATGTGAAACTAATATAGTTCAAATGAATTTTTGACGTCTATAGCCGTCAATGGCAATGAATGGGTTAAGAAATCTGGGAAATTTTAAATTGTAAAAAAAAAAAAAAAAGCTTGCATTTTGTTCACTGATGGACAAGATATAATTTTATGTCGATTTGAATTGGTCATATTGTACTAGGACAGAGATAAGTTTACAGTTTTTTCGTTGCTATTTTACATCTTGGTTATTATATTTCTTGTCTTGTGGTTGTCGTCACATTGTTCCTCTTTGACGTCAGTACAAAAACAAATAAAACCAATTAAAACACACGTTTGGAGTTCATCTTTGAGCTGCGGTAAACTATAGCCCATGGACTCAGAAAATTGGAGCCGGACCACCATGCAATTCGAAGAACAGAACAAATCTCAGAAACAAAAACAAAAAAACAACAAACAAAAACATTTAACCCATAAATGCTAGCACTATTCATTTAGTATGCCCCTCTGAGCATTTAAAGGGTCTGAAAAGAAAACGCTTAAGGGTTGGTTGCCTTATTTCATGCATTCTGTCTCATCCCATGTCCTTCCAAGAACAAGTGCAGCTGTGAAGAAATTTGGTGGAGAAAAGGCAATTTTCCAGATGATATTTAAAATTCCCAGAAACTACTTTCTTGACCACAATGTGGAGCAGGAGGAACAGCGACTTGACAAAAGCGATCTGATCAATATGGCTCTTATTTGCAGTAATAATAATAAACAGTATAATGTGTATAATGATTTCTTATTCAGGACATTTTCCTTTTTTTCATTTTTTATGCGTGACTTCCAATATAATTTATCGTCAATAACTACTTCAAGACATTTATTTTTATACACTCTTTCTATTTCAAATGAGTTTACCATCATTTTGACTTGATGAGTCATTTGTTTAGTGCCAAAAACTATGAACTTGCTTTTGTTTAAGTTTAATGATAGTTTATTTAAGTCAAAACAGTTTTTTTAATTAATTCTCCACAGTAGTCAGAAGCTGCTTCAGGTTCTCTCATGAACAGTAGAGAGTTGTGTCATCAGCAAATAAGACACTTTTGTGTGTGTGTGTGTGTGTGTGGCAATTTATTATTATATTATATTATTAGTATGGGATTTTTTTTTAATGGGCTTTAGGTGAACTGATGAATACACACACGCTCGCACGCACGCACGCACACACACACACGCACATACACATACTCACCCACATACAATATATATATATATATATATATATGTGTGTATATGTATATATATGTATATATATTTGAAAAAAAAAACATTTATTCATTTTTTTTAATTTATTTGTTTTTTTAAAAAAAAGGAGAGCAATGATGATGTCAAATCGAATGAACAATACTGAGCTCTCCTGAGAAAAAAAAAAAAAGCAAATAAGACACTTTTGAATATTTTTTAAGACACAACATATATCATTTATATACAATATAAATAGTTTCGGCCTAGCACAGATCCTTGGGGAACTCCATGAGTGATCTTCAAGTGTTTTGATTGTATATTGTTAAACTGTAAGTACTGATATCTATTGTCCAAATAACTTTTCATCCATTTATATGCTAAACCTCTTGTGCCATATCTCTCTAATTTATTCATTAATATAGAATGATCTATAGTATGAAAAGCTTTTTTTTTTTTTGATCTGCATAAATCCCAACAGTAATTTTTTCATTATCTATGTTAGTAGATATTGCTTCTACGAGTTCCATGACTGCCATTGGTTTTCACTTAAAAGCTTTTGTTTCTCAATAAAATTATCCAGTCGATATGAAAATAATTTTTCTAGATTTTTTTTAGAACTGTGGCAGCAGTGATATTGGTCTATAATTAGTGAATATGTGTCTCTCTCCATTTTTTTGAATAGGAATAACTTTGGCTATTTTCATTTTTGATGAAAATATAACGGCTTTAAACGACAAATTACATACATACAGTATGCGAAAGGTTGCACAACATATTCTATAATACTTTTTACTAATGTCATATCAGTGTTGAAGCAGTCAGTGGACTTTCTATTTTTTAACGTTTTAACAAAATGTAATACTTCTGTGTCATTTACAGCATTAAGCAACATAATGGATGAGTTATTTTTAATGCGCTTATCCATTTCATGTTTGTTTTTTGGCTCAGGGATTTATTTTGCCAACATTAACGAAATACTTATTAAAATCATGAGCTATGTCTGAATTTTTTTCAATAACAATATTTTTTATCTTTTATAAAATATTCTGGATGATAAAAAAAAGTGCTATTTTTAATCACATGATTTAGTATTTTCCACATTTCTTGTGTGTTGCTTTTATGAGCTTTCTTACTTGTTCGTAAAATATTCAATAGTTTATTTTTGTAGGTCTTGTACTTTATTTCAGCCTCCATAGTTCTCAATGTAATAAATCTTTTGTATAAAATGTTTTTCTTTTTACATGCATTTTTTATCCCCTTCGTCATCCATACCCTGTTTAGACCTTTATACTTTCTTGCGACTTTTATTAATGGAAAATGTTTATTGTATAAAGAGATAATGGTGGACTGCATGCGATATTGGGATCATCGTTTGAATAGACCTCAGACCAGTTGTGTTTTTCTAAATCCAACTCAAAGGCAGCCATGGAGCGTTGTGATCTTAGACATTACTTCAGGCGTCACATGAGGCCAGTGGCGGTCGGAAAGTTATCAGTCGTTAAGATCGGTATTTGAATTCAAATGATTGCTTCTTGAGAAAATGAGTGAAATGTGCGCGTGTGAAAATATTTATCGGAGTGTAAAAAAAATGTCACCTCAGGGACCAATAAACCGTGGAGAAAAAAATAGATCCTGTTACATTCTGGATCCTAAGAACGTGACCCAAAAAAAATGAATACACAAAACTACTGTCTCGTTCCCATGAATTACAAGTTAGGCTATACAATAAATTGTGTATTTGGGTTTTCCAGTGCCACAAGCGGGCCTAACACTGAGGGGGGGAAAACACTCACCTATGTTACAGTGTCACTAGTCATCATATCAAATTAGCCATTCTGCCTTTTTCTTTACGTATGGCTGGAACATGTCAAGCCCAAGGCGCTTCACTCACTGCGAGCCATCCGCCAACTAAAGCTCTTCTGCACTAAAGAACATTTTACAGTTTAATATGTCCTTTCTTTTTGGAGCCTGGTTGTAATACGTATATTGAATAGGACGCGGCCAATGTTGATTTTGCATTTGGGGTAAATGCGGCAGTGCTAAAACATATCCAACAAAAAAATCCATTCCTCTTTAGGGTCACAGGTGAGCTTTAGTCTATCCCAGTCTGTCTTCCTGTTACTGCCAATTCTCTCTTTCCTTTTAGTAAATGGCTCAGGCTTTCCCACAGATGAGTTGCCAAGGAAATGGCACAGTAGACATGGCAGCTAGGGTTTGTTTTGGGTAGTTTATTACGTTCAATTTATTTAGTTTTTTTTTTTTATTATGGGCCCAAACTCTGCTGCAACAATATACAGTGGTGCCTTGACTTACAAGCGCTTCAACTTGCTAGTTTTTTCTTTTAGTAACAAGTTGCTGTGTAAGTGTAAAGTTTCAGACGTTTCGTTGACTGCCCCCGACAAATAAAATCAGTCGTTTTTTTAACAGGGCGGTCCGGCGAAACTTGTGCATCAATATCAGACATGTAAACTAGTATCCTGAGAGTACTAGCTGTACCTAAATAGTAAGAACGCAGCTTTTTGGATGAGATATGAAAATGGAGAGCCATTGCAAGTCTGACAAGTTCAGGCAGTATGTACTGTATATTTCTAATAGAAACAGAGTATAATGTGATTTAATACCAAGAAACTTGTGATGGTGAGCAAAAGAAAGCTCATGGAGAGGATCAAACGATGGCTAGCGCTACCTAAAAAAACGCTACTGAGAAATCAACCCAGGCCATGCGGTGAGAGTCAGCATAGCTCACGGCGTGACAGCACAGCCCAGCAAATCTGACAAATCCAGGTCAGATGAATTCAGGGAACCTGACCTGAATTTGTCAGACAAGTGGTTGCTGTATGGATCAGCCTCATCCCTAGAACTCCAGAAAGGCATGAGCTAACATGCTAGCTAGCTATTATTGCTTTTTATAAAGGGGGTGAGCAAATAAGCAGGCAACAAAGAATCCTTAATTGATAATGAATCGCAATTGTTGTCCATCCAACCGGTAGCTTTAAAAACATCAGACAGTAAACGTGTTATGCTACCAATTTTTCCACCACATAAAAGCGCCATTAAAAACTGTATGAATATCTGCTTGTTTATTTACACATAAAGTTTTCAACCACAGAAAGGCATGAGCTAACATGCTAGCTAGCTATTATTGCTTTTTGTAAAGGGGGTGAGCAAATAAGCAGGCAACAAAGAATCCTTAATTGATAATGAATCGCAATTGTTGTCCATCCAACCGGTAGCTTTAAAAACATCAGACAGTTAAATGTGGTATGCTACCAATTTTTCCACTACATAAAAGCGCCATTAAAAACTGTATGAATATCTGCTCGTTTATTTACACATAAAGTTAAACACATGAAGTTTTCAACCACAGAAAGGCATGAGCTAACATGCTAGCTAGCTATTATTGCTTTTTATAAAGAGGGTGCGCAAATAAGCAGGCAACAAAAAATCCATAATTGATCATGAATCGCAATTTTCGCAGCTTTAAAGACATCAGACAGTTAAACGTGGTATGCTACCAATTTTTCCACCACATAAAAGCACCATTAAAAACTGTATGAATATCTGTTTGTTTATTTGGAGTCACAAGGTTCACGGCCCCATTGACGAAGCGTGTTGAGAAAGACTGTCATATCCATTTTGAGTCAAGTGACAAATTTCATTCCACCCACGTTATATGTCACTTGAATTTGGAGCTGGATCCTGTTAGCCTTTATCTAACTGGCTATTCCACTGGTACGTCCTGTTTCCCAACAGAAATAAAAAGTCAGAGGGGATACTGTCCGGGGAGGAGACGGACGAAGCCCTCAGGGAAGTGAGGCAAACAGGAATGCAGACATGGAATCAGCAAAGCAAGCAGGCCTGCTGTGAGGCTCATAAACTCATGGGAGTGGAAAGGTTATGCTAATACTATGCAAAGGCTCACTGCCCCCCGTCCCCCCTTGACTCTTTGCATCATAACAAACACCCACTGAATAAAGACTTGGAATGCTCATTGTCGCATAAGGAATGAATGGGTTTGTAAAACCAGCGGGGAACAAATACAATCATACGCAGGTGAATTCAATCTCAGCCAGACACAAACTGGATGACAAAACAGTGATCAATAAGTCGACTTTGGGGACGATGTGATACACTGCTGCAAGGCAGAATAGAAACTGTGAAAATCTGATTTGTTCCAGTACTGTGCACTTGCGTGATAACGGCAAAGCTGTTGGCAACTGCCATCACAAAAAATGAAAAGCGGGGTTAGGTGTGAAAACTTGATGCTCTGCAAAGTTAAAGTAAAAGCGACAACGCCTCAAGGTCCAAATCGTGCATCATTGTGGATTTGTAGCATTTTAAAGCAGAAGCAATAAGACTATCGAGTATTTAGGTATTGTAGGATTAAATTATAATTTGTAAGATTTTGCGTGTTCAAATAAATCAAAGATGAGATTCCTGTGAAGGGGGTCCTTGCAAGGATGATTTATTTCAGAGATCTCCGGTCACACAATTGAATACCACCAAAGAAGTGTCATCCAAGAATGTGTGCCCCCGCACCCGCCCCCCCCAGGAGACACAGCCCTTTATTACAATCCGAGTTTGTACAAAAAAACGCCTCTCTCCTCCCATCAAATACGAAAATCCGATTACATTTTCACAGTATGCTAGGTTGATCTTGCACTTTTAGACAAAATAGAATCTCAATATGCCAGATTGAACTTTCTCAAGCAGGACACTGAAAGGGAATTTAGACAAAACAAGATAACAGATAGGTTAAGGTTGAGTTATATTGAGTTTAACATGACTTCACCTGCTCTACACAACTATAACTAAATTCAAAATGGTTAAAATATAAAATAAAGAATTAAAAATATTAACAATGTTAACAGTATTAACTGTTGTTTTAATTGCAGTTTGGATCTCTCTTGAATGCAAAGGAGGCAGGATATTGTCATCTCTTGACCGCATGTTATTTAGCTAACTAGCTATGCTTATACCCCCCAAAATGCAACTTTTCTTTCGATAGTCTACTTGCGTGGCCACTTTAGAGACTAGCGAGCCCTTTTGTTGGCCATAAGTGCAAGTGAGAGAAGAGAAGGGAGTCAGGAAAGTCCAGATTGACCTGTGGAGTGCCTCGTGTTTATCTCATATAGTTTAACGCATGAGTATTATTAGCCAGGTAGAACATGACACTAATTTGATAGATTAAAAAAACATTAGCACTTTACCGTTCAACGTCCATCCAGAAGTGTTTATCCATCATCTGAATACAATATCTGCTCATTAACTGTTGTTGAAGTTTTGCTTAATGCTTGTCCAACTTTTTAAGAGTTTTTTGAGTTACTGCGTTCTATGCGCTGGCAACAGGCTTGGCAAGCTAGGAGGGTACCAAATATAAAATTTTCAAGCAGAAACCAAATTTCTTCTATTTTCAAAACAAGTTTTATTTTTATTTTTTCTGAAGACCCTTAGACTTATGGAAAAGAGAAATGCTATTGATCTTACTTATATAATTGACAAAGACATTTTATATGAAAAGCCCTAGATATTTTTATTTTTATTTTATTATATTTTATTTTTTATTGTATGCTGGTTCCTATGTGAAGTTTGTATTTTACTGTGATAAAAGCCATAATTGAAGTATATGTGTATGGTTGACACAGATGTTAAAAAAAAAACGTACAAGTTAAACAACACTTATTTTTGTAATACACAACAGAACTAATGACTGAACAGTAGTACAGAATGTAGCACGACAGTAGTACCTGAACTGAATTTAAAAAAAACAATATTTAAAAACGGCTTAAAGACACTCTGTTTGATTTTTAGTGACCTTTGGCTTGCCGCTAGAGGGAGCCAGTGTACCACACTTCGAGAACTGCTGATTAGCAGCATTTGATACTATAGACGAGCAAAGACTGAAACAAAAACAAAAACAAAATCAGACCACGAGGCACACCTGGACAAGACACAAATAAAATCATACAATTGGAAGAGGCGCAAGAGGGAAGGGAGAACCCATTGGAGGACACAATGGGAGATATGCACTGGGCATATGTAAGTGGACCGTTAGTCGTAGGAAAGGCACAAGCATAAACCCAAAAACCTTAAGCCCAAATTGCACATCGAGGATGCTCCTCACTGAAGTCCAAATCGTGTCACACCTCAAAATGAAGCAGCCACAAAAATCACTTTTTTCTTTTTCTTTAACATGGTGGTCGTGACTGGCACCTGAGAAATAACAAGCTCTCGAACATTCGTTTAAAAAACAACAACACTACTCCTGTTCGGTGGCTTGGTGATCCAATTGGCAGCCTGCTGTCTGTCTTTGGCTCCACAAACCTTGTAAAAAGTAATTATATTATAAAAGTCCGATGTTTATACATCTTAGTTAATTTGAAAAACTGCTACATCAAGGCTTTTTGTTGAAGGTGTTAAGGCAAATAGTGGAGTTTTTTTTTTTTTTTTTTTTAGTTTTTGGGCTGGCCTGCAGCCACTTGACTAGGTCAACCCCTGTATTGAGCATTCACTGAATCCCCTCTCCACATTCAGAACCCAAACAAGACCAATCTGTAGCAAAATGAGCGTAGTGCCATAAGTTGAGGACATGAATGTGATATGTTCACAAATCTGACAAAATTCAGCGGGAAGTTGTTTCTTAAACTGAATTATCTTTACTCTCTAGAGCAGTAGTGGGCAAACTCTGTCCTCAAGGGTCGGAGTCCTGTAGGTTTCCGATTAACAGGATCATTATCAGGCTTATGAGCTGATCATATATCAGCTGTGTTGGAGAAGGGAAACATCCAAAACCTGCGGGGCTCTGGCCCTCTAGGACCAAGTGTGCCCACCCTGGCTCCAGAGTGTTATGAAGAGATTAAAAAATATATATTTTAGTTCTAAATTTGTTTTTGCATTTCTAAGTATTTTTTTTTAGTAGTCACGCACACCTCCCCACTTTTTTAAAAAATAGCACTATGGACCATTGTACTTTAAAAGTATTTGCCACTGACCTAACAATGCTGGTGTCCAGAAGTGCCTGACGTGACATGACAGGAAAACCATCAAGACCAAAATGAAATTTGACAATGAAAGTGAAATTCAAAATGAAGACTCTACAAGCATACCTCAAGTACATGGTCAACATTTATTATATATAAATACACATAAAATACAATATAAACAACTTTTCAAGGCACATTAATTCCTAAATGGGTAACAATTGGACTGAGAACAGATTTTAGACGTGAACAGGAACTGCATCATTCGAACTGCAAACCTCTTCTCTGATCCACACTACTTGCGAGCCCGCATCGTATCCTCCCGTCAATCACAGGAGTGCTGTTCCGTTCACTTCGGATCATTAGAATACAGACACTCCAGTCAACAATCAAAAGACACAGCGGATGCGCATATTTTAGCATTTATACTTTCCTAAAACTTCCTTCCATTCATTTATTTAGATTTTTTTTAAATAATGCCCTGTTGCGCCAGAAAAGCACATCCTGGCTCTCTTCCCCAGGAATAAATCGGTCAAGCATCTTGAGAAAAATTTCACTGAAACCGGAACCTTTAGATCTGTGACTCCCAAGCTTAGAGGTGTGAAATGACATTCCCCCCAAAAAATACAAATAAACACACCCTGTTCTGCATGCATGTGACCATTAAAGTAGCCTCGCAGCTTTGGTTATTAAAGGCAATGTGAAATTTAACCTTTGACTTTTACAGTGCCCCACCTCAAGAAAACAACCCAACAAAATGGAGTCCCACCAATCACTTAAGGCATTTGGGGGGGGGGGGAGGTGGCTGGCCACTGCACAGATCAGGGGCATGGAGTCTCAGTCACACCCTACATAGTATGACAGGTTTTTGCCGTGGCATCATTAACTCTACAGTCAACATTACATATATTAAAATACAACAACAAAATCCCTTTGTCTGGGGTTAAATATAACTTTGGTCATAACTTAAAGATTGTCTCTTTTGGCATGTAGAAAAAAAAAACTCAATCACAGAAAAACGCAGTCCGCCTTATAACAGCCCAAGGCAGAGCCGGCGATTATTCGTCTTTGTCGTGGTTGGCGTGGCCGTTCATCACGCCGTTCGAGTGGTGGCCCCACGTTTGGGCCTGCAGCACCTTGGGCAGCCGCTTGCCTTTGGTGTAGGCGTGGTACCAGAAGTTGAGGAAGAGGAAGAGGAAGATGAGGCCGTACAGACAGATGATGTAGATGAAGATGGGGAACTGGTAGTAGCAATCGCGGATGAAGAAGTACTGCGAGATGTGCGTGGTCACCATCACAAACTGGATCTGCGCGAGAAAAAAAAAAAAAATCAATACTTTAGCCTGTTTCACACAAAATGGCTGCCAATTTATCTACCTTTGACTTTCACACAGAAAATCTGAGAGATGAAACACTTTTTAGGAATAAAATCTACTGAACATTTACTTTTACATGGAGTCCTGAGAAGGTAAAATATCACTGACGGCAAATGACATTGCAACAACATGTACAGGAATGAGGCTTGGTTTCCCACACTAAGAAACGGCGAGCAAAACCAGCCTTGTTAGTGGAAGTAAATACCACGTACCAGCTGAATGGTGGTGAGGTATTTCTTCCACCACAGGTACTTCTGGTATTTCGGACCCAGGGCAGTCAGGCCGTAGTAGGAGTACATAATGACATGGACAACAGAGTTGAGCAGGCCGTGGAAAGTCCCCATACCACCTTGACGAGAGGAGACGACTATATAGTTAAATGGCCTAAATGGAGAGGGTGAAAAAAAAACAAGGAGGGAGCTTGCACCTGCAGAGAAGCGAACGCCAAACCACCAGGTAAACGGCATGATGGAATGATGGTACACGTGAAGAAATGTCACCTGGTTGTTCTTCTTCCTCAGCACAAAGAAAATCTACACCGCAAACGGGGGGTGGGACAAAAAGGGGCACTTTGAGTTGCTTGCCAAATTGTCCTGAGCTCACTCGAACCAGCGACAACATTAGCACTGCTACTTACTGTGTCCAACATCTCAATGAACTTGGAGAAGTAGTAGAGCCAGCACGTTTCCGCCATCTATTGGAGAAAGACATTCAGTCACACAATCTACAGATAAGCAACTTCACCCCCCCCTTGCAAAATAGTTACTTGGTATGCTTTGCCAAGCATACAAAAGCTAATTTTGATTAGCATCAACTGTTTCCATTATCAAATGGCACGATTAGAAAAACCAGAGTAACAAAGAGAAAAATAAATAAATAAAAAAATAATAAATAAAGAAAAAAGAAAAACCCGAGTAAGATACAAAAATCAAAACGCACCCAAAGGATGCACACTTCCTTTATCTGTGTTTGTTCCGCGCCAACGCCACACAAAAAGTGCCAGTTGATGGAACAGCAGAAATGATGAACCACAAATTGAAAATGGCCACAAGGTGGCAATGTTGAGCTTCCATTCCCATCACATCCATCAGGCATTTTAACTCAATGAGCCATTTTCAGCAGTAAAGTTATTATTCTGCCCAGAATTAATTTGATATCTTAATTATTTTTCATGTACAATTGATACCTTTAAAAACACATTTTTCCACTTGCTGTCGTATGAAGATGACATCACCTGTGCCGAGAAAACAGTAACAACCAATCATGGCTCAGTTTGCTGACCAAACCCAGAAAACAGGTGAGCCGTGATTGGACTTGACCCATTTTCTCAGCACAGGTGGTGTCATCTTCATTCAGTAGCAAGTGAGAAAAATGTGTTTTTAAAGGTATTAATTGTACATGAAAAATAACATTATCAATTCTGGACAAAATATAAACTTTTTACTGCTGAAAATGACTCAATAAGCCAAGTATCCCTTTAAAAAGGGTGCGTCCTATTTTTCCTTCTACAGTTTTGGTCTTTACACCTAAACAATTACAATTTAGCTTAAAACATGACATTCAACAACGATTTTAGGGTTGCAATAGTTTTCAGGAGAGAACAAATGGTGACCTTTGAAAAGGGAGAATTCTAACATTCTTGTGCTGTTCATTAAGAACAAGCGCCATACAGGTGTACCTAATAAAGTGTCTGACTGGTTTACGCCTTAGTGTATTACAGAGTGTACTCTGTTTCAGATTGGGTTCTGTTCCTATGCCAGCGAGTTGAACTTTTTTTTTTTTTAATGCAAGGCCTAACAGCTCAGAATCCAAAACTAACCTTACGCAAACTACTTCATTGTGCGCCATTTGTAACCACAAAATCTGGTGCAGACGTAAACAGAAGACGCCATGTAAATATATTTACCCTGATAGCTTGTGGCGAGTCAGAGTAGTCGACGAGGTCGCAGTGGAAGGAGTATCCAGTTCCCCATCCCGACATGACAAACTAAAAAGACGCACTCCAGTTAACCGGCAAGCAAAACATTTAATATGCTTTCAAGTCATTAATCTTGCACACTCCAGCAAACAAATCAATCGTTTGACAGACATCTGATGTTGCGACAGCTCGTGTGTCAACGAGCATGACGAATGCCAGTCAATGTCGAACCCACCTCGTAGCACAGGTAGAGCGACAGCGCCACCACGCTGAAGTTGTAAACCACCAGAACGCCTTTGAGGTCAAACGCTTTGCGGTTCTCCATGATGCGAGGGCCCAGCGAAACGACGAAGTAGATGTACGCCATGATGATGACGCTCTGCAGGACGGGAGACGACATGAGCAGCCAGTCCTCCGTGCGAGAGTCTGCAACGGGAGATGGAAACGGTAAGGCGCACCGTTTCTCAAGTCGAATGGATAAACGGTGCGAAAGAAGAACCGACCTGCATTCTGGAAGAAGCCATCATACACGAGTGACGCTGAAGTCTTTATATCATATAATTCCATTGTTCGTTCCTTACAAATTTCGCTTTAATGGGAGGGGGGTGATGGGGAGAAACGGCAGAAAGTCAGTGATGCAGTTTTATGTACCAAAAACAAAAAAACAAAAAAAACACCCACCCCACCAAAAAAATAAAAATAAAAAAATCACCCAAAACAACTTAAAAAAAAAAAAAAATTCCAACAAAATAAATAAATAAAAAATCCCAAACAAATAATCAGCATGCTGACATTTTTAGCTTTGCTGAAGAGCAAAATATTTAAAAAGGCATGTGCACCTGCAAGACTGAGACAAGACAAGCCGGCCACACAAAGTAAGGCGTGTATGGGCAGAACAATAAGTCTCACACAGTAAACAGTGAGGTATGCATTCTAAGTTTCAAGGTTGGGTAATCATTTTGTTAGCTTTAGAAAAACAAAGTCGCCGGCAGACATTACTTTCATCTCAAACCATTTAATTATTTTGCAGGAATTTAAGAATTTGGACAGAGACATAGCAGGTTGTTGTGTGTGTGTGTGTTGGGACTACTCTTCATCTTTAATCATGAATAGTTACATCAGCTGCTATACTGAAAACCAATTTTTAGTGATAGCCAGTCCTAGAATTTGTGCTGCATGTGCGTTTTCACTTTCAGTCACAACTGCTTATGTATGATCCAAGGACTAACAAGGAAGTTATTGTAGTAAAAATCAGGCGGTTGCTCAAATATTTCCCTATGCATCACGTCCTTCAAGTTTTCATACATACATACATTCATACGTATAGGTCGATGTGGGCATGGGAATGTACGTTCACTTGCATGCACCAAAAAGAAAAAAAAAAGGGTGTTCTTCTCTTAAGGTTTAAAATAATAATAATCAGTTTTCAAATAAGCCTGCAGAAAAAAAGGAGGGGGGCTGACTAAAATAAATGCAAAAATGTACGCTGAAAAAAATGGGGAGTGATATTTACTTGAAAAAGCATAGCAAGTGTTCATGTATTCAGAAATTCTACAAGTTTAACTACAATTTCTCAAGTAAATATCAAGCCCCATTTTTTTCTGTGTAAATGAAATAGGTGTGCTAACTGGGACACACTTGAAATTAAATGTATTATTTTCTAAAACCCCTAAAATGCACAGCCCACCAATTTATAATTTGAATACTTTTAGCATTTCTCAAAGGAAAGGGACAAGCTTTATTTTATACAATTCATAATATAAATAATTTCATATAGTGTGGTTCGACATGCCATTCGAAAAACATTGGAGGGTGCGTGGAGGGGGGTGAAACATGAAACCTTAAAAGGGATACTTGACTCGTTGAGCCATTTATCAGTAAAAAGTCAATATTTTGCCTATAATTAATGTGGTAACTTTATTATTTTTAATGTACAATTAATACCTTTTAAAAACGAATTTTCTACTTGCGGTTGACTTAAGATGACATCACCTGTGCTGAAGAAGTAGATACGACCAATCATGGCTCAGTTTACTGACCAAACCCAGAAACCAGGTGAGCCAAGATTAGTCGTTATCTACTTCCTCACTACGGGTGATGTCATCATCGCATCATGACAGCAAGTGAAAAAAAAATAGTTTTGAAAGGTTTAAAATATCAACGAAAAAAAGAAAAGAAAAAGTTAGCAAATTAATGGACTTCACTGCTGATAATGGCTCAATGAGTCAAATATCCCTTAAATAAAAAAAATAATAAATTGTATTTTTGCACAAAGCATAGTTTAATCACAGCATGGCACGCAAGAAGTTTCCTAACTGTACATTACATGATATTCTTAAAAGGAGATTTAAATTGTTAATTCATTTTTAGGACCTCCCTCGGTACGACAAACTAGCTCGACTGGTTCTATGAAACAAGAAGAGTAGTAAAGTGAGAGAACAAGTTTGTGGGGCCAGTGGAGCAAAACGGAAGCCCTTATTAGGAAATCGCTGCAGCTACAAGCGGAAGTACATGTGAATACAAAATAATAGCGGAAGTACGACGAAGAGAGACAAAATAAAAGTTTTTGTGCACAGCAGGTTTTTTAAATGTTTGGGTAGAGCAGCACCAGTTACTACAGGCACCATGTTGCACAGTTACCACAAGATAAAACATGCACATTTAAAGTTAAACGAATTAACACCCTTCAAACATGAAAGATGCCTTTTAGCCACAAAATTGGCATTCACCGATGCAGGTGGGTGGGGAAAAAAAGGCACCAAATATATCGAGTAGCCCGCTTCTAGCGTCACACACGGCCACTTATTGACTATAACAAGAATAAAAGAGCGATTGTGATGCAGTGACGCAAGACATGGAAAAACAAGTCCAACAGTGACTTGCAACCATCAATTACAACACAGTAAAGCCTTAAAAACTCACACAGTGCGCTACTGAAAAGTTAACGTGTTACCTGGAAATGTTTCATATACCAAATCAACAAGCAATCCTTCTTGACGTTGAACTTCGGTTAAAAAAAATAAAGCTATCACTATATATATTTAAAAACAAAACAAAATTAAGGCCTTGTATGACACCCAGGCGTCACAGGTGCGTCTCGCGCTATTGCTCACGTGCTAATGAGGCTCGCTCCGGGGGTTATTTATTGCATTCTTCTTCTCTTTTTTTGGGGGTGGGCGGGGTCTGGACTCCTTCGTGTTGCTGATTGGGTACGTGGAATCAATGATCTGCATTCATTCTTGATCAAGACGTCCCATTGCGTTCACGATGCATGCGTCATACACATTCTGTCATAATCAATAATCGAAAAATAACAGAAACAGTACAGCATGTACAATATTCATCATAATTGATAATTGAAAAATAACATAAACTACAGCGTGTACCATGCATATTACCCCTCCAAAAATCTAAGAAAATTAATGCTCTTGGTCTTATTCCTTAAAAGGGGGACAGTGACTTTTTTTTTTTTTAAATCACCATCAAAAACGCATACACAAAACAAAATCTAGTATCTCTACCACCCCAGATTTAAAGTTACTCTGTGTTTGCTACAACAAAATACTTTTTTTTTTTAAGAAAATCTGTATTTTACAGCTTTTTTCACCATAAGTTGTATTACTTAACAAAAAAGATTTTCTCCAAAAATATATTTTTTAATCAAAACTTGATTTTTATTTTTCATTGTAAGTTTATTTTAACAAAACATACAGCATTTTTAAACAAAAAAAGTTTTATATGTTTTAACATGTATTTTAATTAATTCAACAAAGTTTTTTTCAAAAGCAAAAAAGTTGTAATTTTTCAACAGAATATATTTCCCCAACAGAAAAAAAGTTTTTTTTAAGTTTACACATTCTACTAAACACACAATTATGTTTGTTTATTTGAAAATAGTTTTACAAAGGCTGCTTAAGGGGTGTCAGGGAGAGGCCACACTTGGTATCACTCCTGTCCTGTCGAATGTCGTAAGTTTCGGCATCAGGGCCCCCAAGATAAGCAAAGATGCAAATTTACACCAGGAATGACTTAAGCCATAATGCATGCTTTTCAATGCAAGGTTACTCCCATCCATGGATTTGCTGGTGCTGGCAGAATTTTTTTTAATATAAACACAATAAAAGACAAAACACACATATGCATAGCAGTCCTCTTACTGTTCAAGCACTTAAAATGTCAAGTCAATCAAACATAATCCTTAAATATATCATGATGTCATGATTATTGTCTCACAAGAGGATTTCTGCAGTCTTTGAATCTGGTCATTTGCTATCAACATCATTAAAATAATAATGTATAGTCCACTGGTGCAACCATCATTAGTCTTCATCGCTGCTCCACGCGTCCTGGAAGGCGGGGTTCACTGACGACATCCCCGCAGCATTCTGTAAAATAACGCAAAAATCAACATCCGCCGTACTATAATACTGTAAGTGTGCTTTACATTCTTTAATAAAAAATACATAAACATTCACTCTTCTTCATCTTGGCTTTCGGTCAGAAGAGCTTTTGCGGTTTAACTGGAAATCTTGACTGTCGTTGGTGCTCCTTACAATTAAAAAGAATGCGGTGATGCAAGTGTGCCTGGTGTGTGCATAATAGAACGGAGGGATCTTGTTCTTACATTCCTGGCATGGTGATTAAATAAAGTCATCATGTTAGGAAAAAAAACAGACCAAAGTCAGTTAGTTACGGAACTTTTACGGTCATGTCTGACTCATCATCCTGGCAGAAATACATATTTGCGTTTAGAAGTTAAAAAGTGCGTCACCTGTTCGGACTCTACATCCACATCTGGGCCACGCAGGACCGGAACCCATGCCAGGATGTTACCATCTTTACCTGCGCTGTACAACTCCTATATGACAGGAAAACACACAAATAAGTGACTTTGATTGTGTTATGTAGACTAAATGAGTTCCTTTGATTGTTGGTTTAGGCACCGAAAAAAAAAAAAAATCATATCTTGATCTGATAGCATTTCGCAGTTAGATAAGCATCTGAATGTTGTTGTTTTTCCCCCATGTCAAAAGTTGTTTAACCAAACAAGAAGTTTTCTTTAACAAGGTCAACTAAGTTCAAACTGAAAATACATCATACATAATTGGGCAGTTGTCGGTTGGCCGCTCGAATCCGGGCTACGGCCTTCCTCGGAGTTTGCGTGTTCTCCCCATTCCAAAAACATGCATGTTAGGCTAACTGAAGGCTGTAAGTTGTCCTTAGGTTTCAATGTGAGGCTGAATAGTTGTTTGTCTATATGTTTCCCTGTGGTTGGTTATAACCAGTTCCGGGTGTACCCCGCCTCGCGGCCAAAATGAGCTGTGATGGGCTCCGCCTCGTCTGCATCCGTAATGAAGACATGAGAAAATGGATAGCTGTCATAACTGCAACAAAATTAAAGAAAGGGAGACAAGTTTTGGCAGTCACTGACGTGATCCAAGGGGGGGGAGAAAAATTGTGGCAGACAGAAACAAATGCATACTGTAAACAAAATGTCTGTGATTTAAAAAAAAATGTTTCCCAACTTTTCCCTTAAATTTAATTTTTTTTTTTTTAATATTACAAAATATTGGAAAAAAGGCTCTGATCCTCACAAAATTAACCGAAATTAAGTTCCAGAGAAAAAGGCAATAACAAATAAAATCTTAAGTGCACATTTTGTAAAATAAAATAAAATAATAATAATAATAATAAATGATAAATAAATTTATTTCAGTTAACCTGTATGCACCAATAATTTTATTTTCAATATTGTATTCATTTTTTACAAAGTATTCTTTATTTTTTTTACATTTGAAATAAACAACCCAGAATATATCAAATACAAATTGACCATTATTTGTGTGGATTTTTTGTTTTTTGATATGTAAAAAAATACAATGTGAAAAAAGACAATTAAGAAGTATTAAATAAATATTTCCATTTTTAAAATGCTGACATTGTGTCCAATCCAAGCCAATCCACTTTATTTCAAGCACATTTTATAAACATAAAAACAAACTCCTTATCGTGCTAATATTTTTGTAAAAACAAACAAAACACCATTTATGCTGGATGTAATTATTTCATTTTTTTATGTAGTTAGTGGAAGGATCTTTGGATGAATACCTAACCATTATTTAAAATCCAAATCCAGGTTCACATTACTGAATAAGAAAAAGAAAAAAAGTAAAAACACACACACACGCTCAAGAACGCTCCTTTTCCCGCTCCGTGAGTTTTCACTCCCGCAGCGCCAGTTGAAAACAACAACTCCATTATTTTTCAACATGCCTAGTGGGGAAAGAGCAGACAAAACGGACGAGACGGAGGACTTAAAGACTTAGATTGGAGAGCGCCATATCCGAAATGAGTAAGCAGATGCTGGAATTGATCCAAAAGGTGGATCTACATCAAAACCGAAACGAGGAGCTTCTGAAGGAAATCCAACAGCTGCGGATTGAGAATCAGGACCAGAAGAAGGCGATGAAAGAGAAAGATCAGCACATTGCTGACTTGGAGAAACTGGCACAAATGTCATCGTTACCGACACTAAAACCAGGCCGCACACGTTTGACAATTACACAACTAGATATTTGACGAATTGCCATTTTGATTAGCTGCGTCCTATTGTATTCTGGGGACGGGAATTAACAAGCTTCGGCTTCCTCCCGTCAGCCCTTTTTCTTTCCGGGTGTAATTAATTGTATGTGAAAATTGACTGTTGTAAATTGTCTCAATGATTGTCCGAAAGGAAAAATGAACAAATAAAAACAAAAGACAAAACTTTTCGTCTTTGTATCATCGTGGGGACATCTCATTGACGTGATGCATTTCCTAGCCTCTTCCCCTAACCCCAACCATTCCTTACCCTAACCTCAACCATAACCCAATTCAAACCTAAACTCTAAAACCAAGTATTGCCCCTCAAAAAGAGGTCTGAACTTCTGGGGACCACCAAAATGTCCCCACAACTTCAAGTCGGTCCCCACAATGGTAGTTAAACCTGGAAAAACACGGGTGTATGGGCCCTACAAAGACAAAGGCACACACACAGGTTTGTTTTATTATCTTTGTGGGACCATCTCATTGACATTTTGCATTTCCTAGCCCCTTCCCCTAACCTCAACCATCAAAAATGATTGCCTACCCCCATTCCTTACCCTAACACCTCATCCATAACCCAATTCAAACCTAAACTCTAAAACCAAGTCTTGGCCCTCAAAAAGAGATCTAAACTTGTGGGGCCCAACAAAATGGCCCCACATGGACGGGTGGGCCCCACAACTCTGTGAAATCCCGAAATGTTGGCCCCACTATATAACAAAAACAAGACCATGCACACACACACACACACACACACTAACTTGTCTTAGTATCATCATGGGGACATTTCATGGACATTTCCTTTTTTTTTTCCTGAAAAAAAAATAATGCATTTCCTAGCCCCTTCCCCTAACCCCAATCATCAAAAAACATTCTTTACCCTAACCTCAACCATAACCCAATTCAAACCTAAACTCTAAAACCAAGTATTGCCCCTCAAAAAGAGGTCTGAACTTCTGGGGACCACCAAAATGTCCCCACAATTTACTATCTTTGTGGGACCATCCCATTGACATTTTGCATTTCCTAGCCCCTTCCCCTAAGCCCAACCATCAAAAATGATTGCCTACCCCCATTCCTTACTCTAACCTCATCCATAACCCAATTCAAACCTAAACTCTAAAACCAAGTATTGCCCCTCAAAAAGAGGTCTGAACTTCTGGGGACCACCAAAATGTCCCCACAATTTACTATCTTTGTGGGACCATCCCATTGACATTTTGCATTTCCTAGCCCCTTCCCCTAAGCCCAACCATCAAAAATGATTGCCTACCCTCATTCCTTAACCTAACCTCAACCACAACCCAATTCAAACCTAAACTCTAAAACCAAGTCTTGACCTCTAAACTTGTGGGGCCCAGCAAAATGGCCCCGCATGGACGGGTGGGCCCCACAACTCTGTGAAATCCTGAAATGTTGGCCCCACTATGTAAACACACACACACACACATATATGTAGAAGGACTTATGTTGCGCCATCTTTAAGTAAGCAGGCAACTAGTGGATACAAAGCAGTGTTTAAACACACAAGAAGCATGAAAACGGATCATGGACATCCTGGAAAGCCATTTCAGCACGTGTGGCTTCTTTGCCGTGAACTATGAGTGACAAGCAGCTTGACTGCATTCTTATATCGAAGTACAAACAAAACACAAACATGACACAATGCACATGCTTGAGTTGTGTCATGTGATCTCTCTTGCCCTGCTAGGCTCAAACGTAGCCAATCAGCAGCAATTGGGGAGGAGCCAATACAGCGGCCATCGGGCAGGTCTCACCTGGTGGTCCGGGTGAAACTCGCAGCAGTCCACGTGGTTGTAGTGTCCCCGCAGCATGGTGAGCAGCTGGCCCGAGTGGAGGCCGTAGACGGCGACTGAGCTGCCGCACGGCACGAACACAAACTCCGGACTGCAGCCCCGCGACACCGTCAACTGACGCCTTTTGCGGCTCTCGTTGCTCACCTTCCCGTAGTTCACCTGAGGGGGGGTGAAGACACATAGGGGTGAAAAACGAGCATTAGTTTAGATAGGAGCGTTTTGTTGACTGATTAGTCAAACATGTTCTACTATGAGCCAGCTCAGGTTTGTTACGTTCCCATGAGGAAAGATCCTCTACCCCTTTGGTGACGATGTGTGTTGGTGGTGGAGCAAAAATAAAATAAAAAATACACATATCAACTGCTGCACAAATCAGTCGAGCTGGAAATGAGAACTGCAAGATGCGTTAAAGAGCTCTGAGCAATGTCGCAGTATCCTCAGACTTTAGTTTAGACCAGACATGGGCAAACCCCGGCCCGCGGGCCAAATACGGCCCGTTATGCGTTTCAATCCGGCCCGCCGAACCTATCCAATAAGGCTAGAAAAAAATTCAATTTTTTTTTTTTTTTTTTGTTCAGCTCAGTGGCCGAGTGATTAGAGTGTCCGCCCTGAGACTGGGAGGTCGTGGGTTCAATTCCCGGCCGGGTCATACCAAAGACTATAAAAATGGGACCGATTGCCACTCTGCTTGACACTCAGCATTAAGGGTTGGAATTGGGAGGTTAGATCACCACATGATTCCCGAGCACGGCGCTGTTGCTGCTCACCGCTCCCTCAGGGGATGGGTCAAATGCAGAGAACAAATTTCGCCCCACTTAGATGGGTGTGACAATCAGTGGATCTTATCTTATCTTATTGGATTTGGATTTGGACATTTACAGCAGGAGACGGCACGGTTTTGTGTTGAACACAGCAATAATGTCCTGATAGTCCAGAGAATCGGTCAATTCTTTTTTGAAAGAAAGCAGGGACAAAGAGTTCAGTCTATCAGTCAACATTGTGGCACTGTTGCGTGTTTTGATCCTTTTGACAGCTGAAGATAGTCTTTCTACATGTTGTCATGGGTGAGGTGAGGAGCGCGCATGCAGGAGACTGTTGATATTGGTGAAGACATCCCCGGGGCGTGCGTCGAGCACTTCTATGAGCGTTTCCTCGTTGGCTTTTGGCTTCTTTTTGAGCTGCTGCACAAACACCGTGTGCTATGCGTCCCCCACGGAGATGGAAAAGTGGTCAGAGACGGATTGGATGTACGCGATTTGTCCTCAGCGCGTGACAGGCAGCAGCGGCTATCATGCAGCCGCATGTGTCACACGTACTGTGGGCCCGGGTTAAAAATGGGTGGGCCAATGGAAAAAAATTCTTTAACTTTACGCCTTGAATTGAAATCTATTAATAATAGATGCAGTCACCAGGTTTGACAGATCACAGTGTATGTGCTATTATAATCTATTTACATTTCTCCTCCCACTTTGCCAAATAGTGTGTAAATGCCGCATCTTGCATATTCATTGAGGCAAACGTACTACCTGGATTAGGGCTATTTTATAATAATCATAATAATAATACATTTCATTTAAAAACAGCACCTTTCAGAACACCCAAGGTCACTTTACAAAGCATAAAAACACAGCAAAAGTTGAGCTAAAACAATAAAAATGAAGCTATTAGAAAAGCTGTTTTAAATATGTGGATTTTGCACATTTGAAAAACGCAGTCCTTAGTGCACACTATAAGTAAATTGGGTTGTACATTTATCTGTGTGTTTTTACTGTGCTATGAGGTCCAAATACTCCTGGTCCGGCCCATCTGTCAAAATTTCAAACCCATTGTGGCCCGCAAGTCAAAAAGTTTGTCCACCCCTGGTTTAGACGATGATTTAAAAAAATAAAAAATAAAATAAAAAATGTTTCGACGATGATGTCATAATGTCGCCAGGTAAATAAGGACACAACAGGTTATGCAAATACAGGCTTAAAGGTTTAAGTAAGCGTTTGGATAATTGTAATTACAGTCATCAAATAACATACCAGGGTGTTTTCCCCTGTGGCGCTGTTCCACAGTCGCATCCGGTCGTCGGTCCCAGATGTGAGGAGGTGCAGGCCGTCACTTGTGAAGCACAAGCCGTTCACTCTGCCATTGTGGGCCGTGTTTACTAGATAGTAGCAGGAAACTGAACTTGAACTTCCTTGTCACACTAGCCATAAAAAATACAAATGTGAAGATTCTCTTTATGTCTTATATCATCCAGTGCATGATAATACGCAAAGGTTGAATGGACCGATTTGTTGAATTTGTGTTTTTTTTTTTTTTAATTGTTGTTAATTGTGCTAACAAATAGACACTTAGCTACTGTTTATTGATGCTTAACAAAGAAAGCTCAAGTGGGTAACCTTATATGGCCCGCCGTTAATTCAAAAATAAAACTTACCGTTATAATATTATTATAAAAAGCCCCAAATCATTAAACCCACAAATGCAAATTACATATACAGTAGTAGTAATAAACATTCATTAGATTTTTTTATTGTATTTATTTAACATGGCCCTGCAGAGAGGTTACTTATTTTGTATTTTTTAGAGAAAAAAATACTGTATTATTTTAATATATCTGTATTATTTTGTTTAAAAAAATAATATACAGTACTGTAAGACAAAACAAATATTTAAAAAAAACAAACAGTTAAGGCTTGCAAAATAGGAATTTAATCATATAAAATAATTATAATCGCCATCACATGGAGAGTTGTGGAGAATTGACCCTCGCTAAAGAAACCTAAAGTAATTAAGACAGAATATCCTCATGATATTACAAATCTATTGCTCTCTTCTTTAATATCTTTCATACAAACACACACATTGAAGTCCTGCAGCACATTCTTTACAAAACGAATGTCAAAAACGACAGCAAATGGAAGCCTACCTGCCTCCGAAGCGGCTTTTGACTTGTCTCCGTTGTGCTGGTCCAGCGTAAAGAGGCAACTTGACGCCCGACGCACGTCCCACACCCTCACTTTGCTGTCAGCACTTGGGGAGACAAATCACCAAGTCACACTTTTTTCATAGTTTGGTTGGTCCAGAGACTCCCGTAATCGTGCTCAGTTTTGTTTTAGTTTAGTTTAATATGGCTTACCTTAAGGTGAAGGCAAAGCACTGAAAGTATTTGCCACTGTATGTTGAAATGAATTGTAATGCCATTCATTCCTTCTCCCACTACAAAAAAACTTATTTCTTCACTTGTTAATTAAGAATAATAGCATAGTATAATTGTTGTTGTTGCATGAATGAATGATGACTACATATGAATTCCAATGAGTAAAACAGCTCTCAGTATGATGCAGTGCAATTGCACACCACTGAAAACTCACAATAATAAATAGGGGTGGGAATCTTTGAATGTCTCACGATTCGATTCGATTCCGATTTTTGGGTGTGCGATTCGATTCAGAATCGATTTTCGATTAGGAACGATTTTTGATTGACAATGATTCTTGCTTCAATTTATAGATGTTCAAGGAATCGTAATGATCTACTCCAGTCTGACTCGCTAATGCTAATTAGCGTGCTAGTCGCGGCACTTTTATCACTCAAAAGAACGGCTCCACGCTGCAAAAAAAAACAACTTTTATTGGAATAACTTGATCGTGACTTTTTCCTTCTACTCTCTAATGTGGCTACAACTTAACAGCGTATCAGACTGCGTGGAACCACACTGCCCCTAAGTGGCCAAATCGGGTACAACATAAAAAGTGCTCCCAATAAAGGCACACACAAACAAAGGGAAGACAGTATAAAATAATTTAAATAAAATCGATTTTGGGACATTTAAAATCGATTCTGAATCGTACTAAATGAGAATCGCGATTCTTATGAGAATCGATTTTTTTGGCACACCCCTAATAATAAACATGTTAAAATCCATGCTTCTTTGACAGCGTCAATCAAAAGTGAACATAATTATGTTTGTAGAGGATGAATTGGGCAGGTGTACCTATTGTTGCCTTTATTTGCCACTTCTCTGTGTGTGGGGATTTAACATGCGGCCAAATTAAATATCACCAAGGCGTCGCCGCATGCTTCCTTTGAGTCAGTTGTTTTCAAAATCACTTACAGTCCAAAGGGAAAGCAGCGCATGGGTCCCACTAGATTAATTAGCGGGTCTAATGTAGCATAAAACAGGTGGGGGCTGCATCTACCATATGTTTTAGTGACACGTCCGCTGGAGTGCTAGAGATGTGCCGCCATCATTTTTTACTCCAGACCGCCACGTGGCCAGATGGCCGGGGAGGGCAATGACAGCAAGAGCTGATGGAATGATCCCGTGACTGTTATTTCTCTTTTTGATGGGTCTCTGTGGGCGAATTAGACTCACTGGACACTTCCTAAGGTATGCCTGCACAATATAACAAGACCCAGTACAAGAACAGCATAAAAATGCTCCTTTATTAATGATTTATTTTGATATGAATCGAATGTTAGAGCAACTCCTCAATAGTAGCATTTAATCAGTGGAAATTCCTGTTGAACTAGAATTGACTTCTATTAAGACTCCATTTAAAGCCAGTTTCATCAAACTTAAGAACCCTTATTTATTCATTTGACCACTAGGAGTAGGTGATATGGCCTCAAAATAATGTATTACAGTTGTAATATATTTAGACAAAACAAGCTCTCAAATTTTTATATAAAAGCTTTTTTTTAAAAAATTCTTTTGCTGCCCATTTTCAGACTGATATCGTTATATACACTATAGATATAATAGTTGCATGTAGACGGGGGTGCAAAAAGTTTTAAATGCGCACCATGAACTAGTTTGTCACATTGCATTTTGCATACCAGGCACTTTGCTTAATTTTTTTGCAGATTGATGGATGGGGCGTGAGTCTACGATAAGTGATGGTGTGGAAACTTCAAAGTGGGGAACCGTTTGTTTCGCTTCAGACTGCAATGCATTACCGATATGAATACAATAACACACAAATGAGAAACAGGTCATGTGAGGGAGCACACAGGTTCCATTCATCGTCTAACATAACACAGCATCAATTCTGTGGACTAATGAACCAAAAGAAGCGTCTACTTGGCATGAACACCTGCGACTCTGCAGGTTGATGTACAGTAAATATGGTCGTTTTAACAGAATGTTTATTATTGCGGTACATTAACTCATTCACTGCCATTGACGGCTATAGATGTCAAAAATTAATTTTAACTATTTCTATTAGTTAAAAAAAAAAAATCCACTTTTGCTAACAAGAGTATGAAAACCTAGAATTTTATTTTTTTATTATTTTATTTTTTTTTCCTGGAGAGCTCAGTATTGTTCATTCGGTATTTTTTATTGTAAATTTAGAACAGATATAAAATTATTGATTAATTGTTAGTTAACTAGTGAAATTGTGTGATTAATTACAATTAAAAAATGTAAATGCCCGACGGGCCTAATTGAAAAAAATTGATAAATAAGGGGCGTTTAATCGTAATTAATCGCATGATATTTTTATATCTGTTATTAATGTATAATAAAAAATATATAGGTTTTCATAAAAAATTAAATGAAATGAAAAATTGTTAAACTAATAAAAATAGTTCACATGCATTTTTGACGTCTATAGTCGTCAATGGCAGTGAATGAGTTCATTATAAAAGTATTCCAAAACGTTTATTTTAATCACTTAATTGAATTGATTTATTAATGAAAAATAAATGTGGTAAATGTGAGAAATGGATTCAAATGGAATATGACCCTACAGCTTTGAGATGTGAATTCAATTGTGAATGTTGCCTACCTGGCCGTGGCTAGGATATGTTCGTATCTGGGTGACCATCGCACGGACAGGACTTCTGCTCTGTGACCTGAGGTGGGGATAAAGATGCTTGTTTTCTTTTGTTTTTTAATCACCTGCAAATTTATGCTGTGTGTATAACTGCATTGCAGTAAATTAGAGTATCATGGAAAATGTATTTTAGTAGTAGTTTCAAAATGTGAAACATGCATTATATTAAATTTCACTTAAAAAATATATATATATTATTTTGAGGATTATACTGTAGCTCCCAGCTAAAAAAAAACAAAACACAAATTCAACACAGAAATTTGATTGTCAAAAAAAAAAAAAGAAGACGACTTTTAATGTAGTAATTGAGCAGGAATTACCGATCTGAAACTTTTTATGAGTCAATATAATATACTGTAACTAAAGAGTTCTACTTTTGAAACTACTCACACACAATTGAACTTTTTCTACAATATTCAAATTTATTGAGATGTAAATGTGTGGGTACACTGTCGTGCAAAAAAATATTTACCCCCTTATTGATCAGACTTAAATGTTTCAGATCATCCGATTCTAACAAATATTAAAGATCTCACAAAAATAACTCAAGTACGAACTGGGGTTTCTGAATGATAAGTTAATTGTGATTAACCAGTGTTTGAAAATTTCACTAGCCACACCCACGACTGATTAGATGTGTAATAAATATGTCAAAATATCAGAAATGAGAAAGAGGGGCAAATACTTTTTCACAACACTGTATGAATATGTGTGTGTTTGAGGTCCAGACCACTAACCCTGCAGGACGTGGATCTTTGAACCAGACTTCAGGTCACACAGCTGAATTTTAGGATGATTGGTGCCAACTAGGATAATAAAAAATAATAAAAATAAATACAAATAAAAAATACATTCTGCCATACATTCCTCCAAAACAAGAAGATGTTTCACAGAATTCTACAAGGGAGGTGTGGTTGGAGAAAGCTCGAAAACTGGACTCCCGGGTTCTCTGAAACAAGGTGTGGTTAATCTGAACACAGATAACAACAGCTAACAACAAGAGTGCTACCAATGCACAAGCGAGTCATTGTTGACTAGAGCATGTGAAATTCGGCCCAAAAATGAAAATATCAAATTCAACGGTTAATTGGCTTATTAGAGCAGGTTCATTCAAAGGTGATTTTTTTTTTATAGATCTACAAACAGGCGAGTCACACAGAGAAATACTTTTTTTTTTTTGGGTGTGACTACAGCAACTGGTATGGAAAACCTGCTGTTCCTGTTTGGTGATGTAATGGCGCAACACACCTCATATCACTCATCTCTCTGTACTTCAGGTCGCATCTACAAGGCAACTTGCATATGATCCACTTTTGTACTCTTTCGGGTACCCGTGGTCCGAGGTAAATCAAGATGTAATAAAAGTAATAAATCATTTTTTTTTTAGGTTTTAATCAGCAAATACAAACCTGCTATGAGACTGTGCTTCCTGGCGATGGGCGACAGGTGGTGGCTGTAGACGGTGCCCTCAAATTCAAACACTTCGGCGGGCTGAGGGGGAAAAAAAGAAAAAAAAGAAAGACTGATGGGGGTTAAAAAACAAGCAAAGCGTGTCAAATCTTTATTGTACAGGTGCATCACAATGATTTTAATATCGCCGAAAAGTTCAATTCAAAAAGTGAAACTCATACAGATTCATTAAAATAACGTTTTGGAATACTTTTTTAATTAACTAATTCACTGCCATTGACGACTATAGACGTCAAAAATTCATGTGAACTATTTTTATTAGTTTAACAATTTTTCATTTCATTCAATTTTGTTATGAAATCCTATATTTTTTTATTGTACATTAATAACAGATATAAAATTATCATGCGATTAATTACGATCAAACGCCCCTTATTTATCTATTTTTTTTTTTCAATTAGGCCCGTCAGGCAATTATATTTTTTAATTGTAATTAATCACATGACTTCACTAGTTAATTAACAATTAATCAATAATTTTATATCTGTTCTAAATTTACAATAACATTTTTTTCTAGGTTTCCATACTCTTGTTACCAAAAGTGGATTTTTTTTTTAACTAACAGAAATAGTTAAAATTATTTTTTGACGTGTATAGCCGTCAATGGCAGTGAATGAGTTAATGGGTAGGCTACCAAACAAACCTGAAAACCATGACCACAAAACCGTGATACCGTGACACTCCTAAAGAATACTACTGTATGTACAATGCAGTATTTTAACTGTATTTACTGCACTACAACAACAAAGCCAGTGGCTACCTAAGCCATTTGCACATTATGCTGCCCTGTGGTGGCTACAATGCAAATTCTCCAGCAAATATAAAACAGCCTCTGTTGCTCCACCATCTGTCACTGGTTGCCACCACCGTCACTTGTCACCCTAGCAGTGAGGCACAAAGAGGAGCCTATGTTTGCATAAGCATGCTGCAGCCCCATACACAAATGTAAATAAACTAGCTCATGCTGTAATATTGTAATATGGAAGACAACAACAATACGAAATGGAATAAGCTATAAAAGTTCAGCCGGTTCATTTCTTGCCCCTTCCCTGAACTTGTGAGGTAACTGCGAGGCCAGTGAAACTGTAGCTCAGAGCAGAATCGGTCATCTGCGACAGGGTGGCATAGGAAGGCAGAAAGCGTGAAGCAGACAATTAGGAAGGCACTGGACAAGAATGAAAACAGAGACGGGGGTAGGAACATCAACAAATCAGTATAGTGGAACCTCCAAAGTCTGACGTTTTCACACAATTTAGGGTTGGACCACAATTTCAGATGTATTACAGTGGAACCCCGCATACTCGCAGCTTGGCACCCATGGATTTGCATATTCGCAAGATTTTTTTTCCAATTTAGTTTCTGTATTTCAAAACATGTTATATATATATATCGCGATTTAGGGTTAGGATTTACACATTAAGCATGGAAGAATGTTATATTAATGGGACATTAAGCCTTAATATTTTATTTCAGTGCTGTTCAAACGTGAAACAGACTGCAACCTGTTTGTTAAATGCAGTGGCTCAGTTATAAGCCTGAATTTTCAGATAAATAAATACATTTTCATACAAATCTTACAGTGTACAAGTTTACTGATTAGTATTTTCTAAATTTGAGTTTAAAAAAATCGCAATATTCAATTTATAGATTTGTATAGGGATTAATCGGTATTGAATCGAATCGTGACCTATAAATCGTGATACAAATCGAATCGCCAGGTACTAGGCAATTCACACCCCTAATATATATATATGTATGTATATATATATATATATACATACATATCAATTATTACACTGCTTCAGCAAAAACTCACTGTGTCACACATTTATAAAGCTGGCGTGGGAGTGACATGTCACCTTGAGAGTCTCCGTGTCCCAAACCTTCATCGTCTTGTCAAAGGAACTGGATACAAACATGCCAGTGTCGTATGGATACCACTGGACCGTCTCGACACTGAATTTGTGGGCATACTTGCTGGACCTGCATTTAATTACATTGGAAATTGTCAAAGAAGTGCTGCTCTCTAGTGGACAAAATATGTCAAATGGGGCTCACCTGCCAATGGTGGAGACAGCCTTGCAGGTGTACTGCGGTTTCCCACTGAAATTCTCCAGGTCATAGATGACAATCACTCCATCAGCACCTCCAGACAACATGCTAAACAACGCACACTTAAGACATCACACCACTATCAATTTGAATCAAATACTGTTCATTGTGTACATTGAACTGCTGCCCATTCGAGTATTAAAACTCCACTATTCACAATTTTTTTCTGTGGAAGCTTAATAATAATAATTTGCAAAAAAAACAAAAAAACTCACCTATTCACACCTATCTACATATTTTAGTTATCTTTCTGGAACAGGCTACGATGTTGTTAAATGCTCTAAGGCACCATGTTTGCAAACTTAGCAACTAAGAGGCCACAAGATGGTGGCAAAGCACTACTTTTGTCTTCTCAAACCTCCTCAACTCACTCAACATATTTCCACTTTGCACTATGATGCCACAGGATGACAGCAATACTTGATTGTTTTGGCCTGATCACAAAAACAGTGAACAGGTGAGTTTCTAGCAAATTCCCCCTAATTGTGTCACGGTCAAGGTAAGGTTTATTTATATAGCACATTTAAAATACAGTAAATGCTCCCCAAAGTGCTGCGCATATTAAAATGTATCTATGATAAAAACAACAGAAAAGAAAATATAAATTAAAACAATACGATGGAAATGCTCATCTTAAATAACAAAAAACATGAAAACCCTGAATTGGTGAGTCTTTCGGTAAATAAATGGGCATAGGCTCCACAGGAAAAAAATAAGTGAACCATGACTATGCAGGGGATTAATGGGGTTCATAGGAAAGAAAGCTGGACATTTGACTCACTATTTGCCTTCTATTACGTCAATGTCAACTGTATTGACACCATTTGCGTGGATTCTTTCCATATCTCTGTCTGCATTCAACTGCAAGCTTAGTACCCTTCAAGACACATAAAGAGGGAGAGCATTGTTTACTGCGAGACAATAAAAGCTAACACCAGTTATTTAACTTTAATATGTATGTATAGATTTAATATTGCAGATACAGTATAACAGAGCAAAGTTGTTTACCTTCTCGTCGCCTCCACGCGCCTGAGTCGCAGAGGGTCATCCAGACCGGCCCTCCTTGCTGCCAAATAACCCAGCATTGTTTCAAAATAACAAAACAGGGGTTTAAATTAGTGCATAAGAAAGATTTGTTCGACGCTAACAACGGGGCTAGCATGTTATCTGCAGTAAGGTGAGGGTTTTCTAAAAAATAGACACGTTTCTCTCGCTGTTTGACATTATATCTCATCTGTGGCTATACGACTGTAACATCCACAATACAATGCATTGTGCGCTCTTCTTTAAGTGGCTTTATTTTTCATTTACTTTTCTGAATAACACGACGCAAAAAATACCACCATCTTGAAAAGAAACACTTCCGGTAACAAATGAGTGATTGGTTCAGCAAATCCGCTTTGTGACCAATCGGAACCCGGTTTGTTCAGCATTTAACCACCTGCGAACACTTAACTGGTCAACTTGAAGATGGTTGGCCAATCAGAATGCAGTTTATTCACTATTTCCCCGCCCACCGGAACCTTGCATAAACAACCCCTGTGAAGTGCGAACAGATTTATAAGGGTGCACAGAAGACAACTAAAACGTTCTCGTTTTCTTGTAAATATGAATAAATTGTTCGGCGCTTTACGGAGGACGTTCGGTGTGGTACGGGAGCACGTCGGTACGGACCACCAGGGGAATAAATACTACATTATCCCCGAAAAGAAGACATGGACAGGTAAGATATGCGTTGGTGTGCTAAATTTAGCTCGTCTAAATTATATCTAGCCAAACAAACCAGTAATGAACGCTTAAGTCGACTTACTACGGTCTTGTTCGATTCTATGAGTTCTTTTACGAATGATTTAAGATTCGTTGGTCCTGGTGCTGTCATCATTTTCATGTCTCTAAAGTTATATGGTAATAATGACTATGGTAAACTTTACCTATTTTTTTCTGAGCAATTTGGCGTCTATATATTGTGAATTTTGTGTGCATGCATGCGTGCACCCTTGGTTTGACAGTCCTTTCACCTCTGTAGTACCTCAGACCTACTGCTAGGTGGAGTCCGAGGCTCAAAAAAGATTTTATTTGCTGGTTTCAGTACCTGAAAAACAACAATACCTCAGAGGAAAGGGGATTTGGTGACTGCCGTGTCAGGGGTTTATATAATTAACCAATAAAAGACTTATTAACCCTTTTCACAATCTGTATTTCAATGTTGACCTTCAATGAAACGTTTGTTCTCGAAGCTTTTAATTATGCTTCAATCACTTCCACACTGTTCAACAATGTGATATAAAAAACAAACAAAAAAACAAGCAAAATAAAATTTTAAGATCTACTGATCTCTTGTTAATTAAAAAGTATTTGCTCATACCTTTATTTTCAATATGTGATGAAGCCCGGATTATACGCACATGTCTGGTATCATAACTGCACAAGACCAGACAAACCAATCCCTGCCAAAAAGTCATGCTTAATTTATTGGAGCCAAAAGTGAATGGAAGATTTTGCAGGAAACGGCAAGGTACTTTCTTGGCTCTACCCTGCACTTTGTGTCACTTTTCTGGCCAATCAGAAGCACTTACATTCATTAAATACAGTATTTTAGATGTACAGTTCAATGTCTATATGTGCAGTGCATGTGTTATAAAACACGTATATTGGCGATATATATCTCTTGTGTTGCAATTTTCTGCATTTGAGGGTACTATCACAAGCCTTTTTTTATCCTTCCTTTAAAAGCTAGCAATGTTTCTGCCTTTTTTCTATGGCACTGTTCCGTATGATTAAGCTTTCTGAGGTAGTATCCAAAGCCCTTTGTTTACATGCTTTGCTTCTAAGAACCCTAGTTTACTATTTGGCTCTGACAAAAAATTATATAATGAAGGTGACCCTTTGAAGATAATATCAGACCAGTTACAGTTTGGAATGATGTCTGTGATTATGGAATTCCAGGACTGTGGTGTGTCGTATAGCACCTGACACTCACTTCAACAGCCCTGTTGCACTGAAAGCAGTTGTTGTTAGTCAACAAGTATTTTATCAGTTGCATTGCACCAGGCTTTGCTGAGTTCTTTATGAAAGCCAAAGCAGATAAATCTTCCTGTTACATCTGCGATGCAGCAGGAGCTCTTTGTGAAAGAGACTATTGCAAAAAATGATTTCTAATTTTAAATGGCTGATTCAGTACAGCTGCAATTGGCTGACAAGCAGTCCCCCCTTGGATGTCCTCCATAAAATCAGCTGTGATTTGCTTCAGCACCTATGACCCCAAGAAAAGCAGTATAGAAAATGGACGCATGATTTAGCACAAGACTGTCATTTTCAGGAAGACATTTTCAGACAATATGGAGCACATCTTGATTAAATAGATGATATACAGTCATAATTAACTATTCGTGTGAAGTTATGTCTTTGTCTGGGGACAGAGGCCAGCCTCAAGCAGCCTTTGCACGCATGGTTTCATTCTGACTGAACTTGACTTTGTGCTTCACCTTTTTCTTTGCAGTTTGCCGGGGAAACTTGCGCCCACCTCATATTTATAATTCATTACAAGGCTGCGGGCTGTCAGACTATTCAAATGAGACATCACACAAGCCCATTTCCCATCACGCTACAGGCCACCGTTTGACTGGCCAATCTCAATGACTGACACCGCCGGCCTGGTGGAGAAAACAGAATACCGGATGGCGAGCGCGCACACACGAGCACATCAATGCATAGCATGACCCCCCCCCCCCCCCCACCGCAATATATGCCACCCATATTTATGTCATCTTCTTTTTCTTGCCACTCAGCCCAGTCCAGGCTGGTGGAAATAAAAGCAGATGCATTATTCAGCCCATATGTCTTGCTAAAGCGAGCTCTTTTTGATCTAAAACTGATAGGCCAAGCGTGGGCTCGGGGCCTTGAGGCTTGGACCGTGGGGCTTTTTTCTCTGCCGCATACCAGCGGTCGGTTCAGGCAGGGTGAGCGAGAGCTTTCTCCGCTCTACCTACTTCTTTCTATTCATTTGTTCATCCCCCAGTGCCCGTGGTCCATCCTCCTACCTTTATCCATGCTTTGCTGCTCCCATTTTCTACCTCTCTCGGACTGTTAACTTTAGAAAAGTGGGGCGTAAGCAATCTTGCGTGTGGTAAACTATGTATGAAGACTTTAATAGTTGTACCGAGAGAGGACTAAAAGGACACTGCCGCTTTGTTTTTACCTCAGCCAAGTGCAAAAAGCATGAGGTTGTGTTTTGATCAGTTATATTAGACTGTTATTTAGCAGAAGTACCTAAAAACTGTAACCTTTGGTACCAGCAAAATTGGACAATAAGTATATATGAAACTCTTCCAAATCATTGCTATTTAATGTTTCAACAATTTAGCTAGATAGTGAAGAGGAATAATTTTATTTTTCCTCTTTGCGTGTTCCAAAAATATGAAGACAGATTTAATGTAAGAAAAAACACCTTTGCAAAAATGATTTAATAAAAAACATAGATCTCTGGACATCGTGACAGACTCCAAAAATCACGTAACAGGTGGAATTTCAGAGTGCCGAATGTGTCTCTTCCGCGGGGAAGATGGCTTCTTATAGTTAAACAGACTCTTTCATTTGTAGACAAAACATACTCTCTGGGTACTTTTCCGTGAGCGATGGCGCAAACAGAGTCAGGGGTGTGTGTGTGTTCGAAGCAGATTCTGTTCTCAAGGACCAAATGTGTTTTCGCACAGAACACTGAGAAGGAATTTTTTTAGACCAAACAATATGTTCCAGCTTAAGGTCAAATTATACTGAGTTCAACCCTACCTCACATCTACAAAACATTTCGACTTGGTTAATATAAATAATTAAAATGTTAATAATGCATAACAATGGTTAATATATGAAATAAAGAATTTCAATGTTAATAATATCTAACAATAGTCACCTTTTGCCTTTATAGTCCACTCACATCGGGGTTAGCAAAGCTTGCAGATGGCGCGCTGGTGAAAAAGGTTTCCCGTGTGTGTCAGTTGCAGTCCACCTTTCCACCGCCCGATACTGGCTTGGCTCGTCTCCACTCAATTGACCATTTACAGAGTTCCATTCATAGGCAATGTAACCTAAATCTGTACCTAAATCGGAATGTGATGTAATCCATAAATAACTTATGCTAATGCAGCAGTAAAGACAAAATTATTGTACATGTTTGTATGGAAAACACTTCTAGTCTATAAATATAAAAAACTAGATGAAAAACAGTAAGCACTCTGGTAACAGAGTGTGATTTCTTTTGCAGTTTGGTGATGCAGTGTCATGCCGCTGCACATACCATTTCATTGCACACCATTTATAACTTCGAAACATGTATTTCTGTAGGGTCCAGCGCTAAGGCGCACCAACATATAACATTTGCCAGGGTTTGACATTAACAGTGGCCCGGGGCAATTTTGTGGCAGATGCAGGACCGGCCCGGGCCACTACACATTTCTAAGTCACTGAAAATTTGCAGTCGCCATAAATGGGCCAAAAGTGCATTTTCGATTCGGGAACAAACACATTTTATCACCAAAATAACCTGGCAGAAACAGAATGTTATAATGACGCAAGAAAAGAAAAAACTGGCGCACATTTGATGAGATGAAGGGGCATGAATGGGGTTAGCCTCATGTCGCTAACTTCGACTCTGACCCTAGCACGCACCATTTCATGGCGATAATGACACCTCAGACTCTTCAAAATATAGTTGCTGTCTGCTGGAATGATGTCTATCTGCCGTACATGACATACAGTATTGTCTTTCTAATTGCTCCGGTTATGCAAGTGTCGGCGAAGTGATCGAAGCATCTTTATCTGATCTAATGAGCCATTTACAGTTTGACGGCGCAGGTCCATGTGTACATAAACAAAATAGTTTTTTGTTGTTCTTTTCCCCTTTTTTGCTGTTCGGAAAGAGTTGATAAGATTGGCTTTGTTGTCACTATATGGTGCAGATGCAGCAAAATTGAGGTTATGAAAACATAAAACACAAGCACTAATAAAATAATAATAATAATGACAAGCATACACTACTAGCTAGCAGTATGAGAATGTTCCCACAGCTCGAGAGCTTCTCGATCCCGTGTCCGTAGCTTTCTGAAAGAAATGGCAGACGGCAGTGCCTCGCTCGCTGGGTGCCATGCCAAGCGGGGACACAGGAAGAGGGAGAAACTAAGGGATGGAGCTTGAACCGTCGCCCATTTTATGTTGCATGATGAAAATGTCTCATGCAACAAACGAGGACCAGAAAGACGTAAACATCCACAACTTTACACCGATAATACTGTACTTAACATGTTGCTGTGCATATTGCGAGACAGTCTTCCAATAAATACGAGCCCATATGTCGTTTTGAAAATGTGATAAATTATGACCAAGTGTTAAGTGTTTTAGTTTAGCGACCTCTATCAGCCATGTTAAATAGCGCAAAAATACCTTGTCTGGTCGGTGCTGGATTTCATTTTCCTTTCTTTTCTTTGGTCCTTTCTCGGGTCTCCTGACGGCCTCAAGACTCTGGCTGGAAGTGTTTGGTTTAGGTGAACGCTATGGGATTTTTTAATAGGTTTTAGGTGAACTAATGAATACACACTCGCACGCACACACGCACACGCACATGCACATACACGTACAAAAAAAAAAAGAAGAAAAAAAAAAAAAAGAGAGCAATGATGATGACATGTCAAATCAGTAAAATTACCGAATGAACAATACTGAGCTCTACAAAAAAAAAACAAGAAAAATATAATAAATAAATAAATAAATAAATAGCGCAAAAATACCAAAGTGAGACTCAAACCCGGTTCGTCTGGTTGAAAGACGAGTTTATTTGACTGAGCTATTTGGCCAGTGATCGTTACAACATGTTTTGTACCGGCGTACAACCTCACTGTGCCTTTTCCTAATCTTAACCATTAAGTGTCTCATGTAAAGACGTAGCGTGTACTGTACAACCTCACTGAAAGCCTCATCCTAACCCCGACCCCTGACATCATTACTGGACTGTTAGCTCAGTAAGTTAGACGTTAGTCTTCGGACCAGACAATCCGGGTTCGAGTCTCGGTTTTGTATTTTTTCGCTATTGAACATGGCCGATAGAGGTCGCTAAACTACATTACGTGACACTTGGTCCTTTTTTGGTGCATGTTAAAACGACCAATATGGTCGTTATAGTTGGAGGACTTGTTGATATTGCCCGTAGTTGTGTGCATCACTGCCACTTACAGGTCCTACTGTAGCATTACACATTCTGACAAAATAGTCAGATGGACACGCGGCTCATCGGGCCTTGGTCGATGTCTGCTCTTCTACTTTTGTTTGTGACTATGTCCAGTCGAAGTTCCTCCGTGTCTTCATGCATACCTCTTTATTTTCATCCAGTGAGGCCGTCCTCCCCTTGGCCCCCGTTCTCCTTTTGTTGCTGCCTCTCGACTTTCCCCCCCTTTGAAGCCTTGCCAGCGAAGATTGCGATTCAGTACAGAAGAGTAGTTCAGTATGGTGGAGTGGGTTGGCTCAGCAGAGGACTTTCTTCCCCCTCCCTCCTTCCAGTGCCTCACATCAAAACGAACAGGCCTCAGTGTGAAGTGCGTGCCTGGAGTGGGAGCAACTGTAGATACCCGCCACCGCCCTATTGCCGCTCCACGGTGCCCCACTGGCTGTCCAACCGCTGGTCTTCCCGAGCCTTGTTGTTGGCTCCATCCAGCTGAATATGGAATCAATATTCATTCCGCTCTCTCTCCTGCGTTCCCAAGGCCCGGCCGGCTCTGCCTTACACTGCATGGGGCGCCGTGTCATGATAACCAGATGAAAGCCGAAGACGAACGAGCCCTCGTTCGGCGGCACGCCTGCAGCTCCCAACGCCTGCCGTCGCCTCCTTTTTATTTAGGAAGAAAAGAGGCGCGCTGACATTATCGGCCGCTGCAGGCGCATTTGAAAATAATTGCCTGTATGATTGCTATTTTTCTTACCTCTTTGAGGAGGTGTAGCCTTTTGTCTCGGGGAATCAATGGCTGCTCAATACCGGACAGAGGAAAGGCAGTTTCCTTTCATGTCTGCCTGAAAAGGGGAGTATTTTTAGCCCTATTCATTTTTAGCAGAGTCTGCCATGCAGTTTTAATCTATCGCTCCTCTCTCCCAGCGTACGGCGAATGGAAGGGATTCAGAGGTTCCTCAGAGGTGCGCCACGCTGTGTCAGAGAAAAGGCGCACCATCACTATCCCTCTGCCTTTTGTCTATTATTTATTTGATCAGCCAGCTCTCTCCTATGAAGTCCAAACTGAAAAGGCCTGCACTCGGCTATTTCAGGATGGCCAACTCTCGGGACTGCGAGGGAGGCGTGCGTTTCTGTGTTTGTGCGTTTGTATCAGCTTTGTATTTAAAAGGAATCAGCGATTGTGTGTGTGTGTTTTTTTTCCCCCCTCCCCGCTTCATGCCCTAACACACTTAACACAACAACAGATGGCCGCGTGTCATCAGAGCGTTGATTCAAGCCGCTTATTTTCATGGAAAGAGTCGCAGCGCAGGGAGACGCGGGTCCAAATGGCTGTTTATTTTGCCACAAGTCGTCCCCCGGGTGCCATGAAGGAAGGTCTACCCTTACAGTAGGACATCAAGGTGCCGTTTACCGCGGATTGGCGATGTCCAAACGCGCTACAGTAAATCACGCTAATTGATCAGCAGCTTTTGCGGTGCACAAGGTTTAAATGAAGGTTGCTTAATCGTTAGAGAGACCGCGAGTGCGTTTGGCTCATCTCGCATGGTGCCGGTTGCCAAGTGTAGGCACGTGTTTGTGTGTAAGATGGAGCATCATGGAGTGGCTTAACTACTAAATTAAAAAGGCATTTGGAAAGATGGATGCACAAGCTGAGATAAAAGGCGACACATTCCAGTGGGAGAGCATCACAAGTAGGGCAATGACACCACAGTTCAAACTTCAAGTCTTTGCCTTGAATGTGAGTATGTGCCAACTGGTCATTTCATTGGGTACTTCTGCTCACTCTAAAATGGGTTATAGTATATGCTAATACAGATAACTCTTTGACCGCCAGACATTTTCAGAAAAGGGATGCCGTGGGTGCCAGCCGATTTAAGCATTTTTGACTGATCTTTCAAGGTCCACAGAAAATTATGTGTTTGGACTATGGAAACACACATACTACCAAATGAAAGATTGGACTCTCATCTTTCATCAGAAAAAAACTTTGTTTCTACCTTATTCCGTTTTTCAGTAATCAACAATAGAAAATGGTTAGTTTCACCTCTGTTTTGAAAAAAACGTATTTTAACGTCTTTGGCACTCCTCCATAGGATTTTACTAAACGTCATTTAATGTTTTTGGCAGTCAAAGAGTTAATATGACCTAATTTTAAGAGCCAGTCAGTAAAGACTATTATCGGATGTAAAGGCAAGAAAAGCTTGGCGGCCCGCCAGGCCCTATAAAGCACTGGGGGAAACCCTGTTACCAACAATCCCAAATTTTAGACCTTTCATTACGATCGGAAATACTTTTGTGTGCACCGAGCGGTGTTTTAAGCAATGCCATTTTCCATTCTGGTCATTATTTTATTGGCCACAATCTATTTATATTGGCATCTACTTGGTAAAAGTATCCATACGTCCATTGTCAGTAGTGCTTGTGAACTGGAGTCAATCTCAGCTGACTTTGAGTCGGGGTACACCTTGACTGGTCGCCAGCCAATGGCAGGGCACATACAGTGTACTGTACGTAGACAAGCAGTCATTCACAATCACATTCACATTGATCACATCAATTTTAGAGTCTTCGATGAACCAAACATACTGTCCATGTTTTTGGAATGTTGGAGGAAGCCAGAGTACCCGGAAAAACAAGCACGGGATGCAAATTCCACACATGAGCCTCCATCCAAACCAGTATTCCAGTGCGCTGCCCTTGGAATTATTTTTTGTGTAATGAATGTTTGAATAATGTTTTCACATTAGGACGTTTTATTTAATCAATCAGATTTCAAATTCTCCTAACAGAGTCAGCTAGCTAATTAGCATTTTTCCATCTTCTGTCTGGTTGGTCAGACAAAGCCAAATTTGGCTTGCAAAGCACGTCTGTAGTCATCGACAGACATTTGATAATCAGCATCTCTGCTGATTATTCATATTGTTAGTATTTTATTGTGTTTTTGTGTAGTATTGATTGGTTTTATAATTGTTGTGAGATAGTGGTGGTATTAAGGGGTGGATTAAGTTGGGTATGGCCTAGGTATCAAGGCCCACCATTGCTCACTGAATATTTTCAGTTTCAATCCCAATCGAGAATTATTACGATGAGGCAAGGCGTCCAATGATTTATATTAACTACTTTCTGCAAAAATGCGATTCACCGACCGAAGCGCTTCGATCTCAGATGGGCCGGCAAGATGTTGTGCCACCCGAGGGGGCTTCCTGTCACGAAAGGTCCCAACTGGCACACAAGAAGACAGCCCCTCGCCGCTTATTCTGAATATTTTAATGAAGCAGACAGGCATAGAGGAATAGGGAGTGATAAGGCCCAGTGTGGTAGAAAGGGAAGGAGGGTGCGGTGAGTGACAAAGAACAAGGGGGATGCTGACATCCATGGTGAAATTACAGAGCGGATGGGATGGAGGGTAAGAATGGTGAAAGTGAAAGGAGGCTTTTTGACAGAAAGAGGGTGAAATAAGTGGGTGGAACGGGCAGACGGGAGAAGGTGGAGGCAGGTTAATGGAGGCGGGGGGTCTTGAGGTGCAATGGAAGGAGAGGAAGGGGGTCGGATGAGTTTGATGGAGGTGAATGGAAAGGGGTGGACAGCTCTGTGTATGGACATCGCACACAGTGGGCACACAAAAGGACGCTGACTTCCTGCCTCACCACAATCGTTTTCCCTTCCCTCCACTGAGGAGACTTCAAGAGGACTGGTGGTCTTAAGCAAGCGGGGGCACCGTATCCCTCCTCCCCACAAGCGTGCCTGCGTTTAGTTAAAAGTGACACTCAGGGGAAATCAGCATTCTTTTCTTTTTGACTTGTATATGAATTATTCTGCTTTCCGCTGCTGTGAGTCGCTCAAGCCTCAGCGGCTTCAGCGGCGGCAGGGACAAACAGAATGAGGGCTGAATTTAAAAGTATGGAGAGAAGAAAAAAAAAAAAAGTACAAGCGGCAGCAGGCCTACTTTACGCCTAAGCTCCTCCTCTCTCCACAGTGGATGCAAAGCAACGCTTGGCCTTTTCCTTCTAAACCTCTCTCTGCGTCACAAGGCTCACAGCTAATAGGTAACCATGGTTACAGGCCTCACACATCCCCTCCCAGTTAGATTAGAGATTGGAGGCAACAGAGTCAGGATTGGTACCTGGTTTCCCTGGTATCACTGATGCTTATCGGATCACTCCATCTTCATAAGGCCGTCCAATACCATGCGCCCATTGGTGCCCATTCTCTCGGAATGAAATAAACTAGACCCTGTGCAGGCTTACAGATGGGCGTCTTCGTAATGCCTATTTGTTCCGCCTGTATTCCAGTTTAGTTCGGTTCCCCATGGCATTGTTTAAATTAGGGATTCTCTGATCATCTGCTATTTCTGATACCCATCATCCATGAGTAAGATCTGCCGATCACTGCCGATACCGATACTGTAAAATGTTTTGTTTATTTCAGAGCTGAAACTAACTCTTCTTTTATAATCGATTCATCCAACCATTTTATTCCGTTTATCCGAGCTTTGGTCGCGGGTGCCGTAGCTTTAGCCAGGTAGCCCAGATTTCCCACTCCCCAGCCACTTCATCCAGCTCTTCCGGGGGAGGATCCTGAGGCATTTATTCCATTTATTTTATCTTCAGTCATTATTTCCATTAGTTGATGAATTGAATTGATCATCTTAGAATTTTTTCGAGTTCATGAGCTATTGCTTGGCGATATTCTGCTTTGTGTTGTGACTCTTGAGCTCAAATTTGAGTTAATGAGTTAGCTTCATATGCGCTGAGAATGAAGTGGGGGAAAAAATTTAGTAATTCAGCTATTGTAATGCCCTCACATGTGGGCAAGGGGAGCCACAGTCACCGGTGCACTTTGAGGTGTTTGTTGAACGGAGAAAATAGTCAACCTCGCAATTACAACATGATGCTGTTGAGCATAACTCACATCTAGATGCTCAAAACAAACAAACCTTTTCTAGATCCTGACGTCAATCACCAAGCCACGCCCCTCAAAGGCACCCATCCAGCACACGAATACTACAATGTGTACAGTAATTACACTTTAAAATTTAAATGTGTTTTTGTCTCAGTTTCACTGTATGTTTTTTTACAATACGTTTTTTCTTCATTAACAACACACAACAATTGGTGTTTTCCGCCGGACTACCCCAATAATCCCATTTTGCGATGCCCAGCTTCAAAGCATCTGAGTTATTCAAGGGAGCTGCCGTTTGAAATATGCGCCTGCTTCCCCACTTTTCACCCCGCTGCGAGTCAGGTGCATCTCCGGCGAGGCGTTGGTCCACCCGTCAGAGAGAGATGATTTGTTTATCGGTTTCTCTCCAGATGTTTCCAGTCGGGTTGTTTTCCCCTTCGCTGACATCTGCGGGAGTCATCAAAAGAGTGAGCGCTTGACAGTCTAGAGACGCCCGCCTCGACATTGCAGAGGTGAAGAAAAAAAAATACTCATAGGTCGTCCCCGGCGGGAGTCACCTGGGAGATGATGTGTCAAGTTGGGGGTTGGGTGTATGTGTGTGTGTAAGAGACAGTGGCTGAGCTGGTGCAGGTGATGGAGTTTAGCAGGGTGTATCCAGGGTTCAAAGAGCAGCCCCCTCAGAGCACACACGCGGCGTCTTATTCTCGCGGAAGGCGTGCCTGACATTCGATTGGCACACTGCCACGGCAAACCCCCCCCCATCTCGCCTCCTTCGCCGCCCCACCCCCTAGTCTCCTCCCTCCCTAGCTCCCCTCCCCCACCCGCGGGCTCACAGATGAGTTGCACTCAGACAGGTGAGATGGCTCATGAATATTAATGTGGCGGGATTTCATTCCTACAGCTGCTGGAGCTCCTCCCCCAAACCCCCGCCTCGCCGCCTCCTCTTTGCCTCCCCGACGCAATGCTGCTGTTTGTCCTTCACGGTGAGAGGCAGCGCCCTCGCTCCCGTCCCTCAGGTTAATCGGCCCGTTCGCCAGCCTACGTGTGTGCATCTAAGTGCGTGCGTATTGGTAAGTACTGTAGGTTCCCCCTAGTGAGTGATGAGGAGGCAGAGCTGTCACAAGGGTCCCGCTAAAATCCAGAGCTGCTAACACCCTTCATGCCTCTTTCACCTCTCTAAAAGGGGGAGGGGCCACTCAACTCTCCCACTTTAACTCGATGACCCCAAAAAATGCATGAAGTCAGTCATTAGACTGAAATACTGTATGATCATTGAGCTGTAAACTGGAGGTTTTCCTCCGTCTGGGTGCACTAGAGGACTTTAGCAGTATAGGGAAACACACTCTAAAAAGAGGATTGTTGAACCAATTTAAGATTACAAATTGAGTTGTTGACCAACTAAAGAAAAATCACTTCAAGTGGTAGTAACACATGATTAAATAGTGAATATATAAAGTTTACGTAATTATGAGTTCATTCAACTTAATATATTCATGAATTAAGTTAATCGAAAGTGACTCCAATCCAAAGTAATACGTTTTATGAACTCATAAGTACTTAAACATAATATATTCTAACTTAATTCAATCGTGTGTTACCACTTGAAACAATATTTTTTTAAGTAGGTCAACAATTCAATTTGTAATCTTAAATTGGTTCAACAAAACAAAAAAAGCTAACTTTATGCTCGGCAAAATGGATGGATGGATAGATTTTCATTTCCTGTAGTCATAGAACGAAAACAAAAACAAAAAGTCCACAATGTAAGCTCCATAAAATGAGCTGAACTGGTTTTAAAAGTGCCCTGTGATTGGCTGGCGACTAATCGAAGGTGCACCCTGCAGCTAAGTCAGCTAAGATCGGCTCAAGCTTAACTTTGAACAAGTACTATAGAAAATAGATGGATGGATGATTTTTTATGGATTTCCAGGCAATTTTGACATAATAATTATATGAAAAAACAACAACACTATGCATCATGCGGAATAATATATTTTGTTGCCAGACACACTGTGACTTGTCAACCTCTGGTCCGCGGCCCGATACTGGTCTCTGGGCCATTTGGTAGTGGGCCACACAGAGGGGGGGAAAAAAATAATAAGAATAATTTTGTTTATAAGCACAGCGTATACGTCTTTGGTTTGCAAGTTAAACAAGAAGTAATAATAAGCTTAGTAAACAATAAGCAGGCCAACGTACCACCATGATGATGAGATGTAATTGTAATGCAACTCACTAATAGAAGTAATATATAGCAATCATTATCTATATCTGTATTATATTATTCCGTTCATCTAATTGTCAATAAAAAGCCTCCATTAGATTGTTGTAAAAGCTTTTCTAATTAAAGTTTAAGTACAGGAAATGTTGGATTTTCAGCAACCAGCAACTTAATGTGATTCACATGCAAGCTATTAAAGTCTAAATGGAAAATCCACACAACACTGTTAATGCTTATACACTTTCTCATCTTGTCCTTTGGTTTTATGGCCTTCTTCATACCAATTCAGTGAAGACAGGTCAAAGTCAACCTATAATGGTAGTCTGCTTTTCAGGCATACAACAACACTCATAACTGTTGTTTGAAAATCATGCAAAGTGAGTGAAGCCTAGCAAAAACGATTTCCAATTTTTTTTTATTTACTTATTTTTGTTTTACCATAGTGATACCTTGACTAACCCACCTTACAAGTTTTTTGTGCTTCAGTTTTGGCACCAGTGACGAGGTGGGGGGAGCAAAAGTCTCCAATGCCCTTTCAGGCTTTGAGCCGTATGAACAGTCAAACACACAAAATGAAAACACTCACAAGCACCTACAATAAGACAAAACTCACATAAAGAGATATAACTCATGTGCACAGTTGTTGGGACTTCTGGCTTGTCCCAGCATTTTAATAATTTTTTATATATTTTTTTAATAAAACTAGTTAATTCCATTATATTCTATTTTATTATGCTGTAATACAATGTAGTGCTACTTGTGTGTCCTCTAACCTCATGATCCTAATGTTCCATGCGGTATATCTGGTCGTGACAATTTATTTTTATTTTTTTTTATATATAATTTTTTTTATTAAATTTTCTTAAAATCTACTTGGGTGGCCCACCCAAGTATTAACATGGTGAGGGAAACACTGAATAAATAACGGAAAAACATAAGTGCTTAACAAAAACACAATATATAAACACAATTTAATTTTGTAAGAAGGTATTTGATGTGATTAAGACTTAAAATAAAATGAATGCATCACAATTTTTCAGCTAAATGTAAACTCTAGGGAATTAACTGTCATATGACAAGTAATAACGCAGTTAGGCCAGTGCTGATATTTAGCTATAGAAGTGTAACCTCACAAGCCAGATTGATAATTGTGATTCACTCAAAGGGAGTTCTTCACATTATCATGAGTCATTAAATCACATTATATGATGGTATTCTCGTAATATTTGTGAACAAATACCACGAGAATTCAGCTTGCTGGCAAGGTTAACATAAGTGTTGTTCACTCAAATTAATAAGTCAAAGCTACAGAATATGTTAAAAGACCTTCACTGTTTTTTGTTTTTTTTCAATTTCATTATGGCATCTTCTAATCATAGCGTTTTAAATCCTGACATGCAAATCTAAAGGATGCTAATATATATATATTTTTTTTTTTATCACAGTGAGATATAGAAATTAGAGCAATGGTTATGCTCACAGTTTTAACAGCTCTCTTACAAATGCACCCATGTTGAGCATTGTGGATATTTGTGCTAACTTCAAAAACTTGAGGAACAAGCCACTGTAAAGCATTTTTAAAAATTTTGACAACTTCTATTGCATCATTTCCAATGATGGTTGCGTAACCACGGCCTGCTCGTGTTTTTTACACAGCTGTCCTAGATGTGAGGTTACCAGCAGAGCACCAGTCTCGCTCGCCAACCTCCCCTCCTCCCGCCTCCAGTGTGTGTACACGGTGGGAGGATCAGCTGCGTTTCATCAATATATGTACATACTGTATATGTTAGTCAAATCCGTGGATAAATGCCTCGGTGGGCACAGGGGGTTTAGTCATGCTGAAAAAGTAACGAGACAAGAGGAGAACCATGTCGGAACAGGAGAATGCAACTTAGTGGAGGGAAGCGTTATCGACGGGGTACTCGCTTCCCTGTAAGCGTATTAGTTCGGCATTAGCTATAGCGCAACGCGTTGCGTGTGGGGGCTGTGTCATAATTGTACCGTTTCTGTACCGCTGCCACCCACACCTAATGCAAATATGGATGGGATCAGTTTATAATTAGCATACCTGTTAAATGTATTTGCTCGCCGCGCCTGGAGACCGCAGCCTTTTGTTTGCTGGCACTTGTTTTTGTTCTGCAATCATGGAAGGTGGGTAGGAGGTGGAGGTGGACTCGCTGGGCTGGGGGGCATGTTCTAGGAAGCAATTTCTCAGAAGACATCTGACGTGAGGATCTGAGAATCTGTCCAGTTTACCCCCCCCCCCCCCCCCACATCCGAACCTGTGTATCAGGAAATAGCTGTGGAGCCTATGAGGCCCTTTAGTGACAATCTAGTGGGAACCAAAGCAGAACCAAAGCAATGCTAGCCTAATTAGCTGACCTGATTACTATATAGGCGGGCACATAAAGTATAGAGTCAATCTCTTAAGGCGCAATTACAGAAGTGTATAAGCACGGAAACAGCTTTTGTTCTCTCGCAGCGCAACAGTAAACATGTTAAGAGGATGCTAGCGCAACAACCAAATAATATTTGCGTCCAAAAATTTTAAAATGCCAATCTTGACTTAGTTGTAATGTCTTAAAGCATGTTTATTGAACAATTTTTCAGGCTTTTCAAAATGTATATATAGATATTTTATCTTAGAGAATAGACATCCTTTTAAATTTCAAACTAAATGTTCAGGGGGCTCCCAAGCACGTCTTAAAAAGTTCAATGGAAACTCAAATAAGCAAGGTGAAAAGGTGGTGAAGGATTCTGGTTGGTGGCCTGGTGGGTGGTGTCTGGCCGGTGCTGGATTTCACTTTCCTTTCTTTCCTTTGGTCCTTCCTCGGGTCTCCTGACGGCCTCACGACTCTGGCTGGAAGTGTTCGGTTTAGGTGAACGGTATGGGATTTTTTAATAGGTTTTAGGTGAACTAATGAATACACACACGCACATACACGTTCTCACCCACATACAAAAAAATATTTATATATATTTAAAAAAATAAAGGAGAGCAATGATGATGACATGTCAAATCGGTAAAATTACCGAATGAACAATACTGAGCTCTCCAGAAAATAATATAAAAAAAATAATAATAAAAAAATATATATATATATATATATATATATATATATATATATATATATATATATATATATATATATATATATATATATATATAAATAAAATCAAAAGTTTGATTTGCGACTTGTCCAAATTCTTGGCCTTGGACCCATGAGAACTCCAGATAAGACCAAGTCAACCAAGTCAAAAAAAAAAAAAAGGAAACTCAAATAAGCAAATACCATAGCTCTCTGTCTCTACAGTTTTCTGCAGTAAATATTTTTTTCCAAAATGTAAAAATACCTTAAAACCTAAACTTTCACATTTCTTTGTTTTAATGTCGAACAAAAACAAATGGTTCAGAAAGTTCCCAGGGTCAGCAGCATCTCATAAAGTTAACAAAACTTTAAATAGTTCCCTGAGATTAAAATGGCTTTAGATTTACCTTTATAACGGCTGTCAGATTATTTTTGCCGATATTCGTCAAAATGTCCAATAATCGTCTATCCCTACTCTTCGGCCCACTCGACATCACCTGGACGTGGGGGAAGTTTTGCCTTCAGTTGGAAAAGTGTACCAAACGGCGCTAAATGCTTCATGCCCTTGTCCATGAATCCTCGCACCACAGCAATTCACACATTAAGGCCATCAGTCCGCGTCCAGTCAGCTGCCCGCCGGAGAGCCTCATGGAATCCTGACAGATTGTTTGTGTTTTGGAGCGTGTTTGTTTTCCTTGCCAGTCCACTTCTCGCGTCCTAGCCATGTTTTGCCATGCATCATCACTCTCTCTCTCTCTCGCTCTCTCTTTCGATGACTGCCTCCTTTTTACCTCCTACCGCCCATACTTTCTCATGAGGGGGGGGCGGCGGACATGCGACTACCTGTGAGAGGGGAATCTGTGGAAACAAAGCACTCCCGGCGCCTTATAAAGCCGCACCGTTGTTTTGTTTCATTCTCTCACTCTCTACCCACCCTCCTCCTTCATCGCCATCTCCATGTCATTGTATGCCAGCCAAACTTGCCTAATCAGCAGATTTTCTACCAAAATAATTGGTGGCGGCCTTGCTGCTGGCGAGCCTCGTGCCATACACAGATAGGGAAAAGGAGCACTTAATATTCCGCACGGCTCGTGCCTACCCCCTCCTTCTCTACTGTTCCCTGTGATATCTGACCTCTTTTGTCTCCTGCGCGGCTTGATGTTGATTTTGGAGGGCATTGTTAGCCGCGGCGCCGCCATTGGTAGAGCTGGTCGGCGAAAGGCGGTCGGTTGAGGGGGGGGGGGGCCCATGGTTGGTCGGGTGAAAAGGAGCTTCATTTGCATAAAGGCTTAGCCCAGATTTGGAGCCACTCAGTGAGATCTGAGGAGAAGGGCCCGGGGGCCACGAGGTAATCATCCATGGCCTGTCACAGCGCTGTCATTCCTCTGTGTATTTATATGTGTGCGCGGGGGGGTGGCTTGTGTATGTGTGTGTGCGTTTGTGTGTGACTCGTCATTGTTGTTTGTTTGTACCACTTTGCATCATCTCGTGCGCCCTCTCCTTTTGTTCCAGGGAGACTCGTCCGTGCCAAGAGGATGGTGGAGGCCCCAAATCCCACAGAGTGCGAATATATAGAAGGAAGTATACCCATTGAGTGGGATGGTGAGTGTCCATACCTCTCTAAGCATCCAACCCAGGCCTTCGCTCATGTCTTTCCTCTTTTAATTCCACCCTCGCACTGAAAGATGGGGGTTGGGAATGTACTTTTTTTTTTTTTTTTTTAATCAAAGACACCTTCTGCCGGCGTGCCGGTAAAATAGCGTTCCTTACAAGTGGATACAAACGGTTCCCTCTGTCTCAGGCTGGCTTTATCCACCTTAAACCCCTCATCCCGCTTCGCCCCATCCCTCATGCATTTTCATCAGCATGCAAATAAGAAAAGGGATAAAAGAGGGCCCAGAATCCCCCGCGCTAGCTGGAGGAAGAGTTAGAGAATTTCTGTCTCGCTCTCGCTCTCTCTTTGGCTTCCTTGAACCTGCTAGGCTATGCAGCCAGCTCAGCCAAAATAGAGCATTAAAAAAAAGAAGAAGAAAGTAGGGGGGTATGACAGACAGGAGAGAGGAGATAGAAGGACAAAGGTACTGATGGTGTGTGTGTGTGTCTGTCAAGGAATGAATTGGAATGCGCAATTCTGAAAACACGGTTACCGTACTTACTGTTTTTTATGTGACTGTTTAATAGGGGCGTTAGAAAAGATCGATTCGGCAATGTATCGCGATATTACAGAGCGCAATTCTCGAATCGATTCGATATGCGTCCGATTCGATTTTTAAACATACATTTTTTATGGGAATATTCAACAAAACGTCTTACTTAGGGTTAGGATTCACACATTAAGCATGGAAAAATGTTATGTTAATGGAACATTAAGACTTCATATTTTATTTCAGTGCTGTTCAGACATGCAACCAGTTTTTTTTAAATGCAGTGGCTCAGTTACAAGCCTGAATTTTCAGATAGACAAATACATTTTCATACAAATCTTACAGTGTACATGTTCAAGTTTACTGATGAGTATTTTCTAAATTTGAGTTTAAAAAAATCGCAACAATCAATTTATAGATTCGCATCGGGATTAATCGGTATCGAATCGAATCGTGACCTATGAATCGTAATACGAATCGAATCGCCAGGTACTAGGCAATTCACACCCCTACTGTTTAATATTTATTTATTTAACTTTCCGAAAAATTTAATTCACAATTTGTATCTCTTCAATAGACATTTTTACCATGACTTCGCACGTACTTCTGACTGAGTAGCAAAAGTGATCTCCAATGGTTCTACCAGTAAACAAGCTTTTACATGTCATTTGTCCAAGGCAAAGTGAAAAGCAGGGCTAATATATGGGGGCCCTGTAGTGTAAACCAGTGGTCCCCAACCTTTTTTTTCCACCACAGACCGGTTCATACAAGTCCACGCAAATCCACTATGTATTTTTATGTACCTGTACTAGCAGCACAAACACCATAACAAGGGTAACAAGTACGCTTTAATATGGTGAGGTCACTATGGTAATGCTTGTAAATAATACGAGCAACACAAAACTGGGGTATTTTGTAGATATAACAATAAATGTGAAACTTTTTTTTCAATTATCAATAAAAAAATATCAATTAGCATCAGCGCTACACGACTGAGATCATTAGCATCTTGACATGCGTCAAGATTCCGTCGTAAACAGAGAGAATCCGGTCACTTTTCAAAATAAAATATTTCTAAGCCTCAGCTTATATCTATTAACCAGAAGTACAGTAAGTTTATTTATTCTTTCAACTGCGCGGTGGCGTGGTTGGAGACCACTGGTTTAAAACACAACAGCAAATAACTAAAACTTAAAAGCACAATGGCAAGTTAAAAAAACATGACAACAATTCAAAGCATGGCAATGAATAACTAAACACAACAACAGTTAACTATTGACAACAGCAAATTAAAAAAAACAAAATAACAAACCTTATTTTCCAACTGGAAGAAGTAGATGCATGGGAAAAAAAGACTCATCGCTGAATTAGACTATATGCCACGGAGGAGGCGGGACTTCCAGGTTTTCACCCATCAACTTTGTCCCCGTTTCCAGTTTGCGACGTGTGGGCCGCGTCCCAGTACTTGCGCGTCCGCCTTTGTGCCCCTCGGTTGCGCGGTCCCGTAGACGGGTGCGAGGCTACGAGTGTGTAGTGTCTGTCTCAGTGTCCGAAGCATTTCAGATAGCCGAGACGCCCTCCCGCGGAGGAGCGGGAGCGCGCGGTTGCGGGGCTGAGTGGTGGGGATGCGAGTGTTGGAACGTGGCCAGCAGTTGCCGGAAACGACGCTGATGTGTAAAAGTCGGAAGTCCGTGGACAGTCCTCTCGTCCTTCGACATTGTAGACCCATAATAAGTATGCCCAAAAAAAAATCCAAAGAAAAAGAACAACGGTAGCTTAGACTCTAAAATCAAAAGTTTGAATTATTTTTATTTTTTTTAAATTACAAAAAAAAAAGAAAAAAAAGAGAGAGCTGATGACATGTCAAAATCGGTAAATTTACTGAATGAACAATACTGAGCTCTCCAGAAAATAATATAAAAAAATAATAATAATAAAAAATATATATATATATATATATATATATAGATATATAGATAAAATCAAAAGTTTGATTTGCGACTTGTCCAAATTCTTGGCCTTGGACCCATGAGAACTCCAGATAAGACCAAGTCAACCCCAAAAAGTTGCAGCGCCTAAAAAAAAGAAGAAAAAAAAAAAAGGTCTGCTGCTGCTTTTAAATATGACTGCAGGTTTGTGTGGGTGTTCTCACTATCTGTATGTATTTATTTATTTCTTTTTTATTCCTGCAGCTTGGATGCGAGGCAGACGGAAGGAGCCTCCCTGTGTAGAGGTACGTGTCCCCAGCCACCACCCAGCAGCAGCAGCAGCAGCAGCCTCCCTGCTGTGATGATGCTCGGACTCTTGGGGGGGGTTCGGCTTTCAAGGGAAAGGAGACACTTTTGATTTGTTTCCTTTCTTTCGCTTTCTACCGAGGAACGTTTGGGAGCGGCTTTAAAATAAACACCGTGAAAGGTTCTGAGAGAACCTTGTCCTGGTTAAAGCCAGTGGCAGTACAATACTTCCCAAAGTCTAAAATTAGCCCTTTACTATATGACTGTAAAAATAATAATAATAAAAAAAATATAGGCGGAAGGAGCTAAACACAGGAATGGTGTTTTTTTTAAATATTTTTTCATCTCGTTTCAGTTTAGTTTAGCGAAATCCTCCAACTGTACTATTAAGAACACAGAGGCAAGGAAGGCATCTGATGTGGCAAAAGACAAAACAAAACACAGATCTCAAATTACAGACAAATTATTGTGGATAAATGAAAAAAGAGCTTGTTGGCGATTGTGTTAGTGATGATCTAATATGCAAAAAAAGCTAAAAATTTGCACGGTGATTTGGTAGGGAAAACCTCGTTTAAGCCCTAAAAAAAAAAAAAAACAGTCCCTCGCCATTGTGAGGCTTCAAACAGGATCTTCTCAGAGAAAAGAGGCCACTGTTGTTAAAGTATTGCAGAGAGTCGGCAGCGGGTTGTAAATGTGATACAGAGGGACTGGATGAGTCACAGAAAGGCATCAAAGTGAACGTCCTTGGAAAGTAGTGGTGGATTCGTGAACGCAGTACCTGCTTTTGGTCCTGGCACAAGAGTTGAGAATGACCTTGTTCTGAAATTTCACCCAAAAGCAATAAAATGAATGAAACAAATGAATATTAGAGTAGACTAGCACCAAAATCTTGATTCATTATTCTTATTGATGCCAGAAAATGTACTCATTGCCTTTTTACAGCAGCATTCGCTGGTGGACGTTGCCATCCATCCCCCTATTCATTATCTGACCCACTTATCCTCATGATGGTTGCAGGAATGCTGGAGCCTATCCCAGCCATCTTCGGGCAGTAGGCGAGATACACCCTGAATTGGTTGCCAGCCAATCGCAATACTTTTAACACCGCAAAAGTTTTTCTTTTTAATTTAAAATGGCTTGAACCGGGATCCCACGCTGCATTGTGGCCAAATGTAGAATCCGGGTCCGTTTTTGCACCTATTGGTGTTGTAGATAATCAATCGTTGTTGCTGCGGACCAGCTGCATCCTAAAGCTAAGATTGCTAGCTAGCTGGGAGGCTGAAGTTGGCTAACACCTGTGGTTGAGTGACTGAACAGCAAAGTAATGGTCGAGGACTTGAGACATTGCCGAGATGGGCTTCATTGACCGTAATTGCTGAGCAGTTTTTTTTTAACTCTCATTAGCTGGCTAACTTTTCCCTTACACGCCCACACATTTACAAACTTTGTTGTAGTGTAATTTGTTTCAGGGGCTGGAACTGATTAATTTTACTCCCATCCATTTTAATGGGGGGGGGGGGTCTTTTGTCTGGTAACAGATTAACTTTGTGAACCGAGATTTTACTGTACTTAACTCATTCACTCCCAGCCATTTTCACTGAAGCAACCCCCTTTGCTCCCGTCTGTCTTACTGGATTTTGACTGATTTTGCAAGGCCCACAGAATATTGTGTTCTATTGCTATCAAAACATGGAACCTACCAAAAGAAAGATTAGAGTCTCTTCTTTTATCAGTAATTAAAAAAAAAAAGGTATATTTCTATCTGTTTCCGTTTTGCACCAATTATCATTCTAATGTAGCTAAATTTCATTATTATTCACAAATCTGTCTGTTTTACTGGATTTTGACTGATTTTGCAAGGCCCCATAATATTGTGTTCTATTGCTATAAAAACATGAAACCTACCGAAAGAAAGATTAGAGTCTCTTCTTTTATCAGTATTTTTTTTTTAAAGTATATTTCTATCTGTTTCCGTTTTGCACCAATTATCATTCAAATGTAGCTAAGTTTCATTATTATTCACAAATCTGTTTAAAACAGTAGGGAAAATAGCTCTTTGCAACATGGCCCTGGTTGATCTCTTATACTCTGCTGACACCTGCTGGACGTTTTTGTAATAACTACGCTCTAGCATAAAAAAAAACAAACAAACGTATAAATACGTCTTTGGGAGCATGCTAATATTTAAAATAGAACCTGTTTTGGGGAGCAAATGAGTTAAGTAGATGAGTTGAATCTGTACTTTGAGTTTTACTAGAGGCTTTTTGATGATCTGTTTTTCTTTTTTAGCTATGAGGTGTGAGCACTGTTGCCCCCCACCCGTTGTTAAAGCAGAACTCTTAATTGTCCGTTGAGTGTGAATGGGCGTTTGTCTGGATGTGGCCTACGATAGGCTGCTGACCAGTCCAGGGTGTACCTCGCCTCTCACCCAAACTCATCTGGAATTGCCTCTATCTCACCCGCAACCCTAATGAAGCTAAGCGGTATTGAAAGTAGATGGACGGACGGATGGTGAAAGCAGAAGGCCTGTCTGTGTCGTTTGGCCTTTTTTGTTCCCTGGCGCTCTCCTAGATGCGAATGCTGAAGGCTGCTCCTTTCTTTCTACCGCTCCCTCGTGTGGCTCTCCCTGGGTTTTAATTGCTCTTTAAACGCGAGAATGCTGGAAACGGTTTGGGCCCCGTAACGCAATGTGGCTCTATATCGGAAATCCCTCGCTCACTGGTTGTGTCGTCTCTCCTTGCCAACGGGCCTGTGCCATCCTTACCCAGCGTCGTGCCAGAACATTCTATTCCAATTTCCTTTGCCTTGTGTCCGCTCGTCGACAGCTGGACCGACCAAGGCTTCACTCCCGGCACATTTAGCCTAAACCCCCCTGTCACCCCCCCCCCCCCCTTCTCTTCCCAGTCCAAGTCCGACATAAATTGATTGGATTAAATCCTGTCATTAACAGGCTGGAAAAGCAGCTTGGTATGTTTGTCTCCGCTCTCCCCCCCAAAGTGTCGCTTTTTTGGCCACGCCGCTCGCTTTTCCAGGCCAGCGCGCCGCAGCAGCCCAGTCGGCGCGGCCTTTTTATGACATGGCTCAAGTGATGGGGGGGTGGTTTAGAGCAGGAATGTTAGTTGAGCCGGTCTTTCCAAGCGTGGACAATTAGACGTTTCACTCATTGTAATAAAGGTCCTACTTCATGCTCGTTTGTTCCTGGCAGTGCCACGTTGATTTGTATGTTTTGTTTTTGTTTTTTTTTGTGAACAGATGCCGCTTTGAATACAAAATAAAGGAAAAGCGGAGTAAGGATTCTTTCTCTCTTACACGCTCTCTAGATATGATTGGAAAAAAATAATCTGGAACACAAAAATAGTGAAAAACATTTCAATCTCCAGAATTCAGTTCTTTTTTTTCCTTTGGTTGCTTTTTCTGTATTTGTGTTTTATTTGTCAGGACTACAAATGCAAATGAGCAGTTTGGCTAAATGTTTACAGATATGTACATTGTGATCAATGTACACTGTCTATCCAAAAATACAACAAAGTTTAAATATTTAAAAAACTATCTGATAAAGTGACACTGATGTAAATAAGATGGGCTCACACAGTGCCATCTACTCACCGTAGGAAAAAGTGACACCACTGGTGGCCATCTTGCGTTGCCACATGCTAAGCGCACCTCACTCGAATACGCTGATTTCTCTTGTCTCTACGGCAAAAAATACCACAATGTGTGCCATATGGTTCTAACAAAAAGTCTGGGGGATTGAATATCTGCAAGCGTTACTCAAAGATTTATTTGCATGATGTTTTCAGAAACATCAACCATGAAATGACTGCCCATCAGGAAATAATTAGCGGCGAAATGTAAACCTCACTTCTGTAAGTCATGATTCACAAAGCTGACATAATTTGGTCGATGCAAACTCTGAAGTTTGCTCTCATTATTCCGTACAAGGATCCTGTAAAACACGCACTGGTAAGTGTTTCAGTGAATTTGAACAGAAGTTGTCAGTAACAGTGGCAATGCAAGATGGCTGCCCTTTTGGCTTCAGCCGCGAGAAGCTAATTGTGAGTCCATTTTGTATACATCAGTATGAAGTGACAACTTATGTTTGATAGCCTAGCTTTAAGTGGCTAACTTTAGACTAATACATTTTGACAATTTAAATGGAAGGGGGGGAAATTTGTGTTGCAGACTGAGATGTATGTGGTTGATTCTCAGCTAGGAAGTAGCATCATCCCTTTTTCAGGTTATAGTAGTGGTTCTTGATTGACAGTGGAATGAAGACAATAACTTGATTTTTCACAATTGAAACCGCATTTTTTATACTTGGCATTTAAACATTTAAGTTTGACAGGATTGTGAAGGTTTTTATTTTTGCTTTACAGGGCATCTTTCAAGAGTCCCAAGTCCACTTGACCATGATTAATTCTGGGGTGTAACGCGACTATGGTTATATCTTGCCAAACAAATGTTTTTAAAACCACACCGCAACAACACTTCAATGCAGTATTCCTGAATAATCCAATTCATGCCAGCTGTTCACCAAATGATGATCTGTGTGCATTTACGCAGGAGCTGGCAAAGAACGAGTCCTACAGGGAGCAGATCAAGCTGAAAGCCAAAGAGGTGGAGGAGAAAGACTTGGCCCTGAAAGCGCAGGAATACGAGGAAGGCCTGGTGGCGACGCCGTCCCGGACTGTGGCCGCGGGCCATGCGGCCGCCACCAGCTTTGGCAAGCAGGAAATCAGCGAGGAGCCAACCAGCACCGCCAACACCTTCCAGCCGGGCTCCTGGCGGCCTAATCCCAAACAGGATGCCTAAAGAGACAGCGGTATGGACTCTGACTATTTGGCCGTAGAATCCAATCCAATAGAAAGGCGCTTTTCATACGGCTCTTGTATCAGATCTTTGATTATGCTAATGAAGTAGCAGGTGAGTGTGTTTAATGTTGGTGTGTCAATAAACAATAGGAACATTAATTGCATCCTGTTTGAGGCACTATTGTGTGTCCCCAAAATTAGAAAGATATGTTTTTTGATGCTGTTTAACGTGTTTTGACAGTGTCAAAAGTTTAGTTTTATCTGTGTCACCAAAAATGCATTTAGCCGTACATTTTGGCTTATGTAAATATAGACATAAAATCGTAATAGATTCAATTGTTCACTCTTAACGTGAATGACGTCAAAAATTCATTTGAACTATTCATATTCATAAAAAAGTTATTGTACATTTAGAACAGATATAACATTTGTTATTAATCGTGAGTTAACTATTGAAGTAATGTGATTAATTACAATAGAATTTTTTTATCGCCTGACAGCCCTAATTTTTAGTTGTCTTTTTTCTTAAAAAAAAACAAAGATTATTTTTAAAAAAATCTAGGTTTATATACTCTTGTTAACAAAAGTGGGAAAAAAATGTTAAACTAATAGAAATCGTTCAAATGAATTTTTGACGTTTATAGGCGTCAATGGCAGTGAATGAGTTAATCTACCAATTTAATATCAGTTGCTAACCAAAACAGCAACACCAAAGCACATACAGTGAAGTATGGATTATTACAACATGTTGCAAATGAGAATTGTGTTTTTTTAGGCCACTAGTATCAAATTTAAAGCACATTTTTCAGTAAATGGGACCACTATTGCCCTCAGAATATCAGATTATTATTTGTCACCTGGTTTGACACAATTATGGCATTAAGACCTATGAACAACAAAGTGGAGGTATTGAAAAAAAGTTTTAATGAGGCAGTTGTGCACAGGAGGTTAAAAAAATATGTTTGGTTTTGTACATATGGTACATATGTTCATCTTGCTTTTTAACTAAGTGTTCATAAAAGCACTTTTGACAATGCAAGTATGCATAGTAGTTCATAAATAGGATTTATTGTTTATTATTTTTGAACAATGTATGTATTTTTTAATGATTCTTTACCTTGGAAAAGTCCTAATTGGAAATTTGAAATCAGCAGTTTCACAGCTCCAGATTCCAGAAGAGCAATTCTGTCACAATTTGTTGTACAAGTAATTTGAGTTACAAGTTAAGTCACCGAATGAATTCAATTCTTAAGTCAAGGTACCACTGTACATTTTCTCTCACAAACTTGAAAAAAAAGGCCTTTTTTATGGAAGCATCCATAAAAATTTTATTAATTACAAATAAATCTGTTAGGTACAGAAAGGCTTGATTTCATATCAACTGAACACAATGGTGATGTTAAAAATGGAATGCAATATTTAGCAAAAGCCACGCATAACAAAACAAGCAAACTTGTGTATAAAAATGTCAAACACACTCTTGCTGAAAAAAGTCCGACGGGAATGTCCGTCCGTCTCGGCACTGTTAGACCAGTGCGGGCTGGCGCGCCCCCACCTTAAAGGGTCCGTGCTGGTGGTGAAGGCAACGGGTGGTTCGGGCCCTTCATCCTCCACACAGCCGTCTTTCTAGTTCCTCTTCACCTTGGCCAGGTTCTCCTGACGCCGCAGCTTCCTCTTCTGCTCCTTGTCACGCACCTCGATCAGCTTGGCCAGTTTCCACGACAACAGCGCGCTGGCGATGAAGAGGGGCGTGAGCGCCAGCAACACGGTGGTCAGGAAGCCGTACGGGTCCTTGGCGGCCCACTCCACTATGTACACGGCCCATGCTTGTATCGTCTCAATCATGGTGCTGGGGGGAAAATAGCGCATTAGTGGTTGGATGACCAGTGGGGGCATCGGGGCACACATTGTTTTTTACGCCAAGGACTGTATTATTGTATAGTGATGGCAAAAAAATCAACACAAAGAGTGTTTTCTCCCTGTCTTCAATTAAGCTCCATTAATTGTTTTCCCCGCAAACTGTCTGTATTGTAACTTAATTGACTGCCAGACGTTTTCAGAAACGTCCCCAGTGCCAGCCGATTTTAAGCATTTTGACTGATCTTTCAAATTATGTGTTTGGACTATGGAAACACACATACTACCAAATGAAAGATTGGACTCTCATCTTTCATCAGAAAAAAAAGTTTGTTTCTACCTTATTCCGTTTTTCAGTAATCAACAATAGAAAATGGTTAGTTTCACCTCTGTTTTGAAACAAACGTCTTTTAACGTCTTTGGCACTCCCCCATAGGATTTTACTAAACGTTATTTAACGTTTTTGGCAGTCAAAGAGTTAAGCTTCCTGGCTGGTGTCATGTGACTCGTTACATGATGTCACCTGTGAATGGGGAGTGGGTTTTGTTTTCTGTCATGTGAAGCATTTTGTTACAGAAAAATAAGGTAAAGATTAGATAAAGAAGTTTTCTGTTAAGCCATCGACATTAAGCTGGCATACTTTCATTCGATATATACTTTGAACTTTTTGGTGTTAAATATAGATTTATTATGATTTTTAATTCTTTTGTATAGTACACTACAACTGGGAACACAAACAGCTTGAAGCGAGCACACTTCTCCATCCATGTCTTTATCTAAGAGAATTGCTAGACATTGTCAACTATGTTGTCTTGTGACAGTCGGAAACCTAACACCTTCTACGAACATACAGGTAAGGTGTATTTTATTTTTTCAGTTAACATTAGCTAATTTTACATTTTTTGTATTAGACAGTCCACATTGTTAATACAACTACAGGTTTGGATAGTATAAAAGCCTGAAACAATGCTTCATCGATCTGTTTTTTTCCTTCTCAGTGATACAAATAAAACAACTACAAATATCCATGTTCCATAGGTTACTGCGGGTCGGGGTGAACTGGTGTTCATCCCAGACGATTTAAGGTGAAGACGGGATCCTATACTACGAACATAATTTGAATAGACAACCATTCATACTCATGAATATTTCACGCCAGCATGCATGTTTATTTCATGCCGGAGGAAGCCAACAAGCACGGGAAAAACATCGCACTTGACACAGTAAGGCCAGAACCGAGATTTGCGGCACACGTGCTAACCACTTTGTTTGTTGTTTGTTTGTTACGCTGCCACACTTATATTCCATCAGCCTAAATTGGAGACACCATAGCACAAAATCGAGCAAAAAACAGACGTAAAAACGTATACTCGCCGATGTACATGAGTAAAATGAACGTCACACCTTTAAAATAACTACTAATTTGATGCTCGCTACTTGTTCATCATTCAAAACGAACGGAAAAAATAGCTCCACGTCCTCAAAAATATCACAACTCGTTTCTATTCATCTGTCGTTAGTAATATACGTGAAATGTGATGACCTCCGTGCGGGATTTAAGCAACACTTTCGTACAGGATTAGCATCATCAGCTAACCAGTAGCCTACACCGGATAACGGCCCGAACTGCATATAAGGCGAAAAACTCGACAAACGAAGCATGGGAATAAATGTGGATTTTAAAAGGTATGTTGTGATTTTCGATGTATGATTAATCCAATGAGAAAGATACGAACCTGCGTGCGGTGATTTCTTTTTATTTCTATTCCTCTCCGATTTCCTTCCCAGTTTCCGGATGCAGGGCTGGAGAGGATGTGACGTAATCTCCATGTTTACCTGGGTTTTGTAGTTCTTTACTATGATGAGGCAGACATTCAATATGTTTTTCATGCACAGTAAAAATACAACGCTAGCACTGAGCAATGAAGATGAACAGTTATTTGGCAGAGTTTTAGACTAAAATGTAGATAATACATAAATGAATAATGTGGACTGCAACCATTTATTATTCATTATTACTTAGATGTTTATGAGTTAGGATAGGATTTCATTTTTTGTTATAATACCACTAGGAAACATAATTATACAGTGGTTAATTTAAAAGTCAGAACAAAATTACAGCAAACATTGGTATTAAATGTGAACCAGTCGGGCTTCTCTACAGAGGGATAGTAATTGTAATTTCTCAATAACGACCAGAGACACTTTATATTTACTCAGTTGCGGCGAGTACCCAATGTTATTTATTTTTCCATACCTGACTAATGGGTTGGTTTGTTATTTAAAAATAAATACATAAAAAGACTAACATACACCAATGTAAAATGTAAATGCTGCTGTGATGTTGCGCTATGTCGCACTACATTCCACATAGAAACGCCAAATATAGCACAAAATGTACACACACACAAATCATTTTGATCAGTTTAATTGATTACATTTTATATTTTTTATTTCAATCTAAAACTATATTTTATTTTTTTAAAATCATCAATACAATTGTTTTTGTAAGTTTACCAATATTATTATGTATTAACTAATTTTGATAAAATAAATGCAGTATTTGTTTGTTCATTATAAACTGTTTTTATAATTTGTAAATTTAAATGAATAATTAATTTGGTGTTTTGATTAATATCTAATATAATACATTAAAAAAATTGTGTAATCTATAACAATATTTGTATTTCATTCATTAAAAAAATCACCATTAAATATAAAATAATTTTAATAAATAGCAAATCATTATATAAAAATAAATGTATCACATAATTGTCAATATATTACATGTAATTTGTGTTTGGATCAAAACCATCAAGCCAAAAATTATCCTTTAAATAAGATAATTGCTGTTAGTATTTATTGCATTTAAAAAAATAGATAATTACATGCAAATTGTTACCTATTTATAAAAAACAATTACTTTCAAATAATTTATCAAAAACAATGTTCATGTTTTAATAATGAAATGTTTTAAAACTGTATACATAGATGGAAGTAATTACAATTAACTCATGGTACCACGTTGTCCTTTTATTAGTTCTTCCGCATTTTTAATGGGGGGGCATTTATCGTAGGTAGTAGAGATTAATAGAGACGTGGTCTACATTGGTGTGCAGACCACTATTTGGGGAGCCACACTGTGAAACACATGTTACCTTGTAAAAAAAAAACACACACACACACACCAAAAACATCTGACACCTGGCTTTTATTAGGGAAAAATGTGATCACTAGTAAATTTTCAGTTTGAACAATCCTGCAAATTATAAAGCAATAACTCCTGTCCGCAAGAAGAAAGGGAGCCAAAAAGGCTCCGTTGGCCCTCTGAGAAAGATGACTAACATAACAAAGCAAGACCTCCTGGCTTTGTGAACTTCCTGTGGGGAAGTATTGAAACCAAATCAGGTTAGGCCACATCTGCTGGCTCCATACGGCACAGATCGCTTTCAACGCGGTTCAAAGGGCAGCCTTTTTAGTCCCCCTCGCAAGAGTCGCGACGGGGGCAGCTGGGAGGGAACACGTTGCTAGCATTTCTGATTTACAGGCATACTTTTGGCTGTCTTTTATAGACAATTAAGGAGCACGGCGGCAATCTGGCGGCCATTTTGTGAAATTGTTTTAATTATTACGGTAGTTTGTGGGCGTCTCGTCAGTAGTGGGGAGCTCGGGGGCAGGCAGTATAACCACACGAGCTTACACCCGCAAAAGGCATGGCCCTGATGTCTTGTCGCAGTAGGAACCCACACAGGAAGGTGGGCACGCCAAATGACTGTACCGCCATTTTGTATCCATCCACCTCCGCTACTTTTAATGGCTGTTAGGGGAAAGTAATCATGTGGCCAGACACTGAGAAACAGCAGACATTTTTTTGTGGGAGGTATAGAATGTGCTACAAGAAAAAACTTTTAAACATCCCTTTACCTTTTCATCTGAAATATTCCTTTGTTCCATCCGTCTTTCATCCTTGTTGTCACAAAAAAACAACCTGTCAATCAATAGGACCAGACAAGATACCACTGTATTATATTTATTAAATGTTTTATGTTCATGTCATGTTATTAGATACATATTGATTCTGAACAATCTATGTGGCATAGTTGTGTCACATTGTGTGCTGTACATATAGTATTGATATGAAAGTGGTGGTATTAAGTGGATTCCGTGAAGGCCCAGGCAACAAAAAGCACCTTGACTGAAAATGATGTTTTTTGTTTACATGTCCACTTGACCTCACTAACTTTTACCCCCCTGTCTCTTGTCTGTTTTAACAGCTAAAAGTCATCTTTTGGGGGGGCGTGAGGCCTCAAAAAACAAGCATGATGTTGTTACTGCAGCTCCGGCTCCACTGGAGGAGAAAAAATGAAAGTGGAGAAAAAAGTGGGTTTATTCGCCCCCCTTTGTGCCCGTTGGGAGCAGCCAAGACCGCCTCTGGATTAAGCCCCCGCCTTTAAACTCCCAACAAGAAGGCAAAACTTCAAAAGGCCCGTCGGCCGTCGGGGCTCCGCCCTCACGCGCCCCGACGGCTTCACAAAGGATTTGCCGACGTTCGGGAATTCCGCCTCCGCTTCCTTTTATAGCAGCACCCCCTCTGAGGCCACGCCTACTCGCACACAAAGCCCTCTGTGACGACACATCGATCCAGCCCACATCGCCAAATAAGGCTCGCCTGCCCATTTAGGGCAAACAATCGGCGCGAGAGTGCCTCTTTTCTCTTATCCGGTTTATATGATCGGAGAGGCTCGGCGAGGCAGGTCGGAAGCGGTGCGAACATGGCCGAGCGAGTCCAGCAGCCTCCAGCCAAGCGGCTCTGCTGCCGGCCCGGCTACAACCCGGCGTGTAGGCAGGGGCAGCGGGCTGGAGGAGTCCTGTGTGGCGGCGGCGGTGGCGGTTCGGGCTCCGCCGCGGGGCAGAGCGGCAAGGCGCACAACCCGGAGTCTCTGCTCGACATCGCGGCGCGCCGAGTGGCCGAGAAGTGGCCCTTTCAGCGGGTGGAGGAGCGCTTCGAGCGGATCCCGGAACCCGTCCAGCGCCGGATCGTATACTGGTCGTTCCCGCGGAGCGAGAAGGAGATCTGCATGTACTCGTCTTTCAACGCCGGGGCCGAGGAGAGTGGAACTAGCGGGGACAATAACGACGAGACTCAGCTGCCTTTCCTGCGGGGTGTCACTCTGCTGGAGGGCGGTTGGGTGGACAACGTACTGCAAGTCGGTGAGTGCCAATCAACACCACGGCCAGACTTTTTTCTCTCTCTCCTGTTCTAGTGTAAACAATGCCGGGTATTTCCACGTAATAGTAGCCCACTTCTCCTTTGCCCGGAGCTCTCCCCCCTTTCATTGGAGCTTATATAGCACTTTGTTCCTATTTTTCTGCCTTTGCAGCTCTCCCCCCACCAGCACCGACCGATCCACAGACAAAAGCCCCCCTATATCTTTTCACCGCTGGCTAAATAGACGATATTTAGAAAAGAAGGGTGGGAGGGCTGGAGCGATTTAAAGCCACAGTGCTTCTATTTTGGTTGCCAAACACTCTTTCTCTTTCGCTCTCTCTCGCTCTGTCAATGCCAGGACGTATGTGGCTGCTGGATGCAAATGATTCACCTAGTTTTATTACGGGGGAGTGGGAAATGTGGGCTAAACAGCCCCCTATCCCCCCACCCCCTCTTCATATTTCACCAAGCGCGTTGGACTCTGAGCTGTCAATCCCACTCCACACCCTTGGAAGCCGTTCAGGATTCTAATCCCATTACCCTCCCCTGGTTCATCTGAATCTGAACGCATCCTGCAAACAAGATTTTATGCATGATCTTCCTCCTCCTCCTCCTCCTCTTTGGCTCGCTATGCCTCCAAAGAATCTGCGTGCGGAGATGGCTGGAGCTCTTGTGGGCTTGGAGAATGTGCACTGCACAATAGTAGCCATGGAGCAGGCAGGCAGACAGGCGGGCAGCTCTCCCTCCTCTCTTCTCCTCTCCTCTCATCCACACTCCTCTTTAGCTGGCTTGTTTACCAGATTCCCCACTAGTAGACTCATTGGACGCTCACGCTCCAGGGTTGGGGGTTTTGGGACTCAACTGAGTACAGAATTAAAGATACATTGACTGTTATTCATTGCTTGGCGGCACACTATGCTAGTGGTTAGCACGCATGCCCCACAGTGAAAGATTCTGGGTTTGATTCCCGGCTCATATTTGTGTGTTTACATGGGTTTTCTCTCCCTTCAATCCCACATTCCAAAACTTAAACTAAATTCATCAAGGAGTCAAAAAGTAGTCTCTTTGTACACTGCTTAACTGACCAGTCCTTGATGAATCCCAGCTCTCACTTCAAAGTCAGCTGGGAGGGGCTTCAGCTCACCTGCTACCCTAATGAGGATAAGCACAGTCGAAAATAGATGTCATAGTTGGCAGCATGGTTGTGGAGTGGATTGCACATCTGCCTCGCAGTCAGTAGATCTCCTCTTGAATCTTTGTTTTCCGGTTAGCATGCAGCTCACCTGCAACAATAAATAGGACAAGTACATAAAAAAACAAACAGATTGGTAGATAGGTGTCCGGTGTCTCTCACTACTAATTTAGCTATTTTCAGCAATGAAAAGTAAATATTTCGCCTATAATTTGATAACTTAATTAAATTCCATGTATAATTAATCCCTTAAAAACACATTTTGCCACTCGCTGACGACTGTAAATGACATCACAGGTGCGCCGAGCTCAGATAACGACCAATCACGGCTCACCGGTCTTCTGGGTTTGGTCATGTGACATTCGCAGACTGAGCCATGATTGGTCGTTACCTAAGCCCCGAGCACACGTGATGTCGTTTTCAGTCGACAGCAAGTGGCAAAATGTGTTTTTAAGGGATTAATTATACACGGAATTTTTAAATGTGTTCATTGTACATGAAAAATAATGAAGACTTCTTACTGCTGCGAATGGTTAAATGAGTCAAGTATCCCTTTAAAACACATAATGTGTTATCTTAAATTAACATGTAACATAAATCAACAATAAAAAAAACTACAAAAAGAAAAGGCATGATGTCAGCTATGGAAAGTTGAGCTGCATCAACATAGACCTACATTTTGGCAGGACTACATTGTGCTACATTCTTCTCAATGCAGCACTGGCAAGGAAACAGGAGTTCAGAACAGTCAACATTTAAAAAAAAAAAAAGGGCCTAGCCATTCATTGATCATTTCTTTTCCCAATCATCAACCAAGGACCTTTAGTGAATGGCCATCCTTAGACGGGAGCTCTCTCTGAATGTTCTGAACACCTGTTTCCATGTTATTCCTGCAAGGATGTACCTCCACTGCCAGCTAGGAGAAAAAGAAAGACAAAGTTCAGAACATTCAGACACATAAAAAAATGACAATGAATGGACTAGTTGATCATTAATTTACACAACAGTCTGTCTAGCCTTAGATGGAACTCTCTGAATGTTCTAAACTCCTGTTTCCACGCCGGTATGCGTGGATGGATCTCCTTTGCCCGTAGCTGACGTCATCCGCTAAGTAGAGCCCTCCGTTTTGTTTCGATTGCTTCGAGACACGATTAATCGGCAATCAATCCCGCACAATCGGAATCATTCTCAACAATCAATGAATCTTCTAATTGGGTGCTATGCCTGTCCTTTGTGTGTGTGTGTGTGTGTGTGTGTGTGAGTGAGAGAGAAGAAGAAGAGGGGGGCTCGGGGGTGACGGTCTGCGCATGTGTTTGTGTCCTCGTCTGCACGGGCTGTCAGTCTCATCCGCTTACAACAGAGGCGAGGATGACAGGCGAGCACACAGCAGGAGGACGGCAGCGTGTTATACTGATTGCAATTTTCGCTCCATTTTTTTTTTTGCACGCGTGGGTGAGGGGGGGGGGGGGTTAAGTGTAGTTGGCGGTAGAGAAGAAATAAAGCCAAGGAGGAGGGGAAAAAATGATAAATAAAAGATGCAATCTACTCCAGGGGACAGGCAGCCACTGGAGGATGAGGGGCTTAAAAGCAGGGCAGCATGGGGTAGAAAACGGGGGGGGTGGGGGGTGGCTTGTCAGCCACATCACACAGCACATGTATTGGCCCATCACACATATATACAGTGGCCTGGAAAAAAAAGTGTTTATCCCCGCATGTGTGTGTGTGTGTGCTGTCACAGGGATGGGATTCATTGTTGATGATGAAAGACAGTAGCGCAATAGAAGAGATGCTGAGGTTATTGTGTGCGTGCGGGAGGGGGGAGGCTAATATACTTGAATGGATCTGCTGTCGCCGTATTCCTCTCTTGCTCCTCCTCTTTCCTCCTCCCCCAGCCATAAAACTCTCCATATTTGCTCCCCTAAGGCCAACTACCAGCCCCCAGTCTCCTGTGATTATTTATCTTTTTCTCAAAGACATTAATCACACACTTTTCCTCCTCCCCTTTCTCTCTCCATCCATCCTTTAGCATACATATATCAGCCCGCTGGAGGGATTGGATGGTGGTGGTGGCGGGCCACGTTTTAAGGGGAAGCGCAATAGACGGGGTGATGTCAGGGAAGCCCGGAGGAGAGGGTGGGTGGGGGGGGGGGGTATTGAAATGGTGATTGCGGGAAAAAAGTAACGGATGGCGAGCGGCGAAGGCGAGCGAGTGAGATGGATGGCGAGCTCGCTCCCCCCCCTTCGCGAGCTCATCTGTTCCGATGCCAGCCCTCTTCAGATAAATATTCATACGCAAGCGTTAGTCGACGGTCCAGCGTGCCGTGCAGGCAGTGATGAATATGTCAGGTGGGCTTACCTGTGCTCTTAAGAGCTTCTTCATGTACGCTTTACTGGCTAACAGCTCGGAAAGTTGAGAAAAAGAGGCTGCAGAAATACAGAAGACTTAAATGATTAAACTAGCAAGTAAGATGTTTTTGCACTTTTATTATATATTTTTTGCACCACAGTAATGTTCAGTTCTTAGCTATATAGAATAGCACAACATACTGATTAATATAGCTTGTTTATATGAATTAAGTGGCAAAATGCACCTGTTTTTAATCAGTCTCAGGGGCGGCCATTTTGCCATTTGTTGTCAACTGAAAATGACATCACAGGTGCTCATGGATCAGGTAAGAGACCAATCACGGCTCACCTGTTTTTTTAGTTTGATCATGTGATCTTCGCAAACTGAGCCGTGATTGGTCATTGCCTCCTGAGCAACTGTGATGTCATTTTCAGTGTGGCAAAATGGCCACTACCTGATATGGATTAAAACGGGTGGATTTGGCTGCTTAATTCATATTCCACAAACGTAATATTAATCAGAATACTATGTTGAGACTAGTTGGGGCGCATATAGAACATATTTTGGGGGTTGACTTCCCATTTAAGTATTATTTTGTAAAATGAGTGAATGAATGAATTGTTTTGGGATTATAGTTTGTGTTCGATTGTAAACTAATAGCAGTTATAAATATTTTAAAGCGGAGAATCAGTTTAGCGTGGTTGTTTGCTTCATTTACAGTACAGTAAGACAGCAGGACATGAAGCTGGTCCACATATCGCCATCTAATGGCCTGGAGTACACATTACACCATGTGGTGTATTTGCTAGCATGCTGTCGTTTGCAGCGTTTGAGCTTCCACGATTATATCCGTTCAAAAATGTTCTGAAAATCTCCACCTCTTGATCGCGTCTGTTCCGCACCCTTCCGACGACCCCCTTCCCTCCCTTGTGTAATTTAACCTTAGCTGCTCACCGTGGCCGAAAAGGAAGGCTAGCATTATGATGCCCCCATCCTCTAATTATAGAAGTCTAATCCTATGGCTTTGGCGAGGCATGACAAAGCATGTTTCCACTTCATTACCCTCCTTCCTGTTTTTAGTCCTCCAGACTGGGTCAAGTTCATCCCCTCTTCTCCCATTCATCTACTGTCCTCCTCCTCCTCCTCTTGCTGACCCCTCGCGCCTGTATTTCTTCTTCACACCCCACCCCCTTGCGTCTGTCTCCAGGGCTTTCTGCCTGGAGGTAAAACACGCACGCACGCCCGCACACACGCACTACACCGCCTCCTCCTTTTACTATCCTGTTACCGTAATGTCCCCAAGGAGCGACAGACATAGTGATGCCTGGCATATGTCGCTCCCCGCAATGTCATTAGGCCGCACGCCTCCTCTCCCCCCTTGTTAGGCTAATTCCTCACATGGAAAAAGATGTCATTTTTATCAAGCAGCTGCCCCAAATTGAAATGACGAGGCGCACGGGATGAAGTATTTTTATTTTGTTAAAATTAGACTAAAATGAAAATAAAACAAGTGCCCGCAGTGGCGCGCCTGAACCATGTTGCCTTACAAATATCAGTCGGCGGCAGTGCTGCCTGTTTGAGTGTGAATGTCATCCTGCTCCTTCCCGCCAGTGTGTGTGCCAGTGCGTGCACGTCTCTGCTCGTAACTCGGGTTAATTTGTTCACGCTCGGGAGATTCTTAATTAGGGTTCTGCGTCATCTACTCGCTCTCCCTTTTCTTTCGTTTCATATTGTATCAAGCTGTCAGGCAGGCAGGTGGTTCCCTGTTCTTTTTTTTTTTCCTTTTTCAGACTGCTATTGTGGTGTTATGTATTGAGATGAATTTGTATACATTTAAGACCGGAATTAGTCATCCCCAGGCCAAATTGTGAATTAAAGTGACTGTATCAGTGGAATGTGGATCTTATTTGGATGGTAATGGCACAAGAAAATGGCAAATAAGTTATGATCAGAAATTAATTGAATGGACATATTTTCAATATTTTCCGGTTTCAGGTTCTGCTAAGCGAGTATGATTGTCTCTTCAGAGTCCATACACTTAATAATTTGCCTGATATTTTGCTGTCCAACATTGGACATGCTCCTCTTTAATGCGGTTCCAGCCAAACTGTGAGAAGTACTTGATCACCCAAGCACTTAATTCTGGTGTATATGTCAATTTAAGTTAGCTTAGCAATAAGCATTACTCGGCTGTCTATTCTCGTTATCCCTTCGTGAGAACGATATTTTTCAGAGGAGTATTTTCTTCGCCATGGAGGCCATGATTAGTGACTAATCGCGACTCCACAACTTGTTTAGCCGTATTAGCTAGCCAGTCGAAGCTCGTTGCTAACTAGCTGGTGTAAAGTTCATAAATGAAAAAGATTTAAGTTAATTTGTTAAAATATATATGTACTTATATACATTTATGTTTCTAGAATGATCATTTATACATGTTTATATATTTTTTTATACAAGTAGCTAAATTAACATGTTGAATCTGCTGTTCTCATTCACTTGCATTTATCTAAAGTTTGCTAGCTTCTGATTGGTTGGTGTTGGTCAGCTGATGAGTTGTCAGGAAGTGTTGTCGCTGTAGCGTGTGACAAGTAAACAGCATTGTTACAGAAGAAATCAGTCTTCATCCTGCTTTCTCATCTTATAAAGAGTGTTCCACGAACCACCAACGAACCCTCTTATGACACAAATAGCACTGATCTCGCCTCTACGTTCAACTACTCGAACCTTTTAACAGTCATTAAGATCCAATACAAATCTGCATCAAAATACATACTGCCCGTTACAAAGATAATAATTCAGACGTTTGATTGACACTGTCAATAAGGGTTTAATTTAACAATGTTTATTATAGTGGGGGCTCGACATTGCGTCCACAAGGGTGCAAAATTTATGATGCAGATGATGCATAAATCTTGCACGAGCATGTCGCTCGCCAGACACCGTCAGGCAGATGTGGCTGAGGGTTTCTTTGTCTTTGTGTGTGGGCTGTTTTCAAGTGTGGGTGGATCTGGATCTTGGATCTTCTTATTTTCCTTTTCTCCTCTTTCTCTTCCTCCTCTGCCTCAATTTTGTGGTTCTTCCTCTACGTCTTTATCTTCCTCCTCCTCCTTCAATGCCCATCAAAATGAGCCGGCATGCGCAGCGCCCAAGTGACAGCTTAACAAGTTGCTGACACAATATGATTCAGAACTTTTGGGAAATTTCTCCCTCCTCCTATTCCCCTTCCGTCTCCTGAAAAAAAAGCTTTTCATGTTATTCTAAATGAAAGGCTGTTGAGTCATTTCATGTCTTTTTAGGCATGCGTGAACAGTACCGTATATGGGGAAAGTTAAAAAAAAAAAAAAGAACTAGAGAATGGAATATCTATAGAAATTGTAATACTGTGTGAATTAAATGAATTGGTGAAAGTGTTACTTGAATGGTTTGAATCAGTCAAGAAATATGGAAGTAAAATATCATATATGTATATGGGGAAAATGTCGGTGTTGTCACAATACCAAAATTCTGACTTCGATACTATTAACAGCATCATCAAGTACTATACCGATATTGACGTCCCTTTATACCGATGAGTCCAAAACATCAGTATAAACAGTGGAATCATAGATTACAAAAAAAAAAAAAATTCACATTCTTAGTATTTTTAATAATTAAAAAGTGGTGGGTATCAAATGAAACTATTTTTATGTATACAGTATCATTGTCATAATTTCTTATTTTCATGTGGTTATACACATTAATTTATGTTTTGATTGAACACTTAGGTGGTTAAATAAATTTACTGTACAATTTTCAGATTCAAACAATAAACTTCAAGTGGGACTTGGATGACATTTTTGTCTTCCAAAGCTGCTTCAGGCGGTGTCTCGCTTGCCGTACAGTTGTTGTGTCGGGCCCCTGAGGCTGAACCAAGTACGCTACAGTTTACCACAGGGCACTCCTCCAGCTTTTCAAATCAAAATATAGTACATAGTTTGAATAAGTGACTCATAAACAGGTTGAGGCAAACACAATCCCCCTTTTTATTTTATTTTATTATTATTATTATTATTATTATTTAGAAATGTCTGCTATCTGCCAAAGTGCACACAAGTATCGAGACTAAAAATACATGGTGTCATTTTATTTATTGATGCTGAAATATTGCGGTACTTTTGTAGTACTTGTGGCCGTGCAGCCCTAATCCTGAATGAGTTGAAAAGTTTGAAGGTGGAATTGTTTGAATTATTGATAAATTGCGGAAAAAGGGGTGGGGAGGAAATAAAATGTCACAATTTGGGAGTTTTACTCTGAGAATTTAGGAAATTTGGGAACGGGAACGATTCCCAAAATGTCCTGAGTGAACTGACCAGTTTGAAGTGGGAATGGTTTGAATTGGTCGAGGAATTTGTAATACACGTGACGCTATAGATGTGAAATATATTTGTAATTTAAGAATTTTATTGTTAAAACTTCGGAATTTTACTGTTGAAGTGTGTGGCATTTTGGGGATGTGAAATTCTTTACAATATGAAAAAGAGAAATTCCGAGTGAGATGAACAGTTTGAATGTGGAAAAATTTGATCTTTTTTTGGAAAGGGAAGTCAAGTCAAAGATTGTATTGACAACATGTTTTATGCGCCCCTCATTCGTCTAAACACTGTTGTCTGATTAATGTTATGTTTGTGGAATGACTAAGGCAGCAAAATCTACCAATTTCTAGCCATCCCAGGGAGCGGCCATTTTGCCTTGGACTACCACTTGGCGACTGAAAATGACATCACAATGCCTGTAGTGGCTCATGACCAAACCCAGAAAATAGGTGAGCTGTGATGTCATTTTCAGTCGACAGTAAGTGGCAAAATGGCAGACCCCTGGGATGGGGGGGGGAAAGGTGGATTTTTTTTGCTTACTTAACATTCCACAAACATAATATTAATCAAAATACTGTGTTTAGACTAGTGGGGTCGCATGGAAAAAAATATTAGGGAAAGTTTTGATTCACTTGAACAGCTTAGGGGAAATTGAGGTGTGTAAAAGGTTTTGGTATGTGGAAAGTAATACCCCAGGTGTCCTTAATTTGGTGATTCTTTTGAAGTTAAAACCGCTTGAATCGGTGGAGTAATTTGGAAGGAGTAGAACGCGGAAATTGGCAGAATAATAACAACGAATACTCTTCAGCATTCACACAATAACTCTCTCACAGCCTCAAAGGTGAGCCAAAATCCAGGATTGCGGGTCTATCCCCCGGCCCATGTGACTAACCCTGGGCCTGTATCGTCATGGAAACATGGCTGAGCCTGGAGCGAGTGTAAACATCTGGCTGTCCGTGAGGGACAGCGAGGGGGCAGCGGCTGCATTCATGTGAAAGACTGTCTTTGGGGATGCAATTCTCGCGCGCTCTCATTCTCATTCTGACGTTCCCATTCAAAGACCCAAAGACATGCTAGCATTTTAGCATGTTAGCACTAAGATGTACAGTGCTATACACAAGGTTTAGGCCAAGACTAACTTTGTTTTTCTTAATGACTTATTCATAGTGCAACAGTAGTTTGGTGAGGACTTCATTTTTACCACTTGAGTCATTCAGCGGCCTTTAGTCTTAGTCATTGGGAGAGAAGATTTTTTTTTCAAATTTGTGGCTGAAATGTCAAAAATAAACGTTTGATGTTAGCTTACCTTGTTGCTGTGCTTTAGCTGCAGTATTCAGTCTACAGTAAAGAGTCTCCTCTTTTTCTCATTGGTATAGAAGTTTTTTTTTTTTTTTAAATAATATCAAAATATAATATATCAAATATCAAAAATAAAGCTTACCCTGTTTCTGTGCTCCAGCTGCAGTGTCATACTCCATAGTCTCCTTGCAGCAGCCCTTAGTCTCTTCTTGAATAAAAAAAATATCTCATCGCTGGAGAAAATTTGTAAGATTTGTCAGCGAAATAAAATAAATAAATAATAAAACGCATGCAAACTTCTACTGCTGAGCTTTGAGATCTGTCTGCTGCCATGTTCACTTGAATAAAGGTTGAGAAAATTGCCAAATTTGTCGCCCAAACGTCAGGAATAAACATGCAAACTCGCTTTCCTCTATTGCTGTGACTTAGTCTGAACCCCGTACAGTACTCCGCAGTCTCCGCTTTGCTGCATCCATCCTTTTTCTTGCTGCTTTCTATTTGGATTGTCATTCTCCTTTGTTGCTGGTTGTTAGCGTGTTTCAGTACCACTGATGTATTCAATACAGCCTGGTTGTTGCAGTTTCCTGCTAGATTGTAAAGTGGGAGGCAAAAAATGGAGCTGGTACTGGAACCGACCACCATGATAATGGCCATCCGTTGGTCATCCATCCATGAACCAGGAAGTGCCCTGATAACTAACAGATGGACAAACAAACATAATTATGCTAGTCCACTATTATCATTTTTTCCCCCACTTTTGTTAGCATTTCTGCTTTGGCGAGGTCTTTGTTGTACTTTGTGATATACTAATTATGTATGTTCATTATGGCATTGGTAAAACAAAGCCTTTGTTAAGTCTTGCGTATGTTTACAGTATATGTGTTTGGTGGAAAAGACACGTTTTGTGTGTGTGTGTGTGTGTGTGTGGTCTCGAGTGTGGCAATTATTTCAATTATTGCCTTCCAATCTCCTGATTGTTTTGGCGACAGGCTGAAAAATGCTAATTTGCCCAATTTTTTTTGTGTGTGTGCGTGTCCACCAGGCAATCCAAACTGCCATATGCAACACGGGGAAAAAAAAAAGAAAAAAAAAAGGAAGTCATTTTTGTCTGGAAAACCATCAGAAACGAGGAAGTGGGTGATCAAACGTGTCCCTTTACGACAGCCCGTTAAATCCCCTGCACACCAGACGGTCCTAGAGCATGTGTGTGCGTGTGTGTGTCATGCCCCCCCCCCCCCCCCACACACACTCCCAAGTGAATCACCCCCTCCCCAAGTTCTGTTTTCCACACCCAGCCTTAACTTCTCTTTTCACCAAGACACCAGCGGACCGACCTTCTGCCATTAACCGAGTCCAAAATGTCTCTGCCCTATTTCCAGTTTTTCCAGCCCACTGGTGCCAGCACCCCCTCCCTTCCCATTCCCAGCCTCAGACATGGTTGCTTCCTCCTTAAATCACCAAAGCCAGCCTTGCCTCAGTACCACACTCCAGATGTAGCTTTTCAAAATCACCCCTCACACTAACGCATTTTCAATTCGACCATATCACCGTGTGTGCGTGTCGCCTCTGTTAAAATAAACCAGCTAAAGTAATAAAGCTCCTGCGTGAGTTCCTTCCCGCCCCCCTCCTCCCCCCTCCCCTTTTCTAACTCCACTTGTCTCCGCTCCCAGACTGTGGCTGCTCGCCTTGCGTCAGCTGCTAGACTCTGTCTAGGAATCCACTGGTGCTCCTCTTCCTCCACACTCCTCCCCACCAGGAAGGAGCAAGCAGGGCAGGCCAGCAGAAAGGCCCTACTAAATCCACAATGACAGCGGGCCCATTAAAAGCCATTTTTTCCCTATTTCATTTAATGACTTTTATTGCCACGCTGCCCTTCGATTGGGCAATAATAACAAGGGAATGCAGCACTCAGCATTCTCCTATCAGATGCTTACTTTTTTTTTCCCTTCTCTCTTTTTAATGAATTCCTCTTTGCACCAATAGGCTGCTGAAATAAGCACAAAGCAGCTTGCTTACAGCGGCGGAATGTTCAAAATGTATGGATGCTGTATGCTCGTGTTTGTGCGAGAGGGCATTTTGGGTGCATTGAAACCTCTTAAGGCATTCGTAAAAAAAATAAAAATAACTGAAACTACATTTTATATTTGTAAGACTTCATAGCAAGTATGTACTTTGTTTTCATTTTTCTCACTTGATTTCATACATGAGTGTTTGGAGGTTTACTTTAAGTCAGGGGTCAGCAGCCTTTACTGTCAAAAGAGCCATTTTAGGCCAAATAAATAGCAAACAAAAATCTGTCTAGAGCCGCAAAACCTTTGAACATTGCGATGGACATATGGTAATTTTTTTGTCTCCTTTTTTCCTTTTTGGGGAAATTTTTGGCAATTTTGTGTACATGATAATTTTCAGGACTTTTTTTGTTTTTGGACATTTTATAGTTACTTGGTGAATGTTTTTCTTTTCTGCCTTTTTTTTAATAATGAATTTTCTGACTTTTTTTGCAATTCCAAAGACATTTTATGGCATTTTTCTGCCTTTCTTCTTTTGTTTTTGAACATTTATTTTCTGCTTTAAAAAAATATATTTTGGCAATTTTGTGTACATTATATGGTAATTTTCTGCTCTTTTTGGACATTTTATGGTCACTTTTAGGCATAAAAAAACTTTTTCATCTACCTTCTCTTTTTCTGACAACTTACAAATTTGGACTCTGACATTTTTTAAAATATTAAATTATTCATTTTTTAACCTAAATTGTTAATTCATTCAAATAATATTTTATCTAAAAAAATTAAATACATATGTAAGAAAAAATAATATATTTTTTTTAGCGATCTTCAGGGAGCCACAGGTTGCAGACCCCTGCTTCAAGTATTTATTTCTGTATAATTTTTTATTATACTAATAAAAACTAACCCACTCAAAACACTAACTAAAATTAAAAACAAAAACAAAATAAAAACTAAACACACTTAAATATCAAAAACTATTAGAACTCAACCCCTAGTTGTCATGGCAACTGAATTTGAATTTTCAGTAAGATAAGAAATTGTTTCTGAAGTATGCTGTAATTCTTGATCTTTGGGGATTTTGACAACATGTTATTAAAACACCTGGGAATTGTTTTAACTTTCGGGAAGAGCATAAAATTCCTCTTTTAAGAAACAACAGAGGCTTTCTGTGCTGGTTGATCAACATCTGTTTCCTTGCCAGAAGCTAAACTGCTTCGCCTGAGCCCAAAGGCGACAAACCACTCCCGCTCGCACGTGTGTGTACGTAATCGGTGTATGTTTTTGCGTAAAGAGCGGAAAGTTACCTGCTGCTTTCTCACAATAACGCTAAGGTGAGACTGTGCGCTAACAGTGGTCCACTTGAGATGTTTATCTAAACGCAAAGGGTTCATCACAAGTGTTTATGGTGAGGCCAATACTAAAAGGTGAGGTATGTAAATGATAAGCGGGTGGATGGCATTCCCGTCCGTCTTCATTCCCACACTATCTCATTTCCACTCCTGCACGCACACACACACTTCTTTTTTTTTTATGTGTTAAAGACACTCCCTGGCTCGGCGGTGCCGGGGCGCCACTACCTCGGCGCCTAAGAATAAACAACCGCCAGCGATGAGGGCTTACCTGCCGCTGACCCCTGTCTCGCAAGCACAGGGCGAGATAGGGGTGTTCCTCTCGTCGAGCTGTCCCAGCGTTGACCTCATCACTTTACGCCCCTGCACCCACCCGAGGGATTTACTAAAGCCAAAGGGCATCATGGCCTGACTGTCCCCCCCAGTGGCCAATTGCTCTACTTAGACCAGCGAGCTGTCATTATTGTTTCCCGATAAACAACCGAGCTGGCCTTTTGCACGCAAAGAGAAGAAGTTCCTCCACCATATTGTTTTTTGAAGTCCTTTTGCTGGAATAGGAATACAATGAGGAATCGGAGTCAGATTTAGGGTAGCGACTGACATCAGCGCAGTCAATTTATCGCGAGGGAACGTTCCAGAGCAACTTGCAAAAGGTTAGAATACATGATATGAAGAGACCATATAAAAAATATTTTCTTACCTGTACCCCTCCCACATGTTTTGGACACGTGATGAAAACACACTTTCACTTTTTAAAGTGGTTATTCACTTGCTCGCACAGTTCTCCAAAAAGGGGGGCAAAGTGTACATGCTTCATTTTTTCACTCCCATTTGAGGTTTACTATAAAACTGATCCTTAAGGCAAATGAGAATGTTAAAATTGCACATTTAAACACCAAAATGTTCAACCAAACAACTTTATTTTCTCTTACAATAATCCACAATCTTAATACTAACATAGAATGCAAAACACCAGCGAGAGGCTAGCGTCAATTAGCATGAATGTTACGGTAATACTAAAACTGCTAGCTTAACGCGGAACACCAACACATACAAACAGGGCATACAATGAATAGTAGATTGGCAAAAAGTACTGTTGAATTAGTTAACTTGTAGATCTCAGCCTTTCTCAGCATATTATGGTACTACACTGAAGGTGAAAGTTACAATTTGTATGTCATTGTTGTGATTTTATACAAAACATGCAGAAAATGAAACATTAACGATTCATATGAAAACAACTGAAATACTGTCTGTCAATATGAAGAATGCACTAGAGTACGGTTTCCTAAATTCTCTAAGTACGCTCTTCCTGACAACGTATGCGAGAATGTTGTCCGTTAACTGACGTGTTTCCGTGACCGCAGCACTAAATGCGAATGTTTGGCTGGGAAAGTATCCAACCGATTCATTGGTTTAAGCTAGCTGACAAGAACAGCGGCTGACGACATTTCACAAGATCACAAGGATGTAAGGATAGACAACAACGCCATTGGGGAAACGGCTAAAGTTCTTCTTGCTAGCTCAAAGAAATTGTTCCAATTGCTGTCAATGCTAGTTGCTAGGTAGAATTTGTGGGGTTCTATCTTGGCCGATTCAGGGGTCGAGATGATGTTCAGGTGGACACACTTTTTTAGGACGTCTGCCTGACCGTTCTGAGGTTCTGTGTTAGAATCTGCAGAGCATGTTCTCCTCATGCTTGTTTGTTTGTGTGTGTGTGTGTGTGTGTGTTTACCCTCCACTTACACCAGTGGTGTCAAAAATACGGCCCGCGGGCTGGATCAGGCCCACAGAGGGGTTTAATCTGGCCCGCGAGATAATTTTGTAAAGTAAATTTTTTTTTGTAGCTGGACCAATTAATTAGCTAGCCACATTCAAAACATATAAATTTGTAATTTCACAAGCAATCCTCAGATGAGCAATGCAACTTGTACATGGAATTGCCCTGGATGTCATTATTTTTGCACATCACCTAAAGTTACGGTTTGTTTAAAAATAAATAAATTAAAATCATAGACTGACATAATCGTGTTAAATAGGACACAAATTCAATTGCTGGTAACATAAACATATGACAAGGATTGACATCCTTATAACTTCATTAACTGCGCCACACAATGCATTCTGGGAACAATATATACGCAAAATAGGTAGCTACAACACGTCCGGAATTCAGACAGGCAAAGTGTTACTGCGTTACATTTGCATTTGTGTTTTTTTTTTTTGGAAGAATATAATTACAGTTGAGCCCCATAATGGAGGGCTGGCCCACAAATAGCGAAAATCTGCTTATAATTGACGCCAATTGTTTTAAATTGTTTTGCCAAAAGTTATATACCATGATTTTACCAATCCGGCCCGCTTGGTAATATATTTTCCTCCTTGTGTCCCTTGAGTTTGACACCCCTGACCTACACATTCGAAAAATATCTAGATTAGGCTCATTGAATGCTAAAAACTGTCATCTGAGCTCGTCCGCAACCCTGCTCAGTACCTAACTGATATTATATTAAGAGCCACCTAACTGATATTAAATGTTAAAAAAGTGTTTTTAAATTCATAAAAAAAAATAAATAAATGAAGTTGTGTTTAGAGTAGTTGTTAGTAGTGGAATCTCCATAAAGTCAATCAGAGGTACAATAAATGAAAATAAACTTGCTCAAGGAGTCTCATTATTAAAGATTTACAGTGCAAACAAAGAAGCCAAATGACAAAACTTTCCTCCATTGTCAGTCCAAAACTGTTGTGTAACAGGCCCTAGAAAGAGAAGGCATTTTTGCTCAACCCCTTCACACTCCCAGCTCAGCAGTCTTCAGGAACCATGTGATATGTGGGGAAAGGGCGTCGGTGATCGTGGTGGTGTCGGGAAGCCCAGAGAGCGCAAAGTACCTCTGGTTGCGCCTGGTGCAGCGATGTCAGGCCGCTGTGGCATGCGAGACATGAGATCTGTGGCACGTCGCTGCTGAAAACGAGAGAGGGAGAGGCCGTTCCTGGTATGACAGGCAGCCAGCCACGTGGCTTGGTTCACTTTTGTCTCGCTTCAAAGGGACATTTGCAACCACGGTGTTTTTTGGGTAGCCTGAACATGCCATGTTCACACTTCAAATGTACATTTTAACTCATTCACTGCCATTGACGGCTATAGACGTCAAAAATTCATTTGAATTATTTCTATTCTATTTAAAAAAAAAATAATCCACTTTTGTTAACAAAAGTATGAAAACCTAAAACAAAAAAAATTGTACATTTAGAACAGATATAAAAGTTGTGATTGATTGTGAGTTAACTAGTGAAGTCATGCGATTAATTATGAAAAATTGTAATCACCTGACGCTCCTAATTTTTAATCTTTTGTTCTTTTTTAAAAAAAAGTATTTTTTATTATTTTTTTAATTTTATCTTTTCTTTTCTAAAAAAAAAAGAGATTATAAAAAATTAGGGCCGTCAGGCGATTACATTTTTAAATCATAATCGCATGACTTCACTAGTTAACTCACAATTAATCACAAATTTTATATCTGTTGTAAATGTACAATAAAAAAAATCTAGGTTTTCATACTCTTCTTAACAAAAGTGGGGAAAAATTTTTAATTAATAGAAATAGTTTAAATGAATTTTTGACGTCAATGGCAGTGAATGAAATAAAAAAGAAAATATAAAAAATTTGGGGCGTCAGGCGATGAAAGTTTTTAATCGTAATTAATCACATGACTCGATAAATCACAAATTTCATATCTGTTCTAAATGTACAATAAAAAAAATTCACGGTTGTGCTCGAACCCTATCCCCGTAGTGATGGCACACTTTCAGGTTTCTGATTCACATCCACATATTGACAGAGGCCTGATCCGAGTATATCCGATTCTGTGCATTTCACGCTGCCATGACTCATCTCCAAATTGGGCCATATGGGAATAATGCTTTACACAGAAATATAATGCCATTATTATTTCCCTTTAACCCTCCTGTTGTTTGTTTGGTGTACCAGAAATGTTCATGTGCCTAGTCACCCGCTGTGAGCTCATTAATTAAAAAATACATTTAAAAAAAAAAAAAAAAAAGAAAGTTGATATAACACAGTCAGTGCCAACTATTTTTCTTATTTTATTTATTTATTTATTTTTAAATAAATACCTTTTAACAGTTCAATTTGACCCATGGGTATTGAAATGGCTGTGTCTTGTGACATTGCCAACTAGTGGCCGGGCATGCACATGCATGCGACATCATTATCCCCTTTGCGCTGAGGTTCCCGTTTTTACTGGGTCATTTTATGTAAACGTACCCTTAATTATTGCTCTTTATACTCAGCCATCGTTTCCCTTCCTCTTCCCGAGCTCCTTCTAATCATCCCGCGCGTCTCTTTTCCTCCCTCTCCTTTTCATATGCTCTTAGACTCTCCATTTCTGCGCTTCTCAATTTTCCCCCCATTTCATTTCCCAAGCCAGGCAATAGAAACTCATATCTTATTTACACTGCCCCTATCTAGATACAGCATGTTTCCATAATGCTTCCTGTGTCCAATCTCCCAGAGGATGGCTTGCCTATGCAGCTAGTTCTCTTCCCTATCGGCGTCTCGTTCCCAGTCGGAGCGAGTGCGCATCCCGACCTCAGGGCTATCTGCTGCTACATTTAGAAGCTGTGTTTACCAATGTCTGGAATTAGGAGGAACAGCACTCGGCCTATTTGCTGTGATGTCGCTCTCTGGAGTTTTCCCGGCGATTCCTCCCCTTTATGTTTCACACGCTTTGCTCTGGCAAACAACATCATTGCTTCTTTAATGTTTGGTCCTCGTGATCAATGTATGAGCATGTTGTTAGGTAGTTGTGTTTTTGCCTGTTGGGGGCCAAGAGTTTCACAAGAATTTGAAATGGTACCAAAAGTTGCTTTTATAACCGGACTGGATTTTCCTGTCACATTAGCATTGCTGCAGATGTGTGCAAAACGGGGCTGGGCATAATAATAAGGTCGATTAATAGATCATTTAGAGCTTCATTGATTGTCTTGAGGCAACTGAGAGCTAAGGTTGGATTGACATCGCATAGTTGAAGTGACACAATTTCGATTGTTTGCTCTCAAGTGGCACAATTGGGATATGCGTCTTGGCAGTGTAAATAGAAAATTGAATGGAATCAGATAACTTCAGATCAAAATCAAGCCTCTTGAAATGTGGTTGATACATATATCTGCCTATGGGAGTGCAGTATAAATGTGCCGTTTACACCATGTCGGTTTGGCATCATTCAATTGCGTAGATTGGTGATAAATCACCATATGGACACATTCCAAAAAAAAATAAAAAATCTAAACGACTCTAAATGTAGTCTAAATATGCTATAATAGAGGTGTTTCCATCACTAAATGAGCAAAGTATTTTCCCATGGCAGGCAATGAGGCAGTGGACTAATGTGGAGGGCTCCCGCATTTAAATTTATGGAAGAAGAGTCAGCCCAGGTCAAATAAAAACCATATGTGATGCTTAATATTTGTATTGTTTGTGTTTACATATCACTTATTATGTGTAATGTGGGCATCGGTTATTCTATGTTTTCTGTCAGTGGAAACACAGCCATATTGGATCAGAATTTTACCAGAAATGTCAGATTATAAGCATTTAAAGGGGGAAGTCAACCCAGAAAATTTCCCGACAATAATATGTTGTATGCAGCCCCACTAGTCAAACCATTGTGTTGTGATGAATACTGCCATTGTGGAATATGAGTTAAGTAGCAATATCCACCCATTTGTATCCATCTGAGGGGGCGGCCATTGTGTCACTTGCTGTCGACTGAAAATTACATCACAGTTGCTCATAGCTAAGGTAACGACCAATCACGGCTCACCTCTTTTCTGAAGCTGAGCCGTGATTGGTCCTTACCTGTCAACAGAAAAGTGGCAAAATGGCCGCTCCCTGAGATGGATAAAAATGGGTTAATTAATCATATTTTAAATTCACTACTAATTATATAACAATATTAATCAGAATGGACTATATGCCACGGAGGAGGCGGGACTTCCGGGTTTTCACCCGTCAACTTTGTTCCCGTTTCCAGTTTGCGACATGTGGGCCACGTCCCAATACTTGCGCTTCCGCCTTTGTGCACCTCGGTTGCGCGTTCCCGTTGACGGGTGCGAGGCTGCGAGTGTGTAGTGTCAGTGTCCGAAGCATTTCAGATAGCCGGGACGCCGGGGGTGAGGGTGCGAGTGTTGGAACGTGGCCAGCAGTGGCCGGAAACAGCACTGATGTGTAAAAGTCAGAAGTCCCTGGCATCTACCCCATACCATGATTAGACCTATGGGGCACATGCAACATACTATTGTAAAAAAAAAAAAAAAAAGAAAAAAAGGATTGACTAATTGTATTTGACTCTGCGTTGTAAACCCAGCCTCAGTAACCTCAAACCTTTTTGTACAAAATCCGACTAAATTCTCATGAGAAGCAAAAGCTTTCACGTCTGCTTCGATTTGTAACTTTGTTTACTTGAGTTGCTGTCATCAATAAAACATAGACCTTGTTTTGTACAGGTAAAGTGCTTGTCGACTGCTTGTCTTTATGCAATATTCAGCAAGTGTGTGCGTACAATGGCTTCCTTTTGTTGGCGAGGAGAAACGCATTCCTGCGTAGTATGTTGGTGTGCTCAGACTGGGCCATCGGTGCTAGTGTGGACATATTTACTAGATTCTCAGATTTATTAGGTTTTTTTTTGCCCCTGAAAACTTCCACTGGTTTTACCGCACCTTGTCCTAGTGGGTTTTAGCCATGCTTTTCGCTACACAACCGTCCGCGACGTTCAACAATGGCAAAGAGTCGTCATAGTGTTGTTGACAGTTGGCCGCCACAGTGGCATTTCCACCCTGTCTGTCTGCATTCTTGCCCAGAACCTCATATCTGGCCGCCTGTCTGTCTCTCTGGCTAGCTATAAGCCTGCTAGCCGTCCCTCCTGGGCGGCTACGTCAGCTCACCTCCTAACCCTTTCACAGCCACTGACAGGCCACCCCGGCCCGGGAGAGGCGGGTAATGGTCGTCTCTGATGTACAGCAGGACTCGATTGGAGTGGATGGCAGGCGCGCGCCTAAAATAACAAAAAAGAGGAGGGGAGGGGGACGAGTGAGGGAAGGAGCGAAGCGATCGATAAAGCAGGGGACACATCGCCTAATAAAGATTTATTCCCCTTTTTTTTTTTTACCTCCTCGCAGCCCGCCTTGGCAGGAGAGAATTTGATTAGTGCACTTCTTCTCCCAGGGCGCCTCTGATTGCATGTGCACGCCCGAATCCGAAACCCCTCCCCGGTGTGTTTGTGCGAAGGGCTGAGGCCGACTCTGTGTCGTTTGTTCCATGAGCCGTGGCACGGGCAGCTGCAGCTGTGTCCCGGCCTCCATTTCTCGCTGTCAGCTAATATTTAGTTAATCTTTGGTCTGGGACCTACGGGATTGGCCGGAGCTCCTGGTGTCCCATCCATCTCGCGCTGATCTATATTCCACACTGGATGCCTGCGCCATTAATCGGGGCGGAGGGGGTGGGGAGCAAACGGAGGGGATGAGATGGCAGTAAAGCGGTAGAATGAAGAAGAAAGGGCAGATGGGTGCAGGGAGAGTGATGGAAGGGAAAGGGAGGTGGAGAAAGCTCTTTTGGACCTTTGTTGTATAAAGATTCGGTTCCGCCATGTGGTACGGTTTAGGGCAGAATGGGGTCATAATGGCTAACACATCTGCCTGGCAGTTCTGAGGTTCAAGATTCTGATCTTTCAGGCCTTCCTATGTGGACTACAATCCTGACGAACAAGCACAAACAAAAGCGGATGGATCAATGGCACTGATCAGCACATTTATTGGCTATCTTAACATCAAACCTAAATGACCTCTTCCTCTTGTGTGAAAGTGTTGAGTAAAAATGTTCTGATGCAGCTATTTTGCAGGATATCTGTGTCGAAAGAGGGCTAGTGAATGACGTGGAACTTCTCTCTACTGTGATGCTTTCCTTTTCTTTGTTTAATTAAATGCCAAATTACTACTGCGGCGGTTTGGTGGATGATGTGCAACTATTACCGAACCTGATGAAGCCAAAGGGCATATAAAGGTTGACATGACCCAACCTGTAGTGCAGCTTTCAACTGACCTATATTGTAAGTAGTTGTTTTGGCGTATGTCGGCCCCCACCGTACGGTGTTTCAACGTTGAATGAACAGTGAGCTGCTTCACGTAGCAGCGTAACAATTCATGGTCATGCGACTGATGTGGATATTTTTTAGGCTGGATTGAGGCCAAATATTTAACTCATTCACTGCCATTGACGGCTATAAATGTCAAAAATTCATTTGAACTATTTCTATTAGTTTGACATTTTTTTCCACTTTTGTTAACAAGAGTATGAAAACCTAGATTTAGATTAGAACAGATATGAAATGTGTGATTAATTGCGAATTTTTAATAATCTTTTCTTCTTCTTTTTTATTCATTCACTACCATTGATGGCTATGAATGTCAAAAATTAATTTGAACTATTTCTATGACTTTAACATTTTTTACAAATAGTATGAAAACCTGGATTATTTTATTGTACATTTAGAACAGATGTATAATTTGTGATTAATCGTGAGTTAACTAGTGAAGGCATGCGATTAATTACTATTACAAATTTTAATCGCCTATTGCCCCTAATTTTTAAAAATCTTTTTTTCTTCAATGAATTTATGGCAGTGAATGAGTTAATAAATGTATATAATGAAATGAAATAGCTTCTTTTTGGTTAATTAACACAACATTAAAGATTAATTTCAGGCAGAACTTTGAACTGTTTTACAATAATTTGTCCTTTAGTATTTGCCTCTGTAGCACTCCCCAAAATGTTTTCACCAAGCAGTTCCGTTTGTACCTTTCACCAACATCAATGAAAAGTTGGAAATGAGTTAACAGCTCAAAACCCCAAAAAATTAAAAAAAAAAAGTCTCTTCGAGCCATATGAGATTTTGATTGTCTTGAAACTGGGTGTTTCATTTTAAGATGTTCAAAATGAAAAATACATTTAAAGCTTTTTATATATGTCGAACATTGTTGTCGTGGCGATGTGCCGTTTGCCAAGAAAAATGATGCTGATTTTGATGGCCTTATTTATTAAAACACATGAAACTTTGCACACACATCAGGCCTAGAAAAAAAAATATGCACGTGTTATCATAAAAACATTTGCCATAATTATGACTTTACTACTGCATTATCGTAGTTTTACAATAAAGTTGCAGACTAATTTGGGTGACTGTTTTAAACAAAGCCCCTGTAGTTCATGGTAGAAATGGAGTGCAGGAGTTGCTTCATCTTTTCCTGCTGTATAGGCATTTTTCGGCAACACTCTTTAAGATATGTAAGAATGCGGCGTACGTGAAAGCAAATGAGGGAAGCAGCAGGCCACGTGCAGCTCATTGATATGCGTCAAGCAGCCCATACGCACGCATCGCACACCTGCAAAATCTGAGTGCTGAGTCACTCGTGGCCAAAATGTGTTTTATCCGCGACCCTCGTGTCCGTCCGAATGGAATATATAAACGGTCATTTGGTAGAAGTCCCCCCCAGTGACTCGCTTTTCCTAGAAACCAAATGCGTACAATTTAACATCCCTGTTTTGTCCTCGTTTTTCCAAACCTCTTCGGCACCGCGTGTCTCACAATTCTCAGTCATGTGTGTTGTCATTTGCAACCGCCGGCTCCCGAGTGAGTGTGCGTATATGGCACCTGGTAGTGAGGGCTCTTGGAGCGTGCTTAGGGTCACGGTGGCGGGCGCTCCGCAATGAATAGCGGGCCTGTTGCCTGAGCACAACTGGCTCGAGGAGGACCGGTCTGGCGAGCCAGTGAGGAGGGGACGAGTGGTTTGTGGAGCCAGTGAGCCTTAACCACCTCCTGTCTGCGCTTTCTCCTGTCTGCGCCGCTGTCGGCAGTGGCTGGAAGGAACAAAGTAAAAATACTTTGTTACTGTAGTTAAAGGCGAGGTCCGGAGTCTTAACCATTTCTGTTTGTAAAGAAACCGTTTCTGTTTGTAAACAAACAAAACGGACCCCTCCCGTGGTTATACGAGCTCAACGTTCACGCCCCCTTGCCTCTGACCGCACTCAGCCAAACAAGCTGATGGGTTAATAGTGGGGAGATAATAGTTCAAAACGACATTCGCCTTGTAACGATGGTGAAATAATCAGGACAAGTGTGGAGCTAACAACAGTTTTCAATAACAAAAGAGCAGACTCAACTACCACAACTCAACGACCAATAGCACGCTTAATTTCCCAAACAAACATTCTGTGATGCTTTCACGGCCCGTCCAGAGCGTCGGAAACTACCCAACCCGCAACCCACTCCCAAAGGTTGCTTCAGCCTTTTGCCTCACTTATTGCCAGGTGTAAATGTAAGGATATAAAAACCCTCGGTCTATATTAGAGTTACCCTTGTCAATGTGACTTAGCCTAGCATGTCGCTAAATGAGCAAGCTAACATTTTCTTTTCTGTTTGGCACTTGCCTGTCGAATAGCAAGCAGGCCAACTCTGCGTCACTCTTCAGTCAAAGCCGCTCCTTCAGAGCTCAGAAGCGGGTAAATGCCAAGCCAAGATTTACTCTCGTTTTCGACCGTGTGCATTATCCGCTGCATGTTTTGTTGTGGTATACTTTATTTTTGTCACTCCGGTCACTCAACTCAACATCCCGCCTGCCTACAGTGGCACGCCCCCGCCACACCCCCTTGCTCTGCGATTGGCTGGAGAGTAAACAACTGTCTGTACACCCTGAAACGTCTCGCTGTTGGCAAAACAAACACAAAATGGCGAAATACAGGCTTGAGGGGTTGAGGACAAAATCACCACCACACATTAACAGAAGCTCAGACGTGTAGATTGAGAGAGTTCATGTGTATACATCCTGTATTTATCTACTGTTTATTTCTGAGTCAAAACATTGGACGGTGCCTCTAAGTAGATTTTTCAGGTATCTGTACTTCAGTGGTATTTTTTGATGACCATTTACTCCTATTTGAAAAGAGCAATTATCTTGTTACAAATTTTGAAGTCATAATGTAAAAATAATGAAAGCAGAGAAAGTTGAAGTCAACCACAGTTGAGATCTTGGAGTCTTAATAAGGTGGGGAAAAAAACGGGGACAGCAGTGACAAGCAGGAATGTGAACCTCCAGCCATGAACCATTAGTAATAATGGCAGCAGATTCAGATAAGCAAGATAATCTCCATCCGTGGCTTTATTGAAGAGAATTTGATGTTGTCGACTCCAATAGTGATTCATGACAAATGTGTTGCTTCGTGTGCAGGCCTGAAAATCACCCGCTACTTGCTTTCCAAAAGGCTCAGTTTACTTTAATCTAAAAAATAACACATGCAATGAAGTCATCTATCTTCAGTTTTTAGCATTAGCTAAGTTAGCATTTTTTGTTACTCAACATACTTCACAACGCTAGCAAAGCTATGAGAACATGTTTTGCTAGCATAAAATTCAGATTCTCTTATTTTTTAATCAGTACTTAAAACAATTTTTTTTTTTTTACACAAGCAGTACAGACTGAGTGTGTTTGCCACCTCTGCGATTTGGAATCCACCTCCTAAACCTCCATCCCCACCCCTGCATCCATCTCTCCTCTCTGTTGAAATTCTCCCCCCTTTCACCCGTCTCTCTGTATGTCCTTCCAGCTGCTGGCCAGGGGAACAGCTGACTAAATCTAAAGCCGGGGGCCCCTGGCTCTGGCCCTGGCCCCGGCCCCAGCCATGCTCCAGCCTTCCCCCTCCTGTTCCCAGCCCTCCCTTCTTTCCTTTCCTTCCTCTGGCCTCCAGCCCTTGGCTCGTCTCTCCGCCGCCCCGGCTCGGCCATGGCCCTGCCTCTGCGCCTCGGATCCAGCTCTGCTGGCTTGACTCGCAGCGCTTCCCTTCCAACCGTCCCCACTTTTGCAGCTGAAAAGCCTCTAAACACTTTCTGTCTCCCTCTCTCTGTTTTGCCCATAAGCACGCCTCTCCCTCCCTCCCTCCATCCCTTCTTCCCGTCGCCGACAAGCTGCGGCTGGGCCCTTGGTCTGAGCCCAACTTATCTGGACCGAGACTCCATCCAGGCTGGCCGCAGTTCAGTCCTCTGGCTTGCATACCCGGCCGCTCTGTTCCAGGCATTTCTCCCTGGCTGGTAACGTTAGTCACTGTAACTCATTGTAGCTCGCCTCCTCCCTCCAAGCCACGTTCGGCTCGCACATTGGAGGCCTCGCTCCTCATGTGTCTCTTTGTCCGCTCGCTCGCTCCTTTACGTCTCTTTAACTTGCAGAGACAGCCCGGGCCCTGGCACCAACGCGAGTGTGTGCGTCGGGCGAGGGTGCGAAGCATGTGACGCGTGATTGGCAGCAGAGGGCGGGGGGGGTGGAAGCGGCGAAGGGGGAAGTGGGTCTTGTCACATCTCCTGGCGGTTTGATTTCTGCCCGGGGAACAGAGCTTTTCGTCCTCCTCCCCTCGCCATCTCGGTGGCTGTCAAAGCTAGGCTGCAGGCTTGTGGGATTAGGTTGGGGTTCTTGCCCATAGAAGACACCTGTCAGTAGTCTTCCACTTTTTCCCCGACACCCCTCCCCCTTGCGTGGAGTTACAAAACACCCCACAGACACACTTCCCCAGTGTGAAAGCGGGCAAGAAGATGGAAACGTAGACGCTCGGCAGCCTTGTGGATTAGTGGAGCCATGGGTCGGCCAGGGGTAGAGCGGTCGAGCAAGATACTGAACCAGTTGCTCCTGATGCTGCGTCATCAGTGAGTAGTCGAAATGTAAAGCGCTTTGAGGGCCTTGTATGGTAGAAAATCGCTATATAACTGATGTGCTATTTCCCATTTACCAAGGCACTTTTGTTATTGGGTTCATTGTTGATGTAGTGGCTCTTATATATGACTTTTGGAGCCATTGGTGGTATAGTGGTTCACATTAGCAGTTCACCATTTGTAGTGTAGTGTTACCCCTTGGTGCCTTTCACCATTGGGGTCCATTGGTAGTGGTGTGTTTCAAATCTGTGGAAGTTAGGGCCTACTGCTAGCAAAGTGTTTCACATAGGTGATTTTAGTGCAGTGTAGTGGTTCAAAACGGATAACTTTTGTGATTGAGCTCATTGGTAGTGTAGTGGTTTAGAAAGGTATTTTTTCCTGATTAGGGCCACATAGTGTTTTACATAGCTGACAATTTGAAGTGTGTGGTTTTTTTTTTTACATAGACTACGTTTACATGCAGTCACTAACCCTTTCAAAACCCAAATATTGCCACTATTCAGGTTTTGAAAGGCCATGGAAACGCACAAAACCCCGAATAAGACCCTTGAGTCACCCCTTTCCTAAATCAAATATTTGTTCATATAAGCGCAATCGGGGTAACCTCCTTTGTACTGAACTTTGGTTTGTGTTCTGCGCATGTTAGACTTTGCAAGGAATGTTGGTTTTTGAGTACAGGAACTACTTGTATGTGTGGCGGCCATCTTACGAGGCCACTAGCAGAGGTTAACAAAAATGGCAATGCAGCACAGAACCGCACTTTTTGAGCGAGGAGCAAGCAGACTACATTATTAGTGTGGTTGAGTGACATGAAAATAATGTCTTATACTGGCTGTAGAGAGTTAGGAGCGGAAATGACCGTTTATTTGTGTAATTATGTGCGTCGTGGTTTAGATGGGGATATGTATACGGGAACTCTGTCCGCTTAACCCGAATATTAGTTGACTTTAACTCATTTGCTCCCAAAAACGTATAAAAACGCTCTATTTTAAATATTGTCATAGTCCCAAATACGTTTGTTTTTTTCATGCTAGAGCATATAGAAGGCTTTGGATGCAGCCTCTGACCTGAAGAGGTCACTTAAAGCAATGGTAGTTATTACAAAAAACAGACAGCAGGTGGCAGCAGGGTATAAGAGATCAATCAGGGCCATGTTACAAAAACCTCTTTCCCACAGTGTTTTCAACAGATTTGTAAATAATGATTCTAATGCTAGTTGCTGCAAAACGGAAACAGATACAAATACACTTTTTTTCTGATGAAAGAAGAGACTCTAATCTTTCTTTTGGTAGTTTCCATGTTTTTATAGCAATAGAACACAATATTCTGTGGGCCTTTCAAAACCAAATCAGAAGGGGGTTACTTCAGTGACAATGGCTGGGAGTGAATGAGTTAACCATTGGGGCCATTCGTAGTGTAGTGGTTACATTAATGACGTAAATCACACCCCACAGGAATCAGGGTCACTTCCTCGTATGAATTCTACACAAGCCAGAGCTGCATGCTCGCATCACCGCGGCAGTGCCTTGTGGATTATTATCCAGCCCACTCTGGCTGTTGTTGCCATTTTGGTTGTTTGTGTATGCACAAAGAGGAAACCAGAGGGACAGGTGGGGGAGGGAGAGTGTGCGGTTCGTGCATCGAAAAAAAAAAAAGTTTCCTTTTGGGTTCCTCGCGTTGACTGACAAATGCGGGACGATGAAAGCACATTCCGAACGCAGCGCGCACTTCAAAGCGTCCTGTGTTCCGCCATTTATCGGCAACAAGCCACGCTCCCACTGTGGCTTCTTGAAAACGGGGAGGGGAGAAACTTGAAGGAACAGAGGCAGATGACAAGCAAGCAGCCATCCAAACAGCTGGAGGGGGCCCGGTGGAGGAAGAGGAGGAGGGCCGCTAAATAATCAGACCTAGGCGCTGTAACCGAATCGGACTGCTTTTCATAAGCACTCTCAATCAAAACGGCTTGTTTGATGCACACGCCTCCTGATACAAAGGATGTTTGAGCAGAGAAAAAGTGACTGCTTGAAGTTAGTTAGAAAAACAAATCAGCTTTGGGGGGAGTTTTGAAGCCTCGTTCTGTTTTTGTATGAACTAACACAAGTCGCTCTAAAGTCTGTTTGGAAAACTCACATGAAGTCAGTCCACTCAGACTCAAGACTCTGGAGTCTTACTGCTTTGAATAAGAGTACACTAACTTTGCTAAAAGTTCTGCTCTTGACTTATAAGCTTTTTAGCTGCACACTCCATGATTTGATGTTCCAAAATCACAACTGTACCTATATATGTGTAAGTTACCTATTTGTAATGTTGACAAGATGGAAAAAGATATGTGGTTCATTTGGGTCACTATGTTAATTGGGGCCGCCTTTCGTGTAGTAGGTCACATCGAGGGCTTTCACGATTGATGGCCATTGCCAGTGCAGTGGTTCACACAAGTGTCTTTTGTGATTACAGGGTGATTAGGGGCTTTTCCACCGTCTGAACTTTTGGAGAACTTTTCAATTTATCTTGGTTGAAATTCAGTTTGTGTGTTTTTCCACCAACAACAATATCCGGAGAAATTAAATTCCCCAGGGGACATCCGAGTACTATCTCAGCAGCAGGTTCTTGCTGAGCCAGGCTGGAACTTTGAGAAGGGCGGGCTGCACTTATGGAGGACCAAAACTGCCAAAATTAAAATTAAATGACAACATAATTAAATAAATGACTAAAAATGAAAATAAAAATGTATATACAAATAATTTTCAAATATCTAAATCCCCCAAAATAAATATAAATGCAAATCCAAATAACAAAAATACATATGCAGGAATAAATAAAAGTAAAAATAAATACAAAAATAAAAACGAGATTCAGAAAATAAATATAAAAATAAATGTCAAAATAAATACAAAAATAAATATATAATTAAATATCAATCAATAAATAACGCTCTGCTCTCACATTTATTTATTTCATGCTGCAGACACTCCAGGATGAAATGTTATTCAAATGAGGGGGCGGTCCTAAGTGTGTCTTGCTAAGCGTGTCTTGTGTGTGTGTGTGTGTGTGTGTGTATATATGTGTGTGTGTATATATATATATATATATATATAATTAGTTTATTTCCATTTATATTTATTTTTGGGATTTAATTTTTGAATTATATTTTTTTTATATGCGTTTATTTTCACTTTTAGTCATTTGTTTATTTATTTAGTCATTTATTTATTTTGAATGTTGGCAGTTTTGGCCCTCCATATACACTGACCAAGGCTTGTTGGTGGGAAAGCAGCTATTGATAATGTAGTGACTTGCAGTGTAGGTTAATGTGGGGAATTTCACTGCGCTGGTTTACGAGCTGACCGTTCATAGTGCACATCGTGCCCTCACATTCAACATTGGGGACTGTTTGTAATGTAGCCATTCACATCGGAATTTTGTGACATATTTGTGATTTCGTGTTTGGGGCCAGTTCTTATTGGTGACTTTCACGACTGGAGCCCATCAGTAGTGTAGTGATTCACATAGGTTTGGGATATTGGTAGTGTTACCGGGATTGAGGCAGTTGTTAGTGTTGTGGTTCACATACATTGAATTTGTGTTGTTACACTATGATGTCACTCTTTTACAAAGCTGACGCAGCTTTCGCACACCCCACTATGGACGCCACAACAGGCCTCCAAACCACACCTTGACCACCGAAGCGCACCACGTGGTGGAAACATGGCCTTAGCCACCCCCCATCACACACACACAAACACTCACATTGGCATCCATTGACTGCCACTGACCTAATTTGGGAAAATTTCACTGACCTACTTCATGGGTGAATGCTGACTTGCCCACAGGATACGAATCTCGCATAAACACAACCCCTATCCTTTGCCGTGAACTCGCAGGTCCTTCTAACGTCCTTTCTGGTTGCCATGGCGCCGGGTTCATACCCCCGTGAACGAAATGTCCTCAGTCGTCTAATGTGTTCGCGCTACGGGCTTATAGCCTGCAATAATAGAACAGAATCGTACCGAGGCAGAAGAAGTGTGATGAACACACAATGAACGGCTGTGCCGTGCACGCCTCTTTTATTTGCCAACAATCACGCGCCCTCCAATGCAAATACGCACGCTTGCACCAGCGGCGAGTTGTCATGGCGACACATACAGATGTCAACAAAAGAGAGAGGCACCTGGGGGGGTTGTGGGGGAACGGAGTGGTCTTCCCTCTGCTCTTCCAGCGGGCGGGGGTCTATTTCAACTCAATGTCCATTGGTGTGAAAGGGAAGATGTTTCTGTAATGTCTGCGTTTAGCGTGAGAGTTGAAACTGAAACCACCCAGTAAGGAGGAAAAGGAGCTCAATTCCCCGATTGCGAGGCTTCACCCCTCATTGATTTCTCCCCCAACCCTTCACCCGCTCCTGTAGGATGTGATGCCACCCCCTCCCTCTTGCTTTATAGCTTATCCTTGGGAGAGTGCTCCTAACATCAACGTCAATATTTACAGCAATAGCCCGCAGCCACCAGCATCGACCCCCGTGTACTCTTACCTTTCCCCAGACCCTCCCCACCCCCTTCGCCGTCATCCTCATCCTTCCCTCCCCTTCATTTCACCGCCTCTTGGCCGCAGGTTTTTGATGTTGACTTGAGAGATGCTGCACGACGCGTGTCAAGCGATATTAAAACGTAAGAGATGCTCACCTCCCACCCGTCACCTCCTTCTGTGTCCGCCCTTCCGCTACGAACTGTCTGCTGTGGTTAATATGAGCTGTGACACTTCTTTGTCTTGTAGCCTTTTATAGGAAAGAAAAAAAAGCATTATTTCCATCCATTTCTATTTTCTATAGTGCTTGTCCTCATCAGGAGTGCGAGCGGGATCTTGGGTCGGATACACTCCCGGGACTGGTAGCCAGCCAATCGCAGACAAAACTAGCATTCACACTCGCAGTCATAAATGGACAATTTACGGTTGTCAATAAAACTAACATGCTTATTTTTGGAATGTGAGGAGTAGGGCTGAAACGAGTCCTCGAGGTACAAAAAAAGAAAAAAAATGCGTGGGGAATTTTTTTTCACTGTCGGAAAGTAGTAGTAAAGCACGCAGTACATGCAACCAATGAACTTCAAAATAAACCTTGCATTACCAAATAATATATGGCGATTAATGTCTTGGAATGCTTTTATTTTGAAGTTGTTCTGGGCAGCATGTCGCTACATAACAGTGACATGTCTCGTCTTTCAGTGTTTTGGCCGTTTGTATTGCCATCACAAAATGTTGCTACCGACGTCAACAACACAACTTTGTCCGGAAATCACCTTTAAATGCCAATTAAGGGCGCTAAAAAAGACTTAATTATTCTGTTTTATTGTACGATGCCTGTTGCTAGCGTTTAGCGGTGGCGCCAGCGTTTAGCGGCTAGCAGCGCTAGCTAGCAGAGCTCAAGTGCCCCATATAGACTGGCGAAATCAATCGATTACTTTTCAAAGGCAGTTGAATAGACCAAGGGTTCTTAACCTTTTTTACCTTGGGGCCCAACTTTTCCTGTAAAAATTCCATTCAGGAATTATGATTTATGTTGACTTATTATGGTTTGTATTTAATAACCAAATACTTGTCCATGATGTTTGTTTTTTTCTCTTACTACTACTACTTTGACTACATTTCTATGAACAGGTAAAAAATAATAATAATAATCTGACACCTTATCCCCACCTAGTGACAGGAAGTAGCATCAGCTCTGAGGCCGTTTACCCGACGTCACACACACGTACCTCATGTAGTCAAAAAAACAAAGTGAAGCTTTCTAAATTTTTTGTACGTATCCTCTTTGTTTTCCCTCCATGCTCCCTTTATGATGTACTCACTCTGGCTGACTGTTTACATGTATTTATTTATTTTTTTAAGTGTGGGCTGACAGTCTGTGCTTGTGTGACGTGTGGTGGAAGTGACATCAAAATCAAGCAGTATTTGGCTAATTATTGCCGCCTCGAAGCTTGGTATGCATCTGAATGAGTTTGAGCAGTGTGGATGTTTTTTTTTTTCTTACACGAGGGGGAAAATATTTAGTTTTAAAAATACCCTGCTACATGTACAAAGCCTCAATTGAAAGCTGCCTGCGGCCCTTGCGGCCCACAGTTACAAAACTGAAATTACTTTGTAGCCCACTAGATGGCGCTTGCGGCAAGAATCACTAGAATAGACCTAAATCCCTTTGCACACTTTGATGCATACATCCTAACAAAGTTGCCGTTCCTACTATTACTACTAATTATTTAAGAATGTAAAACAGCTGGTCGTCCATTATTAAGTAGATGTGTTTTTTTTTTTTTTGTATATAAATATATATTTTCTATCTTTATCCGAATACCGTATTATTTGATCGATATTTTATTTTTTCAAATATGGCTGCAGCCCTGGTGAGGAGTATGCCGGAGTAAAGTCACGCAAGAGATAATCCAGTGGAGAGCCGAACCCAGATTTCCTGACTCTAAGGCAGCTGTGCTAACCACTAGTAAACCCTGGTGCCTGGTAATAATGATAATAGAATTAAATGTAATGAATGGGTACTCTAGTTTCCTCCCAGACGCCAAAAACACCCAATGTTAGATTTATTGAAGACCATAGGTCTGAATTAATGTATGCCCTGCTCTTTTGACCAAAGTCGGCTTGGATACCTCACCTCACTCAAAAGAAATGACAACTAATGCTATAAAAAATACTTTTTAATGGTGGCATGTTGGTTGAGTGGTTAGCACAAGCTCTGACCGTGAGTGTGAACGAGAATGCTTGTTTGTCTGTATACTCCCTGCAATTGACTGGTGACCATCCAGTGTGCACCAAAGTCAGCTGATGTAGGCTCCAGCACACTCGTGACCCTAATGAGGACAAAATGGATGGATGGATTTTGATAAAGATGATTGTCCAAACCGCATGGAATTGTTTTTTTTTTCGTTTTTTAAATAATGATGTGTTTTTTGGACTTTAACTACACTCTCACCCTCACTGTGATCAAAGAACAATGACAAACGGAACATTTAACAATACAAAGCCTGCCCGCGTTGTTAAAAACAAAAAGAAAATTTGCTTCTGAAAGGCTTAACGGACTTCCTGGTGTGTGCATGCAAGTGTTCTTTCATGTGTGTCAAGGTAATAATATGAACCTATGAGCTATATAATAGGATGTTGGGGGGCTGTTAGGCAGGCAGGATGGCGGGGGAGTTGTGGTTGCACAAGCACGCACACGGAGGATGAGATGAGGAGAACGGGCCGGTGTGACCTCCTGCGTCCGGGAAGGAAGGGGTTAAATGGAGCTGGCGGTCCGGTTGGCGGGGGGCTGCTGTGCGTTATGCAAAAAAAAAAAAAAGAAAGGAAAAAAGCAGCGACTGGCTGGAGCTGAAAGGGGAAGTGCTGAGCTCAGAGGAACGCTGGCTTGCTGCCACCTCCCCACCCCTCACCGCCTCCCATCCGCCAACACCCCCCCCACCCCCCGCTCTACCCCGCCTACCCGCTACAGCTGAGCGCTCCCCACGCTTCCCCTCCGCCAGGCGTGGTGATGTGTGTCTGTGTGCCTGCTCAGGAATGTATCCCCCCTCCCTCCCTCCCTCCCTCCTCCCCGCACCCCACCCCCTCGATTGGGGCCCGTGCGTGTGTGTGTGTTTGTGTGTGCACGTGTGTGACTGTGTGTGTGTCTGGAATGATGCCTCCCCTTGTCTAGTAAGTGACGTCAGTACACACACAACGGGTCAGCACAAGGCTAGGGAACATTCGCCGTGTGTGCGATGGGAGGGGACAACCGGAGACGAGCCAATTATTGAGGAGAGAGGAGGAGCTGTTTGGAGAAGGAGGAGGGCGATTGCAGGGAGTCACTGAAGCCAGTAGAAGCGCATACATAAAGGCGACAGGAGTGTGTCGGGGTTGGGTGATATACTGTATACATGTGTTGTACGGCGGAACCTCCAAGGGCGAGCTATAGAGTAATCGCCCCCGCATATTCACTGTTCACTACTCATAAATTCAACTATTCAGTCTCCCACTATTGCTGTAAAACATTCCTATTTGTGTTTTTTGGGCCCTTTCTAAAACATACGAAGATGGTGGCACCACATTGCTGTCTAAATAGGGAAGTGGTCATTGGTGTAAAGGACACACTTTGTATGTCGGGCAGGAGCTAAGATTAGCAATGGTTGCTAACGGAATACCCATCATGTGAGATGAGTTTCAAATACATCCATTTGTTTCCTCTATTTGTGGCAGGATTCTGAACCTTTCCCTTGTGAATCACGGCACAGTGGACCCTCTAGGATGAGCTATACAGGAAGAAGGCAGAATCAAACTTTTTTTTTGGTAGATTTAGTGGATATATGTTGAACATAATATCCTGTGGGTCTTAAATGGCAAAATGCTCTAAAATGACTCAATATTAATGATACCATTTCTTATTCAGTGATTTTCTTTGAGAATGTCCTCTTTGTCAGCGTGGTTTCTCACCTGGTACTTTTTACGTGGTGGTACCACACAGCTCAGCAAGTAAAAATGCAAACGACAAAGCAAAGATGCTCACTCGCTCTGTAGCTGCCATTTTGTACCGAATAACAAGGACGCGCAGATAGCCGTGCTACCGTTACATTACGATTTTGCGTTCGCTGTTCGTCATCGTGCTTTTCATCTTTCTCATATTATTATGTCATAGTCATGGGGAAAATCCAAAAACACGTTAGAGATACCCGCAGCACGTGTGTGTGATAAAATACACACAAACACACACTCGCACATCCTGTCGTATGCAAATCATTATTTTCAGTTGGCTTCGACTCGTTCCTTTTGCGTCAACTTTTTTCCATGCCTCGATGAATGCTGGAAACGCCTTTTGATAAAAATAATTCATTATGGGTCAAAGTGCAATTGAGGCGAGAGCAACGCATGTGTAATCAATTGTGACAAAATGTCATTTTGTGCTAATCACACACACACACAACACTTCCCTTAGCACCTACGCACATTCCAAACCACTGAGCTGCATTTATTGTTTGACTCTTTTGTTTATTCTTGAAGCTTGGCTGACTCCAGGCGGCATCATCTCACTTCATTGAGCCAGCACTATCGCATGTCCACTACTCTTGGCTGGTACTACTGGTATCTTCAGTAGGGACTTACCTGACTTACATGATAGCAATTATACAAACCTTCTAAACACAACATAAATACAACTGTGCCATATACGTCATCTGGAGTAATTCCGAATCAATATAGATCTAATAACTGGACAAATAAAAAAACATCACACTCACCAGAGCTACTGATCATTAAATGTGCTAATGTGCAGATTGCTATAAATGTGTTTTTGCTAGTTTGCAAGTTTCAGAGGATGTGTGCCACCTGGCCTTTAAAGCTGAATTTGTAATCTGATTGGTTGAAGAAGTCTCATTGCTAACATCGGCCATCTTAACTCATTCACTGCAATAAAAAAAAAAAAGATTACAAATTAGGGGCGACAGGCATTTATTTTGTAAATTTATTTTAATTGTAATTAATCGCATGACTTCACTAGTTAACTAACGATTGATCACAAATTTTATATCTGTTTTAAATATACAATGAAAAATTCTAGGTTTTGATACTCTTGTTAACAAAAGTAGAAAAAAAATGAATGGGAAAAAAAAAGAAGAATATTTTAAATTTGGGGCGTCAGGCGATTAAAATTTGTAATCGGAATTAATCGCATGACTTCACTAGTTAACTCACGATTGATCACAATTTTTATATCGGTTCTAAATTTACAATAATTTTATTTTCTAGATTTTCATACTCTTGTTAACAAAAGTAGAAAAAAAAGTTAAACGAATAGAATTTTTTGACGTTTATAGCCGTCAATGGCAGTGAATGAGTTAACATCCAAATATACCGGAAGCGGTGCAGCCAAGAGAATGAACAGTTTCATGAAAGAAATATTGGAATGTAGCTTTTAAATGCTAGTCCTGACCTCGCTCCTCTGGCACTACTGTATGGCTTTGTCGTTAGGCCCGAAGGGGCAGATGATGGCTTTTCAATGGGGCCCATTACCTCCTCCGTCCATAAAGCTCGCGCAGGACACACCTCTCGCTAATTACACACATTCATTCCCGGGGTCTGCTGTCATTCCATTTGCGTTAATGAACCTCACACACGGATGACTATAATGTAAAGTTAATGTACAGCCAGGAGATAGAATTAGCAGGCCACCAGCTTCTCAAGTGACGTGGATACAAGGTAAGACGATGGGATGTGTGCAACCTGAGCTGGATAATTCTAGAATGATGCGTTCAATAGAGATATCGTTGTTACAAAGTTGTGTCGATTAAAACAACCACCATCCGTCCACCGTCTCGACCTAAAAAAGCAGCTGTCACTCCAGATTGTAGTTTTGTTTTGTTGACTTTCTTCAAATACATTATAAATAGCCCCCAAACGCGCGCCTTGTCTGCCTTTTATATATTTTGTTTCAAGTCTAATCAGACACATCCGGACAGATGAGCAACATAGCGGACGCTAGTGAAGATCAAAAACGTAGCCCATTTATGCTAGCTGAGCTGTTAAATGCTGGAAAATTGGTAAACGGCTTGCTGTTACCTTCATAAATGAGCTATCAGCAGCTCTTTTAATTATTTATACAAATATTAAACCAGAGAAGTGCCATGTTCTATCAGTAAAATGTCCAGGCTAGCTATCCTTTGTCCTGCCACCCTTTCTAATTTTAGACCAATATCCAAAATTGCCTTTTATCTGGAAAGTCTTTGAAAAAGTGGTTGCAAAAGCAACTTTTAGAAGTGGTGGAAACTAACAATATTTTTGAAAAATTCCAGTCAGGTTTTAGACATTATCATAGTACTGAAACAGCACTTCATCGGGTCACAAATAACCTTTTGATGAATGCGGACTCTGGTGACTATTCTTTACCGGTACTTTTAGACATTAGTTCTGCATTTGATACAGTCAACCATGTTATTATGATTGATAGGCTGAAAACATGGGTTGGGCTCTCTGGCACTGTTCTGGAATAGTTCATTTCTTACCTATCGGATAGGGAATTTTTGGGTTCCCTGGGTGAACATGTACAGTATCCTCACCTGTGCAGCTTTAAATCTGGTGTACCACAAAGCTCCTTTCTGGGGCCTATTTTATTCTCAATTTACATGTTACCGCAATTTACATGTTTGTATTTTACTTGTTTGTAAAACACATTGTGCTGTGTTGCTTATATACATAAAATGTTCTAAATGTATTATTATAAAGCAAAGCTAATGTAAACAACCACTGCTTATTTTAGTGAATCTGCAGACACAATTTATGTTTCCATAAATCTACACAAGGCTATCCAACTCCGCATAGTGGATGTTAGCGCACAGCAACAATGAAAAATACAGTGCTTTTATGCTAGGTGGGATTTGCGTGTCTTGTGTCAACTGCAGTTTTCAAACCGCTAGCAAGATTTGAAACTCAACAGTCACACCTATCCCTACCGTCTCTGATGGAATATTCTTGTCATGGCGGGACACGTGTTAAAATAATAATTAAAATCAAATGAGAGGCATAAGATGGTGCCAGAGAGGGATGGTTTTTCCAGAGATCATTCTAATAATATTGTTCTGTCAGGTCATAGAGACAGCTTTAACATATATGTGAAAAGTGTTATATATTTTTTAAACCCGCAAATTCCCACTGAAAGACTGGAAAATATTGTTCATACTGTAAGTGTTATGATGGCTCCTCACAGTTCAGATTAGCTGTCCTTTTAGCTCAACAATGCTAAGTGTACCAACTGTCGGGCGGCAGCTTTATTGAATCACTTGATGCCTTATTGTCTTAAAGCTAACGAGAATACATTTCCATAAATGTACGCACCATGTACAGCATACAAGCTTTACGATCACACTGCCTTCTTTATTTTACACAGAGCACAATAACGGTACAATGATGTCACCCTAGAGAGACAAGCGCTTGCACTAATGCTACAAAATTGATTGTTGAATGCTTGACTAAGTATTTAAAACAAATCTATGCATATTACTTTTGTTTGTAATGTTAATTATATGCATATTCATTTCAGTTCAATGTAATTGTCCAATAAAAAGCAAGCACCTCCAATTCTTTAGTCAAATAACAAAAAATATTTCCCATTTGAAATAGAGGTAGAGGGGACCTGAAGATAAGATAAGAACCTTTGTATTATATATAAATACAAATAATTATGTATGATAGTGCGAATATAATACTGTTATGTATTTCATTTTAATCAAAATACTTACATTGGTAGGGATCCACTGGAGTTCCTCTAAATTAAAAATAAAATTAAATAAATAAAAACTCCAAACAAAATGTATTGTATTATATTACATATATATATATATATATATATATATATATATATATATATAATATATATATATATATATATATATATATATATATATATATATAATATATATATATATATATAATATATATATATATATATATATATATATATATATATATATATATATATATATATATATATATATATATATATATATATATATATATATATATATATATATTTGATTTCCCCCCCTGATTAAAATGCTATGGTGGTCTCTTAAAGCTCTCATTTGATTAATTCTACCATAAATCATCATTGTGGAAAAACACTGGCCATCTTGCCATCTAATTTACCGCCTATAGATCTGCCATGTTGATGCTGCTCATACAGCCAACCCCATTATAATTCGCATTCCTTCTTTTCTTTCGATTTCTTCCTCGTACAGACGCTCGGCTGTCTGTGCGTCGCCGCTCATCCTTCAGAGCGGCCAACCTTTTGGGATCCGTCACTGACAGGGCCGCCCGTCCCGCAGAATTACAATCCATTTTGAAAGTGATAGTTGGAAAATTGCAAGTCACTCTGGATGTAGCGCTTGGCAACTAAGTGGCAGTTGGCTGTGGCTTGTCACTTGCAAACGCCAGCCAGTGACAGCTCCGACCCGCAATCCCCCCCCCCCCCCCCCCCCCCCCGGGCTCCCCTATGCGCAGCCGCTTCTGTCCTGATGATTAGCATGCATATTTTACTTGTCGGAATCAAGAGGAGAAAAAATAGCATTCATCACGAATTAAAACTTTACAGTGGTACCTTAACTTGGGGCGTGGCCTAATGAGAGACATCAGGAGGCGGAGCAGGATCATGAGAGATGAAAACGCATCTGGGAAGAAGAAGGCTCCTCGCCCTCCCCGGAGGGTTCAGGGCATAAATATGGCCGCCCTTGGAGCTCAGCTGTGTTATTCCTGCCCCTCCCACACCTAGCACACACACACACACACACACACACTCACGCACACACGCATTTGAGGCAAGGTTTTCTGCAGGATAGCATTGATCTCTGTTTACAGTCTCCGTATGGGTGCTTCCTTATAGGACCACACATGCTCAGAGTTCCGAAAAGGCCTCTTAATCGAGCCGCGGTGAGGAGATTAGGGGGGAGCTCTTTTGACTGTGGGTGGGACGAGAGTCTAAAGGTGGGGGTTGCCCGGCGACCTCTCCTCGACCCGCTGCAAATCTGTGCTTTTCGGATCGGATTCCAGCCTAGTAGCCTTTTTATCCATGAGGTTTTTCGCAGGCCATCTTTGGTCAACACGGGAGTCAGATGGCGTATTTTCCAATCGGCCGCAGGCGCTCGTAAAAAGCTTGCGTTGCCCTCCCTTCCTATCCTCTTGTCTGACGAGGTAATTTGATTAATGTGTGAGGCCAAAGTGGATGAGCACAGGCACATTTAACATCTATTTGCTCTCTTTGTTGACTTGCTCTCACAGCGGAATCAATCATGGAGTCAGACTTTTTCGCACAGCCCTATTAGATTTTGTTAACGATCGGTCCCAATTCTGCCAATAAACATAATGACCACTCGCATCTTCTACTTTGACTTGGAATCTTAACTCAATTACAGAAATATGTTTGTTGCTCAATCTAATTTGAGTTTCCCTCTTTTTGGGAACACTGGGCACTTTTGTGCAAATCTCTGAGGCTGCCGACCGCCATCCCTGCCGGGCCGCCTTCATGTGGGGATCTAAATCCTATTTTATAGGCCACGTATAAAGGCAGCATTCTTCTGTCTCGCTATGTTGAAAACTTCCAGTCTGCAGCTTTTCCTCCAAGAAATTGGCGTCACGTAGCGATGAGGTCTTGACTTATATTCTTTTCAGCGGTTATGGGAAAAATCATGTCATCTCTTGCGCATTTATCCCTTTTCTACCGCTCATCTTGTCCAGGGTCACAGGTAAATTAGTGCCCAGCTGACTTGGGGCGGGTGGCGTGCTACACCCTGGACAGGACTGGCAGCTAATTACAGGGCACATATAGACTTGCAATCATTCAAAGTCACAATCACACCTATAGACAATTTAATTTTAATTAATTCAACTTGAACTTTTTAACAAACACTTAGGTTAACCCAATCAAAACACCTTGCTATAAAACGCAGATTCGTTGGGTTGGTTGACTGAATCAACTGTGCCTCTAGACTTGGGATATTCAGTTTATTTGAGGTCTTTCCTTGCTGAATGGACAGTGGCGGTTGTGGCTGGTCCACTGAGCGCCGTCCAGTTTACTAGTGCTTAAAAAAAACTAAAATACAAACTGCAAAGGCAGACAAAATGGAATGGCTAATCAGAAGTGTGCTTAAGTGTGTATGAATGTGTGGGAGTGTTTTTACTTCATATTTTACCCAGATATGCCATAATTCTTTTCACAATCGTTCAATTTGAATTTTTAGATTCGAGTCAGAACGGAACATATAGCATATTGTTCCCGTCTGTCTTAAATCTCAATGTGACATATGTACGTGGAAGTGCTAATGTGTGGAAGCTACATTTGAGCATAATACCCAGAAGGGTCTGCATGTGTTTGGGAATATTGGGATAATGAGCATTAAATTCCACTGTTAAGCAGTCAGTCAATGAAGAGAACCGGTAGCAACTTTTTGTTTTTGTTACTTCACTGATGGCCTCTCACGCCATCACAGCAGAAGGGAATTTGGCTACGACCGGTTAGCTTAGCGCTAGCTAGCTGGTACGACACAATACAGATGGATTTACTCGACCACAGCAAGAATTCAAGATTCTACCATTGGCCAGATTCCTACAAGGGATCCTGGAAGTTGAAGTAAGCTATTTTAAACAAAAAAAGGAAAACTTTTATGTAGGTTAATGCTGCTGTATCAACGCACAACGTACTTTCCAGTTCAATACATGGTCGTCAAATAAGTGAATGAATGTGGCTTTTTAAAGTGCAATTGGTTTTTGCGTTCATTTTTCGGGAAGTACAATTAGTGTCCAATTTGTGTTCATTCTATACTCGCTTATTCACATGAACACAAAGAGTGAATGCAGATTTCGGGAGCAAATCCAAACCTTAATGCACACATAGAGTTTACACACACAAAGTATACATTCTGGCTCGCTCTTTCACACACTCTTCCACAACGCCGCGGGCCAAGTGTGATTTCACCGCTGCGGCCAGGAGGGGTTTCTAGGGCAACCTCACTGAGGCCTTGTTCTAAAAATGGCCGCCATGGTTACTTTGAAAGCCAAGGCCGGCCTCTTGAACCGGCACAGAAAAGAGCCCTGAGCACCACTCGGGGTATGGTGGGGGGGGGGAGGGGGTGGATGAGGGGGCCTGGTGCTAGGTGGACAGGGGTGGGAACCAGGCGCTTTAATAGCCAGCACATGAGACGTGGAAGGTTTCAAACCCGCCCAACCAGCAGTCATGGGAGATGTGTGTGTGTGTGTGCATGTAGCTAAACTGTAATATCCCTGTACTCAGCACTTGGCTAAATTAAAAGGGCATATTTGGCGTGGGGGGCAGTTTCTGGTGCCCAGGCGATTGGACGGGGAAAGGCGAAACTCATTACCTACCCATCTGTCAGTGAGAGAGAGAGAGAGCTGTGGGAAAAGTGCGAGGGTTGGTTGGTTGGTCGGTTTGTGGGAGGGCGAAACAAAACAGACTTTTGAATGAGTTTTATCACCACTTCATCCTCCATGTGTGATGAATTTGAAGAAGAATTGTGTTAATTTAGCCTCGCGGGGGGAAACAGAAAAACACTTTGGAAAGAAAAAGAACGCGCAGATGTTTTTTTCTTTCTGTTGTTGTTGCTCTCACATGTTTTTGATGTTCTCTTTTCACTGCACTCTCCGGACTCCTCTTGAAACATGTTACACACACGCACGCACACACATGCACACAATACTTTGTATTACAGCAACAATATGTGGTACTCTAAATTCGACTCAACTGGTTCAGCACCACTTTGATGGTACACCAGCTTTTAACTCATTCACTGCCATTGACGGCTATAGACGTAAAAAATTGAAACTATTTCTATTAGTTATTTCAACTTTTGCTAACAAGAGTATGAAAACCTAGATTTTTTTTATTGTATATTCAGAACAGATGTACAATTTGTGATTAATCGTGAGTTAACTAATTTAAAAAATTTAATCACCTGACGCCCTAATTAAAAAATATTTTTATTTTTTTATTTTTGTAATCGTAATTAATCGCATGACTTCAATAGTTGACTCACGATTAATCACAAATGTAATATCTGTTATAAATGTACAATACAATTTTTTCTCTCTAGGTTTTTATAAAAAATTCAATTAAATTAAAACAAAATTAAATAGAAATAGTTCACATGAATTTTTGACACCTGTAGTCGTCAATGGCAGTGAATGAGTTAATCAGGAGTATAGCATCCCGGCCGTTGCCATGGCGACCTTTTGCCACCTACTCAATGACACTTTAGCGCTGAGAAAACCTTCCTATTCAAAATGTTAAAACCACAACTTTAACTTAACTGATCATCAAAATCCATACCAGTATTCTTCCGTAGCCCAATACCCGCAACGGTTGGTGTCGTTTTGGCATCATTATGGCAACAAAAGCAAAAGGGAAACATCTCTTCTCCAAAGCCTTCTGTTATCTGTGTGTAGTTACACACCAACAGAATCCTGTTTAGTTCTCCGTTGTCGCACCAGCTGCACGGTTGTAAGCCTTTTTGTCCCACTTAGGTGAGTCGGCGTGACTCCCTCGCAGCGGCGCCGGCTCGCTTTGATCAGCGCAGATGCAGGCGGCTGCCATATTCCGCGCACATCGCGTCTTGTGTGAATATTGTTCATAAAGGTGTCCTCCCTTTTGCCAGCTGGCTTTCACCACGCTAGGAGAAAAAAAACACAAGAGAATTTCCTTGGCAAATGCTTGCATATTTGCCGCCAGCACTTCCTGCTCGCGCAGATAGCGTCGTCGCAGCGGTTTGTGTTCTCAGCAAGAGTACGCACACTGTGCACTTAAGGAGTACAGATACAAAAAAAGTCAAGTGAAGTACGATGCCTTTACAATAGATGCCAGCCCAACTATGTTTTTAAAGGGGAAGTAACCCCAAAATTTCCCACTAGTCTAAAAACAGTATTTTGATTAATATTGTGTTTGTGGAATATGAGTTAAGCAGCAAAATCTACTTGTTTTTATGAATCTTGGGGCAGCCATGTTATCACTAGCTGAAAATGACATCCCAGTTGCTAGGTAAAAAAAACAATCACAGCTTACTTGTTTCCTGAAGCTGAGATGTGATTGGTTATGGTTGGTTGAGCCTATTGAGGTACTCTGATGTCATTTTCAGTCCACAAGTAGCAAAATGGTCGCCTCATGAGACAAATAAAAACGGGTTAATTTTGCTGCTTATTTCATATTCGACAAACACAATATTAGTCAGAATACCGTTTTTAGACTAGTATATAAACATATGGTAAATATTTTTTGGGGTTGATTTCCCTTTTTAATGAAATAAAAAATTAAAACACCTTTAGTGTTTGTAGAACTTAAATAAAAGTGTTGATTCAAAAAAATACTCTTAATATATATATATATATATTAGTGCTGTTCAAAGTATTAACTGATTAATTAATCACAAAAAATATCGCATTAATCATGAATTAACGCAGATTAATCGCACTATTAATTTTGACCATAGATTATTATATTTAGCGTGACAGCGGATGGCTACGTTTAAGGTAGCACAGGTTGTGTTTGAGCAATAAACATGATTACATGCATTAAAGTAAAGCATTTAATAAATGTTTGCGGATGACATTTAGAATATTTGTTCATGTCAAAATATTGGGGTCATTTTTTTCCCATTTTAAATTATGCAAGTAATTCAAATTCAAAAGAGGAGGATGAGCGTGTGCAGTGGATCAAAAAATGTTGAAGACGTCCTCATAATATTAAATGTCAAAAGAATCAACACATAACCCGGTGCTCTTCAAATTTGGCGAGAAAAAAATATTGATAAAAAAGCCTTTTTTATGAAGTGATTAATCATGATTAGTCAAAATTCTAAGATGTGATACTAATGCCAAATTTCCTTACAATTGCATAAAATTAATGAATTTTCTATTCTTGTAATTTTGGGATACTGTTATTGACCATCGTCGCGAGTACGATATCTTGGAATTTCTTGATTCTCCAAATTAGCTGCAGCCCAAGATCTCAATATCCTTTTTTTTTTTAACGTTGTGTCATCATCCACAAAAGTTGGGGGGAAAAAAGTGTATTTTGACAAAGCAAGGACTCAAAAATTCCAGATTTGTATTTGTTTCAAACGTACTTACGTTGACTGGTTCTCCGCTGCGCTTGCTAAGTGTTTAGAAGACGTGTTTTATTTAGCGTCCAACCTTCAGGGCTTGTATGTGTGAGACCCTTGATAGCTGACCCCTTGTTTAGCCAACGCATGCGTCCCATTTCCATCTGTATGCGATGAAATATTCAACTCCTCCCTCGCCTCTCACATCAATGGCGAGCCGCTTTGATATCCGCTCTAATACATGCTTGATATAACAGCGTTGCGTGCGCTCGACCCTTTGATAAACATGTTTAGGTGATGTATGTCTTCGCCTGTGTAGTTGCCGCATCTCTCCTGAGCGCATAAATGCATTCATAAACCCTCCTTAGCCACTCCCATGATTAATAAATGCATGATCTCACGCTGCGGCCGACCGAGCGTGTGTCTGTTTCATATGTTCGTCCGGTGCGTGTGTGTGCATGAATGTGTGTGCGTGTGTGTGGGGGTGTGACTCCGCCCTGCTCATTCATATTCATCCCGGCATAATAAAAGCGGCCGCGCCTCCAGATAGCGCAGTAAGGGATAAGATCAAACATTGTATTCAAAATCGTGGGAGGAGGAGGAGGAAAGAGAGGGTCTATAATTCATACTGGAACGTCCCCACACGCTGCTCGCTTCCTCATTGCCGTTCACATGCGTTGCAGATGTGAACTCGCCGAGATGTCTCACTTAAGCAGAATTTTAATTTTTTTTTTTATGTGGCGGAAGACTCCGCACGACAATCATGCTTTTGTTGACTTTGATCATCAGAGAAGGAATATGCTCTAAATTTGGCCCGGATGTCGGAATGCATGTTGCGTTTGGAATAATGTGACATCATGGAGCACAGCACATTATACAGGAGGGATGTAACGATATCCAAACATCACGATACGATATGATCATTAACACGATATTGTGGGGAGGTCGGCGATATAAAAGAAAAAAAGTCACAATATTGTAAAAAGATTACCGTTAGCTCATACAAAAAAAGCACAATATTGTGCTTTTGTACATAACAGCAATGCATATAAACAACCTACAAAACATGATTAATGGATTTTATTTTAAACATAGAAAGGCCAAAACATGCCTTATGAAAATTAAACCAGAGGGTGCTATAACTGCACAAATTTGATTCCGATTTTTGGGTCTACGATTCGATTCAGAATCTATTTTCGATTAGGAAAGATTTTTGATTCAAAAGGATTTGATTGACAATGATTTTTGCTTCAATCTGTAGATGTGCAAGGAATTGTAATGATTTACTCCAGTCTGACTCGCAAATGCTAATTAGCGCGCTACTCGCGGCACTTTTATCACTTAAAAGAACGGCTCCACACTGCAAAAAAACAACTTTTAGTGGAATAAATTGATCGTGACTTTTTCCTTCTACTCTGTAATGTGGCTACAACTTAACAGTGTATTAGACCGCGTGGAACCACACCGCCCCTAAGTGGCCAAATTGGGTACAACATGAACAGCGCTCCAAATAAAGGCGCATACAGACAAAGGCAAGACAGTATAAAATACAATACAATCGATTTGGGGACATTTAAAATCGATTCTGAAACGTACTAAATGAGAATCGATTTTTTTTGGCCCACCCCTAGTACAGCCATACAACTGAGCTGTAACCCTTGTACAGTACTGCCTTAAAAACAAAACAAAAAAAACATCAGTTTCAACCACAGTTACATTACAGTTTGAACGTATAATTCAACATTTCCACTCAGAATAACTGAACTAAGAGAATTTTGTTGTCGTTCTCATCTCCAGGTTTCCACCTGAGCGGCACGGTGACGGACCCCGCCACGCCCTCGTCCCCGGAGCTCGTATGCAGCGTCAGCGTCAGCTTCGACCGTTGCAAAATCACGGCGGTCACGTGCACTTGTGGCAACAAGGACATCTTCTATTGCGCCCACGTGGTGGCGCTTTCGCTTTATCGGGTACGCAAACCCGAGCAGGTCAAACTGCACCTGCCCATCTCGGAAACCTTGTTCCAGATGAGCCGCGACCAGCTGCAGAAATTCGTCCAGTATCTCATCTCGGTCCACCACACGGAGGTGTTGCCCACCGCACAGAAACTGGCTGACGAGATCCTATCGCAGAACTCCGAGATCAACCAGGTCCATGGTGAGTGTGTGGGACATAATATTGATGTGTTAAATTTGCATAATGATGAATCATCATTACACTGCGTCCACTTGTCAATATTGTTGATAAACACTCAAAGAGAATTTGGCTGATTGTTTTGAGTACTCTATGGATTAATACTTCCTTGTTAAGTGAGTGAAAACAACAGATTAATGAGACCAAAAAAACATGTTTGTATGTTTATTATTTTGTATTTTTAGTTTTTTTTCTTCCTTGGTGAAACTGATACCGATACGTTTCATTGGTTGTCTTTAGTGTACTGCATTGTACGATCACTGTATATGTTTTTTTTGTTTTGTTTTTTTATCTAGTCATCAATGATGCATTTACAATGTGTGCCTGTTGTCTGAGCAAAATATCTTCATGATATCGTATCAGAAGCTACTGCATTACTAATACCTAGTTATCAGGATTTTCAGTGAAAATGAGGCTAGGCATTTCCTTAAAAAGTCGAGGTTTCAATAATGCTAATACCGGCTGTCATCACTGATAAGGGTGAGTAGACTTTTAACTCATTCACTGCCATTGACGGCTATAGACGTCCAAAATTCATTTGAACTATTTCTATTAGTTTAACATTTTTTCCCAGTTTTGTTAACTGTATGAAACTGTATGAAACTTTATGAAAACCTAGGGGGGGGGGGGGAATATTGTACATTTAGACAAGATATAAAATGAATGATTAACCATAAGTTAACTATTGAAGTCATGCAATTAATTACAATTAAAAATGTTTAGCGCCTGACGCCCTAATTTTTACTGTTTTCTTTTTTATTTAAAAAAAAGAAAAGATTATTAAAAATTAGGTCATCAGGCGATTATTTTTTTATTGTAATTAATCACATGATGATGAGCTCACGATTAATCACAAATCTTGTTAACAAAAGTGGAAAAAATGTTAAACTAATAGAAATAGTTAAAAAATATTTTTTGACGTCTAAAGCCGTCAATGGCAGTGAATGAGTTAAGCAAGGTAAAATATGATTGGCTGATTGCAGAGTTGAGTAAATGTGGCATCTCTTTGAAGTTAATTGACTCCAATTAACTCCCCCCCACCCCTAAAGCACGGAGGAGGGAGTGAGCAAGATGAAAGATACTGTAGAAACACGGATGCCTTCTTTTTGTGTTGATAAATGCATATTGTCCTCAAAAAAAAATGCTCAAAAGAAAATAAAAATGGTGCCAGCGGATACTGGTTAAACCCAAGGACAGCATGAGTAGCTCACAGGTCTGATCTAAAAATAGCTCAACAGTAATGAGACACCAACATATACCAAATATTCTAAATTTTGTTTAAAAATAAAATACATTGTGTTCAATAGGGGGGGAAATGCTGTTTTTATTTACCAGATGAATAAAAAAAATGCAAACTATCACAATTGTATATGACATTTCTCTGTCTACAATTGATAGCTATCAGTTTTTCTTTCCCACGTTACACGGATATCGATGTGTATCGTTATTGACTTCCATGCAAGTATAAATTATTGTACAGTCGTTGTATAGTGATATTTCGGCTCGCGTGGCTAAAATATTTCATTGATCTTACATCAGGAGTTGCACTGAGATATGATAGCTGGATGACTAGATATGGAATAACGACAACTGCAAGTTACACGTTACTACTGTATAGCGTATATTGACGTGTATTGCATCATTGCATTGACATCTAATCGGGATCTACATGATGATTGATTTGTATGTTAATGACCTTTTTAATTATTTTTTTCCCCCCCTTTTTAGCTGCACAAATATCAAGCTGTTGGATGATCACACAATCACTGTATTGTGATATTTAGTTAGCTAGGGCAAAATATTTATCTGGATCGATGATGTATTCTGAATGAAAGCCATCATTTTTAACTTCCATAATCATATAGATTGCGACATGTATCACCAATGGCTTTTGTCTCTTGTGTCGAGATAGTATTGCATCATTTTGTGTGCAGAGAGTCGGCGTCCTACCCCTTATTTGAAGTAGGCCATGCATGCATTTACCCATACAGAAATGTGTACACGGTATGTTGTTTGCTTTCACCTGCACGTGTGTGTGTGTGTATGTGTGTGTGTGTGTGTGTGTGTGTGTATCGACTCAGGGATGAAGGTAAATTGCGGTAGGATCAATGCCATCCTCATTAATGGGACGCAGACAGCAAAGGGGAGATTGGATGCCTCTAATCAACGCTATATGGAGCCCTTATTTACCTCTTAAAGTGGAGTGAGAAGGAGATGGTGATGATTGCAGGGAGGTTGAATAACGAGGAGTGTATATGTCTGTTCTGTTTGTGTGCATTCTGCCGGCTTGGTAAGACATTAAATGGGTAGTTTGCGGGGCGAAAAGCGCGCTAGCAATATTTTGATTTTGCCAATGGCTTTTAGAGCCGCAGCGGTCACTCAAAGGAGACCTAAAGAATATATTCAAAAATCAGTTGAAAGAGTACAGAACGGAACGAAAACAAACACAATCTCCATGTTTGAAGCTTGTTTACTTAAGACAATTCATTTACAGTATTTGTGTATCTGTCATAGGGGCACCGGACCCGACTGCTGGGGCCAGCGTGGACGACGAGAACTGCTGGCATCTGGACGAGGAGCAGGTTCAGGAGCAAGTTAAGCTCTTCCTGTCCCAAGGAGGATACCACGGCTCGGGCAAGCAGCTCAACCTGCTCTTCAGCAAGGTCAACAGCCGCCAGCGTTGTTCCTTCAACATATATTCGGCAACCTCACGTACACAACAGCGCATTCAGTACCCGACAGGCCGGCCTATGCACACTATTCCATTCTGGGGTTTTCCTTTTCACCGCAACAAGACAAATGTAGTCTCTACTCTGCATCTGGTTAATATTTTCCCTCTCTAGTGCACTTATATGCTCCTCATCTCCCTCCTGAGAGGAGACCTTTGTTCTCCAAGTAATCTCCAACGCAATGGCAATTTGGCACATGCATTAGAAGTGCTGTGCTGCCTCTTAGCTTGCGGCTAATTGCTGGAGGGAGCCAGTGAACGATATATGCAGTATGGATATACACTCCTGGGCCACAACATTAGGTACAGCTCTGTATTCTTAAAGAAAAAAAAGCCAATATCTCCATCAAACATTTTGCCTACAAAAAGGTACCGTATGTACCGTAATTTTGGTCTGGGGTGATTATTAACCCAACTGCAGATGGAGGAGGGAGGTGTTTTTAGAATTATATTACAAAAATAAAACTATTTACAGTCTGTCAAGTGAGAAAGAGTTAATAAAACAAACTAAAAATGATAATGTATTTAAAATGCGCATTGACCTCAGTGACTGCACTTGAATTCAACTGCGTGTTTCTATAGATGCCGCTGTTTTGGTTTTACCTATAGTTCAAATGGGCTCAGCGGGTAATAGCAGTTAACTGTCCCGATATGAACTGAGATCATTACAGGGGAGGCGTCTGTTTGAGGGATGCTTTTGTTTGTCTTATGTGGATGACGCACGCTACATATATTTGACTGGCAGTCTCTATTTGAGTGAATATTAGGTAACAAAAAATCTTAAACTTTATTGTCATTACTCATCACAAGTACAAGGCAACAAAATGCAGATTTCATCTAAAAAGCTGTTAAATAGCATAATTATATACAGGGTGTCCATAAAGTCTCTTTACCATTTCAAAAATTTATAAAAAATGCAATTGATTAGATATTTTCTTTAGATTTGTTCTATTGTATTCAGCGTTTATTAAAGGTTTTTTTTTTACCTCTTTTAATACACTTCTACATGGGCACCATTAGTTGCACGAAGCACATCAAGACGGTACTCGATTTCTTGCCATGTTCGCTGTAGCATAGCCTCATCAATTGTGGCAATGGCATCAGTAATCCTTTGCTTAAGGTCAGTAATGATAAACACTGTGTTTTTTTTAAACACTGAATACAATAGAACAAATCTGAATAAAATATCTAATCAATTGCATTTTTAATATTTTTTTTAAATGGTAAAGAGACTTTATGGACACCCTGTACATTAAACAGTACACATGCTATAAATATTTTAATAGTGATCACTGATCAGTCAAGAGGGGTGACTACTACTATTTATGATTATGGGTGTAGTTTTGGCGTCATACTGAGAGCTGTTTTTAATATTTCAACCATCTCATGTCACTAAAGAAGCAGTTAGCTAGTTGGCGGCGAGCTAGCTAGCTGATAACTTAGATGCTAACATTAGCAGTTGCCGTATTTTCTTCTTCTTACATTCTTTAAGGTGTCCTTTTGTTTGGAATAGAGTTCCCCCACTATATGACAGTTCATCACTGTATTTTCTTTAAAAATATATATTATATATTTATATATATTTTTTTGTACAACACTTGTATTGTGCGGTGCACTCTGGTGTGGTATTACTATTACAGTAGCAAAGGGGAGGTTAGCCGTTAGCGTTAATGTGTTGTGTGCACTGTTAAGTCAGCAGAGCAATACCATTTACGTCCAGGCTGCTCGGCTCCATGCTCTTTAACAGCGTGTATGTATCCATATACACAATGTACGCAGTAGAATTTTAAACACAATACACACACAGATGAGAGGCAACACCTAAATAAATGACACTGGTTCTCCAGTGATGATGATGATGATGATGATGGTGAAACTTTGCATCAGCCGGCGTCTAAAAGTCTAAGCGTGTGTCCCAGGTTTAAGTGCAACATGTCGATCGTATTCTATGTGAACTCTCTCTCGGATGAGTGCCCGGCTTCAAAACGTGCTTCAGGCTCAAAACCGCTTTGAATGGCAATCAGTGCAAGGACGCACAAAGTACTCCACGCAACATTTAAGAGTCTAAAAGCCACGAAGCTTGTAGTTATTTCTTTGCATGATGTGACCGTGGAAATTAAATGCTACAATTGGCAACTAAGGCAAGCATTTTAAAAGGGATTGCAAAATCCAGTGCATCAAATAAAAAGTGGATCTACTGTTTTCTCTTCTGCTTTTGAATCACGTGAATGACTGGCCACATGCAATATGAAAGTGAATGAAAATGCTCCGCAATAGAACGTAGAATGTATTTTGTTAAAAAGTCACATTTTTATGATTATTTTTTTTCTTCAAATATTTGAGTCCTCCCTATAAGTCATCAAGATGGTTAACTATGGGCAAAAACAGCAATGGATTTTGGTGAAGCTTTGTCCGTGGTAGCTTTAGCATTCTTGCAAACTCATTAGTTAGCTACTTAGTCAGGTACATAGTTTATTGGTTGTCAAGTTAGATTTGTTAATTGTAGCATAAAGTAAGACTTAGTTAGTTAGTTAGATAGTTTACATCAAATTTTTTAAATGTTAATATAAATTGAGTGTTTTAGTTAGCTACCTAGCTCAATAGTTAGCTACTTTAGCTAGTTTGTCATCAGAATTAGTGTACACAAAAATGGCAAAACAAGACTTGAAAAAAAACATTTGTATGAAAATAAAGGATGCGTTTTATCAAAGTTAGTGATTTGGATTAGGTAAAAACTAACTAATTTCCATAGCTTTAAGCTTACAAGAAACCATATTTTTCTGATGCAAAATAAAGGCCTTTATTTATTTACATGGTAACAGTTTGTTTGCATTGACACGCTATGTCCGTATTATTCGGCTTTGGTGGAGGTGCGTGTGCTACATTACTCTACAATACAATAGACTACAATGGCAAATATTGTTCCTGAACTGTATTCGCATTTGTTTCTTCACATTTAGTTCAAGTGTCCATAAAGTGACCATTTTTTGAGCGGCATTCAATTTTGTGTTTGTTTTTGCATCCACATTGTGTGTATACAGTGAGGAAAATAAGTATTTCACCCCCTGGTGATTTTGTGAGTTTGACCCTTTACAAAGAAAGGAACGGTCTATAATTTTCATGGTAGGTTCATCTTAACAGTGAGAGACAGAATATTAAAAAAAATCCCAGGAAATCACATTATATTAATTTTAAACATTTATTTGTCTTTTATTGAGGAAAATAAGTATTTCACCCCCTACCAACCAGCAAGAATTCTGGCTCCCACAGACCCAGGGACAAGATTGTAGACCTGCACAAGGCTGGAATGGGCTACAAGACCATTAGCAAGCAGCTGGGTGAAAAGGAGTCAACTGTTGGTGCGATAGTTAGAAAATGGAAGACACACCAATTGACCATCAATCTCCCTCGGTCTGGTGCTCCACGCAAGATCTCACCTCGTGGAGTGAACCGGATCATGAGAAAGGTGAGGAAACAACCCAGAACTACACGGCAGGAGCTTGTTGATGATATCAAGGCAGCTGGGACCACAGTCACCAAGATGACCATTGGTAACACACTACGCCGTAATGGATTGAAATCCTGTAGTGCCCGCAAGGTCCCCCTGCTCAAGAAGGCACATGTACAGGCCCGTCTGAAGTTTGCCAATGAGCACCTGGATGATTCAGAGGAGGCTTGGGAGAAAGTGCTGTGGTCAGATGAGACTAAAATCGAGCTCTTTGGCATCAACTCGACTCGCCGTGTTTGGAGGGCGAAAAAAGCTGACTTTGACCCCAAGAACACCATCCCCACCGTCAAGCATGGTGGTGGAAACATTATGTTTTGGGGCTGTTTCTCTGCTAAGGGTACAGGACGACTTCACCGGATCGAGGGGAGGATGAATGGGGCCATGTACCGGGAAATCTTGGGTGAGAACCTCCTTCCCTCAGCCAGGATATTGAAAATGGGTCGTGGATGGGTGTTTCAGCATGACAATGACCCAAAACATACAGCAAAGGCAACAAAGGAGTGGCTCAAGAAGAAGCACATTAAGGTTATGGAGTGGCCTAGTCAGTCTCCAGACCTTAATCCTATAGAGAACTTGTGGAGGGAGCTGAAGCTTCGAGTTGCCAAGCAACAGCCTCGAAATCTTCAGGATTTGGAGAGGATCTGCAAAGAGGAGTGGGCCACAATCCCTCCTGGGATCTGCGCAAACTTGGTGACCAACTACAAGAAACGTCTGACCGCTGTGCTTGCCAACAAGGGTTTCTCCACCAAGTACTGAGTCATGTTTTGCTAGGGGGTGAAATACTTATTTTCCTCAATAAAAGACAAATAAATGTTTAAAATTAATATAATGTGATTTCCTGGGATTTTTTTTAATATTCTGTCTCTCACTGTTAAGATGAACCTACCATGAAAATTATAGACCGTTCCTTTCTTTGTAAAGGGTCAAACTCACAAAATCACCAGGGGGTGAAATACTTATTTTCCTCACTGTACGTGCGCATACTGACGGCCCTCGCTATTGGCCCCTGTAGGTGCGAGAGATGCTGAAGATGCGTGACTCCAATGGAGCGAGGATGTTAACACTGATCACAGAGCAGTTCATGGCCGACCCTCGGCTGGCGCTGTGGAGGCAGCAAGGCACCACCATGACAGACAAGTACAGACAGCTCTGGGACGAACTGGGTATGTCGCACGCAAGCACGCACACAAACAATGATTCAACAAGGTGGGTGATCGGACCCAGACATTGCCCAAAAGTCACACACGTTGTGTGCGTGTGTTTATCCTTTGTTTTTGACAACCCACACAAACACAGAAAATCCAGTGTGAAAATTGGCCAGATAACACTCCTCAAACTTGGCCAAGATGCAATCATACACTCCACAAACTTGGCCGATATGCTGCAACACACTCACCCAACATGGCTAACATGTTGCAACACAATCCTCTAACATGGCTGCAATGCGCTCGATAAACATGGCTGGCATTCTGTAACAAACGCCACTAGCATGGCTGCAACACACTCCACCAATGTGGCTGGCCGGCTCTTGCACAGTACATAAACGTAGCAGTTAGCACACATGCTAACAAGCTCAAAAACATGGCAACACGCTCCTCAAACCTGGCCTACATCCTCTAACATACTCCACAAACATGGCCGACATGCTAAAACACACTTCACAAACATGTCTGACGCATTCCCTGAAAACATGGTCGTTTTCCATAAAAGTGCTCATTTTTGACAGAATTTCAAATTGGTTAGGTTGAGATCAATAATCCCAATGAAAGCAGCTCGGCTCCAACAACATTCAGCGGAGGCTATTTGCGTTTGATGCAGTGTCGCCTCGTGACAGACGCTCAAAACACAAAAAGCGACAGGACAGCCGCCATGTTGTCTCCAGCCTTTGTTGTCTTCGCCGTTGTTGACGACGATGTCTCTTCTCGCTCTTGCTCTCGTCTTGCACTTTTTGTTTGGACAGCCCAATGATCTCATCTGTTTCAGCGCCACATATTCCCGGAATTGGACGCGCGCGGCGGCTCTCTTCTTTTTGAAGCCGACACTTCAAACCCTTCTTCTCGAGTCCTTATCGCTCCCCGTGATGTGCGCTCAATGCCGCCCCGCTCGCCTCTTTACTCTTCCTCTCTCCTTCATCCTCACTCTTTTGTCTTTGCCTCCTTTTGAGGCTGCGGCTCCTCGTCTTCCTCCAGACTGAAAGCCGAGCCTCCTTGTCCGCATCAGCTCCTTTTTTTCCATTTCAGACTTTTTTCCCGACATTTCTTTATGTGCACTCCCTTTTTTTTTTTACCTCTTCACAACCCGTCCTTGTCTTCGCCCTTTCTCCCAAACCCACCCGTTAACTTGTATCCACACACACAATGGGGCGTGCAACACAGTCTACAGAGTAAAATCCCCGAATGTGCTCACATCCCGTGGGAGTGAACCACTTTTCATATTCTGTTTGTTACAATTTGCTCCAAAATGATGTGTGCGCAGTCTGCATTGCCTCGGGACTAGTTAAGTTGTTTCACATACTTTTTTGTGGGTTACAAAATGCACTGCAGGAGGGAAATAGTGAGGCCGCGCTTCTTTGAAATACGCCCTCAAGATGTACAATGCATATAAAAAGTCTGCACACCCCTGTTCAGATGCCAGACCAGGATAAATCCTTTTAAAAAACTTTTTTCCACCGTTCATATGACCTATAACCTGTATAACTAATTTAAAAAAACAAGTGAGATCATGTGGTTGCACAAGTCTACACACCCTCTCCTAACTTGAGATGCGTTTGTGTTCCGAATGAACCATTCACATTTGACCTCATTTCTGAATGATCAGGCCCATCTTTCCAGTGTAAAGCTCAAATGTGGCTCTTGAGCACACAACTCAAAAGCCTCCCATCTTTTTGGTGTCCACCAGGCGCCCTGTGGATGTGCATCGTACTGAACCCGCACTGCAAGGCGGAGCAAAAGTCGTCATGGTTGCGGCAGCTGCGCAGGTGGAACAGCGTGGACGTGTGCCCCTGGGAGGACGGAAACCATGGCAACGAGCTGCCCAACCTCACCCACTCGCTGCCTCAGGGTGCCCACAGCAACCAAGGTCGGTGTTGCATAGGTTTCTTTCACCTGTCAGTTTAATTTAATGGTATTCAATATAAAAAATATTTAATTCTACACAATCAGGCTGCCAGGCTGTTTTGTTTCTTTTAATTGGTTGTATGTTGGAGGATTTTTTTCCCCCCGCCCAATAGTGAACATTCAGTTATGCTTACAGTAATTTCTGGACTACAAGCCGCTACTTTTTTCACTTGCATTCGACCCTGCGGCTAGTACAAAGGTGCGGCTTATCCATCAGATCACAAGAGGGCGCGCTATAAAGGAAGCGCAAGAGCGTCAGGCAGAGCAAAACAAACCCAAGTGAGCCCAAATACAGTAGGAGAGACAGAACGAGAGCAAGACAATTTGCGCCCTTATTTTGGAAAAGAAAGTAGCAAGAACCCGGTGCGGTAACATTAAAAACACTTGCGGCTTACATTCGGGTGCGGCTTGTGGTCCAGAAGTTACTATAAATGAAGCATGTAGTAGTCCCTTGGATAATTACATTTTTTTTAATGTTTTTGTTAACGTGTTAGTTAATAAGTAATTGAAGACAAAAATTTGTCTCAGAATCAGAAAACGATATACGCTATAATTTTATATTAATTTTCAAAACATTAAAAAACAATGAAAATGAGTACTATTTTTCATGTTATATGTATTTTTATTTTCTACTTAAGATTTATTGATAGCTATCCTTTTCTCAAACTTATTTATACAATTTTGAGAAATGCCTTTATTTGATCACAATTTAAAAATAAATGGAAACTTTTAATTTTCACGGGGGGTCGCTGGAGCCCATCCCAGCTGTCTTCGGGCAGTAGGAGGGGGACACCCTAAACTGGTTGCCAGCCAATCACAATTTAAAAATATATTTTAGGAATATTATTATTATTGTTGTTGATGTCATTCTCTAATTCCTGATGCTGACGAATGCGTCCGTCGTCCTTCCTCGCAGAAATGCGGCCCCACAGGACTGTATTCACGCGGGCCATCGAGGCCTGCGACCTGCACTGGCAGGACCGCCACCTCCAGCACATCATCGCCAGTGACCTCTACGCCAACTACTGTTACCACGACAACCAGGAGGGCTCCCTGTTTGACGCACGCGGCTGGCCCTTGTGGCACGGTGAGCGGAGAATATAGAAACACGGGAGATGCAATAGACGTTGCAATAAACTAAAATATTTTAAAAATTCTTTCTCTCTCTCTCTCTCTGTTTGTGGTCTTAGAACATGTCCCGACAGCCTGCGCAAGAGTGGACGCTCTGCGCTCCCACGGTTACCCACGAGAAGCACTCCGTCTGGCCATCGCCGTTGTGAACACGTTACGACGGCAACAGCAGCGGCAACTCGAGCACTTCCGCAGGCACAAAAAGGGTGAGGCCCCGTTTTCAGTCCATATGGAATATTCCATCCTCCGGCGTTGTATGCTAATGAATGTATTATTTGTCTCAGAGTTGCTCCATAAAGGCCACACTTCCATTACCAACATGGAGGGCTGGGTGGGACACCCACTAGATCCCATCGGCACCCTCTTCAACACTCTGACAGAGTCGGGACGGATGGGAGAGGAGGGATCGAATACCTGTTTGGACCTCTCAGGTGCTGCTAATGACATGCGTTCATTAAAATATGCAAAACTCCAGTCTGGTGAGAATGAACTGCTTAGTGTGGCATTTGACAAATTTATGGTTGAGACCCAGACAGGTCCTATGGCGGTTATTATTAAATTTGTTCGTTTGGGGCGTTTTGTCATCAATAATTAAGTATTATAAAAAAAATATTTTATACATTTATGTACATTTACATAATACATACTTTGCATATATGTATACAGTATTATATATATGGTATGCTTTGCAGTAGGGCTGGGCAATAAATCGAATTAATTCATTTAACCGTCATTTTAAAAATCGAATTGTTGAAAATGAGCTAAAGCATGAAATCGAGGTGCATATAAATAAATAACACTCTTGACTTATTCTGGATTGTTAAATGCTGTTTTTAAATTCTGTTATATCCAAACATTATTGTGAATTGTAATTTTGCACGTGGCAGACTGCTGAAGGGTGGATTACAAAATGTGTTTACAATAGTTACTAACTACTTAATTGTGGCATTTAAGCAAGTTATGTACAAGATATGAATAGTTACTTTTTTGCACAAGTTATGAATGTTTAAGTTTAAACTTATTTAAAAATCTGGATATTATTGTTGTTTTAACATTTTCCATGGAATTTATTTTTGAACAAATGAAACTTTGAATAACTTGTTGGATTTATTTCTTCAATTAAAATGGTAATCGTCCAGAATGACCGAAAAAAAATCCAGATTAAATTTTTGGGCCTAGGAATTAATTAGGCTTTTATACAATCAGCATTTTTGGGTCGATCAGTGATCATCAAGTTTGGGGGGAAAAAACGATACTTGATCATGATTTGATCAGATGATGAAGATTCAAGAAATATATCTATTAAAACAACTCTTATTTATATTTACTATACAGTTGGCTCAGTTGAATCCACGTATAATTGACACCCATTGAAAGATATTAGAATTTTTTTTTATTTAAATTCCCCAAAAATCTTCGGAATGACCACGGTATATCTCCCATCCTCATTTAGGAAATGTTTGAAGTCAACAGCGCGCACCTCCTTTATTTCCATGCTAGTTCAAACAGCACGCCTGCCCGCTGCTCGCATGATTAGCCGAATGTGATCTTTGATCTGATATTCATCTCCGCGCCATTCCTCTCCTCTCCACAGACTGCTCCAGCGTGGTGACCCGGGCCGACCTCCAGCGGATGCCCGTGCAGAGACTGCTGGGCGACGGCGAGTCGTACGTGGCGCTGGCGGTGGAGACGGCCCTGATGGGGCTGGGCCAGCAGCGCGTGATGCCCGACGGCCTGTACGCTCAGGAGAAGGTGTGCCGCAACGAGGAACAGCTGCTGGCCAAGCTTCAGGAAGTGGAACTGGACGAGTCGTTGGTCAAGATCTTCCGCAAGGAGGCCGTCTTTCTGCTCGAAGGTAGGCGGGATTGGAGGCGGGGGGTGGGGGGGGGGGTATATATGCGAAGAAGCTGGTACCACTGCATTTTTCATCCTTCCATTTTGTGGTGCAAGTAGAGACGTAGCTGACCAAAATGAACTCTTAGCTTTGCAACACCAGGCCCGTTGTGTCAGCACATACAACACTGTGTTCATTTACAGTGCCGAATACCACGACAGGGAGGAGTCAAAATCTGACTCCCGTCCCCACCCAAACCCCCATCAGCATCCAAACCGGGGCCTGGTGCGACCACCCACTTCTAGCTCTGTTTCTAATAGAGAGCGCCAGCCCCCCGCGCCCCGTTCGGCCCCTGGAGGCCGCAACTCCGCCACCCTGTGATGTGGTCTGCGGTTGTGGGCGTTTAAAATAACCCACCAGGGACGACGGCGTGGGGTGGGACACGACAGAGAGCGCAGGGCCAAGCACGAACATATGGTTTTTGACATCATTGTTTGTTTCAACGCCACGTGGTTAAAACGGACAGACCACTGTCTGACTTTGTCCATGTGTATTTTTGCTATTTTTAAACACATTATTTTCCTCACTACAGGGTAAAAAAATATCTCAGTCCACGTGAAAACGCATTACGCCAAACCACAGGTGGTGCGAACACGCCAATCAGAAACCTGAAGATACTAACGGAAACGAAAAGCAGACAATCCAGAGTGTTTACCCGATATTTTTTTTTTATGTATTTGCATTCACAAAATTAGTGCGTTGGGTTAATTTAAAGTTCCTTTAACACCACCATTTTTTTTTACCTACCCTTACTTGGAATGCCTGTACAGAGGGAATTCCAGTCAAAATTTATCAGTAATAAATTTAATAATAATGCATATATTTGTGGAGGCTGGGGTCAAAAAATCTTCAGAATTTCACACGATACTTCATGTTCAAGATTATATAGCTCTTAATATGAAAAGAAAAATGCACGAAACTGTCACCATCTTACAAATGCAATTTTGCCATCTAGTGGCAGAAAAATGACCAACACAAATCAATATCACGTTAATTTTTTACAGTACAGTACATCTTTTTAATTTTAACTCAATTTTATGATTTATTATAAAATGACTATCATGAACAAAAGATACAACCGTATTTCTATTAGTTTTATTTTTTGCCAATTTTATGTAAGAGTATAAAAACTTGAAAAACTTTATTGTACATTTAAAACAGATATAAAGTTTGTGATTAATCTTGAGTTGACTATTGAACTCGCGATTAATTCCGATTACAAATTTTAATCACATATATATATATATATATATATATAAATATATATATATATATATATATATATGCACAGACTATTATATTATTCATACTTGTATTCATAACATCACTGTGCTTTCCATTGTGTCTTTGACTGACGCGAGCTTCTGTGCAGCTGGCCCGTACTCCGGCCTCGGGGAGATCGTCCATCGAGAGAGCGTCCCCATGCACACCTTCGCCCGCTATCTCTTCACCTCCCTCCTACCTCATGACGCTGAACTGGCGTACAAAATTGCACTGAGAGCCATGCGGTAGGTGATTTATTTATGTATTTATTTTATAGCTGCCTTTGTTGTCTGCTGAGCAGACACAAAACCATTCTCACCTACTGACATACACTCTGTTTGGGAGGGGGGAGGGGGGGTGAATGACTGAGATCTGGACTTTGGGGACTCGCACCCCATTTAATGCACGCAAGAATGAATGTTAAGCACTTAATCTGTGCTGAGTCATCACCAAACAAATCAGGGGCCGTTAAGCGGTGGAGGAGCACCGCTCTCTGGTGACTCAGTTATCCACTCCACGAGCTCACTGGGTCATACACGCACACACATGTGCATAAACGGTAATGTAATCATATAAATGCACAATTATTATATGTGATGGTTTTTATTTACACTTTTAATTTCCTGTGCATCCCTCTCATAATGTCATTTGCTGGTTAGAGTGGAGGTCAACTCGAAAAATGTATAAGAATTCAACAGAAACAATCCACCTGGTATTATCCATCCAAGGGGGCGGCCATGTTGCATTTCATTACGTGACCAAACCCATAAAACAAGTGAGTTACCTGAGTGCTTCGGCACCGTGATGTCATTTTCAGTGGACAGCAAGTGGCAAAATGGCCGCCGTCCCCAATATTGAGTATAATGGCTGGATTTTGCTGCTTAATTCATATTTCGCAAACACAGTATATTAATCAGAATACCGTGCTTACTTTTTTTTGGGGGGGGGGGGTGTTAAAAAATGAATAAATAAAAAATAAAATAAAAACAGAATACCGTGCTTACTGCTTAGACTAGTTGGTACGCATACAACATATTATATCTAAAAAAATAAAATAAAAATTAGACTTTTGACCTTTAAAAATATTGATCTGAACAAAATGACCGCTTTGAACCGGATTATTAATTCCGCATAGCGATTGTTACACTTAAATCTTGTCTCCACCAGATCGCAGTGTGCGTGCGTTTGTGTTTGGTTTGGCCTCCGTCCCGCTCGTGCCCCGTTGTATGATCTCTCTATATTGGGTCTCCCCGCGTGTGCGCGTATGTGCATCCGTGTGTGGACAATGTGTGTTAATCAGACTACGCTGCTGTGTTTTGATGTTGTGACTCACGGGAGCGGGATCAGTGAATATTAATTACATTAATGAGAGTGTAATTAGTGTGGCTGTAATGAGGAAGAGGAGGGGGGCACATCCACGCACCCACACACACACAAACACACACAAACACACACGTGGGTTTGCATGCAAAAAGGCCAGCAGGAACTGGGAAGCGTGGGAAAAAAAATTCTTGTCTGTCTGCAAAGCGAACAATTTGTTTTCCCCTCTTTACGGGGACAGCGAACGCACCACACTTATATGTATTGAATCCAATCAAGCACTCACCGGCGCCTCTCACTCCCCAAACTTTTCCCCGAGTCAGCCTCCCTCACTTGTTACGCCTCCGTACGCCCCGCTGTGGTACGAAACAGGCCGATTTAGAATAATACGGGCCACTTATGGGTGCTCCTGGGAGCCCGGTGGTGTCTACTCAGCACATAATGAATGTGTGTAATGTAGCGTAGTGTAATACGAGAGCATATAGCTCACCGCTCCCACGGGACGGCGGACAGTTAAATATAGGGGAGGAGGTAAAGGAGCCAGGGCTATTTTAATGGCCCCATTATAACAGTATCATTGATACATGCAGAGAGAGAGAGAGAGAGAAAAGAGAGAGACCTTTTCACATGACATGTTTTTTGGGTCGTCTTCACTTGCATCCATTTAATCACCTGCGTAATGAGACATTTTTTTTCCATTTAGTAGAAATTGATACAAAACGCAATGCACAAATAAATACATTTACAATTACGATAAAAACTGTTTTAAAAGCAGTTGTAATTATTTAGATAAAAAAAAAAAACATTTCATTCTGATTGTTTGAAATAAGTTGGTGTGATCTTGTTGCATGACGAACTGGCTTTGTTTTGACTTTTTTGAGTGTGTTCAGAGGAGAGCGTTGTTGTCGAAGGGAGGTGCACGGCTTCAAAAGTTTGGTTACGGGGTAACCTCCATATTAGCCCAAGGCGGTGACTTTTTAAGACTTTAACATCCCAATATGGTTGGCACACCACCCAAGCCCTCAAAAATGAGAGAAAAAAGTAATGCACTGAAATAGAACCAATATGTACAACTTAATATAGCTTTTTTTCAAACCCACTCATTCAGGGATTCCCAACGTCAGTGAGTTCTAAAACCAATTTAGTATGTTATTTTTTTCAGCATTTTTTCCCCCCCCACAACAAACAAAATAAAAATAAAAAAGGCAATTTTCTGGTCAAGTTTTGCAACAACTGCTTAACTTTACAAAAAGGTAGCAACTTTTTTAAAGATGAAGTCAAGTCAAAGTTAACATTGTCTTTATGTTTTATGCGGCCTCGGTAGTCTAAACAGGAAAATCTGATTCCAAAATCCAAAGGGGCGGCCATTTTGTCACTTGCTATCCACTGAAAAGGGACATCACAGTACATAAAGTGCTCGGGTAACGAGTCGACCGTCACAGCTCACTTGTTTTCTGGGTTTGGTCATGTGACGTATGACCTTAGTCACTGTGATGTCATTTTGCAGACAAGTTGCAATGTGTAAACCAAAACTTCAAAACTAAGAGGAAGTAATACAAACGTGTCATTATTATATGAGGCTGTTTTTACACTTTTAATCTCTTGCGCCCCACGCCAAATTAGTTTAGAGTTTAAAAATGAGTTTATAATATTATAACATATTTGTATCATTAATAAACTGCTGCAAATTAATTTGCAGTTTTCAGAAATAATTATGAAAGTGAAAAAAAATCATCATTTGTCAACATTTCTCTACTGCAAAGTGGTGCCACCTAGTTAAAAAAATGTGTTATGTTAAATATGTTAAAAGTGACTATTGAGGCGCAATAAGCATTTGCATATGTGCTGCAGCATTTATGCTCCTTTTAAGCATCAATTTTAAATGTACTGTCGTGCATTGCACTTTTCTACTAAAGCATCCTGCCCACAGCGTTGGCAGACCAAAAGCGAGGCCGAGCTCGCTGATTGGTTTCTTGAGCATTGCGGAGTTTAAAATAAAAAAAATGTAGATGAGGAGATGATGATGATGAAGAAGAATCAGAATCTTGTTGCTCTTGCACATTTTCCTTATCTTTGCTCCTCCAAAGCCGAATAGCTGAATCCGAAGCGGCTGGTATTATCACATGAGATTTCCATAGGCGATACGACACTTGCAATGCTAATGAAGCGAGATCCTCGCTATAATCCACAACCTTTGATCCGCCGCATAATCTTTGCCGACGCAGCACTGTTTATGCTCTCGTTGCGACAATGTTAAAGCAATGACATTGGCTTTAAATTGGGCCCGACACCTCACATGTTGTACTCGTTTAAAAGGCTCATGTTTTAAAACCGCTCCCATACAGATTGTACAGGAGTCCCTAATAAAGTGTCCACCTGAACTCTGTGTATCGTTGTGGCCAATGAAAAGAAATGACAGTCCCAGAAGCATCCCAGCGTGCTTTATGTACGGACGTGGCTCTTGTCAGCGGATGTGCAGCTTAGCTGATGGATGAGCACTCCAGGAGTGACGAGGGCCCGAAGGGTGTTTACAGTCCAGGTGAGGAAAGGACCATGACACAGGGGAGGGTTGGTTGTCATGGTGATGCTGACCAGATACCTCATCTGAGGGGCCTCGGGATTGGAGTAAAACCGAGAAGAGTGTGTGTGCCAGGTTTTTTTTACTATTTTTAAACTGCCTTTTTTTATTTATTTATTTTTATTTTTTATATATATATTTTTTTACCTGTGTTGTTTTTTTACTTATATTTATATGTGTTTGTTGAAACAGTGTGACAAATGTGCAAAAAAAAAAAAAAAATCAGAAAAAGGGTGCAAACAGTTTTTCACACTGCTGTAGGTGTGAATGTGAGTGTGAATGGTTGTTTGTTTTATATGTGCTCTGTGATTGGCTGTTGGCTAGAAGCAGGTTACATCCCGCCTCCCGCCCCGTCAGCTGGGATAGGCTCTGTTTCACCCGTGAGTTACGGTGCTACAGGAAGTGGCTGCATGGCTACAGATGTTTTCTATGCAGCCTCCATCTACCATTTTGCATCAGGAGGGGTCTTACTGTACGTGTGCATGGATAGGATGCGGAACAACAAAAGCCCAGTATGGGTTTCCACCCACAACACGTTGAGGAGGTTATTTTTCAACGGTCCCGGTCGGCCTTTCGAGCTCCCATCCAGTGGAGGCCCTCTGGTGTAAACCAAACAAAGCGTGGAATGTTGATGAGCCCTCCATCTTTTTTAACCCGGGGCCCTTTTTTTCTTTGCTTTGCTGCACCCCGGGATTCTTCCAGAAGGGCCCCCAGTGTAGGCTTTTAGCGACTGTTTTTTGGATGCTGTGAGAGGAAGGAACCCGGCTGTCGCTTGACCATTGAAAGAAAAAAAACCTCAACATTTTTTCAATGTTCACACTGTTGAATGTATCGCAACTGGGTTTTTATCACCTCCTGCTGGAGTGTGGATGTTTTGTGGTCATGCATAAAGTGGAGTGTCTTAAATTTGCCCGTATAAAATGTAATGTGAAATTATAAAATATAACACTGGCAAATATATTGTAGATTTTTTTTAACACTAGTGCTCCAAACTGCAAAAAAAACACACTTGTCACTACTATCCAAATCCTAGTTATTTGTTCACAAAGACTTTAGTTGATATCTATTAAACCAATGAGAATAAAAAACAAAAGTAGAAACTTACTGAAATGAAACCAGTAGTTGCGTAAAGGGGGCGCATTGTTAGATAACAGTGCGGCTAAGTTACATAATAGCCACCCACACGTAAGAGTTTCTCCACCCATGACATGATCAGCTAGGCTGGGTGAAGCTCCAGAGCCACTTTCAAGTGCCACGTTTTGAGCTATGTCACAGCCCGGCTGCTGAACTAATACAACTACTAAAACTGAGAATCACCAAGTGTGGTACATGGTACTTGGTAAAAAAATAAATAGTTAAAAAATTACTACCCAAGTTCACTTGTAATTAACTTGTAAGTTGAATGCATTTTATTTCATCTGAGAATGTGTTTTCATTCATTAAAGTCCAATTTCATTTTACTAAATGTAAAATTTGCAAATAATTGCCCTACTAGAAGCAGTTTTAATGGAGGATCATAAAGCATCAACACGTGCACCTAACATTTACATCATCATGAACTCATTGTACATAAATGACTATTTGGTAGTGACATTTTTCAGTGCAAACTTGCTTTACATGAGGCTCATCAATAGTATTGGCGTTGGCGAGAAAGCTAACGTAAATAGCATGCTAGCACTAACGTGATGTGACGTCACACATGAAGGAGGGAGACATGAAAAACAGGCTGGATAGTGGCTCTCGAGGACCGAACTTGGCCACCCCTGCCCTATGCACACCAGCACTGTACATGAACAATGTAAGTCCTGAAACTCACCTTGTGTTGGTAAATGTTGAATACAAGCAAACGGTAACAGCAACGTAGACATTTAGGAGGCTGCATCGCGAGAGAAGCAAAATCAAACACTTTCTCTTAGATTCATTTCGATTTGGCATTCTTTTCAAACACTGACAAAAAAACACCATCAATGATATAAACCTAGCAACAACAAAAAAAATCACCAAAATTTTAAATGAGTCGGCGCCAGAGTAATACTTAACTCATTCACTGCCATTGACGGCTATACACGTCAAAAATTCATTTTAACTATTTCTATTAGTTTAAAAAAAAATATCCACTATTGTTAACAAGAGTATGAAAACCTAGACTTGTTTTTTAATCTTTTTTTTTCTTAAGAAAAGATCATTTAAAAATTAGGGCCGTCAGGCGATTAAAATTTGCAATTGTAATAAATCACTTGACTTTGTTAAATCACGATTAATCACAAATGTTATATCTGTTTTAAATGTACAATAATTTTCTTCTAGGTTTTCATACTCTTGTTAACAAAAGTGGAAAAAAAAAAAAGTTAAACTAATAGAAATAGTTGAAAATAATTTTTGACGTATATAGCCGTCAGTGGCAGTGAACGAGTTAAGTATTCCCGCTAATAACAGAATAGGTGCGACTGAATATGCAGGCATGGACTGTATGACTCATTTATTAGAACAACCAAGCATTTTCCAGCAAGGGCAAAAGTTGACAGTAGCGCATATCAGCAACAGGGTTGTTATCGCCTTCCCACTTGAATGTTAGTTGTGGTGCAGAAAGTGGAATGTTTTCCAACGTGTCTTCATGCCGGACATCATCACACGCGGTGGAATTGAAAGTTGGCATTTAGCATCGCGGCGCTTTTTACCAGGCTGCTTTGATGTGTTCCAAAAGGGCAGGTCTGCGTGTGTGTGTGTGTGTGTCGGTATTTGTTTGATGTGTGTCCAGGCCCTGTGCGGCTGGAAGGTGAATCCCTTAATTTCCCCGCGGACTCAATTAGCTTTGTGATTGGTGGAGAGGAGGCCAGGTTGCTGCCTTGTGAAGCCGAGGAGACCTTTTGAAAAGTGAACGGTGGCGCAAGAGTGAAGCGGAATAGGAGATGAGGGCCCCGCCCCCTGTTGCCGTGACGATGATGAGGATGATGAGAGGGTGAGGCTGCGCCGTCCGCAGCAGGTGTTGCTCGGCTCGGAGTTGATTAGGAGCAATTAGAGTGGAGAAAATAGTCACTGCCGCCTGAAGTTGGGGGTGCATTGCAGGCGCAGGCTAACTGCTAATCCCCCCGTGATCACGTTTGCATTTTCAAGTCCCTTTCAAAAGTCTTCACGGTTTCCTTCTCTTGATTCCTTCATCAGCCACGCTGAATCCAGCAGCAGATGTCTTTTATATTTAATACAGAGTACTCCAGACTTGATATAAAGTTGTCTTTTAATCTGTAAAAGTCTTGCTTCTCTTGTGAGTCGCCATCTGAATTTTAGTTCCTGCTGAATCTCACTGTGTACTTCAGAGTTCCTTTTCCTGCTGGCTTGCTCTTCTCAGTTTCTGTTCCTGTTGTGTCTCTCTGTTTCCTGCTGACTTTCTGATCCCGCTTACTCTGTTCATGTTCCTGCTGGTTCTCAGCGCGGCCTTCTCACTTCCTGTTCCTGCTGGGCTGGCTCGGTCTCCTTTATTCTGAGTTTGTGTTCTTTCTCATGCTGGCTCACCCTGAGTTTCTGTTCCTGCTCCTGCTGGCTCTGTTGCTGTTCTTGCGGCGTCACTCCATTTCCTTCTGAGTTTTTGTTCCCGTATGCTCTATTTGCGTCCTGAATTTTTGTTCCATTTCCCATTCGCTCTGTGACTTTGAATTTAAATTTCTGCTGTCTCTCACTGTGTCCTTTTGAGTTCCTGTTCCTGCTGACGCTCTCTTAATCCATCTGTATTAGTCCTATTGTTGGCTCTGTTTCCTTCAGAGTTTATGTTTATGTTCCTGCTGACTCTCTTACTGTCATTCCGAGTTTATGTTCCTGTTCCTGCTTAGTCTCTCTGTGTCCTTCTGAACTCCCGTCCCTCCCTGTCCCTGCTGGTTTTGTCTTCGACCGTCTGAGTTTCTTTTCCATTCCTGCTGAGCCTCTCTGTGCTCATCAGAGTTTCTGTCCCGCTTGTTCCTGTTCCTACTGTCTCCCTCTTTTTCCTTCTGATTTTCTGTGTGCCTGTTAGCTCTCAATGTCGTGAAAGCAGCTTTAGAAATTCTGCCTAGCAACAGGTGGTTGTGCGTGACCAGGAACTAGTATCCCGAATAAGCCCAAGTTGTTATTCTGCCTGCTCTAGAAAATATGAATCATCCCGTAAATGTGTGTATTAAAGAATGCATTAATTTTGTTGCATAATTTAGTTTAAGGAGTAATTTATTTTTACTCTCTTGACTTCTTGTTCCTGTCAGCTCTGAATTATTTTCAGTGGTCATGTTTATTAACTGTTCAGATATTTTTTTAAATAAATATTCAGTTTAATTGTTATAGGGTACCTCACAAAAGTGAATCCCCCTCCTAAATGCTTTCATGGGACAACATTGTCTGAAAGAATGACACCTAAATAGCATGTAAAATAGTCCACGTACAACTTTTGTAACAGTATCAATTTACTGTCCCTTCAAAATAACTCAACACACAACCTATCATGTCAAAACAGCTGGCAACAAAAGCATGTGAAAAAGTTGATCTTTTTGGATCTAATGGTGTGCTTCTGTCTGTCTGTCCTTTCAGTTTGCCCGTGTTGGAGTCGACGGCATCGTCGGGCGACCTGTCCCGGCCTCACCACATCGTGTCGGTGGTGCCCAACCGCTATCCGCGCTGGTTCACACTCAGCCACATCGAGTCTCAGCAGTGTGAGCTGGCCTCCACCATGCTCACCGCGGCCAAAGGTGCGCACGTCGTCAGCACACGTGTAAACACCACATGGGACAAAAGTATTGGGACAAAACGTTAGTGCTCAAGGGCAGCGGTGGCGAGAGTAACCAAAAATTGTACTCTGTTAAAGTACTACTCCATTACTTTAGAGCAGTGGTCTTCAACCTGCGGCCACACGTGAGTCTTTTTTAGATCAAATATTATTTGAATGAATTAGTGATGAAATGAAAAACAAACAATTAAATATAAAAAATATATATTCAAATGAATTCATGATGAAATGAAAAATGAATAATTAAATATTCAAAAAAACAAACTTTTACGTTATCAGAAAAAGAGAGAAAAGGTAGATGAAATTTGACTCTAAAATTTCCAAAAAAGGAAGCGCAAAATGAGAAAATTACAATAAAATGTCAAAAAATTTCAGAACTGAATAAAAAAGGCAAAAAAGAAAACATTCAAAAAGTACGTAGAAAACAAAGCTGAACGTTACCGTAAAATGTACACAAAATTGACAAAAATATCAGATAATTGATTTTTAAAAAGTGAAAATGGACATAAAATGTCCAAAAAAAGGAAGAAAGGGGGCAAGGAAATTACTATATGTCCATAGAATTGCAAAAAAAATGCAAGAAATTTGACAAAAACGCAGAAAAGTCTAAAAATTTATGAAAAATGAAGTATGAAAAAAAAAAGTCAGAAGACAAAAGGTAGAAGAAAAAGAATCTCAAAGTATTGGATGCTGCAATTTTTTTCTGTAACTGTGTAGCTCTAATTAGCTCTTGGGCCCCATTAGACAAACACAAACGCACTATTTCGTTCATGAAAATGTTCAAATGTTTTGCGGCTCCAGAAAGATTTTGTTGTTATGTATTTGTCTTAAAACAACTCTTTTGACAGTAGATGTTGCCGACCCCTGCTTTAGAGTAATATTACTCAAGTAAAAGTAAAAGTAGCGCTCTAAATAATGACTTGAGTAAGTTTGACCTGTGACCTGTTGTAGCTCATCCTCAAGGTGCGGGTTTGGGTTCTTCTGACGGTTCAGGTGACAGTCGCAGGCTGGAGACGGTGCTGGAGTCCATTCAGAAAAACATCCACTCGTCGTCTCACATCTTCAAACTGGCGCAGGACGCGTTCAAGATCGCCACCCTGATGGACAGCCTGCCTGACATCACGCTGCTAAAAGTTGCTCTGGAGCTGGGACTGCAGGTAACTGCACCACCGTACCAAAAATGAAACACTGCTAGTTAATAAGTCTCGTACCATATTTAACAACTGTTACTTATTCTGTTTTTTTGTCCTGACCAGGTGATGAGAATAACGCTGTCCACGTTAAATTGGAGACGGCGGGAAATGGTGCGCTGGTTAGTCACATGTGCCACTGAAGTTGGTAAGTCAGCTCGTCTGCTTCTGTTGGGAATGTCCTTTTGTGGCAGTTTTGCGATTCAGGAACTAGAAATTGCAAGGTTCATAGGCCTTTAAAAAAAAAAAAAAAAAAGATCTGTCATTGTTGTTTAGCTGAAATTGTATGTAGGGATGTTCAATACTACTTTTTTCAGACCGATACCAGAATAAGTGCTCAACCTTTTTGTTGTCACTAGGCGTGTCAAAATGAGTGCATTCATTTTGAGTTAATTTAAAGTTCCTTTAACGCCACTCATTTTATTAAGGCACGATTAATGACCCCTTACTTGGAAAGGCCTGTACTGAGGTAATTCCAGTCAAAATTTATCAGTAATAAATTTAATAATAATGCATATATTTGTGGAGACTGGGGTCAAGTTGTATTTTACAATTTTGAAAATGTGCAGAATTTCACAAGCTACTTCATGCTCAAGATTAGAATGAAAAGAAAAATGCACTAAACTGTCACCATCTTACAAATGCAGTTATGCCATCTAGTGGCAGAAAAATGACCTCAACACAAATCAATCATTTTTTACAGTACAGTACATCTTTTAAATTTTAACTCAATTTGATGAATTATTATGAAATTACTGTATCAATAACTAAAAGATGTAGCCATATTTCTATTAGTTTTACATTTTTTCCACTTTTATGTTAACAAGAGTATGAAAACGTATTACTTAAAATATTAAAATGCCAAGGCCGATTTTTTTTTTTTTTTGGTGCCAGTCCAGCCCTGGCTGATACTCATACCACTAGTATTTTGTTACATAAAATGATGTAACTTTAACTTATTCACTGCCATTGATGGCGATAGATGTCAAAAATTCATTTTAATTTCAATTAGTTTAGCATTTTTTCCCACTTTTGTTAACAAGAGTATGAAAACCTAGAAAAAAAATTACATTTAGAACAGATATATAAAATTTTTGATTAATTGTGAGTTAACTAGTGAACTCTTGTGATTAATCACGGAAAAAAAATACGCCCCAAATTTTCAATAATCTTTTCTTCTTTTTTCTTTTTTTTTTAAAGAAAAAATTATTAAAAATTTGGGGCGTCAGGCGATTAAATTTTTTTATTTTAATACTTTTTTCATTTTAATAATTAATTGCATGACTTCACTAGTTAACTCTTGATTAATCACAAATTTTATATCTGTTCTAAATGTATGTACGACCCCAAAAAATTCTTGGTTTTCATATTTCAAAATGTTAAGCTAATAGAAATAGTTCAAATGAATTTGTCTCTAGCCGTCAATGGCAGTGAATGAGTTAAAGAAAGACCTATATAACCCAATATAATTTTAACCTCTAAGGTGAGCGATCCGGGACACGGCATTTGTTTCCGTTGACCACCTCTTTGTGTGTGTGTGTGTTTGTGTGCGTCAGGCGTGTACGCGCTGGACAGCATCATGCAGAGCTGGTTCACCCTGTTCACCCCCACGGAGGCCACCAGCATCGTGGCCACCACGGTCATGTCCAACAGCACCATCGTGCGCCTGCACCTGGACTGCCACCAGCAGGAGAACCTGGCGTCGTCGGCGCGCACGCTGGCCTTGCAGTGCGCCATGAAGGACCCGCAGAACTGCGCCCTGTCGGCCCTGACGCTCTGCGAAAAGGACCACATTGCCTTCGAGACAGCCTACCAGATTGTACTGGACGCCGCCGCCACGGGGATGAGCTACACGCAGCTGTTCACCATCGCGCGCTACATGGAGCACCGCGGCTACCCCATGCGCGCGTACAAGCTAGCCACGCTGGCCATGGCGCACCTCAACCTCAGCTACAACCAGGACACGCACCCGGCCATCAACGACGTGCTGTGGGCCTGCGCCCTCAGCCACTCGCTGGGCAAGAACGAGCTGGCCGCCGTCATCCCCCTGGTGGTGAAGAGCGTCAAGTGCGCCACCGTGCTGTCGGACATCTTGCGCCGCTGCACGCTCACCACGCCGGGCATGGTGTCGGCGCTGCACAGCCGGCGGAACTCGGGCAAGCTCATGTCGCTGGACAAGGCGCCGCTCAGGCAGCTGCTGGACGCCACCATCGGGGCCTACATCAACACCACGCACTCGCGCCTCACGCACATCAGCCCGCGACACTACAGCGAGTTCATCGAGTTCCTGGGCAAGGCGCGCGAGACCTTCATGATGGCGCACGACGGACACATCCAGTTCACGCAGTTCATAGACAACCTGAAACAGATCTACAAGGGCAAAAAGAAACTCATGATGCTGGTGAGGGAGCGCTTCGGGTGAACTCCGATACTTTTCTACGCACTCGAGTCTGCCTTTTTTTTGTTTTGTGGAACTTCCGGGGAAAGAAAAAGACAAAAGAGAGGGAGGACGTCGAAATGAAGCGGTGAAGCGGAAAAGGAAAAAAAAAAACTCCACAGAGCCACACGCGGTATTATTGTTCTTGCTGTTGTTCTCGTTACAAACATTATCGCTATTATTATTATTATTATTGATAATAATATTATTACTACTACGTGTACAGAAGTGTTTTTTTTTTTTCACGAGAGGAAATTTGTCACGTGAATGTTGTGCGTCTGCGTGGGTGTGAAAGGAGAACAACGTTTTGTTTTCAAACATCTGTTTCTTTCTCTGTTGAGTTGGACGGGCGCATCTCAATACATTTGAAGAGCGGAGAAAATGGAGTCGTTGAATTCAAAAGTCAATTTGAGATTTGGTACACTTTTTTTTCTCATTAGATAATCAGTTAATAGTCGTTTTGTAAATAATACAATGAAAAATAGAAGTATAATTCAGATTCCATTTAATTAATTTAATTTGTATTTTACTAAATAATTGATTACATACCATCAAAGTAATTAGTGTTTTTTATTATTAAATTTACCCATTTTACATACAATTTTTTTTTTTTTTTTTTACCATCATCAACAAATGGTTTAACCCAATCTGTCCTTTTAAAATGAAAATAAATAAATAAACCATTTTACACAAATACATTTAACATTTTAATAAGTAATTGGTTACTTATAATTAAAGTTTTTTGATTATTGATGTTAACTATTTTACTAATTATTTTATTTTTATTGTTTTTCATCATCCACAAATGATTTGACCCAATCTGTCCTTTTAAAATGGAAAAAAGCTAAATAAACAATTTTACACAAATACATTTAACACATTTAACATTTTAATAAGTAATTGATTACTTATCATTAAAGTAGTTATTTTTATTGACATGAAGTATTTTACTAATTATTTTATTTCAATTTTTTTCATCATCCACAAATGATTTTGCCTAATTTGCCGTTTGAAAAAAATCAATACGGCCCTTTAGCACAAAATTTGACAGTCACTTTTTGAATTGAACCACCAAAACATTTCTTCCATTTTCCCATGTGTTGAGATGCACCTGCATGTGGCTGACAGCCTTCTACAGTAGCGCTCATGTTATTAAAAGAATAAAAACACACAAAAAACTGCATCCTCGGAAGAGAAACTTAAGGCTTTAAAACAGACAGAGCACCTCCCCTTTGGCCCCCGGGCCCCAACAGGGGGCGCCAGGCAGCACTGCACAGCTTTAAAAAAAAAAAACACACACACAAAAAAGCCGCCATCAGCATTTTTCGAGCACTTGAGAAGCCATTAGTTTTCTCTTAGCGCCAATACGCACGACTGTGCTCTTAGCACCCACCTGTGTAATGTGATGCATGCAGCTATCTGCAGCCGTGGCACATTAGACTTAATCCAACCCGGGTTATATATGAACAGTGGGTACACCTGCATAATCCAATACAAGAGCCCTATCAAAATTCCAGGTTTTTGTTCTGATGGACAATGTCAGAGAGTGTTTATTATTATTACTGCAGCTTGCAGACTGCATTGTAATGAGCTGTTTTGAGAAATTGTGGGTTGTTGTTTTAAATATAAGAGTGGAAAACAAACATAACATTTGGAGGGACGTGATTTAGCAAATATTGTGCAAATACACAGAAAAATTCACACATTTCGGATTTGACGAATAATTTACCTGTTAAGACCAAATCCAATTCTGATCATTTGTTTTCTCAGTTTTCTTACACCACTCACAAATGAAGGATGTATCCGGAAATGTGTAGCTTTTTTTTCCCCAAAAACAGGAAAATTGTCAAGGTCCGCCCTCTTGTGGGCGTGAGCCGTTGACATGATGCCGCAAGTCCGTTAATGTCATGTTTGGGCATCGTTTAGTGGCATGAAGAAGCTTGCCTTTGATTCTCTCTTCAAAAATATAGAATATTTCCGCTTTTTTAAGTATTTGGACTGAGAAACACAATCACCCACCTGTTCCAAGCAATCAGCACATTAGTTTATTAATATTATCAATTAGTGGTGTGTTAATTTGTTAGTTTTTTTAAAGTGTTTTTTTTTTTGGTAGAAAAAATCTCAAAATCTGTATTTACATATCTGTGTTGTACAGCAACTAATTATTGTTGTTGTTTTTTAGCCAAAACAAAAACATTGATGCATGACAGAAAAGTCGCTGTTTTTTTTGTTTGTTTTGTTTTTTTTGTAGAACATTTCACAAATTATCTGGAGTTAAGTTTTTATTTTTATTTTAAAAAAAAAATAATGTATTTTTTTTCTTTTCTTTTTTGTACACCATAACTATAACAATGAATTGTCTTGCAGGAAATAGTCATCACATTTTGCAGATGTCTTTAAAAACATTTAAAATGCCATTAACTCATTCACTGCCATTGACGGCTATAGATGTCATGTCATCAATTCATTTGAACTATTTCTATTAGTTTAACATTTTTCCCACTTTTGTTAATAAGAGTATGAAAACCTATCAAAAAAAAATTTGGGGTACATTTAGAACAGATATAAAATATGTGATTAATCGTGAGTTAACTAGTGAAGTCATGCGATTAATTATGATTAAAAATTGTAATCACCTGACACCCCTTCTTTTTAATAATATTTTCTTTCTTTTTTTTAAATAAATAAAATAATTGTAATTATTTTTTTCAAATTTTTTATCTTTTTTTTAAAGAAAAGATTATAAAAAATTTGAGTTTTAGGCGATTACCATTTCTAATTAATTAATTGCATGACTTGTTAACTCATGATTAATTACAAATTCTATATCTGCTTTAATACCATAAGAAACAATTCTAGGTTTTCATACTCTTGTTAACAAAAAGGGGAAAAATGTTAAACTAATAGAAATAGTTCAAATGAATTTTTGACGTCTATAGCCGTCAATGGCAGTGAATGACTGGAATGTGTGAAAACTCTTCATACCCAATATAAATTTTGCAAGTTTGACTAAATCCTCTGACCTTGTTAGGGAAAATATGCCTTCAAACGAACGAACAAACAAAATCAACCGTAGTTGACTTTTAAATCGGTTATAACAGGCCAAAATCTTTTTGACAGAATTCATAGCCAACATGAATTGGACTGTGCAGGTGTCCTATTGTTATGTCCAATGAGTGAAGCTGTGCTGAAGGGGGAGCGACTACCTCATTGATGCAGTGTGGAACCTGCTCCCAGCGGAAACGTGCTGTCACCGAGGATATTTGTGGCACATAATACAACAGACAGTGTTCGTCATTCGCTCTTATCCCCGCCCCCTGATTGGCTACAAGCAGGCGCGTCACTCCCCATCTCATTTCCGCCATTTTTTTTTGTTTTTATACCCATCCCCCTTTCCTTAATAGGCCAGTGTCATTCATTTTCCCTGTGTGTGTCATTGCAATGAGACTTTCTACTGTTGAGAAAAAAAAAAAAAAGTGTGCAAGCTCCACTAATTGTCCACCGGAACGTTCTCAGGGATTTCATCTTTTCCTCCACAAGAAAGAAAGAAAAAAAAAAGGCGGAACAAAACCAACGACTGACTACATGAAAATGGGAAGAAAAAAAAACATGGGCGAGCATTTATTGTACTCTGTATATATGCCATAGTATATGTCTGAATATGGAGGATCTGAAAGTATATGTTAACTAATTTATACAGAGTATTCTATGTAATGTGAAATACTTGAAGCCGCTGTAGTTTGCTCTCTCTTTCTCTCTTCTGTCTCCTTTTTATTTGTTTGTTTTTTTTGGTTATGTGATGGAAACATATCAGGAGGACAAGACTTCATTCCTGCTGATTAAGCAAATAGACCAGGAAAGGAGGTCAAAAGTACTCACTGTGGGCCAGTAACACATTTTTTTTGTCGCTTTAATCCACACTTAAATTCTTTTCTCATGCAGTAAAATCCGCACTGAGTCTCATATCACGCACACCCGTCAACAAAAGTCTGTCCGTCTTTTACTCACCATCATTTGTGTGTCTTTTTTTTTTTTTATTGTGTCTTGACAAAAACAAAAAAAAAGCAGCCTTTTCTTCTTGCCTTGTCTTAACGCTTTAACGTAACCAAACAGGAGTTCTGTCTAACAACCAAACGCGTTCAAAGGGGTGAGAGGCGAGCCACCTGGGTCCAGCTTTAGTGTCCTTAATTAGTAAAAAAAAAGAAAAAAAAAGTGAATGGCTGTGTTATTAACTCTTCTTCCTGCTTTTGATGACAAAGCAGCTCCTCACTTGTGTGTTTGATGGTTGAGAAAAAAAAAAGAAAAAAAGTGCATACGTTGTTGTCCGGTGTCTCGCAACAATTTCCTCTTGAGTCTTTCTAGCTGTTTTTCTTTCTTCGTTTGTGTAGGAAGCTCTCCCCCTTTTTTTTTTTATTTATTACAACGACCCATGTATACATGCTTATGAAATTCAAATTTGATACGCTGATATCAATTTATTTATGTAACAAAATCACTGTTTTATAATCTTGTTAATGAGTCAATAATTGATTTTTTTTTTGGTTTCTTTTTTTTCGTTTTGTTTAAATAAAAGTTAATTTTTGAAATGTTGACGTCTTCTGCTGCACTTTTTTTTGTTTGTTTGTGGATATGATGTCATCAGATGCCAAAGAAATGGATTTGAGCAAATCATAACAATCCCTATTTTATTTATAGCAATTGTAGCCGTGCAAGTTGTGTGTAGCCAAAATCTTGGGTGGGGGGGGAGGGGGGGGCAGTCCAGCCACTGCCCTGTCATGTGGAAATGTTATCCCTCGCTAGCCCCCCCTTTTTGCTTTGTCGTGTCAGCCGAGCTGCAGGATGACTACATCGCTGCACTTTGTCAGGTGTTTGCGCTGCCTGCCTTTTTGTGTGTGTGTGTCGGGGGGGTCTTGAGGGAGCGGGTGGGAACAGGTGGTAGCGGCGGCGGCGGCAGACTTACAGGAGCTCTTGACAGCAGCGAGATCCCCCGACTCGCAGCACACCCCCCCCCCCTCATTAAACATTGACACAAAAACACCACAACTGTCTGTGTGTGAACAGTAATGAGGTGCGCACGCATGTGTGTACGTGCGCACGTGTGTAATGTCATCCACCTGCATATCGAAGAATTTGTCTGTTTTGAAACTAAAGAAGCCATGCAGTCAGAAGCCATGCTCAAATGTCTGTTACATGACATGCCAATGTGGGGCACAATACTGTAGTCTGTGATAGTTCATAGAAGTGTTCACCTGAAGAAATCCATCAGTTTAAAAGCAACTCTGCTGTCGAAGGCCACGCTGAGGTGTCCGATTGTTATGTGCCAGATGCCTGCCTTGGACAGTCATGTGCGTCTTTGTGTGCATATGCTCATTAATATTATTCATATATAGTCCACCTGGATATGATGGATTCACCTGCTTTCGCGTCAGAAGCAACTCTATTGTCAGAAGCCATGCACAGGTATCCAATTGTTATGACATACAGTATGCCCCCTTGGGACAAAAGAGTCAAACATGCATGTGTGCACTTGTTCAGTAACGTTGCCCATAGGGGTGTTCACCTATGAATGGGGGAGTTTAGCTGTCAGAGGCAATGCTCAGGTGTCCAATTGTTATAACATACAGTATGCCCCCTTGGGACAAAAGAGTCAAACAAACATGCATGTGTGCACTTGTTCAGTAACGTTGCCCATAGAGGTGTTCACCTTTGAATGGGGGAGTTTAGCTGTCAGAGGCAACGCTCAGGTGTCCAATTGTTATGTGTTAGATGCCTCCTGGGGATAAAGCAGTCAGTCAGAAATGCATGCATGCTTCCGTGTTTGTCTGGAGAAAATCACCCACTTTAGCAACAGCAGCAATTCTGCTATCAGAGGCCATATTTAGGTGTCTAATTGTTATGTGAAAAATTCCTGCCATGCACAAGTTCCTGCCTGTGTGTGTGCTCTCATCAGTGTTTTCCATAGCGCTTTCCACCTGAATATGGAGGAATTCTCAGTTATACCTCCCTGCCATCATGCTCAGGTGTCCAATTGTTATGTGACAGATACCTCCCTTGGACAAAATAGTCAAGCAGTCATGTGTGTGAGCGTGTTAACACTTTGTAAATGTTAAGCTGGATTTTGAGGATCTAACCATCTTAAGCAACAAAAGCAACTCTGCAGTCGTTGGCCATACTCAGGTGTCTAATTGTTATGTGACGTATTTCTTCCTGGGACTGTGTGCAGCGCACTCATTAATGTTGATTATAGACGTGTGCACCTGGCTTTAGCAACTGAAGTAACTCTCTGCTGTCAGAGGCCATATTCAGGTGTCCAATTGTTATGCTCGTGTGTGTGCGCCTGCATGTGTATGACCTGCATTCAGGTCCCTGGCTCACTAGCAGCTGGTAATGACGTCCCGCGGGTGCAAGCGAGCGCAAGCAGGCCTGTCTGAGTGTATACTTCTAATGACATCGTGATCACACGCCGCTGCCTTTCATGCCCAAAAAAAAAAGAAAAAAAGAACGGTATGAAATCCAAACCCACGTCGTCATCTCTCGCCTTCTCGCCACATCAAGGCTGACGTTTACTCACCGCAGCTGTCAGTCAGTCTGGCTTTCAACTTTCACCTCTTACACAAAGAGGAGAGTTTGAAGATGGAACAAAAGACTCTTTTTTTTTTTTTTTCAAATAAAAAAAACACACACACATAAGTTCCACTGGTTGATGAAGAACGGCCAATATGTCATCATCCTCGTCAGACGGTGTCGATGATCACTTCTCATGAAGTCTGCATAATGATGATCGAGGTTGTTCTTCAAGCTGCAGGTGTCACCTTCCTGTCATGTGTCTACTTTGGCAACAAAGTAGCCCAGGGAGGTGCACAGAGACTATGATAAATACATATTTTTAATTGGATTGGATTTGGTAATGTGCAGCTATACATCTGTTTTCTGTATCCATTAGTAGATTGGAACCTATCCTAGCTGATGAAAGGCAGACTACACCCTGGAATAATTGACAGTCACTCACAGTACGTACATGAAGAAATGGAAAACCCATTCACCATCAAATTCATTCTGTCACTGAACCCAAACTGCCTGAACTCAAGTCAGATGACGCTACCACGACACCATCATTAACCTGATATTTTTTTTACTTGAAAAAATATTTTTTAATTTTTTTATTTTTTAATAAAAGTAATTTAATTTATAATTGTACTTTCATTAATTTACATTTTTTAGGTTAAATTTATTTGAGTACATTATTTGTAGTATTTTTTTTAGATATTTTTTAATGAAGTTAAAGTGTATTATGCTGGGTCATTAAAGGGGCCAAATGAAAAACTGGAACAATTGCCAAAGGTCAAGCCAACATTCTAACCTCAACTTTGTCTATATTACTTTTAATGTATTTAGAAAAGGCATAAGCTGCTACGTGTATGCATTGTTCTAATTAGGAAATGCAAATTTTAAACAAAAATACACATGGTCATTCAAATGACATCTTTACACTTTAAATGTTAGAAAATTAATTTGTGCACCAACCGCCAAATATATCCATCCATTATACAGTGATGAAGTACAGTATTTGAAACTATACATTTGCATACAGTATTATTAGGACCACTGTTGTCATTGATGACAGTCTCTTTTTCATTTTTCTTTTGAAAAATTGTCATTAGAGGGGTTGGAAAAGTCACTAAATATAGCAAAAACGTTGCTAAACTGTCTTAGTCCTTGTTTGCTAACTAGCTTGTACTAGCATACACGCGTGTGCATATCAAATAAAAGCACAACTTTCAAAATAAAAGCATTTACTTTGAATTCATGGTCACTGTAAGGGCCGGTCTCGTGGCCTGAGTTCTGTCTTTAGGCATAATTTAAAATAAAATTAAATTGACGACCCTCAATGATTATCACAGTATATATCCTTAATATATTACTGACATAATGTACGAGTTCAATGAAAAATGCTGGTTGATGAACGCAAAAAGAAGAAAAATTTGCATTAGCCTTAGCAGTTGAATGTAACACCCCCCCGTCCAAAAATTTGCCCTGGGACCCAAGTTTGGGCAACCGTAGCCTGGTGTAAGTGATGTTAAGGTATTCCCTTTGAATTTCAAATGTTTCATGTGGTTCTTCTTGTGCGCTTCAAGCTCGTTAGCATTACACAGCTAACACGCACACAAAAAAAGGATCACAGGCGCTTGTTCTTCTACACGGCCCCGCAGCAAAGCGTCTTCCTCGTCCTCCAGAAAGCCGCCGGAGTTTGATCTCATCTACCCCCACCCCGCCCACCCCCATCTGCCCCGAGGCGCCTGATTAAATGCTAATTAAATCCGTTAGCGCCGCTATCGCCGCCGCTAACTCCTCTCTCTTGCTCTGTCATGGAGATTAATGCCCCTCGTTCATCACGGACTACCTGCCCGACTCGCAAAGACCTCAGACCCCCCCAAACCCCCTACCTCGCTCTCCAAGATGGACGAGGGTTTTAAATTTTAATTTGAAAATTGCCCTCAATTACTTGGCCGGCGACCACTTGGCGGGAGGCGGGGTTACGGCAGCAGGTCAGCGGCCATGATGAGCGATAAGGGGACATTAATAAGAGCCGTGCCCGGGTTCATTTAAAAGCGGACAGGCCGCTTTCTCATTATTGAGCTCCCCCCAGCTTTATTTAAAGGACTTTATTTAAGGCCGGCCCGTGAATGTGTCCTGCAGGACAGACGCTTAAAGCGCCTGACAGAGTGGGAAAGTTACGACCATAACTTACACCCTGAGCAGTGAGCGCTCTCACACACACGCACACACACCGGACCCATCTTTTTTTTGGGACATTTCGCAGGCCGCCGAGCCTCTACGAGCCTCCAAGGAGCCCAAAAATGTTTGAACAAAGTTACACACGTCGTTTACTTTTACGCCTCCCACAATCTCCGGCCCACAAATGTTTTAGTGGCTCCAATATCTGTAATGATTATAAGCAGTTGGAGGATATTGAGCGAGAGCTAACATGTCCAACCTGCTTCTTCTTTCAAAAAAAAAATCTCAATTCTTCCTTTTCATACTGCTAAATGAAAAGGGATGAATTATGACGGGAAACCTCTGTGGAGCAGACTGGGTTCGAGCCAACAAACAGTACGCTCTCCTGTTTAGCCTCCACCCTTGATACACGAGATGGATTACGCGTAGATTTACGCACCTAAGACCAGTCTGACATCCCGCTCCTACCTTATTTATTTTTTTTATACCAAGTGTGCGCCGGATGTCCCTGCTGGGGCTTTAAATCTGTCGGCTAGTGTTTAGAATGTCGCTATGAGAGCAGAGAAATGGAGGAAAAGCCCACTTGACTCCTCGTTTTTCCCTCTGCAAATACACTCTGCAGACGTTTTAACTCCGTATCCAAAAGAGATGACAATGACATGGTTAGAGTTGTTCTGGAACGGGGGTGCGTTCCAACTTTTGGGGTCCAAGACTGGTAACTATAGGATTTTTTAAAGTTGACATTTCAACCTAAATATTCATAACCTATCATTAAATTCAATATTTATTCAATGTCGCTAGCTGACTGTCACTGCTTCCACTAACAACATGGCTGCAGGTAGTTTACAATTGACAATTCTAAAAATCCGGACATTTCTGCTATTTCCACAATGTAATACTTCATTTCCACGGCGTATTGCGTTTGCCTGTGACTAGCATACAAATCAGGCATGTTATAGAAGTAAAACATTTGAATACATTTTCAAATCAAAAATAATCCTCAGAAATCAAATTACAACGATCCAAAGTCTCATGCTTTTTAATGAGCGAAGAGCATCGCTTCCGCGAGGAAGTGGGAAATCCGATTTATCCCATTCGGATTGTGTCAATTCCGCCCTCAAAGCGTTCGAGGCAAATGTAAATACAAAACATGTTCAGGTGACACAACGTGATTTGGAATAACTGCGTTAATCCGAACAACAAACCGTTTATTGGAATCGGCCATCTTTATTGTTTACATTTGCCTCAAACACTTTGAGGGCGGGACTGGGACACTCTGACATAATTCCAACTTCAAACGCAGCATACGACCGCCATTTTGAATTGTGACATCATTTCGGAATTGTCAATAGCGCAGTCAGTGTTCCCAACATAAGTTCGGTTTCCCTCTTGCAATGTTTTTCCCCCAAAAATGGTGACTTCAATTCTTGCTAAGAAACACACTACATTCGCTAAACGGGGAAGTAAAGGTAAAGGTAAATTCCTTCCTAAAGTGGTGGCCAAGTGGTTAAGGTCATGACCTCCACCCTGGGGATGAGATGTGAGATGCTATGAAGCGCTCCCTGGACGTTAAGCAACACGCCACTGATGATTCATTGTCCTTTATTCAATTATGTCGAGTGTATAAAAGTGCAAATATTAATACCATCTGATTACCTGAGGAAAAAAAAGACCCCCCGAATCCCAGCCCTATGACCTAAGGGTTCCGGTGACCCCAGTCTGAGAACCACTGCTCTAGCATGAAGTGCAATCACATGCAATGAGGACGTTGGCCTAAACAGGAGAAGAAGAGACGAGCTTCCACATTCCCCGGCAGGCTGCTTGATTAAAAGCCTGAACGAGGAGCAACGTGACGTCCCACTCAGTCATCCGCGTCCGCTTCTCCTTCTTGCCTCCTTTTCCTCCAGCAGCAGGAGCAGCACGAGGCGCTGAGCGTCCGGCCGACTGGAACAAAGACGGGAAGAGAGCGCAAAAAGAAGGATGGAGCGACAGGAAGGCGAGAGAATGAGAGCATACATCACGGCCCTCGTCGCTGACATTTGTGCTTGCTGCGGAGAGACGCCATGAATTTTAATAAGAAGCCGTGGTGAGGAAGAAAGAAAAAAAAAAGAGGCCTTTTTCTCCTCTCACTTCAAATCTGTTCAAGTCGTGATCGAACTCGCCTCATATGGGTCAAGAAAACACTTCGAGGTGAGCGTTAGGACAATGGCTCAAGGTTTTATGGAAGGGTCGGGGGGCAACAGGTAAGTATAAATAAGGCCCAATATTTACACACAAGATTTATGGATCATAATACCCCCCCCCCCCCCATTTTGATAATTTGACATTTTCTTTATTTTTTTTTTTAAGTGTACACCAAAATGTAATGACTTATTCCTTGACCCATACACAATCGTATCACAAAGATTTGTTTGTTATTGTATTTTTTTTCTTATAACTGAATTTTTACCCATCCATCCATCAATCCATTTACTACCGCTTATCCGGAGTCGGGTCGCGAGGGCAGCATTATACTCTAATAATAGTTGGACCAAAAATGGGCTGATCCACTACCAAGGTGTATTCTATCCACATTTTGGGGTCGTTTTTATACAAAATAAAAAAATAACAAAAATTGGGCCATTTTGTATAGAACAATCCCAAAAATGTTGTCGTTTTGTAAAGGCAACCGAAAAAAATTGGATCATTTTGCATCAAACAAGCCCCCAGAAGATGGTTATTTCATACAAAAACAACTCTAAAGAATGCAAAAAAAAATTGTATAAAACAACACCAAAATTGAGTTGTTTTGTCCAAGACAAACCTCAAAAATTGGGATATTTTATTCAAAACGACCCCCAAAAAATGGGTTGTTGTTTTTTTCATGAAAACAACCCCCAAAAATTTATCATTTTTGTGTAAAACAACCCCCAAAATTTAGTCATTTTTTAAACAAAACAAAAAAATTTTCGTTTTGTACAAGACACCCCACAAAATGGCTCATTTTCTATACAACAACCCCCCCCAAAAAATTTACTCAAACCGGGTTCTTTTTTACCCATTTTTTGACAAAAACACACAGCTCGGTTTTCCACTTCAAAGCAGTATCACAAAAAAACATGCTGCATTGAAAGCAACAGCTGGAGTGAGACACTCAGAGTTTTGCAATTTACATTCGTTATGCATTATTCGCATGTCAATAAATAGGGTTTTAACAATTACTATGTAATGTTAACATAAGTAAATAAAAATGAATAATTAAATAACGAAATAAATAAAACTTCATTTTTATCCAGATTTTCTGAGTGTCTTGTGAAATGTTTGCTATTTTTGTATAATAACAAACCAAATAAAAACACTAACAGCATACACTGCTTGGAGGAGGTAAAAAGAATGTCACTGATTACAAATCTCAAGGACCTTACCAATAATATCCTTCATAAATACCCAAACCCACATTGGACCCTTTACAAAGGATTATTGCCTGAGATATGAGAGTTACAAACAGTACATCTATGCGATTAATCGATTAGTCGATGTTTTTTAAAAAGTCGTTAGTGACAGCACTAACCACCACACCATAACTTTGGTGGAGGGTAGCAACAAACGCCATTTTTTTTCTCCAATACAGGAAGTCACAGGGATGCAAATGTGACCAGGTCCTTCTTTTCCCATCCCCCATCTGCAAACACCGCTAGCGAGCCCCGGGCCCTTCTCAGGCTTTTTCTATATGCAGACGCAGTGACAGCAGTCATGCCCCCGCCATAACTAAGTGTTTCCTTCGTAACGAGCCGCGCGATTGGTCGGTCACGCCATTAGCTGCGCTACTCTGGTCTCACTCCGCTTTCGTGCCTACTCACCTTGGTGGTGTGTGCGTTTGCAGACCTGCCCCCCTCTACCACTAATTCCCACCTTCTTCAGGGAGGACAAGAGTAATACAACAAGATCCAGTGCTACTAATGAAATCCTATTATTTTCCAGAGCCGGAATGTCGGGGGGTAAAAGGAGAGAAATTGTATGAGGTATTGATTGACTTAGAGTGGAAGGGATGCCAGGAGGAGGGAAGTTTTTTTTTGTTTGTTTAAATTCGAGGAGGGAATAATGAGGAGGAGAAGATTAGGAGTCGATGGGAAAGTTGAGTGGGGGCACGATGCGTTTAAAGACGTGTGTGAATGAATGGCCGTTCTCCATCAGAGCCACCGTTCAGCCTCTGAGATTGAATTAGGCCCGGCCCCATTACTACGCGGTTGCCATGGGGACCGGGTGACACCGCCGCTAAAGGCTGCTGTATGCCCCCTCATTCAGCAGATGGCGCAATGATGAAAAATGAGGGTTGTGTAAATTAATATTTATTTTATTTTCAGTTTTGGGAGCAATTTCCTCACCCACCTTTCCTGTCCTTTATTATTCAAGAAATTATTTTCTTTTTTGTGACTTTTCAAATTGTGTATTGTATTGTTTGTTTGTCTGTTTCTAGTTACTTTATCGGTTCAATACTGTTTTTGTTTAGTATTTTTATTTATTTTTTACTGTAAAGAGTAATTTTAAACTCTGTATGTTTTTGTTGAATTATTTGAGGACCCCAGGAAGACTAGCGACCACTTTGTGGAAGCTAATAATAATATATAGTATAATAAAGAATACAAGAAACAGTGTTGGTACTGGGTATTCTTGCCCATGTTTGCATTATACACCACAGGCTTATCTAGCCCATTTTTTATGGGTGCTGAAGCAACAATAAAAGCACCCCAAAATGTTATAGATTTTTTCTAAATTATTATTATTTTTACTGTGTGTTCTTTTTAACAAGCTAGAAAATTGTAAAACAAACAAACAATAATAATATTTTTTTTTTGCTTTACTGTTCAATCAAGTTGCTATGCCAGCGTTAGCTAGGAAATGTTAGAGCATTTGCAAGTTCACTATCCTTCGTTATTCACTGAAAACTTACCTATTCACTGTTTTGCTGCCATGCTGCTTTGGCTCCATCTGGTGGCATGATGGCGCCAAAACCCCACGCAGAACTGAGGGGAGGATCCCATTTAGTCAGACGATAGCTTTGTCTAACATCCAAAAGTGCTTTGCCGCCATCTTGTAGCATCTATACACAATTATGAACCTTTTTTTGTGTGGGCGCCAACTGCTTGCGAAATGTTCGCCATATGATAAAGTGGGTGGTTTTGAGCCATTGGTCGTTCCAAATGCAACTATGTGCAAAATTAAAACAATACATGCAGCAACTCAATCAAACATAAGCAGCTGGCAATCTTTTTTCCATATCTGAATTACATCTACATATATTCATGTATAATCATTTGTCTTATTGAACTTCTTTCCCCCCTGAGAAATCCAGCATGCATAAGATCACTTAACCACCACACACACATACATGCATACACACAGTCAGAACCAGAGATGCGCTATTGAAAGCAGATACATGTCTGTGTGCACAAATTGGAGTTTTGTCAGCAGCGCGGCTCTAATGGATGGCCAGAGAAAGGATGCCACCCACAGCACCATCTGGCTAATGCCCCGTCCTCTGCCTATGAATTTGGCTCAATTGTGCCCAAGAGAGAGAAGCCACATGTTCATTATGAAAGCAGCAGGGGGCTTCGAGATCCCCCGAGTGGCGGCGAACGAGCGAGCGCGTCACAGGACGGCGTGACACGCAACACGGCGCCATGAAGGAACAAGCACAGGAAGAAGAAGAAGAAAAAAAGACAAGCTCCTCCAGTCAATGAGTTTGCCAGCCAACCTTGACGGACTTCCAGCAGGGAAGCTGTTTCCATTGTTTCAAGTAGATTCTTTTTCCCAGCATGCATTGTGGGCCCACATATTGCAATACTGACGGCATGTCAATTATTTTTTTTATTTCCCTATAAAAGCCTGTTTGGCATTCTTAGCTATAAGAAAACAAGTTTTAGTCAAATTTGTTGGCACACAATACTATATGACCCGAATATGTTTGTTTTCATGGCTCTCTGCTCACCATGCATACCACTACCCTCACTCTGCATTGGAGCATTTTTATTAGCCTCTCCGTTCCCAAATGACATACTAGTTTTCGTCGACCTTCTTTTCAATTTTCTGTCCCAAATGACTTTTACTGTAAAATAACTGTAACATTCGTGTAATTCATCCCAATATCATAATTTCAAAAGTTACTAAGGGATATTGCACAATGTACAATTTGTGGTCTACATATTTGTTTTTTGCTTTGTTTTTTTTCTTCTGTTTGCAGCCAAGTCAGAATTGCAAATGAAAATCTGTTCTAATTACCTTAACTGGATAAATAAAGGTTAAAGGTGTATTCAAGGATTTTTTTGTTGCTGCATCATCTGGGTGGATCATCTTAACAATTGGTTCTCGATCCTGTCAATCAATCTGACGTAATTTTGTGCGTGCACGTTCCTAGCTGCATATGCACACTTCAAAGTGTCTGTAGCATGAAGCCGGTGAGCTTCAGACTCAGCTATTCGTTGTTGTCGCTCCACAAATTGCTGAGAGTGCCAAGAGGACATCCGTCTATGAAGCGAGGCCAGCGAGTGATGAAGATGAAAATGCATGTTCCCGACATTTGATCAGCGTTTCCCCCGGTCGAGAGGAGAGCTGGTAGGATGGACTTCCGCATGCGCATTTTTTAAAAAAGTGACAAATGGATGTTTGGCTTCTAATTTTTGAGAAAATCCTTGAATCCACCTTTAACTAAGTTTTTTTTTTTTTTACCAAACCAAAACAAAAAAACATGATTGCATGGAACTCGTTGGGCAGAAAATAATAATTAAAGTCAATGATCTGAACAGTGAAAATGTTGTAAATAATCAGTTTTTGAGTAAATGAATACTGACAAGATTTAAAAAAAAAATAAATAAATGTTTTGTTTATTACTGTTTTATCGCTTATCTCTTGTTATGCAAATAACATTTTGTTATTTGTTGGTTATATGGGTGCAGAAAAAGGGAAAGAAACATTTGTATTTAATTGCTTAATTGTTTTTTTTAAATGAATTTATTACTTTTTGGCTTTTCTCTCAGCCATTGCATTTGTTTTGCTCAAGGAAGGTGGAAAGTCAGACATATCCCACTTGGAATCTCCCAGTTCTGACCCCAAAGCGTTCAAAGCGAATGTGAACAACAAAGATGGTTGATTCCAATAAATTGTTGTTCTGCTTAACACTGTCAGTTAAAAGCACGTTGGTTATTTAAAGTTTTTTTTTTTTTATAACGCACTTCACGGTCTTTGTCTCTACAGGGTTCGCCATTTGTCGAGTGACGTCAGAGTTAAACCGGTCGGTAAAGTCGGGGTCCTTTTTTTTCTGATTTTGCGACTCCTTCGAGATTTCTGTGCATACTTCTTGGTATGAAGTCGGAAAACTTCCAACTTCCCACCTTCCACGAATGCAGCATAATGCCACCTGTTGCTTTGACATACACCACCCAGCCTGCAAATAACCCCCCCGTGTGGCTCCAGACTGATTCTAACAGGACTAGCATTCGAAAAAGTTGTTTTGAGTAGAGAAAGTATATTTTCAGTGCAGCTGCGGACGTAGCCTGAGTGACATCAGGACCTAAATTGAAACATGGTTGTCATTTCGAAGTAAAATGCTTACAACATCCGCGAGCGTGCACAAACCCCCATTAGGTATCTTTATCTCTATCTGGACCATCGTAAGAGCAGCCTAACAGCATCTGTCAGGCCCCGCCAAACCCCCGCGGAACCATAAAGAGCCGGGGACTCCTCGGTGAAAGAATGGAGGCTGGAGGAACCCGCTGGGACTCATAGGAAGGAGATATGGAGAGAAATAAAATGTGCTCTTTTTTCCCCCCCTCTCCCATTCCAGCACGGCGTGTGCCATGCGTCGCCATGCAGGCAGATGGGGGAGGTGCAGGTGGAAATAAAACATGCATGAGTCGCCTGCAGCCCAGGAAAATAATTACTGTCATTTAGCAGACATGTAGAAGAGAACAGCCCCCCCCCCCCTCCCCGTCTGCCCACAGGACGCTACACGTCGCCTGCATACCGATCAGCGGCAGAGCCAGGCGGGGACGGTCCACGTGTTTGCCCGACTTGATTACCTGCGCCAGGGAGATTATGTTGTTATCGGCACAGCTTTGTCTGTTTGTCAACTCAACCGTTGGCTTATCCTGTTTATGGTTAAGGGGCTTGAAGCCGATTCAAGGTGACTTTCAGTGAATGTTAGGGTACGTCCTGGACAGATCACCCGAGAGTCCCAGAACTGACACAACCTGTATGATATCCACAACCATTTAGACATAAACTACTACTTTGCCAACTGTGGGTCTATAGAGCCCTTTTACACTTAGTGATAAAGTGCTATACAAATAAACATGACAAGATTTCACAATTTACACATTTTAAAACCTTGGAAGAGGTTAGTAGGAGTTACTACTTTCTTTTGACTCCCTCTTGTTTAAAAAGAGTTTCAATATATCCAAAGAGTCCTTTTCCTTGGATCAAATTCCATGATGTGGTCCCTGGATCTTGGCTAACGTTAACTCACATCCAAATTCCATGCCCTCCTCCTTCTCTCCTCGCTTTTTGTCTCAGTTCTGTGGCGTGCGAGTAGCAAACACATTTATTGGGAGTGGAGGGCTGCCAGTGGAGGTCAAACGTCTGCCTCGCTATCATTCTTTATGACTGATCTAGTGGAGCAGCCTTCATTACCCGGAATTATACGGCGCCATTATTACCTCTCCCCCAAGGCCCGCGTATGGGACGCCTCTGGCCTTATCAAGCTATCATCTTCCCCAGGAGGAGCGTTAAAGCTGCAACTCTCTGATGACATCTGCCTCTAACACGGACAACTTTAACATTCTCACGTGCCTCACGTATGTGCATGACGCGCATCACAAGCTTGGCTCCAGTACAAGAGCAATATCAAATACTCTGCCTGTTCAAAGACAATAAGTACAGTAGCACCGCTCTTAACAGGAGCTGGACTGACGCTAATATTCACATTCTGATGTGTGCCTTTAAGGAGCATAGCCAAATGAGTGACGTCAAGGACTGGAGTCTGAAAAGTTGGGGCACTCACATGTCAAGGTACCAGTGTGGTTTCCAAATTGCTCTGAACTGGCAATGGACTCACTGCATCCAAAATGTTTTTTGCTGAAGGTGTTCATTGTTCCTGATTGAGCCCATCGGTGCGAAATATTTGAATATAATGTAAATCGGGAATGAGAACAGCGGGGAAGCTCCAGTCTGAATCACCTTGTTGTCACCGCTGCCCGTCTCTGCAGCGCACCTCCCGTGCACCCGCTGTGTTTATAGCACAAGTGAGGCGGCGGTGTGAAGTAGACTGATAATCTGCAAAGCCAGCGGGGCGCAGTTCTGGCGCCCGTCGTGTTTTGCAACTCATTGTTATTGAGCAGCCACAGCACAGGAGGATGGATGGATGGATGGATGAATGGATAGATGGTCGGATGGATGGATAGATAGTCAGATCAACGGTCGGATGGATGTATGATGATCGGATGGATGGTCAGTTGAATGTTCAGATGGATGATGATCGGATGGATGGCTGGATGTTCAGATGGATAGTGGGATGGTTGAGGGTCGGATGGATAGATGGTTGGACGGATGGTCAGATGGATGGCTGGATGTCAGATGGCTGGATGATCGAACAGATGGCTGGCTCGATGGTTGGATGGATGGATGATGAATGGATGATCGGATGGATGGTCAGATGAATGGTCAGCTGGATGGATGGATGATGACCGGATGGATGGTCAGATAAATGTTCGGATGGATGGATGATGATCGGATGGATGGTCAGATGGATGGATGGTGGGATGAATGGTCGGATGGTCAGACGAATTGTCGGATGGCTGGATGGTCAGATGTAGTCAGACAGATGGCTGGATGGTCGGATGATTGGACGGATGATGGATGGATGGTCAGATGGATGGGCGATAGTCGGATGTATGGATGATATTGTGCTGTATGGATAGTCGGATGGATGGCTGGATGGTCAGTTGAATGTTCAGATGGATAGTCGGATGGTTGATGGTCGGATGGATAGATGGTTGGACGGATGATGGACGGTCAGATGGATGGATTGTCAGACGGATGGCTGGATTGTCAGATGGATGGATGGTCGGACAGATGGCTGGCTGGAAGGTCGGATGGATGGATGATGATGAATGGATGATCGGATGGATAGCTCAGGCCTCCCTCCCTAGTGTGCTGCCATATCGGGCAGCCAGTCAGGGAGTCAGTGCGCAGTAACAGGGCTATTAGGACTCCCAGGGACCCTATTGATCTCCTCATTGATCCTCTTCACCTCGCCACGACCAGACAAGCGGCCGGGGTTTATACGGCCTCGATGGGAGCGGGAAAGTGCTACACTACATCCTAGTGTGCGCCGGACACACCAGAGGATTGGACGCCATAAGAGCAACCATGACAGAAGGTGGAACGCACAGCTATAAGATGCCCTTCGGCATTTAGAGCCTTGTCAGCATCTACAGCAACAAGACGTCAGTTGAGAGAGCTTCAAAGGATTCAAATAGAAATATTTAGACAACGGACTTTTTTGAGTTTGTAAAAAAAATACAGTGGTGCCTTGACTTGTGAGTTTAATCTATTCCTTGACCATGAGTGCTGCCAGTTACCTTGAAAAAGTAATTTAGTTACTTTACTGACCACTTGACTTTAACTCATTCACTGTACATTGACGGCTATAGACGTAAAAAAATATTTTTTAACTATTTCTATTAGTTTAACATTTGTTCCCACTTTTGTTAACAAGAGAATGAAAACCTAGAATTTTTTAGTGAAGTCATGCGATTAATTACAATAAAAAAAATTAATTGCATGACTTCAATAGTTAACTCACAATTAATCACACATTTTATATCTGTTCTAAATGTACAATCAATTTATTTCTAGGTTTTCAGATTCTTGTTAGCAAAAGTGGAAAAAATGTTAAACTAATTAAAATGAATTTCTGACATCTATAGCCGTCAATGGCAGTGAATGAGTTAAAAGCAACTTACTTTATTGATCAGTCTATTGTAAATGTAACTAAGTTAGATAACAAATTGCTCTATTAGTTACGTTCAGTAGATGCCGACAACACTGCGTAATTGGTTTTACCAAAACTTTATTGGAAGTGTATTTTTAACAGTATGCATGGCGAGTACTGATATCAGGTATCAATCAGTATGGGGCTGATTACAGAACTTGTCACAATTACAGGACATACTCGTGCTCTCATTGAATTCAAGAACAACATAACATCACCCACTTGGGGGCTCACGAGGTACTGCTGCTGCTCTTCTACAAATCACATGTAAACAAACAAGTGACATGAATCCACTTGGTGTGTTCACAGTTGTGCACTTTTTGCAGCATGCAGTCCAACTGTGATGTGCGTTATTAATATCGGAGGGCAGCTGGCAGGTCCTCATCAAGTCCAGTTGATTAATAACGAGCCCTGTCACACCTTCACTCATCACTAATGGCCCTCTGTCTATTATTATCACTTCATAATGAGGTCTAAAAGAGGCCGGGCATACATGTGCACACGTATGTGCACGCTGACTCTAATTACATGTGTGACACATTACAGTACAGCAAAGCTGATTGCATGTCTTGATTGTTGTGTGCTAAAGCTCAGAATATGTCTAGACACCCTCTCGGCACCCTAATGAATGCATGCATGGCTTGAAATTCAGAATACGGCATAATAGAACTACTGTACGTTACATGATGTTCTCATCATCGCTATCCTCTTGAAAATGACACGCCAACCTGCTGAATATGTAAACGAGTCACGCTAATCTAAAGCAGGATCTAGTAATGAGTTGCAGACAACATTAAGAGGCATCACTGGCTCATCTGTGCGAGGAAGTCGAAAAACAACATGGCTGTGGTGCAAAACTCCACTCAAGGGGATTAACACATAGCTGATAACGAGGAAGAGCCACGAAACACTGCTAGTAAAGATCTCGCGTCAAATGATCAATACTGAAAAAAAAAAAAAGATCTCGCGTGGCTTCCATTTAAGTTTAAAAATGCAGAACATACAATAGCGATTCATTCATTTTACAAGTCCTGGTTGTCCTCACCACTTACTACCACGAGAACAGCACGAGTATGGGAAACATGACGTCATCACTTTCCCAGCATGGTGTGTCAAAGTTCACATCATCTGTTTGGTGGTTCATAGAGCAGAGGCTCTTTTCAGCCAACAGCGCCCTCTAGTGGCAAGAGATGTCATATTGTCCATCCGTCCATTCTTTCTCTGTATAACGCATATCGGGCCGCGGGTGTGAAGGAGTCTGTCCCAGGTGACTTTTGGGCGAGAGACGGGGTACATCCTGAACTGGTCGTCAGCACATTACTCAAATTGCTTACCAGTGACCTTTCAGAGGACAAGCAGCATGTATAGATTTGTGCCGTGGTGCCAGTTGGGTGATGCAAATATTGTTCCCGAAGCAAATGAAGTATCATGTGTTAATAAATAACCGAGAAGTCAGAAGCACTGTAGTCTGGACCTTCCCTTCAAACTGCCAGCACAACATGACCACATACCTTCTAACACAACACACTAGTCCAAGTTGCTTCCAGGTGAGAAAGTTCCGTGTTTTATTTGAAGGCATCATCTCAACCTGCAAAGAGAGAAACGAAGAACATGAGGAAACACTTGCGGGCCATCCTCCAAAGGTTGACGCCCTGTGTTGGGTTTGCGTTACTCTGCGTGGGCGCCTATCTGATGTCCCGGAAGCTCAAGTACACGGACGTGTCCTGCGTCCTGATGTCTTGCGGGTTCCTGGCCATCTTCTCCGGCATCGCCTGGACTATCTTCCAGCATGTGAAGAGTAAGGCGATCCAAAGGAGGAGGACGCACCAGCAGACCATACAAGTCTATACCATAGAGTCGAGGTCAGTTACACAGAATAACCTTGTAAAATAAAGTATCAGAGTGGAAACTTTGGCTCTTCTGCATCTCACAGAAAAGTAGTCAACTATAAATTCATCATTAGGAAAATATCTATAGATGACATCAAAATAGTACCTCCTTTTCCCACTTGCCACCATTTTGTTTAGGAGGCCCAGCTCCTTCCCTCCATCCTACGAAGACTCCCAGAGGTGCCGCCAGCAACCCGAGGCAGATCCGGAGTACGAGGAAGTGGTCCGGGATGAGGTTCAAGTGTTTCTGAGTTTGGCACCGCCGCTCTACAGCCAAGACGACACGCAAAACCCGGACTGCACGTGTAGCTGGGAGCAGCCGCCATTTTACGAGGATTCTTCTTTTGCCACGTGCCGATAGGGAGGATTTCCCGTGAAATGGGAAGACATTTGCACGGTAGTGAGGGAACGTCAGCACAGAGCTGACTGGATTAGCTTCATCCATGAAGAGACACTTAGGAGGACATAACTTTGGACAACTTTATATTTTATGAGATTCATTTACTGTATTATGTTGTATATTTATTTCTATGCATGTTAAAAAAAAAGTGAAGTATACGGCTACAAACAATTAAAAAAAAAAGCACACCACTTTTGGAGAAATATTCTGTGGATAGTTGAGCCAAAAATGTAACTTCTATCTAGCATAAAAATAACAGGACATAATAATAATGCCAACAGTCAGCCATATTGGTGATGGTGTGATGGTTTTAGGCTGATTTGCTATTTCAGGACCTGGACTACTTGCTGTGATTAATGAACAATAATTTCTGCAGTCTGCAGGCCTGTTCATGCCGTCGAGCTCAAGCACGCTTGGGTTTTGCAGCAGGACAACGTCAGGAAACATACAAGCAAGTCTACCCCTGAATGTCTAAAAAAAAAAGAAAGAAAGAAAAAAAGGATGTTTTGGAATAGCCAAGTCAAATCTGGGATTAAATCCAATTGAGACGCTGAGTTATGACCTTAAACTTGTTCTATTCTTGCTAAAAAAAATAAATTAAAAAAACTCCAATAGGACTGAGCTAAAACAATTGAATGGGCCAACATTTCTCACCAGCAATGTGAAAGATTAAGCACCAGATATCACAAATGCTTGATTTCAGTTATTTCTGCCAACAGCTGCTATTGGGTTTAGGCAGCAATTGCTTTTCACATATGGCTGGATTACCCCCCCCCACCCCCACCCTCTTTAGCGAATAAAAATATCATTTGGAAAATGCATTTTATTTTATTTTTTACTTGTGTTGTTGTCCTTGTGAGATATGAAAATTGGTGATGATCTGAAACATGTAAATGTGATCACTGAAAAAAAAAATGAAATCAGGAAGGTGTCAAATACTTTTTCCACAAAACAGTAAATGATATTCCAAAGCAGTGCATTTTGACATGCTGAATGATATCATGGCACGTCCTATCCACAGGTTTTAATAGAGGATGCAGTCTTTCTACAACAGCTGAAATATTTCACTGCAATAACAACCTCAGTACTATTACTGGACTTCCCAAGGGAAAAAAACAGAAGAAGCCTTATCTATATTTTGTTGACAGTATTTTAAACTTCTTTATTAAACAGAATATTTATCAAGAAAATTACAATAAAATACAATTAAAAATGTTTTTATCAGTTGGTGATCTATAATTAATATTTTACACTTACATAAATTATTAATCTAAGGTTCATTTTTTTATTTACATTATTTTCCAATTTAAATGCATTAATTCTATATTTTAATGGTGCAATATTTTGTTAACATAATTTTATTATATTCATTTCAATTAGTTTCCATTCAGCCTTTTGACAAAAAAGCTTTTTCAGTTCATGTAATGTAACGTGTGCATGTAATGTAATGTGTTAATTGTATTTAATAATGTAGTTTTATTATTATTTATTGTTAGTATTTATCATTTATTATTATTTCATTTAATGACTTGAAATTGGCTGGCTCAGTTTTCTCTTCCACATTTTGACAAAAAAACAAATTGAAGAGGGATATTTGTTACCTTATTTGATGACAGTAGAGCAGCAAAATATTAGAAAAACAGTAATGCTCATTTGCTTGATTGACGACTAGATGGGTCTGGACTCCGGATGGTGTAATAAGGTGCGATAACAAGTGACTGCTAAAGACGGCTAAAGACATCGGCGCGTATATCCACTGGCACATCCTCAACTCGTAACCACGGCAATTAGTGTGTTTACGAGTTCCGTTTCTCTGTGTCAATCTCAGACCTTGTAAAGATCAACGCTTTTCCTCTTATCTTCATGCAGCAGCCTTAAATACCATCCAGGGTTTCCCAAACTGTGGGCCGGGGGGCAAAACGGGTCAGTTTTTAGTGGGTCTCTGATTGATGTGCTTTAAACCCCATTTTAATATAAAACTCCATCATATTGATTTCACAAGGATTTATTAGCTGTGATGCTTTGCCAGCTTGGCTTTACATGAAAGTGTTTTATAGTGGCGCATACAAACAACATTGGGGGGGGGGTCTCAGCATAAAGGTGAGTTAATAACTCCTGTTAGGTGCTAAACAACTCGATTAAACACAAATAAATGCACATGCGCATTCATTAGGCGTGTTTGCACGTTTTTCATCCATAATTCAAAAACTCCCTGTTGCAGTTGATACTTGATGGTGGCCATTGAGAGAGGGAACAGTGGATTTTTTTAGACTGTATAAACATACAAGGAGGACAGTTTTTTTAGGCACTTTCAGGTGGCACTAAAATGTGTTCTTCTTCTTTTTTCTTCTTTGCGCTCATGTGATCACGTTGGGGCCGCGGCGTCCCGTCCTCTCGTGGATGTTGGAGATCTTGAGCGCGATGGCGATGAGAGGACCCAGCACCACCTGCATTTAGCAACACACAGCTTGGGACCAAATTCGTCACTACAGACGGGTGCTCGGACAAGTACATCTCGACAGTTACTTTCAGTGTACATGACAACTCGATATTTTACTGAACAGTAAAGTCTTTTAGTCCTAAATTACAATTTTGCATCTACAAACAACAACAAACAAACAGGAAACAGTGGGTTAAATGAACATGTCCTCAAAAAGTCCTCAAAAAGTCCTCAACTCAGCAGACATCAAAGTATTAAATATAGCTGGGTTTTGCTTTTTCTCCGTCTGATATTTATTTTCAAAACAATGGCTTAAACGATTTTTGTGTCACTTTTTTTTTTACTCGCGACTGCCACCTCTGGCCCAAAGTGTAACTGCAGCATCTGTGCCAGGCTCGTTCATGGTGCGCGACAGCCACAGTTGACAAACGAAGACAAACGTAAGAAAAACTCCGCCCTTCCCATCCCCAAAGAAAGTGTGGAGTGTGGGGATCCGCACACTCTACTATAAAGCTGATAGATGCAGTCAGAGTAAAAGAGTCAGGGCTCTTCGTATCTGGATGATGTAGAAAAAGCACCTTTAAAGGTATGGATGACATCAATTGAGAAAAAAAGTCTTAAATGCTCAATAATACATTTATAATTATAATATTACAAGAAAGAGAAATGTCCTAATTTTACGAGAAACAATTGTAATATGTGAGTTAAGGCTTAATTTTCTTCTTTTCCTTTCGACTTGCTCCACTAGGGGTCGCCATAGTATGTCATCGCTTTCCAATTACGTCTCAACATTGCGAGAACAAATTATTAATATGAAAAAAAGTTATTGTACGATGTAGACTCCGACAGGATAATTTTGATGTTTGCATTTTATGAAAATTAAGTCCTAATTTTGCAATAATAAAGTTGCAAAGTCCTAATTTTTATAGAATATATTTATACAACATGAAAAAAAAAAGTTTTTTTTTCAAACACAATTTACACTTGACATTTAGGCCTAAACCAATACATTATTTATATTTTAATTAATCTCATTATCTGATTTTATCTTAGTTCTTATAAAAGATACAGATTCCTATACAATATTATTTAACATCATTTTTGAGTTTGCAGGATGATGCTTGATACATTGTTATGAAACTGTACGGTTAATAGGCATCTTCTTCGCCATTATGCAGTTTTAATGAGATTGGCTTGAAGTACAGTGCCTATCCACACACAAATAACAACACTCAGAGACAGTCCTTCTAATTGGTACACACTCTACAGTCACATGAAAGTGCACACAGGAATAATAAGGCCTGCCATCATGAAAGACAGTGCCAACAAGCGCACACACATACAGTACCTGCGTCTCTCTGTTATGTCTCTCAGGGTCTCTCTCGAAGCTCTCTGCATAGATGCGGATGACGGCACCCATGCCACCGCCGCTTCCGCTCATCCGAAACACCAGACGGGATGCGTCACTGAAGACGATTCTCAAACCCTGGGGGAGAAGAATATGTGCATTCAGTTATTTTGATTGTCAGGTTTCTTCTCTTTTGTGGTTCATCCATACCTTTCTTTGCTATGTTAAAATAAATATGAAAAAAGGAGACACTTTTTTTTAAATCATTCATTCATATATTAGTATCAATTTATCGAATTAAGGAGCAATAACGGTGCCAAGTGAGAGTGAATTATATTTTTAATTATCTTATACCATTATTGTATGTGTGAATATGGCAACATCTTGTATTTAGAATCAAGCATGCAAAGCAATTTGCAGAAGGATTTATGTACGATATACTTTTTTTATTTTCCCCGTGGGGAACTTTTTCCTGGACTGCGTCCAGCTGCAGTTTACAGTAAAGAGAAAACAACAGAATAGAAAGAGATCAAATTAAAATTAAATAAATAAGAAGTGCAGCAATAAGTAGAAGACTTCCCAGAAGTCTTCACAGAAGTGTACATGTGTAGAGAAGTACATACATGAGGACTGCACACACCCATATACACACACTCCTATATATATATATACAGTGTAGCTTCATGTAGCTTTTAGCTCGTAAAGAAAGCGAGCTAAAGGCAATTTAAGCAAAAAACAACAGCAAAAACAACAACAGCGTAACATTAATAATTTATTGTATAAAAGTTTTTAGACATTCATTCACAGCTTTATTTCATATTTGCAACGCAAATGGATAATTTGTTAATGTCTATCAAGAGAAGATCCATCCATTCATTTTCTTAATTGCTTATTCCTCTCAAGGGTCGCTGAACTGGTTGCCAGCCAATCCAGAAAAAAAATAATGAATGAGAGTATTTTCAATGTACAATAGCAGCAAACCTCCACTAGATGTCACTAGAGGCATGTATACTTTATTTATGGTACCGCAATCAAAACTGCCCTACATAACTACTGCTACTGTAATGTGTCATGTGCTACTGTAATACTAATAGCTATTCAAGAACGCAAATATTACTACCACTCAGACACAAATCAACAAAATAAAAACACATATTGTCCCTTAGCTAATATATTCCAAACAAACATGATAAAAGGGGGGGGGGGGGGGCATATACATCTTTAATGAAGACTATACAGAGACTTCATGAAATTCAACATGAGTCTACTATGATTCTTCAAGAACAAAAATAAGAGAATCCATCTTTTTTGTTATCTTTGAGCTATCAAAATAGACGCTAAGGAAATAAAGCCAATAGCAATTCCAAACTTATATTGATGTGGCACCAGAGGTGCTATTACACCAGGCTAAAGTTAGCTTACATTCAAGGCAGCTAAGATAGCTAACTTGAAGAGTATTGACAGCAAAGTAGGATTTCAAAATGGGGTTTCTAGCGTAGATAAAGGTTTGAAGATGTTGTTCCCTTCCTTCTTGCTTTCCTCCCTTCTTTTCATAACATCCTTCCTTTCTTTCTTCCTTCTTTCAATACGTTAATTTTGGTCACCCTGAATCTGTCCTAAGTGAGTAAGTTCAGTTAGCCCAGTAGTGACGGTTTTCAGACTGTCAAACAAACGTTTAAGAATCCCAAGGGAATGTTAGCGGTTGCCATGGTGATTGGCAATGGAACTACAGGAGAAATGTCGCATGATGTTTAAAACCACAGAGAAATCTTTGTCTCTTATGTCCACATGTCCATGGGAAGCAAAAACAGGTTTGTTCATAAATAACAGTTTGCAAATGACATCATCCAAGGGTGTACCTAATGAAGTGTCCAAATGTGGTGTCTGTGTCTCTAAGGAATGCTACAACTTCGTATGGTCAACCAAACAGGTCTGTGCGTGAATATGTTTACGTGCGTGTGTGTGTTCTTGTCTGCTGGAGAGCGGAGGCAACAGCTGATATAATTCTGGCCTGGCAGGAATGTGTGCTACAATAACACACACTGGGGGCAACCGTGTCTGGAGGGTTTTACCGGCGAGGTTAAAACCACATTTTGGGGATGAGGGAGCAAACTGTAACCGTGGTAACACTTTCTCATCAGTGCTGTGATTGACGTTCTCCTCACCGTTCTATAAAACTGTCGCACAAAGTGGCAGGGTGTCGGTATGCGTGTTTGCGTCAACTGCTAGTATGCACAAATCAGAGTGGAGTGCACGTGTGTGTGCTTGTGAGTGTGTCAGGCATGCGGCAGGGTGGGGCAAGTGTCACAGCCAGACGTTTTAGAAGAGCCCCAATGGGAGTCAGCTGGGAAAACTTCAGAGGAGGACGGGGGGCGCATACAGGAAGTACACGCAGACTTCTCGAGTGTGCGTGTGTGTGCGTGTGCTTTGTTTGTGTGTCTGTATATGGTTTAAAATGGAAGATCCACCATCATATCCAAACATGGATCTCCTCAGATGAAGCAGTGTGGGTGGTCTGTCTCCAAACACAACCATGATGTATGATTGTGAGCAGGAACAGCCAACCTTAGCATGAAGTCGCGTCTCATTTTGTATGATCAACACAAATAAACTCTCAAATTTATCTTTTAGGTGGCTAGAAAAGCAAGCATTTATACCAGCTTGTTCATTTCCAATCACACTAGGACAAAAAAAAAAAAGCAATTTTTTTGGGTGTGGGTTAATAGATGTAAAAGTAAATAAACACATTAAGTAAAAGAGATTGTCAGAGACAAACTAGGTCAGGCTAATGGACACATGTGCCCAATGCTAATCTGTTATAATAGCCTGACTTTGCCCAAAGTAAAGCCTGGGTTCAGATCAACAACATTTATACCTACGAACAAATTAAAGTCTACAATGAATTTCACATGCATGATTTTTGGAACGTGAGAAGAAGGCAAGCACGGAAGCAACATGAGAACGCACAAATGCTGAAGCTGAGATTCAAACCCAGAATCTCAGAAATGTGAGGCAGATGTGCTTAACACTCCCGCACTGTGCTGCCTGGTAACATCATTTGTCTGTGCTGTAACAGCAGATCTTGACATAAACATTGCTCGCAGTGAATAGTAATGTAACATTCTACAGAACATTACTGTCATTTCCAATGTGACATAATCAGCGCTCACCTGGTTTCTCGCTACCGTTCCGTCAACTGGATCGATGTACTCAAAATTATCGGCCCGCTCCACATTGTACGTGTGATCTCCTACAGCGAACTTCTGGCTGCTGAACGCTTTGTCCAAGATGACCGACTCCAGGTCCCTCATCATGTAGAAGGCAGTGCGGGGCTCGAGGCCTTCGTAGTCAAACCTGACACAAATGATATATTTTTTACCTTCATATTTGACAAAAATCACAACTTTTGTGCATGCGTGTCATTACTGTATCTTGGGCTTTCTCACAAATTCCAAAACATGCCTGTTAGGGTCATTCAAGACTTTAGGTCCATATCCCACTGAAGGGTGAACATACAGTATATAACACTAAAGAATTTTGATTTCATGTAACGGTTTTCACTAACCTTTAACATTCTCAAAACAGTCTTAATAGTTCTCTAAACAAATAGACCATTAAGACGGTTTTGGAAACAGAACGTTTAGGAAATGTTGCGACCTTGTGCAAACCTTGACATGAAAACAACATTCGTTAGCGTTGCAAATGTTCGTCTATAAGGAAATGCGACAATGCAATTGGGTTCATTCAAGAGTAGAGATGCACCGAAATGAATTTTTTGGGCCAAAAACGAAAATGAAAAATGCTTGGCCGAAAGCCGAAATGCCGGAAAAAAAATTTGCCAATTTTTACTATCATTGCATTTATTACAATTAATTAAAATTATAATATTATTATAAAATATTTATTTAATACTGACATTTTAACAAAGCACAATATAAATTGAAACGCGCCCACACCGCAGGCATGTTGGCTAATGGTACATTAAACACCAAACAAGGGTTGAGCGTTTTCTGCCGTGTAGGTCGCACAGGCGGGCACGGATGCGTGCGGCGGGACAAGGTGCGGCGCACTTAAAATCGCCACATTCACATATTCACCAACGTTTAAAAATGAATCAATACATTTGTTCGCACCAGATAATCGGTTTTGGGAACGGACTGCGTCCTGTACAGGTCTGTCGCCACTCGGAGATAGCGGTAAGTGTTTACTTGTTCAAAACTGTTGATAGCAATAGTGTTAGCATTAGCTAAAGTATTTGCAACATTTGCAACGCTAACGGATGTTGATTTCACGTCAAGGTTTGCACAAGGTCGCAGAATTTCCTAAACATTCTCAAAACATTCTTAATGGTTCTCTAAACAAAAATGACGATAAAGACTGTTTAGGAAACCATTAAGACAGTTTAGAGAACGTTTAGGAAACACTGTGACCTTGTGTAAACCTTGACATGAAATCAACATTCGTTAGCATTGCAAAAGTTCCTCTTCTTGCGACAAAAAAGACCATTAAGACTGTTTAGGAAACCGTTAAGACTGTTAAGGAAACCATTAAGACAGTTTAGAAAACATTTTGGAAACGCTGCGACCTTGTGTAAACCTTGACATGAAATCAACATTCGTTAGCATTGTAAAAGTTCCTCTTCTTGCGACAAAAAAGACCATTAAGACTGTTTAGGAAACCATTAGGACTGTTAAGGAATATAATAGGTTTTAGGTGAACTAATGAATACACACACACACTCGCACGCACGCACATACGCACATACATAAACTCACCCACATAAAAAAATTAAAAATTAAAAAAAGAGAGAGCAATGATGATGACATGTCAAATCAGTAAAATTACCGAATGAACAATACTGAGCTTTCCAGGAAAAAAAGAAAGAAAAAAAAGGGACTTTTAAGGAAACCATTAAGACAGCTTAGAGAACATTTAGGAAACGCTGCGACCTTGTGTAAACCTTGACATGAAATCAACATTCGTTAGCATTGCAAACGTTCCTCTTCTTGCGACAAAAAAGACCATTAAGACTGTTTAGGAAACTATTAGGACTGTTAAGGAAACCATTAACACACTTTAGAGAACATTTAGGAAACGCTGCGACCTTAAACGAACCCTGACGTGAAATCAACATTTGCTAGCGTCGTAAACATTCATCCCTCAGTAAGATATGGTCTTAAATAGTCCATAGATGTGAGCATCAATGCTTGCTTTGCCTTAAGTCAGGTAAGATCGGCTCCAGTTCCAATGGGGACATATGCTATAGAAATGGATGTTTGAAAAAAATCAAGACCCTCCCCCTAGTAGACTATCAGACTGACATTACATTTTTTCTAAAAGCAGCACTAATTGGACGAGGAGAACATACTGTAATGAAGCCATTTAATGTATTGGCGAGAACACTACTTGACCAACACCACTATGTATTTTATTTTGGCATGAAATGTCTTGTTTACGTGCACCTGGAACTTTGCGTCGGCTAAGCGAAGTGTGGGAACACAAAAAGCTGCAGCAGTAACCGGCAACAGGAACATTAAGTCTCGTCACTATCTATGCTGCTCACTGGGGAGACGTTAAAATAAGAGGGAGGCCGACTGGAGGAGGAGGAGGAGGAACGGACAAAAGGTGAAGGCTGACGAGTTATGTTTGGCTTCATCCATACAAGGGATGATGATTTGCAGTACAGCCGACTGGCTTGTGAGTCGCAATTGTGCGCTGAGTATTTCAAGACAGGATAACTCCAAACAAAGCAGCAGTCCTCGTCTTTACCTGCAGAAGTAGTTGCGTCCGAACTTGGCCCAGTGCTCTCGGACAATCTGCTCCACGCTCTGTTTTTTAGCCGCCATGATAGACAACCACGTCAGCACTGACCACAGGCCATCTTTTTCACGAATGTGGTCTGAACCTGCAGGAGAGGAAAACGTTTGATTAATTTAGCGAGGAAATAATTTTGACCACCATTTTTTTAATTTCAGTGCTTACATCTTATATACAATATTTTCAGAGAAACAATGAGAAAATGCTTATAGACAAGTCTTTGTTATACTTCCGAAATGAGCTTGAATGTTACTATTACATTTAAAACTAAATAAAAGACAATATTATGAAGAAATGCTGTGAAATGTCAAGAACAAAATGGCTCCCAGGACAAAGGTCATGGAGTAACCAAAGGTCATCGTGTCATTGGAATGCTAAAGGCTGTCTACATAAGATCATCTTTAATACAGCGAAAGGGAACTGCGGCAAGCCTCCATAATTTATTATGTGAGAGTTTACGTGGTTTGGTGGGTGCTGCTGTTTTGGTTAGCAACAGAGTTCAATGGTTTATTATTTAATTTGCATGAAGCAAAAATATTCCCAGTTATTAGATGTTTGTCCCTGTTGTCTATTTGAGAGAGGAGACTATTCTGAAGAAATACATTAGCGGCTTAACGTAAGCTAGCATTTTGCTTTTAAGCAGTTACATAATGAATGGCGCTCAACATTCTTAGCACAAATGCCAACGGTAGGGCTCGTCCGGGAATTGAACCCGGGACCTCTCGCACCCGAAGCGAGAATCATACCTCTAGACCAACGAGCCAGTGACAATCACCCGCTGATGAAGTGCAACTGCGCCAACTTCAGGTCATGAGCGTGCCGTGCTGTGAACCAGTTTCAAAAACCAGGAAGTCCCCGGCACCTTATTGTCCACGGGTTCACTGTCTCAAGCCCAAACGTACGCGCACACACTGAGCTAACACCCTCCATTGGGGAGCTATTAGGTTGCCGCGCGTGGACAGCTGCACAGTTTCTATTGACATTTTAACAAGAACCAATGTGTGAGCAACACTTCCCTAAAAGGGCGTGGAGCAGAAAAGGAGCAAATGAAAAAAAGACGCATCTCTCTTACGCGTGGCATAACACGCTCTCGCTGTTCCTGAGCGGCTGTGGCGGACATCTGTTAGGAAAGTGACAGTCGCCAGTGTTTAATCCCAGTCTTGCTGTCTGTCTCCCTTTGTCTGGTATCACATAATGCATCAGATCCTATTAACACATGACGACAACCTAATGGATCGCTTTCCAGTCAAAAAATGTGGCACATCACATGATAATAATTATAAACGATATTTGTAAAACTGTTCAGGGGAAGTCGTGTACAGTCGAGATGATTTACTGCAAAGCTCCCCTTTGAGCTTTCTGGCCTTAAAAGGACAGACAAGCTCCTCTGAGCGCTCCTTTCATTTCTCGCCTCCCAGCAGTCGTGTCTGCTCGTTGCTACACACTCTCAGACCGCTTCACTTTCCTCTGTATTCTCTCAAAAGGGTTGGAAGCAGGTAGACGCAGCAAATGCGCTTGTGTGCCTCAGTGGGACTAGTCTGCGTGTTGCAGTCATTGAAAGGGAACTCCAGTCTCCTTTTATAGCAAAAGAATGGGGATTATTTACACATGCAACCAGGGTCACAGCCACCACATCTATTAGGCGGCAGTCAGGATGCGCTCTCCTGCCAGAGAATGACCGTGTGATAAAGAAAAAGACAGAAGAGCTAAAGAGTTATTTTGACCTTTCATTTGTCCTTCTTTTCAATCGGTAATAAACGATTTGCACTCAGAGGCAAGAGTCTTGGATCATGTTGTAATAACCATAATAAAGCAAAAATACATGGACGTCCATTGTAAAACTTACCAGCCAAAAATAGCAGCGCTAGGAAATGGTACAGTGTGTAATATTTAGGGGTGTGCAAAAAAAATAGATTCTCATTTAGTAAGATTCTGAATCGATTTTAAATGTCCCAAAATCGATTTTCTTTAAATTATTTTATATTGTCTTGCCTTTGTCTGTGTGTGCCTTAATTTGGAGCGCTGTTCATTTTGTACCCGATTTGGCCACTTAGGGGCGGTGTGGTTCCACGCGTTCTAATTCACTGTTAAGTTATAGCCACATTAGAGAGTAGAAGGAAAAAATCACGATCAAGTTATTTCAATAAAAGTTCTTTTGAGTGATAAAAGTGCTGCGAGTAGCGTGCTAATTAGCATTAGCGAGTCAGACTGGAGTAGATCATTACAATTCCTTGCACATCTATAGATTGAAGCAAAAATCCTTGTCAATCAAATCATTTAGAATCAAAAATCGTTCCTCATCAAAAATTGATTCTGAATCGAATCGCAGGCCCAAAATTCGGAATAGAATCGAATCGTGAGACATTTAAACATTCCCACCCCTATTAATATTTAGTTCCATATAGTGGTGAACTAATAGAATGCAACAATTTAGAAGCACGCACACTACAGTGCCTCAGACAGACCACACTTTGCAAGCTTAGGCCTAACACCATCTACATACCAATTATTAATTGGAGGGAGCGAGCGAGCAATAACTCGCTGCAGCGGCTAACAAGAGCCGCTATCAAGAGAAGCTAGTAAAAGCTAGCGAGAGCTAAGCAGAGGGAGGCAAGCCACGGGAGCCCAAATCACATGACTCAGTGATGACCACCTGCAGGCCCCAGCTATAGAAGGTAAGCGGCAGTGGACCCGCTGGGTCCGACTCGAGCTGCAACTACCACCAGAGGTTAACTACGTTTGTGAAGTTCTTCCATAGCAGAAAGATGGCGGTGAAAAATGTCAGCCTCTTGTAAAGCGCGGCGCAGCCAATGTAATACAATTAACGATTACTAGACCTACGATTATATAAAAAAATAAATGTATGTTGTTGATATGATAAAACTTTTTGGGTGTGCATATTATTGAAATCAATAGTGGGTTTTTAAATTGAATGCCACTTGATGGCACTAAATAATACACACTGTCCCTTTAAGTGCTCAATGTGTTCTCATGAAATGAAGTATTACGTTCAAATGGACAAAAATAATGTGAATAGTATTCTCATAGCAAAAGTTTAATTAAGCAAAAATAAATAAATAAATAAAACAAGCAAAACATTGTAATGTAATCGCACAAATATGTCAGTTTTCAATTAATTATGATCTCACTTTTTGGAAAAATCCGACTGAATTCCTGTGAGAACAGATCTCTGTGTTTTATGATTGCAACAGGGACACACTCCAAAATAAAGGTGAGTCATAACAAGCTCCACAAACTGCTGCATTTTCCCACAGAACTGCTACATTTGGTCTTAGCTTCAAAGCTTCAGGGAATAGAAAGTTTTCAAGTAACCCTGAAATGATGTGACTGTTTCCTACTATTTCAAGTTTTATTACAACTTCTCACGCGAACAGGGTCATAAGGTCGTTATATAAATAGCAAAAGGTGATACCCTGTTTTTGTTTGAGTGAAGATGTCAAGGAGATGCGGTACCTGTCCCAAAACTTTCCTCCCCACAGAGGGAACAACGGCCGGAGTCCATCAGGTTCCCAAAGTACCTCCAACCAGTAGGAGTCTCGTACAGTGCCAGTTTCATGGTTTTGGCTACCCTAAAAAGAGTTTTTGAAAAAAAAACACACTCAAGTAAATCTTTTTGAAGCACACGCTATGCTTCTAGTAAACAGCAGTCCTTGCTAGTAAAAAGTTACTGTGAACTTTCAAATGCTTCATGAAGAGCCAACAGGTCCTCCACTTTAATGAACAAAGTCGGTGAAGTTCATGTCGCCTTTGAAAGTGAGCTTTGGAGAGGAGATGAGCACTTGTGTGTATGTAATTGAGATTTACACAAATAGTGGTCCAGGGTGTTTATTTTCTCAAATGAAGATGAGAGATTCTTATAATGGATGGAAGGCCTTTTTTTTTTTTTAATTGAAATTAAATTGAATTTAGTATGAGACCATCTTTATTACTGCGCAAGGAACTCATTGGAAAAATGCAGTAAGATGTCAGACTTCATTTGAGAGCCTGTGCTTTGGTAGGTATACTGCTGTTTTGGTTAGCAACAGTGTTAAAATAGCCCTGGAGAACCCACGGGGTCAAATTTGGCCCCTATAAATTCTGCTACTCAAATAACAAAGACCTTTTTTTTTTTTTTTTTACAAATTTAACTTCAAAATTCCAGAGTGCCACTTCTGACCCCTGCATGGGGCCATCTAGTGGATGAATATTGCACTTACATGAGCCAGAGTGGTGGTGACAAGATGGCTGGCAACATGCTGTTTTGTTGAGCTGGAAATCAATCCAAACAAAACCATCTTCTCAGCAAACCATCATATGGTAAAATTGTGTTTTTTTTGTTAATCTATTTCATATCATGTTGCAGAATGCCTAGGAGTATGTTATATATATATATTTTGATAAATTAGCAACTCTGAGCTAAAAAAAACAAGGGTTAAAATTGAAAAAACATATTTTGGTGTTCAGTGAACTTATAGCAGTCATTTAATGTATAATTCATAATTTTCCAAAGAAGAAAAGGGTTATTGGGTTCTCCAGGGTTAAACTCAGCAGTTAACTTTTGCGTGTGGAAAAATAGCATCAAAAAGATGACTGTGGAACTTACTGCGGGATCTTCCTTGGATTTTAAAATACAATATATGAGTGGATATACAGAGCATATCTATCCATCCATAAATCTTGCCATACACAAATAAAGCCCCCAGAGTGCCCATCGCAGTTGTTTACACGAAAATGGGATAAATGACCAAATAAGAGTAAACCAATGTTGTCCTCGGGGACCGAAGGGCTGGAACGGAAAGCCTGACATTCCACACAGAAAAAAAAAATCTGGTTCTCCCATGAAGTTTTCAGGCTGGAAACACCACGAGCACAAACGTCCGGGTTACTAACATCAGCACAAACTGCTCAGTACATTCAAAGCAGCAACAAGTGGGGAGGGAGTGAAATATTATCAGCTTTTGGCCCCGACTTCACATTTTGCCAAACATAGCATCCAGTGACCCGTCTCCACTGACGAGAGCTCAGCTGAGATTTAAAAGCTTTGGTCTGGCATTCCGACAAAAAGCGTTGCATGCTGGAGCTTTACTTGGACTTGAAATGGAAGTTCTTCCGACGCCTTATATTAAATAGCAGAGGGACACAACCCCGGTTGAGTTTTATCAGTAGTTTGGTGCCGTAAATCCTTGTGGCGGATACCGCATGCTAAACTAGCGATAAGTCACGCCAGTTGCAATGACTACTTCTTCTTTTTTCTTTTTTGCTTTCTTTATTAACTAAAACTCCAACATCCAATTCAAACTGAGCACTCAAACCCGAACGATGCTGTCAAACGAGACACAAGAAAAAGAAAACAAACAAAATCAACAAAAAAAAAAGGTCTAATCAGAAGTTATTTAATACCGACCGATAAGACTTGCTTTGTCTTAACCCTCCTCAATGTCCTTCCAAACCCTTCAATTTCCTTACAATGAATTAAAAACAAAGGTCGACATTTAATAAATCTGCATTTGTGAATAAACTGTTTTGCCATTATTATCAAATTATTGAGCATCATTTCCCTTTTTCTTTCTTGTATTATAATCCCAAACTTAATATTCTTGAAATCCAGTGTTTCTTTCTTCTTCTTCTTGTACTTTCTTTTGGCGGTTGGCAAATAGCTGCATTGCCACCACGTTCTTTAGCATCCTGACCAGGATTCTTCTATGCCTTTGGCCACAATGCGATTTCAACATTCTAGTTAAGGTAAGCCATTTTAGACTAGAAAGAAAAAAAATTGGAGTGGAAGTTCTGAATTTAACCAAAACTCCTTCAGTGCCTTCAACACAATTAGGGAACGGGGATTTTGGGTGGGAGTCCGAGCCGAGCCCAAAAAATTAAAATTTGCCCAAAAAATGAGACTCCAAAGCATCTTATACTTTTTTTTTCTTCTTTAATGATGCTTTTTTTTTTAAACTGACATAGTGACTTGTAGTCCGAAAAATACAGTATAATACTACACTGCCATTAAATTTTTTTTTTTAAGTTTAATTTTTGTGTGTTTTTGGCCCGCTATGACAGATGAATGCATTTTCATCGGGAAAGATCATTTGAGATACCAGTTACAAGCATGCTCGTGCAACAAATTGAACTTGGAAATCAAGGCACCGCTGTGTTATTAAATAAATCATTGCAATATACTCCACAGTCTCCACTTTTTTCAGTCTCTTTTGTTTTGATTAACGTTTGATGGTCATCTGGATTACACATTCAACAAGCATTTAATTTTTTGTGCAAAATTGGCCAAAACACTTTGACAGAATAATATTGTTTCTCTCCTTGAGTCCTAATTGTAGGGATTCTCCTCGGTACAGTTTTGCATTGCCTCAGCTTTATAGCAAAATAGCACCATTGGAAACTAGGAAAACCATGCCGCATTGAATGTATCAGTTGTAATGAGACACTAACAAAACCCATGGCAAGGAGACAAATTTTGTCCAAGAGGAGACTAAGGTCAGCCAAGTGCAGAATGTGGAGTTATCGCACCCCAGCGTCCACAGTGAAGGGACTAGCACGTGTGTTTATTTTTGACTTATTTTCTACTCGCGTATCCTCAAATAACCCACAAATTATGAGGCCATCTAATGTAAAAAATAAATAAAAATCCACTGTAAAAAATGATAACCACAGCAAGTAGAATTTTGCATTAACACAATATGGCAAATGCAAAGCTGGGATTCTCCCCATTCACCAGCCACTTTTGTGGAACAATTTTAATGGCCCTAACTTTAGCGATGACACCCATTCATTAAATGCCCCCCTGCTCTACTCTTCCCTCACATAACACATCATATTTATAGCCTGTGAGTAAAAGTGTGTATAGTGTGTGTGCATGTGAGTGTGTAAGGGCCGGTTTACATGATGGCAAATTCATAGTGAAGTCAGTCGTCATCTGAGAGTGCCATCCCTGAAATAACACTCACTAAGCAAAGTGTGTGCGTTTGTTGTACCTGTCGAGCGCAGCGCTGGTGGCCATACTCCTGGCGAAGCCCTTGACTCCCACCTGCCGGAAGTAAGGCACGGAGGACAGGTTGGCGGCCATGATGGCCACGGAGTCCGATGGATTCACAAAGAAGGCGTTCTCCCCGAGGACCATGTAGCGGTCCTGGTAGAAAGAGCACAAACGGACATATGGAAAATGATCATCACATGCATCTTTTTTGGAATGACGAAGGCGCAGTATTCACACAGCAAGCCGAGAATCGAACCCAGAACCTCAATACTGTGGAGCAGGGCTGTTAATTATTATTCCACTGGAGCTCATCGAAGTTGTACCAAATGTTGTAATGACTGTAGATGAACTAGGTTTGCATTGAGCATAAACTTGTACATGTGTTTATGCAGCCCAGTTGTATGCTCAGTGTCTGCTTTTGGGCGAGATAAAGATGACAGCATTACATAACATCTTACAAACACCCTCACTAATCACTGTGAAGGTTTTGATCCTGATGGGAGCTCATATGACATCACTCCCCTGATGATAAGATCATTTGTTCAGGAAATGGTGGGCTGTATCTGTGTGTGTGTCCACAACAAGCAGTAATGATTACAATTGGATGACTTGTTGGGAAATTATTGGCTTTTTATAGTCAGTTGCTTTTTCCCAGCTATTCACGAGTTTTTTTTTGTTTTTTTTAAAGAAAAGAAAACAAGTCCCTCTTTCTCTATGTACTGAAACAGCCGTATATTTTTTTCGAGCATCTAAAACACATTTTTCAATGTGGCTCTTGACTTCTAAACTTTCTTTCTTCAAATTTGTCATATTTATGCACATTTTATTATGCGTCTGTGTGTCTGATGACAATAAATAAACATGACTAACGCTCTACGTAGCAATCCATCAGTAAGTGACAGATTTATGATAATTATCCTTCTTTCCCTCACAAGTCATGTGACTCGCTACAGATAAGTATTTGGTGGAAGATGACCATAATGTATACTCTTGGGCATTCTCCAATCTTTTTTTTTATTTTATTTATAACATAGCATCCTGCAGTTGCAACTTTCGGCTTGTCGCATCAGCAGTCACTCACATAATTTGTTGGGCATAGTTTTTTGTCTGGAATGATGAAGTGACCCAGAATTGAACCCGTGCCGTCTGGAGTGTGCACCACTTCTTTCACAGCCAACTACACTATCACTGCATATGCAATACTGTATGGACCAATGTAAAAAGGTTTTCTTTTTTTTTTTAATTGAAAAGAAAGTGATGACATTTCAAGTATTTGGAGAAGCACACAAAATTATAATGGTCATGAAGATGCTGTGTGGTAGGACGGCGTATTAGGGCCATGTATAAATATATTTTTTTAGAGGGCGGGAGAAATATTCCGATTTTTTTTTTGCCACTTTATAAAGTGGCAAATTTGCGAGAAAAACCTTGTAAATTTGCCACTTTATAAAATGGCAAATTTGCGAGTTTATAAAGTGTCAGATTTGTGAGAAAAAACTTACGAGAAATACACGTAGCGTACTACTCGGATGTTTGTGCTAATCATTTTTGGTCGGGTTTTCAAATAAGGAGATAGTAATGGCTTTAACAATATCATGTTAAGCATTCGCACTGTCAAGTGTTGGGTACTGCCAGCGACAAAGACGTCTCGCTATGCGAAAGGTCCACACTCTGAGGATCAAGCGTTTAAGTTAATTTGTTAAAATAAACATTTACTTGTACATTTATGTTTCCAGAATGATTATTTACACATTCATACATTTTGGCTTTTTTTGTTGTTGGTACAATTAGCTAAGTTGATGTGCTGAAGCTGCTGCTCTCCGTCATTCACTTGCATTTTACCTAAAATATGCTAGCTTCTGATTGGTTAGTGTTTAGTCAGCTGATAGCGGATCAGGAAGTGTTGTCGCTCTAGCTGCTGTATATGACGAGTAAAGTTTAAATTAAGAATTAATCCGTCTCCGTCCTGCCTTTTCATTTTATGAACAGTATCCCATTAACCACCAACAAATCCTCACATTAGACTATGGGGTCTAATATGCCACGGAGGAGGCGGGACTTCCGACTTCCTGGTATTCACACATCAGCTTTGTTTCCGTTTCCTGTTTGCAACTTTATAAAGTGGCAAAATTGAGACTAAATAAAGTGGCAAATTTGTGAGTTTTTTTCTCTGAATATTGCCCCCGCCCTCTAAAAAATATATATTTATATGTGGCCCTAATACGCTGTCGTAGTGTAGACCCTTGGAAAAAGCTGAATAAAATTTTTAGCATACCATTTACATTTTAGCACGAACAAGCAAGTCTTTTAAAACCACTTTGTTCTTTAAGAGGTGCCAGTGAGTCAGTGTAGTGCCAAACAGCTGTGATAGGACCCGCTATCTTTCCACACAGCTTATCTCCCTCTATACTCCAAATGCAAGCCGTTAGCATTTAGCAGCTAGCCGACCCCATTGAGACTCTCACCCCGTCTGCGTCAAAGGCAGCGCCTAAGCCAAAGTCGCCTCCCTTCATGGCTTCCACCAGCGAAGCGGCATACGTTAAGTTTGGCTCGGGGGGCCGGCCCCCGAAGTCCTCCATTGGGACGCAGTTGATGGCGGAGTTAGCGGGGGCCCCAAGCTCATCGCATAGGATTCTACGGACATAAGGGCCCATCACTGTAACAGCAAAGGAGATGCCATTAACACTGACAAGAGGCTCAGTTGGCTATCATCACAAAATGATGACGGTCTCACCTCCGTTCATAGCGTCAATGCGTATCTTCAGCTGCTCCGGTCCTGTCAGAAGACTTTTGATGGCGCTGAAGTCGAAGATGTTTCGCAACAGTTGGAGGTACACCTCCACTGAATCCACAATCTCCACTGGAAACATAGTCAATTTTTTTTTTTTTTACAGGGGCTCATCACATACAGCACAAAAAGGTAGCTCATAGCTCATTTTAATAATCGAATAGTAATTCATCATTTTTAAATGTAGTTTTATAACTAATTTCACTATAATTAACTAACTATGTAGTAAACATGTTTTTTCCTGTGTACAAAATTCAGGGCAGTCACCTCCAGCCTGAGCCACTGATATCGCTCAACACAGCGCTCCAGCTTTATACGTATTATATACATTATAATTTCTAATTTCTAGTCCCTGATCGTAAAATGGTTGCAGGATGGCGGCCCATAATTGTATCGGGCACCACCGCGAGTACCGATACCTTAAAAAAAGACTGTTATTGGCACCGATACTGATAACTGGTATCGGTAGTTACCCATTAAAGTCAGGGTGATACCAACTCTGCCTCGATTTCGGCCAGGACAAACCCTGATAATTATATTTGAATGTAAATATAAAATAGTTTTGTACTCATATTCTTTTTCATGTTATCATTTATAATCATTAAATTGCTTAACAAAATAAAATAAATACATTTAGTATTGTGGCCAGAAAGCTGACTGGTGTATCATATTATATATTATGGTACCTGTATATATTATAGGTACGGATACAGATAGTAGTATATGAATATTCCTAAATATTGCTTTTATATTAATAATAAAATAGAGATTAGCTGGTAAGAAGTTAGGAACAAATAAGTATGCTGATTCTTACTCCTTTTCAAAAATGTAAATGACATCACAGTACCTAAAGACTCAGCTTGCGAAAGTCACATGACCAAACACAGAAAACAGGTGAGCCGTGACGTGACGGTCATTACCTAAGCCTTTAGGCACTGTGATGTCATTTTTAGTCGCTAGCAAGTGGCATAACGGTCGTCCCCTGGGGTGGATTTTGCTGCTTAATTCATATTCCACAAAAGCAGTATTAATCAGAATGCTGTGTTTTAGACTAGTGAGGGCACATAGAACATATTATTGTAAAGAATGTTTTAAAATTGACTTCCTCTTTAAAAATGATTACAATAAGTAACATGTAAACTGCCTAATGACTGCGATAACAATGAGTGAGATGCCAGCTAATGATGGTGCTAGGTTTCTACATTTACGGGGTGTAAGCAAAGGTGACAGCTAAGGAGAAACACAAGTGAATGCATGTTTACTAAGATACAGGAAACCCAAAGATGTTTTTTGAGCTCCAGGGATACTGAGTGTACCTCGAAAAGGTTTGAACTTGTTCTCGAGGTCAAAGTCTTGTCGTCCCAGTCTCGAGAGATCGATACGGAGGTCAGGGCAGATGGCGTACTCCTCGAGAGTGCGGCTCACCTGATGGATCCGCTCCATCACCGTGTCGGGAGATGGGCCTGTCACACAAAACCAAAACCAACCAGGAAACTATAGTCTAAAACAAGAGGCTGCTCGACTCCTCCCTCACCTCCGTTAGCCACGTTAAACTTGACGCCGAAGTCTCCTCCGGGGCCGCCGGGGTTGTGACTGGCTGTGAGGATGATCCCACCAATGGCTTTGATCTTCCTGATGATGCAGGAGACAGCAGGGGTGGACAGGAGGCCATTGTGGCCGATTACCAGGCGACCGATCTGCACATTACAGGCACAGGATCCACATGGATGATTGCCCAAAACAGTGGAGTGTTTTACGATGTTGTGCATCCGCCACCTTATAGACAACAAATATTGAGGCCGATGTGATACTTCAGAACAACTAAGGACTATTTGAGGAATTTCATTGGTTGTGAAAGGACAGGGAGATGTCAGGAACACCTGTGACTTTTTTTTTTAATAATAAAAAAAAAAAAAAAAAAGGAGAGCAATGATGATGACGTGTTAAATTGGTCAAATTACCGAATGAACAATACTGAGCTCTCCAGAAAAAAAAAAAAAAAAAAAAAGGAACACATGTGACAGACACCCTTCAAAAAAATTCTAAAATACTCATGACTTTTGTGATTTAATCACTACTGTTTACTACAGTATTAAACAAAAAGTTGTGCCACTTTGAAAAGCCAAATCTCTGCGCGACATGTGGAGCCTAAATAACATAACAGAGTGGAGCCACACTTTCTATTTATAATTGTCTGCTGCTTATAACCCGGTAACGGCATCAGCATCCCATAATAAGCGTGTCCTCCCCAGAGAGGCATTTATGCTCCTTAGCATGCATAGTGCGTATGTTAAAGAATGATATGCGGCACTCGGTCTAAGTCATGTTCACTCAAGAGCCTGACCCAAGAGAGAGAAAGGTGGAGGGGAACAAACATAAGACCGGAAAATAGAGCAGGATGGATGGAAGCGCTGATAAGAGTGACACTCAGAGACATTTGGCTCCAAAACAAAATCAGATTCCCTTCAGATGTTCCCTTGGAGGCGCTCCAAAGCAATTATGAAGATGTCAGAGCGGAGCTGTGGGGATTTTCTCGCTCACTTCCAGCTTTCATTCGTTGGAGAGCTGTCACGTTTCCTCGTGTTAACACAAATAATTACTTAATCGGATCCTTTCCGTGTGTCAAAATGGGTGCAGCAGCCGGGATTGTGACACCCGAGTCGGATTAGCAACCAATGGACATGGGCTACCCATTTTGCAGTTGCCCTTTGCTCTAATTTGAATGTACTGCTAACTTGACTTATGAATGACCCAAATTGGGAGTTTTTCGAAATACAAGCCGTCAACTGTCAATTTTTTACGTTGTGTCTCAAGCAATATATATTTTTTTTTTATACACCGCTAGATGGCAGTACAAAATTTTACAACATCAAGCAGTTTTTCTTCATAAAAAAGCAAACATCCTTTCTGCAAGCTGACCCTCCCAAATTAAGTCTACACTAAAACAAAGACAAATAGCCTAACAACACATAACTTTCCCTCACAAAAATGTACTAGCTTAATGCTAATAGGCGCTGAAGATAGGCTAACGAAACTAGCATCAATTTTGCAGTAATTATCAACCTTTAAACTTTTTGCTGTCTGGAAGAATCCTCAGATCTCCAAAAAGAAATCACAATTCTGTTTTGCACAAATATCAACACAATACCATCCCAAAATCTTGTTCAATCGCTAATTTAATATGAAAAAATATTACTACACTGTCATTGATTTAAAAATGTAGGAAATGGCAAGCGCCAACTGATCACATCAAAGTCTGCGCTCTCGCTGACTAGAGGCTGACATTTTTTTCCGATAATCCCGCGGGTCCCGGGAATTATACGGGATTGCCACGGAATGGGAGTTAACTTTAGCTTTGATCACGGGATTGGGATGGGACAGGATAAAAAAAGTTAATGGGAGTAGACAGGAGCGACATTATCCAGTATAGGAGAAAAAAAACTCAGATTGATGTGTTGTTGTTTTTAATCGCTGGGAGCGGGAGTCATTCTGAACAGGAGCAGGATGGGACAGGAGTTGGGACGAGACTAGATTTTTATCAATTTTTTTTACACTACGGTCCGGGACTGGGACAGGACAGAATTTTTTCACTCCCGTGTCACTGACCCTGCTGATTAGCCAAAAAGCATGTAATACTTGACAAAAGCAATGTACTCTCATTATATTGTATTCAAATTTCGAACTGCTCCCTTAAAAAAAAAAAGTCTTACTTTTACAGGCACATCCAGTACTTAAAGGCCCTGTAGAATGAACTCAGAAATTAGTTTCACTCTATGCATTTGAGAGAGAGGAGATTAGGGCTTGATTTTTCACGAGCCCTCACTTTATACGCTTGGTGATTTGAAAATTTGCCAGGATAAGCGGTACAACAAATGGATGGATACGCAAAACTCTTCGTGGTGTGTCAAATATAGCAGACGTAGGCCTATTCATTAGTACCTTACTTTAAGTAGGCTATCAAATTACTTCTGATATTGAAGTTGCCTATACTGTACATCAAATGTCTGACACATAATTATTAAGTAATATTCTACAACTTAGGTGACTAAACCTGTACAGTACAAAAGTTAGGTTCTGTTAAGAATGCAGTATAAGTGATAGTATCTTAAGTTAAGATACTATCACTTTTACTGAAGTACAGCTCAAAGACTGCTAGTAGCCAAGTGGTTGGGGAGATGACAATTGTTATCACATGCTATTTTAAAACTCACTGTACTGTTATGTACTGTAATAAATACGTCCAAGCTTATATTTTAACCCTGGAGAACCCAAGAACCTTTTTCTTCTTTGGAAAATTATGAATTATACATTAAATGACTGCTATAAGTTCACTGAACACCAAAATATGTTTTTTCAATTTTAACCCTTTTTTTTTAAACTAGCTCAGAGTTGCTAATTTATCAAAATATATATATATAACATACTCCTAGGCATTCTGCAACATGATATGAAATAGATTTAAAAAAAAAAAAACAACACAATTTTACCATCTGATGGTTTGCTGAGAAGATGGTTTTGTTTGGATTGATTTCCAGCTCAACAAAACAGCATATTGCCAGCCATCTTGTCACCACCACTCTGGCTCATGTAAGTGCAATATTCATCCACTAGATGGCCCCATGCAGGGGTCAGAAGTGGCACTCTGGACTTTTGAAGTTAAATTTGTAAAAAAAAAAAAAAAAAAAAAGGTCTTTGTTATTTGAGTAGCAGAATTTATAGGGGCCAAATTTGAAGATTAGTGGTTAAAACATCAAAACAAACAAACAAAAGTTAATTGTGAGAGTTGGTTCGCAGTGGAATCCGATTCCAACCCCCCCCCCCCCCCCCCCCTCCTCCTCCCAAGCAGAATTTATAGGGGCCAAATTGGAAGATTAGTGGTTAAAACATCAAAACAAACAAACAAAAGTTAATTGTGAGAGTTGGTTCGCAGTGGAATCCGATTCCAACCCCCCCCCCCTCCTCCTCCCAAGCAGAATTTATAGGGGCCAAATTGGAAGATTAGTGGTTAAAACATCAAAACAAACAAACAAAAGTTAATTGTGAGAGTTGGTTCGCAGTGGAATCCGATTCCAACCCCCCCCCCCCCCCCCCTCCTCCTCCCAAGCAGAATTTATAGGGGCCAAATTGGAAGATTAGTGGTTAAAACATCAAAACAAACAAACAAAAGTTAATTGTGAGAGTTGGTTCGCAGTGGAATCCGATTCCATCCCCCCCCCCCCTCCTCCTCCTCCTCCTCCTCCTCCCAAACTCACCCCATTGGCGGCCGCCATCTGGACGATAACCTCGATGGCCCCGCGGCTCAGGTAGCGACCGTCGCTGCCCACCACCATGGTGCAGCCCTGCCGGTCCCGGAGGTCCATAGAGGACAGGACGCTCTGGATGTAGTTCTGCAGGTAGTTCTTCTTCCCCTCGAACACGGCCGTCTTCCTCCGGAGCCCGTTGGTACCGGGCCGCTGGTCGTCAAAGGGGGTGGTTTGGACCGTCACCACCGGAATGGGGCTCGTCTCCATCGTGGAAGCGGGAGAGGGTCCAACAACAGAAGAAGAAAACAACAACAACCGGAGAATGTGGCTTGCTTGTAGAGAGAGCGCTGGCCACGAAGACGTCCTCACCGGAGAGCTGCTACATCCCTCGGAACAGAGTCAGTGTGACAGCTCCCCTTTCTTCCTAATAAGCATGAACAACTGACACTAGGGGGGGGGGGGGGGGGGGGGGGGAGCACTGGGAGGATCCAGAGCACAAATAAAAATAGACTCTGACTGATGGCACTGGACAGTTGGGACTGTACCTAAGAACATACAGTAGAAAAACACTTTGTATAGTTCAATACTCAATGATATGAAGTTTATATTAGTGCCACTTGTGATAGCCCTGCTTTTTTTCTTTTTTTTACATTCTTTGATTAAGTCTCGCTTCTTAAATCTCTTAAATATACATTTGAAAATGCACTTTGATAATAGCATGTAACCGAATACTTTAATTTAGTATGTACTTTACCTAAAAAAAAAGAAAAAAGAATCAGAGCTGAGCAACAATAATTGGTCAATGGCGACATCTTGTGGCAGAATGGAGAAAATGTTCCATAAACTTGATGCACTACTCTGTGACTATACAATACTGTATATCAAAGCACATAGATCCATAATGCAGATGACATTCACTTTGGCATAATTGTGTTTCATTCAGACTATTGAATAAGTGGTTCGGAAATGGATCGATGGCTAGCACCGAGGTAGATTAATAGGATGGATGGATGGATGGATTGATGGCGGCCAATATACTGAACTGTTAAAATTGAGGACACAACAGATTTGAAGAAGCAAGATATTCCCCAACCATGCTCAAGTAGTATGCTAATTAATCAACATAGAAAAACTATTTTGTGTCAGTTTAAGTTTGTATTGTTTGCAATGCCAAATTATTCAAATGAGTATTGTACATGCTTGACAAGAATAATATTGTTTAGCTTTTATTTTTTGCACTCAAGTTTCAGTATACAGTTTTTACTCAGGTAAAGAAACACTTCAACTTACGTAGCACGTAAAGCGTTTGAGTACTTTGGACACCTTTACAGACAACATGCATTGAGGAAACACGAAGCTATATTTTCACAGTTGTAATATTTATTTTCAAGGATAACTATGAACACAACAGTCGTTTAAAAACCCGTTCAACCAATCAGTAGAGCACATTAAAAAAGCAAATACGTTTTAAGGACCCATGGATGCCAGCTCAACTGCTTGTATAAAGACCAATGAATTGTAAAACTCAAATAAGTATCATCGTTTCTGTAATATTTCCATGCATTGAGAAAAACAGCAATAAAATAATTACAAAATCATCCAAAAATACAGTGAATCTAAGGCTGTCAAACCTTTGATGTTTAAAACAATCCACATCTCAACCATTTAAAGCTCATATATTTTTTTAAATATCCATTTTGTTACAACTTCAGAGAAATACTAAATCAAAACTATGTTTATTGATTCTAAAATGATTAATGCAAATGCAGATCATTTGACCTTATAATGCCTTTAGCCAGTGAATCCCAGTGTTGTATGCGGGCTCCCTCTTGTGGTAAGTAGAAGAATTAATGCCTTAGTACAGTTCATTTAAACGTGAAAAAAAACCCGTTTATTTTCAAACATTTCTTTAAGTACATTTTTAACGTATTTGTGCTATTCATTTAATTGAAGCAATTTCATGTTTTTGCATGTAAACACTTGGACAATTTTTTTTTGCCGGTATTGGTGTAAAAAGTTCAAGAACTAAAAGGAATTCCTTCAAGATTACGTCAACATAAATATCATGCAGTCAAAGATTTCTTTAAGAAATGAGCAACACGTGTCTTACTCATAAATAATAACACAATTAAAAAACAATAATGATAATAACAACAAAAACAACAAGTCAGCAGTGTGAGTATGAACGTCTTAGCTGTTCACTTATCAAAGGAGGACCACTTAGCATGGCAGAGGGTCCAAAATGAATTCTGTGGTTCTGCAGGAGTGTGGGAACCAAGCAGGCCACGTGGTTTGACATTGAACGGGGGTAAGCAAGGGGGTTCTGGTGGGGACCCTCACTGGGGAGAGCTGGTTTACTCATGATAGAGTCTATGCTGAAGGAGCACTTGGCCTGCGCGCCACGTCTTGTGGGCTCGGTCGTTTCTGTAGTTCTGAAGTCTTTGGGTCCAGTGCACTCGTTCCGAGATTGCGGGAATATGTGATAGGACGTGGGTGCATGCATTATGACGCCCTCCTGCAGCTGCGCGTAGCCCATAGCAGCCGGGTTGACGCGCTCCTGCACAGGGTAAGGCTGCCCGAAATGCCGGCAGAAGAACACGAGTCCATCTTTCCCCAACTCGGGCTGATTCCTCTTAAAGCGCTTCCTGCGCCTGAGGAAGCTGCCATTGTCGAACATGTCCTCCGACGCTGGGTCCAGGGACCAGTAGTTGCCCTTGCCGGGGTTGCCCGGCTCCCTGGGGATCTTGACGAAGCAGTCGTTGAGGGACAAGTTGTGCCGGATGGAGTTCTGCCAAGCCGGGAACTTGTCGCGGTAGTAGGGGAACTTGTTGCTGATGAAGTCGCAGATACCGCTCAGGGTGAGCTTCTTCATGGGGCTCTGCAGGATGGCCATGGTGATGAGGGCGATGTAGGAGTAAGGGGGCTTCACCAGGCTTCCCCCACCGGCCTTCGCGGGGCAGAAGCCGCTCTCGCTCTCGGCAGAGGAGTCTGCCCCGGAGGACTCCAACTCGGCCCCGGAGCCCAGGTCGGCGTAACGACCCGCCGGCTCGGGCTCATCCTCGCCCACGATGTCGATCTCCTCAAGAGGCAACTCGGCGTGTGGGGAAGATTCGTAATCGCCGTAAAGTGTCATGGCAAAGTTCACAAGCGTTGAAATGTAACTTCCCACAATAATGAAGCACGAGGCGCCGTGCGTAAAAAAACCCCCAAACTTTTTGTGCGTAAAAGCACATGTGCTCGCCCTCCTCTGCTGTGAGCCGGGGGGAGAAGCTTTATAAACTGAGAGGCTTTTGCCCAGCAGGGTAGACCCACCGGAGTGGGGATCCTGTGGACCTATCACAAGATCCCCCCCACCACCACCACAGCGGGGGCCAAAGGAGGAGAGCTAACAGGTGGGGTAGTCAAACGTTAGTTATTATTTAAATCTCAGTGCATTTCAGAATGGGACTCGTCTGAATATTAGCATAGTTAAGTTAAAGATTTGAAGCTTGGGCTTATACATCGATATTAATTAGGTAGGCTATACCAATAATTTTGTTAGTTGTTTTTAGTTTTATTATTGCCATTATTATGCAATGATGTATAATTCACAGAAGAAGTGTTATGTGCAGTACGTTAATCTATATTGTATAACTATTTACTCAAATATATCAGATAAATTAAAATAATATAACCTACTGCATGTAGATAAAATGTGACATCCGGCATAAATTAAAAACACACACAAATCACGCTCTACGTATAATCTGTCATATTTTTTAAAAAGAAGTTAACATTTCGTAGTTTATCATAAACGAAAGAATACAATATATTGCTGGGTCAACCCACCTCAAACAAAACTTTTTAAACAAATATGATATATTATTCAATATAAATAAAAGGTAGCACATATATTACGAACATTTTCAATTAATTTTAAAATAGAAAGCTTACAAATACATTTAGATTATGCTCTATATTTTTTTATGTAAATGAGAGGGGGGAAAGATTATGCTCTATCTAGTATATGCGCAGTCTTGCATCAAACAAAACATGAGGTTATATGTATATTTTTACATTTAGCATTTCAAATGATCATCGGCAAAATTGGTAGATTGGAGGGGAGGTTGTGTGGGATATTCAGTGTTGTCACACCACGCCTTGTGATAGCAATTGTTTCCAGCTTGCTGGATCCCCCCCCTCTCAATTCCCCCGCGGGTTCGTTTAGTTTGCCACCTCTGGATGCCCGCGGGTGGCGTGACCATGAAAATGGCCGTGGATGGACGTCCCGCAGGGCAGCGCAGAAAGGAGCCAATGGCCGCTCTTAACGAGGCCAATCAGCATCAGAATCGAGTAGGAAACGGCCCCAGCTGCACGGTGCCGCTCGCCTCAACATAGGCCGAGGCTCGGGGGATTTACGACCTGGGAGCCGTCATCAAAGCAAAGCAAGCGGATATGTGCTTAAGAACAAAACACAAACAAAAACGGCATCTCCATTGCTAATGTGCGGAGCTGGGAAAAATCCACCCACTTCCTCACCTGACCTGTGCGCGTTAGCGCGTGCGCGAGAGAAGGTAATGGTCCTCGCATGACAGCAGCTTTAAACGGCACCAAATATCAAGTATGGCGTGTACAGACTTAATGTAGGGTGAAAGCAGCAACACATCAGTTAATCATTTAAGCGAATGTTCTTAAAGGAAAACAAGTTGCGTTTTTTTTTCTTTTTAGTGCTTTCAAAAGGCGATTGCTTTAAAACATTTTCCAAACAAGTCAACGTATCAAACAAACTCTGGAAATGTTAATGCACATTTAAAATTTTGTATATCTATATATTATACTTCATTACATTCTCCAGTTAAAATGTTGACTTATTTAGAAAATACCTGAAAAAGGTGTTACAAATACATGAATTCAGAAGCCCAAAAATATATTGAAAAACTTGTAGGGTCGTTGTCTCGACAAAACAGCATATCCGTTGGAGTATCATATAAGAGTAAGAACAAGTTGGGTGTTTGGTTGAGTCTGGGGTGAGGCTACAGATACGGGTTTGCTGATCTGACAGAACACCGCCGCAAACTCCACTCATCACTTGCCAAGTGTGCAGAAAAAAGAGATATAGTTCATCATATAGCATAAGGACTGAGGACTGAGACTCAGAGCAGGCTTGCACAATGCTCATCACAAGGAGTCTTTCTGGTAAATCGCCCAATGCGCAGCTGTGAGTAGCCACCTGTAAATTTTTACGACGATCAGGTCCTATGTTGGATCTGGAAACATTGCACGGTGTGCGCAGCCCTCACAATGATTTGCTTAAAATGTGTTTTTATTGTACAATTTTGTAAGTACCACATGACAATGCTTTTCTGCTGTTGCTTAATGAGGTAAAAGTTTACTTCCTAACATTTCAGATGAAAAAAAAACAACACATTATATTATTGGTAGGCGTAATATGACGCTAAAATGAAGTTATACAAGTGTACGGGTAACAGCATTAAAAATATGTCAAATGAAAATTATTTAGATAGAATTATTGTTTGTGTAGAGAAACGTAGACAATAAAAATAGTTTTGGATTTTCATGTGAGGGGAAAAAAATATTCATGTTTTTTGTTAAAGAAAAAAGCAATAGTTTAGCTAAAATCCAAATATATATTTTTTTGTGTTGAGGAAAAAAGATTTGGAGAAGCATGATTTTAATTGCACAGTAAAATTTGCAATCTCAATTAAAAATGCAGTCTTGTAAATCTGTGCTACTTGTAACTTGAATACACAAGTAACAGAGTAAATTCATATTACTATTATCATCAATGTTGGCAGACACCTCTTTTTAAGTAAAATAAATGGACCTTTAATTAACAGTAGCTAACCTTTGGTATGCTTTATCATCTTCAGTGACTACATGAAGCTCAATCTGTGTCTTCTGTTGATCAAAATTGGACTGCCTGTAGAATTGACTATTTTCCACGAGAAGAGGTTCCGATTATTTGTGTCTTTGTAGCACAGCAGAGATGAACTGTTGTTGGAGAATATCTTTGTCCAAGTTTCTTCCTGAGAGACGGCACAAGACAGAAATTGTCATCCAACTCGTCTATGTTGCCTAAATGTTCTATATACAGTATGATGAGAATGGTTCCATAAGATGTCATGTGAATGTCCTCCCTGGCCCTTCTTGTTAGTTATAAAGACTCATGCTTCAATGACCACGTTACACATTAGCTGCATTTAGTGAACATTAGCAAGTGCAGCTTCAATACAAGTGAATGAAGGGAAGGCGTGAAAAAGCAGCGTGAGTGTGTGTGTACTGTATTTCTATACCTATAAAGACCAGCCGGCTGATCCGCGCCTGCTCCTCCCAAAGCTGTGGAGTCTCATTAAGCTCATACAGTTCGTGGACCCCCTGCAGCATGACTTGGTGGGCTTTGGCTGCCAGCGACACTATTCCCTAGGAACGTGCACGTCACATGTTACGAGTGACGGATTAACTCACGGTGAAAGAAAGGGCCCGGGACCGATGAATACAGATAAGGGAGAGGGTTATTGATGGCTGCCCGCCACCGAGGCGACTATTGTGCTTTACTGTACCTTTAAGCGGATGACAGTCATGGGTTGCCCCTCTTTGTTTCGCAGCGTCTTTTCCCACAGGAGATCCTGCAAAATGTGTGGAGAAAAAAAAAAGAGAGGCTTTACTTTCTCAAAGGGCTGCATTGTGAGGGAGATAATTGGGGAATGGGAGCGGGGATGCAATTCAGAGGATCACAACATGCGTTTGTACCTGAATGAAAACATTCAGGGCATCTTCTGAAAGACTTCCCGCCACTTCAAAGGTCACTGTTAAAATACTCTGGCAATAGGAGAGGATTGATTTTAAAACAAATGACATGGCATTATATGTCATAAATACACAGCAGACGCAACATGAGGTACAGCATCATGAGATCAAATGCAAGAGACAGATCAGAAATTGTGCTCAGAGAGAAAAAGAAAAGGAAGGCAAAAAACTAAACAAAAAAAACCTGTGCTTGTATTGTTATGGTGTAAACTTGCACAGCATCATACAGTGTTGCTATTTTGACATTGGTGTAAAATGTATGACTTTATTCTCATAATTTCTTTACCAGATTGTAAAAGCATGACTCGTCAATAATAAAGGCGTAATTCTAAAACAAAGGTAACATTTTAAAATTACGACTTTAATCTCACAAAGTTAAAAGTTTTGTTTTTTTAATAGAACTGTTTTCACTTAAAATCCCCATGTTTTTTGCTTGTATATTCATCCATCCATCCATTTTCTTTACCGCTTGTCCTCACAAGGGTCGCGGGGGTTGCTGGAGCCTATCCCAGCTGGCTTCGGGCAGTAGGCGGGGTACACCCTGAACTGGTTGCCATTCAATTGCAGGGCACACAGAGACGAACGATCATACTCACAATCACACCTATGGACAATTTGGAGTGTCCAATTTCAACTCAATTTACTTTTTTTTTTTTTTTTTTTTTTAGGGATGTCACTATCTAATATTTGTAGAATCATTTAATCTAGGGATTATTCCAGCATTTTATTTAAATAACCCCATACAATTATTTTGCATTCAAGTGTTTTACAAAACCCTGATTACTGTTCAATGATGTGTTTCATCAACAAACAATTAAGTAATATCACCCGGGAGGGATTGCATTTGTACTCTCCAACCTTTTTGAAACTGGTTCGATCATTGTCAAAAGCAGAGTTTTAAACACGTTCTATTTTTATTAAACAAAACACAATCAGCCTGCTTTTATGATGTACTACAGAAATCAAACAATAAATACTGAATTCAAAGGTTTGCGACAATTTGAAGTTAAACAATGGCTCGAAATGATTACTCGATTATTAAAATAGTTGAGTAATTGATTATTTTGACGTCCCTGAGTTCCCTCTTAAAATGTCTCTTATTTTTGTCATTTTTTATCTTAATTATTGCTATTATTTAGTCACAAAAATCTTTCTACTAAAATTACACATTTTCCTGTAAAATTCCCAGTTAAATTGTTACTCTTAATATCATTACTTTATTCATGTAAAAGTTACACTTTTTTCTTGTAATATTACATCTTTATATTTTTTTGCTTAAAATGATGACTTTCTCCATGTCTTACAATTATTTAATGTTTATTTATGGGGGGTATAAAAATGTGTCTTCGGCCTATTTGGCAAAGTAGCACTTGTAGCATTTGTTTTATGCAAATTACCCCAAATTTTGCGATCTGCCAATGTATAGTATGTCTTCTATAATTGTGATTACGGCAGACTTTCCAAATACACTATATTATATTTTTCAATTTACAGAGGACAGTGGAACTAAAAAAGCCATTACAACAGTTAAACAAAAGACGCCCCGGCTGATGACGCTGTCACCGATCATGTCGAAAAGCACAGCTCCACTCGGCACCTCTACATCTTCGTTCAATAGCCCGAAATAGCCCCCCCAGCCCTCGCCACTCACTTCTCACCCTCCTCTCTAAACTTCCTTGTGGCACTAAAAAGACACTTTGCAGATATTTGCTGTTTTTGTGTTGAAGTGTTAAGGTTACACACTTCCTTGTCATTTGGTATAACAACAGAAAAATAGCCTTCTCATTTACATGAAAAGAGCAACAGGGTGAGGAGCGGTGGCGTGTGTGTTGGTTGGGGGGGGGGAGTTACCTAAGCTTCATGCGGGAAAAGGGAACGTGAAGAAAAGAGACAACAATAGTGCTATTTACACACACAAACATCTCATCTGCGTCCATCCTGTGGTAAAACTTAATGGGCATAAAACAATAGAAAGCAAATTACGGTCATGAGCCGTTTAGGCTAATTTCTAAAGAAAACATCTCATGAAAAAAGTCTCAAAAGTACATTTGATGTTGAACCGTATATTTAAATATCTTTAAAAAATATATAAAATAGTGCAAACGTTTGTAAAAAATGTAGAGGTATTTCTTAGCAGTTTAAGGATGTTGTGTACAAAACAAAGTGGATCTATTTATAAGATAATAATAATAAAAAAAACATCAAAAGCTTCCAAGTTGATCTCCACACAAAAACAAGCAGGGGAGGGAGTTTTCACCACGGTGTCGTCGCCCGAGGGGATGCAGAGCACAGGTTTTTTGGGCCTTAAGGAGAACGAATTCCCTTAATCTTGCAGGAAATGATGTGTTGAAAGAAATTAGCAAACAAAACACAAAGGCAAAGGGAGTGAATAAAAAAAAAAAAGTAAGGTGGGAGAATTAAAGGATACCTTGTCAAGATGAGGTCTGCTCGGTTTCACAACGTTCAGCTTCTCTGCTAGACTGTGAAGAAGAGAAATACGATTTTTGTCTCACTGGTACAGTTGGACAAATAACAGACAAATGATTACAAACTGGCTTTGCTTTATCCATTTGCTTACATGACAAACGTGGAAGTTTTTAAAAACAACAGTTAACAGTTTCCATGGAAACACTGAAAACTGTCTGTGAAAACAACGGCAACATGTGCATAAGCATGCACCTGTCCGTGTACAACAGCTATTCAAAAGATAGTTTATTCTGCGAGGACAAGAAGTTCATGCCCACGCGTATAGCATTTCTCTTACAAAGTGTCATTTTGAATGTCTGTGTGAAGACTGGGGGATTGTTGTAAACAGTCTTTTCTTTCAATAGGTCAATAGTGAAGAAATGTCAGCAAAATATTTTTCTATCCCATGGGTGACGGTAATGGCCATTACAAAGAGGGTGCCAACTGCCATAGAGTTAGGGGTGGACAATATTTAAAAATAATATCAATATTTTGATATTGGCCCACGCAATAAACATATCGCAAAGACATGCAATAAGTTTCATATGGAATTTTATGATTTTACCTGAATTTGACCAGTCATTAACCTTAAATGTATATCACTCACTGTCATTTGTCACCATAGCACCATCTACTGGGTCGGATGAATCATTTGCCCAACTAGGCCCGGACTGCAACAGCGAAAAAGTCAGTAAAATCCTTGATCCAATAATGGATTTAGATCTGGATCAGATGTAAGGTAATTCCTTGCAATATCACTGTGTACTGTGTCATGGAATGTAGTTTTTGCGTTAACCTGAGTGACAAACAGAGCCTACAAAGCTGAAACTTGGAATAATCGTTTTGGCAGGTGTTAGATATTATTAACATTTAAATTCTTTATTTTCATATATTAACCATTGTTATACATTATTAACAATTTAATTCTTTATATTAACCATGTCGAAATGTTTTGTAGATGTGAGGTAGTGTTGAACTCAGTATAATTTGACCTTAAGCTGGAACATATTGTTTGGTCTAAAAAATTCCTTCTCAGTGTTTTGTGCGAAAACGCACATTTGGTCCTTGAGAACAGAATCTGTCTCGAACACACACCCCTGACCCTGACTCTGTTTTCGCCATCGCTCACGGAAAAGTACCAAGAGAGTATGTTTTGTCTACAAATGAAAGAGAGGCGGTCTGTTTAACTATAAGAAGCCATTTTACACGCGGAAGAGACACATTCGGCACTCTGAAATTCCACCTGTTATGTGATGTTTGGAGCCTGTCACGATGTCCAGAGATCTCTGTTAGATTAAATCATTTTTGCAAAGGTGTTTTTTCTTACATTAAATCTGTCTTGATATTTTTGGAACACGCAAAGAGGACAAATATATTTTATTCCTCTTCACAGGGAAAAATGACTATATAGTATACGCCCCCCCCATCCTACAGTATATTCAGCGCTTAACAACACCACCCCTCAATGGACTTGTGAAAACTTTAGAAATGGCAATTAAAGCTACAAAACACCCACTGCAGCCACCAAACAAACTCAGTCCATTGTTCTCTCCATCAGGCCTCACCCCCGCCCAGTCTCGCTGACCTCACAAGGAGGCTAAATGTTGTGCCCATCAGTTTGAGCCCGATGCACTGTTAAGTTAGTACCACACAGGCGGAGCAGCGGGGGGGCCCGCTTCAAACAGCCAGCGTGGGCCCTCGGGAGGGGAGGAGGGCCCCCACCCTCTCCTCGGCTCTTTAAGGCGAGGGGAAAAGGAGCTATCTGTTGGGACAAGGGGGACTCCTCGGGAGCCAGTGGACACACACAGCTCTAATCCTCTGCAGCTGGCCTCACACACACTGACTGAGGGCATGTAAAGAGAGCTTTAACGCCGCTGCCCGTTTCATTCACATGAAGGGATGAACACTGACTCGATTCATGACAATGACATTCTACCAGCGGGGAGAAGGGGGACACAATGATGATGATGATCACCTCGGGGTGTAACAGGAGGTGGGGGGCGTTCACCAAAAGAGTCTGTTAATTGAAAAGAAACACGGTGAGCAACAGTGTCAAAGACTGTTACACACTTCAGACGGACGAGCGTCAAAAAGCCGTCGAGGTGGACCACTAATATCGTTGTAACCTAGCAACCGGCACAATAACAAATAACATGGCAGTTTACTCTTGCCAGCCACTTCATTAGGTACACCTGCACGTTCTATTGACATCCAATTAAAGTGCAGCATTGAAACATCTGACTTGGAAGTAACTACGACTGATGTGTAAAAAATAAATAAATAAAAAAATAAAAAAATAAAAAACCTGACTTCTTGTAAAATAATCAGTTTTGCTTCATATTGTTACAACATTATTCTTAAATGGTTTAGAGTTTTATCTAGAAATGATAATAATATTTTCATTAAGTTGAATGTTTTCTCTGATTATTACGACCCGGTTCTCGCTCTCTCTTTTTATTTTTTTTTGCACTTTACTCTCATAGAAGCAGCAGTTTTGTTCTAACAGTTACTTTTATTATCATTATAGTTGGGCTTTATTCTTGTTAAGTTAGCAGCTTTGTCAGTTAATATTACAACTGTATTCTTGTAAAGTTTAACACTATGACATTTTGTCATGCGGTATTATACCTGTATTCTCCAAAAAGGAAGATTTGTTTGAAATTTTACAAATGTATTCTCCTGAAAAAAATAATAACTATGCAACTTTATTCATTTTCGTTCCTTGTAATACAACCACTCTATACAGGTAAAGTCATGTTTTTTTCGTTCTCAATTTATGCCTGTAGTTATAAAAAAAATCATCAAAATCTGACCCCCATCAAAATTTGGGATGTAATGTTTTAATCTGTACTTTTTTTTTTTTTTACCTCATTCTAATAAACCTATTGAATGTGAAAAACAATAAATTAAATAGTGAAATGTTGCTGTTGTAAATTAAATGCCACCTGTATGGTAAAACTTACTTTACTCCATCCTTACTATCAAAAGAGTGAAGGTCGAGTACTTCTGAGAGGTCCACCCTGTGGAAAAAGACCAAATTAGACTTTTCACTGTGGCATTATATCATCCCTTTACACACAAAGCAAATACAGAAATGCCAACTTTCGTCACAAGCCAACTAAAAGTGATGGAAAATAAATAGATTCTGTGTATTTTTTAGAAGGTTTTTCTGATTAACCCCACGCTGCGTGGCCTCTTTTATCTTCTTGCCCTTGTCTGAACTTTACTGGTGGGGGGGACAAACACACAAACCTTTGACAGATACTGCTTGTGTCAGCCAGGTGCTACCTGGGTCCAATAACAAGACTAACAGAGTGTACAGACACACATATACGAGCGCACGCGCGACCCCCGGCGGCAGGAAGAGCTCAGGTCAAAGAGAGAAGACCATCCTGGGTAACTGGACACCCGTGCACGTCTGGTGCTTACTGATGATACAACACTTTGTGTTTTCATCATGTGAGTGTGTGTGTGTGTGTGATGAGAAATGGGAGGCGGTCCCTCTGGTGCAATGTCACGCCTACGCCCCTTCATCTTTGATATGAAGATCTGAGCAGGGGCAGCACGTGGAGTTCATCTGCCACATTTTATAAACAAAGAAAGGAGGGCGGGCTGCAGAGACGCTTTATAATCTCACGATAAAAAAGACCCCGCTGTGAGCGCGACAGCGCTAACTACCTTGATCTTTGGGTTTCCAGGATCTTCGCCACACCGTTTATTGACCTGGGGGTGGGAACAGCAACTGTTATTCCTTCTTCCAAATCCACCATTTTAAACGTGCCCATGTCATGGTGAAGGACACAAAGAGCTTACCTGACAGCATCTCGAATTTGAGCAAGTTCCCCTTCCTTCACCAGATCGGTTTTGTTGATAATTGTCAGGTCAGCGAGTGCAATCTGCCTACAAAAGAAATACAATTCTTCTAACTACGACCAAACAATTAGGCTGGAATTACTGTCCAAGTGCCCCATTGACATGAGGCATGCCCAGATGACACGCATCTGAAAATGCTCACTAAGCAGATGCCTCATGAGGGGAATTCAAGTCTTGCAAGAATTTTGACGTCATGCACCAACAAATGGTTCAATATCTGGATTTGAAGTATAAGCTGATGAAGTTTAAAAAGGTGAAAACACAAACACAAATGAAGACTGCAATCGTGCTGGGCAACTGGAAACACAAACAGAAAGACGGCAAGATGGGTGGCGAGAATGCCATGCATTATCACGTGGAAAATACAACAACTGTCTATTTAGGATATAAACATATTCATATTAACGTAACAAAATTTTACCTTTCTGCCTCATTCACAAGTCCATCAGCCTTTTCCTCTGTCAGATGCTATAAAAAAGAAGAAACATGTTCTGTAAGAGCAGAAAATGTATTAAAAACAACAACAACTTAAAAGTTAATGATTGACAGTACACAAATAACTTTGGCCTCCATTTACAAATGTTAGTTGTAAAACACATGAAGACCACAAGAAATCACTTTCCATTTTATTGTGTTCCTATAGTTCACCTAGGATTTTTCCTCTTATTATGACTTAATTCCCAGAAATATTTCACAATGATGTAACAGTATGCTCATATCTTTTTCGGTTTTATCTGGTATTCATAATGACAAAATTATTGAAATATGCCACTTTTTCCCTCATATTCCGACTTCTTCAAATATATTCCAATTTTATTTTGATAAATTAAAAAAAAGGTACATACATTTTTGTAAAATTCCCATTCTTTTCCCTATAACATAAAAACTTAATTTATCCTTCCATTATCACATTATGCTCGTAAAATTATTTTTTCATAGTTCTGTCTTGTAATTATTGTAAATAACTACAACATATTCTTGTAAAGTGAACAGAAGGATATAAAAAAATATTTGAATCTTTTCCCCTCAAATACAGCATATCCTCTGTTTTCTACTCTTTTTTTATTTTTATATGACAACTTTAATTTTATAAAGTTAAACATTTTGTTGCTTTTTAATTGTTTTTTTTTATGTTTTATATTTGGACTATTAAAAAAAAATCTCTTTTTTTTTTTACCCTTGTACTATTTACAATTAAATTCGCCTAACATCACTGGTTACTGTCTGGTTCAAGAACAATTGTGTCTAATTTCTCTCGTAGAATTTCAACGCTGATTTTGTTATAGTATCTTTTTTGTTGTTTTAAAACAAAAGAGTATCTGACGTTTTCTCCCTTCAACCCAAATGGACAAGTACATATGTCACATAAGAGTTGCATATGTGCATATAAGCACGAGCCGTGGGTTTTAATCTGATCCAGACGCCATGTGTCAAACGGACATTCCTGCAGGCGAAGGGACAAAAATGCATTGCTAAGTGTTTGTGTGTCACAAAAATTAAGCCAAAAGACTTTAGATAATAGGATTTTCTACGGAACGCAAGAAAGGAAAAACGTGTTGGAATGACTGCTTCACTGGAAGTTCTCCTCTCTGGCATCGTCCACCAAAGGTGTCACTTAGGTGGGCCCGACACCTTCGCATTGCAGCCCATTATGCAGGTGTCACTTGTCCTGTTCTTTCTAAATGCCTTTGGAAGGGTAGGATGTGTGTATGTATGCGTGTTTGTCTTCTCTTCATGTGATACTCCTATTGTGTGTTATCTATTGCTATGCACTTGTAAAGTTCATGGGTTTAGGAACTTAAATAAGGCTTAAAAGTGACAATGTATTTTAATGCGCATGTCAAGTATTGCATTAGAAATGGGCATGCTTTGTCATTCCATCTTGAAATAAAAACGGTTTGCTCACACTTTAGGAAGTTCTTGCGAATGTGTGCGGTGCGGTTTTATTTTTTATAATACAACGCTGTGGGAAAGCCTACTATAAATACATATGATGTTTTATAATAATACTTATATTCATACTTTCTTATGTACCTGTGGATGAGAAAGCAAAGTGTGGAGAGTCTCTGTTGCTGAAAAGCACGAGTGCAGTCAAACAGTAAACAGCCCCTCAATTATTTACTAGTGTTAATTTTGACAAGAAATTTTAATGTAGCTTTAGTTATAGTTGAATAAAATTAATTAAAGTTTTAGTCATAATTTAGTCATCTGATTTTATTTTTATTTTTAATCCAATTTTAGTCTACAAAGATAAAGAGCAATTTTAGTCGACAAAAAAAGAGACAGTTTAGTCGATATTTTCCTTCAGCATACATTTCAACTTTTATACAGAAAATTAAAACACACCTATTTGTAACTGTAGTTTAACACGCAAAACACATTTAATCCAACGATGTCTTTATTAATTGTTTCAATGAAACATGTTGAACTGACAATAATATAACTTAGTTTTCACCTAAATAAAAAAGTGCACAATTGCTTTAGATTAATCTTACAGCTTGTACAATGAATGTAAAAATGTTTGAACATTAAATAAAGTGCAGTGAACATTGAACAGTTTCTGAGTGGTTCTTTTTTTCCAACCCGCGTTTCATTCCTTCTGATTGGATTGTGTGAATTTTCGTCACGATGCTGTTTTTATTTTCATTTTAATCATTTAGATGTCTCCAAATTCCTATCGCAGGTGATTCCAATGACAGCTCATCACCAAGCTCTGGAGAAGCTTGATAACGATCCTCACCTGCGTTGGAATCGTGAGAAATGGAAAAAAGGCTGGACGCCCCGAGGACCAGGGTTGAGAAACACTGATCCTTTAATTTCTCTTTATATTGCTAAAATATAGTTACAGTGGTGAAGGTTTTCCATTTCTACCGTGACAACCACGCCCTGGTGTTTACGGTTTGATTAAAAAAAATAAACAGTAGAAACTCTATATGTGGTGCCTGTAAAACATGGTTTCATGATTAAAAAAAACACACAAAAAAACCGAGATTGCATTTTTATCATTGCAGCAAGTTGGTTTATGTGCACGGGTTTCACAATTGTCCAGTTCGTCGCATCGCTCGGTGTGCAGCAGGCTTAAAATGACTATTTGTGTTTTTAATCTAGTGATTTTCATTTGACAAACTGTTATCTTAACGTATTTGTAAATTGCTAAATTACATTTAACATGATAAACGGGGACACATTGAAGATCCCTGAATTAATGAAAATGTCATCTTGGGAGAGTTTTGTGGATAAGGTTGCACATACAGTACCTAACACATAATTTAGTCCTGATTGTTGATTTACAGACTTTTTTCAGCTGTTGTTTATGAATGTTCAATTCCTTATAATGTTTAATCAAAACAAACAATGCAGAAGCATACCTGGAGTCCATACTTGGCATCAATGACAGTCACAATGCCTGAGACAAACAAGACGACGAGGAGTTAAAAGTTATCGCTGACAATTTGTGCACATTCTTGACTAAATTGCATGCAGCCTTTTGGTGTTTTCACTGCGTCTGTTTTGCTGTCGAGAGACAGAGAGAGACGTTTTTCTCTCAACAAATTTGGCTTTTGGTCGACTGCCCTGGAACAACACTGGGGACAGCTGAGCATGCACTTCATGCACACAGATGCAACCAAACAAAATATTTCATTCCTACAAAGCACTCAGGCACCATTTGGGTAAACATTAACCACTCCTGTTGTAATGCCTTTAAATCAGTTTTCCATGGACAACCTTTAAACTTCAGAGCTGAATGCCGTGTCGTCTTACAATTTGGACCAGGAAAAAAAAATAGCACAAAATGTTATATTCTGTCCGATGTTTAACTTCTTGTGATAACTAAGAATGTTTAAAATATGTGATGTGAGGAGCAAATCATCTTTGCTTTTTTCACACTGACAATTACCTCTGAATATTAAAAGTAGTATTGTTTGAATGCAATATGTAGCAATGGTGACACCGTTTCATTTAAAATGCAACTTTTATGAAGGCAACAATGATTGCCAATGACAGCTAAGAGGAATTCAGTTACCATCCAGATAGATGTCGCTGCCGAGCTCTGCATCAACCCAAAACATGGAAGCCACGGCGCCTGTAAGACGAGATGTTAATTTTGATGTGTGTATGGCCTTTTTTGGGGAACATTTTCGGGTGTGCTCATTACTCAGAATCAGGTCCAAAAACACCATCAAATTAGAGTGGAAGAGTGTACAGTAATTTCTGGACTATAAGCCGCTAATTTTTTCACTTGCGTTGGTCCCTGCGGCTAATACAAAGGTGAGGCTTATCCATCAGATCACAAGGGGGCGCACTGTAAAGGAAGCGCAAGAGCGTCAAGCAGAGCAAAACAAACCAAGTGAGCCCAAATACAGTAAGAGAGACAGAATGAGAGTGAGACAATTTGCGCCCTTATTATGGAAAAGAAAGTAGCAGGAACCCGGTGCGGTAAAAGTAAAACACCTGTGGCTTACACTCAGGTGTGGCTTATATGTGTAACAAACTCGAGTATTCCCCAAATTTAGCTAGCGCGGCTTATAGTCCAGAAATTACTGCAATTTCATTAGTTGTCAACATATCTCCTCAAACATTTCGTTTTTTTACCTGCTACTCGGGAACCTCTTCTCCGATTGGCTGACAGGTGTCTTGGTTCAAAATATCCACCAATAAGATCGTATAGGCTGAAATTCGACGGATCAACATTACTTTAGCGATTCTAACAGCATTAACTTTCCCTAAAAACTCAACTCGAAAAGTGCAAATGTAACATTATTTATGAGAAGCAGAGTTTGGGCAGTAGAATAGGTCATGTACTTTTGTAGTAAATAGTTTGTTCATGAATTTACTTGTCATGAAGTACTTTAATTTAAAGGACTTTGAAGTACTCATTCCTTGTTCATTTGAACATTCCCGCAAATATAAAACTTGTCTCGTTGCTAAAGGGTTGACATTTTTGTCGTCACAATTGTTCATTTGCATGAGCAATGGGCTACCTCTACAAAGTAGCTAATTTCATTGAGAAATAGCGTGTGTAAACTGTGCTGAAATTAACTATTTAAATTCCCATTACTTAAAAGAAAAACTTTAAATCCAGAATCTGTGAATGTTTTTTTTTTTTATGTTACAGAATCCAGTGCATTTATTTTTTAGAGGTAGAATAGAATTATCAAGACAAAATTATGTTCAGCACAAAATTAAATAATTATGGCACTTTGATCTACAGAGAAAAAAGAGGATTATTTTCCAAAACCCTACCAGGATTTTTGTTCCAAGTGAGCTCTTAAGAGGCAGATTGCATCATTATCCAAGGCTTTCAATTGCGTTTGCTTTGCTCCAATTTTCGCACCCATGAAGTTATGACAGGTCTCTGTGTTATCATGGCAGCCACATCTTGTTCACTTAATGCACTTTTGTCAAGATTTCAGCTGGGAATAGAGAAGAATTGTAAATATTTGATGGGTGTTTAAAACAAAGTTTTTGAGCAACATTTGTCATGCAAGTCATCTGAGCCCTTCCCTGGATGCAGAGTCAAAATTCGCCGTCCCCTTCCCCAAAGTTGGCATTATGACTGGCAGCAGTGGCAGGGCCAATGGCAGTAGATAACAAGTTTGTCTGGTCTAATAACATGTCTAGAGGGTTGAAGACGGCGACGGCGCAAGAATCCAGGTGGTGCGTGTTCACCCTTCCGCGTGTTCACCCTCCCTGACACCTCTTGTCACACCTGTCACTTCGCGGCAAGGCAGTTATCACCAGACCTATCCTGAAATGGCTTATATTGATTTTCTAATTCAAACATGAGAGCTCTATGCCTTTTTAGTTTTTTGTTTTGTTTTGTTGCCTGGATGGAAATCAGACATCAGCATGATCGGTAGAAATACATTGGGGTACATACATATGCGTAACTGGGCCCAATATGGGCATTTTAACCCTCCTCCCAATCAAAGGCATTATTGTGTCACCTGGATCAGCAAGTCCTGTAGTTTCCAAGAGGATATAGTCAAACTTGCCCTTCTTCTCCATCAGGTTCTCGATGGCCTTGAGGCCATTGTCTCTAAAAACAAGAACATAAATAAAATGTAATGGAAAAACTGTAGCAAGAGCCAAAAATGTAAATAAAATAATTGTGACATTCATTATTTCATGCAAAACTTAAATAACTTGCACGACATCTCATTAATGTACATACTTGACAGAGCAGCAGAGGCAGCCATTCCTCAGCTCCAGCCATTCCTCATAAAGTTCCCCAGCATGGCTCACGGCTAGGGATTTCTCCAGCGCGCTTCCTTTAAGAGATTGAATGCACTTATATGAATGGAAGAAAAATAATGCCATCAAGTAACTTGAAACTTGTCAGAAAGAGACAAAAATGCATTGCATAGCGACATGTAAAATGTTCTTCAAGCATTCTTATAGCAGACTGAATGAAATACAATTGGAAATCCAGGTAGGTGATCCAGACGACTTTTGAATGAGGAGTTTTTATGATTTTGATCACAACAATGGATTTAAAAAAACAGTCAATTTCTGTCTGAAAAATAGGACCCTCTTATGCAGGCACTTTATGAGCAGCCACGTCCCA